>NC_064641.1:529599297-531999297 GCF_023864345.2 Schistocerca serialis cubense | reverse complement strand
TTGTAGTAGTTACTGGGAGATGAAGAGGCACGCACAGGATAGAGTAGTATGGAGAGCTGCATCAAACCAGTCTCAGGACTGAAGACCACAACAGCAACAACAACCATTAAGCACAGTCAAGAGTAAAAACCCAGCAGTAAACATGAAACTGTTCCCAGAACATCTCATGCTGGCGCGTTATACATTCAAGGCACAGCTGTAAGCTATATACTCTCAAATTGTATTTGATACTTAAATTTTACTATTGACGCTGCCTAAATGCATGGAGGTTTTAAGCACTTTATAACAGTATAGCGTAGTCCCTTCGAAACTCGGGTACAGTATGCTGTTTTTGTCATACCGACATAGCTAGGCCACACCTCCATGTTACGAGCTACAATTCGCTGCCCTCTCACACTCACTCTCTCTCTCTCTCTCTCTCTCTCTCTCTCACACACACACACACACACACACACACACACACACATGCAGGTGCGTCTGTGTGTGTGTGTGTGTGTGTGTGTGTGTGTGTGTGAGGCGTATAAGAGATACGTTTTACGTATGCATCGTAATATGTGAATGTGGTCATAAAAAAGAGAATTTTAAAGAGCTAAACATTGCTGTCGGTGGACACACGTGGTTGTTCAGCTTGTGTGAAATTCTGCAGGTTGAAAATAACTTCGCAGGTTTATGTGTGTGTCTGAATGTATCTATACAGGCATACGGGTCAAATGCGGCACCTGCAAGTTACAGTTGGTGCTTGGAGGTGGAATTACTAGCGAGGTATAGCGCATGAGTCATCATGTTTATTAAAGGACAAGTAGAAAATAGATTACATTCTCATTGATATAGTCATCATATACATGAGCTGCACAGTGGATAAATGATAATCCCAGGAGTAGTTCACATAGAGTGATCACTTCGGTTGTCACGGATCTGCGGTAAGTTATGAGGACTTATTGTATATCCTAATAGGTGGATTGGCTAGTGGTAGAGGCACAAAACAAAGGAAAAACATGAGCCAGTGGGAATAAAATGTCAGTAACCTGCAAAGTAACCACCATATCATTTGAATTTTTGTTGTACGTAAGTATTTGTTCTCTACAGTTGTATGTTGTCCTAACTAATTTGTTATATGTTATCCTACGTAATAACCACGCTGAATAATTTACGACCACAGAATGAAGTCAGATATTTTGGCATAATAAATAGGCTCAAGGAATACGAACGAGTGTTTGGTGCTACGTTGTTTACATAAGATAATGTGTGTCTGCTTATCTGTGAAACACTATAGTGGTGTGTCCGCTCTCTATGAGCGAATCAAAGAATGGAAGTTTTAGCTGAGCAGCAAGCTGAGCCCCGGCTAACTGTCGATCTGCTTATTCCTGAGGAGGAGATGATGAGGCTCTACTAACCCCTAACATTCTTCTAGCACAGGTGTATCTTTCACTGTTCAAGTCAAGTATTAGGCTGGCACCAAAGCTCAAGTAAAACATACATCTCTGCACCATAACTGCTCTACTCACGAAACCACAACCAAAACACCCATTCATTTCAAAATTCACAGCAACATAATGGCGATGAGAGAAGGCTGTGCATCACGAAATGAATAAATAAACTCAATAATGTTCATTCATTCGTCAGGTGCTCCCGGTACCTGTGGGACAATATGACAATGACATATGTGTCATTGATAATAAAGATCACATAGTACTTTGAGAGAAATTAACGTGCTGGATCAAATAGTTCCGTCTTTCATTACACGCGATTTTTCGATTGCGCCCTTCTCAAGTTTACATTATGTACGGTTTAATGAACATCTGTAAACGACGAACAAGTTTGTCAATATTGTGGTCATATTAATCTTTGCAATCAATAGTGTGGTATATTATTGTTTGTAAAAATTCGGTTTTTCATTACTCATCAAGAGTTTTGCGTTTGTTTTTCCCCTAAATTGTTAGCCGAGCGGTTTAAGGCGCTTCAGTCATGGACTGTGTGGCTGGCCCGGCGGAGGTTCGAGTCCTGTGTGTGTTTGTCCTTCGGATAGTTTAGGTTAAGTAGTGTGTAAGCTTAGGGACTGATGACCTTAGCAGTCAAGTCCCATAAGATTTCACACACATTTGGATATTTTTTACCTCAATTGTCTCATAGGGCAGTATGCTACATAAATTTTTAAGTTTTTTCTTGTTGATGCTCCCCTGAATGAATCTGGTGTGCAAGTCTAAAATTTTTAGTCTTATACGTCGAGCTCAGAGCCAAGGAGGACAGATCGGTTCTGCGTATCGGGTGGTATGCCAGTCGGAATGACAGCACGGTGTGCGGCCGATGTAGCTGATGACAGGGTATCAGATGAGCATCGTCACAATGTACGAGAGAGAGAAGTGCAAACGCCACAATACAACACAACAGACAGTGTAAAGTATGGCTCCCTAACGAGAAACGCCTGAGCGCCACTGCCGTCGTCAAACGTAGCAGAAAGACCCGAGCTCATTGACGCGGAATAATTAATGAGCCACTACAGCAAGGCAAGGAGCGCTGCCAAGAACATTAAACGAGAGGAAATTTGCTAATGCACTAAGAGCCACCACGTCATAGGCATGGCCTCTTTTCTGAGAAGAACGGGACTTCCGGAGCCGTAAAGGATATCCAATAGTGCCGCCATTCTGTCCGTGTCTCCAGAACACTCCACTGAGTGTAAGTCATACCACGACAAGACAACGAATATGGTCTGCCTGCTACCAGCTTAGATGCTGAGACACACCCAGTCTAAAGCAAAACGTAACTATGGTCCGCCACTGCCGCATATAGTTGATAAGGGGAAGACTTGTGTGCTGCCAGCCCTCCTCCAACTGAGGGTCATTTGTTGACGACCTATGAGCTATTATCTCCACACCGTCCAGGTGAGGCGCGTTCGAACAGCCCCATGGCTGAGTCGAATATCTGCTGCCGACTTTGTCTACCCACGGAAGGTGACCAGCGTTTAACCTCCACGCAACGAGCAGTCTACAAGAGCACTAATGCGCTGGCCCGCACTTACAGCACAATGCCTGGAATAGGCAGTTACTACGCAACTCTACGCTGCCCCTGGAAGACAACAAACAGGCCGTGGTACGCTGACGCGCGGTCCCAGCGTCACGACTCTGTAAGGCGCATGTGCGCTTCTTCACGGCAAGTGTTAAGGCCCAGCCGGAGTATGACGCAATGAGCCGCCTTTATTACTCTCTATACTCATCCTGGACCACAGCCGAGCGGTTCTAGGCGTTACAGTCTCAAGCCGCGCTACCGCTATGGTCGCAGGTTCTAATCCTGCCTCGAACATAGATGTGTGTGATGTCCTTAGGTTAATTAGGTTTAAATAGTTCTAAGATCTAGGGGACTGATGACCTCAGAAGTTATGTCCCATAGTGGTCAGAGCCATCTGAAACATCTGAACCTGGACCACTTTCCTACATTCCGTGCTCAAACCCCTATACACAAAGCGACTACAACTCCCTAGGTCACAATAGTGTTATTGCTTTGAATAATAACCATTGGTGTATCATTTCTGAAATGATACACCAATTCTTTTTCCAAACTCTTTCATACACTACTGGCCATTCAGATCGCTACACCAAGAAGAAATGCAGATGATAAACAGGTATTCATTGCACAAATATATTGTACTAGAACTGACACGTGATTACATTTTCACGAAATTTGGGTGTATAGATTCTGAGAAATCAGTACCCAGAACAACCATCTCTTGCCGTAATAACGGCCTTGATACGCCTGGGCATTGAGTCAAACAGAGCCTGAACGGCGTGTACAGGTACAGCTGCCCATGCAGCTTCAACACGATACCACAGTTCATCAAGAGTAGTGACTGGCGTATTGTGACGAGCCAGTTGCTCGGCCACCATTGACCAGACATTTTCAATTGGTGAGATATCTGAAGAATGTGCTGGCCAGTGCAGCAGTCGAACATTTTCTGTATCCAGAAAGGCCCTTACAGGACCTGCAACATGTGGTCGTGCATTATCCTTTTGAAAAGTAGGGTTTCGCATTGATCGAATGAAGGGTGCAGCCACGGGTCGTAACACATCTGAAATGTAACGTCCACTGTTCAAAGTGCCGCCAATGCGAACAAGAGGTGACCGAGACGTGTAACCAATGGCACCCCATACCATCACGCCAGTATGGCGATGACGAATACACGCTTCCAATGTGCGTTCACACGGATGCGACCATCATGATGCTGTAAACAGAACCTAGATTCATCCGAAAAAATGACGTTTTGCCATTCGTGCACCCGGGTTTTCGTTGAGCACACCATCGCAGGCGCTCCTGTCTGTGATGCAGCGTCAAGGGTAACCGCAGCCATGTTCTCCGAGTTGATATTCCATGCTGCTGCAAACGTCACCGAACTGTTCGTGCAGATATTTGTTGTCTTGCAAACGTCCCCATCTGTTGACTCAGGGATCGAGACGTAGCTGCACGATCCGTTACAGCCTTGCGGATAAGATATCTGTTATCTCAACTGCTATTGATACGAGGCCGTTGGGATCCAGCACGGCGTTCCGTGTTACCTTCCTGAACCTACCGATTCCATATTGTGCTAACAGTCACTGGATCTCGACGAACGCGAGCAGAAATGTCGCGATACGATAAACCGCAACCGCGATAGGCTACAATCCGATCTTTATCAATGTCGGAAACGTGTTGGTGTGCATTTCTCCTCCTTACACGAGGCATCACAAGAACATTTCACCAGACAACGCCCGTCAACTGCTGTTTGTGTATGAGAAATCGGTTGGAAACTTTCCTCATGTCAGTACATTGTAGGTGTCGCCACCGGCGCCAACCTTGTGTGAATGCTCTGAATATCTAATCATTTGCCTATCACTGCATCTTCTTCCTGTTAGTTAAATTTCGTGTCTCTAGCACGTCATCTTCGTGGTGTGGTCAATGGCCAGTAGTGTAGATACGTGCAAAATCAGTAGCATAGTCCCCTGGAGAAAGATGGTTATAAGTACGGTAGCCAGATGTTTGTGTCCAATAAATTCATCGACTAATTTGTAAATGATGGATGTAGGTGTGAGCAGAAAATGTCTTTCCAATCAGTATATATGTGCTGACAAATGACAACTCAGTAGCAGCAGGCAGAGGAGATTAGTGTTTAACGTCCCGTCGACAACGAGGTCATTAGAGACAGAGCACAAGCTCTGATTGGGGAAGAACGACGAAAGAAATCGGCCGTGCCCTTTCAAAGTAATCATCCCGGTGTTTGCCTGAAGTGATTTAAGGGAATCAGTAGTAACGTACACAGGGCGGCCGAACGTGGGTTTGAACCGTCGTCCTCCCGAAAGCGAGTCTAGCGTCCTAACCACGGCGCCACCTGGTTCGGGCAACATGGTAGCATTGAGCATAATAAAAAAATAACGTATGATCTCAAAAAGGTGGGTGAGGTTATTTAAAGAGAGAGAGAACCCTAACTCTACCTCAAAATTTGGGAAGTTCTTCAGAATTGTTATGATGTAAAGCGATCTCAGATAGCTCATTACAGAAGTAACAGTGTAATAATGATATCTTTCTTTTCTTACTTCAGATACCTTTGTTTCTATGAAAATATCTTCTCAACAGGAAGAAGCCGTTAATATGAAATCGTTATGGATTACAAAACACCGAGTGTTACACCATTCGGGATGGAGACGTACACCTTTACGATCACAATAGTTCAGTGTGTTCCGTCAGTGTACAGTACAGACTCAACAAATGCAAGACAGTTCCCTTACAACTATTGTACACAATGGCGAACACAGCCATGGTGCCAGAGAGCACAGAATTGTATCTTCGACTGTATTACACACTCAAAAATCACTGGAACTGACCGAAGTCCTTTCGCTGCAATAATCGTAGTAGACAAGTCCAAACAGATATCACCCTGAGTTTCGTGTACTAGGTCTGGACACGTTTCAAAACGAAATCTTCTATTGGTGAGACGTCTGGGATCGAAATGGTAGTGGAAAACAGCACTACGAATTTTACAATGATGACAAGACAAAATGCAATTACTCTGTAATGAACCGTCAGTGACAGTAGCCGCCTGGTAGGAAAATAATCATAATGTATTCTTGACCAGCCTCCGAAAATTTATCGCAGCTTCACTGATAGCTTACTATAAAACCAACGCAATTTATGCACTTCCACGAGTACGTCGGAAGTGCCTGTCTAATTCTTAATACAAATAAACAAATATCAGTTCACTGCACGCTAACTGTATTGTCTGAAAAATTTCTGAAGGACAGAAGAAATATTCGCATTGTTTAAGCACTAGAAAGGTTAAAATTCATTATCACTCGCTGACAGAGTGTTTGTTTATCATTGTCGATGGCCGATTTATTGGCTGACACCGGTGAAAAGCCGTTACGGTGAAACGGTGTGTCCGAGGGAATCCTCAATACCATCTGATAAAGCTATTACCTCAAAGCCGATTGAATGCGCCGTATTGCAGCACTTGATAAGATTGAAATCTTACTGCCAGTGGGAGCACAAAAGGCGTGCGGACCACCACTGCGCAGCCGGTCGGTCGAAACGATGGAAATTTCATGGGCGGGGCTCATGAATGCCAACTGGTGGCTCCACGCGGCCGCGTTTGTTTTTTCGCAGCCCGCGGCAGCCGCCCCGCTAGGGGTGAGCTCATATATCGTTAGGAATAAACTCCTCTCGCATCACCGGGATTAATTAATGTCTGGCGTCAGAAGCAATTACTGCGCGCTCAGACTGGCATTCGAATCACTTAAAAGCAGCTGAGCGGATAACTTAATTGAAGAATGTAACGTGCTTCGTCGACTCTGGGCTCATTTTGAAGTCAGGAGTAATTTAGCATTTAATAAGCGTGTAAATGCGCTGTTGGATGCCGCGATGGCGCGGCAGTTCGGCATTCGGATGTATTCAATTCCCGCGTTGCTCCGGCGCTAACGACAGTCCGTGAGCGAATATGGAGCGTTTGTAGCCAGACTGGATTACGTCAGCGTAAAGCAGCTCACTGCATTGTTTGATTGTGATCATAAAGTCACAGGCCACACCGACATACAGCGTGAGTAACCTAGCGTTACCGCTGGATCTATTTCGTAAACCACATCAAATACTGACGAACCGATTCCCCAGACCGAACGTGAGGAGAGGGGCTAGTGTAATTGTTTAATACAAACCATACAAAAATGCACGGAAGTATGTTTTTTAACACAAACCTACGTTTTTTTAAATGGAACGCCGTTAGGTTTGTTAGCACATCTGAACATATAAACAAATACGTAATCAGTGCTGTTTGTTGTATTGTAAAATGTTAATTACATCCGGAGATATTGTAACCTAAAGTTGACGCCTGAGTACCACTCCTCCGCTGTTCGATCGCGTGTATCGGAGAGCACCGAATTACGTAGGGATCCAAAGGGAACGGTGATGGACCTTAGATACAGATGAGACTGGAACAGCACATTACGTCCACATGCTAACACCTGTATGTATGGTGCGGAATCATTGGCGACCACCTCATTGGTCCTCACTTCATTGCAGGGGCCCAACCAGCTGCAACATACATCGCGTTTCTACAGAATGATCTGCCAACGTTGCTCGAAAATGTCCCACAGGAAACGTGTCGACGTATGTGGTATCAGCATAATGGTGCACCTGCACATTCCGCAATTAACACTAGACTGACCCTTGACAGGATGTTCGACGCGCGTTTCATAGGACGTGGAGGACGCATAAATTGGCCAACCCATTCTTCTGATCTTACCCCTCTGGACTTCTTTCTATGGGGTACGTTAAAGGAGAATGTGTAGCAAGCAAATGATGGCCACCACATTCAACATCTATTGGCCTGAAATGTCGGGACACACTCTATTCCACGTGTGTACGTGTACCTCACCCCTCATGGTAATGTACATGTGCGTCAGTGAAAAAGACCAATAAAAAGGTGTTAGCATGTGGACGTAATGTGCTGTTCCAGTCTCTTCTGTACCTAAGGTCCGTCACCGTTCCCTTTGGATCCCTACGTAATTCGGTGCTCTCCGACACACACGATCGAACAGCGGAGGAGTGGTACTCAAGCGTCAACTTTAGGTTACAATATCTCCGGATGTAATTAACATTTTACAATACAACAAACAGCACTGATTACGTATTTGTTTATATGTTCAGATGTGCTTACAAAACTAACGGGGTTCCATTTAAAAAAACCTTGGTTTGTGTTAGAAAACATACTTCCGTGCATTTTTTTATGGTCTGTATTAACCAATTACACTAGCCCCTCTCCTCACGTTCGGTCTGTGGAATCGATTCGTCAGCATTTGATGTGGTTTACGAAATACATCCAGCGGTAATGTTAGGTGACTCACCCTGTATATACCAGACAGAACGAGTAAACGTCGTTCTTCGTACGTCACGTAACGCCCTTTCTACAGTGTTTACCTCCAGCCGATGAACACATAAATTCCTGTAATAGACTTTGTAGGCTATAAGGGCACAGATGGTCAGATGCCGAATGTACAGGCAATTTGAATGACAAATCAGCAGACCTCCATCCCTTTCTTTAAGAGTTGTGCACATTAATAGTCGCATCCCAGTAACAGAGTTTCTAAGTACTGAAAAATGTCATGAGTCAGGCTACAAAAGTCAATAACTTTAAACCACCATGAAGACTGCTCGCTACAACAGTGTAATTAGTACTTAGAACGTTATGTGCAAGTTGTCAAATATATTTATCAAAACATGTTTCGGAACTATGTTATCATATCGTAAAGTGGTATAAGACAAGGAAACAAAACAATACATCGCAATATCACACATACAGGCGACCGTGCATGCGCCAGTGCTAACAACATGACATCGGCAACTACGACTGAAACGGGCACATGACCATCGGTACCGGACGTTGGCACAGCATTGCATGGTCTGATGAATTTCGATATTTTATTCATTATGCCAATGGGAGGGCGCGGATCCATCGTCTTCCCGGGGAACAGCTCCATGACACCTGTGCTGCTGGCTGGAAACAAACTGGCTGCGGCTCCGTTACGCTCTGTGGAACATTCACGTTAGCATTCATGAGTACAGTGGAGCTCGTGCAAGGCTCCTTGACAAAGGGATATCGTACAATGGTTGCTGAGTACTTGCACTCCTCATGACGATTATGTTTCCCGGCGGCAGCGGCATTTTTTAATGAGATAGTGCTTTATGTCACAAGGCCAGGAGTGTGATGGAGTGATTCGAGGTACACAAAGTGCTGGCGCTCCAGATCAACAGATCTGAACCCGATCGATCACATCTGGGACGTGTTTGATCACATCTGGGACGTGATTGAACGTGCCGTCAGAGTTCATCACCCCACCCCTCCCCCACATTCATGGAACATACGGGAATTATGTGTTTTGTTTGTGCAGATGTCGTGCTAGCTCCTACCAGTGACATACTCACTGCTTCCATGTTACAATGCGTCGATGCTATTTTCCACGTCAAATGTGGAGATATTGTTGTTAGACAGGTGGTCATGGCCGGCCGGAGTGACCGTGCGGTTCTAGGCGCTGCAGTCTGGAACTGAGCGACCGCTACGGTCACAGGTTCGAATCCTGCCTTGGGCATGGATGTGTGTGATCTCCTTAGGTTAGTTAGGTTTAATTAGTTCTAAGTTCTAGGCGACTGATGACCTCAGAAGTTAAGTCGCATAGTGCTCAGAGCCATTTTGCCACAGGTGGTCATAATGATCTGGCTGATTAGTTTATGTGCTGCACAGCATAGCGAAGCCCAAATAAGAGCAGCTCGAAAGCTAGCCATTACGCTGTAGTAAGTTCTATTTGTATCGCAGCTCTGTGTCACTCAGCCACCATCTGGAATGCTGCTTGCGGACAACAGTTCGACTCTGCATCAGGGCAGTCCACCCTGAAATTGCCGAATCTGAAGCCATCTTCTCTATGGTTCAGGACCGTCCCTGGGGAGTAGTTTGCCAGCCATCGACTTGGGGGCACTGGGGCACTGCTGTTATGTCTCTGGGGTGCCGCCATCTGGACAGTGCAGGGTGTGCGAGCTGAACCACAGCGCACACGGTCACAGCTAGCCCGACCGACCAGAGTTGGAAGCACCTCTGACGGAAGCCGCTGTATTACAAACAATTGCTGGGCTGAAACTGCACCCTGTCGGTATTGCGGGGTGGCAACACACAGGAGGCGCAACATTCCATGGAAAAGGTGCCGCTTTCAGTGCTGAGCTATGGCTGAGTGCCATTAAAAAGCATTTAGAATTACAGGCTGTTTAACTGCTGCCGCACGGCGTCCCCTCCATCTACTAGAATAGTACCTCTGGCGTCAGAGTACTGGCGTCACTTTCCAGCACCATGCAGTATCTCTGCAGCTACATACAATTAGTGCCCAATAGGACACACATCTTGTTCACTTGGTCGTGCTTTCCACACGAACACAGACTGTCAGCACGGCGGCCAATGTGGTGGCTTCCATTCACGCAATAACAGAGCCAGCGCTGAACCTTACAACAGCAGGGAACACAGTCGCAGCAGATTATTTCACCTTACTTCTAAAGATGAAGTACAGTCTGTCGTAAACGTAGACTTATAGGTATTCTTCTCTTTACAAACTCCTAGATGATGTACAGTGAGCTACGCAGAGAGTCAATGAAACTGAAAGCCTGGTTCATAGACAAACCGTTGCCTCGTTGGAGCAACAAATGTACTGAACGTTATTCGAACATACTTACTACAAAATGGATGGCAATTTACTCCGTCTCTGGTAATTATTAAACCTGTAAATAATACGCTAGTGTCGTGAAAATGTCCAGACTTAAGGTACAAACAAAAGATATAATAATCATCGGTCGCATTCAAAAGGGTCGGGGTCTGACGTCACAACTTCAACACTCTTTTTTTTTGGAAAGCGTTGAAAAATTACTGAGTTAAAAGTGTAATAATTATCAGTATCATTGAACACTGTTGCTCTTTTACTGATCATACCTACAATGGTTCACACGTTGCTTCACAAAACAAAGGGTTTTTTCTTCGCTTTAGAACTGCTATTCAAATAGTTACATACGCAGCTTCCTCTATCACTGATAAAATATTATAATGAAAATTTAGCAAGTCAATACAGTTTTATACCCCATTTACGCACCCATGTACCCTCCTTAATACATACAACATAACATTTACCAGCTTTGTATACTGCATACAATTCATCTATTTATAACTTTGTGAATTTTATTTGTAACATTCGCTGGGATGCAGTTAAAAGAATTTTCTCTAGACGAGTGGCCTGTTATGGTTAAGGGTCTCACCTCACAATTCAGGATTATCACTGTGTCCTTTTAGTCGAAGATGTACACTTTCATTTATGTTCTTTTTTGGGTAATCTTCTTCAAATCTCTACTGGCTTACGCATTTCAGTGCTGCCCAACTATATCTTCTTCACCAGGTTTTTGTCTACACTGCATTTGCGCTTTTGTGGTCTTGACCGGGCTTAATTTCGGCAGGTAGGCGCCGGCACGGCGTTCTGGTACCTCCCAGAGAATTTTCTTAACTCACGGGAACAAGTCAACATCACAGATTTAAAATGATATATGCGTATTAAATCGCAAAGTAACTATAATGTGCTGCTCGGCTGGCACCAGTGAACGTGATAGAGGATCACCAATGTGATGCGATGGGCAGGTACTGTGTAACTAGAACAAATATTTGTTAATGAAATACTTCAGTCAGTAACTTAAGTTTCCAGAAAATTCACGGGGAACTTCTCTAAAACTTAGGAATATAAGTGTACACCCAGAACTTCCTCTTCACCGAGCAGCTCAGTGCAGCTGTTCGAAATTTGCAGCTGGCTGCCACTGATAACATGACGTCTCAATCACAAAGACTACAGGCTTGCGCCGACGTGTATCGAGTAGAGCTACTGGGAAAGATGATAACACTTGTTGTTGATATTAAATCTTGTAATTTTACTGTTTTGATTAAAAGAAATTATTTTTAAAATCCTGAATTTCAGAGCAGTATATTTAAATCTCAAAACTTGTGACTTTTATAGCTGTGCGTTCCGTCACCTAAAATCTTAGAAATTAAGCACTGGGTCTTTCGTCTGAATACTACACCGACTTCACCTTCTTAGTGTTTTCGAGTTGACCTCGACAATTTTTACCCCCACACTTCTCTCCATTATCAAACTCATTATTGCTTTATGCCCTAGAATATTTCCCATCAACCGATTCTTTCATTTAGTCAAGTTGTGCCGTTAATTTATATTTCTGAAACTCAATTCATAAGATACACATCTAATGTTCACCGTTCTTCTTTAGCACCTCATTTCAAAAGTTCCTATACTCTCGTTGTGCAAACTGTTTATAGTCTGCAGTTCTATCGAAGACTACACGTAGACAAATATCTTCAGGAATGATACTGTAACTTTGAAGTTTATACAAATCTAAAAGAGAAATCTGGCATTGCACTAGTGCTTATTTACAGCTGTGTCCAAGACTTTTATATGTACTGGCAGAAGTAAAACTGTGAGACGTGCTTGGGTAGCTTAGATGGTAGAGCACTTGCCCGCGAAAGGCGAAGGTCCCGAGTTCGAGTCTCGGTGCGGCACACAGTTTTAATACGCCAGGAAGTTTCATATCACCGCACACTCCGCTGCAGAGTGAAAATCTCATTCAGGATTTTATTTTTGTTTATAAAGCTTCTTTTTGTACAACCTTTGAAGCTTAATGATTGGCGACGTGAACGAAGAGCTTGTTTGCGTGACTAACAAGGTAGAGAGTCATGCAGAAACTGTGAAAAGCAACTGACAGTGTGATCCACAACCGCAACATGCAGCTGCTGGACTTGCTTTGTTTATGGTCGTGTCAATAAATAAGCTCACTGGGAATTTTAGATGTTAGAAGCAAAACTGTACATTGTTAGGAAAAAGCAGGATTTCGGCTATAAAAACTAGCTCGCCTGAGCCGTATTGTGTCAGAATTTCCGCTTTACAGGTGTTACATTGGAGAACAGCTTTAAGCCTCTGCGAGTGAGGGGTTCCGAGGATGAGATAATGCATAACGCTCTTGACCAGAGGTGGTACGTCGGACCTCACTTTCAGAAGGAGTTTTAAAAGCGCGAGCTACAGCCTGATATCCTTGAGCCACAGCAATCTCGCCTCACGACGATGATTGGATGTTTGAGACCGCACACTCCTCAATATTTTGGCCGTTCCGGTGTATTCAGAAGGCGACACCGTCATAGGGCACGTTGTACATACAAATAAAACGAAATCAAAATGTCGTGAGTAGTCACCCAAAGTACAAGGCAGACATAATAAATTCACTTTTCTTAGCAAAGAATACAAGAAAAACATATCGTAAGAAAAAAAGCAATGTCCTTAAGTTTTTAATACATAGATTGAAATCTGTGAATCCATTTAAGCTGGCCAAGCAATTCAGTGTTGGGTGGTATTCGTCAAGATTAGGTACTCGCGTTTAATTCAGTCACTGACTCAAACTTTAGAAAACGCATATGTCACTGTCTTAAGACTGTCATCTATTGGTTCTTTGGTATATTAAACGTCAGAACTACTACGCTGAGCAGAAGATTCTAGACGAACATTTTAATTTCGTAACCTTTTTTTGTGTTCCTATTTTCATGAAATAATGCCTCTACATTACCCCACCCTACGCTCAAGTCACATGCAAAATCCCCAAAAAAATTCGTCTAGTAGATATTGAGATTAGCGTGCTCAAACAGACAGACACAGTGGTTATAAACAAAACGTTATATCACAATATTTCTTTTCCATTATCCGACTTTGATGGAATAAAGCCTATACATTGTCCTTGCTATGCTCAAAGAACCTGCGAAAACCCTATGAAAATTGGTCTAGTACTTTCGGAGTTGTCAAACAAACAAATAAACACGACAGTTAGCTGTAGTTAAAACTATAACCACAATATCTTTTTCAATTCATCGTCTGATTTTGAAGAAATAAGGTCTACACGTTGCCCAAAGCTACAATAATGCTACCTGCAGTAACCTCATGAAAATTTATCCAGTAATTTCGGAGATTACCGTGTTCAAACAGACAGACAAAACAGTTTTATAGTTTTTTTGTTAATATCGATTTGTGTGTAGATATAGATACAGATGTTCACGGATTTCTCTTTGGAAGTAATACTTTTCTTGCTATTAGAAGCTGCGCTCTATATCCTCTCTACTTCAGTCATCATCAGTTATTTTTCTGCTCAAAGAAATAACTCATCTATTACATTAGACGTCTCATATCTCAGTCTCATCCCTTCAGCATCGACTACATTCCATTACCGTTGTCTCATTTCTGTTGATGTTTTTCCTGTGACCCCACTTTCAAACACTATCCATAACGTTCAACTGCTCTACTTCATCCTTTGCCGCCTCTGGCAGAAATACTGCGTCAGTGCAAACATCAACGTTTTTATTTCTTGTACCTTAAATTTGATTTCTGGTCCATATTTCTCCTTCCTCTCCTTTTCTCCTACTTATTCTCTACAGCGTGCTCAATGTAAAGAACTGTTTCCCTTTCATGTCCTTCGACTCTTATAAGAGCTATCTAATTACTGTACAAACTGTGGAATATCCTGTTGCTCCCTGTATTTTATCCTTGCTACATTCAGAATTTTAGAGAGTGTAGTCCAGTTAATATTGTCAGAAGCTTACTCTTTATGTATGAACACTACAAATGTTATGTTTCCGATATCTTAATGTCTTATATGAATGTGTTCATTGAAGCTCTTCTTAGCTGAAAATGATATATTGGCTATACATTACTTTTGTCTAATTGTACTTGTTTTTCAGTCTCCCTTCAAACTTGCACTATTAAATTATTCCAGTCCGTTTTTATGTTTACCTGAACTAGAAGCAAACAATACATAGTCATTAGCAAAATGAATGCGTTCAGATATGTCCCATTATCTCGTCTTCCATCCTTGTTTTACCTTTCCTCATTATCTGAAAATTTCGTCTAGGACTGCTTGGGAGAGTTTCAGTGAAACGTAATCTTGCTGCCTGGCTCCACCTTGAATTCAAAGTTCATCAGTATTGAAATGACAGTCAACTTCTCCATTACTATACCTAGAGGAAGACCATTAGATCCGTGGTCAAAACTTCGATCTTGTTCACGTAGTGACAGTCATTTTACATCACTGAACTGATGAATTCAAGAACAGTGACGTGACGTAGGTCTGAAAAAAGAAAAGTTTCACATTATCTGACCCTACTGCGGAAGCCTACGCTCTTATTGCAATTCAAAACAGCGCATACAATGCGACTATCAAAATGTTTAAGTACTGATTGAAAACTGGAAGTGTAACATTGATAAATCAAATTTATGGTTTCATTCCATGTTGCACAAGTTAGTTTCATTTTTAGGCTGTTGCAGACTGGCTATTTTCATAAATATCATGCTGGCGATAAATATATGTTATTCTTCATGTAAAAGTTTGGGAATGACTTCTTAACAAGTTTTTAAGTTGTAATACCAGTAATAGTAAACATAGTCCTTTAAACGAAAAATTTAATCAATGTAACAGACGTACAATATTTGCTTCTAAAATAAAAACTGTTAATAGTTCGAACAGTGTTTTTAGTATTTATTGAAAAATTATAATGTTACATAAGCTGACTGCAATACAGAAGAAAATGTTTACATATTTCACGGCCGTGAGCACAGGTATCCACTACATACTGTACTATCAGTACACTGCACAAATATTTAGCTGAAAGAGACATTCAAACATTTGCAGAACAGCAAATCTGTTTTCAGATAAATGCATTCCAAACATCGACCATCAAACAAATTTTGGGATGCTATCAATATTGAGCGTTGAATGTGTGTCGAAATTTGTTTGGCACTACATGTTTGTTAAACAATATGACATGTTGTTGTGAGACACGCAAAGAAATAAACAGTTCTTTTTGTATTTCGCAGTGGTGCCAGATTTTAATGATTTAGCCGTGTTTTCTACATTACAACGGTCATTGACCTAAAAACATGTAAATATCGAGGCATTGCAGATGTATTAATTCTATAAGCGATTTGTGGCAGAGCGTAAATCGTGTAATAGAATGCAATCCCTCTCATGTTCCCATTCTCGGATGTGGCATGATCAAAATATTGTCGGCACCTATCTGTTTACACACGTATTTAATTTTACCTTCATCGTTATTACACTAGATGTGAATTGCAGTAAGTAATTTGTTTTTTGACTCTCAAAGGGTCACAGATTTTCCGAAATCTCTAGAGTAAGTCTCTTCTGTAAATGTAAGGTCTCTCTTTCAGCATCATCCCCCGAGGTTTTTTTACCATTTCTGTGAAGCTCTCACACAGAATAAACAAAATTCTCCGCCCCCGGTAGCTCAGTGGTCAGCGCGACAGACTGTCAATCCTAAGCGCCCGGGTTCGATTCCCGGCTGGGTCGGAGATTTTCTCCGCTCAGGGACTGGGTGTTGTGTTGTCCTAATCTTTATCATTTCATCCCCAACGACACGAAAGTCGCCGAAGTGGCCTCAAATCGAAAGACTTGCACCAGGCGAGCGGTCTACCCGACGGGAGGCCCTCGTCACACGACGTTATTATTATTATGACAAAATTCTGACTACATGTGCGGTCATTCTACGAACTGTCATCGCTAATCCAACTGGAATGAAATGGAATGAGACCTTCACAAGGAGTTCCTCTGTAGTGAATCACACTTCCTTAAGATTTTTCATATGAACGTCAGTCTTGCCTATAACTTGTACAGCTACAGAATCATATGCTGATTCCTTCGGACACACGTTCCCTCTGTACTTTATCGATATGACTGTTTCTAGAACGATTTCCGATCTTGCAGTCAAATGATATCTTTTTGTATTTTTGCGCTTTTAACTACATTTATTTAGGTTCTACATCAGTTGACAATCATCACTCCATTGTGCTCTTGCATTTCGTAACAAGTTACTATGTCCTGCCAATAGATGACTATAACACCTACATCGATCTGTTGTATCGACACGTAGGAGGCATCAGTAGCGCATTACCCTACTGGAATATCCGACGCAACGACTTTGTTGGCGTCTTCAATCGGTGCTGGCATGCAGTCGCATAGACAAGCCATTCACAGCAACTGCAACATGAGTATGCACATTTTAGATGGCATACGAAGTTGAGAATACGTTCGAGCTGCGAAACATCTAGTTGTTGTCTTCTTGAGACAGTCAGTCGTTTGGAGGAGTTGATGTTTTCTATGGCTCACAGGGGTTCTTCTAAACATAACGACTGTAGTCAGTTCTCTATGCTAGGTTCATACAAGCCTTCATTTCTTACAGTTCTTCGCACTGTTGGAGATTTTATAAGTAAAGATACACTAAGGTCTCATCCACCTATCTCCAAGAGATTGTGTTCAAACACCCAAGAAACTTTAACGTCTATTTTATTCAGTCATTGATTAGATTCGCTTGGTTCACTGTCTTCAAAGAGAAAGAAATTTATAGTCCATTTGTCCTTAGCTGGTTAATTTATTTGGCGATCCTAAATCTAAGGTTATTAACAGTCATAAGACCTACTGATCTGTCTCATCAAGTACTAGACCGTAGTCTAAAATAGTGAAAAATATTTAGATAAAAGCGCAGCGCACTTCTGTGTCAGACATCGAACACATTCTACTTGGATAACAGGCTTCAGCATACAAAATAATGAAACATCTCAAGCAGGAAGAAACAAACACAACAAACGAATCTTATGTCAACCTAGTCTTTTAGCTGCAGCACTGTACAACACTTTGACTCACAGAAGGGGATAAACCTTATCAGGAATAATTATGAGTATGACATGTGCAAGTAGTAAATCGACAATGTTGATTATGAAGAATAACAGACATCTCTAAATGAAAGTCGAAATATAGAATCTCTTAGAACATATAATAGCCTGTAGCTATTGCAGTGTGGATCTGAGGAAGTTAAGGAAAGACTTCTACTGAATCACCCAATGCTGCATGGAAATGAATACCCAAAAACCAGTTACCTAGTTAGTTACCAACATGTTCATGTACATATAAATGTTTGTGATGTAGAATGTGTCAACTTAACAACACATATACATATGAATTTAAAACCACCATATAAAAAAGTCAACCTTTTATTACGATTTACAATATTTTTTACATAACTAATTATTTTTAATTAAGAACTCCTATATGATACAGAAGGAGTTACTAAACTAAAACATGTTTTAGGTACATTCGAAAAGACTTTTGTTGGCTGCCATGAATTTTATTTCCATGAATAGTCAGTAAAGAAGTTTTATACATGCTTATTTCACGCACTCTGTGCTACAGTTGGATATATTACACTATGATGCAGATAATTGTTTCCTTCCGAAGCTATAAGTTTGAATATCTCTGTTACTATTAAATTCAGACGGTTTCTTGATAAAAATGATCAAAACTGAGTAAACGTGTTGTGAGTCTGTGGTTAATACTTCCAATTGCTTAAAGATATGCATGCAAGTAGCAAGTGTTTGAATACCTACACGTAATTCCTTAATAAATATCTTTTGAGCAAAGAGTAAATTTTGCCTAAGTGAGAGGTTACTCCAGAATATTATCCTGTAGGACTTCAGTATATGAAGATTAGCATATTATGTTAACTTATCGTCTTCTGTATTACCAACATGACAACTTTTTTGTGGCAAAAGTTGCCAAACATAAATGTTTTAGTAGGCCTACAATGTGTTTTTCTTTTCTTCTAGTTTAAGCTTTCATCAATATGCGCGACTACATGTTATACTGTTTATTGTTTCTTGTTAATATTGCAGAAGGTGGGATATGTTAGACAGTGAAAACTTTGGAATGATTTGTCTTTTCTCTCTTTTTTTTTTTTTTTTGTTCAACTTACAGTTAGCCCATTTCTGTAAGTTATAAGGTAATTGTTTTCTACGTTGAAGTTTCTTTGCTCAGCTTCACAACAATGCTTTCATCATGTGCGAACACGACGGATTTTTCACCTTAGTCGAAATAAATTTGTAGGTCATTAACGTAAAATAATAATGGGCTATTCACTAAACGGTGTGGGACTGACTTCGAGGTTTAGTACAACCTTCATGATGTTTTGTGTTTATGGTTGCTGCTGAAATAATTCCGATGACGATATTGGTTAAAATTGCAGTTCTAGGCCGATTACAGGCCAGAGCAATCTGGGCTAGTGGGGAAGTTGAACTGAATGGTCCTTGATTCGTGGCTTACTCGGTTGCTTAGAGGTCAGCGTAGCCGTTTATTGGCATATTGTTGAGAGAAATCGGTTCATTGTCGATTTGTTGCTGATGTCTAGACTACAGGTGGATTACATTGTCGTGAATCACAGTAGAGCAGCGATTAGCGGTCTAACAACACATTATTTCATAGTCACACAACATACAATACAACATGTCAAAGATACACTGTCCCAAGAGTAAACAAACAGTCTCTTACTTGCCATAAGTACTTCACTCTGTGACATCCTGCCCACCCTAGTCGACCTCCAAAGGTACGGCCACCTGCACAGGACGACTAATGATGTGACTTTCTGGAGTCCGGAGTATTATCGTCCTTACCCTGCCGTCTCTTCCTGGTAGTACCTTTTCTGTCCTGACCTTCTTCCACATACGTCGTGGACGAAAGTCCCCTTGGATCAGCACGATGTCGCCAGGGTGAAAGGGGATGACTTGTCCCGATGGGCGTTTAATTTCATGGTAGTTCCGGAGCTCCAATAGGTATTCTTTAATCCAACGGTTCCAAATACTGTCACAGAGTTGCCGTCTCAGTCGGAATTCCTTTGTTACATTCGTGTTCGCTGAAGGGTCTGGTCCCGTCGGAATAGTCGTAAGTTTTTCTCCCATTAGAAAATCGAAGGTATGAGTGCATCAGAATCATCTCCTGGTGTGATGGGCCTGGAGTTCACCCGCAGCTTCAATACTAACCAAGGTAGTGTTCAGTTGTTCCTCAGTGAGCTTTGTGAGTCCCAATATCTTCCGCAGGCAACGCTTTATAGTGCCCACCATTCTTTCCCACCATCCTCCCCACCAAGCCTCCTGGGAGACAACGAATTTCCAAGTAATACCGTGGTGGGCGAGGAACTGACAAGTTTTTGTGGTGGCTAATGCCTTCCAAAGTTGGCTAGTTCCATATTCGTGGCGCTGTATATATCGTGAGGGGTAGTCCGCGTCTTCCGGCGAATCGCTGAAGTGCCTTCAGAAATATGTCCGTTGACAAGTCCGTACAGAGTTCGAGGTGTACAGCTCTCGTGGTAGCAAATGTGAAAAGAGTGATATATGACTTGTGCGTTTCCTTCCCCACTTTGATGAACAGAGGGCCAGCGAAGTCTATTCCGGTTACAGCAAATGGTTTGGCAGGCGAGACTCGTTTAGATGGCAGCGGTGCTTCGATCTGTTGCCCTCGTGGATTCTTGAAGGTCTTGCACGCGAGGCATGAGTGTAGGATTCTTATGGTGGCCTGACGAGCTCTAAGGATCCAAAATTTGGTTCGCAGTTCGGATAGTACAGAACGAACACCAAAGAGATGGAGGCGGATGTGTGTCTCTCGAATAACCAATCGTGTGAAGTGGTGGGAACCGTTAAGGAGTACAGAATGTTTTTGTTCCCTATTTAGGCTAGTGCATTCCAGTCGACCTCCTAGACGTATCAGTCCATCTTCTACGAAAGGATTGTATCGTGCGATTTTCGACTCTCTTGGCAGTGGTAAGTTATTCTGAAGTGCATTTAATTCGTTAGGGAAGGAATCTCTCTGGCCCACTCTAATCCAATAGATTATGGCAGCTGATAATTCGGTGGCTGTAAGTTCTCCTGAAGATTCATTCTTCTGACGAATGTTGTGTAGGAAGCTGAGAGTTCATGCTGTGATACGAATGAGCTTCCAGTATGAGCTGAATTTAAATAAGTTGAGAAGGCTGGTTGGCGTAGATATCGACAAGACTTGGCTCTGGATTTTCTTCCTCTTTTCTTCGGAAGGAAGTCGTACCAACGTTGGGGTATCGTTTGGCCAGCATTCAGGAGGGCGTATAAGCCAAGGCGGCCCATGCCACCAAATGTCCAGAGGATTCATTTGGTAGCCGAGTAGTCCACGTGAGAGGTGGTCAGCAGGATTGTCTGGTCCCGAGCAGTGTTTCCATTGCGTGGGAGTCGTGTGCGTTTGTATCTCAGTTACACGATTGCAAACGAAGGTCTTCCATCTGTTAGGATCACAGCGAATCCATCTTAGTGTTATTGTAGAATCCGTCCACAATACCGCATGGGCAATATTAAAGTCTCTTGCGCGGTAAAAGTAACACAATAGTCTGGTCCCAACTACTGCCGCTAAAAGTTCGAGTCGAGGCAATGTCAACTTCTTAATAGGAGCAAGTCTGTTCTTGCTACAGACTAAATGGGTTACGACGTCATCATCTAAGTCAGTACGAACGAACAGAGCTATTCCATATGCCTTTTCGGAGGCGTCACAGAATACGTGCAGCTGAGAGTCTCGTCCATGAGCTGTAGCTATCCATCTAAGGACACGTATATGTGACAATGAAGGTAAGCTAGATATCCAAGTGCGCCGTCGTGCCCGTAAGTCCCAGGGCGTAAGTTCGTCCCAGCCAATTCCTCGGCACCATGTGTTCTGGAATAGCAATTTCCCAACAAGAGAAACAGGGGAAAACAGTCCGAGTGGGTCATAGAATCTAGCAGTACATTGTAAAAGGAGTCGTTTGGTGGCTGGCTCTTCTGGCGTCCTTCTGATGATTTCGCTAGGATCGATACAGAAGTAGTCACCAGTGGTGTTCCAGTCTACGCCTAAAACTTGAGTCTTGGTGTGGAGTTCTTGCCCTTCTGCCCTCCAGATAGTTTCGAGTTGTTCACAGTTGGTAGCCAGTTTTGATAAGGGGAGACTGATCAATTTCATTAGGGTTACAAGTTCATAGTATATAGTTATCACCAAATTATCACCCTCTACTGAGATCATAAAGTCGTCCATGTATGCAGTCTTGTTTATAAGTGGTGCTAAGGTGGGAAATGCTGTCATACATCTGTCGGCAAGTTCTCTTAGTGTTGCAGAAAGTAAAAATTGGGTGCAGGTCAGGTCGAATGGGAGTCTGTTAAAACGGTATTCCGTTAGTTCGTCCGTCGCTTGAAGATTTCCCGTTTGATCCTGGCTAATTCTGAACCAGAAGAATCTGTTCAAGTCTTTGTCCTTTTCGTTCAAGATAATTGAAGGAAAGCTTGTGTGATATCCGCGACGATAGCCGTAGAATGTAGTCTGAAACGTAGTAAAATTTCCACAATCTCTGGTTATAGGTTCGGTCCTACTTCTAATACCTCATTCAGAGAAGGTGCATTGTTTTCGTAAGATGAGGCATCAAAGACAATTTTCTACGTGGTGGTTCCGTATTTCTCCTTCCTCACTGCATGATGAGGGAGATAAAATAGCTCCTTTCCTGAGAGTGGGGTGGGAGCGACCTCTACTTGCCCTTCGTAATTTGGTCTAGCATAAGATCGAAATACATTTGCTGAAAGGTATCTTGACGTTGAAATCTTTCCCTAAGGTGCTTGAATCGTTTTTCCGCGATCGGTATGTTACTCTAAAGCACTGTATGTTGTCTTTTGGAAAGTGTAACCACTGCTCGATGATCCTTTGTAGAGAAAGATGCTCTAAACTCTTCAAGAAGTCTCGTATTCTTGTTGTTCACAGGTAGATCCTGATCGGCAGTAACCTCTATAGATTCCAAGTCCCAAAAGCGTCTGAAATCAATGTCCAAGTGCAGAGGAGATCGGTCAGTCTGAGCAAAATTTACCACGGTTGCATGCACACAGGCTTGTGACTTGTTACCATTAAGTATCCAGCCAAATAGAGAAGGAACTAACACTAAGGTTTCAGAGATGCGTATGGGTGAATTGTACTTCGCTATCTTCCAAAAAAAATCGCCTTCTACAAGATCTTCTGTTGAATCAGTTTTCGGATCTGCTAGCGTAATCTTACGGGCATCTGTTAAACTCTTTATATGTTGTGGAACCGAAGGCTAGTGAGAAATAACGTGAGTACTTTCGAAGGCAGTAAATGGCACTGACGAATTCTGCCAAAGCCCCTTCATATTAAACTGAACAAGCCTCCGGTGGCGTGGGCGTGTAGGGTTTGATACAAAGGAACAAACGGTTAGTTCTTGTCGGTCTACCGTTTGTAGATTCAGATCATCAATCAGCGATTTTGCTATGAAGCTGGACTGACTACCTGGGTCCAGTAGACATCGGGTTGTCCTGCTCGATCCTGTAGGTCCTGAGACGCATACTTGAGCTGCCTGAAGGTATGTGTATCCGTGGGGAGTGACAGATACCTTTTCCACAGAAATAACGTATGTCTGACGCGCAGGACTCCTAATATCCTTTCGTTCCTCACAAATGGACTTATGATGCAGTCTTTTACAGTTAACACACCGAGCCTTTTCTTTCTTTTTGCAATTTGACACTTTGTGCCCACGTTGCAGACAAAGCATCTGTTTGCTAGTTTCAATTTATCTATTCGATCATTAACGCGTACAATCTTCTTACAGCCTTGCGCCGAATGACCGCAAGATTCGCGAAAGACGCAGAATGGTTCCTTTACGCTGGTGTCCTTCGGAGTCGACCTTTTAGATTTCGCCTTTACGCTAAGTGTGGACGCTGTGGGAAGGTTGCTAGAAGTGCTGGAAAACTCACCGCGTATCTTCTGCATTGTAAGCGCCCCGTCTACTTCCTCGTTCAGAAACTCCATCAGTTGCAAAAAGTCCCCTTCGGATATTCCCGTACGCTTGGCGTGAATTATCCAGCGGCGGCATATGTCATCCGGAAAAGCACGTAAAATTTTAGGTGCGAGGACTCTGCCGTATCCGTTCTCGTTTTCCCCAAGTGCCCGGAGAGCTTTAATACGTTGTTGGCATTCAATGAATGTTGAATTAAGTTCCTCAGGGGTGGGCAGCTGAATTGGTTTTATGGCTTCGAGATAATCTAACTGGGCTTGAATTATTCGAACCTTGTTGCCATAACGCGCTTGGTGAATCCTCTTCGTTTCTGCGTACGTCTCGCCCGTCACCGCAATACCGTCCACTAAATGCTTTGGTTCACCCGAGAGATAGCCGCGAAGAAAGATGTGTTTTTTAATTGTAGTTACCGTCAGATCGTTGTCAACCGACTGCTCAAAATGCTCCCAGGATCGTGCCCATGTCTCGAGATCGCGTGAAAAAGTCTCAAGATTGATCGGTGGATTGTCGGGAATATTTATGTCTGCGACCGATTTCGTAAGCTGTTTCTCTATTTCGCGAGACAATCGAGAAATTGTGAGTTTCGAGGCGTCTATATGATCTTCACATCTAAGAACATCTTCTTCGTATTCGTAAACGTCCAACAACTCGTGAATATCCTCATCTAATTTAACGAGGCGGCTCAGAACGCTGAACAATCTGTCATTGTAATATTTATAATCCGCGATTTGCGATATGTCTGACAACCTTGCAGCTTCCGCTACGAATCGCGTAATGTTTACTGTTTCTCTCATGCGTTTTCTGTTTAGAGAGTGTAACTGTGCTTCTGGTTTGTGGTCTGGCATGTCCACTCCGCCCGATTACTCGAAAGTTTAAAGCAGTGTCGGCTAGCGATCAGCTGGTCCTAGTAAGGCATTCTCTTTGGATCGCTAGTCGAAGTAGTTCAATTGATGGTCGCTAGATGCCAGCACTAGTCATAAACAACCTATAGGCGTAGCGTAGGATCTGATAATTCGTTAAAGCGCTAATCGAACAGCTACAATAGTAGTACAGAGCGGCAATAATGTAATCAGTTGCCTTTACAAATGGCGCTAAAAACATGTCGCGTGATAATTCAGTTGAACTTAACTGTGTATGCAGGCGGTTGTGGTCGAAGAGCTTGCGTGGTGTGACAAATCGCTCCAGTATGCCCCCTCGTAGTATTGCCGCGTGACGTGCGTCCAGAATTCGTGGTTCACAACGGCAATTGTGGAAATCGCCTCCCGGGTTTCGGCACCAAATTTTTATGCCATGAATCACAGTAGAGCAGCGATTAGCAGTCTAACAACATTTTATTTCATAGTCACAGAACATACAATACAACATGTCAAAGATACACTGTCCTAAGAGTAAAAACAAACAGTCTCTCACTTGCCAGAAATACATCACTTTGTGACATACGTGACTGGCCTGGTCGGGGTACAAAAGGTAATCCGGAACTATTTTACGGAAGGATTTGTTGACAGTCTGTTAAGTGGATTCTATTAGAATGCTCCGCCTAATGAACTTACTTTCAATTTTTTTTGTGGTAGGAGGGGGGGGGGGGGGGGGTTTGGGGCTAACCATGTACAATTTCAAAGTCCAAAAGCCCAATTATTGGTGATAGGTAGTCGCTTTTGACCAAGAGATTAACTATGTTGATCTTTTTTTCACACACACACACACACACACACACACACACACACACACACATACATACAAAGAGCGCTACACCCAGCTATGCACTGTAGGAGTGCCGAGTGGAAGCAGAGCAGATAATTGGGTCGGAGGCAGGTCTTGGCCTGCCAACGTCTGAAGAGATTGAGGGGTTTCTTTTTTGTGTGAGTGTCTATAATTTCAGGTAATTGATTCCAAGAAACAAAACGGTGCTGATAACTTTTATTATTGGCATTTTGTCAGGGAAGTATTAGGTGGACGCACGTCACAAATCCTTATTATCCACCCTGTAGTGGTGTTACTTCATACAGAATAAAGCAGTGGTTATTTATTGTAAGAAAAACAATGACAGGCTCAAAAAATTAAAGTTTAGATCCCTATCTACCCACACTTTACCCCTAAAATACACCCATGAAGAACTAGAACATTTCTATATGGTAAAGTATTGAGGAAAGTTTGGGTAAAACCAAAGGAGAAAGAATTATTACGAAATGTCTTAGTCTCTTTCCGCAATAACAGTAAAACTAGGTTTTTTATATTCTTCGAAGATAGGCAAATAAGTTGCGGTTGCAACTAATTTTATTCATAAAAATAGCAGCGAGTGGATAGTTAAGTTATCTGGTCCTGACGATCTATATTATTTCTATAACGTTTATCGTTGACTCACTAGAGAGATATTTGCTTTAAATTAATAAATTTGTTTCTTTAGTTGTCTAATAATGTGAGATTAAATAATCTGAAGTAACAATCAAAACGTAAAATAACATTACTATCAATATTTTTGAAAGAAAGGAACAACTGGAAAGTTACCTATCTGTCTAAGGATAACTAACGTAGGAATAATCACTGACGTAGTCACACGTATCGTTATTCACTGTGGTGGATGAAATGAATATCTCTGCTTGAAAACGGCGTACTTATTTCATTCAAAGAAATAAATTACATTATGACAAAGGGAAGAACGTGTGACTACAATGAAATTATTAGGTTCCAGCCACAAGGCAGTGATAGACCTGAAGCAGATACTATTGTGGTGTGTTTACGAGGAGTTTGACTATCTATTGTAACAAACTACGTCAATAATTAAGCGGAAACACATGTAAACACCTTGGTGGAAGAAGACATACTTAATTTGCTGTAATATACAACGTCAACTGAATAGTGAGCTCATATTAACCTTATACGAGTGTTACAATATAAAACTTTTTGGTTTCACCAGCTGTGGACACCGCAACGCTATAAATATAAAATCCAGGTATCTATAATTTTTTGACTGTTAGAGTGGGTGTTTTAGTATTCTCGAGTTATTATACTCTTGTTATAACTGACAAATAGTAATTGTTAGTTATTTTTACTTCCTAGCGAAACCAGCAGCAGACTTGAAGTCAACTATGTATTGATATTTTCCGGTTCATGAAAGAAAGATGGCAAGTGAGTCGCTAATACTTAAATTAAATGTGTAATAGCCGTAAAGTTCAGGAAGATAATATGTAAACTCCTTCTGGGATTTTATTTTTACTGAGAATAAACAGCAGCCACTCGCTCATGTGTCTATACTACTTTATTCTTATGTAGAATAGAGATATAAAAGAATAGAGAGCATAGATACTGAATACTGATACATGGATAATCCGTTGCTCGAGTAATTTAGCTGTCTTCGGACAGCGTTAATCCTTGTGTCTTGCTGAATCTTTGGACTACCGAGAAACAATCCACGTGGGGCTGAAAGAATGGCTGAAGATAACCTACGTGTCCCCTACTAAATAAACAAGTTTTGAGTGTTGGTTGGAAGTAAATACACGCTAGTCACAGGGCCATTGCTGTAAGGAAACACTTATTACGAAAGTGTCCAGTGCGTGTGGACCACGGTGTTGGTGTGTGTGTGTGGGGGTGGGGGGGAGCGGGGGAGCTGTTGTTTCTTTTGTCTACGGTACAGCATGTACACTGAAACATAGCAGCCACCTAACAAGGTATTTCTTTTCCGAAACTGTTATCAACGATCGATCAATACAGGTAATATGAGCACCATAATGTTTGCCATTATCACGACATACCACTCCCGATAACGCAAAGTGCAACTCGCATTACAGTTTCTCTCCATGCTGATGATGTAGCGGCCCTTGTTGAAGTACTCGAATACAGGCACGTCCATATCCGGGGGCAAGGGGTAGCCACGGTTCCCTCCGCCCCCCCCCATCCCCCCGGCCATCATCAAGCTCTCAGGGAAAGGAAAATGATTTAAAAGCCGTCATTACGCATGTTTTAATAGGGGAGGAACTGGAACATTTTTGGGGATACTAACAAGTCGACATTCGTCTTCCAGAATATTAGAAATAATCCATAGTCGCCACGCCCCTCCATTACGGACTAGCTCGAACAGCCTAAGGCAGATTTCTGAATTCTGTTTCTTAAATTGAAATTAAAAATAGCATTTGTTTAGCGACGTAGGAAGAAAACTGAAAAGACATTAACAGTGTGGTGCAGTAAATAGATCGCTAAGAATCAAAATAACCGTTTCGTGACCAGTGGAAACTACAGTTCGCTTTGTTTTGGTTTCGCTGAAGTGCAGTCAGTGGTAATCTGTTTCCCTGCTTCTAACTTGTGCTGTCATCTCTGTTGCAGAGAAATAACTGCGTTTAGTTCGTCAACTGGCACGTAGACGCCATTGTATATCTACATTCGTAATCAAAGAAGAAGCACTATTTCTGAGTGAAAAGGAGCTACTGTTTTCAGCGAAACAGAGTTTTTTGTATTCTGTGCCTTTCTTTTGTGTGTGTCTGGCTTTTGTTATATTTTTTCTACTTTTGATATACCATGGGCAGAGAATGCGTCTGTATTTGCCAACTTTCACAGAAAATCACACATATATTACAAGATTTGTTAGTGGAAAATACGTACCCTGCCCCACGTAACAGTGTGTGAGTTTCGAAGTGTACGATGTTTAGTCAGCATCGTGTTTATAGTATGTTTCTCTTTGTTTAAAATTCCGAGCGTGATGCCACAAGAGATTCTGATAATTTTGCACCTCTTACCAGAATATGCAGATGATTCAGATTTCGAATATCACTCCCATTACGATGAATACTTTGATTCACCGAACAGGTCACAGATTTAGAATGACATTAACGGTAATATTACTGTACAAAGTGATGATGAAGGTTTCCATCTGATAATAGGAAGCTCCTTCCTCTTTTGTCGCTGTGCTAACACATGCAATGAGAATATTTTGTATTTTGAATATCTGGCAGTAAAATTTGAAGAAAGCTCACAAAATCGGGTTAGGTTCTCAAAGTCTTAAAGTGAAATAATGTATTTCCGGCCTTCATCGAATCGAAGCACCATGAAAGCTGCAAACAACAAACCTGCAATTAGTATCGACTAAGTTACGCACCAGTTCTTAAACTTGTGATATATTTACCAAAACATATTTCGGGATTATGTTATAACATTATCAACTGTTATAAAACAAGGGAGGACATCAGTGCATAGCAATACTACACATGCCGATGAGCATGCAAATATCTATACTGTCCTGCAGAATAACATACCTTAAGGTTACTATGACATTAAGCATCAACAGAAGTAAAACGCCAGCAGAAAACATGCAATGTCGAACTTTTTAAGACTCTTCCTTGAATATCTCATACTGTCACATCGTACACTCAGAACGTTCGCCTTCATACACCAAAGATAATGGTATACTCTAAAGCATCTATCACAGTCCGAAACGATACTACTGTCTACCGTAAAATCTTTGAACTATAAGAAAAGTCCAGGCAAAGGCCAAAAACCAATACTGCACTTACGTTGCTACATGTTTTGTCACACACAAAAACAGCACCCCAGACTGTATCCTTAACGAACAAACAGAGTTGGCTAACGCCCCTTTCCTGAAAAATTTCCAAAAATTACTTTCCAGCCTCCAAAGCAAAAAATAATATTAATTCACCTATCTGCAGATCAAGTAGAAAATTTATTGTTACTATAATTCTCATGCTGCCAAATGTAATAAAATAATGTACTATTTTACCTATACAGCTCTAAATATATATAAAAAACTTTATAATTAAATTAGCAGTAACATTTTTTATACATATATATTAAAAAAAAAATTCAATCTCTCTACACTAATGTAAAAGACATTACAGTTTTGTAAAAGAATGTATGATCCTTTCCAAACATAGGACATCATCGTCAAATGTTACGATATATCATAGCATCTGTGACACCCATATGTTTGTAAGCTCTTTGTATGTACCAAAACATGTGGTGCGTGATTGGAATGAACTCAGTGACAAATCTAAAGTGTACAGTGAGAACTATTACGTGTGCAACCACGAGGATGCAGTGGGAATGCATTTACATCGATTGGATGAACGTTATAGAAACAATCACTCGAAACCGACGTTTCACGTAAGTCACATGCAACGAAAATCTGCAACGCAACCATCTGTGTGTGACGTGTTTGTAATTGTGTTTTATTTATATTTTAGGACAATTAATCTGTAAAAAACACACCAAATGTAGAAAGAAAGCGTGTGAACCGTCTGATGATGAATCGCAACGATTCGAAACCGGTAACGGTTTCCTTTGAATAAAGGAACTCAAAGTAAATTTGTGGCTGGTTGCTGTCCTAACACGATCAAGCTGGTGGGTACTTTTCAAGGAGGGCACGGCTGACTTGGACCCAGAAACGCCCCTGGGAGACATTTATCGTGTCTTATAACGCGCTTACGTACTGCTGTCTTAAAGCGCCAATTCGTCTAAATATGGAAGAAGTTTCACATTTATCCAAAGTACATTTTTTCACAGGATACAACACATTCATGTTCTGTGATGCTACCTAACGAATGCTGCTCATTCGTGAGGTCCTTCGTCACAGCCGGTGAGTTATTCTCCTCATTATTTTGCTCTTTGCACCTTACTTTAATGTTTATTCCAGTGTGCCTCCCTTACTTCATTTCACAGTGCTGAAGATTTCGTAAACTTCCACTTTCCCCACCATGTTCTCCCCTCTGCCAATATTAAGCTTGAGATTCTGCTCCAGTTCGTTGTTTGTCCTGAATACTACTTTAACACATTCGTTGTTAAATACCCTCACCAATTTATACGAGATTATTCTCCAATATTGCATAATGATATCTCGGCGGATCTTTCCAGATTTGTTTGTTTCTGTACCATAGCGTTTCATCAGTCGTATTTATGAATCAAGTATCAACAACACCTTCTCCCACTACTTCTCCAAGTGTTTTCTTATCTTCATTCCTGTTCTGAGGCATTAGTGAGATGGAATTAGCCCTGTGCACAGGGTATTTGTAAAGTGCTGTTTTATATTTATGGAGGTGGGATCAAGTTTTATCAGAACATTGACTCCCTAAATATTCCTGTCTCAAGTTCGTTATTCTTATTTTCCTATAATCGCTTTTGCTCAGACTTTACTGTAAGTACAATACTGTTATGTACACTATGTGATCAAAACTGTCCTGACACCTGGGTGAAAGTGACTTACAAGTTTGTGGCGCATCCATAGGTAATGCTGGAATTCAATATGGTGTTGGACGCCCTTAGCATTGATAACGGATCTCACTCTCGCAGCATACGTTCAATCAGGTGCTGCAAGATTTCTTGAGGAATGGCAGCCCATTCTCCACGTAGTGCTGCACTAATGAGAGGTATCGCTGTCGGTCGGTGAGACCGGGCACAAAGTCGGCGTTCCAAAACATGCCAAAGGTGTTCTATAGGATTCAGGTTAGGACTCTGTGCAGGCCAGTGCTCCGGCCGTTGTGGACGAGCGCTTTTAGCCACTTCAGTCCGGAACCGCGCTGCTTCTACGGTCGCAGGTTCGAATCCTGCCTCGGGCATGGATGTGTGTGCTGTCCTTAGGTTAGTTAGGTTTAAGTAATTCTAAGTCTAGGGGACTGATGACCTCAGATGTCAAGTCCCATAGTGCTCAGAGCCATTTGAATCTTTTTGCAGGCAAGTACATTACAGGGATGTTATTGTCGTGTAACCACTCCGCCACAGGCCGTGCATTATCAATAGGCGCTTGATCGTGTTGAAAGATGCGATCACCATCTCCTAATTGCTCTTCAACAGTGGGAAGCAAAGAGGTGCTTAAAACATCAGTGTAGGACTGTGCCGTGATAGTGTCATGCAAAGCAACAAGGGGTGCATGACCCCTCCATGAAAAACACGACCACACCATGACACCACCGCCTCAGAATTTTACTGTTGGCACTATACACGCTGGCAGATGACTTTCACAGGGCATTCGCAATACTCACACCCTGCCATCGGATCGCCACATTGTGTACCGTCACTCCACACAACATTTTTTCCACTGTTGAATCGTCCAATGTTTACGCTCCTTACACCAAGCGAGGCGTCGTTTGGCATTTACCGGCGTGATGTGTGGCTTATGAGCAGCTGCTCGACCATGAAAGCCAAGTTTTCTCACCTCCCTCCTAACTGTCATAGCACTAGCATTGGATAGTGATGTTGTTTGGAATTCCTATGTTGATGGTCTGGACATATGTCTGCCTATTACAAATTACGAACCTTTTCAACTGTCGGCGGTCTGTGTCAGTCAACAGACGAGCTCGGCCTGTACGGTTTTGCGCTGTACGTGTCCACTTCACTATCACATCGGAAAAAGTGGACATAGGGATGTTTAGGAATGTGGAAATCTCGCTTATAGACGTATGACACAAGTGACACCCAATCACGTGACCACGTTCGAACTCCGTGAGTTCCACGGAGAGCCCCATTCTGCTCTCTAATGACTACTGAGGTAGCTCATATGGAGTACCTGGCAGTAGGTGGCAGCACAATGCACCTAATATAAAAATCTATTGTTTTTGGGAGTGTCCGGATACTTTTGATCACATAGTGTATCATGTCTAGGTCACTCACCATTTCATTTATTACTTCCTCCCATCTTCGACAAACCATAAGTACAGTATAGATGTTTACGTAATCGTTATTATGTCTAGTAATCTATTTATTGGTTTGTTTCCTTGTTTTATAATACTTCATAATTTTATAACGTAGTCCCCAAACATGTTGCGATACCATATCACACATTTACAACTGGCATGTGACATTCTTAATAAGGTAGTTGTCCGATGGCTTCACAACAGAGAAAAGTCTTACTGGTACGAAATCTTTACGTGCTTGTATGTCCAAATCTTTAGCATTTCAGCGCAGCCACACAGAGTACGTAGCAGTAATGGCATCTTCAAGCTGTGTATAAGGAAAGAGTAAGGATCGTGTTACTACAGTTAGTTATATTAAATAGCGTTAATGTAATTTCTTCCTTCAGGTGCTATATTATTGAAATTCTCCGTTACTAATAAATTGAAATAGTCTGCTTCATAACTGAATAACCGTATCGTGAGACAGTGGTTAACATTGGCAATTGCTTAAAGTGACACGTGCAAGTAGTACGAATGTGAACCCCACACATATTTAACTAATTAATTAACTTTCGTGCAAAGAGTACTTCGTGCCTAAGTGAGGAGTTATCCCAGACTACTAGCCTGGAAGTCATCAGCGAATAAAAAGTTGTGTAGTGAAGTCAGGGACGAAAAAGTGTAACGTAAACGCCAACTGGTAGTATACTACAGCTCCTGAGCTGGAAGCTTTAATGTGAATGTATATTTTGATGGGTATTCATCAGCTTTGACAATGACGAAGGTATTAGTGTAGCTCTCCTGTTCTTGGAGTACCTGCAGTTTGATCAACGTTGACGTAGCAAAGCTACAAAAATGTTCTGGAGAAACTGTATTCCAACGGGTACAGCACTTCTGTCGAAAAAGAGACAACTTGTAAATGATAAGCTACACAAAATCCTACCAGTCATCAGTGTTATATCCATCAAACTGTGTGCTTTGGCAGTTTACGAATGTACGATAGCCTTCAACACTAATACATTACATGCCAATGAAACAAGTCAAGAGTGCCTATAAATGTTGTTCCTAGCTGATGGAGAGGCTGGATGCGTTACGAACTTCGATATTTTTACTGGAAAAATAAATATAGGTGATAGGTCTAAAATGTCATTGGGCGAACACGTTGTGCTTGCACTATCATATGCAGTGGTGGGAAGCAAGATTTTGATGACATTAAATAATTACCTTACAACGTAACAGATAATGGAGAAGGTAAAATTACGTGGACGTAATAGCGTTAGAACTGTTCAGTCGACCTGGAAGGATTTACCATACGTGCTGAAAAATTTCAAAACTTAACAGAGCAGGATTTGAATTTACAATCACGTCATGCATTGCAACGGTCAAGAGGCATGTTAGTAAACCTCAAACACGTAACAGCTGCTTTGGGAACGAATAAGGATTATAGGAAAACAACTATTCTGCCCTTTGTCTATGGCGCAGTACAATAAAATAATGCAAGGAGCTGAGAGATTTTTCCAGCTCCGAGAGCGGAATACTGTAGGTCGTCTTTCATTGAACAGGAGGCACAGACTGTTTCCTTTCTAGTAGATTTGGCAGTTATAAATTTCTATATTTTGTGGAAGCATCAAAAGACAGAAGCAGACCATCAGTTTATTCTGTTGTACTTGGCAAGGCAGTTAATCCCTAGCTTCTCAAGTCGTAAGCGAAGATGAAGCTCTGTGCATTTCTAACACCGAAAAGAGGAGTGCCTGGAGTTCTAGATGAAGTCCGTCTCCGGAAGCTTCGGTCTCACTTGCGCACAAGAGGTGCAAGAAACAGAAAATGTCGCGAATGAAGCTTAAAGAACAAAGAAAACAGAACAAAAATAATGCGTAGCATCTGTCGTGTACTTTTATGTAACATCATGTTATCGTTAGTTCTATGGTACGTCGCCTTAGAGTGCTCACAGGACAAACGAAATTAATAGATGTAAAACTTTAATATTTCAGAAGTTTTTCTCTTAAAAATGAGCTTTTATTTCTATTCCTGAGTTGATTTTTAAGAGTTCACAAGGAACAATGGTTCCCACAAAACTGTTTGTGTCTGTAATCTGATCCCTAAGTTTCAAGATTTAATCTATGGTTTTATTGATGGCTTTTTAGCCCAAAAAAGTGCCCATAAAATGTCCGCACGTTCTGTAAACAATTTGTCACGAAAGGGGTACAGAAGAATGTAACGCTGAACTCCAAGAATAGTACAGCTGTACGACCAAGTTTATTTGTGTCTGAAGCACGGATCCTGACTACAAAGGAAAATGGAGAGTCACACCCTTCTAAAAGCGATTTAATCAGTTTTGTGGATGAGTGATATACTTTTGCCACCTTTGGACGAAGACCAGCGACATTGTAGGTTTAGTGGCTCTGCTACAAAGTGCGGTAACTACGCCACGTGACTACCAGTCCCATACGTGCGCTTCCAGAGGGAGTACGAACACTGCAATACTGACCACATAGCAGTTTACAGTTCGTTTCTCTTCGGGCAGTCATCTCAACCAGATAACCGCCAGCAGAGCTAAGCCCACTGTCTTCTCACCGCCACTGCCACTAGACTACGTTTACGATACCACCCCTCTTAGTTTAACTCTACCGCATTCGTTAAGATCGCCGTGGTATACTGCCACTGGATTTTATATGCTGTGTTCTAACATAGTTGACAGACTCTGAAACATTTCCTCAGGTTGTCTGTGCTACTGTGGTCTATGTCATGTGGAAGATTCTGGTCTTGTTTAAGTTGCTGTCTAGTGTCACTGGCTGCATCCAATGACAGGCGCCGATATTTTGGAATATAAGGTATCAGTATACAATGACTCAGGAGCTTGACATGTATTAGTGGTTGACTGCCAGCAAATAGTCTCCTTCCTCTTCTTCTTCTTCTTTTTCTTCTTCTTCTCTTTTTCTTTCAATAACTGGGCCTTTGACCCGTTCCAGTCTCCTTTCATTTCTTCCTCGAAAGACGGACATCTCTTCTGTAGCTTGGTACCGGGTGGTTATAATTAAGGTGCAACTACTTGCAATGGTCCACTGTAGGCTGTAATTATCACATGGCAGCAAAGCTTGACAGATACTCTACTATGTTGACGCGAAACCGATTTATACTGGAAAAAAATAGTTCCAATTTTTCCACATGGTGCCAATCTGGCACTATTAATGCAAGAAAGACTTACAGAAAGGTTTCAAATTGCAATGGGTTAAGAACAGGACTCGGACAGAAGAGGTCAAACAAAGGAGAGAGGTATAATTTCCATTTTATTATTAACAGCTACTTACAGACTTGTTTCAATATGAACACCGGAGAATTCGACGAGATGTTGCATCCGTAAAATGATGTGATAAGCAGTCCCGGTGTAATCTGAGCAACGTGTTTCTGTATACTGGCCTTCAGATCAGGTAGGGACCGAAGTGTCCCTCGTAAACGTGTTCTTTTCGATATCTTCAGAGCTAAATGTCACGTGGATTTAGATCAGGCGATGCATTTGATAAACCTCTGGAGACTATACGTTCGAGGAAGGTTGCATTAGGCAGATCTCTCACTCGGCAAGCGACATGGGGTGTTGCCCTGTCCTGCACGAAAATAGTGGTTTTCACACAGCTGCAATCTACCAAAGGAGGAATCACATGCTTTACAAGATTTCTATAACGTGCAGAAGTCACGATACACCTTACAGGCCTTCTGGGTGAATTCTCTTCACAGAAGAAAGGACCGAGCAATAAGGTGCTTGTGAATTCACACCACACAGTGACATACGGTGAGTACAGGGACTTTTTGTGAACAACACAGGGTTTAACGGTATCCCAAATTCGGCACTTCTGAGTATTCACTGCTGCCTGAAGTGTAAAATGTGCCTCGTTACAACTGAATTCGGCCCGATAACATTAATCAACACTGATTCGTGCCAGAAACGCACAGCAAAATCAGAATGTTGCTGCTGATCTTGAGGTTTCAGTTGCCGCACCGTATGGGTCTTGTACTAGTGTCAGTATAAAACAGACCGCAAAAGTATCCGTACTGTTGACTGGGGGATCGACAATTATCGGGACACTGCACGAGCACTAGCGCTATGCGGGACACGGGCTGCATGCTCAGTTACAGCGACATCAATCATGTCTATAACTTCCACCGGGATAGGACACCTCCGTCTTCCAGGACACACAAAGCTCTGCCGTGTTTTCGAATTGATTATCTTCTTCTTTAACCCACTGAATGACATTGGGCCACGACTCAAACCTTTTCGTCGGTGATACGCACACAGTGCAGCACTGTAATTTCTGCCATTCACAGAAAACTAACAGCGCCCTGTCTCTCCTCTCGAGAGCCATACTGTTCACTCCCGTTACGGGCTATCAACTGACAGTGTGAACGTCGTACCGTCATGCAAACTGTGGACATCGGCTGTTTAGTGCCTCGTGGTCACCAATGAAACTTATTTGTTTCCATTGTAAATCGGTTCGTATTCAAGCATTAGCACATCTACCGCGTTTCGCTGTCATACGATAACTATAGCCCACACTGGACCTCCGTGAGTAGGTGCTTCTTCATTATAATCACGTCGTGTATAGGAAACTGCCAGTCAAGGTAGTCGGTTTACCTGAATGTCACCCATATGATTTTCCTTTTTTTTCCTGTAGTCAGTTACCTTGTCGATTAGGGGAAAGAAGTTCAGCTCCTGATTAACATATTCATTCTATACTCTGACCAGTCTTATACATTCCTTTACTGAGCTTAATAATCGAAGTTCTGCTTTTTGTATTTGTTGCTGTTCTTTGCCAGTTAGCCATGCTTCGCTACCGTATGATAAACCAGGTATTGCCATTGCTCTACAGAACCTCATAGAAGTCTCTTCATAAAATTTTTTAATGTTCTTCTCATTGTTCCACACATGAGTCCGTACTTACTCAGTTATTCTTTAACTTCAACGACTCTATTGAATGGAGTATCAGAGACTAGATACTTGAAAAGGCTTTCTTGCTCAATTTTTTTTTTTTCATGAATGACGATCTTAGTTCTTATAGCATTTACGCGCTGAACGTCATTTCTTTGGTCTTGCTTATGGAGATCTTCAAATTATATTTACTGGAAATTCGCGTAAGTCTGTGACCCGAAATCTGCTGTTTATCTTATGTCTTCCCAAAAATTACTTTGGTCGTCCGCAAATGAAAGAGTGCTCAGATATTTTTATGTCCTATTTTAAGGCGATACTGCTCATCCATCCATTCTGGAAGATGTCTTCATATTAAACGGTAAATATTAAACATTAACGGCGACGATCTGCAGTCTTGATAAGGGCCATTGCTGACACGTACTGTATCACTCAGTTCTTCATTGGTTTCTGTGACTATCTTCACTCCTTTCTGCACTGACATTTGAGCAAGTTAATTAACTGCCAGGAATATCCCTTCTAATCCTGAATCCTTCAGAAATCCCTCCCTCTCAGAGTCGAAGACCTTTTCATACTCTATAAACGGTAGATTCTTTTCTTTATTGTTTTCTCTACGCTTCTCAATAATTTGGTTCACTACAAATACGTACCAGTAAATATAAATAAATAGATAAATGTAAATTAAATTCACATGTCTATGATTATGTAAAGAAGGCAGTTTTAAAAAGGTATCATTCGTTTCGGTACGGACCGCAAAACGGAAGTTGGCGTCGATTAGTTATGTCCACGATCTGACTGTCGCTAAACCCTGACTTTGTAGTCATTTCTGTTCTGATTCACGAGTAACAAATATATCACTTTTAATATTAAGGTCTTAGAAGCTTTTAAGTGCTTCAACCAGTGACATAGTTAATGTTTATTGACACTCGTTGTTGCTGACTGTATGAATATATTGAGTTTCGTAACAAAATTGCCTACCACCAGTTACGCATTTATAATTAGTGCAATACTATATTACTCACACCGAGATTGTGGCTGTCATCAGATGCAAAACTATGAATCAGAAAAAAAATAATCAGGAATTAATAAGTAATCTGCAAATCCTCCTATGAGAGAACATGCTTCTTAATACAGATAAGGATTTACTTACAACTGCAACCGTACTTCGTTGCTTCAAATTCAACGGTATCTGTAAGATGTACTTTATGTGTGCGACACAAATGACAGCAGTAGTGCGGCGTTAATGCATCCGCCAAGGACCTAGTTAGCAGCTATTTCGTTACACATCTGAATGTTAATGTGTGTAAGAGAAACACAGTCATCTGTCTTCCGTATGACCCTAGCAGCGGATATTGGGCGCATGCTGCAGGCAGCTCGCCTGCGCCGCACGTGTCTGGCTGAATCTAGCCACCAGACAATTGACGATCGCCCACTAAGGGATGTCTAGACCCTCCCCTCCTCTCGCTGCCGCTAATGCTTCCGCCGCAGCGCTCCAAACAGCGGCAACTAATTAACAACTTGTGTGGCGGCAGAGGCCGCTAATGGCCTAATGTCGAGGGCCTGTACAAACACCACGCCACACTCCCGTTTGTCTACACTTCGACGGCTGAATATCCCTCACACGTCTACAACGGTTGTCTGCATGCAAGAGAAGCGCGAGTAGTGGTGCCACACGAGGAGCGATTTTGCCTCTTTTAAATGATGCAAAGCGAGGAGTTCGGTTAACTGTCTCTGTAGAGTGCAGGGAGTGTCCTTTACGCTGAAGGTGGTTCTGCTACCTTTTGGAGATGTTTATCGTAACGTAGCCTGGGTCTACTTATTCACGTTTCTTGAACAGAGGCTACAATGCTTATTACAACATTCTGATTGAACAGCAGTTGTGCTTTGACCGCCTCACGATGAGTTTGCTGTAGACACTTCCGTTTTACAAGAAGACATTACTGGAGTGCACAGGGCGGAACGCATAATTTCTGGTTTCTCGAGATAGACACACCCTTTGGCACCATGACCGGCAGGTTGGCAACTCTTCGGCACGAAGTGATAATTTAGTGGAGTCACCTGGATTTGGCTTACCTGAAAAAAAAAATGTTGACCCTCTTCTTAAGCGAGATTAGGTCGTTGTGAAATATAGATGTGGTGTTAGGTGGCTCCTGCATTAGGTCTCCTGTCGGCGACAGTTTTTTCTTCTGTCTAGTACGCTTATAAAAGATATCCAGCTGTTGTTATACATCGATACATATTATGAAAGTTATTTTAGGTCTCTATATATATACATATACACAGCAGGATCAATTTTAACAAAACTTGGTATACATATCACTGAAACTACCTCTTTTATTATTTTTTTATTAAACACTGAGCTACAGAATTTTCCCTGACAAATACAGCTCACACTTAAGCTATTCATTTATTACCACCAATATACAAGCCGAACGCAATCTGACTGCTATACATTGACAACATGACTTCCAATAACTAACACAAAAGACTTGACCTGAACTGCAAGAAATCCTAACAACAATACAAATCCAAAAAATGTGAAATTAAATAAATATGAAGCTACCTCCAACTGTGTTAATTGCCTAAACTCATTTCAGTCACGATTCCCGAACATGCAATACCGATTCTTTTTCATAAGTCACATACCTCACAGAAAATCTTCGTAACATAAACTACAGCACTTACAGCAAGTACCAACAACAGCCCGCTAAATAAAAAGATTCTAACTACTACAGACTCTATCAAATAAGAGGCGTATGGTTAGCAACAAAAAAAAATTTATTGAAGAGCAAATTATGTATTTAGAGAATTTTACCTTATTCATGTGACATCCAGTTCCAAAAATTATATAGTTGACAATAATTCAACTGTTCAAATACTATACATTTCCTTACGTATTTTCTTATAAACACAGCATTTCATCTCACCTTACAATGTATGTCTCCCCCCCCCCCCACATTAACCATGGACTTTGCCGTTGGTGGGGAGGCTTTCGTGCCTCAGTGATACACAGGGCCGTACCGTAGGTGCAACCACAATAGAGGGGTATCTGTTGAGAGGCCAGACAAACGTGTGGTTCCTGAAGTGGGGAAGCAGCCTTTGCAGTAGTTGCAGGGGCAACAATCTGGATGATTGACTGATCTAGCCTTGTAGCACTAACCAAAACAGCCTTGCTGTGCTGGTACTGCGAACGGCTGAAAACGAGGGGAAACTACAGCTGTAAATTTTCCCGAAGGCATGCAGCTTCACTGTATGTTAAATGATGATAGCGACCTCTTGGGTAAAGTATTCTGGAGGTAAAATAGTACCCCATTCGTCGTCATCAGGAGAAAGAAAACTGGCGTTCTACGGATCGGAGTGTGGAATGTCAAATCCCTCAATCGGGCAGGTAGTTTCGAAAATTTAAAAAGGGAAATGGATAGGTTAAAGTTAGATATAGTGGGAATTAGTGAAGTTCGGTGGCAGGAGGAACAAGACTTTTGGTCAGGTGAATACAGGATTATAAATACAAAATCATACAGGGGTAATGCAGGAGTAGGTTTAATAATGAATAAAAAAATAGGAGTGCGGGTAAGCTACTACAAACAGCATAGTGAACGCATTATTCTGGCTAAGATAGACACGAAGCCCATGCCTACTACAGAAGTACAAGCTTATATGCCATCTAGCATTGCAGATGATGAAGAAATTGACGAAATGTATGATGAGATAAAGGAAATTATTCAGATCGTGGAGGGAAACGAAGATTTAATAGTCGTGGGTGACTGGAATTCGAGAGTAAGAAAAGGGAGAGGAGGAAACATAGTAGGTGAATATGAATTGGGGGTAAGAAATGAAAGTGGAAGCCGTCTGGTAGAATTTTCCACAGAGCATAACTTAATCAAACCTAACTGACTAAACCAGACGTTGTACAGAGTTTCAGGGAGAGCATAAGGGAACAATTGACAGGAATGGGGGAAAGAAATACAGTAGAAGAAGAATGGTTAGCTTTGAGGGATGAAGTAGTGAAGGCAGCAAAGGATCAAGTAGGTAAAAAGACAAGGGCTAGTAGAAATCGTTGGGTAACAGAAGAAATATTGAATTTGTTTGATAACAGGAGAAAATATAAAAATGCAGTAAATGAAGCAGGCAAAAAGGAGGTTGAATACATGGAAGAATCCTGGAGATACTAGAAGGTATCAGATAGATTATATAACTGTAAGACAGAGATTTAGGAACCAGGTTTTAAATTGTAAGACATTTCCATGGGCAGATGTGGATTCTGACCACAATCTATTGGTTATGAACTGTAGATTAAAACTGAAGAAACTGCAAAAAGGTGGGAATTTAAGGAGATGGAACCTGGATAAACTGACTAAACCAGACGTTGTACAGAGTTTCAGGGAGAGCATAAGGGAACAATTGACAGGAATGGGGGAAAGAAATACAGTAGAAGAAGAATGGTTAGCTTTGAGGGATGAAGTAGTGAGGGCAGCAAAGGATCAAGTAGGTAAAAAGACAAGGGCTAGTAGAAATCCTTGGGTAACAGAAGAAATATTGAGTTTGTTTGATAACAGGAGAAAATATAAAAATGCAGTAAATGAAGCAGGCAAGAAGGAATACAAACGTCTCAAGAACGAGATCGACAGGAAGTGCAAAATGGCTAAGCAGGGATAGCTAGAGGACAAATGTAAGGATGTAGAGGCTTAGCTCACTAGGGGTAAGATAGATACTGCCTACAGGAAAATTAAACAGACTTTTGGAGAAAAGAGAGCAACTTCTATAAATATCAAGAGCTCAGTTGGAAACCCAGTTCTAAGCAAAGAAGGGAAAGCAGAAAGGTGGGAGGAGTATATAGAGGGTCTATACAAGGGTGATGTTCCTGAGGACAATATTATAGAAATGGAAGAGAATGTAGACGAAGGTGAAATAGGAAATATGATACTGCGTGAAGAGTTTGACAGAACACTGAAAGACCTGAGTCGAAACAAAGCCCCAGGAGTAGACAACATTGCATTAGAACTACTGACGGTCTTGGGAGGGCCAGTCCTGACAAAACTCTACCATCTGGTGAGCAAGATGTATGAGACAGGCGAAATTCACTCGGACGTCAAGGAGAATATAATAATTCCAATCCCAAAGAAAGCAGGTGTTGACAGATGTGAATATTACCGAACTATCAGTTTAATAAGTCACAGCTGCAAAATTCTAACGCGAATTCTTTACAGACGAATGGAAAAACTGGTAGAAGCCAACGCGTCGTGTTATGCAAGCAATGAAGCCTTTGTAGACCGCTGTATGGAACTGGCACTAATCTGCACAAACAAATCACTAAGTTCCCATAAATTCCGGGAAGCGGGGGGGGGGGGGGGGGGCGTTGAGCTCTAACGTCAGATGTGTTCGATCGCGTTCAGATCTGGCGAGCTGGTAAGATCAGCACATCAATTCCAACTCTTCCCTATGTTGCTTGAACCACTCCATCACACTCCTGGCCTTGTCATAGTATGTCCCATTATCTTAATGAAAAGTGCTACTGCCGTCGGGAAACATGATCGTTATGAAGGGTGTACTCAGTGTGCAGCCAGTTCGCTACACTCCTTGGGCGTCATAGTGCCTTCCAAGAGCTCCCATGGGCACATGAACGTCTACACGAATGTTCTCCATAGCATAATGGAGCCGACGCCAGCTTGGCTCCCTCCCACCCGGCATGATGAAGAAGGGATCAGGATTCATCATATCACGTAACGCTCTACCACTGTGTCAAGATCTGGTGCCAATGCTCATGCGCCTATTTAAGTTGTATTTGCCTGTGTCATGGTGTTAACATTGGCACATGCATGAGTCGTCGGCTGTGGAGGTCCATCATTAGGAGTGTTCGGTGCAATGTGCGTTCAGAAACACCTGTGCTCTGCCCAGCATTAAAGTCTAATATTAGTTCCGCCACAGGTCACCGCCTGTCTTGTCTGAATCCAGGGACTCGCCACGAACAGAGAGAAACAGACGGCATTGGGCCACAGGGTGAACTGAGTCTTCTGGGACCTGTGATAGACCCAGACAAACGTGTGGTCGAGGTATACACCATGGAGGAGTGGTGGTAGAAGGAAAGACTCCAGTTCAGTGAGAAGGGAGACGACACGGATTGCAATTGTAATCCCAAATCTGGGGATATGGACAGCCACGTGTGGGATAAGGAGACAGGAATTGGTGTTCAAAAATCGGGAGCGAGCCACATAGTCTCAACTCGTGTAATGAAGCGATGATTTGGTGTTGCTGACTGGTGTCGTAGGCCTTCATCAGGTAAAAAAAAAATTAAAAAAAACGGCAATAAGATGATGGTGGCGGGAAAAGGCCTTTCGGATGGCAGACTCCAGGTAAATCGAGTTGTCAATGGTGGAGCGATCATGGCGAAAACCGTCCTGGGACGGAGCCGGAAGGGCCCGTGTCTCAAGGAGCCAGCACAATCACTGGCCCACCATACATTCGAGCTGCTACCACAGAATGTTCGTGACGCTAATAGGACTATAGCTATCCATATCTAGCGGATTCCTACCAGTTTTAGCACTGGAACAACGATACTTTCTCGCACTGTGGCAGGAATCCGCCATCGCACCAGATGCGGTTGAAGATGGCACAAATGTGGTGCTGGTAATCCGCTGACAGATGTTTAGCCATTTGATGATGAATTCGGTGTGGCCCAGGGGCTGTGTCAGGACAATCTACAAGAGCACTGAGATATTTCTACTCACTATATGGAGCATATTGGTCAGGGCGATGTGTAGTAAAAGAGAGATGTTGTCGTTCCACCCACTGTTTTAGGGTATTACAGGTGGAGTGGTAAATCTGTGACACAGAGCCTCGAGTGTAATGCTCAGCAAAACCCTCTTCGATTACGTCTGTGTCGGGTTATCAACCCAGAAGAAAATAAACCGTGGACAACCATTAAAGAAAGTGAACCCATACAACCCCATCAATTTATAGTTATTAATCCACCAATAACCATTCTTATACGAACGACAGAAGAATAAGCAATGAAAGACTTTAAATCAACCTGACGAAAACTAATAAATCTAACAATAACTCCACCAGATAAACCCAAAGACAACCAGAAATAATTAAACTTCAACCCCATATAAGAAATAACCTTTATTATACGAAAAATCCCACAACCAATAAAACACCAGCAAGAATTACCAAGATTTCATTCGTGATATAGTTCCCCTAATAGGACTAGGATCAGAAATATTGTTGATACTGTTCAGATTATGATGTCTGATGTTTTAAAAATAATTACAATTTGTAGAATCAGTGCGATTTCTACATCAAAGATTAGGAAAATTACTACGATTAAAAAGAATCGAAGGGAAAATGGTATTTGTGCTGATCTTTCTGGATCGAACCCACATTCAAATGGTGATCTTTTTTCCCGGTCATTTATTAATTTTATTGGTAGTTTTGTTGCAAGGATTATAACAATTATTGGAATAATAAATCTAATAGAAGCTCTTGTAAATGGAACTAAGAATGTTTTTCTTGATTTGTGTCATTGTTTCTGATTGAAAGTCAAATGAACTATTTATACTAGAAAAACATTTATCTACCTCATCAATAAATTGAGATACATTGAAATAATCATTTACATCTACGAAGTGTCAACATCATGCTGCTGCTTCCAATCCAAAATGATGTCTTGGTGAGAACTCCTTTATTAAGTGTCGAAGTAGACACGTAGTTAAGAAAATTGTTCCAATAATTACATGGAGCTCATGGAAACCTGTTGCAACAAAGAATGTTGATCCATATACTGCGTCTGCGATAGTGAAAGGTGCTTCTCAATATTCATATGGTTGAAGTATTGTAAAATATCGTCCTAATAGTACTGTGAAGGATAGGCCTTCTAGCGCTTGAGTGTGGTTAGACTCTATGTGGAAATCCCAGGCAAACCTGCAGGGATCTGGTGTTCACAAAGTCGTCTGAGCCTAGTCGAAATCTGGGAAGGGGAGGTCCATGTTACAATGGTGGAGACGTAGCGTTCCCAGCACTGCTGCTTCCGTCTTTTGTTTACTTGACAGACCCTGGCAAGGAGCCGTTTGAAGGCTATGAGGTGCTCCACTAATGGGTGTGTCTCGTGACATTGCAGGGCACGCCTACGATCACTAATGGCCACTGCGATATCTGGCGACCACCAAGTCACCGTCTTCCGCCAGGGGCAATCTGAGGAACGAGAGACTGCCGATTCAGCTAGAGATGCAACGGTGGTAGTAGAGGTGAAAGCGTCCCAGTCAGCCTTGGTAACAGCTAGCATCCAGGTGAATGACGCCGGTGAAGGGACAGGAAGATAGGAAACTGATCACTACCACAGAAGTCATCGTTAGTTCTCCAGTGGGCAGACGGTAGAAGGCTACGACTACAAACAGCCCAATGGTCGAGTATGTGCCACGTGGCACACTGAAATATGTGTGGGCCACCTGTATTTAGGAAGCAAAGGTCGTATTGAGACAATACATTCCCCACATTTTTCCACGGCCAGTAATCTTGGTTTCATCCCACAAAGGGTTTTGTTTGTTTTAAATTGTTATTTGCATTTTATCTGAAGTATTGTGCGAGGCCTTTGGCCGTGCATTAATTCAGTTTTTAATTTTTTTTTCAAATTTTACACACAGGCCTTCAGCTGTGTTAAATTAAAATTTTGATCAATGATTGTTTTAGATTCTTTTTTTATTTCTTGGAAATTGTTCTATCTGAAATTGTTTGTGAACTAGGCCCTAAGCAGTTAAGTTGTTCCATGTGTTATGTATGGCCTTCAGCCGAGGATTTGCATGAACCCCTTAGTAAACCCTTCAGCCGTGTGTATTCTCTAAAGGAAAACTTTTTGTAAGAATTAGGGGGTTTATTTATCTGTCTTGTTGTTCAGGCCTTCAGCCGTTGTATCAGATTTTTTTGTCGCCTTCAGCCGTGAAATAAGTTAATCAGGTTTCGGCCGATTTGCTGTGAGTTTGAAAAGAAACTATCTTGCTTAAAGGAAATTGTTCATTGATTTTCCTTAATTATAGTTGTCTTTCAGACGTTAGTGTACGCCTTCAGCCTAATTGCTTTCATTGCATTTTTTTTTTTAAGTTTTACCTTCTACTTTTAATTGCTTTTGATTTCTAAGCCAGTACTTCAGCTGTTCTTGTGTTTACCGTTTGGTTTTGGGCCTTCAACCCGGAAAGCATCTGAAGTTTTCTTTAACTAGGCCTTCTGCCATATTGTTTAATTGTTATCTTTTAGGCCAATGTGTAAATAAGTGGTTCTTAGAAACTAAAGTTGTGTGTTTGATTGTGCAACCCACAGTATCTGTTTACGGCCCCATCAACAAACTTTCAAAAATGGTTCAAATGGCCCTGAGCACTATGGGACTTAACTGCTCAGGTCATCAGTCCCCAAGAACTTAGAACTACTTAAACCTAACCAGCCTAAGGACATGACACACATCCGTGCCCGAGGCAGGATTCGAACCTTCGACCGTAGCAGTCGCGCGGTTCCAGACTGTAGCGCCTAGAAACGCTCGGCCACCCCGGCCGGCCCACAATGTTTAACTTACCCTGTGCGCTGTCTGGTTACCTACCATCCAAGTCTCAGAGGTCCACCTGCAGGGTGACAAGTATTGAACAACATGAAAAAACATAAATAAATTAAATATTACATTCCGGAAGGCAACTTATTCAGACATAATCCCGGCCGATTCAACCCACCCCGAAGCGCATAAAATGGCGTTTTTCTATTCTAGTATCCATAGGGCGATTTCTATACCGTTGTCAGATGTCAACCTCGAAAAAGAATTACAAATTCTCGAGAGTATTGCACAGAATAATGGCTATGGTCCAAAGATAGTGAGGCAATTTAATCATAAGAAAACACGAAAAAGGACAACGACTTTAGTAAACACAAATACTCAAACCCAAGATCAGACCAAGAAATGGTTGTCGATTCCTTTTATAGGTCATGTCTCCTACAAGATAGGGTGCATGTTGAAAATTTCAGGTTTTAATATTTCCTTCTCGACGAGTAATAGTTTAAAGCGAAACTTGGTTCATACCCTTGAGAAAGACTGTGATAAGTCAGCGAAATCAGGCGTATATACGATTTTGTGTGATGATTGCCCATGTTATTACATAGGTCAAACAGGCACAGCTATAGCAGTAAGGTTTAAAGAACATCTTCCAATAAAGGGCGTAGGAACACGGGGGTCAGCCTTTGCGGAACATCTGGTGCAAATGGCTCATACACCTGAACCTTTACGTGACATAGTGTTACTACATCATGAAGTTAAGGGCTATAGACTCGACATGCTTGAGGAACTACAAATTTATGCACACCTAATTGCAAGTAGAGGTAATTTACTGAACGATCAACTGTATCTAAGCAATATGACATACTTCGAAGGCTTCCAGCCTATATTAGGTTTACAATAATTCATAATGCATGTGACCATTACAGTTTCTGTAATAATAGAACCTTTCCTACATATGTTCATACGAGATTTGTTGGTAAGTTTACAAGGCTCTGTAGTAGAATGTAAAACGTAGTCATGCTGGACACTGTAGCTTACTTACAATAGTAGAGTATAAAATTAATTCATAGCAAAAATTTTATCTGACCCGTGCATGGTAAGAGTTCGTTCTATACGTCTCGCGCATGCGCGCTGCCCTCTGTGAGGCAGACCGTGAAGCCCTCGCGGTCCGCAGTCTCTAATCACACGACGAGGCCCATACAACGGGCTTAAAGCGAATTTGCTACAGCTTGTTTAATATAAGTGACAAAACCTTATGCTTATTCATCAAGTTTTATAAAGTTGACTTAGGACATGGTTTGTTATAGACAAACATTTAAATAATATTTTATGTAAGTTCTACACGTTGCATCCTGTAGGATGATCATATCTAATATAATTTACTAGCACATTATAATATTAACTTTTTGCAGGTTCTGAAGAAGACGTTATTACTAACGTTGAAATATAGGTAAACGATAAAGTTAACCTGCAACTGTAGGCTGTATATTCTTATATAAATTATATATCATCTGAATAATTCCAGGAAACGTAGGCTTTAAAACAGCACAAAATGGCTCTGAGCACTATGGGACTCAACAGCTGTGGTCATCAGTCCCCTAGAACGTAGAACTACTTAAACCTAACCAACCTAAGGACATCACACACATCCATGCCCGAGGCAGGATTCGAACCTGCGGCCGTAGCAGTCGCACGGTTCCGGACTCCGCGCCTAGAACCGCGAGACCACCGCGGCCGGCTAAAACAGCACACTCGAGTGCTTCCTCCTCAGAGTCGTCCATAAAAACACTAGCCACCACAGGGGATAAAGATCTCCCCATGGTGAAGCCGTCTCTTTGTTCAAAAAGTTCGTTATTAATGACGAGTAATTGGAACATTCTGTGCACAGGAAACCCACGTACACAAATTTATACCTACAGGCATCTATCCACCATCACCGCGCACAATACCCCAGTTTTCATACTATCTTAATAGGTCGGGTGTACGTAATATTGAACGATGAGAACTTCCACGCAGAATTAGAACACTTGGAGAAAGAATTTAAAGAGAATGGCTTCACTTCACGTCAAATGAGAAAGGCCTGCATAGTTGTAATAAGAAGAAGCAACGCCCTGAGGACGCTAATGACGACTATAAACCAACTGCGCTCCTTTTATATGCCGGTTATGTGTCTTCTAAAACAGGAAGTACCGTTAAAATCAGTACTAGCCGAACACTGTACTTCGAAGGAACATTCAAAGGAAGGAACAATGAACGCTGGGTTTAACGTCCCCTCGACATCGAGGTCACTAAGACCATCCTGCCATTTGTCCGGAGCGATATAGGGAAATTAAGAAAAACCTAAGTCTGGATGGCCGGACGGGGATGTGAACCGTCGTTTTCCCAAATGCGAGCCCACTGTGTTAACCATTGCGCCACCTCACTCTGTGATGGGTCACTCAATTGAAGACAGTAGAACAAAAATTTTAGCTCCAGTTCCCAGTTTTTGGGATTCAGTAATCAAAGAACTGATGGAAACACAGCTTGCTAATAATCTTGTAAATGGTTTTAACGGCTTTCAGTTGGATAAAAATTAGAATCCTGTAATTAAAACTATCCAGTCCCAGTGGAACCAACTGGGTCTTTCGAAACCCAATGATTAAATCATCTCTCACTTCCACCACCGACGACAGCGCACACATCTTGCTTATGCAGCACATGTCATCACCTGACTCATGCGGCTACACTCCCGAAAATTATTAGAAGAATAAATAGGCGGAGAAAATTTCGGAGGTTACTTCTTCATGACTGCTTTGCAGATGTCATGCTGACAAAAAAGCCGATCTTCAGATGTGTATTTCAAAATGCGCATATTCTTATTTTAGGCCTAAAATAGGTGAAAGACCATGAACTTCGTGTTATGTATTGTAGAAAAAATTTTACACACTGCACATAACATATCAGCGTCGAAAGGCGTATAGGTGAATAAAAAGGACAAAATTTGTTTTTGGTTAAGGTGGAGTTATAAAAACCCAAATTTTAAATAACAACAAGGGGCAAACGTAAAGATAAATAGGTTAATTTCTCCGAAACGAGACACTACATTTTGCTGAAGATAATGGCAAGTGCTTTGTTCATAAGAGTTTACCGAACGGCAATACGAGATTGTGCTGAAAAGTAATGTCTCAGAATTTATTAAGGAACCCATCACCTTCACACTCTAAGCGCAAAAGAAATGTTTGTCCGATGTCCAATCCCCTCTCATTTGAAAAATGAGCATTGGAGGTACACAATGTGCACACAGTTTTCTGTACTGCAGTTCTGTGACGGTAGCCTCGACACGCTGTCGTGATATGCCACACTTACCTGAGAGCTATGTCTGGGTTACCCGACGATTTTGTCACTCAATTTCATCAATGCGATGCCGACGATTCTCGTCGGTTGCCATACACTGTCGTCCACTCCAAGCTCTGTCACATACGTTGAGGTTAGCACAACCGTTACGAGCACGATCATTCCAACGTTGCACATCATTGATGTCAATACAGTCATCGCCATAAAGAGGTTTCAGTCTTCTATAGATTCCAAGTGGAGGTACGTTTTTGTACTGTTAAAAATTCGATTAGAGCACGTAGTTTCTCACGCACTCTCATAGTTACGTTACACACCGTCATGTTACACGCTTCATTTCGGATCCGTCCAGCGGGAGAGGGTTGCAGTTTCTGTCAGTGAAGCATGCCTTAACACCTCAACCGGTGTTGACAACATAATAGAGAATTCGGAGGCATTACTTTCCAGCACGCCCTCGTGGTGAATGTCGGTGAATGTTTCTGTCATTCAAAATGGCATTGCACAGTGGATTACTGCAGTTGTCATTTGTGTCAGCCACGCAGTATGTAGTCTTCCCCTGTTTCGACGACGCCTACCTTACCTTCCCATCGATCTTCGTGACTGAGCGCATTTGTTTGAGTGATCGCCCTCAGTAATTTGCGATTCATGTTGCAGCACTCAGTTTTTCATGCTTCATTCTTTGCAGTACTTCCTAGAGATCCGCGATGGATCTATGACAGTTCATTCCTCACAGAAAATTATTCATAGAACACTTTTCGTCTGTTTTCATTGGCACTTTTCTCTCAGTGTTTGCCACGATTCCAAGTCGTAATTGCGCAAAACCAACAGACATACTTTCAAATCAAATGACAACAATATGGTATTCCGTAAACAGGAGTCAGAGATTCCGTAGGACATTTCTACAAATGCAAAATAAAAGACATCTAATACATCATGAAGCAACTAATAAAAACAGTTTCCTGACGACACTATGCATTCTGTCTTGATAATAAATATCAAAATCCAGCACGGCTCTTACGGCTTCTGAAACGAAGGGCATGCGAGGAGGCTTAAAAATTGTAAGGCTTCAAAAGTGTAACGGTTACTGCAAGCTGGTAAAACAGCATTACTGTTTGTGGTATTATGTGTTGGCTGGACACAACGAGAAAAGACTGCTTAAAAATGTAAACACTTAATGTGTTACAGCAGAATGTGTGGATACTAAATTTAGCTGTGGGTCATTTCTGAAACTTCTCTTGTTTTTATGCTACCTTCAATTTCTCTTCCAAAGATTCCAGCACGCTAGTTGTAGTTTGACAAACTGGTTCGTCAATTCCGATTCAAGTTTTCACAGAAGAAGGTCTTTGTTGAAGTAAAGTTTTTTCGAGAGCCCCATTCTGTTGCCGGCCGAAGTGGCCGTGCGGTTAAAGGCGCTGCAGTCTGGAGCCGCAAGACCGCTACGGTCGCAGGTTCGAATCCTGCCTCGGGCATGGATGTTTGTGATGTCCTTAGGTTAGTTAGGTTTAACTAGTTCTAAGTTCTAGGGGACTAATGACCTCAGCAGTTGAGTCCCATAGTGCTCAGAGCCATTTGAACCATTTTTGAACCCATTCTGTTACTCAAGGACAACAGGATATTTCCTGCGTCAGTGCCATTTCTATTTTTTAGAATTCTTCTGAAGTCTCTCCATACTTGCCAGATGCGTACCATACTATAAGGTCATGCTGTGAAACAAGGGCAGTGGATTTTTTTCTTTTCCACGTGGCAGTCGTGCTCGTAAATTATTCGTCATGCACTTTATAAATATTTTAATTTTGTTGGTGGGGCCGAAAATAATATAAATCCGGTAGATGCTAAATGTTATGCGCTATGTGTTATTGTAACCCTACTGCAAACGATTTATCCGCATAAGCTGCAGAGATGCAATCCGCGCCGCAATGTAAGCCACGGCCGATAATTATCTGTGCTCTCTGACTCACATGGAATTGCCACGACCTCTGGCAGGCTAGCTAATCATATCCCCAGCAGATCCGGCCATCTGATTGCCTGGGAGCTTGCTGGCGTACATAACTGTCTGTGTGCATCTGACTTCGGTCTCTCTCTGTGTCTGTCTCTCTGTCTGTCCCTCTCTCTCTCTCTCTCTCTCTCTCTCTGCCTCTCTCTCTCTCTCTCTCTCTCTCTCTCTCTCTCTCTCACACACACACACACACACATAAACACACAAACACACGCACACAAATGTGCACGCGATCGCAGCCACGCACTGTCAGCTATACCTAGAGTGCATCGGTTGTTTCGTACATCTCGATAATGACAGTCAGCTTTCTGGGGGACTCTATAGATGTTGACCGTTAATGAAGGAAATAATACTATGATAACACCATGACTTTCTGAACGTCATAAAAAAAAGAAAAAGGGTATTCTACCTTCCTTTCAAATTCATAGTAAACTTTCGGTCAAAGGGAATTCCACTGTTAAATACAGGGACAGACCAGGTAGCTGTATAACACAGCAACCGGTTTACGTAGCTTGTGCAATCAAATACCAAATTTGGTTTATTATGTCCTATGCCCCACCAGAACTATTAGTCCTGTCACGGAAAGGCCACGTATAACACTTCTGTCTGCTACTGCTATACCATAACCTCAAAGCTGGAGGCAGTTCGTATAATGAAATTATTTTTATTCGAGTAATTATAGTGTGAAGAAGCAGAGCAGTATTACCCCATGAAAGGATTTTAGTTGTGTTGACCGTGATATACCTAACGGAGGTGGCTTATCGGAAGTTAAAGTAAGAAATACGTAAATATTTAAACAGTAATAAACAATATTTAACCTCTCCACACTGTTCAAAGGATAAAGAAAACTGTCGCCAGCCTAATTAGGAAAGAGAATGATTGACATTCTTGTTCAAGAAAATAGTCATTAGTAGCTTTAACGGACAAACACAACCTATAATTTGCCACACGCGAGTGCAATGAACTCTGACACCTGCATATGCTAGCGTTAGGGTTGGAACTAACAGCTAGAGCAGCACAAAGTATTTGCAAAAATATAACAGATAACAAAACACACTATTACCTTGAGGAGTTAGTCAAACTGAATGGTCTCAATAATGTTACTATTAATATAACTGCAGGATCGTAAATTGGGCATAAGTTCAATATTACTTTTCAAACATTTTTCTATCTGACAAAAAACTGTAAATGTATTTCACTTCAAAATTATAAACTGGCCATAGGTTAAGTCTCTCTCAGCTAAATACCTCTTTATTTAGAATGAAAATTAAATGGAATTCACTAACAGATTATTTATTACTGTCTTTTGAATAAAGAAATTATTGCTTTCATAGATAGTGGTCTTTTTATTAATCATTATCTAGCATGAGCACAATAAACAAACTGTTGATCCTGTTACATCATTAATTTGCACTTTTAATACACAAGGGAGTCCAATATTGTACAGAAGTTCAATTGAATAGGAAGAGTTATTGAAACGTGCTACAATTAAGCAACTTTGTGCATCTGAACTACTTTCAGTGGAAGGGGGGAGGGGGGCTTAATCTTGAACACTGGAGCAGAGCATACTAAACACACTTTAAATACACTAAAGAAACAAGCCCTTATCAAGTATGAACTTGTAACGTTCAGTTGTATTAGTCCTCAACTGTTACTGCAGTAGAACACAACTTGATGTGGTTATAAGACAATAGTTTACCTTTGGTTGATTTTCAACAGACTGCACTGTGATCACTTACTAAGCAAAACTTTGTAAGCCTCAGTTATCTAAACTTTCACTTTAGAAGTGGGCAACAAAATTTTAATAAGCAGTTTTAATAGGAAAATTATTTTCAGCAAGCATTATTCACTATATTACTCAATTCTGCTAAAACACTGAGCTTTAATGTCCTTTCCGTAAGGACACTCGGTAATCACTTTAGCATGGGAAGGACCCTAAGTGGTTGTGTGACTAGGGATAAAAAATGAAGGTAGATATAATATTTCTAGTATAAGCTACCTTATATTTGTGCACACTAAAACACCCAATGAGCTGATCCTTCACTGTACATTACTATAGTGTTCCATTACAGTGATTGCGCAATGTGGTGGCGATTGCATGTTGGTAGGTGGATTTGAAGGTAGAATTGCTGGACTCTGTCATTTCTTAGTGGCAATGATAGATACCAATTGCAGAATAGTTCCATCTCTTTATCCATTCCTCCGAGGCATTGGAGAGGGTCAGGAAAAGCCTCTCTCGGAACCAGCACAATACACTACTTTTACATGAGCAGTTGATAGTTTGGTAGCTCATCCCCGACTGACTCTTTGTTCCACCTTTTCTACCTAGGCCAACCACAATTTGAGCGTGCTATGCAGTTCCTTTCCCGAGGGGAACCACAACACCTTTTACATACAAAATAACTAAGAACCGTAAGTGAATGTCAGCAGTTTTCATAACAGCAAACAAACATTTTAAATAAAACACAACAATTACATATATTGGTAGTTCTACACAAAATTATTTAAATAAAATTATTTAACTTTAAAGATAACCAAAGAGATTACATGAGGAAGACAAAGATCATTAAAGAGATTGTACTTCATTACAGTATCGAATAAGTCGTACACTAATTGCACAAGTTCAACAATGGGATGTTGAACAAAATAGAAAGCTAAATGAATCAACAAAAGGTATATAGTGTCTAAGCTATGGTGTTACAGCTGGAAATAGAACAGTGAGGCTTCACCGAGCGGGAGGACTCTTCTGATGACGTGACGTGGGAGTCGATACAGAACACATGCTGAATCCAGTATTAGAGTAAATGTTTTGGAAGACAAGCCATTCGGTATGGCGGAAGAGATAGATTACATTCATTCGGAATTTCCTAGTATGTTGGAGGAAGCGGCAAAGAAATGAATATTTACACTGGTGTGTGGAATCTATGAGACCTGAGACATTCCATCAGACTTTCTAGAAGATTTCACCCACAGAATCCCAACGATATCAAGGCCACAAAATTACGAGAACTGTCACCCAGTCAGATTAACAGCTCATTAATCCAAACTTATGACAAGAAAGGTGTACAGTTCAACGGAACAGAAAACTGAAGATTTCTCAGATGACCCCAGTTTGGATTTCCGTAAGATAAACGTTCGAGAGGGGCATATAAAAAACACTCGACAATGTAACGAAGATTTCGAAATTCCCAGAACAATGTGTGTAAGGGACAGACGAGTGCTGAACGACGTATATAGAAACTAAAAAGACACAATAGAATGGTTGACCGAGAATGAACTGCTTGGACGAAAACGTGTGGAAGGCCGGGATGCAGTCATTCGTCCCTGCTGTTCAATTATCATGATGACATTAATAAAAGTAATGCTCAAGAGTGTATTCGAATATTAGGATGGAAAGATATAAGTGATAAGATTCGTTGATAAGACTGGTATCCTGTGATGCTGAAGAGGGAACAGAGGACCTGCTGAAACGCATCAACAGTATTTTCAGAATATGGATTGAAATAAATGTAGTGATCAATGCATTAACGGTGATGCTAAGCGCTGGGGACTTAACCTGAACACTGATCAAAAGACTTTTGACGAATTCAAAAAGAAATTTACTGGAGGGTATTGGTCAGAGCAAAAACAAGATTTCTTATGGCGAGAGCTGATTATTGCTGAACTTCTGGAGAACAGAGTTCCGTAAACTGACTCATTGAGGAAGCAGACTGTCTTAATTAGAAATTATGCGGGTGTTATGGGATAAACTCCCAGAAGATAATAAGAGATACGTGAGAAGCAATCATGGAAGCTTATCTACGTTTCTAGAAAGAGTTGAAGACGAAGATCACAGGCAAGGAAACCGTGATGATTGCCACAATAGTAATAATAGGAGTAATCACAATAACAGCAATAATAACAAACAAAATTATGACAATGGATATTGCATCAATATGGTTCAGAGACGCAGGGGCAGGGTTCTAGGCACCTCTTCAGGGCACGGTAGAGAATTCTCCACGCAAAAAAGCAGCAATTAAAGCATGGAAAACTACAATCCGCATGCATTAACAGCCAAACTGACGCGGATAGATTTAACCCACCCAGATGTAGGAAGCCATACCAGAGCAGACACAAGAGAGTTATATTGCAGCACAATCCCCGCATAGCACAGCGTGCCACAGCCGGTGAAGCGTCAGGCGCGCCTAGAGGTGAACCACTGCCGCCAGGCAGTATGGTGCGTTAGCGATTGGGCACGGATCACGCTAGCAGTGGGCGATACATCTCAATCAGTTGTTCCAAGAGAAGCCACAAGTTGGGCAGCTGAACCAAATAAAGGCGTCACAGAAGAGGTCAGTGAACCCACTACGATAAAGATTAATCCCTTGGTTTGGAAAAAGTGGACATATTCGTAGGCGGAGGAGAAAGTGCCGATGACAGTGTAAACAGTTCTGTAGATGGTGAAAATGAGGTATCTGAGGTTATGAATTGGTGTGCCGACAGACGAACTGTACCGAGGCTAAAAACAATATGAGTACGGGGATCTGGAAAAAAAAAATGATGCAACCAAGAAGTATAGTGGGGCAAGAGGAGAAGAAGGGATGTCAAGAATATGGCGTGGCCTGAATTTAAGATGGTGAGGAAAGTAATTAGCGCCGCGTAGAGTTCGCGTGTAGCTACAATACAGGGGGTGGACAGAGAGATAAAAGGCGCCGCGCAAAGCAAGCGTGCCGTCAATAATGTGGTCGCTAGGAATATGAGTATGTCGGGAAATGAAATGCCCTGCACTTATAATGAAGCAATCTTAGTTAATGATACCTAAACAGAACAAACTGTAGTCCAAAGCCTTGATAATGTGGATACAGACAGTTGTCTATGTGCCCTTGAAGTTCAGGCAGGGCTGACTCCAAGGATATTGCAGCCACGTGACAAAATTTGAAGTGCCCTCCCCTCCCCTCCTCCCCATTTTCGATATAGTCAGCTTTTTGCGCGATATAATTCATACATGATGGTTTAATTTCCCATATGACACTCATTCGCCTCTCTGCTGTATATGTCTTTATTATCAAAGTAGCAGTAAGTGATACGTTTGCAGTCCAGTGTATTTTAAGCCATAACTGCAAAATTAATATGTCAACCATGATCAATTTATTTCACTGGAGAGTATAAAACTGAAATCTGCTCACTCTTTCTTGTTACCTGAGCAGAGGACGAGCGTCTTACCGATTACCTGTTGTGTAAATCACAAGTTCCTGAAAGCACTTTGTACAGAGAAATTTGTTTACCTTCATATGCGGCGCATATTCGATATAATCTACTGCTATTATTGTAAATATCGATACCAACGATTAATTGATTTAAAAATATCTCAGGGAACATAAAAAATACATAGTATGTGAAACATCCAAAATAAGTCTGTACAGGCAGATAACTTATTTCGCCATTAGGCAAAACAAATGTAGGCATACACTACAACGAATCTACAGTATGCAAATATCTTAAAAAGTATGACATACGCTAATCTATGAAACCTAAAATTAATGAAAAACATGTGAAACACCTTGTATGACAGATATATTTCTTGTTATGGCACCAGTGAACTCCTGTATGACTCAGTTCAAATCCAAAGTTTCCGGTAGCTCACGTTCAGTCGACACCGTTGCCAGCCCTCTCAGTCGTGCCTGGCCCATTGTTGATCTCAGGTGCGTTTTTATCAATTTAAGCTTCGAAAAACTTCCTTCTCCACTTGCCACCGTCACCGGTTGCGTCAGCCAGCAAGATTCGTAATGCTACACTTAAATTGGGCCTAGAGCCATACTCTTGTATGAGTTTCCATGTTTCAACTGGCACTCTGCCAGGCTTCAGAAATGTTGACACTACTTTAAGTTCATCTTCAAAATCAATAACACTGAAATCCTTCACTTGTCCGTGACTAAAACTGCCGCACAGCGTGGGACACTTTTCACTTACAATGTCAGATGACATGTACTTCATTTTACTAATATCATGCAAAAAAAAATTCACTGTGACTTCTTTTGAGCTGCTGAAATCTCTAACTGAGAACGCATGTTATAACATCAAGTATTTTAAAATAAAAACCTACTTTGTACTGCAGTTCTGGATCTTTAATTTTTTCACCTTGTCTCACATATTGGGACCGTTTCTTCTTCCATTGTTTTCGTATCTGCGTTTTTCCATCTACGACTGGATTTCCTAAATCGAAACGGCTTGTCAGTTCCTTAGCGAGAAGCAGATAATCTAGGAATTAGGAGCCCTCCCTGCAGTTTGTGAAATGCTCTATTGCCTTTCCGAGTAAGTCAACAGATTTCGATATATCTATGCTGACATGGAGAAATACTTCATACTATAGTCCAACTTAACAACGGAACGTGAAATTACGAATAACGTTTGCCAGGCTATAAGCCTCGTGTGCAAACATTCTCTCTGTATTTTCGTCTTTGCTTGTTTCAACTAGGGCATCATAAACCTCCCCCATGTTACAGTTCGGAGGAGCTGTTGCATCAATCTTGCTTTCCCATCTTGTCGCATTTAGTGGTTTCAACGTTAGCGTAGATACATGATCATTTAAGACCGCCCAGCGTCGTGTAACGGAGAAAAAAAATCATAAGCTTTTGTCAGCAAACAAAAGAATAAAACTGTGTATTCTGATGTTTTTGTCGCATCATTCACAACTAGATTTAAGAAATGACTACTGCAAGGAACATGATATGTCTTAGGATTTGTATCTGAAATCCTCTTTTGCATACCTATGTTCTTGCCTTTCATGTTAGAACTGTTATGATAGCGATGAGCCCTCATGTCTTCCAAAGATACTTTCATTTCTTCTAACTGTTTTAAGACTACCTCTGTAGGCCACAAACGAGACGTATCTCTTATAGGCGTAAATCCAAGAAAATCTTCAGTACTGTTTACATCGCACGTGTCAAGACCAGTAGAACTCACATTCACAAAACGCACTAACATTGTCATTTGCTCAACACGAGAAATATCAGGTGTACAGTCAAAATTAAATATAGTATTTAGCAGATCTCAATAAAGACAATATTTTGTTTTTAATGTTTTGATGGAGAATGTGATTATTTCATTTTGAATGTTTTTACCCAGATAATGACGAGACTTGTTTTCACCGCGCGTATTATCCTTATATGCTCGCTGAGAACTGAATACCTACCAAATAATTCGACGAATTTTAAGAAATTCTCGTTGTTGTGAGTGAACAGTTTGTCTAAAGTACCTCATAAGGGAAGACACTGTCTAGCCAAAAACTGGATAATTCCTATAGGGCGTTCGATTATACCCTACCAATGCCCGGTATATGCATGTATATGTGCAGGGTTCCTGCATCGGCAGTATTACCAGATTTTAAACTTCTGGCGAGCTGCACCCACTTTTGAATCGATTCTAAGTGCACTTGGGACCTACCGTGGCTAACTACCAACTCAGAAATGTGCCGCCAGTTATTGTAACCACCTGAAGTCAATAATATTTTACTGTTCGAAAAGAGTTTACAGCAGAAATAACAAGCAGTATTTCCACTTTTTGAATAAAATAACCATTTCCTCTGAACCATTTCACCATTGCACAAACTGTAACTAATTTTTAGAGACAAAGCGACGATTAGAATAATCCTTAGGGCAGCTTTCAAATTCCGTTACTGGTTCTGGAGGCCCTCTTTTGACTAATGTTGTCCTTACAAAATCATCTATTTTGTCGGGTCTTTTTGCGGGATCTGAATCAGCTACACATCACTGACATTATGAGTATCAGATGTGCACGTGCTAGAATCAGCTTCAACAGTTTCATACAATATCATGTTTACCGATCGACGGTAAAAGTACATCTTCACCTACCGAAGGCATGCCCTTGTTTACGCCTACATTTGCATTTGTGTTTGGATCATTCAGATCAAAATGTTCTTTAGGTTGGAAAAATTTATCTAGCAAAAATTTAAATGTTTTGTCTACATTTTCTCTTTCCTTTCGTCTTTTCTTATACTGACTTCTTGCCGTCAGGCTTTGCAATAGTTTCGCAATAATTTGTAACCTAATGAAATAACGTCGCTTCACAGTGAGAAAGCGTTTTCGCACAAAACTAATAACAAGTTGGCACCGCTAGCTGAATGCACAATGATGAATTTTTAACGTAATCGTTATTTTTGGAAAACGTTATTTTTACTGAAGAGCCTCTAAAAGAAGTGCTACGGCCTGTGATAGTATTGTCTTTACCTACAACACTATTGTTCGAAACTAATAGGCAAAAGTAAATTGTGTCTGGCAAATAAAATATATTTCTAACAAACTCACCACATACAGACCTGTATTAGCTCCACAATCCAGTTCGACCACTATATCAAACACTTATCTAATAACAAACAAGGCAAGCGACCACTGTTACTATGTAATGAAACTGCCAACTGAGAGCGACATATCCAGTTTGCACGGCTGCCAACTCCCAAAAATATTTGCCTGTAAACTCAAGTAAAAACACCGCTAAAACTCTGTATTCACTACGTAAAACTTCTAAAAGGAAACATCCATATTTTGAAGTTGATTTTACTTATTTTTTGCAAATTACTCAGTATTTCAAAGAAAATTTCAGCTTTTTATGAAACATTCGAAGTTTCACTAAATAAAATTATCATTTTAAATGGATTATGTGTAATACAAAATCTGCATTTTGTTTCAGAGAAATATGAACCATCAAAACCGTCTTAGGTATTTCAGTGGACACTCAGCTACATAGATTTTTTAAAATATTTTTACTATAGTGTAAATGGAAAACGTACATAAAATACCAGCATTTGAAGTTGTTATGCATAAACCTAGTACAAATTAAAGAGAAAGAGAGAGCCCATATTCTGAAACATCTTCGTTATCTTACTGTTGAAACTGAAGAACTCCACAGTGAACGTATTATTGTGTTTATAATTTCTCCATCTCATAAACAGACTTGTGGAAGTCTGTGGAAGATTCTTTCAAATACTGTTAAATAGCTAAGTAGTAGCCAAATACTTAGGACTTGAAGTCCGCTTTTTTAATTCGGGAACAATGGCGCGACCCATTTCAAGATACCGTTATGGGAATGAGATAACAACCAGTGGTGTTCTAGGTGTGACGAATGAACATCTTTTTGATCAAGAGTGATATAATATCAAATGATTATATATGCATTCTTTTATTTCCAATGTTTTGTGGGAGCGAACGTTTCTTTCGTATATCGGAGCACACTGTTTCTGTACTGCAGGCAATTATGAATAAGGCCCTTGATTTTATGATAATTGGTAATTCCAACATATTCTCACATTTCTTTATTTTTCAGGATAAATTGGCAGTCCCAGATTATACGGAATACGAGGTAGCTGTGGACGTTATTAGAGCCGATGAGGACTACAGCTCAACAGAAGAGCCAAGGAACCAATACAGTTCCAAGATAAATGTGAGGTCAATTTGAAGCCTGACGAAAAGCTAGAGGAAGAACGTCGTGCCTGTCGTGGTAAAGAAATCCTACTAGAACCAGAGCGACCCTGAATGGGCGGAATCAGATGATAATTTGGATGGCGAATACTTTGGTTGGTATCCCTGAAAACAATGAATGTGTAACTAAGAGTAATTTTGAAATATTTGATGATAAAATTTCGAAACAAAATCCAAAAGCAGACACCGAAACCAAAAAGAAGTAACCATCAGATGATACAAAACCTAGTCAGCGGCGAGTTCAAGTAAGTAAAAATTTTGAACTCCAGGTACCGAAAAAATCTCTAGACGTGGATGTTCTGCAAGTTAACAAATGCCTTGGAACGATATTATGGTCAACTAAGTAAAATGTACTTCGCGTAATTTTTCATCTGAAAGTTTCCTAATGTGGATTCATAAAGAAAGCATTTCATTAAATAAGAAGTTTCTATTAAAATAACCAACGACAAAAATATAGAGTGGTTACCGCTGTCTCTAAGAAATTATAAACAAACAGCAGTATTATTTCACTCTGAATGGGTTTGTAAAATTGTAACTGTTTGTTTCCTTGTATGTCTTGTTTTAAAGTAGTTTTTCAAGATTCATAATCATTTACTAAGCCAGGTTGACTTTGAATTCAATGAGAGACAGTCTGATAGTTCCCCTTGTTAACTGTTGAACTAATTTTGCATTATTCATTATACTTAAGGTTGTCATTAAAACTAATTACCATTTTCTTAATTTTGTGTGTTACTGTTTACAATTAATGGTGGTTCTTCTAACTATACCAATTTAAGAAGCCCCATAAGCTACTTAACTTGCGTGATAAATGAGGCAAGTTTAGCAATCAGTAAAATCATTTATTCTGCACCAAAACTTTTCTAGTAAATAATAACTGTACTGCCTTTTTACATAGAGTAACTTCATGTGAAAATTTCTGGAGCCCATAATAATAAGTACTGTTTCAAATCATGATTTCTTTTGTGATAATTACTAGCAGTAATTAATACTAATAGATCATGCTACTGCCATTCATAATTTGTTAGTAAGTTGATGTGCCCTTCCGCATTTGTTTGTTGTACTGCATAGTAGTTTTGCCAGTAGTAGGTGTTACTATGAGAAAGTGTGTACTGCTGCATTTATTAACCTCCCTACGTTCTGCATATGGGTTTGCTGTTGCGTTTTTAACTAGGGCAAGTTGCTGTGCAAGAAGAAGTTAGTTAGGATATCAAGTGAGGTTAGTTTTCATACGCGAAGTTTATTTCCGCTTTACCGTGATGCTTGATACCACATTGCCTAATAAAACTGGCGACCGCATGCATAAAAAATTACAGTGTTCACTTTCGTATTAGTAGAACGTCAATCCAAAACCCGTTTGCTTTGCTGTTGTTACTGTGTCACTTAGTCTGCGACTGCGAAATTATAGTCCGATTCCTTGTCATTAGGTACAGTCACGGTCAGGCCAAGCCCTTCACAGAAAGTTAATATTATCTACGATTGCCGATTTGGTAAGGGCCTGTGCCTTGGCTCTGGTTGTTCTATCGTGTTTCCACTTCACAATCACACAATCAAAAGGCGACTTGGGTAGCTTAAGAAGGGGTGGAATGTGGCGACTGATCTGTTACTCAGGTGACATCCGATGACGAGTCCAAGTTATAAGTCACTAAGGTCTCTTGTGAGACCCATACTGCTGCTACTGCTTCTCTACTCAAAACATAATATTCTACACATTTTTTCATACAGACGCATGAGTCCTTCGTTACATTTACTCCTTAATTCCTCAATACAGGTAGGTGTGTAACGTCAGCATACCGCGCTTGTAGCTGCAGTGCAGGTAACTGTAGGGGCTTGGCCACAGTGGTTGCTTCCACCATGTCGACAGTGTGTAGACAACTTTCTACAGATCCTGCCATCAGTTGTTTTCTAGATGTATTCGAATCTCTTCCTCTCTCTCTCTCTCTCTCTCTCTATGTATATGTATATATATATATATATATATATATATATATATATATACATATATATATATATATCCTAAAAGACTTGTAACTGTAGAAAGTATAATGCTATACAAAATCATATTTTCAGTAATATAATGAGTAAAATTTTGCTTTGTTTTCCCTTACCTAGGGCAAGCTATGCGTAAATGACTGTAAGATAACCGCCATTCTTTCTTTCTTTCTGATTAATATCCCAACATCTTGAAGATACTCTGTGTGCCTTATCTATGAAGACACTAATTGCTAATCTTACCGGAATCTGCAGTGTTTTGAATTGTATTGGGAGTTCGGTGGACATGAGCGGAATCCTCGGACTGCGGGTTTCTGGTCTACGTTTACCTCTTCTTGGCATTATTTTTGCTTCAGTTATATTGTGTGAAAACTGTTCAACTCCGTTTCTTGTTTTGAACTGTTAAATTTATATCGTCACCTACTTCAAGTCTTACCAATAAAACATCTCTTTGAGATAACCTACTTCAGCAAATTTGAACAATGTTCTAGAAACTTCCTCTATTCATCTCCAACCAATTACCAACAATAACGGGTTTTTGTTTTGTGTGCTACCGTTTTGTACTACGCGCTATTAGCTGTTGCATTTCTGGAGTTGTGAGTGTTTGAAGTGATCGCTGTCACGTTGAGATGGGCACCAGAGTATCTTCCGTCTCTTTCACATCAGTGTATATTTTAAGGGTAAAAGTTCGAGAACTACCTATGTTTTCGAGTTTTATGGATATTTCTGAATGTTTTAGAGCCCTCTGAAATACTTTCTAACGTTCTAGATTTTAAAATATTCGAGCAAGTCGCTAAATGTTTTATTTTCTTGAAGTCGTTTGGTGCTATATGATTAAGTGATTGGCAGAATATTTCCATTTAGGGTATTATCGAATAATTCATTGGATTTACGAGTACTGGAGAGTAGTTTTGAGCATCCGACGGAAATGTTATAGCGTGGCATAATAACATTTTTACGATTTCTTGAATGTTCATTTTTACTATGTCCTGGACTGTTCTTGGAATGTGCACAGAAAGCAAATAAAAATAAAAACCAGCTGGTAACATAAGAAAATAACTATTGCTACTATATACAAAAACTGAGCGTGCTACCCAACCTATGTCTACTACTGTTATAATAATGTCAGTTCTTGTCTGTTACAGTCCACAATGTAGTCCATCGCTGCCCAGTCTGCAGGCATGCCTTGTCGGGTCCTTGAGCGTTGTGGAGGACGTTGTGGTTTCATCTGCCTCTTCTGTTGTTTGTCGGCTCCATTATTGCAGAGAACGATTTCTCTGTTCCGAGGGAGCAGCGCTGTTGCTGGTAAAGAGCGCAGTCACATGTCAGCCCACGTCATGCCGGTTCTGGTTTCTTGTGTGGCGAGACACGGGCAACGGCTGTGATCCTGATCTGATGTTGTCACGATAGCCGTGAATGCGGTGCTCCTCTGGCGCAACTGTTGACCTGAGCTTCCTTCGCTGCTTTGCTTCTCGAACTCCTGTCTTAATGCCGTAGACGTGGGCTGGTTGATAAGGTAACGTGCTGCCCAAACCTCTCTTGAAATAGCGTTGGCAATGTTGTCCATGATCTACCATTCTGTCCCGAAATAGCAGTATTTCCTTCACATAGAATCTTCCGAGTCATCGGCTGCTGCTGATCGGTGCCAGCAGCGTTGGCATAGAGCGAACATCCCCAGAGAGTATGTTCCGGCGTCCCATCTTCACACTCGGAGTTTGATCTTGTGACGAATTCGATGCCAGTAGCCGGCTTAGGGCCCGTGACCATCGGGAAAGAGTGTCAGGTCTCTTGAAAAAATCAGGTGCCCCATTCCCATCTCATTCTGATATTGGACAGAAAACCGTAGGTACGTCTACCTGTTTGGGCATCATCCCATCGTTTCTGCCATAAGTGGAGGATCTGACTGTGAATTTTTGCTTGCTTATCGTCCGTATGCCTACTAGAGCCATTACATCATTATATTGTTATTTTATTAACGAATACGTTGCCGCTTTTTTCCCTTATCTGGAGATCGATAGAACATATTCCAAGTACCAGTTAGTGATGCAAACAGTCTCTTTCTTTTACTGGCGAGACAGTAAATTTCACGGGGTAATTATTGTAACGCTGATGGTGTACGTGCTCTGGGTGTCAGTTTTCTGACAGGTGAAGCAAATGAGGAAGAGTAGAAGTAGAAGGAGGGCAAAACCCAGAGGTTGAAGAAAAAAAGTAGAAAACGAGATCCGACAGGAAGAAACAGAATAAGAAGTACAACAAAGGAAACAAGAAGTAGAAGAAGAAGAGGAAGAAGAAGAAGGGAAAAATGACTAAAGTGCACTAAAATAGGAAGTGGGTGGCGAAAGGAAATCAAGTTCGATGTTGACTCTGTAGAGGAACATCTCAGTAAGGCTTACTTCTTATTGATACGGAGAGACCTGTTACAGCTACTGCAGGGAGTAACTCTAGGTATGCTAAGTGGACCAGCGCAACGGAAATGTAAACTTGGTTACACTGTTTTTTTTTTATTGTTGCGACTCTCAGTTGCTCCTCAATGAAACAATAACGTAGGTATAGCACTATTGTGCTGCAACTGACTGAGGGATTTCTCTTACTTTAGATTCAGTGAAAAGCAAAAGAGAGTTTTAAAAGTGTACGTTGCAATTCACTGAAAAGTCGTAGTGATCTCAGTAAACGAATAACCAGACTAATCAGTGTAGAAGTTGAATGAAAAACGGCGCGAAGTCACCAGGGAGCACAAAATCAAGGGCTAATCTGAGCGCCAGTTCCCCCAGTTACGTACCTTAGTTTATGCCAAATTAAATTAATTTCATAGCGCGGGCGGAAAAAGCAACTGAAGGGTAAAGTAATGGTCAGGGGTAATTGCGTAAACGTAGGCTGCTGGCAATTGTTAGATTTGGAAAATTAATATAAATTTTTTCCAAGTAGACGCAACTAAGTCCTTTATTTACACCGGAATTTCGAGAGTTCATCTTTTCTCTTAAAATATGAGAGAGATATATACATTTAATACAGACGGTGCAATACCGACTTTGGCCAGATCAAGTACATTATAATCGTCCTGATAAGTTGCTTCTTGCAAAGCAAGTAAAATCTTGACAATTAATTTCGTTGATGTTGATCTGTGCTATTGAAAGCGGCACCAATTTGTATCTTAGTCAACGGCTTATCTAGATGTCTGACGTTCCTCAGGATGAGCACTTAACCTAAACCCCTTAATACAAACGTTTACGAGAGTTTGTTGTTGTGGAAGTTCTCTCTGAGCCGTGGTAATCATGCTATTAACTTACCTAATAGTCAAATATAATAACTGGCTCTTTGGCTCCAAACACTTTATGCCCAAAGAAATTGGTAATTGATTAACAGTTATTTAAATATATAATATATCTGAAGCACACAGTTAAAATGCATTATTAGAATAAGGGGCATCGTAATTCGTTTTATTTCTCATTAATGACAGATTTTTAAGACGTGGACCTTTAAGACATAGATTTAATTATAATTATCTGTTTCAACCTTACAGGATACTGTGAACACTACTTTTACAAGATTTAATATCTTTCTGATGAACGGTTATTACGTAACAGAACCGTTCGCCATTCTATTTGTAATCGAAGGGTCACATATCTCTGGTACTGGATCTGTACAGCTTGGAGACAAACCTGTAACAATCGCGGACAAAGTATCCCTGAGTGAAGAAGCCATTTCGTTAGCAAGCGATTGTTGGTTATGTGCTGGCAAGGGAAACACAAAGCCCACAAGGCAAGTCTCGAACAGAAACAATATCACAGCATCTTATGGAAAGAATATTCATCAGTGAGACTAACACATGAAATCTTCAATATTCTCAAGTAACTTCAGCAAAGCAACCCGCTCCCTTCCCCAGAGTGTCCGTTAATTGATTCACTAACATATATTTTTAGTCCTTAAATAGTAATTGTCGCTAGGAGTAACAGGAAATTTCTTCTCTCACTCAACACTCTCTCGCGAAACACTCCGCTTCACATAGTGAAATAGAACTCCACTGACAAACTTTCGGGTAGTGATAGTGTGCACCACAACCAGAAAAAAAGTCTACTAAACCTGGGCTCTAAAATAGTTCCCTAACAGCTATGAGCACTTGTTGATTTTCGATACAGTGAAACGCAACTCTTCTACTACAAGCTCGTTGCTTTCCATATTCTGGCGTAGGTAGTATGGACCCAAACAAGAAAAAATGTCCACTTAACGTGGGCTCAAAAATGCACACACAGGGAATTATGAGCATTCATTCTGTACAGGATATGTGTTGGACAGTAGCGAGTAGCGAACGTAAAAAAGTGCTCGTTGCTCTTAAGGTAAGCATTTTCGGCCCATGTTCACTAGACCAATTTTTCTTCCTCCGGTCCACAATCACAAGGCATTTCTTTTTTCCCAAGCTCAACAAATTTCATGAACGTAGGCACTAACATCATAAAGCTTATAGCCCTGAGAAGTCACAGGTTTTCAACTGTTGTTCTCTCTCTCTCAGGCATCCATTAATAGCATGCTTGTCTTTTAAATGGTGATGATGTACACAAACTAATATGTTTTTATTCTCCCATGGTAGAAATGCGTTGCAGCAGCTAAAATTCCCCGTGGAATCCTTGACATATACTACACGTTCTGGGAAAGATAAGCTCATTGCATACAGTAATCTACTAAAAACTCCGAGTGTCTCCCCTCAACATCACTCACAAATAAGTGACGTCTAAACAAGCCAGTGTTAACCCGTTTTGAACGACTCTTGTGTTCGGGCTATTCTTGCTCAATAATTGAAACAATGAAAGCGAGTTATGCATTAGACAACAGTACGATGAGCTCTACAGCGCAATACAACCTGTGAGTCATGCAGAAGCGCGCCCTTTCGACGATATATTCAAATATCACGGCTTCCAAATGCAGCACGAACATATAAGGGCCATGGTCATTCAACGAATACATTATCACCCCTGAACTCCAGCAGTAACTCCAGTCCATTCTCACAGCGAAGATACGTAACAGGCAGTAATACGGGGATGCATGTAATACGTATCTCACTCATTACAACTGCATGCATGTCCTGTAACTACGAAATTATTGTTTTGTAGCTCCATGTGGTCGTACACTACATGATCATTAGTATCCGGACACCTTGCTGAAAATGACTTACAAGTTCCCTCCATCGGTAATGCTGGGATTCAATATGGTGTTAGCCCAACCTTAGCCTTGAAGACAGCTTCCACTCTCGCAGGAATACGTTCAATCAGATGCTGGAAGGTTTCTTGGGGCAAGGCAGTACATTCTTCAAGGAATGCTGGACTGAGGATAAGTACCGATGTCGGTCGGTGAGGCCTGGCACGAAGTCGGCGTTCCAAAACATCCCAATGGTGTTCTATAGGATTCACGTCAGGATTATGTGACGGCCAGTCCATTGCAGGGATGTTCTTGTCGTGTAACCTCTCCGCCACAGGCCGTGCATTACGAACAGGTGTACTCGATCGTGTTGAACGGTGCAATCGCCATCCCCGAATTGCTCTTCAACAGTGGGAAGCCAGAAGGACGTTAAATCATAAATGTAGGCCCGTGGTGTGATAGTGCCAAGCAAAACAACAAGGGTTGCAAGCTCCCTCCACGAAAAACACGACCACACCATAACACCACCGCCTTCGAGTTTCACTGTTGGCACTACACACGCTGGCAGATGACGATCACCGGGAATTCGCCATACGCACACCCTGCCAACGGATCGCCAAATTATGCACCGTGATTCGTCACGCCACACTACGTTTTTCCACTGTTCAATCGTCCAATGTTTTCGCTTCTTACACCAAGCGAGGAGTCGTTTGGCATCTACCGGCGTGATGTGTGGCTTATGTGCAGCCGCACGAACATGAAATCCAAGTTTTCTCCCCTCCCACCTAATGTTCATACTACTTGCAGTGGACCCTCACGCAGTTTGGAATTCCTGTGTGATGGTCTGGATAGATGTCTGCGTATTACACATTACGACCCTCTTCAACTGCCGGCGCACTCTGTCAGTCAACAGACGAGGTCAGTTGTACTGTTTCTCCTGGGTGGACTTGGGTTTAAAAAAAATGTAAACTAAATATTACGATAAATTTTATAAATAATCGACAAGTACGCCAAAGAAGAAGAGATAGAACTACAATGGACATGTTATTCTATGGACTCTTGTGCTTCTATGAATGAACTATCTTTCCTTTGTCTTTCGCTTATCTTATCTGCTTGGGTTCGGACCTAAGAGGACGTTCTTGTGTAAAGCTCATCTTGATGTACCAGCTGATAATGTAAGTTGTACTTAAAACCCGAAAAATATAATGGTTATTCTGTCTAAAGTATTTGTGTATGTGGTCAATTAATTGATCGTCTGATACCTAGACTGTCTTAGGAAGATATGGGCCTTAACAAAGAATTTTCATTGTTAGGCGCCATCTTGGAAAAATCTATAACATTTTTCTTTTAGCTCAACTATGAGACGTGCCGTCGGTTAAGACAATTAACTTTACTTCAGATCCCGTGAGACCGGAGACAGCTACTAATAATTTAACAAGTTTATTTACAGATTTTCTTTATATCACGAGGTAACATCCAAGGCAGAAAAGGTCTGGTCGCAGGATTCCAGCACCGTTATAGGATTTCATTTGTAGATGCAACTCTTGTCATCTTATATTTGGGGAATCGAGACGAAACCACGATAAGTTACGTATTACAGTAGTGTTCATCGAACAGACTTGGCAAATATTCTCTGGTGCAATAAGCACACGACTTCTCACGAACCTGGAATAATATCCATATTGATGGGAAATAAGAAAAGGACAATTAATTATCGACGATTACCCTGAGAACTGAGCTACTTACTGAGTACTTATACACGTTGGGTTAAATTAAACAACATATTACACTGTTAATAATATTCCTACATTAGTTATTTCTCTTGTATGCTGAGCCATTGCATTAATAAGTGTTTCTTTTTTATATAAGTCACGACTCATATTTATTTTATTACATTACACTCATAGTCACAAATAAATAATTTTTTTTTATTACATTACACTTGGCGCCGGTAGTAAGTGTTCTGCAATTTTCTGTGATTGAATATCTAAATAACTCTCATCAGTATATTTTTTTGTGTTTAAACAGCTCGGTGCATATCCACCAATAACTGAATTCACTGAACTCTTACTAGTGGGGCAGAAATCGAAACTGGAATCCTGCGACCTGTCTCCATTGTTGTAACTGATTTCCTGTATGTATACCAGAAATAGTGAATTGTAATTAATGCATAAAACGTTTCCGTTTCATGTACCATACGCACAGGAACTACGGCAAGCTGATAGAAAACTGAATGAGTGATCGCGGACCGACGCTGTTTCTTACATCTGACATAGACCGAAAGGTAAGTAACCGAATGCACGCGACCAGGTTTCTAATTAAAACTAGTCAGTAGCACCAGGGCGCATGCAATTAAAACAATCTGTACACAAAGCTTTCTTCTAGTTTTTCAATTGTGACTATTAGTGTAGGGAGTGTTGAGTAGTTATAGTCTGAATTTTGTGTGTGAACTGATTAGTACCAGCTAGCAGCATGGTTAGGCCAAATACTAGACATAACCGTGTGGGGGTTGAGAATTGTGAAAGTGATGACCAATTAGAGGATCTTCCTGTATTATTGGCAGGAGGGTCGGGAGCTAATGAAAATGAACAAACTACGATCCCACATGATAGTGTAGTGTCGCAGATTGACAAGAAAGAAACAACGGTGAGGGGATACATAATAACCATAAACATAGAAATAACGGTTATGGAAATCAAGGCCGAAATAATTAGTGGGGACATGAATGTGGCGGAAATAGTTACGAGAGAGCGAATGGGCAAAAAGAAGGTAGTTGGAATAGAGGAAGTGGCATGTCGAGTGGTAACTGCTCGCCCATGAAGGATAGAAATGAAACGATGAATCAAAAAAGGAGAAACGATGAGAATTACGGAAGTAATTTTCAACCTAAAAATATGAAACAAGGTGGCCAGTGGCGTCAGCATGTGACTGCTAACTGGTCGGCGCAGTCAAATAGACCGGAGCAGGGAGTCCCGATTAATAGTGTCGAGGCTATTCCCATGCCGGAGAATACTGCGACGCCAACATGGGTTAATAAACCAAGTACCTCACAAAATAGTGCGAATAGACAGCACAATGTGCAAATAGTAGAAGTTACCGAGGAGAACCAGTCAACAAATTGCAGGGGGTCGATGTAAGCCTTCGGCACTCCACCACCAGGAATAGAAGCGAAGGCAGACTCGAAAATAACAATAATCGGATTGCTATGCAGCGCTATAATGACGGCCCAGATTTGCAGGAGGAATTAATCACCGAACCGCGTAAATGTTCTGACCAGCAAACAGAGATTGTGCAGGCCGCAGTACACGTGTGAAAGTAAACGGTGTACTTGCTAAGGTTTTGATTGACACAGGAGCGGCTCTGTCAGTCATGTCTGAGGATTTCTTTAACGTAATTAACGACAGTAAAAAACTGCCTACGTAGCCGGTTCAAAATTGTAAAACTACGGGGCCGCTAAAGGGAAAGGCACAAAGCGTCAAGGCCCAGGTGCAGGCAGGAATAGGAAATGATGCGATATTATGCACGTTCCTTATTGTTAAAAATTTAATTGCAACTTGCATCCTGGGATGGAATATCCTGAGGGAAAGGAGTGCTATAATCGACGTCCCTCAGGGCTTGTGCTTCCTGTGAGCGCCTACCAAGGATTTGCAATTTCCATTGATTAAAACATTGGCAAGGCAATATAGGTATTGTCGGTGGTTCGAAAAGATAGAAGTAGAACATTTTATACTCAATAATGAGGATAATGTACCAATAAAGGCGTATCCTGAAACAAATGAGCAATATGACGAAGAAGTTGTTGAGATACGACAGAAGATTCAGTCCAAGGTTAAGGAGTCAGGATATTTAACCGATGAGCAGCAGCATGAGCTCTCTAAATTATTGGATGATTACGCTGGCACATTTTCGGAAAAACCCGGAATAATTCAAGGCTACGTGTATGATATGCAGGTATATCCGCATCAGACGTTTTGTCATGCTTCTTATTCCGTGCCGTGGAGTAAACGTGAAGCTGTGTGGAAGGAAATAAATTAAATGTTGGATTGGGGAATCATTGAACCGTCCCTTTCTCACTATGGTAGTGCCTTACTAGCAGTAGGAAAAGCGGATGGTAACGAGGAAAAAATAAAAGAGGCGCTGCGGGCTTTGAATCAGCAGACCGCTCTCAGGAAACGACGATATGGTTCAAATGGCTCTGAGCACTATGGGACTTAACATCTGTGGTCATCAGTCCCCTAGAACTTAGAACTACTTAAACCTAACTAACCTAAGGACATCACACACATCCATGCCCGAGGCAGGATTCGAACCTGCGACCGTAGCAGTCGCGCGGCTCCGGACTGAGCGCCTAGAACCGCTAGACCACCGCGGCCGGAAACGACGATATGACTGACAATTAAAAAAGGTGCAACAATACCGCGAAGGAGACCTCGCATTGTTAAAGGCGCACCCAAAAGCATCAGTAATAAAGAAAGTAAACCGAAAATGGCAGATAATTTACACAGGACCGTACAAATTATTAAGAATTGCAAATGAAGAATGCTACATTCTGGGGTATCCCGACTCAGGAAAGATACGCGGGTTATACTCGCACCATGACTTAAAATTGTACATACAGACAAAGATAGACACTTGAGAAAAAGAACATTTGTTCTTGACTTGTAATGTACATAGTAAAATACTTTAGTAAGTAAGAAATTTTATATTCATGTGTCAATATCATTGATATTTTTGTAGTTTTAAGATAACATATGGTGGTAATAAGACCTTCAGTCCGAAGGATGAACTTGATTTCGAAACAAAAAGAAGTAGCAACGAGTAACTTGCAAATAAGTTAGAATTATAAGACAGTTGTCAGTTTTGTGCGTATATACTAAGTTAAGAATTCCTTGTGCATTTTTTGTGAGCACCCAATTTTATTTAAATAAAATGTGATTTAATATTATGTGATCAAGAACTTGCCACAGTACATGGGAAATAATAATATGAAATAGTGACTAATAATTGACTTCTCGGTGTGTGAATATAAACAAGCATATTATGATTACTTAAGAACACTATTGAGACCGCATGATAGTTTGTTTCTTCCAGTAGTGGCCTTCAGCCATGTCACTGCATGCGTCCGAGTGGTACTATTGAGAACTAAAGAGAGCATCTCATATAGAGAAAGTAACTTCATGACACCAAGTTTAAGGTTGAGGTCTATCAGGAAATGAAGCGTGCAGAAACATGGATTGTATACATGAAGTTGAGACCTGGTCTTAGGGCAAACGGTTCCTCACTTAAAATTTAGAATAGTTAATGGTCTGTATCTGTGATGCATGGCTCATAACACACATGTAACTGCCTGAGGATCGGTAGTCCAGACGGCCCAACGTCTACTTTCGGCACGGCACGAAACTTTGAGGACAGTTGATGACAAAATCTTATAAATAACATCAAATACTAATGTTAATGTCATGACTTGTCAAACTGCATTTGTAATGTCAATCTTAACGGGATAAATATTGTTTCAATAGACAGTATATGTGAAACAATGTCAGTTGTAGAAGAATCAGCGTGTGCTATGTAAGAAAAGAAAACTAATACTAGCAAACGCAAGAAGACTGTGTCAATGTGCATTTTGTTTATCAGTTGACAATTTAAGGAGAAAAAGACTCTACAATTGGGGTTTGACGACTGACATAGTAATTTATTTTGTTCTGATATAAAAAAGGTAGTTTTTAAATAATTAATATGTGAAGACTACAGCTGTGCAGCAAAGAGGACTTCACAAAATAATTAAAAAAAATATTTTATTACATTACACAGCCTGTGCCCTTTTGTGCTGTACTTGTCCCTTCAAGTTTCCACTTCACAAACACATGGGAAACAGTTAACCTAGAGATGTGTAGGAGTGTGGAAACCTCGCGTACAGACGTACGACAGAAGTGACACTCAATCACCTGGCCACATTCGAAGTCCGTGAGTTCCGCGGATCACCCCATTCTGCTCTCTCACGATGTCTAACGACTACTGATGTCACTGATATGGAGTACCTAGCAGTAGTTGGCAGCACACTGCACGTAATATGGAAAAGGTATGTTTTTGGTCGTGTCCGGATACTTTTGGTCACATAATGCATATTGCGTTTATTTGATGATTTCGGCAGTAAAATATAGTTCTTACAGTAAAACTATACATAATTTCGCTTTAGGTCGCATAAAGGCCTTCGAGAATTTGTATGTAGAGAGTGAGTTACGTATTGTTAATAAGGCACGCTATGATAAGGAGAGAGGCCACTAGGTCTGTTGCACAGACATTGCTTTTAATTCTTGCATCAATATTTTTCTGCAAACAATGCTGCAAAGCTTCATTACATCCAAAGAAAGACATCACGATGCTGCCAAATCTGCTGTAATATACGTATTTATCGACAACCAGTTTCCCTCAAATGGCCGCTTTCAAGTCATTGATACCGTTACATCGGCTTAAAGGAAGATTCCTTGAATTGAAGAACATAATTCTCAAATAACATAAATGTTGTCAGTATTTTTTAGTGGAACGATCCACGTTTTAAAACGCATTCGAAAGCTCTTGAAGGAAGACTACTGTGATATAACGGTTGTTAATGGTGCCTTTGAAACTTTGCACACAAGTATCCGAGAAAGATGGTCGAACTGAAAAGCAAGGCAGCCGGAACCGGTTGTTGTGGTCTAAACTCTGCGTCGTGGGGACATCATGCCAGGCTTCGTTGCCTTATGCAGCAGGAACCTAGGCCTACACTACTAAGATGACTGCTATTTTCTGTTGGTCCTACTTCATGCGATACGGACAGTCAGTAATGAACATACAATTTATCTTCCATATGGACCGCATACACTCGTAATTTTTTTAAACTGTGACCAGTTTCCTTTTCACATGAACGATCTTCAGATCTGAATATCCCGGCTACTGGAGTGGCCAATGTAAGGCGCAAACAGAGCTAGCAAGTCTTCTGGCCGCCTTTGTGGTCTACATCGGCTACACCGACCAAGAGACGGTTGGTTCGCCAGAAACCCAGATATGTAAATGATTCTGTCGAGCAACAGATTCAACGATACGAAGAGAGTGGCTCCCATAAATGAGTCTCACGTGATGATTCTTACAAAAAGCATTAATGTTTCAGGGTTAGAAATGAGTTGCATGTAATACTGAATAAAAAGTATTGGCCCAAATTAGCCCATTTCATGACGACAACTGTTTGTAAGCAAATATATTACAAAGAAAGAAATAATTACAGATTAACGTGAGAAATATACTAAAAGGGAGAGAAACTGTCAATTATGAACAGCGGAATGCACTTAAATGAGAGGTGGACTAGCTCATTCACCAAAACACATAACTACGTATGGGCGTGTAGTGATTAGCCCGATCATCCCAGAAAGACGTATGAATACCACATGCAAATGACAAAGTGTGCTCGCTCAAGGATGAGTTCTCGAATCACTGGTAAGGTGTTAATTCACGGAGCCTAGTCATTTTAGTAGCTATTGACCAAAAACGCTACCTGTTATACAGCCCAGTTGCCCTGCGCCGGAAAAGAATTTCACCGCTTTTGATGAATCGTCGTTCCGAGAGTTACATACAGCGGAGTCTCTGGCCAGCTGCCAGTCATCAGCCACCATATGATCGGCTGACTCTCATCAACACAAGTGCTGCTCCTGCGCGCCTTCGAAATCATAACGTCCGTTTATCCTCCTTTCCAAGCCCTGAGCGTTAACTACCGTATTTTCATCTCTCTGCGTAAAAGAATTCTTCAGTAATAAAAAGGCACCGCAAAACATTGGCCAATGAGGTATTTGTTCAAAACAATGATCTAATTCACCTTAGCAAACTTTTATAAGTTATCCAGTGGCCATACTTGTGGCGTGCACAATTGCGGAGAAACTAAATTCCAAACTCACAGCCGGCCGCAGTGGTCTAGCGGTTCTGGCGCTGCAGTCTGGAACCGCGGGACTGCTACGGTCGCAGGTTCGAATCCTGCCTCGGGCATGGGTGTGTGTGATGTCCTTAGGTTAGTTAGGTTTAAGTAGTTCTAAGTTCTAGGGGACTTATGACCTAAGATGTTGAGTCCCATAGTGCTCAGAGCCATTTTTGAACCAAACTCACACTTTTCATATACTAGTATCTATTTACATCACCATATAGGATTTTTCCCACGTCCGCAGTTTCTGGAAAATTGCAAGTACAGCTCCCTCTTACAGACATTATTTTACAATATACGGTGCCCTTCTTCCTAAATGGTCCAAATGGCTCTGAGCACTATGGGACTTAACAGCTGAGGTCATCTGACCCCTAGAACTTAGAACTACTTAAATCTAACTAACCTATGGACATCACACACATACATGCAGGAGGCAGGATTCGAACCTGCAACCGTAGCGGTCGTGTGGTTCCAGACTGAAACGCCTAGAACTGCTCGGCCACAACGGCCGGCGCCCTTCTTCCTAACCCTGCGCTAAACTTGTGAGAGACAGATGCGTTCACCCGATGTGGAGTTTAAGATTAGATTAGATTTGCTTTCATTCCAATTGATCCGTAGTGAGGAGGTCCTCCAGGATGTAGAACATGTCAGAAAGGCAACAATATCTGACAAATATTTACAACTCAAACAAATAAGCTAATGTACCATTCCACAGGTCCCAAGTGGCATGGTCGTCATTTTTTAATGAACGCTGTATGAAAGAATCATTTTACAAATACTAATCCACTGAATTAAAAATAAAAGAAGTTTTTTATTTATTTATAAGGTAATAAATGTGTAATTCAACAACTTTTTTTTTATGTGTTGTGCGTCGGCAAGGGAGGTTGGTCCCTCAAGTGTGCGGGGTAGGTTTGCTTACTGGGGACACCATTTATTTGAGAAAAATGGGACACCTTGTTTTCGTTGGAGAGCCTTTGGGCACAGTTTGTTGGTCCTTGAGGCCCACAGTCTTCGTATTTTTATATATTTTATTGAAGCTTCGTTGTTCTGATGTGACCTTTTCATTCAACAACTAAATACTTATTTACTACGAACACATTACTGCATAAGGCTGTTGAACTTCCACCCCAATAAGGGGAAGAGAAAAAAAAATTTACTAACGAAGAGTTGCCGAGTTTCCACGGGAATGCAGGGATGAATATGGCCAGAGTCTGGCACACTCCTTTTTCATAGGAAACGCATTAACAATGAAAAACCACATACCAGCGTGGTGCTGATTGAGGAAAGAGAACGACTTGTAAAAATATTTTATTCTGGACTCGCTGAACCCACGATACAATTAATTCATTATACTGGCCCTTTTCAGACAGAATCCAGGACCATACAACATACGGCCATAGAAGCTGCTATCTTGATCACTTGTTTCACACTGTCAATGAGCCAGACAAGAAAGAGTCATGCAACTGCCTACCTGATGATCAGTGCGCGGGTCACTGGCCCTGCTCCCGGAGACCTAGTTCTTGCATGCTACCTATTGTACCTAGGGACTTCCGGAGTCTGCCTGCCAGCGACCTCCTATGACTCCTGTCCATCAGGTCTCACACTGCTCAGCAAGTACAAGGCATGCAGTCGACTAGAGACAAAGGAAAATTAAGAGATGTCTTTGTTAGGGGTATGGAATCACCAATATCATTCATAATGCATACATTCAATAACTGGTACAAACATGATACGGATTTTGATTAAATTCATCAAGAGGAATAATTCGTGAGATGTCCGTTATCCGACTGACGTATATCATCATATATAACACCGTAAAATAATTGTACAAGCGGCTCCACACTCAGTAAGGTCATAGTATAACATCATTAAGCATTTTTTTTATTTAGAGAACCCCTGTACGATGGATGGCAATACAGTGATGAAAACATTCTCCTCCACTGCAAAATTTGTATATCTTAATTCCCATTCTCTCAACTCTAGAGCCATCATTGCTCATTTATACTTAAGACTGGTACATTTACTCAGTGTGTAAGCTTACAATCGGTATCAGACCTTGCCCACCATGCGCATGGAGTACTTTAACTGGACATTTTAATTAGATATGTTCATTTAGCCCTACAATATCTGCCATAAGCAAGTCATCACCCATCCAATAAACGGTAAAGAAAATTGTCGGACTACAAAATGAAACAACTACCTCTGTCGACGTAGTTTATAACACATACACAGCCGAATTCACAAGAAACAAATAAACTGAACGATCACTGGAATGAATAAACTATTTCCTTGGAAAACTTGTATAAGAACTCGGGAACGTGATTCAAATGAACGCATATCTGGACAAAATATTTACATTTGTGGGAGGCTTACTGTGATTGCCATTAGTTAATGCAAGAGATAATAAATGCTACTGAAGGATATGTGCGTACATTGTTCATCTATTGTCAGAATGAAAACATGTTGAAACTCTACTTAAAAATAAGTCATCAGAATGAGGACTGAAATTACTGAACGTTATTAAAAAATAAATTGGCAGCTGACGTGACTGCAAAATCAGCCATTAACTCAACACCAGGCACCACTCACCGTCTGCATCTAAGTTGAACTTGGCTGCAGGAGACCCTCTCCTCTCACCTGAGCCTGAATGTGAAGAAGTGCTTCGTACATGATGCCCTCTTTTTCTTTATTTGATATCTATCTGCCTTTAAATTTAAAGTATCTACTTTGGATATTATATTTTTATTTATTTTCAGCTTTCGAGGTGCATTACTTGTATCTGTCATGGACCATGTTTCTTCAAATAATATTTGTAATTCTACTTCTGATGTTTAACGCTGTAGCTATTTGATTTTTTCTTAACCATTTGCAAGCGTGATTGTAAGAATTGGCATATTATTTGCAGTAATACAAAGTCTACAGTGAACTTGTTCAGATTTGATGGCCTCCCTCAATTCCCTAGCCACTTTCCCTGATACACAACTAAAAACCAGTGGCAGCAACCCATCTCCTGGTCTTACTTCTGACTCTGTTTCAATGTTGCATCAAAGGACTTCCATAAATTTCACTGTTGCTTGTACATTTTGTAATTTGCAACTTGTAGTAATCGTAGGTATATCACATTATCAATTAACTGTTAGACATACGCAGCTTGTCGACAGCAGTTTACTCTACAGGTCTAGCTTCGCGTGTTGCCAATTGTCAGCAGTATTCTTTTAACAAAGGACATATATTCCTTCAAGGTTTCTCTAGTAGACTACACACTAGTGTTTTATTCATATTGAATATGTGCTTATTTCATATCATTGTGATGTGACTTTCCATATATGCAATATTTTTTATTATGTATGAATAACGATAATTTATAATAATGTGAGAGGCTCTTTTTGAAAAAGGTCATATTCATTATGTATAAAAGGTTTATACGGGTTTTTCTCCAGCACGTAAGTTCTTATACACAAATACGCTTCTCTGTGGAACAATTCATACAACTATAACAGGGTTTCTCAAGGATATTATCGGGAAAAAAACTTAAAAAGAGGTAAATTTGCTGAGTATACAACGATAATGGAGTCAGTATTTTTAACTGGATGGATAAAAGGTAAGTTTTGTTACTTCTACGGTTTCTCGACGTAATGATATTTTAGAGGACATCAGGAAAATGAACACAAAAGGAAAGGTTATATTGAAACCAAAGGCTGTGTTGGAGTGCAACAAGACAAAAAAGGCTTTGATCTCATTGGGCAGATGTTGTTCTAATGTTCACCATTAAGAGAGTAGTTGAAATAGTGGAGAAAAAATGCAACAGAAATTCTCCTAGGGACAGTTATAGTAAATGCTTGGATTCTGCACTGTAATAAGGTCACTTCGAGGAGAGCAGTATCACTTAGATATCCCATAGTTTCCATTGTCCTTGCATTTATATAGGTATGCAGCCCGTGCCACTCTTCCATCCAGGAAGAAAGAAATATTGAGGGATCGGCAACAAAATTTCGGGGGCACTGTACTTTGTGCTAGAAAAGGATTTTCTCTCAGGAAGGCAAAAACTCAGCAGTAAACAAAACCAAGAAAATTACAACCTTTTACAGTGACTGCTCAGGTCAACCTAAAATAAGCGTCTGTTATTTCAAAGAAAAATACATACAAGACTGATTTTTCAAGGGTGCCGTTTTTGAACAATGCAAAGATTATGTTAATAAATCTATCTTCTACTGTTCGTATAATTTGTATATGTGTTTTTCAAATAATTACTAGGGTAGATTATCCTTAAACATCACGAGACATCAAAACCAAAAAAGGCTGTTCTGCCTTTAATCCATCTACTTAAAAATTTTTACTCAGTCATCGTAATCTCCTCATATTTCCCCTTTTTTAAGCTTTTTCCCCACAGTGCCCTTGGTAAGTCCTGCTATATTTCTATGAATTGTTCCAAAGAGAAGCATAGCTGTACCCAACAACTTATGTGTTAGAGAAATACCTGTGTAGAAATTTTAGTCATAAAGAATGCGACCTTTTCCAAAAGGAGGCTGACGCATTTTCATAGTGAAAGTCTAAGCGTGACCTGCACCTAGTAGTTCGTTGTCTTTCCTTCGATAGATACAAAAGACAAAAGAGTAGCTTTCCTCTGTACAAATTCTTTACAGCTTTCCACGACTTGTGTGAGATTCATAGGTGATATTTCTTCCTCTCCAAGGAATCATAGATTCATCAGTTACCTCACCTCTTCCAAGGGTAAGAGCATTTTGAAAGTCACTCTGCAGATGCTCAACTAACACACGTACTTTGTAAGTCCTCTCGTTTATATTTCTATGGACATCATTATTAAATAAATACCAGCAAGGCAATAGTGCTAATAATGGATCACGAGGCATAGTGGCTTTTATAACTTAATTTTCGTACAGTGGAATTTCTGGTGACTCATGTAATCTCTTATTAGCATTAGACTATGTCTATAAACTTGCCCTTTCCTTCCTCAGAAGTCTCAACCCAACTACCAAGTCGAGATCCTTTCTCGCCTGACATTTAGGACTCTTTCTGTGTTGCATATCTTTTTGTTCTCAAATACATATTGTTAAATATTTCCAGTGTTGCCAGCAGTTTACACATCAGAAGGAATGTAAAAATTGGTGGAAATATTAACCTCTGAATCCTGATTACAAATTTCTCTTGCTTTTTTGTGTAATAGGTTACAAAATTGGGGTATAATTTTCATTAACTCTATTACCAATACGAGTTAAATATGGCATCAGAACCAGAGTCATTATCTGTCTCGTTAAAATCTGAAGAGGATTTTCATTCATGGGTATTGAAAGCCGTATCATATTCAGATACAGGACGGACATCACATTTACTGGAGTCACTTTTATTTAGGCAGTAATTCTGAGAGTGGTATAGTCCTCTTCATCTAATGGTGTTCTCCGTCTATGTTTCTTTGATACCGGCAGTGGGGAAGCAGATGGATCCAATTCTAGTTAAATATACAATGTAATATGATAACAACTGGTGCCTAACCATAATTACTACAGGAGGTAAACAAATAGGTCATAACTATAAATAACATTTTTCTTCATACCTTAAAGCAGCTATTCGTGACCGCTAGCACTGACAAATGGCAGTGTGTGTATTTTAAAGCAGCTATTCTTGCCTTGAAACACTAAAAAATGACAGTATGTCTGTTTTTATATCGAAAAGTATGTGCTCTGTTTTTTGTAGCGTTTGGTGCTAAAAGAGCAAAGCAAAACAATTGGGTCACAGGATGATCTTACCAACCGAAACCCAGCACGAAAATATGTTACCAGGTCACTAGTTGGCCACACAGAAGCAATAACAAATTTGAATTATTTCTCAAATAGCTAGCCTTTTACAGCAGAGAACTTGTAATAATCGTTTCTGCCATTTCAGGGAGTCTCGAAATCCATGCCAATGACGTGGCGCAGCGGTTAGCACACTGGACTCGCATTCGGGAGGACGACGGTTCAGTCCCGTGTCCGGCCATCTTCATTTAGGTTTTCCGTGATTTCTCTAAATCGTTCCAGGCAAATGCCTGGATGATTCATTTGCAAGAGCTCGGCCGACTTCCTTCCACGCCTTCTCTAATTCGATGAGACTAATGACCTCACTGTTTGGTCTCTTCCCCCAAACAACCCCATCCCCCCTCGAAATTCATGCTGATAGAGTGCAAAGAATTGTGTTGGGGCATATGGTGGGCCAAGCTGCAGGGAACACATTAAAATACTTATGCTTAGCATTGTGAAGAAAAATATCAGCTATTGTACCAGAAAGACAATTTCCTTATTGCTAATTGCTTACTGAATTTATAGTTCTTGAACATAAAACAGTTATGGGATAGTGTTCATTCTAATAATGTAATTAATTCTTCCATTTTAATCGCGCACATTGTGTATGCAAATGACGTTTGATAATTTCAATAGTTTCATTAACTAGGACATTAGTGTACATGTTAGTCATATACAAGAAAATAAATTTTGCATTCCTCATTACGTGAACATCTTTAATTTTTTGATCAGATCACATGAGTCCGCTGCGTGAAGGTTCCGTGCGGTTTGAGGCGCCATGTCACAGACTGCGCGGCCCTCCTGCCGAAGGTTCGAGTCCTTCCTCGGGCATGGGTGTGTGTGTTGTTCTTAGTATAAGTTCTTAGTATAGATTATTTAGTAGTGTGTAAGTCTAGGTACCGCTGACCACAGCAATTTGGTCTCGTAAGAATTCACACACATTCGAACATTTGAACACATGAGTTCTTTACTGTGTATAGATTACCATATACGTAGTTTTCAGAAAGAATGAAATTTAATTTTTCCCTAAATCAGTATGGAGGATTGCCACAAGTTAATTATTCGTCTGACAGGGATATGTGCTTTTTGAATAATATGTTTGGATTGTAATTTGGGTGCAGATGGGTTCATCAAGTTATGGTACAAGTTTGCTATTTTTTGAGTAATGAAATCATTTTTATTCATGACACTTTTAATTAGGGATTGGAACTTAATGGTTATGGCTTTTTCTATATTAGTAATGTAGTTTTTGCTGAACATTTCCAAGGTTTCGTTAATGTAGTCTGTTTGGGGCATGATCACAACCGTGTTCCCCTACCTTCTATGTTTGTTTTTATTTGCACAAATGTTCAACATTAACTAGAAACGAATAACTACAATCTGTATGAAACACAGTAGCTCTTGATATCAGAAAACATTTAAAGAATCGTATTTTCTAACCTGTATAGGGAGACTAATGAAATATCCATTGACTAAAGGAAATATAAAGAAGAATACCTAAAACTAATCATAATCAGCAACACTTATGTCTGAGAGCAACACACCAATTAAAATGAAATAATATGGCAACTTTACCCTAACAAGGACATACAGCGAAAACACAGTTCGTGATCATACAAAGTTTGAGGAAAATGTCAGATAAAACGAGACTTCAGACAAACAAACTAAATATTGGTTAAAAAAAACACCTTCTGATCACAAATTCGTTGTAACAGAAAACATCCTGCAAATTTGCATGTTGAGATGGTTACAAGACGAAATGAGATAACTGTGAGAAAATCTGCATAGAACAAAGTAGACGAAAATTCAAAACGGTATTTATAATACATCTGCATCTGACTGGCGCATAATTGTCTTCATGTGATACACACTTAAAAGTAGTAAACCACACAACCAGTGTCATGACACAACGAATATCAGCTCTGCATATGGCGGAAAAAGGCAGCTTACGAAATATGTTGGAAGAGACAGACCTTTCCACATACACTCCTGGAAATGGAAAAAAGAACACATTGACACCAGTGTGTCAGACCCACCATACTTGCTCCGGACACTGGGAGAGGGCTGTACAAGCAATGATCACACGCACGGCACAGCGGACACACCAGGAACCGCGGTGTTGGCCGTCGAATGGCGCTAGCTGCGCAGCATTTGTGCACCGCCGCCGTCAGTGTCAGCAGTTTGCCGTGGCATACGGAGCTCCATCGCAGTCTTTAACACTGGTAGCATGCCGCGACAGCGTGGACGTGAACCGTATGTGCAGTTACGGACTTTGAGCGAGGGCGTATAGTGGGCATGCGGGAGGCCGGGTGGACGTACCGCCGAATTGCTCAACACGTGGGGCGTGAGGTCTCCACAGTACATCGATGTTGTCGCCAGTGGTCGGCGGAAGGTGCACGTGCCCATCGACCTGGGACCGGACCGCAGCGACGCACGGATGCACGCCAAGACGGTAGGATCCTACGCAGTGCCGTAGGGGACCGCACCGCCACTTCCCAGCAAATTAGGGACACTGTTGCTCCTGGGGTATCGGCGAGGACCATTCGCAACCGTCTCCATGAAGCTGGGCTACGGTCCCGCACACCGTTAGGCCGTCTTCCGCTCACGCCCCAACATCGTGCAGCCCGCCTCCAGTGGTGTCGCGACAGGCGTCAATGGAGGGACGAATGGAGACGTGTCGTCTTCAGCGATGAGAGTCGCTTCTGCCTTGGTGCCAATGATGGTCGTATGCGTGTTTGGCGCCGTGCAGGTGAGCGCCACAATCAGGACTGCATACGACCGAGGCACACAGGGCCAACACCCAGGTTGAGATTCATAGGAAGAATTCTAAGAAAATGTGACTCATCGACGAAAGAAGTAGCTTACAAAACGCTTGTTCGTCCGATTCTTGAGTATTGCTCATCAGTATGGGACCCTTACCAGGTTGGATTAATAGAAGAGATAGACATGATCCAGCGAAAAGCAGCGCGATTCGTCATAGGGACATTTAGTCAGCGCGAGAGCGTTACGGAGATGCTGAACAAGCTCCAGTGGCGGACACTTCAAGAAAGGCGTTACGCAATACGGAGAGGTTTATTATCGAAATTACGAGAGAGCACATTCCGGGAAGAGATGGGCAACATATTACTACCGCCCACATATATCTCGCGTAATGATCACAACGAAAAGATCCGAGAAATTAGAGCAAATACGGAGACTTACAAGCAGTCGTTCTTTCCACGCACAATTCGTGAATGGAACAGGGAAGGGGGGATCAGATAGTGGTACAATAAGTACCCTCCGCCACACACCGTAAGGTGGCTCGCGGAGTATAGATGTAGATGTAGATGTAGATGGTGTGGGGAGCGATCTCCTACACTGGCCGTACACCACTGGTGATCGTCGAGGGGACACTGAATAGTGCACGGTACATCCAAACCGTCATCGAACCCATCGTTCTACCATTCCTAGACCGGCAAGGGAACTTGTTGTTCCAACAGGACAATGCACGTCCGCATGTATCCCGTGCCACCCAACGTGCTCTAGAAGGTGTAAGTCAACTACCCTGGCCAGCAAGATCTCCGGATCTGTCCCCCATTGAGCATGTTTGGGACTGGATGAAGCGTCGTCTCACGCGGGCTGCACGTCCAGCACGAACGCTGGTCCAACTGAGGCGCCAGGTGGAAATGGCATGGCAAGCCGTTCCACAGGACTACATCCAGCATCTCTACGATCGTCTCCATGGGAGAATAGCAGCCTGCATTGCTGCGAAAGGTTGATATACTCTGTACTAGTGCCGACATTGTGCTCTGTTGCCTGTGTCTATGTGCCTGTGGTTCTGTCAGTGCGATCATGTGATGTATCTGACCCCAGGAATGTGTCAATAAAGTTTCCCTTTCCTGGGACAATGAATTCACGGTGTTCTTATTTCAATTTCCAGGAGTGTATTTAAGGGAACAACTTGACATTGTTTTAAATGAACTGACTGATCCTTAAAAGAAGTCTAAAATTTCTCTAGCATTCATTAGTGATAACACAAATCTTTTTTCTGCTAACAGAGACAGTGGAAACCAGACGTAGCATTAAATACATTATATGATGAAGAAAAATTACGTTTGCATATACAGCAATTGCTGTATACTTTTCTAAAACTACCTTACGCTGATTGTATATATATTCACACAAGATAGTATTATCGTATGATTATTACGAGTTATCGTCATATATATATATATAATAAAAAGCATTGCATGTATGGCAAGTCATACTACAATGATATTGAAAAACGCATAAGCAATACGCATAAAAACGCTACTGTGTATACTATCAACGAAACGTTTAAAGGAATATGTGTCCTTTGTAATACAGATACTTCTGATGATTGGAAACACCCAAAACTAGTTTCACAGAGTAAACAGCTTCCAACAAGTGGCTTATGTCTAGGTTAATTAACAATGTGACACAACTATGATTACTACAAGTTGCGAAGTACCAGATGTACAAAGTAGAATTTATGGAAGCCCTTTCAGAAAACTTTGAAATAAAGTCAGAAGTAAGATAGGGAGTGGGCTTGTTGCTACTACTTTTTAGTTGTGCATTAGGGAAAGTGGTTAGATAATCGAAGAAGATCATAAGTCCGAAGGATGTACAACTAGGACGAATGATGAACAAACTTACTGTAGATATTGTTCCACTGCATATAATATGGCACTCCTTACAGTCTCTCTTGCAAATGCACAAGAAAAAACTCACAGAGCTGTTGTGTCAAGAAACAAAAGTGGAAATACAAGCTATAATTTCAAAAAACACGGTCCATGACAAGTATCAGTAATTCACTTTCCAAACTTAAAATAAATAACAACACAATATCTAAAGTAGACTGCTTTAAATTTGTAGGAGAATGGTGGTCAAAGAACATGAAGGAAAAGAGAGCAGAAGATTCTAGACCACATAAATTGGAGAGGATCTTTCAGATAAGAAGGAACATCTATGATAAACGACTTTATTGTGGATCACAAAACTGAAACATTTTGATACAATGCAAACACAATAAATACTCCATGCATCATAAATCTTTAAACTGCCTATGAAGGAGCAGATTTAACAATTAGGATAAACTAAAAGAAGAATCCCAAGAAAAATACTGTGTCTCAAAACCAGGAATGAACCAGAATACAGATTACGTCCTAAAATAAAGTTGTATCTGAAAATTCAAAAGCTACCACATGCAATTAGGAAAAGGAGATTACTATTCTTTGAACACATATACAGGATGAATACTGACAGAGTAACAATCCAATTTGACTTACAAAACAATTACAAATCCAAAATCACTGTGCTAGAGATTTAGGATAAAATATGAAAAATGTGGGTGTCGACTTGGGTACAGTTGTGTTGTTATTGTTGCTGTGGTCTTCAGTCCTGAGACTGGTTTGATGCAGCTCTCCATCCTACTCTATCCTGTGCAAGTTTCTTCATCTCCCAGTACCTACAGCAACCTACATCCTTCTGTATCTGTTTGGTGTATTCATCCCTTGGATCCCTCTACGATTTTTACCCTCCACGCTTCCCTCCAATACCAAATTGGTGATCCCTTGATGCCTCAGAACATGTCCTACCAACCGATCCCTTCTTCTAGTCAAGTTGTGCCACAAGCTTCTTTCTCCCCAATCCTATCAAGTACTTCGTCATTACTTATGTGATTTACCCATCTAATCTTCAGCATTCTTCTGTAGCCCCACATTTCGAAAGCGTCTATACTCTTCTTGTCCAAACTATTTATCGTCCATGTTTCACTTCCATACATGGCTACACTCCATACAAATACTTTCAGAAATGACTTCCTGACACTTAAATAAATACTCGATGTTAACAAAATTATCTTCTTCAGAAACGCTTTCCTTGCCATTGCCAGTCTACATTTTATATCCCCTCTACTTCGACCATCATCAGTTATTTTGCTCCCCAAATAGCTAAACTCCTTTACTACTTTAAATGTCTCATTTCCTAATCTAAATCCCTCAGCATCACCCGACTTAAATCGACTACATTCCATTATCCTCGTTTTGCTTTTGTTCATGTTCATCTTATATCCTCGTTTCATGACACTGTCCATTCCGTTTAACTGCTCTTCCAAGTCCTTTGCTGTCTCCGACAGAATTACAGTGTTATCGGCGAACCTCAAAGGTATTTTTTTTCCTTCTCCATGGATTTTAATACCTACTCCGAACTTTTCTTTTGTTTCCTTTACTGCTTGCTCAATATACAGGTTAAATAGCATCGGGGAGAGGCTACAACCCTGTCTCACTCCCTTCCCAATCACTGTTTCCCTTTCATGTCCCTCGACTCTTACAACTGCCATATGGTTCCTGTACAAATTGTAAATATCCTTTGGCTTCATGTATTTTACCCCTGCCACCATGAGAATTTGAAATTGAGTATTCCAGTCAACATTGCCAAAAGCTTTCTCTAAGTCTACAAATGCTAGACACGTAGGTTTGCCTTTCCTTAAACTCGGGCGCTAATGACTACACTGTTGAGCGCCCATAACACCAAATCCATCCCATTTCCTTAAACTAGCTTCTAAGATAAGTTGTAGGGTCAGTTTTGCTTCACGTGTTCCAATATTTCTATGGAATCCAAACTGATCTTCCCCGAGGTCGGCTTCTACCGGTTTATCCATCCGTTGTCAAGAATTCGCGTTAGTATTTTGCAACCGTGTCTTAGTAAACTGATAGTTCGGTAATTTTCACATATGTCAACACCTGCTTTCTTTGGTATTGGAATTATTATATTCTTCTTGAAGTCTGAGGGTATTTCACCTGTCTCATACATCTTGCTCACCAGATGGTAGAGTTTTGACAAGCCTGGCTCTCCCAACGCTGTCAGTAGTTTTAAGGGAATGTTGTCTACTCTCGGGGCGTTGTTTCGATTCAGGTCTTTCAGTGCTCTGTCAAACACTTCACGCGGTATCATATCTCCCATTTCATCTACATCTACATCCTCTTCCATTTCCATAATATTGTCCTCAAGTACATCGCCCTTGTATAGACCCTCTACATACTCCTTCCTCCTTTCTGCTTTCCCTTCTTTGCTTAGAACTGGGTTTCCATCTGAGCTCTTGATATTCATGCAAGTGGTTCTCTTTTCCCCAAAGGTCTCTTTAATTTTCCTGTAGGCAGTATCTATATTACCCCTAGTAAGATAAGCCTCAACATCCTTACATTTGTCCGCTAGCCATCCCTGCTTAGCCATTTTGCACATCCTGTCGATCTCATTTTTGAAACGTTTGTATTCCTTTTTGCCTGCTTCATTTACTGCGTTTTTATATTTTCTCCTTTCATCAATTAAATTCAATATTTCTTCTGTTACCCTAGGATTTCTACTAGCCCTCGTCTTCTTACCTACTTGATCCTCTGCTGCCTTCACTACTTCATCCCTCAAAGCTACCCGTTCATCTTCTACTGCATTTCTTTCCCCCATTCTTGTCAATTGTGTTTTGGTTGGCAGGAGAGCCAACACCGTGTTACTAGAAGGAGGCCGAAAGGCACGCGTTTTTGCACACGCAGGCTGGCGTGAGGTCTGGAACAGGACAAGGAAATTAGAATTTAGAAAAACGGACGTAGCTGGTGGAATACTTAACTCTAATCCATTAATGAAGAACGTTAGTCTTGACGGTAAATGAACCAATATCAATAGTAACTGATAATGGCGCCTTACTAGGTTGTAGCAAAAGACGTAGCTGAAGGCTATGCTAAACTATCGTCTCGGCAAATGAGAGCGTATTTTGTCAGTGAACCATCGCTAGCAATGTCGGTTGTACAACTGGGGCGAGTGGTAGGAAGTCTCTCTAGGCCTGCCGTGTGGCGGCGCTCGGTCTACAATCACTGATAGTGGCGACGCGCGGGTCCGACGTATACTAACGGACCGCGGCCGATTTAAAGGCTACCACCTAGCAAGTGTGGTGTCTGGCGGTGACACCACAAATTGTTCCCTTATGCTCTCCCTGAAACTCTGTACAACCTCTGGTTTAGTGGGTTTATCCAGACCCCATCTCCTTAAATTACCACCTTTTTGTAGTTTCTTCAGTTTAAATCTACAGTTCTTAACCAACAGATTGTGGTCAGAGTCCACATCTGCCCCTGGAAATGTCTCAAAATTTAAAACCTGGTTCCTAAATCTCTGTTTTACCATTATATAATGTATCTGAAACCTGTCAGTATCTCCAGGCTTCTTCCATGTATACAACCTTCTTTTACGATTCTTGAACCAAGTGTTAGCTATGATTAAGTTATGCTCTGTGCAAAACTCTTTCATTCCTTACCCCCCAATCCATATTCACCTACTACGTTTCCTTCTCTCCCTTTTCCTACTGACGAAATCCAGTCACCTATGACTATTAAATTTTCGTCTCCGTTCACTATCTGAATAATTTCTTTTATTTCATCACACATTACTTCAATTTCTTCGTCATCTGCAGAGCTAGTCGGCATATAAACCTGTACTACTGTCGTAGGCTTGGTCTTTGTGTCTAACCTGGCTACAATAATGCGTTCACTATGCTGTTTGTAGTAGCTTACCCGTATTCCTATTTTCCTATTCATTATTAAACCTACTCCTGCATTACCCCTATTTGATTTTGTGTTTATAACCCTGCAGTCACCTGACCAGAAGTCTTGTTCCTCCTGCCACCGAACTTCACTAATTTCCACTATATCTAACTTTAACCTATCCATTTTCCTTTTTAAATTTTGTGACCTACCTGCCCGATTAAGGGATGTGATCAGTAGAACCCCAGTTTTCTTCTCCTGATAACGACGTCCTCTTGAGTGGTCCCCGCCCGGAGATCCAAATGGGGGACTATTTTACCTCCGGAATATTTTACCCAAGAGGACGCCATCATCATTTAACCATACAGCAAAACAACATGCCCTTGGGAAAAATTACGGGTGTAGTTTCCCCTTGCATTCAGCCGTTCGCAGTATCAGCACAGCAAGGCCGTTTTGGTTAGTGTTACAAGGCCATATCAGTCAATCATCCAGACTGTTGCCCCTGCAACTACTGAAAAGGCTGCTGCCCCTCTTCAGGAAGCACACGTTTGTCTGGCCTCTCAACAGATACCCCTCCATTGTGGTTGCACCTACAGTACGGCTATCTGTATCGCTGAGACAAGCAAGCCTCCCCACCAAATGGCAGGGTCCATGGTTCAGGGGGGGGGGGGGGGGTACAGTAAGAAACCGAAACACATTTTAATAAAAGCTGTGGAAATTTAGGGTTTCAGAACACACTATACATCAAAAACTGGAAGAACAACATTCTCAAAGAATGAAAGAAATACGGGCGCTAAGGAAACTGCAATTGAAAACAAAGAAGCAGAAATAATAGTGATTTATCGTTCCTTCTAAATGGTTATTCCAAATGAAAAAAAAGAAAGGGAAGTATATGGGAGTTTCATCTAATTACTGAATTAAAGTTATAATCCTTAATTAACCCAATTAATTACAATCGTTATTCATAAGCAGTTAGACTCTCAAGGAAGTGACAATTAATTACACATTAGTGTGAGCTATAAATTTCAAAACTACCAGTTATGGACACTGGAGCACACTTTAATCATAGGTACATTGGTTTGGCAAAGCCCACAAGGAACAAGCAAGGTGGAAGTGATCCGTGTTATGTCATTCTCGAAATACATACCCACGGATGGGGGTCCTGTGGGAAGCTCAATCATGCCAAGAAAAGACATATCGAAACCACACGCAACGGACTAATGGACGAACCAATGAATCCCTAGATAGGTTGTAGGCCCCAGAACCTAATCAAGTTGCATATGCAAGGGCATACCCGCGGTTTAGGGGTAGCGTCTTTGATTTATAATCGAAACGTCCTCGGTCTCGTGTTCGATCCCCGCCACTGCCTAAATTTTGATAAATAATCAGCATTGGCGACCGAAGACTTACGGCATAAGAAGTCAGCCTCATTCTGCCAACAGCCTTATCAATGAGGGCGGAAAAGCGGATAGAGGTTCAGGGCACTCTCTTGTCTTAGGGGTGTGAAATTGCCCCTAAAGGCAGAAGAATCAGCAATGATCAACGACATGAGGATGCAGAAGGCAATGGAAACCACTGCATTAAAGACACGTAACGTGTATCCACAGGACATGTGGCCTGTAATTGAAGAAGTGTCATGATGATCTCTCCATTGGCAAAAGATTCCGGAATAGTCCCCCGTTCGGATCTCCGGGAGGGGACTGCCAAGGGGGAGGTTACCATGAGAAAAAGATTGTATAATCAACGAAAGGATAACGTTCTAAGAGTTGGGGCATGGAATGTCAGAAGCTTGAACGTGGTAGGGAAACTAGAAAATCTGAAAAGGGAAATGCAAAGGCTCAATCTAGATATAGTAGGGGTCAGTGAAGTGAAGTGGAAGGAAGACAAGGATTTCTGGTCAGATGAGTATCAGGTAATATCAACAGCAGCAGAAAATGGTATAACAGGTGTAGGATTCGTTATGAATAGGAAGGTAGAGCAGAGGATGTGTTACTGTGAACAGTTCAGTGACCGGGTTGTTCTAATCAGAATCGACAGCAGACCAACATCGACAACAATAGTTCAGGTATACATGCCGACGTCGCAAGCTGAAGATGAACAGATAGAGAAAGTGTAAGAGGGTATTGAAAGGGTAATGCAGTATGTAAAGGGGAACGAAAATCTAATAGTCATGGGCGACTGGAATGCAGTTGTAGGGCAAGGAGTAGAAGAAAAGCTTACAGGAGAATATGGGCTTGGGGCAAGGAATGAAAGAGGAGAAAGACTAATTGAGTTCTGTAACAAGTTTCAGCTAGTAATAGCGAATACCCTGTTCAAGAATCACAAGAGGAGGAGGTATACTTGGAAAAGGCCGGGAGATACGGGAAGATTTCAATTAGATTACATCATGGTCAGACAGAAATTCCGAAATCAGATACTGGACTGTAAGGCGTACCCAGCAGCAGATATAGACTCAGATCACAATATAGTAGTGATGAAGAGTAGGTCGCAGTTCAAGACGTTAGTCAGGAAGAATCAATACGCAAGGAAGTGGAACACGGAAGTACTAAGGAATGACGAGATACGTTTGAAGTTCTCTAACGCTATAGATACAGCAATAAGGAATAGCGCAGTAGGCAGTACAGTTGAAGAGGAATGGACATCTCTAAAAAGGGCCATCACAGAAGTTGGGAAGGAAAACATAGGTACAAAGAAGGTAGCTGCGAAGAAACCATGGGTAACAGAAGAAATACTTCAGTTGATTGATGAAAGGAGGAGGTGCAAACATGTTCCGGGAAAATCAGGAATACAGAAATATAAGTCGCTGAGGAATGAAATAAATAGGAAGTGCAGGGAGGCTAAGTTAAATTGGCTGCAGGAAAAATGTGAAGATATCGAAAAAGATATGATTGTCGGAAGGACAGACTCAGCATACAGGAAAGTCAAAACAACCTTTGGTGACATTAAAAGCAACGGTGGTAACATTAAGAGTGCAACGGGAATTCCACTGTTAAATGCAGAGGAGAGAGCAGATAGGTGGAAAGAATACATTGAAAGCCTCTATGAGGGTGAAGATTTGTCGTGATAGAAGAAGAAACAGGAGTCGATTTAGAAGAGATAGGGGATCCAGTATTAGAATCGGAATTTAAAAGAGCTTTGGAGGACTTACGGTCAAATAAGGCAGAATGTATAGATAACATTCCATCAGAATTTCTAAAATAATTGGGGGAAGTGGCAACAAAACGACTATTCACGTTGGTGTGTAGAATATATGAGTCTGGCGATATACCATCTGACTTTCGGAAAAGCATCATCCACACAATACCGAAGACGGCAAGAGCTGACAAGTGCGAGAATTATCGCACAATCAGCTTAACAGCTCATGCATCGAAGCTGCTTACAAGAATATAATACAGAAGAATGGAAAACAAAATTGGGAATGCGCTAGGTGACGATCAGTTTGGCTTTAGGAAAAGTAAAGGGACGAGAGAGGCAATTCTGACGTTACGGCTGATAATGGAAGCAAGGTTAAAGAAAAATCAAGACACTTTCCTAGGATTTGTCGACCTGGAAAAAGCGTTCGACAATATAAAATTGTGCAAGCTGTTCGAGATTCTGAAAAAAGTAGGGGTAAGCTATAGGGAGAGACGGGTCATATACAATATGTACAACAACCAAGAGGGAATAATAAGAGTGGACGATCAAGAACGAAGTGCTCGTATTAAGAAGGGTGTAAGACAAGGCTGTACATCGAGGAAGCAATGATGGAAATAAAAGAAAGGTTCAGGAGTGGAATTAAAATACAAGGTGAAAGGATATCAATGATACGATTCGCTGATGACATTGCTACCCTGAGTGAAAGTGAAGAAGAATTAAATGATCTGCTGAACGGAATGAACAGTCTAATTAGTACACAGTATGGTTTGAGAGTAAATCGGAGAAAGACGAAGGTAATGAGAAGTAGCAGAAATGAGAACAGCGAGAAACTTAACATCAGGATTGATGGACACGAAGTCAATGAAGTTAAGGAATGCTGCTACCTAGGCAGTAAAATAACCAATGATGGACGGAGCAAGGAGGACATCAAAAGCAGACTCGCTATGGCAAAAAAGGCATTTCTGGCCAAGAGAAGTCTACTAATATCAAATACCGGCCTTAATTTGAGGAAGAAATTTCTGAGGATGTACGTCTGGAGTAAAGCATTGTATGGCAGTGAAACATGGACTGTGGGAAAACCGGAACAGAAGAGAATCGAAACATTTGAGATGTGGTGCTATAGACGAATGTTGAAAATTAGGTGGACTGATAAGGTAAGGAATGAGGAGGTTCTGCGCAGAATCGGAGAGGAAAGGAATATGTGGCAAACTCTGATAAGGAGAAGGGACAGGATGATAGGACATCTGCTAAGACATTAGGGAATGACTTCGATGGTACTAGAGGGAGCTGTAGAGGGCAAAAACTGTAGAGAAAGACAGAGGTTGGAATATGTCAAGCAAATAATTAAGGACGTAGGTTGCAAGTGCTACTCTGAGATGAAGAAGTTAGCACTGGAAAGGAATTCGTGGCGGGCCGCATCAAACCAGTCAGTAGACTGATGAAAAAAACAAACAAAAAAATGTGTTCTCCGCCATGCCTCCAAAGTTCGAGCATCTGTTCCTCGACATCACCAAGCTCCTAGTGTCTACTTCCGTGTCTCCATGCTGAGTATCCCGAGAATTCCCTCTTTGGTCTACATAAATCTGCACAAAAGGATACTCCTACGATCGGGAAGCTCCGCTAAACATTGTCCAGTTAATATTTGTTTGAAACAGGGATGCAAATCCTCACAGAAAATGTTTTTTAAATTAGACACTGGGATCCTATCTGGTGCATACATTTCTGGGAAAATCGAGTTCCAGACTCCCACGACACAAATATCTTTTTACATTACTTCACATCCGAAATTACAGGAATACGTCATCTGGAACTCCTCACGTATAGATACTGTTTTAGATCCTCCAATGCTCTCCGGTTGTCGTATTTCCTCCCCCACAAAAGAGAAGAACCATCTTTTAACGGCAAACAGTCAACGAGCTTCTCACGAGAAAACAAGAATGACTGTCTCCTGACTGATCTAGCACAAAAATGGTTCAAATAGCTCTGAGCACTATGGGACTTAACATCTGTGGTCATCAGTCCCCTAGAACTTAGAACTACTTAAACCTAACTAACCTGAGGACATCACACACATCTATGCCCGAGGCAGGATTCTAACTTGCTACCGTAGCAGTCGCGTGACCTACCACAAACCGCGCTTCTAGGAAAAGCACTTCTGGCGAAAAACAACGTCCCATACAGGTGAATTTTGAGCAGAAAGTCTGACATGCATAAGTAATTTATTGCTCAGTGGTTCGGCTTGAAACAGGTTTCATTATAGCGGTCTTTTTCAGACTGTGTTGAGACACCACATAGTGCGGCTGTGGCCATTGCAATCTTGACCACCAGTCCTGTGCCATTGCCGAGCCAGACAGTACAGGGTTCCACAACTGCCGACCTGACAACCACTGCTCTGCTCTCCGTGGCCTGGATCCTACGAACTGCCAATACTTCTTAAGGACCTCCGGAGGTTGGCGGCCCGCGACCCCCCTGACTCTGGAGGTACTTTGGAGATTTAGCAGCTACTTGGGTCCATTCAAGACTGCATCAGATTCATACGTCACAACAAGCACAGGGCCGGCCGGAGTGGCCGTGCGGTTCTAGGCGCTACAGTCTGGAACCGAACGACCGACGCGGTCGCAGGTTCGAATCCTGCCTCGGGCATGGATGTGTGTGACGTCCTTAGGTTAGTTAGGTTTAATTAGTTCTAAGTTCTAGGCGACTGGTGACCTCAGAAGTTAAGTCGCCTAGTGCTCAGAGCTGACAAGCACATGCCCGCTGTAAATGGATCTATATTATGACTTCTGTACACGATCTGAAAAACCAACTTCAGAAATGAAATATCTAACTAGTCTTTTCCTCAAAACAGTTTATCTACATTCTGGGCTTTAATCAACAGCTACATTATTATCAGCCAGCTCACCTATACTAATGCGGTGGCAAAAAGAGAAATCATAATTATTTAAATCTTTGCCTTGCTTACATGAAGACTTCTGCTTCCATGTCCAACAATATTGACGTACCTCCATTAATGTAATTCTTGGTGGCTTCACACAGCACACCATAAAAACTGCCTACTCCATGGTCTTTCCCTCAAAGACAGCTACCTATGACTAAACGCCCATCACGCTCTTACACCAACAAAGCAATATCTTTGGCTCTGTGGTCGCAGACACTCAGCGATCCGCATTATCGAGCCTATAAGAGACATTCATCGTTTATAGTACAATAATTTCATTTAATTTATTAGTGTTCTTGTCTTATTTTGATGCCACATACAATTGTATTCCATTATACTACTTTCACAACCCTCCAGCAGGGTTTAACAAATTTGACACATATTTAGAAACACCTTGTACAACAAATTTGTGGTAAATTTGCTCAATTCTATATAATCCCAGTAAATTGTCTCATAGACAAGGTTTCTGGCAAATTAATCGTATACAGCAGAATCAATATACAATCGTAATCGTTAAGATAATAGTATAGGATTGGGCAAGGGAAAGGAAGAGTCATGACTGAAGCCTATGGGCATGTTGCATCATAAAGCCCATATCTTTTGGTTTTGCATGGGTTCAGCAACGGATATTGACCCATGGGGATTGCATTCAGTGAACCAAGACATGTTAACTCCCTACTATTTTCCTAAGTTATGAGCTGAGACACAGGAGGTACTTGGCAACAGATTGCCGACAAACATGGTTTGCGATTACCATAGTATTAGTAATGTGACGACGATCATCATCACTGCTTTTCGTAGTAGACATTCTTCTGGGATCCAAACAACATATATAGCCGCTCCAATACCATGAACAGAGATAGGAGACTGGATAACTGACTGTACAAAAAGGTAGCAAAGATGAAGTAGTGAAACATGACTATTTCTACCTATGTCAACTTCGAGTAATTTGTCTGTTCGGAAGAAGTTCATTATCCTAATCGAATTACAGATTGGATGAAGAACAATGGTATACTTTAGAATGAATAGGCAAAACTAAATGTTAGCTCTGAGTAAGACATCATCAATTAGACATGGAGTAACCAAACATTACACAGAACGTCACGTGTTCGTAACATTATACTGTGCTCACAGTGGCCTTCTATGCAATAGTGTGCTATGATTACAGAAGAAACGTGTCAGTCATGAATTGAATGGCTGCAGGTGGCCTTGTACTTAGAATACATGTAAATCTTAGTAACCCAAGCAACTGAATAGAAAAAAGTCAGTCAAAGGTGCCAATAGGCCTTTCCACATACATGAATGCTGCTCTTAATAGTTATAAAATGTTTAGGGCTCCAAGTGGCCCAGTAAATGAAATACAAGCAAATCTTAATATCTAAAACAATTGAATAGAAAATGTCAATAAGAAGCGTCAAGTGGCTTTTCTACATACATAAACGTTCATCTTGGTAGCCACAAAAATGATTCGGGCTCCAAGTGGCCTAGTTTTGCAAGAAGTAATAGCTAATCGTAATAACTAAAGGGTAAGAAAAATGTTCTTTGAAGCACACAGTGGTCTTGTTTTACCTGAAATGAATGCTGACCTTAATAACTAAAAGGTGACAGAAATATTCTTTGAGGGTAACAATGGCCTAGTTTTACATTAAATAAATGCTGACCATAATAACTAAAAGGTGACAGGTGACAGAAAACATGTTTGTGGTTCAAGGTGGCCTAGCTTTATACTGGGTAAACATCAAAGCTGAGGAAGTATCATAAAATATCTTTTACTTGTAACTTTATACAGCACTCAGAGGCCTATGAATAGTTCATAATAAGAATATGTAACTCCAAATGGTTTTTACAGAAACAAATTGCATAAATAGCAGTATTACATGAAAATACAGTTCTGTAGAGCCGGTATGAATGCTTATTACACAAGCAGAGTCGTAGAATCAAAGTATGGAACCATGTGAGTAAAGACACAATATTTATAGGTTGTGTAGCACCCTTGGGGCTTCACAAAACTATCTATTAAATGACATACGTCTCTAACAATACGCATATCTACAGAGAAGGATATGGGAATGGTTGATAAGGGCAGTGCATTTTATCTGTGAAGAAGATGATTAAGAGTCAATCGACATTCGTCTTGAGGCAAGAACTGCTACATCCAAAGCAAAGAAAAATTGTGATTATAGTATATGCGAGCATAAAGACAGCAGTACTAAGAGCAATATAGCTTACTGGCTAGGGAAATTTGAAATATCACAGTAAATCATGATATAAATATGCTAAGATGAGGTTGAATGGAATAAATAGTGGAACCTGTAAATGTGATTATTACCCTGGAAAGAAAAAAAAGCAGCCATGCTGCTAACAAAAAAAGGCAGTGTCATAAGCAATCTTAAAGGAATGGTGAAAAAAAAATTGTGTAAAGCTTCTGTGACAGTCTCCCGCAAACACCTCTAATCATGTGTCACAAGGTAGGACAGATTTTCCTAGAAAGTACACAACATACAAATAATACATATTACCATCATAGACTATCATTAAGAAAAATCATCATTATTGGAGTGCAGCTCATGGCATGATTACTCATTAAATATAAGCATTCCATCATTATCACTAAAAAGTGATTCAGTTCAGGGCATGAACACTCATTAAATATATCAACAACAGTCTTATGTCTACCACAAAATGCAATCTGGCTAATTTACCTAGTACACTAAGAGGAAACTGGTTATAAAAAGACCTGCCAGGAAAGAGTGTGAGAAGTGTCAATGGTTTTTAATTCGCTATAGGCTGCTTATATCGTGCTTTCTATCTGATTCTATTTATGAGCATTATGTCTCGTTTGGATAGAATGAGACTTTGGTACATTGGTTCCGCAAAATGTAGAAAAATGATGAGTATATGCAATGGACATGGGTTACATTGATTTCTGAAATCTACATAGCTGAATGCAAGTACAAAAGATGTAGCAAATTAGAGCACAAACTGGGCGTAAATGATACATGGCAACATTACAAAGTACAAAGAGTGACTAACCTAACAAAAAATGTAATGGTAATTCATTAGACAATAGCATAAATGCCAGTAGTCATACTATCTTGCATAGGGTGTGCAAAAGTGGCAAAGTGAAATAGTGTAGCCTCATAAAAGTGGCTCATTTCATGGTATCAGTAAAGACAAAATAGCATCAGGAATAAATGAACATAAGTTATATAGTCGCTACATTTAAAAAAATGCTACAATTTGCAGCGGTCAGACCACCCAAGGCGTTTGATCCGCAGGGCACATGTCAGAATAAATGTCGTCTCTTCCAGTTGTTGTTTTCATGTACTCCGGTATGAAAACAGAAAAATGTGCAAGGCCCTATCTTACAGTAAGAGAACCGACCTGCAAGATTCTCCCTACCACCCACGTCGCCACCTAACGAAATGTTGAATAATCGCGGAATCGTGAAAACAAGGTACCAATAGAATTTGAATAAGCATGGGAAATTCATCAGGATAAAAGATTTGTGTTGTGTCATATTATTAAGTTCACTCATATGAAAATCAGAATAAGCATGTATGAAGGCTGGCAATATAAATACGCACGTCTGTACAAAATTTGACAGTTGGCAGAGTTCCTGGAAAATAGCAAGAGAGTTTATACAAAGCTGAAAAGTGTTTAAAGTATAAGCAGCAGTAATGTAATGGCTTCAGAATGCAAGACGTCGAACTGAAGAAATAATTTATGTCGTCAAAACTGGTGCATATCTGTAGCGTAAATAACGAACCAGGTTACACAGAAATTTCGTAGAATAAATGCCGACATATTTTCTTTTCAAATTCTTGCTGGTGAAATAAGCGTCCATATAATTTCGTTCATAATCACAGCCGTACTCTTGGCGCTAAAACTTACCACATTGGTAATTCAGTAGTTTCTCATTATTGCTATACGATGGAAATTGAAATTCAATACTTATTCAATACATATTCAGGTGTTGCATAGCTACAAAACACGTAAAAAATAGACAAATTCAGTGCACAATGTCAAAATCATGTGTAATGTCGCAGTCCAGGAAAGTAAAATCGTATAAAAAATAATTTATATGATGACAGAATCTACTATGTTGTATTTACATAGCGCAATATAAGTGATCCAACTCTGTGTTTGTCTGGGCATAATATTTTTGAGATGAATGTAGCTGTGAGTAGTTTTGTAAATCGATGTTTTCATAAAATATGGTTGACAATTAGTTGATGGTAATACTGAACCCTGGTTATTTTACTGTTGACTGATTTGCTTCTGATGACTTAGCGAATAATTTCATAGAATCTATCTGTCCACTGCTGTTACATGAGATGGGCATTGCGTGTAAAGGGAAGCAACTTTGACGTCAGTGTGCCTGATATATGCGGAGTAGAGTTTACTTTCGTTCAGTGTAGCGCTACATTGCTTTGAAGTAAGCTGTGGTGTGCCGTTGTGCGTCCCGATGGTATAGTCAACCGCGCCGCTGCTGCTTTCATTGCATGCACTTACCTGTTGCAGTATCATACCCTTGTCTATCCGTGGCCTGTATGTTTTCAATAGGCTGTGGTGTCCATTGTCCTTTTTCTTGACTAATTTGTAACATTTGAGAAATCTTAGCGTTATCAGAGCTGTTTACACATTGTATAGGATAACTGTGCGGGGTCAGTATATCGGAGTCTATAAGATTTCACTCTGTATTGAATATAAAATATTTCCTTCCCCTTGCGTAGTATGTTGCGAAAATAATTTCGAACTGATTTGGCATTGTCCTGACGGACTGTCTCGTTAGATTGAACTGATTGGTCGTAGGTAATAAAATCCTATTCATACAAAATGACATCTGAAAATATACCGGTCCACTAAATATCCATCCTACGACGTTGCTTTCGTGGCCTATGATTTTCTGTACAGGTGCTGAAAGTATTACTCTGAGCGGTTTTACAAATTTTATCTGAAATATCAGAAATATTGCTTGACATTTAGGTCAAGTGTGCCAAAAGATAATTTCTTATGAAAGCTGCTGTCAATTTCAGTACTATAACGTAATCAGAGTGAATATGCTGTTTGGTAGAATTAGAAGTGGGCTGTTGAATTAAATTCGAACTGTTGTGACCATCATTCTTACAAGCTGTGACATCAGATTGGGCTGGCTCATCGCCGATGATAAAATTCTGTTTTCTCAAAATAACATCTTTAGCCGTGCTGAAATTCTGAACGTGACTTCCATGAAGTTCCTGTGTTTTATTTTCTGTAGTAATGGACAGCGTCTTGTTGTAGCTGTTAATTTGGAGTTCTGACTATGTGTTGTCGCGATCGTACATATCTGGTTTGAAAGAGATGAACGGAATACTGATATACTGCGAGGTTTCACAGGACGCCGTAGCAATAGTAGACTGAACAGAAGTGTTGTTAGAAAAATTTTGCTTCTCAGAATGGGCTGCTAGGTACGAAATTGGGCTGTGAGGCGTATACGTAGTTTCTTTTTGTGCAATATTAGTTGCACAATCCAAAGATTCAGTATCAAGGAAATCATCTTGTTCTTCAAAACATTTAGCGTGGTGACGGAGTGACAATGTAATATTTTTGGTATGCGTCGCGGAAGGAAACATTGATCTTTGATTGTTCGCATCATTAATCTGATTGAAATAGAGGTTATTTTATTTTGCTGTATGAATCCGGTTTGCAAACAGATCGGTGGGGAATAGCACTTATCAGCACAAAGTTTGACTGGAACAGAAGTGTTTGCACACGGTGAAGCGGAAAGCTGTGATGTGAACGGAAGGTTTTCAAGCAAAAGGCGCAGTTGTGTGTGCCATTTTTGTTTTGACTGAGAACATCTTTAGTGTTAGTCTCTTGATGCTTAATATGGGGCTTCACAAGTTCACTATTGACCGTTTCAGACTACCTGGTAACTCAACAGAGCGGTCATGGGCATCACTCCAGACGGTTCAAATGCTTCAAATGGCTCTGAGCACTATGGGACTTAACATCTGTGGTCATCAGTCCCCTAGAACTCAGAACTACTTAAACCTAACTAACCTAAGGACATCACACACATCCATGCCCGAGGCAGGATTCGAACCTGCGACCGTAGCAGTCGCGCGGTTCCGGACTGAGCGCCTACAACCGCGAGACCACCGCGGTCGGCACTCCAGACGGTATTGTCAGTATCAATGGAATGAAATGAAACTTCTGACGTGGGAAACGTAACCTTGTTATCAGATTTGGTAGGCACAATGGGTTCATTACTGTTATCCGAGATTACCAAACTGCTGTCACAGTCGGTAGCGTCGGAGGGGAAACTGACAATGCCATGCTGCTTAATGGAGGTGATGATTAGTTTCTCACTAAAATTTTGCTCTGTATAGGTTTTTTAATAGGTTGTGAGATTTGCGCTGTGGCAACGTATGTAACCAGCTCAACGGAATTATTTTCAGTGGCCTTAATATCTGCATCTACCAGCTTGAAACCGTTATCAGTCGTTTCTGTGCACGCTTTAAGCTCGTTACGTGTGATGGAAAATTGTTCATCGAGTTGAGTAAATCGCTCATTCATCAAAGTAATGATGGCATTTTGTTTTCCTCGTATGCTGGAAAGTTGTTCGTTGAACTGAATATTCAGTTTAACCATTATTTGCGTGAGAGTTTGAAGCATCACCTCCGTAATCTTTTCAATTGATGCGTCGGGTGCCACCTGTGCTTTGTGATGTGGAGACATCAGTTACAATCACGGACGTTTCGTTTGTTGCATTATCTGCACAATTACCTCTAACGGACTCTGACGGATGTTTAAAAACAGACTCAGCGCTTTGAGCTATTGTTTCCCCTTCCATACTATTGGCAATCTGATTAATTGATTAACCGTGTGAAAAGTAGGCAAATCACCGACCTCTTTCGGTAAACAATCAAGTTCTGAATTTTGCATATCAGCCATGTGCAGATCAGCGGCGTACGCAATAGGGGAATATGCCGTCTGATTACTAGTCAAATTAGTGGGTGAAATTATACTGTCAGGAACCTGTACATTACTTTTGGAAACCGAACTCACGTATTCTGTATTGCTTCGCAATAGTTGTGCCGCAGAGTGGTCACTATCATTCTCAACACTGTAGTCAATAATAGGAAAATCCTCTATTTCGGTATTTCTAATTGTAAAATTTGGAAATTTGTGGTAAGGACTTATGGGACCAAACTGCTGAGGTCATCGGTCCTTAAGCTTACACGCTACTTAACCTAACGTAAACTAACTTACGCTAAGGACGACACACACGCCAACGCCCGATGCTCGACTTGAACCTCCGACGGGGGCACGCGAGCGGACCGTGACAAGACGCCATAGACCGCGCGGCTACTCCGCGCGGCCTCTAATTGTGAGATTACGCACCGGAACCTTTGCAGTGTTGCGCAGCATCGTAAATCACATACACGATGCCAATGCAAAGACAAAAATTCAACACTCAACTCAATGAAAAAGAAAAAAAAAGACGGAGCTTAAGAATGCCGATGAACTGTGGAAGAAATTTTGGACAAGTTAGTAAACTGCGTTGCGCCAAAAATCTAACTACTAATATCGCTACAGAGTGGTTGAGAGAACAGAGTATATATGCATGACTACTTTAATATTAAAGATTTCACAAAGCGAACATCCTGGTAGAGCTGTCGCCAAGTGTAACGTTCTTCTTTAAAAAAATAAAACTTTACCATTACGTTGAATGAAATCTGAACTATGGAATGGATACAGAACTCTAATTGACGTGTTGCGAGTTGTAAATGCAAGTGGTGTGCCTACGCTGTCTTACTGCTAGGAAACCTTAGCGAATCGATTGGGTAATGCAACTCCCAATGCCAGTAAAGAAATGTAGTCGCTACCAAATACTCAGCCTTTCAAGCACTGAGTCCTAAGGCCCTGTTCACGTAACAAATAAATTAAATTGTCTTACCTCCAGAGCAGCAACGGAGTAACACGATATATTCTGGTCTCTCATAAAAAAAAAAAATATTATTGCTAGCTACAGGCTCAGCAGTGTGCAATGCTGGCCATAATACTTGAATTGCGCATGGAATTCATTTGGTTGATAAACGAGAACATTTAAGAATATCCAACTTCATTGAAAAACATTTGACCTGGACTGGGAGGCCGTACTGATTATGGTGAATTATTAAGTATCAGTTTTTTTAGCAAAATTACGTTGCAAATTAAGTTTGGCTTTTCAAAAACATCTGACAATCGCAGTTACATTACTCACAATTGATTCACAAACAGCAAGTATTATCTAATTTGATTAATCCAACAAGATTGCGAATTGTCAAATTACACATAGCTCTATTGACAAATCTTAAAAGCTTTACAAAAATGAAGTATCGAACTAGTCTTTTTCTCGAAAGAGTTTACGTACATTCTGGGGTTACTCAACAGTTACAAATTATCAGCCAACTCTTCTACACTAGGCGCTACACTTTGGAACTGCGCGACCGCTACGGTCGCAGATTCGAATCCTGCCTCGGGCATGGATGTGTGTGATGTCCTTGGGTTAGTTAGGTTTAAGTAGTTCTAAGTTCTAGGGGACTGATGACCACAAATGTTAAGTCCCATAGTGCTCAGAGCCATTTGAACCATTTTTGTGCTAGGTCAGCCAGGAGACAGTCATTCTTGTTTTCTCGTGAGAAGCTCGTTGACTGTTTGCCGTTAAAATATCGTTCTTCTCCTTTGTGGGGGAGGAAATGCGGCAACCGGAGAGCATTGGAGGCTCTAAAACAGTATCTATACGTGAGGAGTTCCAGATGACGTTTTCCAGGAATTTCAGATGTGAAGTAATGTAAAAAGATATTTGTGTCGTGGGAGTCTGGAACTCGATTTTCCCAGAAATGTATGCACCAGATAGGATCCCAGTGTCTAATTTAAAAAACATTTTCTATGAGGATTTGCATCCCTGTTTCAAACAAATATCTAACTATTCGTCTAACGTACAAAGGCTATGCGTAAGTCTTGGACCCAAACGCTGTAGTTTGGTGTGGAGTTTTAAAGAGTGGGTACTCTGGTAACTATGCAGGAGAAGTGTTATTTCACATACCTCCAGTTCAGCAGTATCAGCTCAGCGATGAGTTTCACTTTGTGTTTGATTGTGAATCTGTTCTCAGTTGTTAGATTTAATGTGTGTGAGAGCTGGATACACTATGTTTATGTTTACGTTTGTGAACCCACGTTAACCCATGGACTTATGGGTAACTGTAGACCTGACAATCTGGTATCACTGAGATATTAGTTTTGCAGTCCTGCGGAGCATAAATTGCCGTATGGTAAAGCTGTAGCACCTATATATACTACGTGTAGACGTTTTGGTCACTTGGCACTTGATTGTTCAGATTGTAAAAGGGCGATGGCATGCTGAGGAAATCACGTTGTAACCTCTTCTTTTATTGTTTCAGTGGATTAGTTGGTTATTTGTATTTCTTGGTATTAATTAAAGTAGCAGTAAGTTTCGCAAAATGGGAGAAAGACTTACTGCTAATAGTGTGGAGTTTGCTGCTGCGCTACTAAGGCAAGTGCGTGTGTTTCTCGACTGGGGAACTGATTCGTACATTTGAGGCTTTGGAAGCCGTTCAGTTTCAATCACAGTCTAAGCCAATGGAAAAAAGACAGAATTGGAGAGAATCGTCGTCTTTTGATCTGGCTGTAGTACTTCTGCGGAAGATGTGTCAATATCCATTAGTGACATTACAGCTACGCTGCAGCGGGCGCTTGGTCAGACGCAGTCGTGGCTAACTTGCGTTTAACAGGGGAATCAGATATATGAGCCCGTCTGTAAATCACAGTCGTTTCAGTGGTTGGACTCTGAATGCCACCAACGTCACCAAAACCAAAACAGCGCACGTTTTAACTGGGAGATAGTACTTTTTCTTTGAAACATAATCTATCGGGGGAAGTCTTTTCTAACAGAATTCAGTTAATGCAATGCGCAGACGTGTGTGCCAATGCAGAAGTTACAGCAAATAAGGTGTAACTGAAGGCAGCAGAAAACAGAGCGTTAGACTTTTTTGCTCGGAAACGTCACGAACAGTTCGCACTGAAACTCATGATTACTTATCGGCAGCTCTCAGATTTTCGGGGTAGTTAGAGAAGATAGATTTTTCGAGGAAACGACAGGTAGATAACCGTGTATTCACTTCCGAGGTCAGATGTTACAAATGTGGACCTAAGGGCTATATACAGAATCAGTATCAGCAAATCGAGAATTAGCCGTGTGGAAAAGCGGGCCACCGAGAATTGGATTTTCAGAATAGGAAAACAGGGAAGCACCGTCGGGAGAAGCAGTCGTTCAACCCAAACGGGAATGCTTCGACCGTCGGAAACTTGTCTCGACAGACTGTAACACTGCACAGGTTAGTGCACAGACAGAATGCTACTTAATGGACTTAGTGTGTGGTATAGAACGAAGGTTTACTGTAAGTATGGAAGAGCTTATGTCAGTTATTTGTGTGCACCTGGTGAGCTGGAGGAGAACATGGTATAAGTTACGTGGAGTCGATAATAACAGTGTTGGATCATTGGGTACTATGGTACCAGTAGCTTAATGAAGGTATGGAAGTTTTCCCAAATGTGGGTGAAGATTATTCAATGATTCTTAGGGTAGATTCTCTCTACAAACATCGTGCTACGATTGATCTATGGCAAGACCACAAGGTTCAGCTCAACAAAACTTTATTTCAATTGATGCAAACAAAGCAATGTCGTTAGTTTCACCTGTCATGAAGGTGATGCCAGCTAAACTACCTACGACTGTGTAGAAGACCGACCAAGAGGATTAAATAATGGCAGGTATGGGAAAAGTAGTGTGGGTTTCGGTGGGTGTCAATTTTCCTCGTGAGTCTTCGTGCATGGTTCAACCACTCTCAAACAATGGAGAGTTGGATGGTGCGCATTGTTTTGAGAGCAGAAGTATAGCATTCGCATTTTATATTAGTGGAGAATACGTGGTTTCAGTTAGCATAGATACCTTTGGTAGAGGTGAAGTGAACCTGTCAAAGGGTATAGTAATGGCCACTATTGCAGCCAGTATTGGAGGACGAAGACTCCGACAGGCCGAGTCTAGACGTAAGCAAAGCATCGACGCAGCAGCGTTATCCGAGAAAGTTGGTCACTTGAAGTGCAGTGATCGCACTGCCGTCGAGGACGTATTATTGATGTTTAGTGACTTGTTTTGCGCAGATGGGTGGTTCACAGCAACTCCGGTATACCTATAGGCGATAGTAAATTGATGTATAGAATACTGTATCACATAGCAAGACATTTACAGCCATTAACGAAGAAGGTCATTGCAAAGAAATTACGAGATGGGATCGTAGAACTTAGGGGCAGCCCCTGGAGAGCGAATATAGTTATGGTGCCTGAGAACTCTCTAGATGGAACAAAGAAATATAGAGTTTGCTGTGATTGTAAGTATATGAATGTGCAATGTTTATACATTCACGAACATTGCGGAAAACTTGGATAATTTGGGATGGTATTATTACTTTACCACACTGGATCTTAGAAGTGGTTATCATCTCTTAGAAGTAGCATCTGAGGTTTGTTCAAAGACATTATTTATGATACCATGTGGACGTTGTCCGCGTAAGTAAATGCCGTTCACTTTAAAGAATGCACCAGCTACTTTTCAGCGGTTGTTGTATGGTGTTTGAAGGGGTTAAGACCTAAGAACGTTATGGTTTATTTAGATGACGGAACAGTTTTTGCAAAGGTTGTACCAGATCATGTGATTCGATTGGAGGATGTGTTTTTAGTAAATTACGATCGGCACGCTTGACGCTGAGCATGGACGAGTGCCATTTTTCGCAAACTCGATTTTTCTATCTGGGACATGTAATTAGTGATCACTTCTTATTGAAGCGATTCATAATTTTCCAACATCACAAACAACCATTCATATATGAACATCCATCGGTATGTAACCACTACCATAAATTCGTAAAGGATTTCCCACAAATAACTGAACTTTTGTAGAGACTACTCAAAAATGGCGTAAAGTTTCAGTGGACACAAGTGTTTGAGCTAGCGTTCGAAACATAGAACGAGGCATTGATTTCGGATCCAGTATCGGTTTTTCTCACTTCTGAAAAAATAATTCATTCTCTCAGGTGGCCCTAATTAGGAGCAGTCGGCTATATGTTGGGTCAGAGCAGGAGCATCCGGTGATATATACTCCGAGAAAGCTGAATGAAACAGAGCACAGCTAATCAGCAACTGGAAAGGAAATGTTAGTAATCACATATGGTATTACATATTTCCGGTGTTACTTACGCACTGATCAGCCATAACATTATGACCACCTACCTAATAGTCGGTACGTCCACTTTTGGCACAGATAAAAGTAGCGAAGCGTCGTGGCATGCAAGCAGTGAGGGCTTGGTTGGTCGCTGGAGAGAGTTGGCACCACATCTGCACACACAAGTCCCCTAATTCCCGTAAATTCCTGGGAGGAAGGCGATGAGCTCTGACGCCATGCTCAATATCATCCCTAACGTGTTCGATCGTGTACAGACCTGGTGAGTTGGAGAGCGAGTAGATCAATTGGAAATAGCCACTGTGTTCCTCGAAAAAATCTGTCACACATTTGGCCTTGTGACACGGAAAATGAAACAGCCATTAAGAAGCATGATTGCTGTGAAGGGGTGAACCTGGTCTGCAACCAGTGTAGGATGTTCCCCAGAGCGTAATGCAGCTGCTGCCCACTTCTATCCTTTGGAAGACAACGGATCTACGCCCACTTATCGGAATGATGAAGAAGGTATCGGGATTCACCAGACCATGCGACGCTCTGCCACTGCGCCAACGTCCAGCGCCGACGGTCACGTCCCGTTTCAGTCGGAGTGTTAACATCGGCACATGCGTGGGTCGTCGGCTGCAGAGGCCCCCCTTTAGGAGTTTTCGGGACACTGTGTGTTCAGACACACTTGCACTCTGCCCAGCATTAAAGTCTGATTTAGCTCTTCCACAGTTCGCGCCTGTCCTATTTTACCAGTCTGTCCAGCCACTGACGATTGACGTACGTAGTGACAGGTGGCCACCCACTCCCACGACATCTGGAAGTGGTTCCACCTTTCTTTCACCACGTGTTGAAGACACTCACTTCAGCGTTGCTCGAAAACCGAACAAGTCGTACAGTTTCCGAAGTTCGTGCCGAGCATCCGGGCCATCACAGTTTGCCCTTGTTCAAACTCAGATAGATAGCGCGCCTTTCATTCTGCAGATCGACAGCACAGTAATTGATACTACAAGCACCATGCGGGTGTCTGACCAGCAGTCATGTCTCGCCAGGTGACGCTGCTATTGGCTGGAGAGTTTTACACCGATACTAGGTCTGTGGTCGTAATGTTCTGGCTGATCAGTGAAGGGCAGAAAATTTGAAGCTCTGATGGTTTTTTAGCCTAAAAGATCCTTTAAGTTGTCTAACACATTGGGCTCTCAAGTTAAGTGAATTTGATTAAGGGGTCGTCCATAAGCCACGTAGAAAACATAGAGACTATGGGGAAAGGGTGTGTACAGCAGCTAGCACAGGTAGAGGATAAAGATTGTTAGGTCTTTAATTCACAGCCACACTACATCGTACATAGGGACTAGTGGTACAGAGACACGACATGTGGACCATATGTCATAGTAGTCGACGACAACACGTACACGTACCGCAGAACGGTTTTGGTGCAAATACAGAAGGCTCGATACGGAGCAGCATGTCAAGAAATGTGTACCATGCACACAAAGACCAGATATTTCGAATGACCAAATCCCTTTGCAGACGTTACCAGAGTCATCATAGCCATTTGAAACACTTGGACTTGACATCCACCGACTATTCTACCAAACTTCTGTGCGGTATATATGTGTGCTTTCACGAATGCTAGCAATGATTGCAATTTCCGACGAACAGGAAAGTACTGTAGCACAGGCATTTGTTAGCAGTTCGATATTGAAGTTTTGAATATCTGATACCTTCGTCACGGATCAGGGTATGAACTTCATTTCAAAACTTTTCAAATTGCTATGCCATATGTTATGTATTTGGAAGTTAGGAACGAGCCTGTTCCAGTCTCATACCAACAGTAGAAAGTACTGCATCCATAAGGCCATTTATAAAATGTCTTTTACATGAACGCTAGACATGACGACTGGGATACTTATCTTCCAGATGTGGTGTACGGGACGAAGAGGTTGCCCTCCTTAGGTGTCTCAATTCTGAAATCTGAACGGGTGGCGGATCGGTAAAGAAGTTTGTGAGGATCATGCGGAAAGTACAGAAAAACATGAAAACCGGAAACAGTCTCTCGTAAGTCAGCAACGGCCAAACGAATGCATGGGCAGACTACCACAATGTCTTATAGGGCAGTGAGTATTAATCACTAATCGCCATACACCAAAGGGAATGACGAAGGAGCTCTTGACCGAATGTCACGCACAGTATCAGATTCTGGAGATGACTTCATTAGCTAATATAAAATAACAGTGCTCCATCAAAACGTAGATCTCTCATGCCACTCGGATAAATCCATTTAAAGGTATGATGAGATGGATACCAGAATTTCGGGCGATTGATCTACTACGCAAAGGTGCATTAGGCGAAGGGAAGAACGTCTAGTGATTAGACAGCGCAAGGCACATGAGATACCTTATGCTCTAAGGTCACGTAGTTTTTTATGTTTTTAGAGTCTTTGCAATGTTTTGTGGTGTATTCTCGATATTTGCCATTGAAGGATATGTATTTACATCGTGCTTTGTTCGGATGGATTTAGTATTGTTTCGTTTTATCATTGCCAAGTGTATTTTTCTTTTTTAGTGTACGGTTACTGCCAAGCTTCTTTTTGTGTTATTGTTTCTTGTTTTCTAACTGTCGTCAGTTACTCGTTTCGAAAGAAGAGAGGGGATGGTAGATGATTTCTTTCCTCAGGTGGCGAGATTGTGGGAACATCCTGGGTGAAGGAAATGGTTCTGGTTTGGGCATACTTCATCGGCAGTATAGCAGGACTCTTAATTTTAGTTCAGCAGTTTGAATCAGGTGTGTTGTTCTCTAAACAATCGGAGGTGTTGCTTATGAGTCATAAATTGCCTTTAGGATCACCAAAAGAGATTTGGAAAATTAAGGAATGCAATTCGGGGAATGCAAAATTTTCTTCGGAATTATATAAAGAGACAGAGAGAAGACATTTTTTGGGAAGCACAAGGGGAGTACGATGAATTACAGTTTACCTGTGGTAAGTTAAGGGTACAATTGACACAGGTGGTGGATATTGTGCCAAGGACCATAATTCGGAGGAAGAGGGGTTGCTTGAAAGAGGCAGGAAATTGACTAAAAGCGGTGTTTGGAACAACGAGTTAGGATGATGTTCAGGAGACGTCGAATAAAAACATCCAGATCTCCACTTGTTATTTTACAGTATTTAGGCATCACTTTTAGCTCTACATTAGGCCAGATTATATCATACACTTGATCAGGTACAGAAGATGTCAAGCCCTGTGAAGGCTGTCGTAGAATGTCAAGCAACACGACAGTCCCGTTTGGAGCAGAACGTATTGGGCAGTACGAGGTTAGTTCGAAAGTTAACAGTGGGGTTCACTTGGTACAGCAGTATTACACAGGAGATGTTGAATAGCTAGCTGAAAAGCACGGTGGCAGTTACGTTTACTAGCTACCAAACTGGCCACTGCAAGATAATTCCGTGGAACAATGGAACATCGGTGTGGTGAAGCAAGGAATGAGGTAACGTTATTGCTGGAAGCGATGTATCATGCGTTAAATGGATGGCTCAGCCCAGTGTTGATTCCACCAGGTGAGTTTATATCAAGATGACCCTTCACAGAGATGCATTTCCAACCAGAATTAAGATATATAGTAAAAGGCACAAAAAGTAAATTAGCATTGTTTCTTCGTATGAATAGGGTAACAGTAAGAACAGATGGAACACCATCTCCCCCGTATCCGGTGAAATGAGGATAATAGGCAAATGGATACGAATACGGAAGCAGGAGGAACTGTTGATTTCAGACAATAAAGAAGGTCATGTAGTTATGTCGGTAGCGGATTTTGAGAAATGCACAAGAGTGGATATTGTTGTATGTCGACATGGTCTGGTGCAGACCGATATGTGAGCACGGGAAGCAAGTATGTTTTTCGGGAAAACGATTCCGAACAGTTGCGAAAGCGTATTCTTGTGTACACGCTCTTACTTCCAAAAGGTAAGGATGCAGGCTGCATTTGGTCTCTTCCCCAGAAGCTATGTTGGCAAATTGGTATGCAAAAAGGGAAACATGAGGGTATGAAGAAGTTAGAGCTACAGTTCATTGGTGTTTATCATAAGCGGTGCGACTTGTGAGATGGTCGGAACGGATTTCCGCCTTCCGGCTACGCTCACTGGTATGACTGTCGTATACCGACGTAGAACACGTTCTATTGTCCAGAAGGGTCACTAAGGGTAATACGCACCAAACATTTAACTCATCTTAATGCAAACTTCAACACTGAACTTACGCATTCATTAGACAAATTTATCGAATCACAATAGGGGAAAATTTCAATGGAGCAGATGTTACTGCATTTCCCATATTTTCGAGAAAATCGTCATCATAAGATCATATCCATAAGGATCTTACCTACCAGTTGTGGCACGTTTCTACTAGGTATTTGGGTATTTTATTTCTGTAATAAATGCAGACGTGAAACACATCAGTTGACAGGCGAGCTGCCAACCGGCATTGGCCAGCGGAATATTTAATGGAAGCAAAACCACTGTAATTAAGTATCATAAAGCATTAGATGAAGAAGTGCTTATTAATAAACCGCTGTTTAACAGGAAGCTAATGTTAATAGTAGATAAGGGAGAAACCGATATTGGACAGCTCGCTGTAAAAGCTGGGTGTTGCCCTCAGCACAGTAAATAGCTTTCTGGCTAAGAGTAATTTTAATAAAATACTCATCTTGGAAGATTCTGAAGGCGTGCTGCACCCAGATGGGTTGATACACCACCCATGAAGCGAAGCGCACAGTACAGTGTCGTAGCATAGTACGACCAAGTGTGAAGTAACATCTTGTTACTTGCAGTACTAGCATGCTATGGAAAACTCACACGTTGAAATAGGACCGCGCCCAGCAACTCGTATTCGGTGTGGAGCCCAGGAGTGAACCAGGAGAAGCTGACGGGTATAAATAATGTGAAACAGATCCAACTGTCTCCGCCCCCCTCCCCCCCCCCCCAAATAACACTACGTCAGAAGCGTGGCAGTAAGTGTACAAATAATCAAGCCTATAGACTAAGGGAATTCAGTTGTGCTGCTATTTTGTATATGTCTTGAACTGGAAAGACTGACGGTTTGTTGAGTGTAACAGAAACCACAACCAACATTTCTGTGAAGCTGATCTGCTGACTGCAACTTGTCTACGATCCTGCTGAGAGGTGTGCGCCCTTGTGGCCTCCTAGCGATCCACACGTCGTCGGCCGCCGTTCTGATCAACCTCCGGTGGGTGACCGAGGCCACTGCTGCTCGACATCGAACACTTGGTATAGGCTATCGCACCAAAGTGCGCGACATGGGAACCACGTGTATGCGCATGGCTGCACAGCCGGCCAAATTCCTGAGGCCTGATTGTGGGCAACAAGTCGCCGTAGGGCGCCATCGGCATTGGCGCGTTCCGCGATCAACTGCGCTTGCGCAGTTGATCGACAGCCTAGAGGTTGGCCGTCGCGCTGTACATTGCTGCACGAAGTGATCACTTGTTGATGCTATCACTCTTTCACTGAGTGCCCAAGCGTGAATCAGTCCTCTTCCACTCTGTTTCTCACCTATACTGACGTGTAGCGCCCCCTGAATATGGTGGGTCGGTACACTACTTCAAGAGTTGTGTATGAACTCATGTTTAAGTGAACTTCTGCTGTGAAAACAATTCAATAGTATAGAAACTTCGTACAAAAACGGAATCCAGATGAGTGACCCATTTGGTAGTGTTTGCACCGCAGCCGGCCGGAGTGGCCGTGCGGTTCTAGGCGCTACAGTCTGGAGCCGCGTGATCGCTACGGTCACAGGTCGAATCCTGCCTCGGGCATGGATGTGTGTGATGTCCTTAGGTTAGTTAGCTTTAAGTAGTTCTAGGGGACTAATGACCACAGTAGTTAAGTCCCATAGTGCTCAGAGCCATTTGAGCCATTTGTACCGCAAAAGCTGATTTCCGCCGCCTTGCTTTTAAATTTTCGCTAGTTTCCCCAGCAGTTTTGCGAAACTGGGAACGTTAGTAAGCTCTGTATCGCTGTGCTCGTTGCATGAAGATCTTTAAACTGCCATTCTAAAACTGTATCCCCCCATTTAAAACAGAAGTTGAGAAAAAGTCTTGTGTGTTTTGAACTGAATGTTCGCTCTGTTCTCCAGCTGCACTTCGCAGTAATTAGATGTATGGACGGGAGGATGATCTGTATCATAGACAGAAAGCAGCAATCCCAATGAATCATACACTAAGGTGATGAAAGTCAAAGGACAGCGATATGAACATACAGACGCACGCAGTATCGCGTACTCAATGTATAAAAGGGTGATGCATTCCGAGAGCTTCCGTGTCAAGAGTATGCCGATAATACTAAATTTCAGGCATTACCTATCACCACGAACAACGCATTAGACGACGGCCTTCACTGAACGACCTAGAGCAGCGGAGTTAGTGTAGAATTGTCAGTGCTAAAAGACAGTCAACATTGTATGAAATAACCACAGAAATCAATGTGGGCCGTACGACGTACCTATCCATTTGGACAGTGGGGCGAAATCTGGCGTTGATAGTGTGGCAGCAGACGACCGACGCGGGTTCCTTTGCTAACATCACGACATCGCCTCCATGGCCCCTCTTGTGCTCCTGACAGTATCGGTTAGACCCTAGGCGAGTAGGAAACCGTGGCCTGGCAGGTGAGTCCAGAGTTCAGTTGGTAGGAGCTGATGGTAGGCTTCGAGTGTGGTGCGGACCCCACGAAACCACTGACCCAAGCTGTCAATAAGGCACTGTAAAAGCTGTTAGGTGGCTCCACAATAGTGTAGCCTGTATTTACATTGAATGGACTGGGTCCTGTGACCCAAGTGAACCGATCATTGCCTGGGAATTTTTATGTTCGGCTACCTGGACGCCATCTACTGCCATTCATAGACTTCATGTTCACAAACGACGATGGAATTTTTAGGATGACTATGCTCCCTGTCACCAGGTCCCAGTTGTTCGCAATTGGTTTGAAGAACATTCTGGACAGTTTAGGTGAATGATTAGGCTACCCAGTTTGCCAGACACGTATCCCATCGAACATTTATGAGACATAATCGAGAGGTCAGTTCGTGCACAAAATCCTGCACCGACAATACTTTCGCTTTTATGGATGGCTATAGAGGCAGCAGGATTTAATACTACTGCAGGGCACTTCCAATGACTTGTTGAGTCCAAGCCATATCGATCTGCTGCACTACACAGAGGAAAAGGAGGTCCGACACGATTTTGGGAGGCATTTGATGATTTTTGTCATCTCATGGTACAATGGATCCAAATGGTGGCCTCTTTATTTATAACTACCAGTGATGACCACTGACCTAATCACAGCCGGTCGCGGTGGCCATGCTGTTCTAGGCGCTGTAGTCCGGAACCGCGCGACCGCTACGGTCGTAGGTTCGAATCCTGCCTCGGGCATGGATGTGTGTGATGTCCTTAGGTTAGTTAGGTTTAAGTAGCTCTAAGTTCTAGGGGACTAATGACCTCAGATGTTCAGTCCCATAGTGCTCAGAGCCATTTGAACCGTTTTTTTTTTTTTTACCTAATCACATTTTAGTTCACGGCGCCTCAGTGTTTAATACTTGTGTTACTCGAAAAAGCTTTGATCGCAATTTTTTTATTCCTTTATTTGATGACCGGTGTCAATGTACAAAATCGTCGTCAGATACGTATATCTTGCTAAACCAATGAGGAAATATGAAAAGAATGCGATAAAAGACCGTTTGAAATTCCAAAAATAATAATTGTAATAGTAATGCTTCCCTGAAACGTCACGTTTACAATTACGACAAAAAATGGTTCAAATGGCTCTGAGCACTATGCGACTTAACTTCTGAGGTCATCAGTCGCCTAGAACTTAGAACTAATTAAACCTAACTAACCTAAGGACAACACACACATCCATGCCCGAGGCAGGATTCGAACCTGCGACCGTAGCAGTCGCTCGGTTCCAGACTGTAGCGCCCAGAACCGCACGGCCACTCCGGCCGGCACGACGTTAAAGATAGTTACGCAGTACTTTGGCAGTGAGAGGTTCATCGCTGAGTTTTCATGCCGGATAGCACGGCGTTTAATAGGGACGGGGCACAGCTTGTTAGCTAACGGGGGCCGTGGAAGTTGAGAGCTCCTGTTAACGTGGCCGAGCGGAAACAGGTGCTGTGCTGTGTTGCAAGTATCACGGCCCGGCCTTTGTGCTGCATGGCCGACCCCACCAAGGCTAAGCGTCCCAGCAGCAGACCGCCGCCATACTTATTGGCGCTTTCCAGCTCGCGGCAGACGCCGCCACCGTCACCATCAGTGTCTCCTAACGGCTGCGGACCAACTCTTGCCGAGGAAACAGTGGCAGCTTCTCAGCACACAACCGTCAAACTTTGCTTTGAACACCTCGTTCCATTAGTCTTGGTTTCATTTCAGTCTGTCTCATGGACTGAACCTATGAAAACGTGTTTGTAGTGGTAATCATTCAGATGATTGGTTTGAAGCAGCTCTCCACATTAGACTATCCTGTGCATGCCTTTTCACCAGTACAGACTACATCTATTCCCACAAGCTTGCTGTAGTCCAAGTACAGTCCCCTCCAATTACCCAAAATTACGATTTCTTGATTCTTCAGGATGTGTCCCACCACTGAAGTGTTTCATTGGTCATGGTCTTGCGGTGTCACCGCCAGACACCACACTTGCTAGGTGGTAGCCTTTAAATCGGCCGCGGTCCGTTAGTATACGTCGGACCCGCGTGTCGCCACTATCAGTGATTGCAGACCGAGCGCCTCCACACGGCAGGTATAATCTAGAGAGACTCCCTAGCACTCGCCCCAGTTGTACAGCCGACTTTGCTAGCGATGGTTCACTGACTACAGACGCTCTTATTTGCAGAGACGACAGTTTAGAATAGCCTTCAGCTACGTCATTTGCTACGACCTAGCAAGGCGCCATGTTCAGTTACTATGTCTTCTGAACAGTTCTACTGTAAACTACTTTCCTAACCAATTCTATTCAATATCTCTTTATTAGTTGTCCCAACTACCCTTTCATCAATATTCTGTATCAGTACATTTCAGAACCTCCTGTTCTTATCCTGTCTGAAGAGATTATCATCCTCGTTTCAGACCCCACAAATACCTCCGTAAAACATTTTTTCACTTGAACTGGATGTTAAAAAGTTTCTCTTTCCTTTTAATTTCTTGTACACTCAACACAGTATACTCTCCAAAATTGTTCTTGTGCCCTGAAGTGCGGTCCAGTTGGCCAGTTGTAGTACATTCTATACAGGATGAATATTATTAAAACCGACTAACTGCATGGGCGGATTCGTGACAAGAAATGAAGATGAAAAGGTCCCAGGAACAAGTATCCGAAACTGTTTCATTGCCACTGTAGCAACAGAATGGTCTGTTATTCATGCAGGCAACAAGCCGAGATGATGTATGTGTACGGCCACACAGATGGAAACGGTCCTTTCAGACGAAAGAACTTGCAACGAGGCGGAGGCGGCATACACCAGATTTGGAGGACCGGGTTCTACAGGATATTAAGAAGGAATCTTAGTACAACGTCCAGGCGAGTGGCCCGCCAATAAGGTGTAAGCCAAAGTACATCTAGTCTCTCTGTGTGCTGTAACTAGTGTAAGGATTATCAGCAGAGGATTTGCCTCTACGGAACGGACTTTGTTGATAGTTTTTGTGCCAAACCATCACACTTATGGGATTTCTGTCATTATTCGTCTTTACAGACGAAGCAACTTTCACCGGAAATGGCATCACCCACCTGCATAACTGTCATCCGTGAGCTACAGAAAATCCTTGAGGAATGGCTGAGGCGTCTCATAAGCATCGGTTCAGCATCAGTGTGTGGGAAGGGATTCCTTGCGACCACTTGCTTGGACCGGTCATTATTTCACAATGTACTTGAACTTCCTGCGAAATACTCCGTCTGGGCCCACTTGACAATGTGCCTTTCGCAAATGCGATAGGTTTGTGGTTTCTGCTTCGCATGACGGAGCACGACTCCACTTTCACGTTGCAGTTCGCCGACACCTCAACAACACCTTATCCGGACGTTCGATAGGAGGCGGCCCCTTGCAGCTTGGTCTGCTAGATCATCGGACTTGAACCTCTTGGATTTCCAACTCTGAGGCATTTGATAAGTGTCATGTATGCTTAACCAGTTCCTGGTATGCAGACCCTTCAACAGCGTGTTCACGACGCCTTTGACGTTATTCGGAGAGATGCCGGAACGTGCGAAAGAGTAAGGAAGTCCACGATGCGACTTGTGAACGCGTTCATTGCGTCCCATGGACGCAACTTGTTGTGTCGTTGTTGCGATGCAGCTGTGTACTGCGTTCCAGGACAACCTGCTGTCGTTGCAAGCAGACTGTTCATTTCTCGTCACATGTTAATAGGATCTTTTCACCTCTGCTTCCAGTCAGGAATCCGTCTCTGTAGTTTTTCGGTTTTATTAATGTTCACCCTGAATATTCCTGACATGGTCATTGCTCAGTCTGGTGGTCTGGGGTAGGGGGATGGGGGGGGGGGGGGGGAGGTTCAAATGGCTCTGAGCACTATGGGACTCAACTGCTGTGGTCATTAGTCCCCTAGGACGTAGAACTACTTAAACCTAACTAACCTAAGGACATCACACACATCCATGCCCGAGGCAGGATTCGAACCTGCGACCGTAGCAGTCGCACGGTTCCGGACTGCGCGCCTAGAACCGCGAGACCACCGCGGCCGGCCGATGGGGGGGGGGGGGGGGGGCGCGGGGGCAGTCTGCAATGTATGGTTACAGAAGAAAAGTCCACAAGCTGAGATGGCTAAAAAAACATTTCATTGGAGACCGGTTTCGGTAGAGCTTTGCTGTTATCATCGAATTTTAAACTTTTGAATTTTTACTACATATTATCTATCTGAGTCACAAATTACTGAAGATTGCGTATGCACTTTCGATTACCATAAAGATAACCACACATCGGCATTTGGAATGTAAATGTTTACATTCGTACGCAATATTTTTAAGTTTGACGTGCAGATGTGCGTGGTGGAGGGGGGGGGGGGGGAATATTTATGATAGCGGGAATTGCATATGCAATTTGAGCAATTTGAGGAGATTGGCAACACTGATGGACAATACGGTGTAAAACATCAAAAGCATAAGAACGAATGACGACGGCATACCTGTCGAATCAGATTATCCAATTAAATGCTTTTTTTAACGACCTTGGCTTGTTAACTTTTTTCATTTACCTTCCACAACATTTCTCATATTATGATGTCGTATTAGATGGAAGCTCAGTATTGTTGCATTCCATCGGTCCAATAATACGGGGCAGTGCCGAAAAGTAATGCCTTAGAGTTTCTTATGCGAAACTCTTAAAGCTATTTAAATAAAACAGACAGTATTAAACGTAACTTGTAGGCTTTCATGGCCGGCGTCTTAATTAATTAAGACTTCCGGGCTAAGAGGCCGTGGTCGAAAATCAAAAATTCTTCATCCTGAAGATTCGTTGCCAAATGTGGGCAATGTTGCCCGCAGTTGTCAACGAAAATTCATGAGGAAGAATTTCTACTGTTCGACCACTGCCTCTTAGCTCGGAAGTTTTATTTAACATACATCATTAAAGTTCTACATCTTTATTCTTCAAGTCTACATGTTTCCAGAGGGCTGCAAATATACAGACACGCCGCTACAGGGCTCCGAATTGTAGCGTGGAAGATAGCAGTGTGTAACGTAACTATGTCTGGGCGTAAGAAGCAGCGTGCTGTAAACGAGCTCCGAATTCGAAGGATTCGTTCACAGATGGACACCGTCTTCTTCAACAAGACGACAATGCCAGACCAGACACGAACCCTGCGTCATCTACAACAAGACTTGCTTTCACTGTCATCGATTATCTTTCACATAGTCTTGACTTGGCCCCATTCGATCTTCATCTGTTTCCAGAACTTGAAGAATGCCTTCGAGGACTTCTTTCTAATGGCGATGAAGCGGTGCAAGCAGAGGTGAGGTTGTTGCTCCGTCAGCAATGTCAAACAATCTGTAGAGATGATATCAACAAACTTGTCTCTCGTTGGGAGAAATAAGTATGTAGGCAATAAGTATGTAGAATACTATTAACACTCATTTTAACTAAAAAGCTTTAAGAGTTTTCGTATACTCATATCGGAGGCATTACTTTCATCACGCCAGAGTTATTCTTACAGCCTGTCTGATTTAAGCCGACCACATTCAGTGGCACGCAACACTGAAGTTTAATTACATTCCTTATTTGAGTCGAAAAATTGATATTCCTCTATACTTCTGGAGTAGCCACCTATTTTTGTGATACCCAGAAAAATTCGTAAGTTTGACTCACTATGCATTTCAGTTCAGACGAGATGCCGATGCTCCCTGAACAGCCTACACAAGCAGTTCCTGGAGCTTCGGAAAGCATGGCTATCTGCTAACCATGGTCACCAGCAACAGATACCGCAGTGCGGCGACTACGGATCTTGGAGTGATGTTAGAATAACAGAAATTTTAATTTCTTATCTGGCGCCATTAAAAATGTACTCGTATAGTACACATAGTTTCGTGTTATCTTGATGCCATAAGCAGCCTTAACACGTTACAATATCCACCATAAAGCTATGCCGCTGTTGGCGTGAAGGTAAATAAACATGCTCTCTGCATATCATACTGCTGAATGGCGAACCATGGATATTCAGGCAGGACTGTGCCATAGTATGGGAATCTACCGCAGTATTTTTATGCCCGTAGTTGACGACATGAATATAATACGGCTGGATAGACCTACAACTGAATCATGCATGGTAATGATAAATGTTCCTTATGGCTTTTTCATACGCAACTTTACAACAGGAAACTCACACTTGTTCTAAGTGTCTGCAGTCAAAGGAGTGTCAGTCAAATACAGAATGACTGTATAGCCTCTAGTACCCCCATAAATAAAATAAGAAATAAGTTAAGTGAACTGAGTTTTGTGTAAGTTATTCTGGATGAAACCATTGATGTGTGTATTTGCTGGCAAGTCTCCTCAGTACTCTCCTATGTCTCAGCTGTTGATCAAGACCCTGAAAGATTCCTGAAATCCCTGAACATGCTAAGAGTTACGATGGAGCCGCAGTTATGGCAAACAATTTGCAGGGTTACAACAAGGAATGATGAACCCATTATCTGCGCCACGTTCATTCACCGTTTTGCTTATCAACTGAACTCCATGCTGTCAAAAATTGTTGAATTTTGTGTTCTTTTTGAATATATTATATATTTTATACTATTTTTTTGAGTCAACCAAAATACCCTGGATTCTAGATTATGAAGTAAAGACTGGGCTGGTAGAGTTCTGGGTCTTGCGTGAGAATTACCTTATGCTTCAGTGAACCGGTACCACTTTTCAAGAAGATAATAAACCAGGTCAAAAATGAGACTACGAAGCCTGTCACTCGTGCATTAGAAAACATGGAGCTAGAGTGCAGTTTCAGTTCCTTTGTGCTTATTTTTGCAGATGGTTTGCCTTTCTCTAACGTCTTACCTGATATACTCCAAGCCTTTGCTTAAGATATTGGTTATAAGTAGTAGCGAGATGGCGGCAAGGGTGCTATTTTGTTATCAAATCGATGTGCAAACTAATTAAATTGATCACTGAATTCCCCCCTCTCCGACTACGCCCACCTCCACCCCGACCACGCCCACCCCCATCCCCGGATAACGTCATGTGTTTTCCTCATCCAGCACGTAGGTACCAGCCCCCAGCCCCCCCTCCCCCCCCCCCGCCACCCTCCCCCATCCCCCTCGCCGTCCCCAATCTATCGTACTGGCTGGAATTTCGAATTTTGGTGGGAATTTCTTTGTCCCAGGGTACAGGACTGTAACATTTGAATTTAACATCAATGCGACTCCTATAATAAAGCTACTATTAAAAACAGAAAACACAATCGCGATGATAATAACTGTCCTCTTTCCACGAAAATAGGCACAGTCCATTTTCTTTTAGTTTTATGAGAAAACTCGGTATAGTTTTCACGTTCAACTGGTGGATGTAATTCGCATCTCATTATTTTGCAATATCCAGTGAAGTGCACCGTTGCCAATCACAGATGATGACATGTGTATTATAAACATTTGAGACACGTGAAATAACATAAGAGAATACAGCCTTCCACCCCACTAGCTCAAATGTCAGGAAAAACACTATCAATTTATCTTTGACAACAAGAAGCTAATTCAAGAGGATGTAGCTGTTTTGTACACGATGGCTGGTCTCATTTTACCATTTCAATGCTATATCGTTTAGGCGTTTACGAAACAAATCGTGAGAGTCTGTCTTGTAACAGACCCTCCTATACAATTTTACCACGCGTCTCTTCCATTATATCGAAACCAATTACCATTTGCATGCTTACGTTTGACATTTTTTATGCACAACTCATTTCTACCGACATATCTGTAAAGTTTCTGTCATACAGCAGCAGATTCTAGAGTTCTAGTTTTGTAAGCAACTTCATCATCAAAACCTGTTTCACGCAATCTACTCACATGTCGGGAGAAAAACACTATAATTTCTAAATTCCAAAACGAGCTATAATTCAGGTGGTGTCTACTTTATAATTAGAGGTTATGAAGTATGAAATAATGCCTACTTTTTTAAACACGGGTTATTAAATATGAAATAATGCCTACTCTTTTAAACACCCAATTGTGACGATAATATTAAAAAAGAACAATCATGAATCCACGAGAATAAAGACAGCCTATTCCTATTAGTTTTATGAGCAAAACCGCTGTAGTTTGAGAGAACTATCTGCATCCAAACTTTAACCAGCCATTGCACTCCTTGTAACAGAACCTCGTATAAGACTTTATCACATCTCTCTCTTCCGATATATCGAAAAACAATCATCGTCTGCGTGTTGCCTCTGAACATATTACATATACCGTATCGCTCTATTAGAGCTGGAGGCCAATGCTCGAAGTCCTTCGCGCAGATCTGCACAAAGTTTTGTCGTCTGTACTGGAAAAAGACCACACCCAGTAAACTATTAATAATTCTACAGGGCTCCTGTATTATTCCTTCATAAGGAAAGAACAGAATAACTGTTGTGTTGTGTTTAATAACGTTCTGAAATTTGTGGACTGGGATAATAAGAATGCCCACAAATTTGACAGATGTACAAGTAAGTCTTCCAGATACTCCAGACAGAGAAAAGACTATCAGCTTTGTTATGTCCGCATATAGTTTTAATTATCTATCTATAAACTACGTGGAGATTCGTAACTCTGACTCCAAAAAGACAATGGAAGTAATATACAGAAGTCTAATGTTAAAATGGGAGAAACTTATTTTTCTCAGTCTAGAACATTGTTCTCCACAATACCGTCCGATATAGATATTGCAGAATTGGGATTGGTTGACATGAGCAACATTATTCCACAGGTCCTAAGAAAAAGAGTAAATGTATTACACAGATTTAAACCACTTCCGATTAAAGAAATTACACCTTTAAGTACAGTTAGTGTGTCACGTGTACGAGAAGGAAACTGGAAATGGAAGACATCGAAGTAACGAAAAGAAAACTAGAGTATACAGAGAATACAACTGCTATAAAGGACGAATATTAGCTGCAAATTGAAATGGAAGAGGTTAATGTGGATGTGCCGGCCCGGTTTACATATGGCTTTAAACACTGTGTATGAAGAAATCTGGCTACGACTGGGGAATAGAAGATAATAGCATTTACTGAAAAGAACAGTGGTAAGTGGCCGTATGTTGGAGTACTGGCCGAAAATGACGGACTATGTTAAAGGACACACGAAAATTCTGTTTATCAAATTCCTCCTTGAATCTGCTTAAAAAAGAGGGATACATTACGTCGAAATGGGGTGGGCTTGATGTCACACGCTTAGCAACAGTACAACCGTTTGCAGAGCTTAAAACCAACGGAATAAAAACGTTTCACGACAGTTCGTTTACAAAAGTTGAAAACTTAAAGTTGTATACCGAAATTCCGCAAGATTGTGCAGCAGAAGAACTGGCAGCCTACACCGAGGAAGACGTGGAATGTTTATAACAACAGTATCCTACAGGAAGTAAGAGGAGAAATTAAAATCCCTGAATGCTCTTGTCTAGAAGAACTGCCAGAAGGAACAAGCTTATTGTTAAAGTCATAAAAGAGGTAGTTTACAAGAAAAAAATTAGATGTATACTGGAGTTCGAAAATATACCGTCTCTGTATTTGTCAAATTACTGGCTGGAGAAAGGAATTAGATGATTCAGATGTGGATTTAAGTTATAAGTTAAAATTTAAATTGGACATTATTAAAGCTACACCTAACAAAAATAAGGAAAGAGTGGTTTTCTCTACATAAATGTAAATGCAAAACTTAATAAAGATTTGGTACTGTGATATTTGCTTTTCTTATTCAGTAATCTACCAAAAATCGTAAGGCATTCGCTATGTACAGTGATCCATGGGCATGTAATCGGTTGTGGAAAAGTCGGATGACCTTGAGAAGAAGTTAACAGTAGGTAGCTAAAGTATAGTGACCCCAATTTCGTACCTATATGAGTTGTATTGTGATTTTAGGCCTTCATCGTATATACTTGTGTAATTAGGCCCGATCTTTATGATTAATTTCGTAATGTCTATCTTTCATTCATTTTCCCGACCAAACTAAATAACGAACACTTTCGTTCATCTGAATAGTTTCCATGTGTTGGGGGTTTCACTTGGGTTTCCATCCAGTAGAACCAGAAAGGGCATATCCATTTTTAGTTTTCTGTCAATTCCAAGAGCCTCTGGCGCTATAATTGGGTTAGGAGCGCGCACTTTGGCTTTCTGTGCAGATGTACCACGGTTAGAGTCCCGGAAAGGGCAACACCAATTTATTTTCCCGTCGATTCCTGGGTGGGGGATGGGGTAGGATTTCAGCACAGCCCCAGGACAAAGAAATCACCGCCAAAATTCGAAATTGCCGCAAATAGGATAGATGTGGATAGGGAGGATGAGGGAGAGGGAGAGGCTGGGGCCCTTGTCATCTGGGGGTAGGGATGGGTAGGGTTTGTGTTAGGGGTGGGCTTGATCAGGGGTGGGGTGGGTGTGGTTTGAGGGGATGGGGCGAATTAGTTGCTGAAGTTAATTAATTTGCATATCAATTTGATACCAAAACTGCGCTGATGTCGCCATCCAGGTACTACTACCGCACATCAAAAATCAACGAATTCCAGTAAATGTTGAAATACAAGGGTGACAGAAGGAATATGGGAAAAGAGTCATACATGGGCAACATATCGATGTACCAGTAACTAAACATCCTAGACATAACGCTGCAATCAATTTGGAAACTAGATTTAGAAGAATCTCCTGTAAACGTTTGAACATTGATGGACCAGTTACAAGTTAGATTCAGTGTCCCACCAACCGAACTGTTTCATTGGTCAAGTTCTAGTATAAATTACTTTCGTAACGACTTCTGTTCAATACTGGTCACAGATCTTCTAAATGTACACAATTTGGATCAATATAACAGTGTTAAGCTCAAGTTATTAAAATACTGCAATGGACCATATTTTTCTTTTTTTCATGTTTAACTTCAGAGCTATCGATTGCATATATTCGAGGAGGAATGTATGATTAAGGTGCAGCTGATTTACTGAAGTTAATTATTAAATGAGCTCCATACAATAGACTGTGAAACGGTATAACTTATTTTGATTATATATAAATCTACTGCCTTAGTTGAGAAAAGCTCTTCAGCAGAAGAAAGAATAATAAACTACCGGTGTAGTTCATAAACTCAGCTGCCGTTTAAACACAATTCTGTTATCGATAGTGTAGCATCTCCTGTGGCAGCTGAGATTTGAGTTTTACGTATGGTGATCAACTAAATCGTCTAAAACAAAGGAAGATCCAACTTTATTATTTCTAAGGTAATTTCATATGTAAAAATGACATTTTAATCTCTTGTTACTGGTTACATTGACGAAAATATCACTACGAGCCACTGACCACACTCCATTACCCTTGTTATACTTTTGTGGATTTTACTATCTCTTTTGAAGTTACTATCCATTCTACTTTTTATTTATTTGTTTATTGTTCCGTGGGACCAAATTAAGGAGAAGTCTCCATGGTCATGGAACGAGTCAATACATGAAATTATAACGCGATATTAGAAACAGATAAAATGAAATATAAAAAACATATTCACGTGACAAGTCGTAAGTTTAAATAAAGAAAATCAACAATGTAACACTGGAATTTGCTTAATTTTTTAGCTCTTCCAGGAGCTTCTCGACAGAATAGAAGGAGTTAGCCATGAGGAAACTGTTCAGTTTAGACTTAAAAGAGTTTTGGCTACTGCTAAGATTTTTGAGTTCTTGTGGTAGCTTATTGAAAATGGATGCAGCAGAATACTGCACTCCTTTCTGCACAAGAGTCCAAGGAAGTGCATTCCACATGCAGATTGGATTTCTGCCTAGTATGAACTGAGTGAAAGCTGCTAACTCTTGGGAATAGCCTAATATTGCTAACAACAAACGACATTAAAGAAAATATATACTGTAAGGGCAATGTCAGAATTCCCAGACTATTGAATAGGGGTCGACAAGAGGTTCTCGAACTTACACCACATATAGCTCGAACAGCCCGTTTTTGAGCCAAAAATACCCTTTTTGAATCAGAAGAATTACCCCAAAAAATAATCCCATACGACATAAGCGTATGAAGATATGCGAAGTAGACTAGTTTTCGTGTTGAAGTGTCACTTATTTCAGATAGTGTTCTAATGGTAAATAAAGCAGCATTTAGTTTCTCAACAAGATCCTGGACATGGGCTTTCCACAACAGCTTACAATCTATCCGAACGCCTAGGAACTTGAACTGTTCCGTCTCGCTTATAATATGCCCATTCTGTCTGATCAAAATATCGGTTCTTGTTGAATTGTGAGTTAGAAACTGTAAAAACTGAGTCTTACTGTGATTTAGCATCAAATTATTTTCCACAAGCCACGAACATTATTTGATACTGTTTCAATATTACACACAAGATCCTTCACTACCAAGCTGATGTCATCAGCAAACAGAAATATTTTTGAATCACCTATAATACTAGAAGGCATATTATTTATATAAATAAGAAACATCAGTGGCCCCAGCACCGACCCTTGGGGAATGCCCCAGCTAACACTGCCCCATTGGGACTGTACATCACTAACACTCTCAATATTGCGGAGAATTATCTTCTACTTTCTCTTCTTAAAGAAAGAGGCGAACCAATTGTAAGCTACTCCCCTTACTCCATAATGGTCCAACTTCTGCAGTAGTATTTTGTGGTGAACACAGTCAAAAGCCTTCGTTAAATCAAAGAAAACACCTAGCGTCCTCAATCTTTTATTTAATCCGTCTAAAACCTCACAGAGAAAAGAGAATACTGATTGCTCGTCCAAGTTTTTCATCAACTGTCAGGATTACAATATCATAAGCTAACCCAAAACATTTTTATTGATTCTGCCTGAACTACAATTCCTTTTCAGAATTTCCCTTGGTTTCCTTCATAGATTTCATAACATCGAGGATAGGCAAGAACCCGGTCTCGCCTCCCTTTCATCTGCAGCTTCTCTTCCATGTCCTTCACCTCCTATAACTGCAGTCCGGCTTCTGCACTGCTAGCAGATAACCATTCGCTCCTTGTATTTTATCCATACTGCCTTCAGAATCCAAACCAGTGTGTCCCGGTCAATATTTCTCCAAACCTACAAGTGCTTTATACGTTTGCCTTTCTTATTAAGCCTAACGTCGGAGACAGGCGCTCATCGTACGGGTGAATTTGAACCACCGTCGTTAATTGCGCACAGCGCTGCTAATCGCTGTGGTGCGCCGTTGCGGCTGTTTCCCTGGAGATGTGGACGAACTCTCTCCGTGAGGTAAGTTCCTCTAGTGCCACCGAATAGAGGCTGTCAGCCGGCATCACCAGCGACGCCCCGGAGAAGTGTATATTTGCGTTTATTGCTTTATGTGAGGCGTGGAACATATGTGTGTCGTGCTGACAGGTTTTCTGTCGTCATAGTCAATGAAACAGTACACTGTCTGCCCTACACTGAAAAGCCACAGATACTGGTACACCTGTCTAATGTCGTTTAGGGCCACGGTGAGCACGCAGAGGTGCCGCAACACAACTTGGTATGGACTCGACTAAAGTCTGAAGTTGCTCTGGAGGGAACTGACACCATGAATCCAGCAGAGATGTCCATATATCTGTAAGAGTACGAGGGGATGGAGATCTCATCTGAAGAGCACGTTGCAAGGCATCCCAAATATGCTCAATAATGTTCATGTGTGGCGAGCTCTGTGGCCAATGGAAACGTTTAAACTCAGAAGAGCGTCCCTGGAGTCACTCTGTCGCAATTTTGGACGTGTGGGGTGTCGCATTGCCCCGATGGAATTGCCCATGTCTGTCGGGATACAATATACATGAATGGGTGCAGGTGATCAGACAGGATGCTTACGTACGTGTCACCCGTCAGAGTCGTATCTAGACGTATCAGGGGTCCCATATCACTCTAACTGCACACGCCCGACACAATTACAGAGCCTCCACCATCCTGAGTAGTCCATGGATTCATGAAGTTGTGTCCAGACCTGTACGAGTCCATCCACTCGATGCAATTTGAAACGAGACTCGTCCGACCAGGCACCATGTTTCCAGTCGTCAACAGTCCAAATTCGGTGCTGACGGACCCAGGCGGGGCGTAAAGCGTGTTGTGCAGTCGTCAAGGGCACACGATTGGGCCTGCGGCTTCAAAAGCCCATCTCGATGATGTTTCTTTGAATGGTTCGCACGCTGACACTTGTTGATCGTTCAGCACGGAAATCTGCAGCAATTAGCGGAAGAGATGCACTTCTGTCACGTTGAACGATTGTCTTCAATCGTCGTTGGTCCCATTCTTGCAACACATTTTTCCGGTCGCAGCGATGTTAGAGAGTTGATTTTTACTCGATTCCTGATATTCATGTTACAGTCGTGAAATTGTACAGGAAAATCCCACTTCGTCGTTAACTCAGAGATGCTGTGCCCCATCTCTCGTAAGCCGACTATAACACCACCTTCAAACTCACTGAAATCTTCATAATCTGCCATTGGAGCAGCAGCAGCCAGTCTAACAACTGCGTAATACACTTGTTGTCTTATATAGTGTTCCCGACCGCAGCGTCGTATTCTGCCTGTTTACATTCCTCTATATTTGTATAAGCACACCTGTACCAGTTTCTTTGGCGCATCAGTCGTGTATGACGCTGTGCCAAGTAGGGACGGGGAAAATTTCAGAAGTATCGATGTATATTGTATCGATATTTTTCAAAGTTGTCAATATTGCCGACACAAGGATATAGAAGACACACAATGTACTACAAAATCACTTATTTACCGACAAAACTTAATAAAATCAGTAATCATAAGCGCAAGATATTAATATAATTCTTTCTTTAATATGGCCTCTTGTCAGTGTGCTTCTGTTATCAGGCATAACCAAGTTATTTAAGGAAGCCACTCCGACGACACAGAGGAGGCTTGATATATAAAGTTTTATTGGGGAATTTCTGACAAATATGTGCAAAGTGAAAACTACCAGTCCACAACAGAAATGTGGTTGATCTAGGTAGCATTTTAACTGAAGATGGCTGTGTACCATGCTATATGTTACCAGAATAAATACGTCTGCAGTGTGGAATTTTTTTTTTTTTTCAGAATGGGGCAACATGGAACCGGTTCCTGTAAGTTGTGTGGTAAAACCTATAAAACTTGCGGTAACATAACCAACTTGGCTACCCATTTGAAACTTAAACATCATTCGACGTATTTGCAGTTGGTGAAAACAGAAAAATCGTTGTCGTCGGTGCCAACTCCATCAACGTCTGCAATTAAACAAAAGACTTCTACTGACGACGATGCAGATCGTGCATCTTCAGATGTTTCAGTGATGGGACAGACAGATGATTTTACAGTAAGTATGAGGTAATGGTCATAAAAATTAATGTTAATAGGTTATTTACGTTAACATGAAAACTTTACTTTACTTTCCTGCGCGTTTCGAATAATTCCCGCCATTCTCATGCACCGCTGTCCCTAAACGTGTGCATCTTGCACATTGCAGTACAGATATATTCATGTTCAGATCGAGTGCTCATTTATAGTACTGAATATGTAAGTGAATGAAGCCCGTTGTAAGATATTTGCTGCCTGACTGCAAAGATTGGTAGGACACCAGCCGATGAGAACAATAGTGCCTGTGACTCAAGAAAATACTGACAATAAATAACATTTCTGTCGATATCCGCCGGCCGAAGTGGCCGTGCGGTTAAAGGCGTTGCAGTCTGGAACCGGAAGACCGCTACGGTCGCAGGTTCGAATCCTGCCTCGGGCATGGATGTTTGTGCTGTCCTTAGGTTAGTTAGGTTTAACTAGTTCTAAGTTCTAGGGGACTAATGACCTCAGCAGTTGAGTCCCATAGTGCTCAGAGCCATTTGAACCATTTTTTGTCGATATCCATTATTTAGATCGATAAATAGATAGAAAAATATCGATATCCGGGTATGTCTATATCTGTCGCCGATCCCTGGAGCCAGAGCCAGTAGTTGTTTTGTAGTTAGTGGTCCATTGGTGGTTGCAGACTCTTGTGAGTCGTATGCGTCAGGCGTATTCGGCCATTTTGTTTAGAGCTTCCCTCTTTACGTTAGGAACTGACTATCTAACCTTTATGCAAAGGCTGTCATTGCGCTTAAGTATATTTTCTGGAGCACAGCGTCATCGCATATGGGGAAGTAGAGTTTTGCTTCGTGGGCTATTTCCAGTATTACGTAAAGTTGGTTTTTCAGATCGTGTACTTTTATTATCACATGCAAGCCTCCTGGAAGCGCAATTGATAAATGCATTTGTCAGTTACTGTGCATTTTCTGCTAGTAATTGACAGTGTTGCTTAATTGAGTATGAGTATGACTTATTTCCACGGCTTTGTATCTCGTGGCACATCCCACACAACCCAACTACCACAATCATTTGCTACCCTAGGACACAACTTGTGCATATTCTACTGCGCGCATAAAATGATTCTCAACTTGTTATCGGGTAGAAGTAAGTAGAAGGCAATGGCTGTTAATGGGAAGTTTCACTTTATCTTCACGGCACATACCAGTTTATTCCGAGACGCTGCGGCAACTATGTCCTCTTTCTTCTAAATCTTCCATTTCAGTTAACCGAGTATTTCTGTAACAGTTTCGTATGGGCTATGCCATATATTTGAAAGAAAGTTGAAGTTTTATGTTCCATGTTTGAGATATCATTTACGCAGAAGGATCATACAAACACACCGTCCTTTCTCTGCTGTTCAGTCTCCCGCATGGAGGACATAGGAATATGCTCCGCCGAGCCGAGAAGCAGCTGCAAGGTCCAGATCGAATCCCGATTCGGATTTAAACAGAGTTCTCTGTGTCATTGGCCCCTTACTTGTCTTGTATTTATCGCGAACCTCTCTCCCAGCGCAATGTACCAAGTGACTGGAAATAGCGCAGGTGACTTCTGCATTTAAAAAAGTAATATCCTCAACATCGATTTCCTCCACAAATGCTGAACACAGTCAGTGTTCGAACATTATATATGTTCTTGAGAAAGAAAAGCTTCTGCTCACAAGTGAGAACGGATCTAGAAAGCATCGCTAGCGTGTAACACAGATTGCCCTTTTCTCACCTGATATCCTACGAACCGTTGAAGTTAAGAGGCATAATCCATATTCTTAGATTCCAAAGGAAACGTTTAACAAGATGCACTACTACATATTGTTCACGCAGGTCCGAGCATACGGTTTAAGTTCCCAGATAGGTGAGTAGGACGAAGCCCATGGTAAAACAGTCCTGTAGGGGAGAGTGGGGTCATGGTGAACACTTACAGGACAACTGAAATAAAAGAAAATCAGAAAAAGTTACGAATACTAAATACTGGCCATTAAAATTGCGACACCGAGAAGAAATGCAGATGATAAACGGGTATTCATTGGACTAATATATTGTACTAGAACTGACATGTGATTACATTTTCACCCACTTTGGGTGCATAGATCCTGAGAAATCAGTACCCAGAACAACCACCTCTGGCCGTAATAACGGCCTTGATACGCCTAGGCATTGAGTCAAACACACCTTGGATGACGTGTCCAGATACAGCTGCCCATGCAGCTTCAACACGATACCACAGTTCATCAAGAATAGTGAATGGCGTACTGCAACGCGCCAGTTGCTCGGCCACCATTGACCAGACTTTTCAATTGGTGAGAGATCTGGAGAATGTGCTGGCCAGGGCAGAAGCAGAACATTTTCTGTATCCAGATAGGTCCGTACAGGACCAGTAACATGCGGTCGTGCATTATTCTGCTGAAATGTAGGGTTTCGCAGGGATCAAATGAAGGGTAGAGCCACGGGTCGTAACTCATCTAAAATGTAACGTCCACTGTTCAAAGTGCCGTCAATGCGAACAAGAGGCGACCGAGACGTGTAAACAATGCCACCCAATACCATCACGCCGGGTGATACGCCAGTATGGAGATGACGAACGCACGCTTCCAATGTGCGTTCACCACGATGTCGCCAAACACAGATGCGACCATCATGATCCTGTAAACAGAACCAGGATTCATCCGAAAAAATGACGTTTTGCCATTCGCGCACCCAGGTTCGTCGTTGAGTACACCATCGCAGATGCTCCTGTTTGTGATGCAGCGTCAAGGGTGACCGCAGCCATGGTCTTCGAGCTGATAGTCCATGCTGCTGAAGACGTCATCGAGCTGGTCGTGCAGATGGTTGTTGTCTTGCAAACGTCCCCATCTGTTGACTCAGGGATCGAGACGTGGCTGCACGATCCGTTACAGCCATGCGGATAAGATGCCTGTCATGTCGACTGCTAGTGATACGAGGCCGTTGGGATCCAGCACGGCGTTCCGTATTATCCTCCTGAATCCAGCGATTCCATATTTTGCTAACAGTCATTGGATCTCGACCAACGCGAGCAGCAATGTCGCGATACGATAAACCGCAATCGCGATAGGCTACAATCCGACCTTTATCAAAGTCGGAAACGTGATAGTACACATATCTCCACCTGAAACGAGGCAACACAACCGCTTTTCACCAGGCAACGCCGGTCAACTGCTGTTTGTGTATGAGAAATCGGTTGGAAACTTTCCTCATGTCAGCACGTTGTAGGTGTCGCCACCGGCGCCAAGCTTGTGTGAATGCTCTGAAAAGCTAATCATTTGCATATCACAGCACCATCTTCCTGTCGGTTACATTTCGTGTCTGTCTTCTTCGTGGTGTACCAATTTTAATGGCCAGTAGTGTATTTATTACAGAAATTTACTTAAATTAATCAGTCTTAAGGACACAAAATTGACGTAGATAAATTTTCATTATAAAATAACAACTATCAAGGAAACAAATCCTTGGTGTCCTGAATTGACCCACAGTGCGGGGTAGTTACGGATGGTATGTGCGGAGGGGGGGATCACGGACCCATTTTAATCAACACATACGTCATAGATAAATCTTCTTGATATACTTTCACCATTCTTGCAGTTTTGTGGACCCATAAATTACAGTTGTAGGATTTTATCCAGTCTTCAGTGGGACGATGTTCATTCTTATCTTCACAATTTTGGCAATAATATTCGTTCTCCATCGCTGCTCCTTCACTGGTCTACTTCTTTTTGCGTGATATAGCCTGTTGTTGAACCTTCATCTTAATATAATCATCTACCAACGCTTATACCTGACAATCGGACTAAACTATTAGTTGGATCGTTTTACCGACACCACGACTCAGAGGATATAGTTGCTAAACCGTTCAAAGAAAACTTGAGTCTCATTTCAAATAGGTATATCACTCATACAACTGTAGTCGGTGGCGACTTCGATCTACCTTCGATACGCTGGAAAAGATATACAATTAAAGCCGGCGACAAACATAAAACGTCATCCGAAATTGTACTGAATGTTTTCTCAATAAACGCAATCTATTTAAAAAAAAACTGATAAAAATTCTCTTGACGCCTTTTTCAGAGACAGTCTTCATTCCTTCCGATCTGATCATGTATGCGTAGAAAATTTGTGGAATGATTTCAAAGAGATAGTTTCGGCAGCAATTGAGAGATATATACCACATAAGTTAATAAATGATTGGACTTATCCCCCATGGCATACAAAATGGGTCAGATCGCTGTTACAGAAGCAGCGCAAAAAGCATGCCAAATTTAAGAGAAAACGAAGTCCCTAAGACTGGCAAAGTTTTGCAGAGATGCTTTTAATAATTTCCACAACGAAATTCTGTCTCGAAATCTGGCAGAAAACCCAAAGAGATTCTGGTCATACATAAAGTACACCAGTGGCAAGACGCAATCAATACCTTCACTGCGCGATAACAACAGTTAAGTCACTGATAACAGCGCCAATAAAGCAGAGTTATTAAACACGGTTTTCCGAAACTCCTTCACCAAAGAGGACGAAGTAAGTACTACTGAATTCTAATCAAGAACAACCTCCAAGATGAGAAACATTGAAGTACATATCCTCGGTGTAACATAGCAGCTTAAATCATTTAATAAAGCCAAAGCCTCCGGTCCAGATTGTATACTAGACAAAGAAAAAATGAAACTTCCTGGCAGATTAAAACTGTGTGCCCGACCGAGACTCGAACTCGGTACCTTTGCCTTTCGCGGGCAAGTGCTCTACCAACTGAGCTACCAAAGCACGACTCACGCCCGGTAGTCACAGCTTTACTTCTGCCAGTACCTCGTCTTCTACCTTCAAAACTTTACAGGAGAGCTTCTGCAAAGTTTGGAAGGTAGGAGACGAGGTAGTGGCAGAAGTAAAGCTGTGACTACCGGGCGTGAGTCGTGCTTTGGTAGCTCAGTTGGTAGAGCACCTGCCAGCGAAAGGCAAAGGTCCCGAGTTCGAGTCTCGGTCGGGCACACAGTTTTAATCTGCCAGGAAGTTTCATATCAGCGCACACTCCGCTGCAGAGTGAAAATCTCATTCTGAAAGAAAAAATGGTTCAAATGGTTCTGAGCACTATGGGACTTAACATCTTAGGTCATCAGTCCCCTAGAACTTAGAACTACTTAAACCTAACAAACCTAAGGACATCACACACATCCATACCCGAGGCAGGATTCGAACCTGCGACCGTAGCAGTCGCACGGTTCCGAACTGAGCGCCTAGAACCGCGAGACCATATACTAGACAGATTCCTCTCAGAGTATGGTGGTACAATATCTCCATATTTAGCAGTTATATCCAGCCGCTCCCTCACAGAAAGATCCGTACTTAAAGACTGGAAAACTGATCAAGTCACACCAATACCGAAAAATGGAAGTAGGAGTAATCCATTGGATTACAGGCCCATATTGCTAAGTCGATTTGTAGCAGGGTTTTGAAACATATACTGTATTCGAACATTATGAAATACCTCGAAGAAATCGATTTATTGACTCATAGTCAGCACGTGCGGTCTAACGCGCTGCTTCCCGAGTGGGAAGGTGTGCAGATCCCCGGCACGACTCCGCCCGGCGGATTAGTGTCGAGATCCGGTGCGCCGGCCAGCCTGTGGATTGTTTTTCAGGCGGTTTTCCATCTGCTTACGCGAATGCGCGCTTGTTCCCCTTATTCCGTCTCAGTTACACTGTGCCGGCGATTACCGCACAAACACCGTTCCCACGTACGCGCACATCACGCAAACATTTGGGGTTGCACTCGTTTGGTATGAGACGTTCGGAGCAGGGGTCCACTGGGGGGGCCCAACTGCACAATAGCCCTGGGTTCGGTGTGGGGTGGCGAAACACAAGTATCTCGTTATACTCATGAAGTAATGAGTGCTATCGACAGGGGATGTCAAATTGATTCCATATTTTTAGATTTCCAGAAGGCTTCCGATAGCGTTCCTCACATGCGTCTTCTAACCAAACTGCGTGCCTATGGAATATCGCCTCAGTCTTGCGACTGGATCTGTGATTTCCTGCCAGAAAGGTCACAGTTCTTATTAATAGACGGAAATTCATGGAATAAGACAGAAACAATACCCGGCATTCCCCAAGGAAGTGTTATAGGCCCTCTATTGTTCCTGATCTATGTTAACGTCATAGGATACAATCTGAGTAGCCGTCTTAGATTGTTTGCAGATGATTTGGATAAGGTATCTGCAGTGAAGTTATTCACATGAGCACTAAAAGAAGTCTGCTAAATTTCGATTGCTCTCTAAGTCACACAAAGCTGAAGGCTGTAAATTCAACTAAACACTTAGCTATTACAATTACAAATAACTTAAATTGGAACCGTCACGTAGATAATGTTGTGCGTATAGCAAACCAAAGACTGCGATTCACTGGCAGAACACTTTGGAGGTACAACAGGTCTATTAAAGAGACTGGAGTATTGATGTACTGTGTGGGATCTGCATCAGGTGGGACTGACGGATGACATCGAAAAAGTAGAAAGAAGGGCAGCTCGTTTTGTACTGTCGCGAAATAGGGGAGATAGTGCCACAGACATGATACGTGAATTGGGGTAGCAATCATTAAAACAAAGGCGTTTTTCGTTGCGGCGGGATCTTCTCATCAAATAATCACCAGTTTTCTCCTCCGATTGCGAAAACATTCTGTTGGCACTCACTTTCATAGGTAGAAATGATCATCACGATAAAATAAGAGAAATCAGGGCTTGCACAGAAAAATTTAAGCGCCCGTGTTTCACGCGCGCCACTCGAGAGGGAACGGTAGAGAGAAAGCTTGAAGCTGATTCATTGAACCCTCTCTCAGGCACTTTATAGTGAATAGCAGAGTAATGACGTAGATATAGAACTATATGTAGAAGGTTTTCACAACCTCACTACTTTTAGTAGATCGTACTGTCTTTTCACTTTCTTTCATCTGTTCCTTATTGTTTTCTTCTTTATTCTTTCCTTCTAAAATACAAGGGTTGGAACTTTAAATAGTGGCAACTATTTCTTTACAGCTCGTACAAAATAGATACGTGTTTCAAGGTCTTACTGACCTTCAAAGTAGTCACCAGCATTGTGTATAACCCGTTGCCAGCGATGTGGAAGTCATAGGATACTCTTAGCAATGCCAGTTGTGTGAGAGTTCGAGCTGCGGCTGCGCGGTTCTTTCCGTCCCTTTACGTCGGCCGGCCGGGGTGGCCGAGCGGTTCTAGGCACTATAGTCTGGAACCGCGCGACCGTTACGGTCGCAGCTTCGAATCCTGCTTCGGGCATAGATGTGTTTGATGTCCTTAGGTTAGTTAGGTTTAAGTAGTTCTACGTTCTAGGGGACTGATGACCTCAGAAGTTAGTCCCATGTGCTCAGAGCCATTTGAATCATTTTTTTTAACCTTTACGACGAACCTGCACCTACCAGTGCACATTGTCTCAGCATATAATCAGTAGGAAAGCCGAGTGAAACCTACTGTACTTCGACGTGAACCAGGCTGCAATTAAAGTCACTAATCTACGTTTCGGGAGAAATTTTTCACACGAAATGAATGGTTGGAAATTTTGTCCTCAATTAATATATTCTTAAAATTAGGTGAACAAGTTATCACTGCCCAGCCCGTGCTAGTCGTAACACAGTCACTCACAATCCCTTTCACTCACGTTAGCAAGCTTATGGTGTTGCATTTCCCGAAAACGTAATAGCTACAAAAATACTGATTGTTTTTTATTTAGAATGCTCGCCAAATGCAGTCACAGTTTTTGCCTCCGACCTGCTCAGTAAGCCACGAGGAATTTATGTCTTTTCTCGTCTCAAAATTCACTTACAAACTCACCTACCGCAATAATTCTGCCGCCACTTTACAACACTTTTGACGTATGAAACACTGCTAGATCCGGCAACTTACAATTTCCATCGGAACTACTACTAAACACGTCCGATCTGTTTCATGGCTAGGCATCAACTCCCCTCTAGAATACTCCAATTCTTCTCTACCAGCAGAGAAAGGCGAGCGAAGAATACTGCTTTACCATTGATCAGTTTACTCAATAGCCAATAGCAAATCAACATTCTCCCGCGTCAATCCGCGCTTTTCATCAATAACCAATAGCAAAATAGTAAACCTAACGACTGCACTTTTCACCGAATTAATTATCTCATATGCTGAAATTTTGCTTATGCATACAGTTATTTACTATTGTTATTTATACCTGAATTAACTTTCCCTTTACTATAAACTTACTTTACAAATCTATTCTATAAAAATCCCCTTTGTCCATATCCATACTTCTTTGAAATATCCATACTTCCCACAGTAAATCCTACTACATAACTCCTTAAACGATTATCTTCATATTAACCTTAAACCACACTCACGCATCATTCATACTGCTAAGACACATTTATAACATTTTACATACACAACAAGACATAATAACACTTTAGGAAAATACTAGAACAGTTTATGAGAAACATTCTATTACTTTAGTGCACTCTAGTAGGCACAATCGAAACTAAATCAGTCCCCCATTCAATATTGTTCTCTATCGGCTGATACATAAACAACGTGCGTATCCAGTCTCGCGTCATCATGTGTCACTATCCAGCTCTGGGACACATCTCCCATTTAACCGCCTCCAAGGCAGGATCGTTATACGGCGCTACGCCTCAGAGCGACCTGGTCTATTGCCTGACGAATTTGTAGCAGTTCTGAAGCGAATGCCGTGAAGTGTTGCCTTCAGGTTATTAATCGAGTTGAACTCACGAGAGCTTAAGTCAGGGGTGCACAGTATGTGGTTTAGCACTTGCCAGCCCCATCAAACAAACAAATCAGTAACAGCTAGCACTGTACGTGGTTGAGCATTGCCCTGCAAAATGAGGGTCTGGTCCTGTAGAAACTGTCATCACTTCTGTCTCTATGCTGTACAGAATGGTGCTTTGAAGGTCAGTAAGACTTTGAAACACGTATTTATTTTGTACGAGCTGTAGGTAAATAGTTGCCACTATTAAATTTCAACCCGCTTATCTTCCACAGAAGAACTTGTTATTGTAACTGAATGTCGTTTTTCGACATTTTCGGATGTGGCAGTTTCGCAACATTAGGCCTAACAGTATCTTCAAGTGGAATTGGTTTGTCCAAAACAGCTACATGTGTTACTGGCCTCATATGCACATTTAATAGTGGGACCAGCCCTATCTGCGTATCGTCATTGCTCTTCACACATTAGATGTCAATGCTACCTGTGTTTCAGATGTCACTAATGTCGCATCTACGGAATTTTCATCAAATTTAGTTGCATCTATTGGCCAAATGCCAGCTGCCCGTAAACCGTTTGTTACTTTCTCTTTACTGCTGATGGTACTGAAGGCTTTCGTGAAGAGTTCGACAACCTCGTACTCTGTAATTCGTCTGCCTACATTTGAAGCCACGTACAAACCGCATTTTCTGTTGCATGAAGCCTTGAGTAGTCCAAAATATGTCAGGCCCAGTGGTTGCATACGATGTGATGTATGCGGTGGAAGGAATAAAAATATTATTTCATTCTGGCGACAAAGCAGATAGCAGGCAAGACTAACGTGACTTTTACGATTGGCTATAATAAGTGGAATTGGTTCTGCAGCCGTTGGCTTATCATAGGAGACGAAGTGGTGTAGCAAATCTACGAAAAGGTTCTCTTTGGTCACTCATTCGGTTCCTCTTACTAATAAAATAAGACTAACATGCTTTCCTGAAGCACTAACAGCTATAGTCGTAGTGCCTCTTTCACCATTTGTTGCCATGGCCACTAGTTTCTGCCCTTTAGTGCTGAAATCTTTGAACTTCTTTCGACATTAGTAATGCCTGTCTCGTAAATATTGTAAATAAGATTAAGAACGAAATGGTATTTTGAAACTTCCTGGCAGATTAAAACTGTGTGCCGAACCGACACTCGAACTCGGGACTTTTGCCTTTCGCGGACAAGTCCTCTACCAACTGAGCTACCCAAGCACGATTCACGCCCCGTCCTCACAGCTTTACTTCTGCCAGTACCTCGTCTCCTACCTTCCAAACTTTACAGAAGCTCTCCTGCGAACCGGCACACAGTTTTAATCCGCCAGGAAGTTTCTTATCAGCGCACACTCCGCTGCAGAGTGAAAATCTCATTCTGGAAACATCCCCCGACTGTGGCTAAGCCATGTCTCCGAAATATCCTTTCTTTCAGGAGTGCTAATTCTGAAAGGTTCGCAGGAGAGCTTCTGTAAGGTTTGGAAGGTAGGAGACGAGGTACTGGCAGAAGTAAAGCTGTGATGGCGGGGCGTGGGTCGTGCTTGGGTAGCTCAGTTGGTAGAGCACTTTCCCACGATAGGCAAAGGTCCTGAGTTCGAGTCTCGGTCCGGCACACAGTTTTAACCTGCCAGGAAGTTTCATATCAGCGCACACTCCGTTGCAGAGTGAAAATCTCATTCTGGAAACATCACCCAGTCTATGGCTAAGCCATGTCTCCGCAATATCCTTTCTTTCAGGAGTGTTAGTTCTGCAGGTTCGCAGGAGAGCTTCTGTAAAGTTTGTAAGGTAGAAGACGAGGTACTGGCAGAAATAAAGCTGTGAGGACGGGGCGTGAGTTGTGCTTGGGTAGCTCAGTTGGTAGAGCACCTGCCCGCGAAAGGCAAAGGTCTCGATTTCGAGTCTCGGTCCTGCACACAGTTTTAATCTACAGGAAGTTTCATATCAGCGCACACTCCGCTGTAGAGTGAAAATCTCAAATGGTATTTTGTTTGCAAAGCCTGCAAAGAAGACTTTCACTTTCCGTTCCATTAAAAGCTGTAATTCTGTCGATAGAAGTGGAATCAGGTTTCCGCAGGGAAATATTAGGATGCATTTTTTTAAATCCGTAGAACCACTCTTTTCCTGCCATTAGGGATATTTTCTAAAAAATATGCTTCAAATTCTTTACTTCCGAAAATCTGAAAGCTATTTTCAGCATGACCTCTTTGGTTAGTCCATAAAATAGTATATTGCGCTGTATGATATTGCCTCTTATTCTCCTTCTTGTTCTTCGGAAACTATAGCCTTACATCCAAGTCTTCGTTCCTGTATAACCTTTTTTTTTTTGGTATGGTCATGTATAGTTCTCTTTAGAAAAGAGTATGTAGTAGCTCCTTCTCCTAGTGAACGTGTTTTGTTCTTAACACACTTAACGGTTTTTCTAAGTCGTCTATTTGTATTTGGTATCCGTCTTTCCTGGGTAATTTCGTGGCATCTGAAACAGATGTGGTTAATTGTGTAGACTAATTACAGACGCATCCTTCTGTAACACAGCCATACACACTTGTCCGCCATTACCCCATGTCCGTGATTGCCGCACTCTCCCCTAAGTTGTCCTCGGCGGTAAGAGTTCATCAGAGATAAGGATAATGTCAGGAATAGCCTGAGGGAAGAATGGTAGGGACGCTGTTATTTTCTTTATAAATAAATGATCTGACGGACAGGGTGAGCAAAAGTTTACGGATTTTGCTGACGACGCTGTGGGGTATGGGAAGGTGTCGTTATTGGCAGAATATACAAGAGGACAGCTTGCTCTAAATGTAGAAAAAAGTAGGTTAGTGCACATGAGTAAGAAAAACAATCATGTATTGTTCAAAAACCGCATTAGTGGGGTGATGCTTCACACAGTCGATTAAATACCTAGGCTAAAGCTGCAAAGCGATAAGACAGAGGACGAGCTTATCAGATTGGAGTAGGGAAGGCGAGTGGCTGACTTCTCTTTCCTGGGAGAACTTCGGGGAAACATAGCTCATCAACAAAGGAGAAGACATACAGAAAGCGAAGGCTGCCCTTTGTTGAGTACTATTCGAGTGTTTGGGATCCATACCAATTCGGATTAGAGGAAGACACAAAAGCAAATCAGTGGCAGGCTGCTAGATTTTTTGCCGGTGGGTTCTGTCAGCACATGTATTACGGAGATGCTTCGTGAACTCAGATGAGAATCCATGGAGGGAAGTCGACGATGTTTTCTCGAGGCAGTGTAGAGGAAATTTAGAGAACTGGATCTTTAGACTGCAGAACAATTCTACTGCCTCAAAGCTACATTTTGCGTAAGGACCACGAAGATAAGACGCGAGTAGTTTTAGCTTGTACGGGGATCATGGACAGTCGTTCTCTCTCGCTCTATTTGCAAGTGGAAAAGAACAGTAATAAAGTGGTAGTGGTATGGATTGTGGAGTATATACGAGTATGTAAATGTAAAAAAATGGGAATTTTCAATAGCCCTCCTAACAAATCGATGTCTGTCATTCGCCTTCCCTTATTCTAATTTCACGTGATCGTTGAATTTCTGAAGGCTTCTTACAAGGAAACTCCCCATCGCACACGCCTCAGATTTTGTGGTAAGATGGCCCAGTCGATAGTACGTCAAAGCACGATAGCACGAAAACAGGACGAAATTATACTGAACTGTGAAAAAAGCAAAACAGGAACAGTGAATGGTTCAAGTGCAATATTGAGCGAAAGTAAATAGTCGTGGGGTCCTGATTAGATGACACGATAGCTCAGCGTGTTCAATCAGAGTGTTATCTGCTCTCTCTAATAAAAAAAACTGAGTTAATGGATCAACGATGAACTTGAACGGGTGTCATGGGACGTCTTCACCGAACAAATATAACGTATAAAATGAGATTTTCTTTTTTTTAAAAAAAAGGAAGTCGTTATGGTCATAGACAGGCGAAGGAGCCGTGTTAGAAACTCTCTAATGGCACTTAATTAAATTTTTTCCCACAGTATTGTGAACTATTCTTCAGGTCACTGAAATGTTTGTTCTCTTTCTGTAGTCTTGGCGGTTATTTTACCACGCATTGATTATAGAGTATGAGTGATATAAGAATACGTCACCGTCGCAAGCAAACGTGATGAATTGTGAGAGCAGGCGAGATACCACATAGACGTCTCACAGAAATGAAACCTGCAAATAAACGGGTATGAAATACGTTACAACAAAGGAATGCAAGAGTCAAGACTTCCAAAATGGAAAACAACTCCAAAAACTTTAAAAGCATATGTTTTGAAAGAGCATAGAGAAATTGTGTGATTTTGAAACTGTGCGTTCATTTCTTGCAACTTATGTGAAAAACTACTATGCTTTCATCATTTAGCTGGCCGGTGTGGCCGAGCCGTTCTAGGCGCTTCAGTCTGGAACCGTGCGACCACTGCGGTCGCAGGTTCGAATCCTCCCTCGGACATGGACGTGTGTGATGTCCTTAGGTTAGTTAGGTTTAAGTAGTTCTAAGTCTAGGGGACTGATGATCTCAGATGTTAAGTCCCATAGTGCTCAGAGCCACTTGAACCATTTTTTTCCATCTTTTCCTTGGGAGTTGTCACACTCACGTTCATACGAGCACCTAAATCTGGCAAGGACGTATATATCACTCACGTACCAGGCGTACAAATTAGGTGCGTCGGTAAGAGATTTCTATCATATGACACGGGTACTGTCTGTAATGCCGTGTATGATATACCAGCCATGGTTTCTGGTGGAAGATTCGGTTTACTTGTCGCCTTCTCACCAAACGTTTGTTGTTCCCATTTGAAAGACATTTTCTTTTGGCTGCTAATAGTGTAGTTGAGGAGAATCAACTGTCGTTATAGGTCTCTTACTTACACATCGCATTTGAGAACTGACGTTACACCAGGACACAGACGCAAATTTGCATACACCGAAAAAGGAAACTGACAGAGTTTGTATCAATTTTTTTTAATTTTATTTTGTTTTGTATTGTTCGTTATTTTTGTTCGGGGCGGATGTCCGATGACAGCCGTCGAAGTTCATCATTGATCCATTCAATCAGTTTTTTTGCTAGAGAGCACAGCTCAGCCTCCGAGCAGACGCGCTGAGCTACTGTGCCGGCACTAACCACAACGTCACTGCTCTGTTCACTTCTCTATATTTCACAGCCTTTCATGGACCATTCAGTGTTTCTATTTCGCTTTTCTACAGTTCAGTACGAACCAACAAACGGCCTGTTGGTTTCTGTGTAGGGCTCTTCGGCTGTTTAGTTAGTTAGTTAGTTGGCTGCGTGCTCCATTGATCAATTGCACAGTACGGTAGCCGTTATGATGTGGAAATTTTCAAGTGCACAAGCAATGCACATATGAAACAAGATTTTTTAATATATACTAAAATACAGAGTTATGGTTCAAATGGCTCTGAGCACTATGCGACTTAACTTCTGAGGTCATCAGTCCCCTAGAACTTAGAACTACTTAAACCTAACTAACCTAAGGACATCAAACACATCCATGCCCGAGGTAGGATTCGAATCTGCGACCGCAGCGGTCGCCCGGTTACAGACTGTAGCGCCTAGAACCGCTCGGCCACCCGGCCGGCTACAGAGTTATAGATTAATATTTCTGTTATTTACCCGATTCCCTTTAATGGCACAAAATGCATATACTACATTTATAGATTTATTTATTCCTGTTCAAGAATTCGTCTATGGTATAGAAGTTGTTGTCAAGGAGATATGATTTCAATTTATTTTTGAAGCTATTCCTGCTGTCTGTCAGACATTTTATTTCATCTGGTAATTTGTCAAAAACTTTTATAACAGCATATTTTACCCCTTGCTCAGCCAAAGATAGGTTGAGTAAAGCATAGCGTAAGTTTTTCTTTTTTCTGGTAATAAAATGGTGAATGTCACTGTTGTTTTTAAATTGGTCCATGTTGTTGAGACCAAATTTTATTAGTGAGTAAATGTAGTGTGAGGCTGTTGTAATAATCACCAATCTTTAAATAGATGCCTATAAGATATGCAACTATGAACCCCACACATTATTCTACCCACTTTCTTTCGAGCAGTGAATCCTTTTTGTGTAAATGTTGAGTTACACCAAAATATTATTCCGCAGATCCATGAACCATGGACCTAGCCGTTGGTGGGGTGGCTTGTGTGCCTCAGCGATACAGATAGCAATACCGTAGGCGCAACCACAATGGAGTGGTATCTGTTGAGAGGCCAGACAAACGTGTGGTTCCTGAAGAGGGGCAGCGGCCTTTTCAGTAGTTGTAGGGGCAACAGTCTGGATGATTGACTGATCTGCCCTTGTAACACTAACCAAAATGGCCTTGCTGTTCTGGTAATGCGAACGGATGAAAGCAAAGGGAAACTACAGCCGTAATTTTTCCCGAGGGCATGCAGCTTTACTGTATGGTTAAATGATGATGGCGTCCTCTTGGGTAAAATATTCCGGAGGTATAATAATCCCCCATTCGGATCTCCGGGCGGGGACTACTCAAGAGGACGTCGTTATCAGGAGAAAGAAAACTGGCGTTCTCCTGATCAGAGCGTGGAATGTCACATCCCTTAATCGGGCAGGTATGTTAGAAAATTTAAAAAGGGAAATGGATAGGTTAAAGTTAGATATAGTGGGAATTAGTGAAGTTCGGTGGCAGGAGGAACAGGACTTTTGGTCAGGTGAATACAGGGTTATATATACAAAATCAAATAGGGGTAATGCAGGAGTAGGTTTAATAATGAATAAAAAATAGGCGTACGGGTAAGCTACTACAAACAGCATAGTGAACACATTATTGTGGCCAAGACAGACACGAAGCCCACGCCTACTACAGTAGTACAATTAGCTCTGTAGATGATGAAGAAATTGATGAAATGTATGATGAGATAAAAGAAATTATTCAGGTAGTGAAGGGAGACGAAAATTTAATGGTCATGGGTGACTGGAATTCGAGAATAGGAAAAGGGAGAGAAGCAAACATAGTAGGTGAATATGAATTGGTGCCAAGAAATGAAAGAGGAAGCCGGGTGGTAGAATTTTGTGCAGAGTATAACTTAATCATAGTTAACACTTGGTTCAAGAATCATGAAAGAAGGTTGTACACATGGAAGAACCCTGGAGATACTAAAAGGTATCAGATAGATTAAATAAGGGTAATACAGAGATTTAGGAACCAGGTTTTAAATTGTAAGACATTTCCAGGTGCAGATGTGGGCTCTGACCACAATCTATTGGTTACGAACTGTAGATTAACACTGAAGAAACCGAAAAAAGGTGGGAATTTAAGTAGATGGGACCTGGATAAATTGAAAGAACCAGAGGTTGTACAGTGTTGCAGGGAGACCATAAGGGAACAATTCACAGTAAAAGGGGAAAGAAATACAGTAGAAGAAAAATGGGTAGCTTCGAGGGATGAAATAGTGAAGGCAGCAGAGGATCAAATAGGTAAAAAGACGAGGGCTAGTAGAAATCCTTGGGTAACAGAAGAAATATTGAATTTAATTGATGAAAGGAGAAAATATAAAAATGCAGTAAATGAAGCAGGCAAAAAGGAATACAAACGTCTCAAATGAGATCGACAGGAAGTGCAAAATAGCTAAGCAGGGATGGCTAGAGGACAAATGTAAGGATGTAGAGGCTTATCTCACTAGGGTAAGATCGTACTGCCTGCAGGAAAATTAAAGAGGCCTTTGGAGAAAAGAGAACCACATGTATGAATATCAAGAGATCAGATGGAAACCCAGTTCTAAGCAAAGCAGGGAAAGAAGAAAGGTAGAAGGAGTATATAGAGGGTCTATACATGGGCGATGTACTTGAGGACAATGTTATGGAAATGGAAGAGGATGTAGATGAAGATGAAATGGGAGATATGATACTGCGTGAAGAGTTTGACAGAGCACTGAAAGACCTGAGTCGTAACAAGGCCCCCGGAGTAGACAACATTCCATTAGAACTACTGACAGCCTTGGGAGAGCCACTCCTGACAAAACTCTACCGTCTGGTGAGGAAGAAGTATGAGAGAGGCGAAATACCCTCAGACTTCAAGAATAATATTATAATTCCAATCCCAAAGAAATCAGCTGTTGACACATGTGAAAACTACCGAACTATCAGTTTAATAAATCACAGCTGCAAAATACTAACGCGAATTGTTTACAGACGAATGGAAAAACTGGTAGAAGCCGACCTCGGGGAAGATCAGTTTGGATTCCGTCGAAATGTTGGAACATGTGAGGCAATACTGACCCTACGACTTATCTTAGAAGAAATATTAAGGAAAGGCAAACCTACGTTTCTAGCATTTGTAGACTTAGAGAAAGCTTTTGACAATTTTGGCTGGAGTACTCTCTTTCAGAATCTTAAGGTGGCAGTGGTAAAATACAGGGAGCGAAAGGCTATTTACAATTTGTGGAGAAATCAGATGGCAGTTATAACAGTCGAGGGGTATGAAAGGGAAGCAGTGGTTGGGAAGGGGGTGAGACAGGGTTGTAGCCTATCACCGATGCTATTCAATCTGTATATTGAGCAAGCTATGAAGGAAACAAAAGAAAAGCTCGGTGTAGGTATTAAAATCCATGGAGAAGAAATAAAAACTTTGAGGTTCACTGATGACATTTTAAATCTGTCAGAGACAGCAAGGGACTTGGACGAGCAATTGATCGGAATGGGAAGTGTCTTGAAAGGAGGGACATCAACAAAACCAAAACGAGGATAATCGAATGTAGTCGAATTAATTCGGGTGATGCTGAGGGAATTAGATTAGGTAATGAGACACTTAAAGTAGTAAAGGAGTTTTCTATTTGGGGAGCAAAATAACTGATGATGGTCGAAGTACAGATGATATAATATGTAGACTGGCAGTGGCAAGGAAAGCGTTTCTGAAGAAGAGAAATTTGATAACATCGAGTATAGATTTAAACGTCAGGAAGTCGTTCTTTAAAGTATTAGTATGCAGTGTAGCCATGTATGGAAGTGAAACGTGGGCGATAAATTGTTTAGACAAGAAGAGAATTGAAGCTTTCGAAATGTGGTGCTACAGAAGAATGCTGAAGATTAAATGGGTAGATCACATAACTAATGAGGAGGTATTGAATTGAATTGAGGAGAAGAGGAGCTTGTGGCACAACTTGACTAGTAGAAGGGATCGGTTGGTAGGACATGTTCTGAGACATCGAGGGATCACCAATTTATTATTGTAGGGCAGCGGGGAGGGTAAAAATCGTAGAGGGAGACCAAGAGAGGAATTTACTAAGCAGATTCAGAAGGATGTAGGCTGCAGTAGGTACTGGGAGATGAAGAAGCTTGCACAGGATAGAGTAGCATGGAGAACTTCATCAAACCAGTCTCAGGACTGAAGACCACAACAACAACAATGACATCAGAGAGTGAAAGTATGCAAAGTATGTTAGCTTACTAATTTCTATACCCTCAAAATTGGCAATTATTGTGATTGCAAAAGTTGCTAAACCTAGTCGCTATAGAAGATTTAAAATATGAATTTTCCAATTAAGATTCTCATCTATATGTACACCCAAAAACTTTGTGTGCTCTACGCTGTCTACTGACTTTTGTTGATGTGTTACATTTATTGAAAGAACTGTACTTTTTGCAGCAGAAAATTGGATGTACTGTGTTTTTTCAAAGTTTAGAGCAAGCCCATTTACAGAAAACCCGTTAATGACTTTTCCAAAGTTCTTATTTGCATAATTTTCTATTGGAGTGTCTTTTACTGAATTAATAATGATGTTTGTATCATCAGCAAACAGTGTCAGTTCAGCTTCCTGTTTCAGATAGGAAGGGATGTCGTACACATATATCAAGATCAGAAGGGGACCCATGACTGAACCAAGTGGAACCCGTAATGTAATTTTACCCCAGTTAGATGAAGTGGCAAACGTATTTAAATCACTTGACCCATAGAAGGAAAATTTTTCTGCTTCCTGTTCTGTAGTAATAACTTAAACCACTCATATGCTATTCCATTTATACCATAGAAATATAATTTCTGTATCATAATGTCATGGTTTACACAATCAGATGCTTTGGACAAGTCACAGAAAATTCCTATTGGTGACATTTTACTATTTAAAGACTCTGTTATGTGCACAGTGAATTTGTGTGTTGCTATCTCAGTGGAGCAGCAGTTTTGAAATCTGAACTGTGATTTACTAAGTATCCCATTACTGTTGAGATGGCTAACCACTCTTGAGTATATTACTTTCTCATAGATTTTTGAAAATACTGCAAGCAAGGATACTGGCCGATAATAATTGACATCTGTGGTGTCCCCCTTTTTGTAGAGAGGCTTGAAAATGGCATATTTTAATCTGTCTGGGAAAATACCTTGAGTTAGTGATGCATTACATATGTGACTCACAACATCAGCTGTAATTGCTCCTTATTGCTTTAATATCTTCTTAGAGATGTCATCTACTCCAACAAAACATTTATTTTTCAAAGATTTAATAATTTTACTTATTTCACATGAGATTTTTAGGTGAAACTTAATCTCACTAATTTTTTTCATAACAGACTCTTCCACATACTGCCTGGCTTTTTCTTTTTGAACTGTTCTCACCAATTTTTTCTGCTACACTTAAGAAATGGTTGTTAAATACATCAACTACTTGTGTATTGTTGGTTAGTATGGTCTCATTCTCTTTAATAGTAATACTACCTACCCCAGTGGTTACTTTTCCTGTCTCCCTCCTAACATCATTCCATATTGATTTGATTTTATTGCCAGAGTTGTTAATTTCTTATCTAACATGCATATTTCTTGATTTCCTTACAACTTTTCTTAGTATGTTACAATAATTTTTATATTGTAAATCTACTTCTGCATCTTTACTAGTTCCTGCTGTCTCAAACAGTTTTCTTTTCCTATCTGAAGACACTTTAATACCTGTAGTACTCCAAGGTTTCTTTGAAAAGTGTGTAGTGTTACATTTAGTAATTTTCTTTGGGAAACAATGTTCAAAAAGGGACATAAATTTATCAAGAAATATGTTGCATTTATGATTAGCATTTGGCTCATTGTATACTTCTCCCCAATTATCATTTCTTAAGCTTTCTCTGAAGTGTTCTATAGATACCGGGTTGAGTGACCTCAAACTTTTACTTAATGGTTTCCAAAGTGTACACCCTGTTAGGTTTTGTAAGTTAGTCAATTGCGCATCATGGTCTGACAATCTATTTACCACAGGGAAAGCATGTGTTTGTTTTACATCCACTTCTGTACAAATATATTATCTATTAGCGTGCTATTGTCCTGAGCTATACATGAAGGGAAATTAATCACTGATTCTAAGTTATATGTTGTTAATAACACTTCTAGCTCACTAGTTTTTTCTAACTTTTCACCAGCACGAGTGCCTGGCCTTATGAAAGTTTTACCCACCATTGCTGGTGGTGGAATGGGGTCGGCCGTTCACTACAACAGGGAAACCAGTATCTGTACACCTTTAGGCTTCCCTCATTCTTGTTGAACCTATTGTTATGGATTTCTATAGCTTCCCTGAACAAGAAAGTGTTGTATATCGTCCCAACAGCAAGAACTTCAATGTCAGGGAATTTTATTGTGTGGTCGATCTCTTACAGTACGTGCCACACCACGGCTGATTTTCCCATATGTACCGACCTGCGCTGCTGCTTATGACCGGGGATCCTGGTGTCGACTGATAGTCCAGTCACTCGATCGTAGACTTTTCCACATGTGATGGTTTGCGGAGTATTCCTGATATTGCAAACGGGTCCGTTTTATCCGTTGCCAATATGAGATACTCTTTGATCTATATTGCCGGTTTATAGACCTTACGCCGTGTTCGCGCAATATATGGCCGATTCTGTCTGTCACTCTGAGAATGAATGGCAGAAAGGTCGTACCCGACATTTCTTCTTCCGTTGTGTCACTTCGCCGAGTGTTATATTCTGTGCTATTTCTTATGTAACTGGTGGAATACCCATTGCTGTTCAGAACTATTTCTAGGTGTTCAATCTTGTGTGTGAGATGTTGCAGCTCACATATTCATTTTGTGCGTATTACAAGCGGTTTAGTCATACATCTATTCTGGTTCAGGTAGTAATTTAACAGTTTAAGCAGGTATCGGTCCGTGTGTGTCGATTTTCGATACACACTGCCACACATTCCCAGGATCACGGACAGTATGGGCAGTATACTGTGATTCTACATTCTCAGCGCAAGTCTCTGTTGGGTATTGCGTCTGTTTTAGCTTATGTCTTGGAGTAATTACTGACATAGTTGCTAATTTTACGCGAAAAATGTCGTCGGCGAAATGAATTTATAATGTATGATTACTGATTACTGTCATTTCACAACGAAACATTCGCTTTCTGTATCGGTGAAAAATTTGCACATACGCAATTACGTTTCAAATAATGTGTCATATTTATGGCTGTACTATATTGCTCAAATGCCATTGTATCTTTTTTTCATTTGGTTGCCATTTTTGATTTGTGATTTGTTGTTTCCCTTCTGAACAACGCAATAAAGCCATAAACATACGGTATTATATGAAATGTAAATGCAAACGCTTTCACCGATGCAGAAGACTAAATATTTCGTTATCACATAAAGGTAATCATTTATAACACATTTTCTTTTGATCTCTTTGTAGATCTATCTCCCGCAAACTAAACTTTATGCGTATCATTTACTACTATGTGAAAAACCAATTCAATGTAACGCTCAAACAACATCAAACTCGTTCCCGAAAATGAAGTTGCCGTTACGAAATGCGTCGGACTAAAAAATGAAAATAAGTATTGTGACTGAATAAATGTGCCTTACTTGTTAAGTAAGGGGTGTTTGTTTTTATTAACAGTTACTTGAGTCGTACATATACTGGTGTTTTAGTAAGGGGTAGAGTTTCTGTCGTTTCGTTTCTGTTGGTTGTACCATTGTGGATGAACCTGTCCATTTTTTCCCTATCTTAGATAGTATGCTGGGTTTGATGTGCTTCAGACGTCTCCTAGGTAATCAATACAATCTCTTGGAGGTCTTCCAGTTCTTCTACCACTTTCATTAATTATTTGGAAATTAACACCGTATCTGTGATCTTCAATCTACCCCTGGTCTCGTTTGTTCAAAACGTGAACAGTGTCGTCTCAGTCCTCAATATACAGAAGAGCATTTCTTGAAAACACATTTTAGAACTTTCTCTAAACGGATTACGTGAGACATCCATCAATGATTCAATGGAATTCTTCTATCCATCCCATAAATGTTACAAGGTTTCCTGATGCATATTATTATCTCCCTCTGGTAGTCACTAAGTATATAGGCTTACAACATTTGTGTAAGTCGTTTGTGGATCTGCCTTAGTTTTCTGCATTTTTACGGCATCCGTCATTAAATGATATTACTCGTATATGATGAAACTGCACTTTGTATAATGCAGTGATAGTATTCTGTACTTACCATATTCCTTATTTTCTTTTAACACATAATAATATTTTTCGGTACTTCAGAGTCCCATTTTCTAACTTCCTTAGTAGTTGGAAATTATCTCTTCTCCATCAACACATTTTGTCCATTTCTGATTCGCATTTTGGGCCACTGATTTCAAGCCATTAATTTCTTTATCTAAATACAATTTATTTTTGAGATCGTAAAAACTTATTGTTAACATAGATTGCATGAAATTAGATTTACCATATTAGAAGAGATTGTTGTCTGTCTTCTGTCTATGTTTCACGAGTTTTTAAATTCCATTTGTGTCGCAGGGAGGTAATTTAAATTTTGTGGGACGTGACATCATTTGGCGACGAAAATAAGAAAGCTGATCGACATATTTCTCAAACATCAGTAAATGAGTGCAATGCTGTCAACGGGTTGCAACTAAAATTGGCTTCATTCAGCCTTCTGCCACGGTTTAGACGGAAGTAAACCATTCAGAAGAACATGTAACAAAGTTTCACATTGGAAAAACACCAAATAATGATGCGATCTGACATTTGTCGAATGTAAATACGTTGTCAACGCACATACTGTATAAATTGTAAAATATGCAGGCCCCTATGACCAGAGGTTGGCAAGTAAGAATAGTTAACATCAAGAAATAAAACAACTCAAATAAATGTCAGGAAATGTTATGAACTGCACGCCGTCATTACCTTCTTTTTTATTGGTTTTATTCCTAAATTTTAACTCTTCGTACTTGACAAGCCCTGATCATGGAGGCCAGCATATTTCATAATATATACGGTGACGTGCTCTGACAGCGTATTTTCATTGGACAACTGTCACATCACTTTGTCATTTGGTCGTTTTCCAAAGTGAAACTTTAGTACATCAGGTTCCCTTCCATTCAGAAGGCTGTTGCACTCAGCGATTGTTATATTGACTTGTAAATAACAGATTTCAGCTATGAGTCATCCTCTTAATCTTTTTTGTTGGCGGATCTAGATTTTAGCTAGAAACTAGCCATTCTCAATGCTAAGAATACAAGAAGTACATAGTTAGATGATGCCATAAAAAGTTGCAATTAATGGCTCAATTCATATGGTTTGTATATTACATACCACTATCATTTTTGATCAATGCATGTAATGCCTGTTGGTCAGGCTTCATCCACAGTTCATTGAATGCTACTGTTTCCGGAAGGCGGGCTGTATGGAGAACACATCGGTTGTTTAAATGGCGCCATCTATGTGAACAATAAACATCAAGGGAAGTAAACCGAATTTAACTGCACAAAATGAAACATAAATAAAATTCCTAAATTGTCGACCAACTTATTTCATATTTACCATAAAGTAATAAAATTTCCATGTTCACTCCTTGTGAGTCCGTTATTGTTATTAAAACGTTTTAATTACGTCAGGTGGATGAGCCATTTTAAATTAATTTTTTCTTAATTTATAAAACACACATTACCAGGAAAAAGAAACTGGCGTTCTACGTATCGGAGCGTGGAATGTCAGATCTCTTAATCGGGCAGGTAGGTTAGAAAATTTAAAAAGGGAAATGGATAGGTTAAAGTTGGATATAGTGGGAATTAGTGAAGTTCGGTGGCAGGAGGAACAAGACTTCTGGTCAGGTGAATACAGGGTTATAAATACAAAATCAAATAGTGGTAATGCAGGAGTAGGTTTAATAATGAATAAAAAAATAGGAGTACGGGTAAGCTACTAATAACAGCATAGTGAACGCATTATTGCGGCCAAGATAGGCACTAAGCCCATGCCTACTACAGTAGCACAAGTTTATATGCCAACTAGCTCTGCAGATGATGATGATGGTCGAAGTAGAGAAAATATTAAATGTAGACTGGCAACGGCAAGGAAAGCGTTTCTGAAGAAGAGAAATTTGTTAACTTTGAGTATAGATTTAAGTGTCGGGAAGTCGTTTCTGAAAGTATTTGTGTGGAGTGTGGCCATGTATGGAAGTGAAACATGGACGATAAGTAGTTTAGACCAGAAGAGAATATAAGCTTTCGAAATGTGGTGCTACAGAAGAATGCTGAAGATTAGATGGATAGAGCACATAACTAATGATGAAGCATTGAATAGAATTGGGGAGAAGAGGAGTTTGTGGCACAACATGACAAAAAGAAGGTTCCGGTTAGTAGGACATGTTCTGAGGCATCAAGGGAATACAAATTTAGCATTGAAGGGTAACGTGGAGGGTAAAAATCATAGAGGGAGACCAAGAGATGAATACACTAAGCAGATTCAGAAGGATGTAGGTTGCAGTAAGTACTGGGAGGTGAAGAAGCTTTCACAGGATAGGGTAGCATGGTGAGCTGCATCAAACCAGTCTCAGGAATGAAGACCACAACAACAGACGACACGTGTTGTATACACCTTTTAGTTGATATGGCTTAAATATATTTATTTTTAGATTATGTCTCCCTTTATTAAAACATAATAAGTATATTGGTCATCATATTTACTAAATAGTTCATAGATGGCGCCACACATCAGTCAGATGCGTGGTTATTACAATTTGGCAATTCCGCTATAGATATAGAGGGTGCTAAACTCTTTCTCCCGATTTCCCTTGTAAATGCAAACCAACCAATATAATGAATTGCTGTTAATAACACTGTTTGAGCATCTGACCTAACATATTATGGAAGAGGTTCTGTTGATTCATCATCTATGTCCTTCTTGTATTCTTACCATTGAAAATGACTAGTTTCTAACTGAAATCGAGATCTGCCAATAAAAAAGTTAAAAAGGATGACTGAGAGCTGAAATCTACTATTTACTTTGGTACATGTATTTCTGAAGGAATATCTATCGAAACCATTGTAAAAGACAGAATAAAACTATCTTTCGCTAGAACTGGTTGGCTGCTTTGGTTCATTCACTGATTTATAACCGATGTTTAAGTGCAGTCATGTTTAAAATATTTCTTAAAAATATTAAAATTTTCTGGATCGCAATAATACACAAATTTACAATTTCTTGTTTTCGGTAACTAGACTACCATCTTCAGATCTTTAAAAATAACAAGAAACAGAAAATTGTCCTTAAATGAATCTTCAAGCTTTCACAGATAATATATTGTATATAGTCTTCACGGGTTTGCTGCCGATGAGATTGTGCAAATCCCACAATATTACCTTGGAGCAACTGTCTGGCATCTACTGAAGGTGTCAGACAGTTGCTCCGAAGAAATGTTGTGGAATTTGCACATTCTCATCCGGTGGCAAACCCGTGAAGACTATTTACGGTTTCCCTTAAGCTAAAATTAAATTGCGTTCTTATAGCACACATGTAATTTCAAAGTAATACACCGTAAAAGAGTGAACCGGATAGATCTTACTACTGACTCAGTAAATATATACATATAGGTTACAACTCTATCGTCAGTAAGTGCATCTCAGAACTACGTACAGAAAGGGAAAATTCCTGTCAGTTAAAGCGAACAGTTAATTTCTAATACAAACATTAGTTAATTGGTATTACAGCGTAAAAATAGTAAAAACGTGCGATGCTATACGAAGAATCATGCTTTAAATACACTTTCGCTATTGTTCACTATGGAGAGAAGCTGAAAATCATCTTTCAGTAAAGGTGAAAAATTAACCACATTTAAAAATGAACCATTTATAAAAGCATCAATATATGAAAAAAGCGAAATACAATATATGTAAATCATGGTTGCTAAGAACTGTTTCCTCGAGAATAATAACAGATGGAATGGAAGTACACACAGTTACAGTTTTCCGAAACAAATACAATACACATTAGCGCCATGATTACATTATTAAAAAATTGAGATAAATATGAAACTGTCCATCAAAAATGGTACTTACAATATACACATCAAATTCACAATAGCTTTGCCAAGAATATGCAAATTCAAATAGTAACTATCAGAAGGGAACTATTGTATTAAACAAGAATTAAAACCAAAAACTGTAATACCCATAGGTTAAATCAAATTAGTTCTTGTAAGCAAGTGCTGTACTCCAATTTTAACCCAACAGTGGGGTTTCCTGGAGTTTTTAGGCTAGTAAGAAGTAGCACACCTCATCTAGTCAGTATATACTTCGAATCGTTTTTAACATGAAGCTTAGTGATTTAATCAACAACAAGTTATTACTACAGGTTAAAGTTATTGTATATTATTAATATATAATGACAGCAATACTATGGAATTTTATTTATTTATTTTTAGCAACACACAAGTTACAAATACTGAGTCACACAACACTTAAATTAATGTTTCCCGTCCGTACCTATTGTACTGAAATAACGGAGGTTACAGTCAGCAAAATAAAGTCAAAGTATAGACGGTATCACAACACATTCACTACACAAAAAAGATTCTCATGATTTATTGTTCAGTTTCTCCATACTGACAATTATTTTCTCCGTTGCGTCGTTTAATCTTTTCCCAGATAATATTCGTTCTTTTCATCTCTTTCCTGCACTAACGTGTCGCGATCATTGACAATCACAGCATCTTCTTGATTTACAACATTAGAATCAACTGACCACTTATGAAGTGCGTCATCAATGAATGCTCACTCTTTGGTCACTTCAGGCCCACAAGGATCCTGCTATAGGAATATTGGCTCTCAACTGTATAATAAAATATAAATTCTTATGTAAAAATACCCACAAAAATGCAATGAATCTTGATGTTTTCGTATTGCAGCAGGAGAATGGTATGTCAGGGTTGCACCAACCCCAGCAAGTTAAAACTTGTTTCAACTTCACTAACACCTAAGCACAAATAAAGTTAAGAACACTCGCCTGTAGCATCTTCTGAAATCTCGTAACAGCTACCTGGAACTAAAAGGTAATGTGACATGTCATTAAGCAATTATATAAATAAGTTATAAGGAGGGTAATATAAGAAGGGTTAATATAGCAGCCACTGTCACCTCCCATCATGAGTATGCGTGCACACAGTGGTCCATGAGGAAGACAGCTGTTCCATGTTGGCAATTCTCTGTGCAGAACTCATTCAGATACCAGTCCATCGGTAACAATGCATTTTTGAAATAGGTCTTGGAAAATATTAAGATAACACTTCTGGTTAAATTCGCTTTTCGCATTGAGTAATTGTTCAGGATATTTCTTTCTCCTTTCTACTAAAAATTTCTGTTTCTTCTGGTACCTGTATATTCAGCAACGTCCCCTTGGGTGCAGTACGCAATATCTCCCAATTAAGTCTAACATTATCTTTCATCACTTTGCAGCAATCTGCACAATGAAAGCTATCCTATTCCGGGAATAAATGTACTCCCTCAGACTTGTTTCTAACGAACGGCCCATCTAGCCAATATAATGTTGGTCACAGTCGTTGGATTTAACTTTTCAAACTAATAAATCTTTTGCGTTTGGAACCAATTTTGTACCGCAAACGTGATTGTCAAGTTTTTGTCGTTTGGAATCCTATTTGGACGTTAGCTTTGCGAAATGTTTCTCAGTTTTGACTGATGTATGTCGCAGAAACATACTTTGTTTATAGCTTTCCTTTACTGTCTTAGTCAAGGTACTATTAGTATTTCTGGTGAGCTTATGTCTTTAAGCGAAATTAGTAATAAAAATTGCAAATTAAATAATTTAAGATATTATTGTCATCACGACATAAAATGCTAATTTTGTTAGCGTAATAAATAAAACTCTTAAGTTATTCTGCAGCGATTTTGACGTTTTACGACTAATACTGTATAAATCCCTTAATTTGTTTTCGTTCTTCTTCTCACATGTTTCTGATACTGACACCATGAGATACTAAATTGAAAACTTGCGGAACGATGTTCGTTGACAGTTGATGCACTGATTCCGTGAAGATCTTCCTGCGGCTAATACTAAACCAGATTTCACGAATCCTAAGTATTAAATCTAAAGACAGCACTACCCGAAGCATATCACTGACGTAATGAGTAAAAAATGCTTTCAGTAATTTAGATGGCACTACTCGTAAGATTACCTGAATTTTTTTAGACAAAAAGTAAGATATGGACAACACATCCGCAATGTTGCCTTCCTGATTTTTATATTTCACATCATTTTTCTGCCTATATACAATAAAGAACTCAAAGAACGCATTGCATGGAGAAGAAATAAATATTTCTTAAACAATGTCTGTGGGGCAGCCAATCGAGGGACAATTTTTGAGACTCTGCAACCTTCCCATTTCATCGTGTATACGGTATAATCAACAGTAATAAATGTAACGTAATTCGACGGAAAGCCCTTGTTTCAGGAGCAAACTGACTGGAATGCAGTGAAAATGTGATTAAATCATCTATATGGAACTGAATAAACTGTCCTAATAAAAGCCGGGTGTAAATTCATGTAATTATAAAGATAAATTTACGGTTGCCAATGGAATTCAGTATTAGTTAAATTTTGCATTTTAGTGACATTCCTATCATGGAATGAAACAACCAGTCGTCAGTTCTGAATCGGACAGTTTATTTATAAAACCAATTGATTACAACAGATTTTACTTTGCAGAACAATCAGTAAAACGTGTATTAATGATGCTGGTAATTAGTTGTGCACGAGTAAATCTTCGTGTTATAGCGATCACAAAAAATTTTGTTCCGTCAAACATTCTTGCTGAAACTACAATTATACGCACCAATGATAAGAGAAATGAAATCTAAAAGGATAGGAGTAGGACAGGACATAATAACAACCATGGAGCGTAACATCACTACAGCCTTCACTATTAAGAATTATGATAGATCAACTTCTACATATACTTGAAACTCACTCTCAGTATTGCTTCATTTTAACTTCAATCACGTCAAAGGGACAATAAAAGATACTGGTCACACTCGAAAACGGCAGATAATACATCGATGCAGAAAAGAAACCAAAATCACACAAAGTCAATAAATACCGCTACACAAAAACTACAAAAAGCACTATAATTTGCAAAATTCAATGCCTTCAACAGTTACCTTAAATGTTATCTTCAAATGGTAGTCGTTACGTTGTGGCTCAAACTTTATTTAATGACTTCAGCTGATCAGCAACATTATGAACGTTGTAACTCAAGAAAAACTGTGTTTGACTTTCTGCCAAAAGTATTATTCTCAAATTATTATTCTCAATCACACTGCTTCACTCGCAACATGGGACAGCATGACTTGAGTCCTGTTGCTGTTAATTAACAGTTACATTTTGCGAATAACTCAAAATGCTCTCTAGACTTTTGCAAAGCTGAAAATCTGCAGTGCTTCGATCACGTACTTTGGAATGCTGCAGGTCTGAAATAGAAGCTCAGCGGCACCCATGTTTCATGATTCCAATGTATATCTTATATCCTGACGTAGATTCTCACACTTCTAGTGGCCTTACGTAGCTCTTGAAGCCTCTTTATGACCACTGGTAACTAATGTACTATATGCCCTTCCAACTTACGTTGCCTGTCGAAGGAGCGGGACATTGCCGCGCACAAGTAACTGCGCCTTAACCACTTGAAATGGGAAAAAAATCACTTCTGTCCTTAAGTACTCGCATCTACAATGGTTCTTCTCGTAAGACCAGCTGCCGTCAAAGGCACCCCACATTCCCATATATTTTGTTTCAACCACTCACACAGTTAGAGCTCCGCTACTAATTGCACATAGCACCTATAATTATGAACATAGCGTTCATCGTACATCGCCAGCAGTGAGACTAACGTGGCCTACACAGAAGAGCTTGTGCCACAACGAATATCTTCAGTTACGTAACCTTTCCATTCTTATGAATAACGAACCCAGCTAATCTGCGCGTGCAGTTCGTGTTATAGAAGGAGGACACCGGTCACCAAACATCTTCTCCTTGCTTCCCATGGTACACCTCTCCAGAGACAACGACACGACATGAAAGATTCGATACAACACAAAGTTCCTTGCTTTACTAATATTTCTACTTCAAAAATTTTTCAGAATACGTTCCTGGATCTTTCAGATAATATTTCATTTGTGAAAAATGCATTTCTCATATTTAGCATACAATAGTGAAACTCATCATACATAAGGTCGAAAGAAGAAAAACGATCATAGTCGTGAAAGGAATACTGTTAACTGTAATGCTGTGATAGAGTGGCGCTTAATGTATAGTAGTTTCACACTCAGAGTAGCTATTTTTATGTAATCAGTAGGTCCCCTTCATGTACGAAGAACATTCTCCATTAACATCACTGCCAAATCAAAAATCCTACCACCTAGAAGACCTACAGCAAATATCAACTTTTTTCCTGTGCGTCATTCAGAGAGAAGACATTTGGAGGAAGCTACGTTCTACCGAGCAGAATATCTCAATTTACAGTGTGGGCAACACTGTTCTGTATGCAAGCAGTTAAAATTCCATATCAGCTAATTTCTCCACAGTCGCAGCTACCCTGTGGAGAGGGGAAACATCAGATTGTTTCCCCGTTTTGTGCAGCAGGTCCTGGTGTTTCATACGGCAGTTAGCAGGAACAATCATATACACACACACTCTCACACAAAAAACACACACACTTTACGTTACGATGGCATTTGCTGCGGTCACAGCGCACGCTCTGTTAGTGCGAGTTGCGGCCAGATTTAATCGCGATTTTCGAAATGGTACAACGGGAAACTTTTGCAGGAAGTGCACGTCGCCCGTCCGCTGAAATTCATTTTCTCTTGTCCGGGTATCTTTCATCTCACTTCATGTACCCTCGCCCCACCCTCAACATCCTTTCATTTCTTCTACTCTCTTTCTCTCTCTCTCTCTCTCTCTAAAACTGTCTCTTTCTGTCAGCACAGCTTCTTCCGTCCCCATCGTACACATTCCTGTGTGCCTGTGAATGCACTCACACATCTCTAGGTAAGTGGCAGAGTGCGCTGGGGAAGCGATGGCTTTTGTAAGAGGGAGGAATAGTATGGGTGGGCTGGGATAGTCGGAATAGTGGAAGCAGTGGAATCATTTCTTTGGATGGGAGAGCGAGTAGGGAAGCGTATTGTGAACAACAGTGCACACACACACACACACACACACACACACACACACACACACACACACAAACACACACACATGCACGCACGCACAGACACAGACACACGATAAAAAAAGAGATGAGGATCTCTGTTCTTTATTCCTACGCAGACGCGGATGAATATTCATCAGTGGCTTAATATGCGTTCGGCGACGGTTAAAAATTAATTATAAGACTTATTCAATGAATATAAAACGACCCCGCTTTAAAATCCATTTTGGGTAACGTGTGGGCGAAATGAACGAAACGCGCGTTGTATCTAAACCTAGCAAAAACTCTGCCTCTTTAACGTTGCTGTCGGAAGTTGGACGACGAGTGAAACACGAATATTTAAGACGTTAGTGCTCACAACGCCACGTGAAGTCAAAATTAAACTCCTTCTCATTTCATTTCATGGGGGAAAGCAGTAGACAGCTTTCGCATTTCTAGTGGCACAACTACTTTAGAGTAAAATTACAGATACCAAAAATAGGAAAACACTCGCACATATTGAATCTGAGTTCTCAAACTCATCGGCGATATGAAATAAAGCGATCACCAAGATCACATGCAATAGTATTTATTCGTGATTATCGGTTTCAACAGTTAAGATTTTCACTTATGATCATCAAAAAATTTTTGCTATTAATATCAGAATATGATAGTCATAACTGTTGAAAGCCGTTATCTGGAATAAATACTACTGAATGCGATCATGTCTAGTGAAAGTTTCTTCAAAGGTAATACAGGTCGCTCATTCCCACCTCTAATTATAATAAAATTTCAATCCAACAATGATTCTGAAGCGAAATTTTTACTCCAACCAAAAGAGAATCTGAACAGTAGCACTGCTTAAAGACTGGACTGGTTCATGAAAAACTCATGCTTCAAAATGAAACGACTTTATCGCTTGTAAAATGACTCATTTCTGAATTAGTCATTTTGAGGTATTTGTGAAAAGTAGTAAAGATGAGTGGAAATTACAAAACAGAATCAAAATAGCGAAATACGAGAGCAACTTTCAGTTGCACACTTACCTACTTCAGGCAAAAATATACATAGAAACAAGCTGCACGTACATATGAATGTTACAACCATAACCAGATTAGTGAAAAAAAATCTTAACGTGAAACTTACACGTGATGGTGGCGTCATGTTTCGTTGTAATTGACAACATAGGCGAAAAAATTAATCATAAAACTACAATAGTGAAATATGCTTGATAAAATTACAACAGTAAGAATGATTGCAAAAAATGTCTGACTTTAAAACAAGAACGGGAAAAATTAAAGCCGCATGGCTACCGTCAGGTGTTAAAGTAGTACTGGATGCGGCACGTACACAGTCCACACTGATAGTTACTTCTAATTTATGAAGAACAATAGACACCATAACATAATAAAAGTTCAACAACTAAATAATTACAATATTTAAAACTTGAAATAAAAACCTACAAACGAAGCCGTAAGACTGCCATCAGGTGGCCGAATAGTAGCACCATTTGCTACGTTGATCATCGCAACGGACAAATGTAAATGACAAAAACTAAACAATAAAATAATATACAATTACGATGAAAATAGGAAATGTAAACTCCGTCCAAACGCCTTGGAAGACCAAACGGTGCCGACAGGCCGCCGTATTATCCTCAGCCCACAGGCGTCACTCGATACGGATGTAGAGGGGCACGTGGTCAGCACACCGCTCTCCCGGCCGTATGTCAGTTTACGAGACCGGAGCCGCTACTTCTCAATCAAGTAGCTCCTCCGTTTGCCTCACAATGGCTGAGTGCATCCCGCTTGCCAACAACGCTCGGCAGATTGGATGGTCACCCATCCAAGTGCTAGCCCAGCCCGACAGCGCTTAATTTCGGTGGCCTGACGGGAACCGGTGTTACCACGGCGGCAATGTCGTTGGCTAGGAAATGTGAAGCTTTTATTATATCTGCTGTCAATTCCGACAAGGCACGGCACCAATGGTGCTACTATTCTGCATGTGATGGTACCCATGAAGAATGCTGATTTTTTCTTTGCTGTTCTTGTATTAAACTAAAATTATTTTGCAGTCTTTCTTACAATTATAATTATATCAGGTACATTTCATTACTGTATTTTTATGATTTTGCATTTTGGACTATGTTGTCAATTATGACAAATGTATGGCGCCATCATCACTACCTTACTGCTGTCTGGCGTCAATTTTCACCTCTAAACTTCATGTTAAGGTTTTTTCTCTAGTCTGTTTACGACTGTTATGCACACATCTTGTAACTTTTAACTCTACGTGCAGCATGTGGCTCCTAGGTATGTTTTCGCCCGAAGTACCTTGTGCGTAAAACTGAGAGTTGGTCTTGTATTTCAGATTCTGTTTTGTGCCGACCATTATAGCCGAGCGGTTCAAGGCGCTTCAGTCCGGAACCGCGCTGCTGCTACGGTCACAGGTTCGAATCCTGCCTCGGGCATGGATGTGTGTGATGTCCTTAGGTTTAAGCAGTTCTCAGTCTATGGGACTGATGACCTCAGATGTTGAGTCCCATAGTGCCTAGAGCCATTCTGTTTTGTAGTTTCCATGTATCTTAACTACTTGGTAACAGGTATCTGAAGATGGCTAAGACCGAAAGGCATCATATTACGAGTAACAGTGTCATTCCATTTTTGAAGTATGACTTTTCGATTAGCGACGATTCCAGCCTTTATTCAGTACTACTGTACATTTTTATCGTGGTAACTTGCCTCCCATGCGACTTCATGTCGCAACTGTGTTGCAAAATCGAAACGTCTAGCTAATGCATAAAAACACTGTAATATAATATGCCCTTAAATAAAATTAGCAAGCCTAAGAAGTAAAATCAGGCCCGCCAGGATAGCCGCGCGCGTTGTTCGGCCACTTGCGGGGTTCAGGAAGTCGCGCCGGACCCGCATCGAATTGCAGGGGCGTACTGACGACGAGCGCCAACATGCACGTCAGCCTGGATGCAGTTTTTAGGCTGTTGCTGTTCAAATGTGTGTGAATTTCTAAGTGACCAAACTGCTGAGGTCATCTGTCCCTAGACTTACACACTACTTAAACTATATTAAACTAACTTATGCTACGAAAAACACACACACCCATGCTCGACGGAGGACTCGAACCTCCGGCGGAAGCGGCCGCGCAATCCGTGACACTGCGCCTCTAACAGAGCGGCTACTCCGCACGGCTAAGCGGTTGCTCACATCCGTCTCTAAGTCAATACCAAACTGGTTATCCACGTCGCGTATCGGTTATAAAATTCGCAGACGTTTCCCAAAAGTTTTCTCACATGGGATAACGCTACAGACAAGCGGATGAGTTACTCAGATTCTGTTCTGGACAGAAAGGGCAGAGAGGAGTGGCGACAGGAAGGCCTTCGACCGCCACCTACCAACAACTTTGCTAAATCCAGATGAACACGCTAGCACCATGAAAATACGAGATAATAAGGAGAAGAAGAAGAACGAGAAGGAAAGAGTACCTCACAGTAAAATATTAATAGTCTGTCTTTTCGAAAATGGTCAAGCCAACCACTTTTATTACGATAACCGCAGCACAATTATAGCAACTCGTAAATCATGTTCAATGTGGAAAAATGAAAGATACGTTGAGATGAGGATGGCGGTTCATTGTATTCGAACCCAGTAGTAATTGTTCGTCATTACGAACATGGCTTTCCTGATTTATCTTTTTGTGGTTTGGCATTATTTTTTCCACTCTGAACATCGTTTCATTATTTTTTCAAGTTAATACTGAATTAAAGAGAATTCTCTGAACATTTGGAACATAAGACCACGAAAGAAAATAAGCAGTTTATTTAACTAAGCAATAGGAAAAGCACTAGCGCGACTATGTCTGTCAGATTTCATTTTAGCATGATTGATCCCTGATGATCTGCAACATCTTTGACATTTTGAGAGACACTAGATAATGAAACATTCTTCTTATTTTACTTTAATTTGATATAGATGCTAGCAAAACAATATACGGTTTGTAATTTACGTTTTATTGCGGATGAATGTAATGATCGGTATAAATTGATAACGTTTGTAATACAAATACAGTTTGCGAAAGAGCTTGGAACAGTTCTTTCCCTTCGCAAGGCAGACGTACTGCTTGCGTTTTATGCGCTTCCAGTTCTTATATTCCAAAGCTGATACTGATATGTTCGTGGGACAAAACTCATCCTCTGTGGGTCAGTTATCAGATCCCATGTGTAGCTTTTCCAGACCCGAATTATAATGAGGTTCGTATATTTTTGCCTTTTTAGGCTTTTTTAGGTTCTCTTTTAAGGGTGACTCCTACTTTATTTTTTTTTTTTTTTTCATTTTTGCGAATTGAACATTGGCCAGGTGTGAGTAGGACAAGCGCACTAAGGGTTTCGTACAAGCCTAATTACGTACATAGACAGTTCATCTATCCCAGTAATCGAGAGCCTCTACGATTTATTCCTGTTGTCCACGGAATTCCAATACTTTCGAGAATGTTTTAATTTCAACTGTGAAGTCGCATAACAAAGAAAAATGAAATTATTTTTTTGTCCGATTTTATCAGAAATTAACATTGTTTTGATTTTTTTCTTTACTTATATTGTGAAAACTAGCTTCTTGCTGAATTTCGTGATTCTAGGTCAGCGGGAAGTAGGCAGTACACTAAAAGTTTTGATTAGTGAATTTGGGAGTATCAAAAAATTTGACATAGATGACCGTAGATTCTGATTGCATTGACTTAGAAGTCTAACGTTTTTACACCACCAAGAGACCATTGACTTCAGTGTGTGACGTCGATTTTAGCTCGATACGTCAACCCGTCCCTGAGAAAAAGGGATTTTAATAGTCACAGTGACAGACAGGCAGACATACGGACAACAAAGTGATCGTGTAAGGCTTTCGTTTTTACCGAATGAGGTACAAAATTCAAATAACTACTCAAATATGTGTGTGTATATATCGCCATTTCCAATACAATTTTTTTAAAAATCAGTTAACTCGGAAGGTATGATACACGGCGAGAGAATCTAACAACATGTTGCACCCTGGGAAGAAAAGTGACCCAAGTAACTGAAAAATACGTGAAATGTCTCAACTTACACGAAAAACGTCACATCTCTATCTCACAGTCTGTCCACTCGACAGCAGTTGTGTCAGTTTCGTTGCAGTCTACTTTATTTCACCACCGTTAGAACAGTGGCACTTCAGTTTTGCTGTTTGGATGTGTGCATGACTCATTCAAGAAGAGCCGCACGTTCTGAATTGTGGAACGTTTCGTGTACAAGGTAGTTTGAATCAAATTTTTAGTACCATTGATTATTACAATATCTGTGTATATAATTTGTCTATATCTCAGAGTACAGCGTCCTTCAGACATCCGTGCATATGTAAAGGGACAAACACTGTTTTCAGTATTATAGCTGTTCTAAATGTCACGAAATGTCGTGCGTTGCTACAGACAAGAAAAAAACAGGAAAGGAAACTTCTGCTATTAATAAAGTTTTTATTAAATCGCTTTTGTCGGCGAAAAGTATTCTTGCACTACATACTCCCATTTACGATTCCATATTTCCATAAATTGTGTTCCTTAAATTGTACCTGCTCGATGTTTCTCATTAAATTGTGCTAACTTTTGCATTTGAATTTTTCTAATACTACACTTGCAGCTTGTTTTCCATTTTATATTTTAACTTGCGGACTAATTTTGAGCGATGGAGGTTGCAACGTCTTATTACAGTAAGTATAACGAATATATATAATGTGAGGTGGAAAAAATGGAAAAATATTACATGGTGGGTCTTAAAACACAGTTCTTAGTAAATAAAAAAGTAATACAACTCAAAGAACTAATTAACAATTACCTGATAACACTTCACAGTCGATAAGCACACAACGACAACACTTCACAATCGATAAGTACAGAACGTCATGTCCGTATCACTGCTGAAAAGACTATAACAGAATTTTCTACAACTACTTACTTGAAATATAAAGCACTGTTTACACCATTTAAATATAAGATTTATGGAATTCTTTAAGTCGGTCTATCTCAAGTACTGTATTTTTGAGTTGAGTCACTGTTCTTGCCGGGATGCGATGTTATGTTCAGAAATAACTTGTAAGTCAGTCATAGCTGTGCCTGTATGTGACTGATAGTCAGGCTCCTCCTCAAGCTTCCTTTTTATGAAACTGGTGAGCAGCGCGCAACGTCCATGTTCTGAGAGGAGCAAAATGAAAATACTTGAGACTGAAACTCAAGTGTTCCCTTCGATGTTAAAGAGAAAACCAGATGGAGTCGCGAATAAATATTGCTCGCTGGTGCGGAAAGAAAGCACGCAAACTCCTTCTCCTCCACTTGCTGGCTCTTCCGTACTGTGCAGCATCTGGGGCGTCTTTGAGTGGCTGCAAATGGTGAGTTCCACTGTTTGCACTGGAACAGCGAAATTTTCTCTCCCCGTCGTCTTGCTTGCGAAATCGCTATTTACAGGCGAAGGAAAGCAATTCACGCGTATTGGTTTGGAAGCTACAATCGTGTCGTGAGACAATTTCTCATATCATTTACTTGATTGGATACATCATTCCGAGAGGTAATTCTTCTATTGTAGTTCTCTGTCTTCACTGGAGGTAGTTTCCACTAACACAGAGTTATTTGCTTACGTTTCACAGTTACAGTTTTCCTTACATAGATCTAATGGATATTAATAATAGCTATACTGATTTACTACCCACATTCCTGTCCTGTATTTCAGGGGAAGGTAGTGGCAACTTGCAGTGCCATCTGTCTTCTGACCAACAGAGTGTGCGCCACTCCAAAGCTATTCGTATTACCTGATGGAAACAAAACTGTGTGAGATGAGGGTTTTGCCACCCGTCAATAATGAAATCATAAAGACTGATAGTTTTACCCGTGGTCTAGGGGTCAGTTGGTCTTCAGCTGTGGTGAGGCGCACACGCCTTGCTTGTGTCTCTCCTGTTGTGATGCTTGCGAGTTTAGTTACTTCCGCGTAGCGGCTTATCTCAGAGTCCGTCTTCGTTAACCATCATGGCGTTTTCTAACCGGTACGCCACAATTAAATTACTTTTCCATTAGATCACGAACGACCGAAGGAGTATGAAATTGAACGGTTTATACGGGATGAAATGCGTCTCCCGCCACAAGACGTTCTCAGAATACATTTTTCAGCCCTACTTTGTACACAAGGCTCGCGAATGACGATCTGTGCTCCGGCGTTGTGTGGCACCACGCTAACGACATCAAGTTTCGATACTTTGACTGACATATAGGGACTGTCGTGGTTGATTACGCTGGTTTTACCCTCCGAACGTTCCGGGTTTTCGACCGGTCTGAAATACTGTCGGTCGCTGTGGTGGCCCTGTAAAACCTTACGGCAACGTCGTCAGTCACGTGTCTCAAACGTGGAAGTTGTTTGAAACATACCATGTCCTCAGTGTTGTCCACCAGAAGAAAACTGAACTACGGAAACACCTACATGGTTACTGCAGGGTGCAGGGCTGTAGCCATGTACGATGGTCAGCCTCACACCTGTTCAGGTTGTGGCCAGGAAGGCCTTGTCCGTTCTAAATACCTCCGACGTAGATTGGTTCAGACGCCGATCGGAGACGTCGCTCCTCCTACGGCACTCACTGTGTTACCTCTGCCTTAAGCGTATGCGGCGGTGATGCCTGCTACGCCCCCTCTGAATCAGTCGGTACCCGTGTCGGCTCCTCTCGACGACGCGATGGACATTTCGCCTGTGTCTCCTACTCCCCTGCCGAAGAGGACGACCGTCACATGGCGCAACCTGTGTGTCCCGACCCCACGGTTGTAGGTAATGGAGCTGTACCTACCTCTGCCTTTCTGCCATCTGGTCACATGTCGGACGATAACCGCTTCCCCTCCCCTCCCCGCCCCGTCTCCCATCCGACACCGAAGAGCGTGTTAGGAAGCTAAAGCTACGGTCTCCGAGGAAACGGAAGAGACCACACCGAACCTCTTCTGATGACTGAGTCGATCAGATGTGTGCACAGGATGACGAGCTTGCTACTGATGGGGCGCTGTCCTCTGACGCCCTGACATCCCACGACGCGACGTCCTTCCCTGCCTACATCTGAAGTCAGCGTCCACACCCGGACACCGACATTCGTCCGCCTGCGTCTGATGCGGTTTCATCACTTTCTATGTCTGACGCTACCTGTGCGCGCACCTCTGATAATGATTCATTGAACCTGCTCGGTGACACGTATGTCTCGTGGGCGAACGACATGGATGATAAGGATGGACAGTCTAGAGGTGTGCAGAACGATGGACCCCTCTTGGTGGGGTGGGCTGCAGTGATGTACTCTTCCGTGTGGGCCTAACAGGGAGTTCCTTGTGCTTTCCCCGTGTCTGAATCGCCCGTCCTCCTCGCGAAGGTAGCTTTCCAGACTTATCGCATAGCCACAGTCAATGTCAACAATAATCACATACGCCACAAACTGGCTTTATTCCATTACATGCTGTATGCCGCGGACGTAGACGTATCTCTCCTTTAGGAGCTGCATGTTGCAGCGATCTGTGCTCCCCATGGTATTAAAGCACATGTCTCTCATGGTTTCCCTACTCGTAATGGGGTGGCGATCCTCTTACGTGACGGTATCCTCACTGATGCAGTTGCCTATCTCCCTCATGACAGAGGTATGGCTCTCACGCTTAGTGGCGTCAGGATCGTTAATGTCTACGCACCATCTGGTTCGGGTAGCCGCCGTCAACATTCCATCTTATTCTCAGAGACTGTCACGCCTGTCCTCCTGTGTTGGCAGAATGCACTGATCATGGGAGGTGATTTCAACTGCACCCAGGCTCCCAGAGACCAACTACCACGTCACTCTCCGTGCGCGGCGCTAGCGACAATTCTCTTGCACCTCAGCCTAGTGGATTCTTGGGAGCATATTCATGGCGATCGTCTAGGGTTTACACATTTCACTAGCCATTCTTCTAGCCGACTCGATCGTTTTTACATCTACCGCGACATTGGCAGTGGGGTGCAGGCTGCTGAAGTCCGGCACACTGCGTTCTCGGACCATGACGCACATACCTGAGCCTTCAATCTCTGCTAACAAAGGGTGTGGTGCGGCCGTGGACCATGAACACTGAATACGATCCACCTTACTTTATCTGACTGCCAGTAGCTCCTCGAGACCACGATGGCAGCTTGTCGTCGATGCCGTGATGCCTATCAGTCTGCCCTGTTTTGGTGGGTGCTCTGTGCAAAGCCTCCTCTTCGCAAGGCCTTGATTAGTTACGGAAGGGAGGTTACGGTGTGGCGGCGACGGACTCAGCATTTCTATTACTCCAATCTCCGAGAATGCACTATGATGCCGTATTCGCCAGAGCGTCAGGCTATGGCGAATCGTGCCAAGGCACAGCTCATGTCCCTCTCTCGCCGCTACCTTGATGGAACTATGGTCAGGGCACACACACACGATGGGTTAGTGCAAGGACGTCCACCTATGTATCATGTCCTGAAATACGCCGCCGTCGGAGGAAATTGAATAATGTTCTTACAACTAATTGCGGACAGCGTTTTGATACACAACGGGATATCGGGTATGCCCTCCATGGACATTATAGCACGCCGTATTCTGAACAACGTCACCTCCCTGCCAACATTGAGGCGGTCTCCAGACTCTCCGTTGGCTCGATTCACGTGGATATGACGACGCATCTGACTGCTAACGCCACGGAGGACTAAGTCCATGACGCTGCCTAGGAGGGTTCTACGAACAGGTTGCCTTACCCTGACGGCCTCCCACTGGAGTATTATCGGACATTTCGGCCCCTTCTGGTGCCAGTGTGGACGGAAATTTGTCAGGATCTTAGTGATCTTTCGTGCCGATTCCCGACGGTACACTCGGTGGTTTCTTCATTCTCATCCACAACCTCGGGTTACCTCACTGATATGCGATTACCGCCCCTTGTCGTTGCTCAACAGCGGCGGTTGGCTGCCCGGCTTAAATGGACAGCTCAGCCCGTGGCTCCCCCCCCCCCCCCCCCCCAGCGAAATTCTTTAGGAGGTGCCAGTAGCATCCACACTGTCCTCTCCCACTGTCAGAACATAATTTGCTCACGCACGTCCTATACCTCGACTTTCAGCAGCTCTTCCGTCAGGCGTTCGATTGCGTCGATCACGGCTTCCTGGAAGGGGTGCTCCGCGTTATGGGCGACCCTTACACTCCCGTTGACGTCGTAATGCGTCTCCTTCGTGGGGCTACGTCTCGTGTACTTTGTAATGGGTGTCTCACTCCTGCCATATCGATCTGTCCGTCTTTGCGTCAAGGCTGCTCGCTCTCTGTACTGTTGTATGCAATCGCCATGGTGCCGTTGTTTTTCGGCCTCCGTCAAAGCCTCTCTGGGATGTTTCTCGGTGACCATAGCTGCTCTGCGTATGCGGACGATCTCGTCATCATTCTTCGTAGCGGTGCTGAAGTCATGGAGTCACTGGCATGGTTTACCGCCTACGGCAAAGTTTCTGGTAGTTGCCTTAACGTCTGCAAACCGAGCGCCTTGGCTGTAGCTCCGGTACTTCCTGCGGATGGTGCTGCTCCTTTGCTTGTTGCTAATACTCTCCGAAGTTTAGATCTCGATTTCGCAAGTGATCTGTTGTCGACAAATGCCCTCAATTACCGACGTCAACTTTTCCAACTACGAGCTGGGCTCTTAGATCACCGCTTACGAGCACTCAATCTTCTGCTACGCAGTACGTAAATGTATATTTGACGTCACATATTCCCCACGTGGCACAAACACTTCGTATTCCGCCATCTATGCCCTGCCGCATGCTAGCGGAATTGGGTTCGTTTGTTTGCCACCGCTTGCTATTTCACATAAGGTACTAAACCTTCACTCTCCCGCGGTGCTGGGGTGGTCAGGGTCTGTATCAAATGCCTGACACAGCGGCAGCCCTTTTCATTGGCTCTCAAATGACTTTGTGGTTCCGAAGTCCTACGTGCCTTACCAGCCTACTGCTGGAGGCCCTTGCACTACACTCTCTTGCAGCACCTATCCAACTTCCCGAAGTTCTGCCGCCCATCTTTTACTTCCGCCCCTTTTTCCTTGAACAGAGCTACGTCCTTACTGTGATACTGCCGGCTCAATTGACATTCTTGAAGGCGGTCTATGGTTTCCTTCAGCTGCACAGGTCACCGAATATGATTGAGGGGAAGTTGCCCCATTTCGACTTGCATGCCGTTTGGCGATCGGTGTGAGCTCCTTGCATTGACACAGGCGTCCAGTCTGTATGGTTCCTTACTGTCAATGGGAAGCAAGTATGCCGGTCACGCCTTCACAGGATGCACCTCTCAGACACAATGTTATGTACCGAGTGTGATATTATGGACACAGACGAGCACCGCCTGGTGTGCAGATCGGTGTCTGGTTCTTGGTGCGACAGATGTTGTCCCTAATTACCCGTAGGACGCCTCATCGGATACGTACCCAACTGCTCTTCTGTCCGGAAACAGGATATCGCATAAGCAAAGACTGTGAGGTGGATTTGTGGACACGCAGCACACTACTTGTTCGCTGATGGCGACAAATGTATACTTGACTTTTTGGCAGTTCCTTAATGAATACAACTGTGCAGTTATGCGCAATACAAAATACAGACAATTTTTCTCCAGTTTCCTTTGCAGCGTGTTTCTTAATCCGCCCCAGAACTGGGGTGTTCCCGTCATGAAGAGTTGATCCCCACCACTTCCACACTTAGAAACAATATAGTCACGGTAATCGGAATGTTCTTAGTTTGACGTCTTGTTGCGCCCTCCTTCTCGCCTGATGCAGGTTTCCTTATATTCTCGGTGGTATGAATTACCAAAATAATTAAATAAATAAGTAAAAACGATAAGAAAATTAAATTAATAATCGATGTTCATTGTAACACTGCACCACGTTCCCTACGCTTTGCTTCGGTCCTGGAAAGTGGGATTGGGACATCGTGGCCAGGCCTCAGGTTGTGAACCAAGCCCACTTGGCCCCCCACACCTCTCTTTGGGCGACGGGAATGTGTTCCTTAAAAAAAAAATTTAAAAAAAGTCCTCATAATTAAAACTTCCTCCGTCAGGGGTTCGAAACCCACTACCGCTTAAATTTTGATTAACAATCAGCACTGGTGCCCGAATACTTCCGGCGTAAGAAGTCACCCTCATTCTGCCAACGGCCTTGTCAAAGAGGGCGGAGGAGCGGACAGAGGTTCAGGACAACCTCTTGTTCTTGGGGTGGGAATAAGCAATGATCAACGGCATGAGGTTGCAGAAGGCAATGGAAACCACTGCGTTAACGACACATGACCTGTATCCACAGGACATGTGACTTGTTATTGAAGTGTCTGATCTCTCCATCGGCAAAATATTCCGGAATCGTCCCCCATTCGGATCTGCTTGAGGGGAATGGCAAGGCAGTGGTTCCATGAGAAAAAGATTGAATAATCAACGAAAGGATAGCGTTTTACGATTCGGGGCGTGGAATCAGTCCTCTAGAACTTAGAACTACTTAAACCTAACTAACCTAAGGACATCACACACATACATGCCCGAGGCAGGATTCGAACCTGCAACCGTAGCGGTTACGCGGTTCCAGACTGTAGCGCCTAGAACCGCTCGGCCACTCCGGCCGGCGATGTGGTAGGGATTCTAGAAAATCTCAAAAGAGAAATGCAAAGGCTCAGTCTGGATACAGCAAGGGTCAGTGAAGTTAAATGGAAAGAAACAAGAATTTCTGGTCACATGAGTATAGGGTAATATCAACAGCAGCGGAAAATGGTATAAGCAGAGTAGGATCCTCTATGAATAGGAAAGTAGGGCTGAGAGTGTGTTACTGTGAACAATTCAGTGATAGGGTTATTCTTATCAGAATCGACAACAAACCAACACAGACCACGATAGTTCAGGTATACATGCCGACGTCGCAAGGTGAAGATGAAGAGATAGAGGAAGTATAGAAGATATTGAGAGGGTGATATAATACGTAAAGGGAGATGAAAATCTAATAGTAATGGGGGACTGGAATGTAGTTCTAGGGGAAGGAGTAGAAGAAAAGGTTACAGGAGAATATAGGTCTAGGACAAAGAATGGGAGAGGAGAAAGGCCAATTGAGTTCTGTAATAATTTTCAACTAGTAACAGCCAATACTCTGTTCAAGAATCAAAAGAGGACGAGGTATACTTGGAAAAGGCCGGATGATACGGGAAGATTTCAATTAGGTTACATCAAGGTCAGACAGCGATTCTGAAATCAGATACTTGATTGTAAGGCATACCCACGAGCAGATAGAGATTCGAATCACAGTGTAGTAGTGGTGAAGAGTAAGCTGAATCAATATGCAAATAAGTGGGATACGAAGTACTAAGGAATGACGAGATACTCTTGAAGCTCTCTGAGGTTGTAGATACAGCAATAAAGAATAGTCCAGTAGGCAGTACAGTTGAAGAGCAATGGACATCCCTAAAAAGGGCAATCACAGAAGCTGGCAAGGAAAATATACGTACAAGAAACCATGGGTAACAGAAGAGATACTTCAGATGATCTGTGAAAGACGGAAGTACAGGAATGTTCAGGGATATCCAGGAATACAAAAATACAAGTCGCTGGTGAATTAAATAAACAGGAAGTGCAGGGAAGCTAAAACGAAATGGCTGTATGATAAATGTGAACAAATCGATAAAGACATGATTGTAGGAAGGACTGACTCAGCATACAGGAAAGTCAAAACAACTTCATTGAAATTAAAAGCAATGGTGGTAACATTAAGAGTGCAACGGCAATTTCATTGTTATCTGCAGAGGAGAGAGCGGATAGGTAGAAGGAGTATACAGAAGGCCTCCATGAGGGGGAAGGTTTGCCTGACGTGATAAAAGAAGCAGGAGTCGATTTAGAAGAGATAGCTGATCCAGTATTAGAATCAACATTTAAGAGAGCTTTGGAGGACTTAACATCAAATAAGGCAGAAGGGATAGATAAAATTCGATCAAAATTTCTAAAATCATTAGGGGAAGTGACAACAAAACGACTATTCACGTTGATGTGTAGAACGTATGCGTCTGGCAATATACCATCAGTCTGTCGGAAAAATACGAGGGCTATCCACGAAGTACATTACGTTTTGGAATTAAAAATAAATAAAATATTGGATTTTTTTTAATTATATACAGATGAAAGCCACACTTAAATACTACTTTTCTCTATAGTTGCCATTTAAATTCAGGCACTTACCGTAGCGATGGACGAGCTTGGAAATTCCTTCGTCGTAAAATTCGGCCGTCTGCGCCTTCAACCACGTGGTTACCTCTTCTTGAAGCTGTTCGTCGTCATCAGAACGCTGTATAGCCAACCACTTCTTCATTGCTGGGAATAAGTAGAAGTCGCTCGGTGCCAGGTCGGGACTGTACGGCGGATGAGGAAACAACTCCCACTTAAAAGATTCGAGAACTTCACGAGTGGCATTTGCCGTGTGGGTCCGGGCGTTGTAGTGAATCAGCAAGATCTTTGAGCCCGACTTTCCCCTGCGCTTGTTTTGTATTGCTCTTCTGAGATTGTGCAGAGTTTGGCAATACCTTTCAGAGTTTATTGTAGTGCCTCTTTCCAGGAAATTCACAAAAATCACACCTTTTCTGTCCCAAAAGACAGTCGCCACGTGGTTGAAGGCGCAGGCGGCCGAATTTTACGACGAAGGAATTTCCAAGCTCGTCCATCGCTACGATAAGTGCCTTAATTTAAATGGCAACTATGTAGAAAAGTAGTATTTAAGTGTGGCTTTCATCTGTATATAATAAAAAAATTCAAATACTTTATTTATTTTTAATTCCAAAACGTAATTTACTTTGTGGATAGCCCTCTTATCATGCACACAATTACGAAGACTGCGAAAACAGGAAGGTACGAGAGTTATAATAAAAATCAGCTTAACAGCTCATGCATCCAAGTTACTGACAAGAATATTATACAGAAGAATATAAGAGAGAATTGAGGATGTGCTAAAAAAACGATCAGCTTGGCTTTAGGAAAGGTAAAGGCACGAGAGAAACGATTCTGACGTCGCCGTTGATAATGGAAGAAAGACTAAAGAAAAATCAAGAGACGTTCATAGGATTTGTCGAAGTAGAAAAAGCGATCGACAATGTAAAATGGTGCAAGATGTTCGAAATTCTGAGAAAAATAGGGGTGATCTATAGGGAAAGACGGGTAATACACAATATGTACGAGAATCTACTCTGAGTTGAAGTGGTTAGCACAGAAATTCGTGGCGGACCGCATCAAACCAGTCAGAAGACTGATGACTAAAAAAATAAAGGAGACTGAGTTATAACATAGACAGAACGAATTATGTAAGGAAGTAGTCGTATCCAGTATTATTATCTATTGTAACATTCCCAGAACTTAACAACGGGCAGTTAAAAATTTTTATGATGATTTGCGACTACGCATTGCAGACGCCACAACACAGTGTGTTAGGATGGAAAGTACACGCTTTGATGGGGGCAGTATTAGCGATTCCGAACAAGAAAGGTCATATAAACGCACGTCCTCTTCTTCACAGTTTACGAGGAAACTAGTTTAAACACTGGTGAAGAGGAGAAAAGAAAGTGACCTTAAATGAAACATTTCCATCTAATGTTTCGTTTAATTGTTTACATTTTCTCACCAGACTTGGCAAAAAAGTACACCGTAAACTGCAATGTAGCTATTTTGCTGGCCTTGTAGACAGGTGCTGCTGTGTTGGTGATACGAGCTCATTCATACAGTCGTACAGTCCTTTACGTGAACATACGCATGTCGGATCTGAGCGAGAAGTGCACACTGAAATATTCAGTAAAAAATTGTCCTAAAGAAAATCCTACGTAGCCTAACGTCGCTTTTGTTGCAGTTGCATGTGAGTGGTGGTGAAGAACGACATGCGAATGACGCCCACGATTTTCGAACAGCTGTATGTCGGATACGGTTAACAAAACGCCATATGTTGATTTCAAGTTCTTTGTTCAGAATGAATCACCAATCTGTCACCCCTCGAATCATGTACCATTCCTACTAAATCAACCCGTATATCACGGTGGAGTGCGCATCCCACCAAAACCATCGATTTCCTCTCCTATTCCACTTGCATATTGAGTGATGGGTAAGTCTCCACATCACTTTACGTGCCCTAATTTCTCTTCATTCTCGAGATCCCAGTGTTAGAATACAGATTCTCTAAATTTAACGAACAGGGTTTCGTGAGAAGTACGTTATCTTCCCTGCAAGAATTCCACTAAAGTTCACCAGGCACCTATGTTACACTTTGGTATTGGCTATAACGATTTATTAGATTCCATCAGAGCATCATTGACTTCGTTCGATGTCTGTCGTGATGTCTACGTGTTAAGGACTCCAAAGACTGGAACGATAGAATCTACAGCACTAGTATCTTGTATTGGTTTTACGTGAAGGATGTATTACTTTTTTTAGAACCGTTTCGATAAATCTAAATTTCCTTTCCCCTTCTCTAATAATGACTTTATTGTTAATATTAGCCATAAATAATTATAGCATATTTACATTGCACGATGTTCGCCACTAATTTTGTTATCACTACTCTCATGTTATTTCTCTTAGTCACAGACATTGCGTTACATATATTCAGCAGCGAAAGATGGTCCTGTCGGAGTACAAAGAAGGCGAATATGTTCGTCATTAATACACTGACAGAAAAGCAGGGAACCAGCTGCGTAATCCTCATTCCGCAACCCTCAGCAAAAATTTGGCATGTGAACATACTAGTGCTAGTTTTCCACAGAGCATTCTTAATTTTTTTTACCCAATGTCTTTTTGTTGTTAAGACTTCATTCTCAGCATCTCCTTCTCACGGTCACTGTCTGTATATGAAACTTCCTGGCAGATTAAAACTGTGTGCCGGACCGAGGCTCGAACTCGTGACCTTTGCTTTTCGCGGGCACAACACACGCCCCGTCCTCGCAGCCTTACTTCTGCCAGTACCTCGTCTCCTACCTTCCAAACTTTACAGAAGCTATCCATTCCGGTTTTGCTAGACCAACTTTGAAAGTAGAAGCTTCTGTAAAGTTTGGAAGGTAGGAGACGAGGTACTGGCAGAAGTAAAGCTGTGAGGACGGGGCGTGAATCGTGCTTGGGTAGCTCAGATGGTATAGCCCTTGCCCGCGAAAGGCAAAGGCACCGAGTTCGAGTCTTGGTCCGGCACACAGTTTTAATCTGCGAGGAAGTTTCACATCAGCACACACTCAGCTGCAGAGTGAAAATCTCATACCGTCTATATATGTTTCTCTCCCACTGTCCCGCATTTCTTCCATTAATTTACAGCATATTCCACTGCCACTGTCTCCTCCCTGACTTCCACTGGCGTTTTTTGTATCTCTTTCCCACCGCCACTGTGTGCTCCATACCATGGCATCTCTAAAACTCTGTGTGGCATAAGCAAGTTTTTGCTCTACAGCCACGATTTAAAATTTTCACCTGAAGTGCGATTCCTTTACCTAAGTGTTAAAGTTCGCCAATCTCTGAGGGACCAGATCCCACCCCCAGCTTATTTGTTGTCTCACTCATCCTTTTTTATTTCCACCACCTTCTCTCTCTTTTGCTCCCATTGCATCTATCTCCATCCATCTTGAGCCCGATCTCTGATTGCCATGAGCGATCGGTAGTTAATTGTCAGCGAGGTTAATGAGCGCAGGAGGAGAGTCTTTGGAGGAATGTGCACTGGAGAGTCGCGCCATGGTTGTCAATGGGAAAAGTGATGCAGTGAGTTCTGGACTGGCTTGGCACGTGATAGAGTGTGGGTTGCTTGTTGTTTGTTTGATTTTAGCAGGAAGTAGTGGTCTGTATAAGGAAGTAAACACGGCCGTCCTTGCTGGAGAGGAACGAGTAGCCGTACGCCGCTGTTCCTCGGGGTTTCAGTACGGGCTGTTGGTACGGTGCAGCTTGCTGGTTGCAACCCGTAAGGAATTGTGGAGTGACGGCCTCGGTGTCTTTGTGTGAGACGCTGAGGCTATCCATTCTGGTTTTGCTAGATCAACTTTGAAAGTAGGAGCCTGCTGCCACAGTGAGTATAGTTACCTGCTTCTGCAGACTACTACGAAAGTGTGTGCCACCTCCTAAAGATTCTTCCGCTATCGCCAGCCGTTCTAGTTAGACGTTACCCAGTTTCAGTTGGCTGAATGAACTTATTGATCTGATCTCTGTGTCGGCTCAGTCTGCCCTCAATGCATTGAGATATTTTATGCTCTGTCTTTTTAACATCACGGAGAGTGTGTTTGGTGTGTACGATTTGTCTGGCGTGTTGGCATCTCACGTGTGTTTCATTGGCGGCTGGGGTCGAGAATTTGTATTGCAGCATCAAAATGTTTCCTTGCGGCGCCATGTTATTAACGTAGGTCAGCATATTTCGGTTTGGGTTCTCGTTGATTTTTTTTGTATTTAGTTGTCAGTACCGGATGGTAATTGAATATTTTAGTCTGTTGTAGGCTTGTGAAGACTCCCAAGCTGAATTGGTGGTTTGCAAGCCGGCTGTAGTGTATGAGTGAAATGTGAAGCAGCTCGCATTAAATTAGAGTTGAGAACCAAATCTTCAGTTATTTAATTGCCCATTGTAATTACCATCTGTGGAAATTTTAAAGTCTACCTATTCCTGTTATCCTTTGTTAAACCAATTTCTTCTGTTTAGTTATTCAGTCATATACCCTGTTAACAAATAGCTTGTGTTTACGATAGGCCTTCAGGCCTTTTTCAAAATTAACTTTTGAAGTACTAGTTAACTGATTTTAATTGCACTTCTTTAATTAGCCCTTCAGGCATCATTGGCTGTAGTTGCTGTTTCTTAAAACCAGCTCTTGAGCCGTTAGTGGTTGCAGTTTGCTATTTTTTGCTGGAATCACCCCTTGAAGCGTTATTGGTTGTTGTTTGCTTTTGCTTAAACCAGCCCTTGGCATTTTACTTTGAGAATTTGTTGTATTTCCATTTCAGTTTGTTTTTTATATTAGCCTTTCAGACTGTGAGTGAAAAATTTGGTCTGGCTAGGTTCTCACTAGTATTAAAAAAATCATAAATTGTTAAATATCATTAGCTTGTAATGTCGAGGTTAATTAAATGTTAAATCAAGTCTGTGTTATCTACCTGTCAACTATGTGAAATTGAACAAAAACTGGAACAGTCCTTCCTGTGGTTATTTGGTCGCGTGGCACCGGCTTGAATACCCGTCCGCGTCTGTCACATCTGTCTTTGTCTTTTACTGTCGTTATCTGTGACCAGAAATGTGTCCTCCGTCCATTTGGACCACACTGCGACTGTCTTCCTCCGTCCCTCTGTCTCTTTCACTGCCACGTTCTCTCTGCCTCCATCACTGTCCCTCTTTCTTTCTCTCCCTCTGACACTGTGTCCCATCTTTTCCACAGTCACTGTTTCTCTGCTAATCTCTCCCAGCCAAAAAAGCGCGAATGTGTTCGCGTGCCAGGATTTTTGGTGAGGAAGGCGGAATGAGGCAGCTGGTTCCACAATTTTCTGCCAGATTCTGGTAGAGAACGACATAATTATTCGGATTTTTTGTGCTCTGAAACGAGTATTTTTCCTATGGTTCCCTTCATTTCCCTCCTACAGCAGTGAGTGCTGCTTATACAGGGTGTCACCTAACGTTACCGCTGGATATATTTCGTAAACCACATCAAATACTGACGAACCGATTCCACAGACCGAACGTGAGGGGAGGGGCTAGTGTAATTGTTTAATACAAACCATACAAAAATGCACGGAAGTATGTTTTTTAACACAAACCTTCGTTTTTTAAATGGAGCCACGATAGTTTTGTTAGCACATCTTAACATATAAACAAACACGTAATCAGTGCGGTTTGGTGCACTGTAAAATGTTAATTACATCCGGAGATATTGTAACCTAAAGTTGACGCTTGAAACCTCCGACGTTCAGTTGCGTGTTGTAACAAACACGGGCCACGGTCGGCGAACAGCATCTGTAGGGACATGTTTAAGATGTCGACCGTGTTTACGAGTGTGGCTGTAGTGCACTGTTGTGGTTTGGTCTAGCTGTCGCAGTGTCCGCATGTAGCGCTTGCTGCTATTGTTATTCTGCATTCGTCTCCGCACGCAGACCGACTGTAGTACACCGTGTTACCAGACGTCTGTGATAGTGTAGTGTTGTAGGAACTGTGACCATGGTGTATTCGAACTCTGAAAAGGCGGAGATGATACTCATCTATGGCGAGTGTCGACGAAATGCAGCTGAAGCCTGCAGGGTGTATGCAGAACGGTACCCGGACAGAGAGCATCCAACGTGCCACACATTGCAAAACATCTACCGCCAAATGTATGCAACAGGTATGGTCGTAGCCGCAAAGGGGTCCGAAACAGGCCCGTCACAGGAGAAGCGGGTGCAGTTGGTGTGTTAGCTGCTGTTGCTATGAACCCACACATGAGTACAGGGGACACTGCGAGAGCCGGTGGACTGAGTCAAAGTAGTGTCATGCGCATACTGCATCGTCACCGCTCTCACCCGTTTCATGTGCCGCTACATCAGCAATTAAATGGTGATGACTTTAATCATCGAGTGCAATTCTGTCAATGGGCATTAACAGATAATGCATTGCAGTTTTACCTGTTTACCGATGAAGCGGGTTTCACAAACCACGGGGCAGTGAATCTACGGGACATGCATTACTGGAACGTGGACAATCCTCACTGGCTCAGACAGGTAGAGCGACAGCGACCGTGGACTGTAAATGTATGGCGCGGAATCATTGGCGACCACCTCATTGGTCCTCACTTCATTGCAGGGGCCCAAACAGCTGCAACATACATCGCGTTTCTACAGAATGACCTGCCAACGTTGCTCGAAAATGTCCCACTGGAAACGCATCGGCGTATGTGGTATCAGCATGATGGTGCACCTACACATTCCGCAATTAACACTAGGCTGACCCTTGACAGGATGTTCGACAGGCGTTTCACAGGACGTGGAGGACGCATAAATTGGCCAGCCCGTTCTCCTGATCATACACCTCTGGACTTCTTTCTGTGGGGTACGTTAAAGGAGAATGTGTACCGTGATGTGCCTACAACCCCAGAGGATATGAAACAACCTATTGTGGCAGCCTGCGTCGACATTACACCAAATGTACTGCGGCGTGTACGACATTCATTACGCCAGAGATTGCAATTGTGTGCAGCAAATGATGGCCACCACGTTGAACTTCTATTGGCCTGACATGTCGGGACACACTCTATTCCACTACGTAATTGAAAACGGAAACCACGTGTGGACGTGTACCTCACCCCTCAAGGTAATGTACATGTGCGTCAGTGAAAAAGACCAATAAAAAGGTGTTAGCATGTGGACCTAATGTACTGTTCCAGTCCCTTCTCTACCTAAGGTCCATCACCGTTCCCTTTGGATCCCTTTGGATCCCTCCGACACACACGATCGAACAGCGGAGGAGTGGTACTCAAGCGTCAACTTTAAGTTACAATATCTCCGGATGTAGTTAAGATTTTACAATGCAACAAACGGCACTGATTACGTATTTGTTTATATGTTCAGGTGTGCTAACAAAACTAACGGGGTTCCATTTAAAAAAACGTAGGTCGGTGTTGAAAAACATACTTCCGTGCATTTTTGTATGGTTTGTATTAACCAATTACACTAGCCCCTCTCCTCACGTCCGGTCTGTGGAATCGATTCGTCAGTATTTGATGTGGTTTACGAGATATATCCAGCGGTAATGTTAGGTGACTCACGCTGTGTAAGACCAAATCTGAAGGTCAGTAAATTTTTTACATTGTAGTTATATACTTCGAAAGATTCAAATACGTCTGGAACCGCGCGACCGCTACGGTCTCAGGTTCGAATCCTGCCTCCGGCATGGATGTGTGTGATGTCCTTAGGTTAGTTAGGTTTAAGTAGTTCTAAGTTCTACGGGACTGATGACCTTAGAAGTTAAGTCCCATAGTGCTCAGAGCCATTTGATTCAAATACTTTGACACATACAAACAACAAAAATACACATAATGTAACTTTAACACAAAATCGTATGCTTTATATTTCATCTGGTTATACTGCTCATCGGTTCATCGACCGCAATTCATAGAAAACGTCCAGCTTATGATGTTTGTATCTCAAAAGAGTAAAAATACTTTTAAAAACATTTTTTCTCAATTTGCCGGTTTTCCAGTTTTACATATTTTTGGAACGCATTTTAAGTTCTTTTCAGGCATCTTTAGACCCTTTTCATATCTTTTTTGTCTCTGTAGTCTGTCACTTTGGGCATATTTGTGTGTATGAGATGTTGTGTCGGCTATCTTGGGAGACAGCATGCACACAAACGAGGAAGGAGAGAAGTTGCAAAGGCCGGACATGTCCGAAAGAACAGATACAATTTTCATATATATATATATATATATATATATATATATATATATATATATATATATATATATATATATACTTAAGGCTCTTCTTCTGTGCTGATGCAGAAACGGTGCCCGAAATTTACGGGAATCGGCGGAAAAGCCGCGAGTAGAAAGTATAATGGTCAGGGGTACTAAGAATATGGAAATGAGCGTTTGGCGTCAGTGGCCGGGAGGCCCCTCGCGGGGCAGGTCCGGCCGCCATATCGCAGGTCTTATTACATTCGGCGCCACATGGGGCGACCTGCACGCCGGATGGGGATGAAATGATGATGAACACAACACAACACCCAGTCCCTGAGCGGAGAAAATCTCCGACCCAGCCGGGAATCGAACCCGGGCCCAGAGGACGGCAATCCGTCACGCTGACCACTCAGCTACTGGGGCGGACACTAAGAATATAGTGTGGGACAATAAGTTTCGAATGTGGATTCAAATGGTTCAAATGTCTCTGAGCACAATGGGACTTAACTTCAGAGGTCATCAGTCCCCTAGAACTCAAAACTACTTAAACCTAACTAACATAAGGACATCACACACATGCATGCCCGAGGCAGGATTCGAACCTGCGACCGTAGCAGCAGCGCGGTTCCGGACTGAAGCGCCTAGAACCGCTCGGCCACTCCGGCCGGCCGAATATGGGTCTCACGGGAGACGTTCCAAAGATAAGTCCCTGCAGTCGCACTATCCTCTGTGTCCTCGGTGTCTCAGATGCATAGAGCGTCTGTCATGTAAGCATGAGTCCCCGATCGGGACACACATTTTCAACTGTCCCCGTTGACTTATATCAACGCCTGTATGCAACAAGGGGTATTCTTTTCACTGTAATTTCATTAAAACAAGCTGCGTGGTCACCGATGGTATCTTTTCTTTCGCACATGTCCGAAAGAACAGATACCATCTTCACATATATAGATTATAACTGAGTTCCCGATCAACACTTGGACTCGGGGCCTTTGCCTTACCCGGGCAGTCTACCGACTGAGACACCTAGGCATGACCCGTCCTCATAGCTTTACTTCCGCCAATGCTTCATCTCCTACCTTCTGAATTTCAGAGAAGTTCTCCTGCGAAACCTGCAAGACTTCTTCCATGAATGATAGTCTTGCAAGTTTCGCAGGAGAACTTTCAGTGAAGTTGGGAAGGCAGGAGACGACGTACCGGCGGAAATAAAGCTGTGAGGAGAGATCCAAGTTGTGCTTGGGTAACTCAGTCGCTAGTCGGCTTTCAGCCGTGACACGGTGCGGACCAGCTCGGCATGCCGGGCAGCGCTCCGCAGACGTTATTGTTTACCTGCTACCGTGCGTTCGTGCGTCGTTGTATTCACTTACAGTACGGGTACCGAGCCACCATGGCGTTATCATATCGACGAGCCACATTGAAAATAATGTTCAACGCATCTTATGCAGGACCGAAGACCCATGAAATAGACGTCATGCTCACAGAACCATTTGTGTATTGTATCCAGCACAGTTTACCCCAAACCTACTGACGAAGGGGCCTGTAACAGACTCCTCCAACGATCTACAAACGGCCTCCGCTTCTGCCACGTTGACGGTAATGTCAGCGTGCTAGCAGTTGACCTTGCTGGTCTGTAGGTGCATACCATGCGCATTTTTGAACTGCTGTTCGAAGTTCCTACCAATTTTGTCATATGACACAGTTTTGACCTCATAGAGGGGAAGTGAAATACATTTGAAATGTACCATGTACGTAATGAGATACGCCAAGTGCGCATAGGACTTAAGAACACGTTCCATCTTACGCTTTTGGTGGAGGCTGCCACGAAATTGTTGTATATGATGGCCAACAGAGGACCTGTTCGGGTGCGGCAAGGAGGGTCATGTCCGAAATGAATGCCTGCAGCACTGTCTTGTTCAGGTGTCCCATAATGAACTTCCCAGCGATCCACGATAACCCCTCTCCCACTTGAGTATGCGGAGGCGGCACGACACGATGTGACGGATGATCAGAACCTCATGCTTCCTCAAGCCGCTACAAGTTCCGTTGGAGAGTCGGTGGCACCGCAGCCAAATGGTGCAGAAGTTCCTGCGGCCTCTGCGCATCGCGGCTTCGTGGGCACCCGGCCGCCTTCACTGTCGGGATCTGACACAGGGATTCCGAGGACTGTGTCGAGCCCCACCCACCCCTGGATGTCGAGTCTCGGACCCCCCCCCCCCCTCCCCCCAATAATAGCCCACACACCACGAGAAGAGGTGATTGTCAGCTGAAGAAGGGGACAGGCATGTGAAACAAGTGGAAGACATAGACTCTGTTGCAGCATCTACAGTTGCAACCGGTTGCAGCGGGCTCATTCACCAGAAGGCGGCTGACGGAATGGAACACTCGCCTCCTCCTGGTGGCCCTGAAAACGAGGCGCATCAGGTCGACTTCCAGAATGTGGGCCACTGTGCAAATGGCTAACCACCACTGACCTCCGAATCATCTCTTGGTGATTGGGCAGATGACATGGAGGCAGTTGATGATGCACAGCACACATAGATAACTCATTCGGTGGCCGCGGCTGGCACTTAAGCCGAAGGGGCCCCTTCCCATCAGGGTATCATATGGCACAATAATGATCGTCATACGGCCAGACGGCTGTGTGGTGCTCGACCTCACCATGGGCTTGCACCCGTGCACTTCCTCCACCACTTGATATGTCTCAGTCCTACAATGTGGGAACAGTCAATGTCAATGGTGTCCAATTTTGTCTGCTCCACTCTCAAGTCCCGCATGTTACATGACATGATCAGAACGGCAGACTTGGACACTGCCCTTCTCCAGGAGGTCCAACCAGAGCTGCGTTTAGACCTTTATGCCTACACTACCTGCAGCCTGCCATCTGCTGATGGCATGGAAGTGATGGACTTGACATACTTGCTGAATGCAGGAGGCATCGCATTCACCCTTGGCACAGTCCGCCTCTTTAACGCTTACGTGCCCTCCGGCACTTCACACCATGCTGACAGTCATGTCATCTATTCGGAGGAGGTCGCTCCACTTTTTCAAAGAAATATGGATCATTACATAGTGGGCGGCGATTTTAACAGTGTTCTGCAGCCCAAGAATCAGATACCGCATTACGTCCCATGCCCGGCTCTACACGCACTGGTGCGTGTCCTCGCACTGCACGACACATAGCACTTACATCATGGGGACCAGTGCGGATGTATGCACTTTACCGATCACTCTGCCAGTCGTCTGGACCGGATATATATATATCACGCGGCCTTCGCATAGCGATCCGTGATGCAGGAATCGAGCCGATGGCCTTCACGGATCATCACTCGTGTATATGCACCTTACCCCAACAACTCACCAGAAGCAACAGAAGCCGATGTACCTTTAACGTCACTCTCCGTTACGAGATAAGATGTCAACAAGCAATTACTGACACGTGGAACCATTCTTCAAATGTTCAAATGTGTGTGAGTTCTTAAGGGACCAAACTGCTGAGGTCATCGGTCCCTAGACTTACACACGTAAACTAACTTAAACTAACCTATGCAGAGAACAACACACACACACACACCCATGCCCGAGGGAGGACTCGAACCTCCGGAGGGAGGGGCCGCGCGGTCAGTGACATGGCGCCTCTAATCACGCGGCCACTCGGCACGGCGGACCACTGACTCAGGCGCCTGCCCATGCACGCTTCCACGTTCCTGTAGTGGCTAGGATTTGTCAGACCTGCTCTCAGATAGACCCTGATGGCTTACGGGCGCGACAGATCGAGCTGGCAAAGGATGACTTCGGAAAGAGTTACTGGAGTTGGCAAAGCAACCGCCGTCTCCGGAAAATCAAATGTACGTACAACGCATCAAAGCTCGTCTACTATGTTTCAGGGCAGAGCAGATAAAAGATGTCCGCATTCGTGCGAGAGTGCAAGACTGCATCCCCAACGAAACGACATCAGTCTACCATACTGTGCGTGAGAGATGCCACCGAAAACATCAGCTCATCGCGGCGATAAACATGGAAGTGGGTGGCCGCGCAGTGACACACGTTCGCCCGGCACTGTTGGACCTTGTACGTGGAAGATCGGCGAAAGGTACGTGATTATGACGAGGGGCAGTATGACTTTACCTCTAGGAACGTGGCATCCGGTGATACCTTCCTGTTCCCCATCACATCCGACGAGCTGACGTCGGCCGTGGCACGTGGAGCACCGAAAAAATCGCTAGGTCTGAACGGTTTATCCCTGGGATTCTACCGAACTTCTTATGACCTTATGGGCGACAAGTGGTTCCAAATATTCCAAGACCTGGTCCATCCTCATTTCACTGTCCCCACGGAATTCACAGAGGGAATCTTGATCTCAATACCGAAAGCGACACCCTTCCACAACGATTACAAGATGTTGGCGCGCTTCCTCTGCGTGCGTCTTCACCCTGCAAATGGGAAAGCCATCCGCACCGATCAGACACGTTTGGGTGGTGTCAGCAACATTCATACAGTGTTAGGAGCATACCGCGACGTAATAGCTTTGACGGCGGCTTGCAAAATACGAGGCGTCCTTGTCGCCGTAGATTTTGACAACGCGTTCGAACGCCTCGGTCATTGCATCCTACGCGCTGTTTTGGAATACATGGGCCTCTCTCCAGAGTCTGCACAGGTTGACCTTCGATTTATCGACGGAGGGTGTTCCTGCATAATGGTGAACGGTTACCAGTCTGGTCACATCTTTGTTGGACGGTCAGTGCGACAAGGATGCCCCTTGTCTGGCATATTACTTGTGGCAGCGCTTGAGCCAGCTTTGCGTGGTCTACAACGGCGATTAGCAGGCATCTGCATACGGGTGAGACGTTTAATTGTGGTGCATTCACCGATGATGTGGTGTTCCTGCCCAGATCAGAGGATGAAATACACATGGCGCTTCAGTGGCTACGCTAGTATGGGACGGTCGCTGGGAGCGTCATGAAGACGACAAAATACATGGATGTCGGTGAGGGGGAGGGGGGGGGGGGGGTAGGGGCTTTGCCTCGCAACGATGGTGCCCATTGACAAGGTTTCTGTCCTCAAATGTTTAGGAAAGCCGTTCTACAGCAATGTTCGCCGCACGGCGGCAGCTACGTACCGTCGGCTACTACACCAGACACGTGCTCTGATACAGGCCACACAATGCGTCGAATTGACATGCTCCTACGAAGACGGTACGTCAACACGTATCTTGTCTCCAAGATGAACTATTTTGCACGTGTCCTTCCCTTGGCGATTACGATGGACGATAAATTTCAAGCAGCACAGGGACATTTCGTGAGCACCGGTCTTGTTTTTAAAGTTCTATACGCCACCCCGACCCTGCCGCAGCCAGCGGCGGCATCAGTTCAATTTTTGTCTACAACAGTGCGCGCTCGCTCTATCACAACACTATGTGGCACACTTGGAACTCTGCCCACACCACTCTGACGGGCACCCTGATAGCTGACGTGGCTCCACGCTCTCTGCACCCACTGGATTCTGTGGGACACATTTCACCGGCACTCGCTCACATCAGAGGGTTCTTGATTGATCTCACCTACTTACGATCAGACATTCCAACAACACGGATGCCCAGCACGAAAGACTATTATCGTCTTTACCAATAGCAGCAACCTGTCAATACGGACGCTCACCAGCATCCCGAAGTTGGCTGGAACACGGTGTGGCGAGAAATGCACACACCGTTTCTACCTACCACAGCTCTTTCATTGTGGTACGTGGTTGTGATCGCGAAATTCGCTACTCGTCAGAGACTACATTCCATTCATCTGACGGACGACTCCTTGTGTCCGACATGCTCAATCGCTGATTCGGATGCACACCGCCTGACTTGTGCCGCGACCAGCGAGTGCTGGTTTTTCATGGAGCGCATGCTGGCATTACTCTTGTGGCGACTGGCAGAATCTGTCTCCCATAATGATAATTTGTGACCCGACGGCATAAACTTTCCACCAAACAGGATGAACGCCGTTAGCTAGCTAAAAGGGATGACTCTGTACTACATATTCCGTCTTGCTCACAAAGAGAAACTCCACATTCGGTCCCTAATGATGACGACACACGTAGCTTTCAGCCGCCACCTGATATACAGGACATACTTCGCTAATTATTTAGGTTCATCATTTGCGGACCCTCCTGCTCGCTGGGACGTTCCGGGTAGGAGACGCTGTACCTGAAAAATACTCTTGGAGCACATTGATTCACTACGGACGCAATAAGCAGCTGCAGCAGCAAGTCGTATACTCCTAGCTCACTCATTTGTTACATAGTTTAATTATTAATTTCTTTGCGTGTTTTTGGTACTTGCATCGTTTAATTCATAAATTTCTGGCGTATTATAGTATTTGAGAGTTATAGCATCGCGTTTTAGTGCCTGAATAGTGTAAAATCACGTAGTCACCTTCCGCCGCCAAACAGTGTGTCAGCAATGCGCAAGTAGCAGCATTACTGCATTTACTAGGCATTCTTGTATTTTAATAACCGTTCAAATTTTGTGTCGATTTTTTTTGCGCTCTCTGTAGATTAGTTCAGACGTTCTTTGCACAACAGTTTTTAGCATGGATAGGGACTGCAACTGCTGTGTTCGGATGCAGGCTGAGTTGGCATCCCTTCGCTCCCAGCTTCAGGCAGTGTTGGCTTCGGTCACACAGCTTGAGGCTGTTGCCAATGGGCATCACTGTGGGGGTTTGTCGGGGACGGCCAGCTCGTCCCATGCACTCCCCCGATCGGACTACGACTGTGGTTGCCCGGGATACTGCCCGCATTGAGGCTGATCCCTCACCTGTGGTAGAGTGGGAGCTCGTCTCAAGGTGTGGCAGGGGGCGAAAGACATTCCGGAGGGCTGAACGGAAAGCCTCTCCAGTTTGTCTGACGAACCGGTTTCAGGCTCTGTCTCAGGCTTATACTGATCTTCGGCCTGACATGGCTGCTTGTCCTGCTCCAGAGGTTGCCCCTCAGTCAGCAAGATCCGGGCGGTCGCAGAGGGTGGGCTTACTGGTAGTTGGGAGCTCCAACGTCAGGCGCGTAATGGGGCCCCTTAGGGATATGGCAGCAAGAGAGGGGAAGAAAACCAATGTGCACTCCGTGTGCATACCGGGGGGAGTCATTCCAGATGTGGAAAGGGTCCTTCCGGATGCCATGAAGGGTACGGGATGCACCCATCTGCAGGTGGTCGCTCATGTCAGCATCAATTATGTGTGACGCTGTGGATGGGAGGAAATTCTCTCTGGCTTCCGGCGGCTATCTGATTTGGTGAAGACTGCCAGTCTCGCTAGCGGGATGAAAGCAGAGCTCACCATCAGCAGCATCGTCGACGGGACTGACTGTGGACCTTTGGTACAGAGCCGAGTGGAGGGTCTGAATCAGAGGCTGAGACGGTTCTGCGACCGTGTGGGCTGCAGATTCATCGACTTGCCCCATAGGGTGGTGGGGTTTCGGGTTCCGCTGGATAGGTCAGGAGTCCACTACACGCAGCAAGCGGCTACACGGGTAGAAGGGGTTGTGTGGCGTGGACTGGGCGGTTTTTTAGGTTAGATGGCCTTGGGCAAGTACAGAAAGGGTAACAGCCTCAACGGGTGCGGGGCAAAGTCAGGACATTCGGGGACAAAGCAGCAATCGGCATTGTAATTGTATACTGTCGAAGCTGCGTTGGTAAAGTACCGGAACTTCAAGCACTGATAGAAAGCACCGAAGCTGATATCGTTATAGGTACAGAAAGCTGGCTGAAGCCAGAGATAAATTCTACCAAAATTATACAAAGGTACAGACGGTGTTTAGAAAGGATAGATTGCATGCAACCGGTGGTGGCGTGTTCGTCGCTGTTAGTAGTAGTTTATCCTGTACTGAAGTAGAAGTGGATAGTTCCTGTGAATTATTATGGGTGGAGGTTACACTCAACAACCGAGCTAGGTTAAAAATTGTCTCCTTTTACCGACCTCCCGATTCAGCAGCATTAGTGGCAGAACAACTGAGAGATAATTTGGAATACATTTCACATAAATTTTCTCAGCAAGTTATAGTTTTAGGTGGAGATTTCAATTTACCAGATATAGACTGGGACACTCAGATGTTTAGGACGGGTGGTAGGGACAGAGCATCGAGTGACATTATACTGAGTGCACTATCCGAAAATAACCTCGAGCAATTAAACAGAGAACCGACTCGTGGAGATAACATCTTGGATCTACTGATAACAAACAGACACGAACTTTTAGACTCTGTATGTGCAGAACAGGGAATCAGTGATCATAAGGCCGTTGCAACATCCCTTAATATGGAAGTTAATAGGAATATAAAAAAAGGGAGGAAGGTTTATCTGTTTAGCAAAACTAATAGAAGGCATATTTCAGACTACCTAACAGAACAAAACGAAAATTTCTGTTCCGGCACTGACAATGTTGAGTGTTTATGGAAAAAGTTCAAGGCAATCGTAAAATGCGTATTAGACAGGTACGTGCCGAGTAAAACTGTGAGGGACGGGAAAAACCCATCGTGGTACAGCAACAAAGTTAGTAAACTACTGTGAAAGCAAAGAGAGCTCCACTCCAAGTTTAAACGCAGCCAAAACCTCTCAGACAAACAGAAGCTAAACGATGTCAAAGTTAGCGTTAGGAGGGCTATGCGTGAAGCGTTCATTGAATTCGAAAGTGAAATTCTATGTACCGACTTGACAGAAAATCCTAGGAAGTTCTGGTCTTACGTTAAATCAGTAAGTGGCTCGATACAGCATATCCAGACAATCCGGGATGAAGATGGCTTCGAAACAGAGGATGACACGCGTAAAGCTGAAATACTAAACACCTTTTTCCAAAGCTGTTTCACAGAGGAAGACCGCACTGCAGTTCCTTCTCTAAATTCTCGCACAAACGAAAAAATGGCTGACATCGAAATAAGTGTCCAAGGAATAGAAAAGCAACTGGAATTACTCAACAGAGGAAAGTCCAGTGGACCTGACGGGATACCAATTCGATTCTACACAGAGTACGCGAAAGAACTTGCCCCCCTTCTAACAGCCGTGTACCGCAAGTCTCTAGAGCAACGGAAGGTTCCAAATGATTGGAAAAGAGCACAGGTAGTCCCAGTCTTCAAGAAGGCTCGTCGAGCAGATGCGCAAAACTACAAACCTATATCTCTGACGTCGATCTGTTGTAGAATTTTAGAACATGTTTTTTGCTCGAGTATCATGTCGTTTTTGGAAACCCAGAATCTACTATGTAGGAATCAACATGGACTCCGGAAACAGCGATCGTGTGAGACCCAACTCCCTTTATTTGTTCATGAGACCCAGAAAATATTAGATACAGGTTCCCAGGTAGATGTTATTTTTCTTCACTTCCGGAAGGCGTTCGATACAGTTCCGCACTGTCGCCTGATAAACAAAGGAAGAGCCTACGGAATATCAGACCAGCTGTGTGGCTGGATTGAAGAGTTTTTAGCAAACAGTACACAGCATGTTGTTCTCAATGTAGAGACGTCTACAGACGTTAAAGTAACTTCTGGCGTGCCACAGGGGAGTGTTATGGGACCATTGCTTTTCACAATATATGTAAATGACCTAGTAGATAGTGTCGGAAGTTCCATGCGGGTTTTCGCGGATGATGCTGTAGTATACAGAGAAGTTTCAGCATTAGAAAATTGTAGCGAAATGCAGGAAGATCTGCAGCGGATAGGCACTTGGTGCAGGGAGTGGCAACTGACCCTTAACATAGACAAATGTAATGTATTGCGAATACATAGAAAGAAGGATCCTTTATTGTATGATTATATGATAGCGGAAAAAACACTGATAGCAGTTATTCTGTAAAATATCTGGGATTATGGGTGCGGAACGATTTGAAGTGGAATGATCATATAAAATTAATTGTTAGTAAGGCGGGTACCAGGTTGAGATTCATTGGGAGAGTCCTTAGAAAATGTAGTCCATCAACAAAGGAGGTAGCTTACAAAACACTCGTTCGACATATACTTGAGTATTGCTCATCAGTGTGGGATCCGTACGAGATCGGGTTGACGGAGGAGATAGAGAAGAACCAAAGAAGAGCGGTGCGTTTCGTCACAGGGTTATTTGGTAACCGTGATAGCGTTACGGAGATGTTCAACAAACTCAAGTGGCAGACTCTGCAAGAGAGGCGCTCTGCATCGCGGTGTAGCTTGCTCGCCAGGTTTCGAGAGGGTGCGTTTTTGGATGAGGTATCGAATATATTGCTTCCCCCTACTTATACCTCCCGGGGAGATCACGAATGTAAAATTAGAGAGATTCGAGCGCGCACGGAGGCTTTCCGGCAGTCGTTCTTCCCGCGAACCATACGCGACTGGAACAGGAAAGGGAGGTAATGACAGTGGCACGTAAAGTGCCCTCCGCCACACACCGTTGGGTGGCTTGCGGAGTATCACTGTAGATGTAGATGAATACAGACAAGCCGCTACCAACAGACGAGAAGACGACAGGGACGCTCGGCATCGGCAGTTGTAGGACCTTATTTTAAATAAAAAAATTCAATTCAATAAATAAATCAATAAATACAAAGGAAACAGAATCAATAAATAAACATAGACAAACCTGCTAAATCCTCTCCCTGAACCTTTGACCCCAGAAAACGTTGCTTGGGCATGGCGACGGGATGGCCAGGCATCGGGTGTCGCCCCATGCCCTACCCGTCGTCCTGGTCTTGCAACGGTTCACATGGTTCAAATGGCTCTAAGCACTATAGGACTTAACATCTGAGGTCACCAGTTTCCTAGACTTATAACTACTTAAACCTAACTAACATAATGTCATCACACACATCCATGCCCGAGGCAAGATTCGAACCTTAGACCGTAGCAGCAGCGTGGCTCCGGACTGAAGCTCCTAGAACCGCTCGGCCACAGCGACCGGCTGCAACGGTTCCTTAGATGTCCTTAAAAAATAAAAAAAGGGGTGGGAGGGGCTTACGTCTATGATTAGTTGTCAAAACGTCCTCGGTCCCGGGTTCAAACCATCCCATTGCTTCAATATCGAACCAAACTGAAAAAGTAGCTAGAGTAGGCTACTTAGCCACGAAGGGCAAAGCCCCGAGTTCCAGTATCGGCCAGGCACACAGTTTTGAGCTGTCAGAAAGATTCGTATCAGCGTACACTTCATTGCAGAATGAAAAGTTCATTCAGAAAATATTTCTGTTGTTTCAGAGTAAAAAAAAAAATTGACCAACTAACGTGTGTACATGACAGATCACATCACAAACCACTACCGCAAATTCCAATTACAATGACACTGATGTTCGTAAGTTCTCGTTGTCATCTTTGTTAACGACAGCCTCTCATACCTCGGCGGATGATATTATTTATGCCAAATAAACGGCAATGTTACAGAAGTTATGCAATAACTTTAAAATTAAAAGCGCTTTAAAATTATTCGCACTATAACTGGGACTAAACAGTACGCAGTTAATAACTGTTTGAAGGGCGTCAGATGGTTTTTGCCTTTCCAACTTCGGCAGAGTATGCTTACAACTAGGCAAATTAAGGTGGAGGCTCTTGGTGTAGCTTTACAGTAGCAGCCTGTGCTGGCAGTTGAACGTCAGCTCCGGTGGCGTCAAGTTGGCGCGACTCTGTGTCGACTGACATTGCCCCGAGTCTCTAGGCTTGTGGCTGCGTGGTTAGCTGTTGCAATGTGTTGGGACGCCCCCTTCAAAATTTGAGTCTTTGAACGGAATGGAAAATTTTAGGCCGAGAGAAGCTGGCGTTTTCTCTACTGTCTTCTGATTTGAAGAAACTTCTGCTGTTTCCAAAGGAAAGTCTGTCCTAATTGTGTACTAACAACGTTTACAGATTTTAGTAATGTAGTTAAAAAGTTGTATGTATCATACTTAATGAGTAACCTGTCCTAGCGGAGCTCTCAGTTCACTGTCATGTACTAAAAACATACTTGTATGCTGTCGCTTTATGTTAAAAATCTTAAAAGGAATTTGACTGCTGCAAACATCAGCAGCGTTAAAAATCCCTCTGTGCGTACTAACGGATTTAAAGAACAATACTGAAATAATTCTCATTAGAACTTCCTAAGCATTTCACAGATAACTTTAAAGAGGATGTCTTCGCTTTGGAATCCCATTGAAATTAAGAAAAAAGCTATTATAATAAAATTTTAAACAACTCGCCTTTCCATAGCGCCTATAGCGTTAATATTACCCCGTACACGGATTAAAATATCGCACTGAAATACTTCAGACATAAACATTCGAAGGTATTACACAAAAATGTGTTAATATTGATATCATGTTTTTCTGATAGGAAAACGTAAATAACTTCTAAAGGGCCACGCTGAGCTTTCCTCCGTCGTATCAAATTCGCCGCTGCAGACGTTTGGCAGATCGTCCGATCTAGAGTTGCGTTCTATCAAAACTACGGTTCGGTAGTTTTGTTACAGTACATATATGACTTAGTAAATGGTAGGATTATCGGTAGTATTGGTAGCATCAGTGGAGAAATAAACATAAATGAATATGTAAGAGAGAAACTGCGAGCCGACGACTTCTTGTTTGTTTGGTAGGTTGCTTTGCACATGATGAGAACCGCACATCATTCAGTGTTAGTCCATTGTGTATTTTACATCCTCACAGAATAAAGATTGCTTTTTTATAGCTATAAATATTAATTGATCACTTAACTTCTGCGCTTCTATGTAACAAAAGCAACTGTTTTTGATGCAAGTACAGTTTATACCCACAAACATAAAAAAAATCTATATAATTATAATGGTTATTTTATACACTGTGGAACATTCTTCATTATCGAAGGCAGGAGTTCACTGTTATTGCTGATAAAGACGGAAGATGTTTGCGGATAACAGAAACATGTTTTATATAAGCTCGATGAAACACTGAAGCGATAGTTGATGTTTTTTTTGCATTTTCTTCTAATTTTAGCTTCTTTTTGAGAAAAGTACGTCTAACCGCGCTATATGATGTAACTGTATTGTTTGTTTTATTTTCGCTGCAATGTCACTCCATTTTCCGTTACAAATCAATAATTTTCGAATAAAAGCTGAATTAAATATTGACAATTTCAATCTTGCTGACAGGACGATGACTATATGGAGCAGAAATGTCCTGTAAGTTATACGGTCCTTTATATGTCCTCACAGTTCACTGTTTCTGTTTCTGGAGGAATCTAGTAGCCACTGGTTACATATGTAACGAAAGCGATCGATAAGAGGTAACGCGCGATAGGCATGCAATACACATAAAGTATGGGTTACGGGGCTATGATCTTAATTTGCTAAGACTACTAGGGAAACGAATGTAGCCAACGCTTACTTATAATAATCGACGGAAGCATATGGTAGTTTTACATCTAGTTCCATTCCATCCCTCCGCTCAGAATGAAGCAGTGTTCGAGATGCGCAGCAATGTTGCGGTGTGCTCGCGTTCGTCATTATAAATGAAAAACGAGAAACGCCATCCAAGTAGAGCCGCGCACAAACGATCTACAGACTCTGCGCGGAACTTGTTCGTTGTTTCGCAGAGCGGCGGTGAGTGGAGCGAGTTGACGTCCACGCCAGAGGCAGCGTGTTGCCTTGAACCTCTTTCTCTATTCTTTTTTCCGGCGCAGTGCCTCCGGTGTTAACGCGGCTTAGCTGCTAAGGCTGTAAACTATGTCTTTAAAAATTTCGTAATGATTGTTGAGTGTAAAATCACTTTGTTGTTTCAGTAGTTTTTTTTTTTTTAAATTGACAATAAACTTTCGGATAAAGGAAGAAATTAGAGTGGAGAGCTTATTTAGGACTATAACGTAATGAAAATAGTCGGGAGATGTACCCAGGAGGAGATGCGGTAGGTGGAATAACGACAATCACTTCTGTTTCACAAGAGATAAGGGAAGACCGAAACGAAGTGCGAAAGGAATATACGTTGGAAGCCATCAGGAAACATACAGGGACGACATAGAGGCGTAAGGTCTAATGAAGCCTAGAAGAGCTCGTAATCCAGAAGTTGGTGCCAAATTGTAATAGCGTAGGCAATAACCTTTCTCAAAGTTACAATGAAGGGCACTGAAATAGCTGATAAGAATTTGGCAATATATACTAACACCGACGTCAGACTTTCCCAAATAAACACCTAATAAAGACCTAAAAATAATCGATATGAATTTGGCTGTATATACTAAAATCATCCTACACCAATAAAGAGAAAAATAATGGCACGAGTAATCTCACTGTGGAAGTAAATCAATGAGATTGCGCAATTCGTTGATAATTAAGTCACGAAATACAAAAGGCGTCCTACTAAATTAAATACTACCAATGCAATGGACAAATTATTTGTCTAAAATCGTAAGGAGGAAATCTGTGAATGTTACTGTACGATAAGAAAGAAATTATTACAGATATAATTTGTCCATTCATTCAAGTGATTATACATTCTTAAAATAATGTACTCATTACTGCCAGCCGCGATGGCCGAGCGGTTCTAGGCGCTCAGTCCGGAACCTCGCGGCTGCTACGATCGCAGGTTCGAATCCTGCCTCGGGCATGGATGTGTGTGATCTCCTTAGGATAGTTAGGTTTAAGTAGTTCTAAGTTCTAGGGGACTGATTACCTCAGATGTTAAGTCCCATAATGTTCATTGCTTGGTGGCCGCAACATCTTTTCATATGGAAATTCCTATAAATTCACGCTTGATAGTTGATTATAATAATTATGCAGTGTATTGTACAAAATTAGAGAACACCATACTGCTATTATTTTCAGTTTATCTGGATGCAACAAAAAAACTCTTTCCATTCCTTCGGCGTCCTCTAGTAGTCAAACAAGAACATGCTACAACTAGCAGACCGTAGTAATACTTCTAGAAATATGCGCAGCGCATGTAAACTGACCGTTAGAGTTCACTTAAATCTGGTAACAACATTTTCAGAAAATATATTTAGTTCATCAGTTTCTTTGTTCACAAGTTTATGTGAACTGTTCACAAGTTTATGTGAACTGTTCACTGAACTGAATCCCACAGTGAAACAACCATCCCCGTTTTAAGTTTTACAACAGTTTCACCAAAATGAGACTACACTTCATTCTACTTTAATCTATCTTGGAATAGCAGATTTTAATGCATTTCTGTAACTGATACTTTTAGTCTTGCTTGAAATTTGTTGTGTCGTTAGTAAGGCATCGAAGAATCTTCATACCAAGAAAGTGTCAACATCCGTAGTGCACATTTCACCTCGACATTCACACCCAGGTGCATATTTAAAAGCTTCTTGCGACACGTGGAAGACACGTTTGAAGGAGGATTCGATTTCACGCGTCGTGAACGGTGAAATTATTAGATACTCGAAAGACAATGACCGATGAGCAAATTCTTCCAGAATATGAACCTGTCTCTAAACTAAAGACTCATTACTTCTTGCCATCTCTCTCCAGATGTCTGATGCTGTATGCTGCAACTACATCCTAATTAACAATTATCGATTGTCAAATTCAGCTTGAATAATCTAAAATTAAAATATTACTACCCAAAACAACTTTTGCGTAAACTGGATACTGACACCAAAATTAGAGAAGTTAATATGTCTCGCTCGTAGCTGATTAAATGCAGAATGTGGTTATTTTTTCATTTAAATATAATTTATTGTACCCAATGCAAAAGTTTTATACCACTACCTCAGAGTTTTATTATGTACACCATATACGAAGACTCTGGTTATAAAATATGGTGATAGAAAACTGATTGCTTTGAGGAATTGCAGAGAAAAGCTTTAATAAGACCCCGTAAATAAAATATTTTTAGTATATCCATTGCGGATTTTAGTTCAGGTAATTCATTCTTTTCAAATATTTGTAGAGCAACGACGTATTTTTAAAATCGCAACTTCTGTCCAAAATTTCAGTGTTAAAAATACGTCACTGGGTGCTTACCATTGTTTACTTGCAAACTGAGTGCACTTGGCACTACCATCGACTTAGCGCTGACAAACTGCTGCAAGAGTTTGCGGTGCATTGCTACGAAACCCTTCAAAATTAAATATTTGAAAGGTTTAAATTGTTTCTGTTAATGGTACTATGATTTGCGTTACCCGTTTTTGAAATAAAGAAGTACAACAATCTCAAAATTGATCTATGATTCAGCACAATATAAAATTGATTTTATTGTCGCCGTACTACAACACGTAAGCAATGACAAGTGTTTACACTAACGTTTCTGCCACAAAACTGTCAAATAAATTCACGTAAACAGTGGTAGGGGACACAATTTAACAATATTTAGTTCCTAAAAGAATTATTCACATTTATCTGATTAGCATCATCTTCAGAAGCGTATGTGCTTTCAAGAACACATTTTGGATGTTTATCTGAGTGGTAGGTATCCACATCATCCTCCGATTTAGGCAAATCATCCCTGAAAAGCATCACCGCCGCTCGTGTTACTACAACTAGCAGCCATGGTATTGGTACCCGCTACAGTTTACATGTACGCATCCTGAGAAAGCTGCCATTCGTGAGAATCTAACATTAGAGATACAGCTGCTATTTCGCGGTTTATCTTGGAACTATTAACTAATAAGAAAAAGATTCATCAGGTACCATGTTTTACGTGGAACAACTGCTTTTCATCAACTGTCCTTTATCGTTGTTTACAGCCGAGTTCTTCATATGTTTGCATGAGACGCAGTAAAGAAACTGTGAAAGTAGAATCAAAAATAGTTTTCGGAATATGTGTTGCTTTATTGTGGTGGCTCGTAGTTCTACATCTACATCTACATCTACATTGATACTCCGCAAGCCACCCAACGGTGTGTGGCGGAGGGCACTTTACGTGCCACTGTCATTACCTCCCTTTCCTGTTCCAGTCGCGTATGGTTCGCGGGAAGAACGACTGTCTGAAAGCCTCCGTGCGCGCTCTAATCTCTCTAATTTTACATTCGTGATCTCCTCGGGAGGTATAAGTAGGGGGAAGCAATATATTCGATACCTCATCCAGAAACGCACCCTCTCGAAACCTGGCGAGCAATCTACACCGCGATGCAGAGCGCCTCTCTTGCAGAGTCTGCCACTTGAGTTTGTTAAACATCTCCGTAACGCTATCACTGTTACCAAATAACCCTGTGACGAAACGCGCCGCTCTTCTTTGGATCTTCTCTATCTCCTCCGTCAGACCGATCTGGTACGGATCCCACACTGATGAGCAGTACTCAAGTATAGGTCGAACGAGTGTTTCGTAAGCCACCTCCTTTGTTGATGGACTCTCCCAATGAATCTCAACCTGGTACCCGCCTTACCAACAATTAATTTTACATGATCATTCCACTTCAAATCGTTCCGCAAGCATACTCCCAGATATTTTACAGAAGTAACTGCTACCAGTGTTTGTTCCGCTATCATATAATCATACAATAAAGGATCCTTCTTTCTATGTATTCGCAATACATTACATTTGTCTATGTTAAGGGTCAGTTGCCACTCCCTGCACCAAGTGCCTATCCGCTGCAGATCTTCCTGCATTTCGCTACAATTTTCTAATGCTGCAACTTCTCTGTATACTACAGCATCATCCGCGAAAAGCCGCATGGAACTTCCGACACTATCTACTAAGTCATTTATATATATTGTGAAAAGCAATGGTCCCATAACACTCCCCTGTGGCACGCCAGAGGCTACTTTAACGTCTGTAGACGTCTCTCCATTGATAACAACATGCTGTGTTCTGTTTGCTAAAAACTCTTCAATCCAGCCACACAGCTGGTCTGATATTCCGTAGGCTCTTACTTTGTTTATCAGGCGACAGTGTGGAACTGTATCGAACGCCTTCCGGAAGTCAAGAAAAATAGCATCTACCTGGGAGCCTGTATCTAATATTTTCTGGGTCTCATGAACAAATAAGGCGAGTTGGGTCTCACACGATCGCTGTTTCCGGAATCCATGTTGATTCCTACATAGTAGATTCTGGGTTTCCAAAAACGACATGATACTCGAGCAAAAAACATGTTCTAAAATTCTACAACAGATCGACGTCAGAGATGTAGGCCTATAGTTTTGCGCATCTGCTCGACGACCCTTCTTGGAGACTGGGACTACCTGTGCCCTTTTCCAATCATTTGGAACCCTCCGTTCCTCTAGAGACTTGCGGTACACGGCTGTTAGAAGGGGGGCAAGTTCTTTCGCGTACTCTGTGTAGAATCGAATTGGTATCCCGTCAGGTCCAGTGGACTTTCCTCTATTGAGTGATTCCAGTTGCTTTTCTATTCCTTGGACACTTATTTCGATGTCAGCCATTTTTTCGTTTGTGCGAGGATTTAGAGAAGGAACTGCAGTGCGGTCTTCCTCTGTGAAACAGCTTTGGAAAAAGGTGTTTAGTATTTTAGCTTTACGCGTGTCATCCTCTGTTTCAATGCCACCATCATCCCGTAGTGTCTGGATATGCTGTTTCGAGCCACTTACTGATTTAACGTAAGACCAGAACTTCCTAGGATTTTCTGTCAAGTCGGTACATAGAATTTCACTTTCGAATTCAATGAACGCTTCACGCATAGCGCTCCTTACGCTAACTTTGACATCGTTTAGCTTCTGTTTGTCTGAGAGGTTTTGGCTGCGTTTAAACTTGGAGTGGAGCTCTCTTTGCTTTCGCAGTAGTTTCCTAACTTTGTTGTTGTACCACGGTGGGTTTTTCCCGTCCCTCACAGTTTTACTCGGCACGTACCTGTCTAAAACGCATTTTACGATTGCCTTGAACTTTTTCCATAAACACTCAACATTGTCAGTGTCGGAACAGAAATTTTCGTTTTGATCTGTTAGGTAGTCTGAAATCTGCCTTCTATTACTCTTGCTAAACAGATAAAACTTCCTCCCTTTTTTTATATTCCTATTAACTTTCATATTCAGGGATGCTGCAACGGCCTTATGATCACTGATTCCCTGTTCTGTACATACAGAGTCGAAAAGTTCGTGTCTGTTTGTTATCAGTAGGTCCAAGATGTTATCTCCACGAGTCGGTTCTCTGTTTAATTGCTCATCCTTACAGCAACAATATATAATGACCAATTTCGTGCTTAATCAAGTGAATACTAATGATATAAAGTATATTTTAATTAATTAATACAAACATATCAATATGTATAAAATACTGCAGCAATGCGAGTCGAATACATCTCACTAAGATTACAAGTTTCATAATATACCAGGTCTAGAAACAATTTATGAGTCCAGTCGAATACTATAATTGCGAAAGTAATTATGTCTCTGAGATTTTCGCGACTAAATCGCTGAACCCGACTTTGATGAAATTTGATATGGAGGCAGCTTGAAGCCCATTGAGCAACGTATGCTACATTAGAAAGTAAAAAAAAAAAAAGAATGAAAACTGTACGTAGAAGGAGGGTGCAGGGAATAGGACATCACTTTTACACCAGTGAACGCAAATCGTAGCAAAAATTCAGCTTGTGGCGCCGTCGTGCGTTGGAGCACGTGATAGGTTGATGCCGTCGGGGAACCATGTCACGAGCTATGCCTACTCGAGCAAGCAGACACCTTTGAATTGAAGCTGACGTTATTGCACTTACAACAGCTTACTCGCCATCACTTGTGGTAACAAAAATACTGATATGCGAGCACAGACGCGGGTAACAGCTGGTACGTACAACATTCTTATGGTAAGTTAGTAATTAATAAAATTATTTTCCATTCTAATGAAATCTGTAGATTTCAAATGTTGGCATCTTTCAGGCGAAGAGAGAATCCTGATAGGGCCGGCCGAAGTGGCCGTGCGGTTAAAGGCGCTGCAGTCTGGAACCGCAAGACCGCTACGGTCGCAGGTTCGAATCCTGCCTCGGGCATGGATGTTTGTGATGTCCTTAGGTTAGTTAGGTTTAACTAGTTCTAAGTTCTAGGGGACTAATGACCTCAGCAGTTGAGTCCCATAGTGCTCAGAGCCATTTGAACCATTTGAACCAATCCTGATAGGCAAACTGCTATTGGCATACGTTGATATGTATCATTACCTAGAAGTGAACGATGACTGGGGTGGCGTAAGAGGTTGCAAAACGGGTGCAAAGGATTTTTTGATATTCCGGTACAGTAATAGGCTGCCAGGTGATGATATAGGCGACATTGTCACCTAAGTCGAAGCGTGTCAGCCTACAAACACGTAGGATTGTTGTAACTGTTTCGTTCATACTTAAGTTTCTGGTGAAAAATAACTGTATCTGGCCTCCTCTTGTAACACAGATATCAACTTCCTACCTTCGTTTTTAATCGCTACCATATTCCAAAAGATTTTATTAAAAGTCCCAAAGTTTTCTCTGATAATGAGCAGTTCTTCCTGTCAATCCATACGCTCGTAATGACTGTACCAATGACGAATATGAATCGCACATATCCTTCCACTTATTCTTTTCTCCCCAACAGTCACCTTCCCCTTTCACAGACTTGTTCCGATTGTTACACTTTATGGAACTGTGCCCTCCTGAAAGATTAATTGGACAACCGATTCAATCTCAAGAGGTTCCACTATTTTTGTCAGTGGCCATCTCTCTGTTGAGATTCTGAACAAAGAAAGGAGCCACAGTTAGTATAATGCGTACGAAATTGACTCCAGTGCAAGTAATACAGCAACCCAGTAATCTCAAAGAGAAGCGAACGAGAACGAGCAGACCAACAAGAATACATAACACTCTGATCAACATTCCTTTAGACACTACCAGTAGTTCGAAAATTAGAAGATATTCATAAAACGCTCTAACTGTTGCACATGCGATAACACTAGACGCAGGCAGATGTACACACATTCCGTTTCGGGCACTGAGTGACACACTGCCGCTAACCATGCAAAATCCGAAGAAAAGCCGTTCCGTTTCTATGGAGACTCGCGATGAGGTAAGGAAGAAAACGAACAGTCGTGTACTTAAATATTCTTACTATCGTACTCGGGTGGAAGAATGCCAAATGTGAGGTTAAACAGCAACAGCAGCAAGAATACTAATTACCTCCTCTTCTGCCAGCTAGTAGGCCTTCTGTTACATTATCTAGGTGTTACACCACAACTTACACATAACTAACTGAAGAGGTTGATAAATAATTGGCGAGAATGTTGACGTCTACTGAGATATCTTGCCGCGTGTACAGTACAAGAACGGGCTGAATTCTTGCTACCCTCTCCATACACCATGAGAATGTCGGCTTTTTCTGCGTTGGTAAATCTCACCATCCACTCACGACCTACTGATTCGACTGTCATATACTAACTGACTAGTAAGTCAGTGTACTCATGGCACACACAAGCACAATGTAAACAAACGTAACGTTAACGTACCTAGCAACTACATAGGTTGCATTACACAAACTGGGGTCGGTATGGGAACTTTTCAGAATAAGATATCCCCTAAACGACTCGCACTACTGCACTACAATAAACACGACTGACATTCTAATTTACCCTACTTTTAGTTTTTTAATGTCAGTAGGTGTTATTACATTTTAAAAAGTAGGTTTCCACAAGAACATCTTCTCTAAAATTATTACGATCTGTTTCTTAGCTGAGAATACAACCCCCTTACCGTCAATCTATTTTGTGGAAGCCACACGTCACTAGCACATTTCCGAAATATTTGAGGTGCAGGGTTTAGATGACTCACCCTGTATACGCATACCTTCTGAGATTTGAACTCATCTTCACACGACAGGCTCAAAGACGTCACGCTAGGAATATGAATCAACAGAGCGTGCTGATGTCTTTCTGTATGGCAAAACACTTGGTACACAATACTTCGTACTTTTGGCAGTCTGCAGTCACATTTGTGGTTCAAGTTCTGTTGAACTACAGCGTCAATCATGTTTGCCACTTTATGTGTGTGTAGTGGTATCTTAAGTACTTAAACATAATCCTTTACTTTTGTGTTTGGTATTATTATACTGTTAATATTTAAAAATGCTTCAGAAAATTTTACTCTCTCTTTTCCACGACGTATTCAGAAGTAATATGGCGGATACGATTGTTTGCTATAGGTTATCTAATGGAGGTAACTTATAACGAAGCTGACCACTTTGCTGAGAACGATCGGATCAGCTGTTTCAGTTTTTCCAGCGTACTAGGCCATATATTACTATTTTCGTAAAATATGCTTTTTCAAAGTCACATTTCTTGGACTTTTTTTTCTCGTTTCCAGCACTATTACCACACCTCAAAATAATCAACATTTTTAAAAACATATTTTATCGTTTACTTAAGTCCAGGTGTTCATAAATTCAAATAGCTTTGAGCACTATGGGACTTAACTTCTGAGATCATCAGTCCCCTAGAACTTACAACTACTTAAACCTAACTAATCGAAGGACAGCACACACATCCATGCCCGAGGCAGGATTCGAACCTGCGACTGTAGCGGTCGCGCAGTTCCAGACTGTAGCGCCTAGAACCGCTCGGCCACCTCGGCCGGCTAAGTTCAGGTTTATTTCAAAGGCCACCCTGTTATACTACAGACTACATACAGTCCGTAAGGTAATGAAGCCTTTATTGGGAATTTGCTCACAAAATGCAAAACTGGAGTCTGGTGGAAGCATTTTGTGGTTCGCGAAACAAAGTTCTCATACTCCACTTGTTTGACGCATAATTAAATATTATTTCATATTTTTGGGTAAAAGTGGTGTTGAACGGAAAGCAGTCTCTTAGCATCTGACCATACACTGATAACAGTTCTATTCCTCTTCGCAAGCTATGATAACATACATTAATTTAATCTGAACCAGTTCATCATTTGTAAATATCAGTTTACGCGTAAATTATGTTTCTCAATTAATAACTAATTTTAGTTGTGAATATTTTCAAAAGAATCTATGATTAATCAACTTCGGTTTATCTCACAGCAAACTTGTTTTGTTTAGATATTTGATTTTGCCCTGTACTTCTTGTAATCCTTCCCAGGCCAATACAAACCTGATTAGGAACGTCGCTGTTGTATACAGGGTGTTTAAAAGTCTCTGCATCAACCCTTTAGGGGTAACAGATCACTCCATGGAGAACAAAGTTTGTTAGAGGCAGAATGTTCGCTGACTCTTCCCGGCGCCGCTAGGCATCTGATGTTTGCGTATTCTCCTGAGAGGCAAGAGGCTGTAGGCACCTGCGGCGTTCGTATGAAGTGCGTGTTGCCTATAATCCTGTGATCTGGTCCGCGCGAATACTGAAAGGCTGACCTTCCAAACTATCTCTATACGCTTAGAAACACTCATTCCTAAAGTTCTGTTGTTGAAAATCTGTCGATTTACTGGTGCAGTTACTATGCAGATGCATTGACAGTACATTCTAATAATACAGGCGCACTGTCTGGTGTGAAAGTCGTAACCATTTGGAAGCTGGAGCGACACGAGCGCTCCAAGCGGTGACAGAGCAGACAGTGACAGGACTCGAAAGATAATGTGTGTTTTATTTATTTTTCTGACCAAATGACGAATTAATTGTTATGTTTTTGAGTTCCATGCTTGACGAAATTTCCAAGGGACATGAAGGACATGAAGTATCCTGAAATAAATCTAAAAGCAGCCGAATTTCGCTGATTCAGTGACGTAAGCTACAACTAATTCGTGAAGAAACACTTTATAGTTTATGAATAACTGTAGCTTTCTCCACTGATAGCAAGAGAATATAAATACGAATGTCATGCACGAGAAGGTTATATGTATGTCGTTGTCTCTTCTTGTTATGATGGCACTTCCCTTGACACGTAAAAGAAATTATAGAGTCTAATGTGTCGCCCATTCTTCATTCGATTTTCTGAAACATTAATATTTTTGTAAATGTAATTACTTTTACTTAAAAAGCGAATATGTTGAAAAATATTGCCGTTTGTGGCTCAGATGTAGCAACAATTGTGGAACTGGTTTCTTCCCTGCTGTGAAACAGCTTTATTGCTTTTTGACGCTTTATTATAGCGTCTGTGGGGTTTCTCTTCAGACAGATGAGCGGTGGCTTACTCGGTACTTAAACAACGCAGGTATTACATTCCACACCGGTTTCCTACGTTTCACATCACTGATTAGGCTGGAAGTGTAACGAACCAAACTTCGCGTTGTTGGGTAGATACATGACGCCTTTCTCTTAAAGATCAGACCTTCTGGTGTTCACTGGCAATTCTTTTTTTATTATTAAAGGAAACTGACATTATACAGTAAGCATCGAGACGTTATAATAAAATAGTAAGGAAAGTGTCCTGTAATCTACAGTTTCATAACCCTCAGGGTCCTTAGAAAACTAAAAAATGACAAATATACTGTAATTTTTTAGTTATTGTTGATGCTTATGGCACTAAATACGCTCTCTATTGTAAAAACTATGTTATAACTCGTCCAATATCCTTCTATTGGTGTCCATTGATGGCCACTTGGCGTGCTGCTATTGCATCGGGAAACGGAAACGAGACAGAATTCCGCGACTGTTATGTTACACTGTGATGATAGTTTGTTGAAATATCGTCTTTTCAGGGTCAGAGAATTCAATAAAAAGTCGCCATCTATCACCGTGATGCGTCGGTGAACATTTTTACTGTAACAGAAGTTGTTCCCCATATCGTAATCTATCGCATCTAGGTTTTGACACGTCATGTATGTGGCTTCAAAGTGCAATACTTTTACGAGCGAGTCCTTTTTATACGACGACAATAAAATCTAAATCTGAATGCAGTTTATTCATTTATGGTGAAGCCTATGTCTTGGAAAAGTTATAGCATTTGAGTTTTCTCATCAACGGCTTCTATTTGGAACTGAGAACACAGCTTTTACCGGGGAATTTCAGTGCAGACTATGAATGCCGCAGAAACTTTTGTCTGAAGCAATATCGGCTAACAATAAAAAAATAGCTGTGCTATTCCAGTTACCTGTTTCATATGTCAAGCGAAAATTACCAGTTTCACGCATTTTCTTCAAAGCGTATTGAGGGTGGGAGCATTATATGCTCTGTAGCTACGTGGTAAATATAATCATTTCATCGATTTTTTTTTTGTCTTAGTAAATTCTCCATTACCTATTTGGTGTGCTGATGTTTATCAATGAAAAATACGAACATATTTATTGGCAGATAAAAATCGTTCTTCGCTGGCTATAAATCACCTTCGGAGATTTATGTGACATCCATGTTTGTCTGTTAAATAGCCTAGCGACTGAGTATTGTGATGTACATCGCATTATAACCGTGAGAGTTATTTGAGTCGTACCTAAAGCACTAAGCGAAGATTTCACTTTACACTGAGCTTATACCGCTATCACCGATCTGCAGGAAGACAGAGAATTACCGGCGGGATCAGCTGCTGTGAGTTTCGGTCGAGAGATGGCACGCCGATCGGGAACTGGATCAGTCCCGGGCGCAACAGGTGTGCCTTATTTACGCCCGGTCCCGGTGGCCGCGCCAAATCGCCCTACCTCGGCCACCCCCCACCCACGCCCCAGAGCTCGACCTGTAATTAGTAATTAACTAGGGGTTCCGCCGACTGTTCCCAACCCTCTCATGGTCGCCATCGAGATCAAAGCGTAGGGTTGGTTTGCCTTCACCAATAACATTATTGGTTGCCACCTGCAAAATATTCTACTACCTACGAGCAAAACAGTACACTCTGCATGGTTTTCCGAGATGGAGATCCAATTTACTATCCACCTCTACCCACCTCACTCAGTGTGACGATATGACACTTTCACTGCTATCTGAGTTCCCCGGACCCTCATGTATCTATCAACTGCGTGAAAGATAATCGAAATGAAACGTAACAGACCTTTTCTGAAAGTTCGGAAACGGGGTGCATGCCACGTATCGCGCCGTGTAGCACGCAGTAGGTGTGATCGCATATATATTGCGCTGTAAATGAGAAATTTTGTGTGTGAGTATTTTTTTTTTGTTACTCCTTCAAGCTCAAACGGCAGGAAGGATTTGGAAGAAATCTGGAATGGTATTAGTTCATACTCTGCATTAACAAGTAGACTACTCTTAACAGCGTGTACTACTAATTGCTTATTGATTTGTAGATTATAACGCGAAATGTAGACAATAATTATCCCCGGAAAAAGCTATTTACTCTTTCCATTTTGAACCCTTAACATATTTGTGAGAGTGTTTTTATTGTTCAATTTGTCCTACGTAGTACAATTCAATGTAACGAATGGAATGTTTATTCAATCCTCAAAATGTTTAATCCGTATTTCCATGTAAGCAGTTTCGCATTTTGTTCGCTGAGCGTCAGGTCTATCTCTATAACTTTTGAGACGCTTGCAGAGTAGCAACGATGGTGTCATTTAAATATTGTATGACAGAGAGACTTCGTGCCTTTTCACGTAAAACGTGGTAGGCTTTAAGCGAGGCTGGATTTATGATATGAGAGCGTATCCCCGGGTAACAGGCAAACACATGAGAGCAGATATCATTGTTGCACATACAAATATTATAAAATTTGTACTGCACTGAAATAGAAATTGCTTCTTTTCTTCTTCGTCGAGTTAGTATTTTTCTTACTCCACATGAAGCGGCTGATCAGATTTGAACATTGGAGTGGAGATAACTCGTATTAACAAGTAGGCTGATTTTTATTCCGAAAAAATACTGTTTCCGTAAGATCGTAAATGTGACTAGTGTTCCCGTGAGACGGGTAAGGTGACTAAAAAGTCATTCATGGAAGTTAACTATGAATTGAATGCTCTACGTTTTTCCTGGAGATAAGTTCTTAACTGTCTTGACAAATGAAATTGTTGGTAACACGTATTTCTATCATCCCAACAAACTTGCCTCTCCGGATCAAACCGTTGCAGTTCCCTTTGAAAGTGGTTTTCTCGATCATTATAAAAACGGAAGGACAAACGCTGAAAGTGGAAGCTATCCGTGTGGGCACACTATTGTTTTTCGGACGGCAGCTCTACGCCGGCAGCTCCCGTGCGTCGAGAACCAAGATGTCTCTGTACTTACAAAGACGTACTACTGAGCCAAGAAGTCTCGGAGCATTGTTTACAGAGTCGTATTACAGCAAATTTCTAGCTCTCCACAAATACTTGGACAAATGTGATGTTTTTCGTGCAAAGTATGTCGAAAACAGTCGTCAAACTATTTATTTCTTTTCTTAGCACGTTTTGTAATTCGCTACACCGTCGCGTAAGAATGTTTTCCTTGACTAAACGAGTGTGAGTTTCGAGCGGCATGTATTCTGTCATCTGTTCCCATCGTGTAATTGTTTTCCAATGTCGCAAGGTTTGCTGGGCTGGAACTGGCTCGCGCAACAATGCGCTCAAGAGATAACTCTTGTGATGCTGCCGCATACGAGTGGATAAAGAGTTCCGGCATTAACATTTCTTTACATACACTACTGGCCATTAAAACTGCTACACCAAGAAGAAATCCAGATGATAAATGTGTATTCATTGAATATTTTATACTAGAACTGACATGTGAGTACATTTTCACGCAATTTAGGTGCACAGATCCTGAGAAATCCGTACCCAGAACAACCACCTCTGGCCGTAATAACGGCCTTCATATGCCTGGGCATTGATTCAAACAGAGATTGGATGGCATGTACAGGTACAGCTGCCCATGCAGCTTCGACACGATACCACAGTTCATCAAGAGTAGTGACTAGCGTATTGTGACGAGCCAGTTGCTCGGCCACCATTGACCAGACGTTTTCAATTTGTGAGAGATCTGGAGAATGTGCTGACCAGGGCAACAGTCGAACATTTTCTGTATCCAGAAAGGCCTGTACAGGACCTGCACCATGCGGTCATACTTTATCCTGCTGAAATGTAGGGTTTCGCAGGGATCGAGTGAAGGGTAGAGCCACAGGTCGAAACACATCTGAAATGTAACATCCACTGTTCAAAGTGCCGTCAATGCGAACAAGAGATGACCGAGACGTGTAACCAATGGCACCCCATACCATCACGCCGGTTGACGAATACACGCTTCTAATGTGCGTTCACTGCGATAACACCAAACACGGATGCGACCATCAAAATGCTGTAAACAGAACCTGGATTCGACTGAAAAGATGACGTTTTGCCATTCGTGCACCCAGGTTCGTCGCTGAGTACACCATCGCAGGCGCTCTTGTCTGTGATGCAGCGTCAAGGGTAACCGCAGCCATGGTCTCCGAGCTGATAGTCCGTGCTGCTGCAAACGTCGTAGAACTGTTCGTGCAGATGGTTGTTGCCTTGCAAACGCCCCCATCTGTTGACTCAGGGATCGAGACGTGGCTGCACGGTCCGTTACAGCCATGCGGATGAGATGCCTGTCATCTCGACTGCTAGTGATACGAGGCCGTTGGGATCCAGCACGGCGTTCCGTATTACCCTCCTGAACCCACCGATTCCATGTTCTGCTAACAGTCAATGGATCTCGACCAACGCGAGCAGCAATGTCGCGATACGACAAACAGCACTCGCGGTATGCTACAATCCGACCTTTATCAAAGTCGGAAACGTGATGGTATGCATTTCTCCTCCTTACACGAGGATTCACAACAACGTTTCACCTGGCAACGCCGGTCAACAGCTGTTTGTGTATAAGAAATCGGTTGGAAACTTTCCTCATGTCAGCACTTTGTAGGTGTCGCCACTGGCGCCAAGCTTGTGTGAATGCTCTGAAAAGTTAACCATTTGCATATCACAGCATCGTCTTCCTGTCGGTTAAATTTCGCGTCTGTAGCACGTCATCTTCGTGGTGTAGCAATTTTAATGGCCATTAATGTATATACGTTTAAGGGCGAATAACACAGCCGGGCGCGGTTATTATACAATAAGGACCAGAGAAAAGAGTTGGAAAAACGCTGATACTACAGTTTACTCCAGTTGCGAACTATGAGTGCGCTACATCTCTTGTGCCTATGAAATGGAACAATATGTTATCGGGATCGTGGTGTGAACATCGAATTTCTGAGATTGCAAAATGAGGCGATTGAGATAAACGGCGGATACTTTGATCTACAGAGACAGAAGCTAATGCTTAGCAAAGAATGGTATCAGATACACATATGCATAGATTATATCGTGATCATTTGCATTATTTTAGAGTTTTACTCGCAAGTACGTAACTAGCAAGGGAATCGATTAGGAAGAACTGACGGCTTAGCTGATAGCAAGAATGATTCCTTGAGAAACTAGTAGTAATGAACGAAAGGTAAAGATATTAAAATTAAAGCAAAGTGGACCTGTAGAATGTCTGTATGTAGAAAGAAATTAAATCACGTTAGTCCGATGTGGGAAACACTTCTGGTCGGAAATTGAATTTGAATACCATTCCTGGTGCCGTGAAATAATCCCTGTTCCAAAGGATGATGCACAATCTGTTCAATTTAGAAAATTGCCAATTTGGAGCCTTTAAGCCAGAGGCTCTAAGCCTGTCTAGGATTAGGTTTAAAATAATCCAGTTGGGAATGACTGGCGGCGCAATAAAAACGTTGATTGGAATTCAGGCAGCGAGCAGTCGAGATCAGCGTTCGATATACTCAAGCGCAGCAGGGAAGCTGCGGAAATATCGTTCTGCCTGTTAATCTTACACTATTACAGCTATTCAGAAAACATTTTTCAATTGTTCACTTAATTGTATCAATTTAAATATCTAGACGTAACTTAACAAAGCAATAAGAAATACAGCTAGCACGTAAAATCGATAGTATGTGTGACCAATATCAACTGCTCTGTCATTTATTGTTTAGAAAATATCAGCGCAGAAAAATACCTGAGCTATGGACATCAAGAAAAAAAGGACAAAAACGAGAAACTTCTTGTTACAAACCGATATTAAGCCCCAAGGATGTGTGATAACTCCGCTCTTGTTCTCTGCACACATAAATGATCTGAGGATACGCTGAGCAGCAATGAGATCTATCCAGTGTATCTTTATTCTGTGGTAAATTCTGTCCTAATGTTTTGTCACAAAGTGGTACACTAAAACATGTAATGGTATCAAAATAGTCAACAAAGATAACTTTTATAATCAATGGAGATGTGATAGATTAAGAACCTGACTTGTGTTTATCATTGGTTGGTTGCTAATTCTGCAATCAGTTGTGTACTTGAAAACGGGCTCATAGCCCGAAACCTGCTTTTGAAATTCATTACGCGTCTTTATAGTAATGCTACTGTCAGCCTCTATTTCACATTCTTGTTGATCATCGTTTTCCTTTCTACTTTGGACGTCTTCTGCGTCACACTGGTAGTGATCTAGAATTGGCGCGTGCTGAACCGACAGCTGAGGATATGAGCTGGTGGAAAGGGGCGGTAGCAAAGGGAGTGTTGGGAGGGAGTTTTTGGTGTGGCGGTTGGCGGGGGGGGGGGGGGGAGGGGGAGGGTACGAGGTGATCGTATATGATTAATTGAAGTACGCGAGTGTTTTCGCCACATGATGTACGTTTCTCCTCCAGGCACTATTGATGTGGCAACGGCGTCCAGTTGTTCACCATTATTATGATGGTAAGATATATTTCACTACTACTCATCCCATGTTAATTAACACTGTAATATTGTACCAGGTTATATGGTGACTTATTTTTGGGCATATCCGAGTCGCTTGGATTATATTCCCAAATATATTCATTGTGATGTGGGTAGTATTATCACGGAGTTAAAACTCGAACGGAAACAGGTGTTATTCGGTGTTGGTTGAAGAGTGGTCCATGGTCAGCAACGGCGAGTCCCTCTGTGCGCGCAACGGGAGAAGAAACTTGAAGTGGGCCTGCAGGAGAGGGGGATGAAAACTGTGGACTCCATGCTGGTGTCGACAGCGCCTCTCTGGTGTGCCAAGAATGGCATGTAGATTGAATGTGTAATTTGTTGATGAAGAAAACAGGAACTGGTTTTCAACTAAGGTGGATTGATGTACGGTATTTCGACCGTTGAAATTTCTGAGGCATGTGATTGTTAGAACGAAGTGTTGTGGGTATAAGTCCCACCAAAGGAAATGAGCATCTTGAATAACACAGTAGAACTGTCATACATACATGTATTTGTTAGAAGCGTGATGGAATATTGAAACGCCCTTGACCGAAAAACTTCAGGAGAAAGGTGTTCCAAGGAACTTTGCTACCCACAACTTTCAATCTAATGACACTTTTAGGTAAGACTAGCTGACTTCTATCTTGTGGTGTGTTCTTAACGCTGACAGCAGACACAGATGGCATGAATAATTTCAACAACTGACCTTTTGCCGGCCGCGGTGGCCTAGTGGTTCTATGCGCGCAGTCCGGAACCGCGGGGCTGCTACGGTCGCAGGTTCGAATCCTGCCTCAGGCATGGATGTGTGTGATGTCCTTAGGTTAGTTAGGTTTAAGTAGTTCTAAGTTCTAGGGGACTGATGGCCACAGAAGTTAAGTCCCATAGTGCTCAGAGCCATTTGAACCAACTGACCTTTCCGAGCGGCTGGTAAATGTTAAGGAATAGTTTGTTTGTCCCGGGTAGAATGAGATAAAAGTCGTGGAGCATGCAAAAGGAGAAAGTAAAAAGCTGTGTATGTAGCTGCAAATTTGTTCAATGAGTTTCACGACAGTGAAATTTTCTAAAGTGAATTTGCAGATCCTTCTTGCATGGTTGGATGTAGTCACAGTAAATGTGGATGTGATGTTGTATATAGGAAGAAATGTATAACAATTTTCAGACAGCAACTGAAGTAGGTTTTGCTTGAAAGCAACCTTAATTATTTTTTCCCTTCATCGCAAGGATATTTAAAATGTTTACATGTGGAGAGGATATTAAATGTAGACTGGCAATGGCAAGGAAAGCGTTTCTGAAGAAGAGAAATTTGTTAACATCGAGTATTGATTTAAGTGTCAGGAAGTCGTTTCTGAAAGTGTTTGTATGGAGTGTAGCCATGTATGGAAGTGAAACATGGACGATAAATCGTTTAGACAAGAAGAGAATAGAAGCTTTCGAAATGTGGTGCTACAGAAGAATGCTGAAGATTAGATAGGTAGATCACATACCTAATGAGGAGGTATTGAATAGGATTGATGAGAAGAGAAGTTTGTGGCACGACTTGACTAGAAGAAGAGATCGATTGGTAGGACATGTTCTGAGACATCAAGGGATCACCAATTTAGTATTGGAGGGCAGCGTGGAGGGTGAAAATCGTAGAGGGAGACCAAGAGATGAATACACCAAGCAGATTCAGAAGGATGTAGGTTGCAGTGGGTACTGGGAGATGAAGAAGCTTGCACAGGATAGGACTGAAGACCACAACAACAACATGTATAAAAGGATGAATATATCGAGCAGCTAAGATGGTAATGGACACTATCAGTAAGTTTTACATTCATACTTTTTAGTTGATAGTGGAAGGTTTCTTATGTGCATCTGTTGGAAATTTTGAAGGTCTTGACCTCAAATTATTGTCTGACGCTCAAAGCCACCAAGTCTTGGATACGTAATTCGACAATGGAAACACTATTAACATTATGAGTAAAACTAGTTTCATAATACCTTTTAACTGATTTTGGGAAGTTCTCTGAAATACTTTTTTCTTAAATTATGATCGTTGGTTATCTTGGTGGAGCACAGTGAGTGTCCAGCCTATATTCTTTCCTTGTGATAGGCCACTGAGTGTCAATCAAGTGTCAGAGTTTCCATTTGGTTTTCAGTGCGTCACTACTTCACTGCACTCTCCACAAACCCGTGTCTCTGTTTTATCAAATGTCTCATATTCAACGCGAAAAAAGTCTCAACTTGATTTCATAAGCTGTTTCAAAGGAGATTACCTTCTATTTGAATAATTTTAAGTAACATTGTTTCTTTAATTTGTAACTATCATTTTTTCAACAATTTTGCAAACGAAAATTACCTATAAAAAGAAGGACATCTCTTACAGTCGGGCTATACTGAGTTATAGATTGTTATCCCAAATCCTAGCACACACCACTGTTCCTCAGAGTTACGGTATGTTACAAGTAAGGCTCTACACCCTGCACAGTCACTTCGTATCATCCAAATTACTTATTGTTACTACACGAATATCCCTTTTCGGGGTCAGAAACAGATATATCAAAGGGAGAATAACATTTTAACACATGCATGCAACAAATTACTTAGTGATTCACGTTGTACTTCGTCAAAGTAGGAAAACAGCCGTGTCTTGTCAGCGATAATTCAACTATTTCCGCCACGCGATGCAATCGATAGAGATAATACCTATGAGCATGGAGACCTAAGAAGCGGCTGATAAGCAACGCTCTCAGATGTAGAGCACGTGGTTATAATTAAACATTCACTTTTTGAAAGGGGACCATGATAAACAAGTGATCGTTAGACAATGAAACACTGAGGAAACATTTGTAGGGAGTACTTGAAGAGAAATAACGAATAAACCACTGAAAGCAATACATTTGAATTTCGCCCTACGAGTGTGACATTTGTTAATTGCGTACCCTGTTTGCGCTACAGTTTCGACAGATGCTCAATATGATGACCAACTTCATCCACGGAAACCTGGAACCGAACTACAGATTTCTCTACCGCTGCAAGAAACAGATGTTTGCAGCACTTTCCGAATGGTGGACCATGGTAAGTTCAGTAGTAGCGAAACAGCTCGAGCACTCTTGATGAACGCACATTGTCTGCAGCATTCTTAGCCATGGTCTCTATCGGTCTCTCTGAGGAGTTATTCCCAAATCACCAGTTAATTCGAACTTCCGAATCACGTTGTTCAATCGTAGTGCGCAAACTGATTCTCGAGGAAGGTTTGCGTATATAATCTACACTGATGACCAAAACATTATAACCACCTGCTTAACAGCTTGTTTGTCCATCTCCGGAATGAAATAAATCACTCATTCTGCGTTCAAAGAATTTTGGTAGGTTTGTGGAGATATGTGGCATTAGATGTTACGCACAGGTCACGCAATCCGCGTAAATAACTGGCTTATCGATGTATTACCGTTAGCGTTGGCAAGTCGGCCGACCTTACGTAATGCGTACTACTTTAACAAAGCCAGGGTTGTCGATAGCTATATTATTGAAACTCTGTGCCTGGAATACAATAGTTTTGGATTTGCTTCTTCGTACAGTGCATTGATAAATGTATGACGCAGCCCACTTTCGAGACTGTTGTTTATGTTCACTATGTTCACAGCTGAGCTGCTCACGCTCGCCAATCTGAACTTTTAGGTGGGCGTTTTAAGGTGCCACCAAACTGGGAACGAGAACCTTACTCGCGGCATAATAAATACATCTGAATATTACATTAACGATTTATGCTGCAGTTAACATCAACAATAACAGCAACTGTAATAGCAACAGTAGCAGCAACAGTAGCATATACAAACAGCAACTATAACAACAACACCATTAGCACAGTGACTTGCTACAGCTGCTTGTCAAACAGAAGACAAGCTCCCATCAGTACCTCCACATGCAGAATTCACAAGATTTAAGGAGGCAAATGAAACATTTGTCATTTTCCCTTCATTTCATGGCAAGTAAATATCGGACACCGAATCTCAAAGTGCTTTCTTATTCTCTTGAAAGAGTCTGGTCCCCAATAGCGACCAAATGTCCCACCTACTAATCTTCCATTTGAGGGATTAAGGGACTTGTCGACTGACCATTGCACAACAAAACTACAATATGGCTGCAAGACTGACATTTAATTAGAGTGCAAAGAAAGGGTAATCAATGAAACACGGCGTGGGTCGCAGATTTGCAAGGCCTCTTTTCGTGCAAATCTTGTAAATCATATTGTGCCGAGTCACTAGTCACAGAGTTATTTGTCAGGTCGGTCCCAATACGGAAGTTAAGACTAGGGTATTGGTATCGTCAGACCGAATCCTTAGTGATATTCTCCAAATAACATCCTAGATGCAGCAGCTGCTCGATGACCACTTAGTGCTGGCGCAAATGGCGGTAAAACAGCGTAGTAATTGGCGTTCATATAACGAAAATTTGCTGTCATCACCTTCTCATTCACCACCGTCTGCCAGAACAATTACAGCGGGTAGCAAAGTAGTTTGATTATTAGCTACATAACAGTGCCGTTCGTCGTCGGTAGACGCTCAGAAAGTTAGCTTAGAGTGCGAGGCCGATGTCGTCCACCATATGCGGCAGCAGATAGAAGCCGCCCTCGACACTGTTGCTGTCTACCAAACACAGCTGTTTAGTGCCCCAGCCATCGTGTCCAGATTACCATCGCACGCAAGCTAGCATCGGTGTTAGTTTCCTTAGTTTCCTGGTGCAACACACTATGCCTGCCAGAGAAAAGTGCACGTGCCGAGCATCTGTACAGGACACCGAGTGGTTCCGCCGCCCTCTGGGGACAATATCATCGCAATCACAACAGTATATGCGTCAAAAAATGGTTCAAATGCCTCGAGCGCTATGGGACTTAACATCTGAGGTCATCAGTCCCCTAGAACTTAGAACTACTTAAACCTAACTAACCTAAGGACATCACACGCATCCGTGCCCGAGGCAGGATTTATACCTGCGACCGTAGCGGTCGCGTGGTTCCAGACTGCAGCGCCTAGAACCGCTCGGCCACTCAGGCCGACAGTATATGCGTCAACGGGAAGAACTCTGGCCATGCTGATCACCTCAGTCACACAAAACACCGAGGTTATTATTTCAGGACGATACTGGTGCTGCCGTAAGTCTGATCAACTTGGATAGATGAATTCATCGTCGCTACACAAGAAACAGCAGCAAGTACTGAATAATAAACATCAAAACATTCCCTTAAACCATCAGCTATAATGTAAGCCAGGAAGCAGTATTTCTAACCTACTGTTGAAACTATACATCGAAGAAGCAATCTCGGAAATAAAATGAAAGATCCAAGAGTGGGATTAAGATTCAGAAGCAAAAGATATCCATTATTATATTCACTGATAACACTGCTTTCCTTAGTGACTGTGAAGACGAATTGAAAGATCTGTTGGACTGAACCAACAGACTAACGAATTTAGAATAGGGACTGAGGGTAAAACGCGAAAGGGCAAAGGTAATGAGATGGCGCAGAAATAAGAGTACCGAGCAATATAACATCAAAATTGCATGATAACGAAGTACACGGAGTCAAGGAATTCTGCTGCCTTGAAGCAAAACAACCCATAGCGGACGGAGCAGGAAGGATGCAAAAAGCAGACTAGCGCGGGCAAAGAGGGCACTCCAGTGCCAAGAGGAGTCTATTGATACCAAACACAAGCCTTAATTTGAGGGCAAAATTTCTGAGAAAGTACGTTTGGCGCACAATACCACGCGGTAGTGAATCATGGACAGTTGGAAAACCAGAACCGAGGAGAATCGAAGGGTGTGAAATGTGATGCTATAGAGAAGAATGTTGAAAATTGGTTGGAATGGTAAACTAAGGAATGAGGATGTTCTCCGAAGAATCGGCGAAGAGAGGAAGATACGGAAGGCACTGACATGAAGAAGGGACCGGATGATAGGACATGTGTTACGATATCCGACAATAGCCGCTGTGGTACGAGAGTGAGCTGCAGAGGGAAAAAACAGTCGGGTCAGGCAGAGAATTGAATACATCTAACAAGTAATTGAGGACTTAAGATTGCAAGTGCTACACCGAAATGAAGGGTAAACGCAGGGGAGGCGTTCGTGGAAGGTGGCATCAAACCTGTCAGAAGACTACTGAGTAAAAAAAAGCTATCATTACCAGATAATTACGAAACTGTAGTTCGAAATGTAGAATTTAAGGAGCTACCTCACCATTAGCAACTTACATTTTTGGAATGGATGCATTTTCTTTGTTTACTTTTGGCTGGGGAGCGGGAGCAAGTCCATCTAATATCAGCCTGTATACCGTTTAAAGACTTAGATAAGGTGTGTGATGATCTTAAGGAAGTTTTACTTCTTCACTCTGTTGTGCTAAGACAGGGAAGCAACACCGTTTTCGTCGCACAGTTCAATACCATTTAGAATCTGCGGTGTAATTAACAACTGGTTTGACAGTTTGTGAGATTTAGGGGTCATTTTGCTCACATCCACAAGTCGATGAGCAACCCCAATGATCGTCATCCTTTTTGTAGTGGCAGTCAAGCCAAGTAACAACGCCCAATCAAATACAAATGTCTATCCTATTCCGCGTACGGAAGAACTGTTGGCAGCTTTTGCAGGGGATCAGTTCTTCTTTAACTCAGACTTATCGAACGCTTTTTTACTGTTACCGGTGGGCGCATAAAGAAAGGAAAACAAAGTTGTTTAACACCTGTTTGGAGCTGTATTGTATTGTATGTTAACCGGGGACCTGGAAACGACGGAGAGGCTCCGTCCCCGCCGCAGCCGCAGTGGTCCACAACCCCACGACGACTACTGCAGTCCACTTCACCATTTCGCTGCCCCACACCGAAACCAGGGTTATTATGCGGTTCAGCCCCCGGTGGACCACCCAGGGAACGTCTCACACCAGACTAGTGTAGCCCCTATGTTTGCGTGGTAGAGTAATGGTGGTGTACGCGTACGTGGAGAACTTGTTTGCGCAGCAATCGCCGACATAGTGTAACTGAGGCGAAATAAGGGCAACCAGCCCGGATTCGCCAAGGCAGATGGAAAACCGCCTAAAAACCATCCACAGACTGGCCGGTTCACCGGACCTCAACACAAATCTGCCGGGCGGATTCGTGCCGGGGACCAGGCGCTCCTTCCCGCCCTGAAAGCCGTGAGTTAGACCGCACGGCAAACCGGGCGGGCCTCTTTTGCATTAGTAGTAATGTAATACTCCTCCGTTTTGTGTCGATATCATCCCAAAAATATTTCAACCAGTTCATCCTGGTCATATTTCGCATTGCTAACTACCTGCACAGCATTATCTTTACAGAAGCAACACCAAAGAAACACCTAGCCTATCTGATACTCCGATTTGAGAGACTGAAAACAAATAGTTTGCGTTGCCAAATGGACAACTACAGAATCTCTCAACCTAGCGTAAAGGTCCTGGGCAATATTTTAAGGAGGAACGCATTGAAACCTGTCACGCCATACTTCACCTTCGTGCCGCTACAACATAAGGATCTTCATTCTGTCGCGGGTAGAATTAACTACTACGCCGTTCGTTCAGAAGGTAGCAGAAATAGCGTGCCCAATAATTCAGCTCCACAAATGAGAGATTGAGTTCGTATGGTCAGGAGCGTTCCAGGAAGTTTCAGTTAACGTTAGTAAATGCTTAAGTCTAGTTCCCCTCAGGCTAATTTTACACCGGGTAAACACCTCGTGCTTCTGTCGGACGTATCACAGTACACGATAGGTGCTGTGCTGTCACATGCAAACCTTGATGGCATTGAGCAACCACTTCCTTTTGACACCTAGACACGTTCAGCACCACACTTAAATTGTTCACCGGTGGAAGAAAGGCCCTAGCAATGTTCACCGGTGGAAAAATCCCCTGCCAATACTTTATGGTGTAAAAAGTACTAATTACCTCATATTTGGTGCCAAATTTCACCTGATAATTGACCAAAAGCTGCTAATTATGTGGTACCTGATCTAGAGAGCACTTAAAATTTTTCAGCCAAGTCAAATATTAAAATGGTAATCGCATGTCACACAGATGTTATATCAGCTAAATGCAATATCAGCCAGATGCAAACCAAAACTCATGCGGGTTTTACTGGGTTCTAAATTTCACACTTCCCTATCACCTTCAGATTTAAGAATATGTTCTTGATAAAGTACTGTACCAGCATGTTGCGTAAATTTTCATTACTTACTATTCTCTCTGTTAGTACAGTTTTAATGGCCAGAATTGTATGTAGTAGACTGGGACGTCAGCCTTGACATTTACTTTGATATAGGCAGATAGACTTTGTTTCCAGAATTAATTCTCACTCTGCAGCAGTCCATGTGCTGATCTGAAACTTCCCGGCAGATTAAAACTGTGTGCCCGATTGGGACCCGGGTAGTGGCGGAAGTAAGGCTATGAGGTTGAAATAGCTCAGTCTGAATGCGCCAGAATGTTCCAGAGTGGCTTTGTACAGCGACGGTGTTTATTCACTGACCCTCAACAATGTGCAGTGCTAAAATCTACCTGCGCTCATAACTATAATACACAATGGGATGTAAAAAGTCATGGCATACCTCCCAATATCGTGTCGGACCTCCTCTGGCACGGTCCAGAGCAGCAACTCGACGTGGCACGGACTCTAGAAACCGTCGGAAGCCACCTGCCGAAACATTCAATCATTCTGCCTCTGTGACTGTCCATAATTGCGAAAGCATGGTCGGTGCAGGATTTTGTGCACGAACTGACCTATCAATTATGTCCCATAACTGTTCGATGGGATTCGCGTCAAGCGATCCGGATGCCCAGATCGTTAGCTCGATCTGTCCGGAATGTTCTTCAAACAAGTCGCGAACAACTGTGGTCCGGTGACATGGAGCATTGTCATCCATAAAAATCACACCTTTAGCTGGGAACATGGAAATCCATCAAAGGTTGTAAATAGTCTCAGACTAGCCGAACATAAACTTTTAGACTCAATGATCGGTTCAGTTGGACCAGAGGGGCTAGTCCATTCCATGTAAACACAGCCCACACCATTATGCAGCCACCTCATCCCCGCACAGTGCATTGTTGACAACTTGGGTCCATGGCTCCGTGTGGCCTGAACCACACACGAAACCATCAGCTCCCAAAAACTGAAACTGGGAGCCATCTAACCGGAGCACGGTTTCCTAGTCGTCTAGAGTCCCACCAATGTGGTCACGAGCCTAGAAGAGTCACTGCAGGCTATGTCGTGCTGTTAGCAAAGGCACTCGCGCCGGTCGTCTGCTACAATAGTCAATTAACATCAGATTTCGCAGCACTGTGCCAACGGATATGTTCGTCGTACATCCCACATTGATTTCTCTTGTTTCTTGATGCAGTGCTGCTTGTCTGTTAGCGATGAGAATCTACCAAAGTGCCGCTGCTCTCGGTCACTAAATGAAGGCCGTGAGCTGCTGCGTTGTCCGTGGTGCCAGATAGTGATGAAATTTCGCATTTTCGGCACACTCTTGACGCTCTGGGTCATGGATTATTGAATTCTGTAATGATTTCTCAAATGGAATGCCCCATGCATTTAGCTCCAGATACCCTTCCGCGTTCGAAGTCTGTTAATTCCCGTCATGCGGCCATGATCACATCGGAAAACTTTACACACTAATCACTTGAGTATAAATGACAGCTCCGCCATTGCTTTCCTTAGTTATACCACGTGTACGCGACACTTCCGCCATCTGTATGTGTGCAGATCCCATGACTTTTCTCACCTCAGTTTATATTAAACGATAGCACTGAGAACACAACCCGATATCAGTCTGCCTAATCTGCCAAAAAAGAATATTTAAACAGTGAAATGTCTGAACGTCTCCCGATATTTGCCAGTGAAGATGACGTGATCTCAAGACTTGAATAACTGCCGTTGCTTAGATGAACAAAAATAGTACGTCGGAGCACCGACTGCTTTCACAGCCAAATTACTGATAAACGAGAGACTGCTCATTTTTATGACACTCTGCAAAAAAACTCTTATAATTACTTATGCGGAGTCAAATACCTCGTCTCTGGCTTATCCATTTCCTACGATGAGTATCACTGACTTACACAGTGCATCCGTTCTAGATTTTCACTTTGCAGGCCTATAGGTAGTTTCTCTTCGACTACTCGTGTAGCTTATGGAACAAGAGATTCTTAGCAGCTGAAGCTTTGTTCTTTATTTGCTCTTGATGTTGGCGAACATAGTGATCGTCGCTAGCCCTACTCAAACTTATTCTTTATCTTACATTTTTCCTTAATATAACCCTCTAACTATGGCCCCATCAATAAAATGGTTCCCCGTGTGATGCTAACATTTCACTTTTATTGTCCCTGTTGGAGGTTACAGACTTCTTATAGAACGTTCATCAGTAAGCAGATTCCATAATTTTACTTCCGAAACAGCAAAAAATTACAATCTCGCTTGGTAGGAAAATTTATTTGTGATGAGAACTGCCGGCACACAAAACGTAATTTAAAGGCACATCAACAGTTCTCATCAAGAAAAAGTGAAATTATTTGCACTAAATAATCACAAACAGGAAGTTACGTGCAGATGGTGGAGCACACAAGAAGCATGAGCCGCAGTGGTATTCTGAAAGACAGGGAAGGCGGGATACGTGTTCTGTAACGAACTTAGTACTGGAGGTGCCCACTACTGTTCAACAACTGCAGTGAACGTCATTACTGAGCTATTAACAACTGATAAGCTAGGTAGTCCACCTAAAAAGGCGGTTTCGCGCAGTAGCCGCAGGTAAACAGGGGCTAGGTGTAAAAAAGAAGTCCCTGTTATTGGAGTTACGTATCTATAGAACTTAGTAGTTACTCTAAGGAGTTTGGTAACACACCATTTCGCACAACCATTACCGATCACAATTTTTCTCAGTTGAAATAAGAAGAAGTGAATTGGGTTTTCTTGTAAGAGATAATACTCTCGACAAACATGAAGTAAATTGGGGGTTGTTAATACAGTTTTATCATCACTTGAAATAAATGAACCTGCTAATCCATAGGTGCATCTCTGCAGTCCTAGTAAACAATTAATCCCCATCTACGGTATCGTAGGAAGCCATTATAGTAAATGACAGAAAATGGCGCTGCCTGTGGTTAAGGAGAAGTATCGTGCGGTAATTAGTTTAGAGGGGAATATCGGTCCAACAATGAACATTTCATTCTCAGTTTTCGGAAGTATACAGCGGCACTGCACTATCATATGACACTATACTGAAGTGGCACGTCAGCTTCCAGTGTTGTCGTACTAGTTTGAATAATGAAGAACAAATTGATTAAGCACCTATCGGTGGCAAACGGTGAATCCTAAGGGAAATCGAGGTCCTCGTGCTATAAAACCGTTGTAATATAATCTAGGTGATAGCGGGAACGGTAAACATTTGTCATGAATCTGTTTTCAGCACGTTTCTCGACGTTTTGATCAAGAAAATTGTCGCTGACTCCTGGGTTCCGCAACTGCTTTTATCCACTGAAGAAGCATGCCTAACTCAGACAGCAACGGAAATATGACAGCTCCGTTGAGCTAACATAGATTCATTTTGCTGCGTAGTCATCATGTCAACAGCCTTGGCGCAGTGGATACACCGGTTGCCGTGAGATCACCGAAGTTAAGCGCTGTCGGGCGTGGATGCCATATTTCGGACTGCACTTACCCTCGTGATGCCAATTGACGAGCTACTCGACCGAATAGTAGCGGCTTCGGTCAATAATACCATCATAACGACTGGGAGAGCGGTGAGCTGACCCCACGCCCGTCCTATCCGCATCCTCCACTGAGGATACACGGCGGTCGGATGGTCCCAGTAGGCCACTCGTGCCCTGACGTCAGAGTGCGTAGTCATCATGGATAAGTACTACGTTTATCACTGGTACCCTGAGACAAGGAAGCAAAGCTAACAGCAAAACATGTGGATCCACCACCACGAAAAAGTGTGAAGAAGCTCTTTTCATCGTATAAGGTGATGCGGATTATTTGTTTGGACTGCAATAGAGTGGTTCCAACAGACTACGCTCTTAAGGGGCAAAATGTCACAGAAGCATACTACCGAAATCTGACGAAGTCACCGAAGTCTGCCCAATGGGGCGGTTTTGCTTGACGATTGTCTGTACAAATACAGTTATACATGTTGCTTCTGTGAGCTATCAAATTCAGCACACCCTTAATTCTTCTGATATGGAGCTAGTAACTACCTTCCTCGTATGAAGAAACTATTGTGTGTAGGCATTTACCGAATGGGTCGGAACGTCTCCTGTGAAGTGGTAGGAAGGTGGTAGGATGAGTCGTAAGGTGCTGGGCCAACAAGCCCATATAAAATTTTAACAGTTAATTACATTAAGAGTCACCAAATACACAATAATAAACACTTAATGTAGACGCTCTTATTGTTCTGTACAAAGCGCCTTGCAAGGCGCAATAAATAAATCCAGCGATTCACCAACGAGAAAGAAATTTAGGAAGACAGTTCGTTACTATTCCTATAGAATCACAGAAAAATATAAGCTTAATAATAGCTTGAAAAGCTCTTGGCGAAACTAAAAAAATAAATAAATAACAATAACACAATTCGAAAAGTTTAAAAATACTAAAGGTCTGCTCCCAAATGAAAAAGTAGTGATTGAAAGAAACTGTAATTACGAGCAGCGGACACTTACAAGCTTACAGTAAGTGAGGTGTGGCCCGTGTTTAGTCCCGTATCGATTATAGTCTGTCGATCGCATCTCTGGTTCGTTTCCCCTCTGGTCGCCGGGCGGTCGTCTTGCGCTGCGTCTTTCGGTTCCAAATGCTTGCAAGGCGGACGAGTGCTCGACAAACAGTCACCCAGGGGCGAGGAGGAAGGGAGCTGGCTGGAGCAAACGTGTGTTGTCATGCGTCGGTGATCGGTGCCTTGGCCGATTCGCTCTGAGGGAAGAGTTGCAACGGGAACGACTTTATAGTTAGTTGATTCCGGCGCTCTGAAAGGGCAGTTCTTTCCCGGTGTTGGGCCGTATTGTGTGATCTAGTTTGGCTGCGTTAGCGTACTCTGTTGTTACTGCCCTACCCTTTGTGATACTTGCCTTCCGGGAAGGCCGTAGTGTGGTCTGTGTCGCTTATAGAAACTGTTTGATCGCGCCCGCATCTGTGTCCGCTGAGTGCCCTGTGTTACGTTCCTGTGAAGTATCTTATTTGCAATTCCCGGATGTGACGAATGTGCTGGTAGTTCTTTTGGTTTGGTTTTAATGATGTTTCTCCTTTCCCAATGACGCCTAAAATTATTAATGTAACCGACTGTGCAAGCGGTTGGTGTTTCAAGGCGGTCGCTGGCGCTACTGGTGCTGTTTTGAACATTTTTATCAATGAGATCTTTTAATAATGTTTTAGATTCTGATCTTGCCAGGTCTATTAGTATGCCAGGTGCACTGGCGGAGAGGTGTTTTGGCACCCTTGGGTGTTTTAATGTGAGATTCCTTACTTGATTCTTGGAACTGATTGGGTTTGCGGGCGGATTGTACTAGTACCTAACGATTATGTTATTAATAGAACCACGATTCAAGAGCGTTGCTTAAAAACCTCTTGAACTATGTTTGTAGCTTAGTTAAGTTAGTACACTTATTTTTGGTTCTCGATAGTGCTTAAATTGTATTATTCTTGAAATTCTTAGTTTAGTCTGTTAATTGGCGTTTACCGGCTGTTGTTGTACCTTATTCTGGATTACTTGTACAGGCAGCTATTTGATGAAAGTGTGTTATTGTACTAATTGACCTGTTGGCGTTTGTAGGAAGCCTCTTGTCGCATGGCGCTTATTTTACGAGCGTCCTGCTGTGGCCTGATTGGACAGCTATTGTTTCCGCAGTCTGTGTCTGCAATTGTCCTCGCCTTACATGGGTGAACCCACCGGCGGTACCGATACTGCAGGAGTGCATTTGGGATTCGCCCCTGCCGTTGCCCAATGCGGGGTAGCTCTACGGCACGGTGACTGATGCTTCTCTGTTTCGCCCGGGCCTACATCTTCCCACAGTCCCCTTATTTTTGTCTTTTGCGTTGGATACAGTTTTGTACCGAGCCCTCTCTGTATCAAGTTTTCCTTAGTCAGGCACGCCATCTGTTGGCCCTTGTATCGGCTAAATTTTTCAGCCAATTCCAAAGACCGTGTTAATTTTGATTTGTATTTTTAAAACCATTCTGTTAGCTTGGGACATTTAAATTGTCTAACCACTTTACCGGTTACAAAAATTGCACTAGTCTTTGTTACGATTGACCTTCAAAATTTTTCTTCTTTAAATTTGTCAGGTGTTTTAAAGGACCATATTATGCTTCGTGTCTGTAACTGAAACTATTGTTAGCCTGGTATCATTTTGCTATTACTGTGTTTTACTATTGTCTTTTTAAATTGTTTGAGGAATGTGCATCACTTGGCAACTATTGAATGATGTCATAATCTGGGGTATAGCTCTTCCATGAATTCGTGCTTCCTGGTTCTCTGGAGCGCAGTGTGCCTCTAAAGTGTACCTAACATACATAGTAAGGCAAATTGAAATATAGAAGAGCCAAACTGAGAATAAGAAAAATAATCTTGAGCTACAATTCGCTGACATTTCATTTCGTTTCATTTGGTGCGTATTTGAAATCTTCTGCCTATTTTGAAAAGCTGGTTTTTATTTTACAGTTTTATATTTTACAGTACATTGTTCTACATTTCTAACAACATTTGTTTTGACAAATAAAACAAAAGTAACAATAATCATTTAATATTGGTATAAAATGAACATAATTTGCGGAAAAGAGAACAGAAACCTTTTTTTTTATTTAAGAGGAAGCTAATAGATGATTGGAGTGGGTTTTACTAGACGAAGGTGTCCTAAATGGGAGAGCACCGTAACAAATTCGAGTCAGTCGTAGAGCGCAGCAATTTGCCTACATCTAAGTACAAATTGTATTGAATTATGGGTTACTTACACTTTTTCATAATAAGTAACATTTTGGTCTAGATTTCTCATACCAATTTTACTGTAATAATGCAGTTTCTACTAATGCATTACGGGAAATGATCTATTATGCAAAAATTTACGGCTTAGATGGCATTAGGCTCTGGTATGACATTCTAGAATAATTACTGGCCATGACATGGCTTTTCCTGTGGGAGAGGAATCTCAGAATTTCGTCGAGCCTCGCCTCCCCAGTAAATTTTAGCTCAGTGTTTTTCTGTTGCATAATCCATTATGAAGTTAAACTTAGCAATTATTTATGTGTTATTCAACTATAGTTAATATCCTAATACATTTTTCTATTGTAGGCTTAGATTCTATACATACTTTTATTTTCTCGTTGTTCTATTACGCTGAAGAGCCGAAGAAATTGGTACACCTGCCTAATATCGTGTATATTCCCCAGGAGCACGCAAAAGTGCTGCAACATGATGTGGCATGGACTCGACTAATATCTGAAGTACTGCTAGAGAGCTGACAACGTGAGTCCTGCAAGACTGTCCATAAATCCGTAAGAATACGAGGGGATCGAGATCCCTTATGAACAGCATGTTGCAAGGCGTCCCACATATTCTCAATAATGTTCATGTCTAAGGAGTTTGGTGGCCAACAGATGTCTTTAAACTCAGAAGAGTGTCCTGGAACCACTCTGTAGCAATTGTTGGGTGTGGGGTGTCGCACTGTCCTGCAGGAATCCCCCAATTCCTTTGGAAGGCACGATGGACATGAATGGATGAAGGTGATCAGACAAGATGCTTACATACGTGTCACCTTTCAGAGACGTATGTAGACGTGTCAGGGGCCTCATGTTACCCAAACTGCGCCTTTCTGAATCCGTTTCAAAGGCTACACTTGTTCTCTTCCATCTAATTTTATAAATGCTTTTCTTTTAAGCGTTAAAATTTCAACACAATCTCTCTCTTTCCAAACAATCATCCTACATTGCGGGTTCTGCAGGTTAATCGGATGTGGCATGTTAATTTTAAGGGGTGGGTGGATGCCCGTCCTGTCTCCAACCCTTGCCTCCGGAAAGGAAGTAGTGCACCCCAAGTGTCTAGTGTAATCCCGGGAATAGTATGAAAGTGTTCAAATGTCTGCAAGCCGTGTAACTAAGGCGGAACGGGGGGGGGGGGGGGGCATCCCAGCACTCACCTAGCGGGATGTGGAAAACCGCCTAAAAACCACAACCAGGCTAGCCGGCACACCGGCCCTCGTTGTTAATCCGCGCAGCCGGCGCCCTACCCGAGTCCAGGAAGCAGGGCGTTAGCGCTCTCGGCTACCCTGGTGGGTTAAAATTTCAACACAACGAAAAAACTTAATTTAAAAAGCTTTTTTCACATAATTTTTTTATCGTAGTAAGCAACGAATACAAGAAGAAATTTGCAGAAGTAAACTACCTATTGTTTTAAGAAGGAGGATGTATTTGTAATTTACTCAAAAGTTTTATTATCATAGTAAGCATAGAGTATAACATCAAACTGGCCAACGGTAAACAGTCAGTTGTTTTAAAGAGATGGGTTCACTTTGGTACCACCCATCATGTCATGCGCCATACATGGAAGAAAATTTTCACATCTCGAAGCATTCATGAACACACAAAGCCTAAAACAAATTATAGAACTCAGTAACAAGCAAAAATTGGCTTCAAATTTTGTATCACAACCACATTCAGCCCCTGTGGTTTCATTTACATAATGCTCATGAAAGCAGTAGTGCAAACTCAAATTTACATTACAATTACTCAGATATACTTTACGCTTTCTCGCATTCTCTCTGTCTCCTCCCTCCCTCCGCACCCCACAACCCCCCCACCCCCCACACACACATACGGCCAAATTTATGTACACTCAAGCGCTAAATAAGCTGGTGTAGGCATGCGTATTCAAATACAGAGATATGATAACAGGCAGAATACGGCGTTGCAGTCGGCAACGCCTACATACTTGTAAGACAACAAGTGCCTGGCGCATTTATTAGACCGGTTACTGGTGTTACAATGGCAGGTTGTCAAGAGTTAAATGAGTCAGAACGTGGTATTATAGTCGGCGTACGAACGATGGGACACAGCGTCTCCGAGGTAGCGATGGAGTGGTGATTTTCTCGTACGACCATTTCAAGAGTGCACCGTGAACATCAGAAATCTGGTAAAATAGCAAATCTCCGATATCACTGCGGCCGAAAAAAGATCCTGCAACAACGGGGCCAACGACGGCTGAAGAGAATCGTTCAACATGACAGAGGTGCAACTCTTCCGCAAACTACTGGAGATTTCAGTGCTGGGCCATCAACAAGTGTCAGCATGCGAACCATTCAACGAAACATCATCGATATGGGCTTTCGGAGCCGAAGGCTCACCTGTGTACCCTTGATGACTGCACGACACAGAGCTTTATGGCTCTCCTGGACTGTTGATGACTGGAAACATGGCCTGGTCGGTCTAGTCTCGTATCAGTTTGCATCGAACGGATGGACGTGTAGGGGTATGGAGACAACCTCATGAATCCATGGACCCTGCATGTCAGCAGGTGACTGCTCAACCTGGTCGAGGCTCTGTAATGGTGTGGGGCGTGTAAGTCACCGTCCTCTGTCTCAGATGTCACGCACGGTCGACGCTGCCCTGGTCTTCGTGATACAGGTTCGGTCTCCATAAATTGGTTCAGTCTATAAATTGTCGCCACACCCTAAAAGCAACAGAGCGATTCACAGTAAGCTGCGAGCCACATCAGCTTGCGACTGACCTGCCTCCATTCTTCCTATGGCTCTCCACCGTAGAGAATCTGGTAGGCGTCTTCTCTGTGCCATACCGCTCCACCTGTGACTACGTACACACTATCCGACAAACACTACTCTGTTTGGCAGGTGCACTGACGTCATCCTTGGCGTGGTTGTCCATTGTCTGGAATGCCATCTTCCATGCAGAACGCGTTCGTACCAACATGTGTCGATAATTTCTATGATCATGTCCTGAATTAGACGCAGGACGGTGAAATAGCGGTTTGTTGCTTTAATTTTGGACACCAGTGTATATACATCCCACTTACCATTCTCTCCGTGCTGACTGTTGCTTTGAACGCTATGAGTAAATGCTGCAATGCACTACAGTCGTAGAAGTACATCAGTGTGCCACTAGAAGTCTCTGCCTTGCAATACCATCTACGGGTTCACGAGGAAGACACTGGTGTTCCTTTTTTTTTTTTTTTTTTTTCGTTGTTTGGGACAGAAATCACTGGGTTCAAAGGATTAACGGAGCTGAAATTCATTCATAGAAGCCACAACGGCCATTGTACATTGTAGAGCAGTTTCCAAGACTGAAATATATTTTAACAAAGCAATCATTTTTTTCAGTTCTATCGCTCTGATACTACTACTCGAATTATAAGTGAGCCGCGCGGGATTAGCCGAGCGGGTCTAGGGCGCTGCAGTCATGGACTGTGCGGCTGGTCCCGGCGGAGATTCGAGTCCTCCTTCGGCCATGGGTGTGTGTTTGTCCTTAGGATAATTTAGGTTAAGTAGTGTGTAAACTTAGGGACTGATGACCTTAGCAGTTAAATCCCATTAGATTTCACACACACAATTATAAGTGAGGGAGACTGTACTGAAATGAATAATGGTCGTGATTATTCCCTGTATTTGTGACCCAGTATTCACACATGGAGCAGAATTCGTTTTATGACTCTCTTATAATTTGTAGAAATTTCATACTCCACGACTTACTAATTTATGCCATAGTACCGGACTCTTAGGACTGACTCACTGGACTTTCATAGAGATGACCCTTCATACAGAAAATTCAAAACAACCTTCCCTGAAATTAAAAGTAACAGCGATAATACGAAGAGTGTAATGAGAAATCTATTGATATAGGCAGAGGAGAGAATGGCTAGATGGAAAGAGTACATTGAAGGTCTCTATGAGGAGGGGACTTGTCAGATGGCGTGACAGAAGAAGAAAATGAGTCGACAGGGGAGAGATAGGGATCCAGTACTAGAGTCAGAATTTAAAAGCTCATGGACGACTTAGTATGAGGCAGTGGGGACAGATAACATTTCATCGGATATTCTAAAATCATTGGAGGGAAGTGGCACAAAAATGACTATTCACGTTGGTTTGCGAATATATGAGACTGGCTGGCGATATGTAATCAGAAGTCGTCCACATTGTTCGGAAGATAGCTCGAGCCGACGAGTGAGAGAATTTTCGAACAATCTGTTTAAATGCCCCTGCACCCAAGTTGTTGACAATAATAATACACGAAAGAACTGAAATGAATATTGAGGATCTGTTAGATGACGATAAGTTTGTCTTTAGGCAAGTTAAAGGTACCAAACAGCAGTTATCACGTTGCGGTGATAACTGAAGCAAAACAAGAAAAATAAACATTGTTCATAGGATTTGTGACCTGTAGATAGCGTTTGACACTGTAAAATGGTGCAAAATTTTCGAAATTCTTAGAAAAATTGGAGTAAGCTATATGGAAATACGGGTAATATACAATATGCTCAAGAGCCAAGAGGGGACAATAAGAGTGGAAGAAAGAAGTGCTCGGATTAAAAAGAGCGTGAGACAGGGATGTAATCTTCCGCCTCTACTGTTCAATCTATTCAGCGATGGAGCAATGGCGTAAATAAAAGGAAGGTTCAAGAGTGGTATTAAAATTCAGCATGAAAGGATGTAAATGATCAGATTCGCTGCCAGCAGCTCTATCCTCAGTGAAAGTGAAGAACAATTACAGGATGTTGAAGACAATGGACAGTCTAATGCGTACGGAATATGGACTGAGAGTTAATCTTGGAAAGACGATAGCATTCAGAAGAGGCAGAAATGGTAACAACGAGAAAAATTACATCATAATTGGGGATCGCGAAGAAGATGAAGTCGAGTAAACGTTCTACCTAGGCTCCAAAATAACCCGTGATGGGCAAAGCAACGATGACAATAAAGCAGGCTTCCACTCTCAAAGAAGCTATTTCTGGCCAGGAGAAGTTCACTAGTATCAAACACAGGTCTTAATTTGAGGAAGGAATTTCTGAGGTTGTACGTTGGAGCGCAGCAGTGTATGGAAGCGAAACATTGACTGTGCGAGACGGAATCGAAGCATTTGAGTCGTAATGCTACAAAAGAACGTTGAAAATCAGGCGGACTCTCTGCAGAATCAGCGAGTAATTACCGAAATGAAGAACAAGAAATGGTTCAAATGGCTCTGATCACTATGGGACTTAACTTCTGAGGTAATCAATCCCCTAGAACTTAGAACTACGTAAAGCTAACTAACCCAAGGGCATCACACACATCCATGACCGAGGCAGGATTCGAACCTGCGACCGCAGCGGTCGCGCTGTTGCACACTGTAGCGCCTAGAACTGCTCAGCCACCCCGGCCGGCAATGAAGGAGAGACAGGATGATAAGACATCAGGGAATAACTTCCATGGCGCTAGAGGGAGCCGTAGAGAGTAAAAGCATTTCGTCTAGTCAAAAAAAATTATATTGATCCAAGCGATGTGAGTGAATGAAGCAGAATCTCCGTTTTCATATTGCATTACTAAACTCGTGGCGCAGTGTTCTTACACGTAATTTAAAATTAGCCACAATCAATATGATGTCCATTTAACAAAGCGGCATGACACAATCGCGAGATACTGAGTGTTAATTTCGTTAACGGGCGTCAATAAATTGGAAGGGCTAAATCAGCAATTTCATTAGTATTCGCGGCATGCGTGCACACATTGTTACAGTGATCTGATTGCAATGGCCCAATAAGGTGCAGCGTTGGGCTTCATCACAATCATGATAAGCTATGACAACATTTAAATCGTATTTATGACCCAGTATAGTACGAGCTAATCAGTCACTCGGACGTCGGAATTCTGTGTGTCCGTCAGGATGGTTGCAGTGTGTGTGGCAGAACGAACGGCCGATATGGTGACAGAGTGATGCAAATCGGCAAAGAGTTATCAGCGAATGCAATGCGAACGTGTATGTGATCGTCGACAGTCGATTATCAGTTTTCTATGCTTATCTGTATTATGTAAATATGTTTTAATGCCACAAGACCACCGCACCGTTTATACACAGTATTTTAATACTTCCGTGATAAATGTCATTTAGATTCTGGTTCTGTCACATGAGCGATAGTAACAATTTAGTATGAGGAATGACGTCTCTGAGTTTGGTTTTATCAGTCACCAGCTACGCTACTGATTATTACCGTCAATATATTGCGACTAATTTAAGGATAGTGTTATCCTGAGAAATTCTGTTGACGTCTTTTTGCCCTGCAGAGCAGAAGTCGAGAAATGTAAGCATGAATGTTAAATCTGAACAATTCTTCGGCTTTTCTTATGTCTCCTGCAATAATAAAATATACGCTGACTTAATGAGCAGTTTGAGTCACAAACCTTTCGGAAATATCTTCAAGAGAAGGGTCTGAACATTTTGATATGGTTGCCTAATTATATTACACTTTTCTCACATCACGGACTGTGGTGTTGGTCGATTGAAACTGCACAAAACTTCTTCCACTCATTTCTCTTCTTTGTTTCAATATGCCTTTGCTTTCGCTTGAACTCATCCAAGACTTATGTAATTATCTTCCTTGGTAATCTTTCTGTACAATTTCAACACTTCACGACATTCCTTTACCAGCGACGAACAATCTTCATCCTTGCGTATTGGAGGAATCTTTTACCATAACGTGAGACTTTCATTCATAGGTATTGTCCTTGCTGTTTTTTGCATGCATAAACGCTCTCTTATTTATTAGCATCATTGGCTAATTCACCAGTCTTTTGTTTTTCAAAGCCAGAATCGGTTCATATTTCTCCCAGACCGCAATTTGCAGTTTCCACTGATACCACACGGAAATAGCTATACTTGATATTTCAGCTGCTTGATTTTGCTTTCTTATGGGAAGATTATCTGAACCGAGTGGTTCTGTTACAAGCTCCGATGCGTGTTCTGCGTGGAGGTTAGGTAATAAATAGTATATCTTCGTTAGGCCTGTTATACTCGTAGGCAACAGTCATTTAGTAGAACAAGATTTTATGGTTGTAAGATTTCTGCTGTCATTATCGGAAAACAGTCCTTCCTGTATGGTATCCCAACTGAAATGGTGAGCTTTAAAGTCTCCCATTATCAATTCTTAGTAGCTTAAGGGATTCACTAACCTGCAGAGTTCTCTCATTTGTCATCTGATCATTTGGTGACACATTACGTCGCTTTATTTCGCGTCCTCTGACACTAAACGTCTGTTATTACCGTAGATACGTCTCATTAATAGCGCTACTTTTATTTAATGTCCACTGGTGAATTTAACAAAATGTCCTATTCTGTACCTTACTGTGAGTGCGTTCCATAAAATAATACTGGTATTAATACCTGTCATTCAAATTCCGAAGAGCTAATTTCAGCTTGATTGAAAATTGGATACCAAACTCGCGTTAACATTTCACTTATAAAGGTCTGAATTTCAATAACCTGAATGTGACCGATAATATCATATGCTTTCTGTGTGTGTGTGTCAGTAGTGGAGATGAATATAAACACATTGTTTTATTTAATTCCGTTTTTCTTGCGTATTTATGTGATATCAGTTTAAGTAAGTGTTACGTGCGACAATGGTGCAGGATGAGTGGTTACGGCACGATGCTGGTATAATAATTTAATACTGGTCACGTGTGACCAGCTATTGTAGACAATAAACTTTCAGCATGTTTGTTGTGTGTGTTTTAACAGCAATCCGTTTCATGTGTTGTCTCGGGGACTTTCTGAATGACCATCGCTTCCCCGGGTCTTCTATGCTGGACTGGCTATACTGTACTGCTGCAGGTACCCTAGAATTTTAGGCAGCTTGGCAGCCAACTAGGCGTGCTACGCTTTCTGTTTTGGCAATTGGTAGCAGTGGAGTTGTAGCACTGGCTGGCCCGAATGTCTGATGCAGCATGTTTTGCACGTTTCCTTCTCAACAAAAGTCCCTGCTTCGTAATAAGACATTTCGCTCAAAGTCATTACTCTATTAATCTCGTTTTGCCTACTGAACTCTGAGCAAATCCAGCGCGTAGCTTTATAGAGACCTACGCAGTGGATACCTAGCACAAGATTTAGTTTTTCACAGTCTTTACCGTTTTGGGACCAGCATAGGAAGAAAATCCTAGCAGAGGGTTCAATTGGCTCTGAGCACTATGGGACTTAACATCTGAGGCCATCAGTCCCCTAGAACTTAGAACTACTTAAACCTAACTAACCTAAGGACATCACACACATCCATGCCCCAGGCAGGATTCGAACCTGCGACCGTAGCGGTCGCGCGGTTCCAGACGTAAGCGCCTAGAACCACTTGGCCACTCCGGCAGGCCTAGCAGAGGGATCGAAGCGTAAATTGTATAAGAAGAAGTTAAAGAAGAAATGGCGCGGACCAACAGCCTAGTGCATTTTAACTTGAATGAATCTGCATGGTTGCTACATCTTCGATGGCTCAGATACTAGCTGCTATCGTGTCCATATTGCAAACACTTGCAATAGTGGTGCACTGCAGAAGCAAATGGCGTTACCTGAGATGTTACACCGTGCACGGAGACAATTTCCCTTAGACTTAAAAGTGAATACACAAAAAAATGGTTCAAAAGGCTCTGGGCACTATGGGACTTATCATCTGAGGTCATCAGTCCCCTAGAACTTAGAGATACTTAAATATAACTAAGCTAAGGACATCACACGCATCGATGCCCGAGGCAGGAATCGAACCTGCGACCGTAGCAGTGATTACACATATCGGAAGTAGTTGAGCTTCCCCCTTATCATAATGTTCATATTATCTGACAGACATCTGCACTTTTATTACGGGAGCGTTACGAGATTGCACTAGCAAATAGTGTTCCTCAGAAAACATTGTCACTGTTTAGCAGATGATACCTTGCGTAGTTATCATAAATGTCGGAATTTATACCTCCGGGTGATGTACGACAGTACAATATTAACCGTTTGTTTAATGCAGACTTAACTTTAGCTCGGCAGTAATTTTCCCGATAAATCAGAGAATGTTTGTCACACGCTAATTCTTTAAATTGAGTAAATATTGCGAATATCGTGCTAAGACCATAAATTGACATTAGAGATGACAGGGTTGCGCTTACCGAAGCTGATATGCTTTCAGGATTTTTCACACAATATTTCCTCTCCCATAGCTTCCTGTACGTTTCGTACATGTAGAGGCCGAAATGTTATTTTTTCTGATGTTTATTATCTGTACCAGTAGCGGGACAAGCGGAAGCTAATTATTTGTCGTCGTTCAGTAAGAGAAGGGCCTCTCGCACAATTGCACTGAGACTGTGACTAGGTATTGCGAAACTATTTTTACTAATTATCTATATGTTCAATCCATATATTCGTTGAAACAGTCATCAATCTCTACAGAGGCCATTTTTAAGTATTATTACATTTCTTTAATCGCTTTCTTTGCGAAATGTCATACGGTTACAAGATACAGTGATACCTTTTGTCCTTCAAAACTTCAACATGTCCTTCAATGAGTCTGAGATCCATAGAATCAATTCACGTAAGGCTACAGGTAGCATCTTTGAATGCGAATTTGTAAGTTGTGGGTCCTGTGTTCAAACCCAGCCTGTGGTTAAATCAGAATAAAAACCATCAGCAATACTGTCCAAGTCTTCCGTCACATGGAGTAATTCTCGTTCTGCCAACGGCCTTGTCATGAGTGTGCAAGAGCGCACAGACGTTAGAGAGGGAAAGCTGCCAGTAACACGCAGATGCATCAGTAATTATCAACGGCGTAAGGATGCAGGAGGCCATAGTAATTACTACACTAACGGCACAGGGTGTGCATCCAAAGGACATGTGACCTGTAACTGGAAATATGTGATGGTGATGTCCCCAATGGAAAAAGAACCAAAATTAGTTTCTTATTCGACGGATGATGATAGTGATGTTTGGTTTGAGGGGTGCTCAACTGCGCGGTTACCAGCGCCCGAACAAAATCCCGATCTTGACACATTCCAATCTTACCACGTCCACTAATCATGATGAAATGATGAGTACAACACAGACACCCAGTCCCCGGGCATAGAAAATCCCCAACCCAGCCGGGAATCGAACCCGGGACCCCCTGATCTAGAGGCAGCAATGCTAGCCACTAGACCACGAGCTGCTGACTTATTCGAACGAAGGAAGATTGGAAGTAAATAACATTACTGATTAACATTTCCATCGACAATGACGTCATCAGAGACAGATAACAAGCTCGCATTGTTTATTTGTCTCTTTTCTGTAAGAAACACCTCTTGCTATATAAGGGTACGTGATGCTCCCAGGAATAGTATCTGCATCTACATGTACATGCATACAAAATTACTAACGACGTGAAATGGGTAGTACTTCACACTTCACGTTAGTAGGCTCTTGGAAACTAAGCAGAATACAAACTGGTTTTGCCACAGAACAATCACAACGGGTCTCACACCTAACAACATGGTTAGATTAGATTAGTACTTGTTCCATAGATCATGAATACAACACTTCGTAATGCTGTTGAACGTGTCAGGTTAATAAAAGGTGTCTATACAAGATATTACATTAGACAAAATATTACATGACACTCAACATTTTTTTTTTTTTTTTTTTTTTTTTTTTTTTTTTTTTTTTTTTTTTTTTTTTTTGTGGAGGCTTACCAGATCCAACGCAGCCCTGATTCGCAGTTGAGATGGCCGTAGATCACCAATGAAGACGCTTCAGCAGCCGCAGCCAAGTTTTAACCTTGCCCGCCAGAAATCTTCAGTGCAAACGGCGCAACAAGCTGCCTGACGACAGCGCTCGATAACATCGCTTCTCAAGGCGCAACTCACCCCAGTAAACATCCCAATGCAACTCGTCCACGGCTATGACAAATTATCATCCGCTAAAAAGTGCAATTACGCGCTCTCAAATAAATTTGAACTCGTCAGCTATATTAAAGACTTTCACAAAAGCGGGATCACGCACAAAAAATGTTGTAAACAATGATTCCGGAGAGTTTCGGTAGTAGTTTGAAGTCGATGTACGTAATTATATCGATCAGAATGTCGTAAACGAAACTTCTGGAGTGCCATCCATTTTATTTTACCCTGGAAACTAGGTGGGATCGCTGTCATATATTAAACGGGCCGCAGAAAGAAAATCTGAAAAATGTGTCGTTGTCCTATTCACGGTATACCGATGACTGTAATGTCACGTATCGTATCGATTTGTGACTGGCATACCACCGCAGCATTACACAGGTATGCAGCAGTGTAATCTACACAAGATTTCACACCACTTAAGTCGGAACGCATACTGTTTTTCTTTTTCTATTGAATCCAGAATTTACACACTCTGCCGCTTACCAAGCGAGAGCTCTAGCGTGAGAACCCGGCTAACAAGACCTCTCTCTATCTTTGCCGTGATGCGCTAAATCCTCACTTTTCTTCTTCGCGCGCCTCCTTATCGGGCCCCGGAGAAGACAACGGGGTTGGGGTGCAGCAACACGATCTTTGACTAGGGTCGTCAAGTATCGATTGGAGCCGTACAGGCACCTGTTCTACCAACGACAATTTCTCTTTTGATTTCTTTCCATTTTTCTTGATTTTCCTACAGTTCCTATTTATTTCAAATCTGGCTGATTAATATTGAAATTTTTCCCTAAACATTTTTATGCTTCCATTTTATATCCATCTTCTCTTCTGTAACTCTAGGTGAAGCAACCTAGTAAACTACCATGTACGTATTTTTGTCAGTCCAACTTATGTGGCTACCAGTTTAAAGATGTCCATTTCTTTTCAACTGAACTGACTACTTTGGCATTCGTTATCGCGATTTCTACAGCCATAGAGAACTCAGTCGCTCCTCATCCGTCCTCAGTACTCAGCACACTACCTCCTTCCACACTGATACTAGCGGACGATGCTCTTGAATTTCACTCTTATCTTCATCATGACTTCATTGTGATCATTATCTATATCTACTCCGCAGTACTCTTTACAAACCAATTTGCTTTCAGAATCCCTGTCACTGATATAATCGCCGGCCGTAGTGGGCGTGCGGTTCTAGGCACTACAGTCTGGAGACGAGCGACCGCTACGGTGGCAGGTTCGAATCCTGCCTCGGGCATGGATATGTGTGATGTCCTTAGGTTAGTTAGGTTTAATTAGTTCTAAGTTCTAGGCGACTGATGACCTCAGAAGTTCAGTCGCATAGTGCTCAGAGCCATTTGAACCATTTGATATAATCCAGCTGGGATCCTGTCGAGTCTCCGGGCATTTTGCAAGTGTACTTCCTCCTGTTATGATTTTTAAGGAATGTATTCACTACTACAGGCTGAAATGTATTGCAGAAGTAAATTAGTCTATCTCCTCGCTCATACTTACTACGAAGTTAATATTCTTGTGTACCTCTAGCATTCTGTTCCTTCCGTTATTTCCGTTCCAGTCTCCCATGATTATTAGATTGTCATCTTCTTTTACAAACTGAATTATGTTTTGATGGTCTCGTATACTGTCCGTATCTTTTCTTTTTCTCTTCGTGACTTCGGCATGTACGTTTGAAATGTTGTTGTTTGAGTGTTTAGTTGCCGATTCTAATGATAACAGCCCTATCACTGAAAATATCACAGTAAATGACTCTCTGCCGTACCTTATCATTCATCATGAATCCTGCTCCGTTTATTCCACTGTCTACTCATATTACTCGGTATTTGTCTGACCAGAAATAATTATGTTTTTTCCATTTCACTTCAATGACCCCCACTATATCTAAAATGCACTTTACTTTTCAGACTTCCTATCTTCCCTACTACATTCAGACATACGACATTCCACACTCCGACTTCTGGAATGTTACCCATTCGTTGGTTATTCAACATTGTTCCCCTGATCAGAAGCCCCTCTGCGGTCACGACCCCGTGATCTGAATGGGGGAGTAATCCAGAATATTTTCTGTTTACAGGCCCTGTGGATACACATTGACTTTATCTCAGTTATTTCCACTGCCTTCTGCACTTTCACGCGATTGATTATTGGTGTTTCTTCTGCCTATGGAGGAAAGTTATCCACCCCAAGGATACGAGTGTGTTCTTAGCCTCTTTCCGCTCCTATGGTCTCATTGAGAAGGCTGGACCCAGAACAAAGGTGACACACTGTGCCGGATATCTTCGGCCGCCACTACTTATGACTGTTATTTAAATTTTGACCGAGCCTGGATTCGAATCCTAGACCCAGGACATTTGAACATGTGGTAAAGGATGTTACCTCTTGACCGCAGGACCCGTTTATCCACACATTTACGTTTTAGAAATGTGGTTTCTGACATGTGGACCACTTTGTAGTTTTACAGGCTATACGCAAACTGTAGAACAGTTACTAAAGAACATTTGTAAAAGATGCAGTAAGAAGTAAAATTGTGATACAGGCTTCCGTTTGTAGTTTTACGATCGAGTGTGTTAACGACCACCTCCCCCCCCCCCCCCCCCCCCCGCCCCATCACGCCCCGAAATGCCCATGAAATGTTGATTGTGGTTACAGACCAATCTGAAGAGTAACCCTAGGTCCAACCACGGTTAAAAAGTGACTGATGCAATCAACATATGTCAACGCTAAATAAATGTGGTAACCTGTCGTGCCTGTAACGTAGGCTAATGTTTACTTCTCGGCAATTTTTAAATGTTCTTTCCCTTTTTAATGCACTATTCGTCAAAAATTGAATCTGTAATGTAAATCCAGAAATGGGTATTAAGTAATGGACAAACCTCCAACGTGTATTCTCATCCATATTATGCACGTATATCGCACATACGATAGAAGGGGGACTATTATGCAACTTTTACCCAGCTTTACGTCTCATCACCGATTCGATATCAAATATAAAAGAATCTTAATATATCATTAACACCGTTATGAACTTGGAAGCGGCATCCCACGATCTGAAAATAATGCACACTATGTGTTATACGAAAGTAATTTTTTCAACTTCAAACAATCCTCAGTGAGTTCACAAGTAACTTAATTAAGCTAAGAAGGATTGACGCATGCACACACCGAAGACACTAGTTGTCATGTCATTAACTAAATTTATGCCACATATACCACATCCATTCTACGTAGTATTTCTTCGTCTTGGTTAAGCTTAAACTTTTATTCTCATTATAATATTTAATTTCTTTTCCTCCTTTCATCAGCCTCACTGTAAACAAATTGCCTTATTTGCAAATGTAATCCCTCCCATTTGCAATTTATTGATACTCGGCATTAAAATTCCATTGTTTCTCACAAACAGTGTGATTCCATGATTATGTTACATAATTTCGGGGTGATGGAGAATGGTAAATGTACAAATTTGAGGTAGGGGACCATATTCCGGAAACGACCGACACGAAAGTTATAAGCGAAATCATTCTGACACCTCTGAAGTGTGCCACTACTGCTGTTGCTAAGATTTTAATGTAACTTTCAGAAGTGGTAGTATGGACCAAAACGAAAAAAAAATGTTGAGTAAACATGGGATCTGAAATGCATACCTTCAGAGCTATGCGCAGAAGTACAGTATCAAGGCTGAACAAGTGCTCATAGCTCTTAAGGCATGCAGTTTAGAGCGAATGTTTACTAGATCATTTTTCTTGTTTTGGTCGATACTACCACCTCTGAAAGTTGCCTACCCTATAATCCTAGTAATCTTTGCAACAACGGTACCAGTGCATATATTCCTCTGTCAGAGGCATCGGAGCGCTTTTCACTTAAGACTTTCGACTCGGTCGTTTCCTGATCGGGGTCTCTTACCGCATATTGATTATTTACCCTTCTCCATCATCTCTGATAACTTGTAGCATGATCACGGAATTACCCTGTAGTAACTCGTAATCCTATGCTGTCAAAACCTTTCTGTTTGTGGTGTGAGTGTATCAACTCATTCTTAATTCATTTTCACAGCCCCGAGGTCTATGTTAGAAATCCTTTTTGGGTACATTCACCACTTTTCGAGCGACATTTTCTCTCTCTCTCCCCTTCTCTCTCTCTCTCTCTCTCTCTCTCTCTCTCTCTCTCTCTCTCTCTCTCTCTCTCTGCCGGCCGTTGTGCCGGTGTGGCCGTGCGGTTCTAGGCGATTCAGTCTGGAACCGCGTGACCGTTACGCTCGCAGGTTCGAATCCTGCCTCGGGCATGGATGTGTGTTATGTCCTTAGGTTAGTTAGGTTTAAGTAGTTCTACGTTCTGGGGGACTGATGACCACAGATGTTGAGTCCCATAGTGCTCAGAACCATTTGAACCATTTTTGATCTCTCTCTCTCTCTCTCTCTCTCTCTCTCTCTCTCTCTCTCTCTCTTTACTCCTGTTGTTCCTGATTTATGGACCTGATCCTCAGACATATACATGCTTTTGTATATAACTGTCAGCAAAAATTTTCAAGCACTAAACATCATACTCATTGCCCGACAATATTTCGTCGCTAACTCTGCATATTTTCAGCAGCATTGTAAAGGGACTCCGGCAGCACACTTTACCCATGTATATTCAATCGAACTGTTGTGATGTCACCATCCCTTACTCGTGACATCTACGTTACTCCCACCAGGGTAGTGAATGTATAACATGTAAGCCACGATGTGCGAAATGTAAATAATAAATTTTAAATATAGCAGCAACAGCGGTTAGCTACCTACTACTTATTGGAAAATGGACTAACAGAAGAGTGCCTCTGCGAGAAACTCAGTGACACTATTTTCAGACCCCTTAATTAACACATCGTTCGTTGCTGGTTAATTGCATGTATGTAGGGATTTCCGTCCCATATTCCAGTGTTATCTTCCGTGCGCCGTGCTACAGATGACCAACGGCCACACTGCATGATCGTAAATACAGCGCTTCTGTATGTGTGGGAGTGTTCCGGCAGGATAACATGGCTTACCGCATTGCAATACTCCTGCCGTGAAGCTGTTTATAGTCTGTCCTACACAATCAGCAGCGTACGGCATGACAAAGGGGATGTTCGCTCAGTCCATTCTGGTTGTACGAGCCTCTCCAGTGCGTCAGTAAGAGTAGTAATGTTTCGAAACTAATCTGTCGAAGAACGCCACACATCTTAATTGCATCCCGATTTCTTCACTGCTGTCGAGGTTTATAATCTAAATTGACTAAAGATATTTTGACTCAGTATTCGGCCAGAGCGTGAACAACACTCAGTTACATGTGGGACAGAGAATTAAAAGTACGGCGGGTGTCCTACAAGTAATGCAATAACTTTTTCTTGGCCAATTTCGGTTGAAAAAATGCGGAATTTGTTGCGTGTCATTGTGGAATATTGTCGTTTCAGCCGATATAGCTTCACGACGTTCCGATTGATGGAGGTGCTTTACGTAACCGTCAAAATGTCGTCCGTAACGGAGATCCAAACGGAGAACTTTCACTCATTTTCTTTCCGAGGAAAACCAGAGCATCCCTGATATTTGTAGGCGCTTGCACAGTACCTACAGAGACCTGGCAGTGAACTTAACCTTGGTGAATCGTTGAGTGAGGCGTCTGTCGTCATCGCAAAAAGGTCGTGCAAACCTGTCCGGCCGCACACAGCCCTGACTCCTACAGTGTTGGAATGTGCGGACTCCCTCATTCGAGGTGACAGATGGATTACAGTCAAACACCTTACTGCTCACCTAAACATCTCTAGCGGTAGTGCTGACACACTCGTCCACCAGCTGGGGTACTTGAAGTATGGAAGGAAAAAATAGAGCAGCTAAAACCGGTACTGGTATTGCGGTTCAGAATAACCGGTATTTTTCGGAATTTAATTGGTCTCGGCTATAAAAGGTATTTTAATTTTTTTACTAATAACCCGTTTAAAACCGGGTGCCAATTTGCCACAGCAGCAGCGCTAAAAATTTTGGTTTTTAAATGAGACTTTTTTAATAAATTAGTGATTTTTCTTTGTAAAATTTCCATTACTTTGAGATATTGCTTCAGTATAGAAATTGGGAAAAGCGGCCAGCACTGTTTTAACAACGTGTATAGTTAGGAACTAGCAAGACGCAGATGACATAAGACTTGGTACAGCATTGGAGAGACAGTAATGTACCTGTTGCCGTGTGGCGTGCAGGGTTTCCAGGTCCGAAAACAGAAAACCGGACTCGGCGTTATGTTTAGCTGGACTTTTCGCTCGACTTTTTTCCCTAAAGGCCAGACACCCGTATTAAATAGAAAACGTCAGCTGGATATTTTCAATCTCTTATTAATAATCAGTTACAGTCAGTCTCTCGCAAGACCAACACAATGTGTGCTTCAAAAATATCGGTAAACTTCCTTATAATTTGGTAATTATGATAGCAACAAAATTCTCAGCCTTCCTAATTGCTGTCTTCTTCCTATGATAGTCTTATATCAAAATAAACTAAACGTTCATCAGTAAGCAAAATAAACAATTGCACGTTCTCCTTCGTCAGAAACTGAAATTATATTCAATAAAGGTCATTTGAGTTAGACTTATAAACAAATAACAATAATAGGTCTGTTAATATTTCTCATTTTAATTCTTTCACCAACAACATTATTTTTCTTGGAAATCATTTCATGGCACTCTTGACAGGATAATTTTAAAGCGCTCAAAAACAACAAGAACAACGAGAACAAGACCATTTTTTGATTGTGGCGGTTTGCAATATATTGCGTTCCTGTGTCCACCGGGCGTTTAAGAAACAGACCACCTATTTGACATCGACGTTATGGCATCGAATTGGAAGGTAATATTCTGCCAATTTCAATGATTACAAGTAAAATTCTTCACTATGGACTTGCTTGGCTCTACATAGGTAGGGGCGACTGGCGACTATTGTGGGGCGGGACGAATGGAACCAGCTGATGGGAACCCTTTGCCTCGCGGTCTAACGCGCTGCTTCACGAACGGGAAGGCGTGCAGGTCCCCGGCACCAATCCGCACCGCGGCGTGTGGATGGTTTTTAAGGCAGTTTTCCATCTGCCTCGGCGAATGCGGGCTGGTTTCCCTTATTCCTCCTCAGTAACACTATGTCGGCAATTGCTGTGCAGACACTGTCTCGACGTACGCGTACACCATAATTACCCTACATGCAAACATTTGGCGTTACACTCGTCTGCTATGAGACGCCCCCACTGGGGAAGGGGAGGGGGGGGGGGGGGAACCGCTGGGTGGGCTGGCTGCTGTGACCTGTTGTGGGGTTGTGAACCACTGAGGGCTACGGTGAAACGAAGCCTCTCCGTCATTTCTAGGTCCCCGGTTCAATACACAATACACACACCCTTTGCCTTGCGTCGCTCGCTCTGCCCCTGGTACGACTGTGATATGATGTTTCATCAGACGAAGGAAACATAGGACACGGACATAAGTATAGCACTGGTTGGTATATCTATATATTCTTATGGTCTACCCTCCTTTTCCTCCTCATACTTATTACTCGTTCTTACGTCACTTGCTTGTTCTTTCTGTACTTCATCGCATCAAAGTAGCCGATATATCTGGTCGAACAAGAACGTAAAGAGCAGGAGATTTCCGGCTAAAGCCGGACTCCTGGCGCGACGTGGACTATTAGACCGTACTTGAGTACGTGCACAATGCAACACCTGCTTTATACTTTAGTTTTTCGCTGTAGTCCTCGAACATCAATTGTACTTCAAAATGGTGAAGGAGGAGATGATTAGTGTTTGACGCGCCGTCGAGGTCATTAGTGACGGAGCACACGCACGGATTAGGGAAGAATGGAGAGAGAAAGCTGCTGCGCTCTTCCCAACGAATCATCCCGCCATTGCCTTCAGCGATTTAGGGAAATCACGGGAAACCTAAACCAGGATGGCCGGACGCGGGTTTGAACCGTCATCCTCCCGAATGCCAATCCATTGTGCTAACCACTACGCTACCCCGCTCGGTGATTGCAAAATGGTACCAACCCTAGTTAGTGAAAGTATTTTACGAAGTGCGGCAGCAATGAAGTACAATGTTCTAGTTGCTTTGAAGGATTAAAAATGGGACGAGGAGTAACAAATCTGAGATATCAGATGAGGAGGAAACATCCGTTACGTTCCTTGGGAGGGAAGGTAAATTTGATTCATTTATCTGTAATTTTATTGACATTCTGTAAACTTGGAATAATAACTCAACCCTTAATTCTACGGTTCCTTCAGGGTGAAAAATTCATCCAATTCAAAAGTGACGATTCAGAGACGTCATCAACTTTTAACCTTTCGCTGTCTACGTCACGTTGCGCCCATCTCATTCACAATCGCATTCTTTGTCGGAGACAATGTGACCGATTTCCGTCACAGCCTGCGCCTCATTTCGATCGTGACTCTTACTTCTTCATTTTTAGTAGAATTTTTATTACAATTTGAAATAATCTGTGCTATCAATAAGCATTAATTTAAATATATTAAAATCTAACGTGCTCTAAGTGGCAGCTGCTTCCGCATATATTTACGCACACTCGACCTCTAAAAGAATGATCCAAATGGCTCTGAGCACTTCGGGCTTAACATCTGAGGTCATCAGTCCCCTAGATGTAGAACTACTTACACCTAACTAACCTAAGGACGTCACACACATCCATGCCCGAGGCAGCATTCGAACCTGCGACCGTAACAGCAGTGCGGTTCCGGACTGAAGCACCTAGAACCGCTCGGTCACAACGGCTGGCACTTGACCTTCAGCAGAGATTAATTTTCATCTGTTTCTGCCAACATGACGACGCTAAAGACAGTCTGGCCCGATGCAAGCAGACTGTGTGTTGCCAGACAGCAACATCACGCATGTACGAGTGGTTTCTCTAAAATTATATTTAAATTTATGGTTTGTTGCCAAATGGCAACAACTTACAATAGAGCGTTACAAGTGCTGATGCCTGCATCCCGACTATTAAATAAAATGCTGCTTCATTAGCCTTCGTTCACTGTTTATTCAGGTGGAAACAGATTAGAAAACTCCTTAAGGGATTAGAAGTAGCTTGAAGTGAAAAAGTTAGGCGCTTCTCCCTCTACATTGAGTCAGATATTCGTCCAATTTCTGTTTTATGTTAATTCATCATTTTATGTGAAATCAGACGTGATATTGCATTGTACCGTCCTGTTGTTGTGATGTTACAGTTTATGGCTTTAAACGTGTAGCTGAGGAAACTCTCTTATCTTTTACCATTGGCTAAATGTTTCAGTCCCCCAGATCCAGTACTTCACAAACGAAAATGAATACAAACGGAATACACTTGCAGCGTACACAAACAAAATCTCCTGAATGAGAAAATCTACAATAGTTTTCCCTGACGGGTATGCCATACGCCCTAAGCGCTGACGATATCTTTTATATTCCGCTCTGCCCGTGCACCGCTGCCGTCGCGTGCGTTATACGCAGTACGCAGGAGAAGGGCTTACACAATACCGGCCAACTTGCCTGCTGCGAGATGAATACAGCGAGAGCGCTGGCCGAGGGGCTATTTGCATACAAATGTAGGCGACGCGCTGCACCGCAAACTGTGCAGTTCCTGTCCGCGCTTTGCAAAGTCAAAGTGCATTTGCCTGTACCACAGCGCATCACCACGTTTAGCAAGGCGAGAGGAAAAGTCCGCAGACTGATACTAATTTTAGTAAGAAATACAGGAGGCTAGACTAAAGTATAACACCATAAAATCACAACACATTACCATGCATAATATGGTGTAGGAAATTGTTTGGCATTCAAAGGTCCTGTTAGGTTTTCTAGGGAGTCTTGTATCCATTCTTTCTGCGAAATAGTGGCAAGTTCAGGCAACGATGATGTAGGTGGACAGCGATTACGCACATTTCTCTCCAAAATGGGTGACAAAGATCCGGTTTTAGTGGTGGATAACGATAACGCGCACTTGTCTGCACAGTAGATAACAAAGGCTCAATTATATTGAGGTTGGGTGATTGTGATGACCATGGGAGATGAGCTAAATCATCCTCGTGCTCACAAAACCAGTCCCGGACTATGTGTGAACAGCGAGATGTGCCGGCTCATACCGATATCGTTCTCTGGAAGTTCTATGTGCTGTACACATTTATGTGGTGTCTGTTCTTTCGAACAGACGCCACATACATACGGCGATGACTGCCAAAGACCCCTTCAGCGTAGATGCAAACCAGTCTCCAACCCTTACGGGAATCGTAAAGATGACGCGAGTAATGAGGCTAATGAGTAGGCGCACTGCAGGACATCAGCAGTGTGATATAAGTTGAGAACTGTGGGTCTGACGAGAAGTGTGCTAGGGTAGTCCGTGCGGTTGTACTGACCACTGTGTCCGGATTTGCCTATTAATCAGGAGGGATGGGTTTAATTCCTTTGTGTCTCTCTTTCTGCTATTCGCACAGCAACGGGTTCGGGAGGGCCTCCTGAGAGAGCGCGGACTGTCTGCCTGCGAAACGTGAAGGTACTTTCCGTCCTCACTAAACGGAGTGTGTTTCCGGCATTGGATCATATGCAAGAGTGAATCCTGGCCAAACGTGCCGCACTGTGGCAGTTCCGAACTATTATCCGAATCGTGCATGCTATTTGGAAACTAGCATACTTCAGCACGCAGCGGGCTACGTGGAACGATCTATTGCAAGCTGTCGTTGGATTCGCTGGCGCACTGGCTGTGGAAGCGTGCAGGGTCCAACTTATTTAACCCTGACCGATAAAAAGAGCAAGTGAATTTGGTGAGAGCCTCTGTGACCATTTGCCCGTTTGTGTGTTCTGGGAAGCATGTCTGTGGCTGCACGAGTTTGTTTGATGCTCTCAGAGCCGCCGTGATTAATGCTCCCAAACTGGCCATCCCGGATTTTGAGCGCCTTTTCGTAACTCAAACGGATGCCTCATATTCCTGCCTCCTCCAGCAGCAAAGGGCGACCAGTGACCAGATGGATAAGCTTCAAGTGCCCGCAACTTACTTAAGTGTTTGGTATATGAATTGGAGGCGTTGGCGGTTTTGTTCGTGTTAGACAAATTAAAAAAAAAAAAAAGGTTCAAATGTCTGTGAGCACTATGGGACTCTACTGCTGTGGTCATCAGTCCCCTAGAACTTAGAACTACTTAAACCTAACCAACCTAAGGACATCACATACACCCATGCCCGAGGCAGGATTCGAACCTGCGACCGTAGCAACAGCGCGGCTCCGGACTGGAGCGCCTAGAACCGCACGGCCAACGCGGCCGGCTGACAAATTCAAATTCTGTTTAGAAATTGTTGAATATTTACTAGAAACAGACTATCAGGTGTTGAGCTGGGTGCTTGTTCGGCCGCGGAAAAGTGGGTGAATTACGCAATGGGCCGTGCCCATTCCCGCTTTCCGACTTTCCGTGAAACATATACCAGGATCAGAAAATCAAGCTACAGACCCTTGGAAGGGTGCTGGCCCACAACCCAGAGATCTGTGGATTGAAACCACGCTCTGCTACCACTGGAAGGTAGAGAGCAAGCAGAGGGCAGCGGGAGTGCCAGGCAATCAAATAAAGATCGTTTACAACGAGGTGAAAATTTCATTCATGTAGGTCAGGACTGCGTTAATTTAATGAAATACTCAAATAAGCCAAGTAATTGGTAAAAAATACACGCTAATTTGAAGATGCTAAATGAACCAAACAGGTCCTTCAAAATAAGCTAATAATGCAAGAAGTCGGCACTGGCCACCAGCGCTGAATGTGACTCCCGACACAATTTCCGTCTAATTTCACGCAGCCGCAGGGCATACTACAACGCCCACAAGCCGCTCTTTACAGTTTCAAGTGAGAACCAGGGCAGTTTCTCTCGTGATTTGAGCCCCAATGATTAAAAAAGTAAAAATATCTGGAAACATCTGTAATACGTACAAAGAATAGTACAATGTGGTAACTACTACAATAAAAAGAAACAATTGACATAAAAACACGTTAATATGAAGAACAAACGTCTTTTCTACAGGTAAAATAGGTAAACTAGATACTTGTAATGATCCAAGAACCTTGTCAAAACCATAAAGAAGTTTACTTAAAGTCAGGAAAAAGGCTAGCAAAGATCCTCAACAATAACATTCTGAAGATCTTGGGTACGGATTCGGCAATCTTATTCACAGAAATTCACAAAGCAAGGTAGATTAAATTGAAAGGAGTCATTAAAAATAAAGATAAATTATTTAACTCGTAAATTTTTAAGCTACAGCAAATTCCATTTCTCAGTTTTGCGCTGTCACAAAAGAAAGGCAAAAAAAATCTGCAACGGTCCTCGCTTAAACTTGCTGAAACAAGAAGCCCAACAAACTCGCGCAGCCACAAAAATACCTCCCAAAACACTCGAAAGTCGGAGGCAAGTGTTCAGAAATTTCTAATCAAGTCGCGTGGGGGTAACCACGCGGTCGTGGGCGCCTTGCCACTCTACGCGCGGCTCTCCCCCCCCCCCCCCCCCCCCCCCCTTCGCCCTGTCAGTGGTTCGAGTTTTCCCTCGGCCATGGGTGAGTGTGTTGTTCTTAGTTTAAGTTAGATGTAGTAGTGTGAAAGCATAGGGACCGATGACGTCAGCTGTTTGGTCCCACAGGAACTTACCACAAATTTCCAAAGGAATTTCTGATCAAATTCATTTGCTCCTGGCCAGGTTAACCTAGGTGGGCCGTGCTCGCTTTTACAGCCAGTGCGCAAGCACCTCCAAGTACTCTTCCGATGTATTGTACTCTTCCGATGTATTGTACACTTAATTACCCAAGTATTACCACGAGGAAACCCACTCCCTCTTGCATTTCGGCACTGCCACAGTACACCGCATTGGGCCAGCGCTGGGCCAGGTTTCATACTAGCAGACACTTCAGTGTGAGATCAGAAAGAGGCTCATTCCAACGGGCACACCAAGCGTCTTCAAGCTTCACGGGCGGAGACGCCGCACCACCTGTGGAGACGCTTCCAAGCCCATTGTTGGGCGACCATCACTCAAATATTTTTTGCAGTAAGTGCAAGTCTGTAAGAATAAACTTATTCAAATGTTCACGAATTCGTTTTTGGTTCGTACATCTACATTTTGGTTATTCTACTAGTTTTGCCAATTTCCGATTTGGCGTCCTATTGCCAATTTTACAGTCAAGGTGATCGACACAGAAAATAATTCTAGGGACATGTTTGCTGTGCAGTCTCGAAATTTGTGATGTCTTACAGAAGTATGCACATACTTTGCTACTAGATAGGAAAACCATTAATTATGTCAATATTTTCCACCATTTTTGAGTAGAATATTCGCAAATCGCACTCACAATTTGCATAAAAGAGTTGGTAAACTAGTACTGAAATTATAAAGAGTAGTGTACTGGTACCACTCAACTGAGGCTAGGAACGAAACATTACTAGTTTACACACAAGCCGGCCTGTGTGGCCGTGTGGTTCTAGGCGCTTCAGTCTGGAACCGCGTGACCGCTACGGTCGCAGGTTCGAATCCTACCTCGGGCATGGATGTGTGTGATATCCTTAGGTTAGTTAGGTTTAAGTAGTTCTAGGTTCCAGGGGAGTGATGATCACAGAAGTTAAGCCCCATAGTGCTCTGACCCATTTGAATCATTTACACACAATAAACGGAATGTACATCTGCAGCTAGTTTTAGAAAGCTGGGCTTTCAACACGAATGTGTGTATCGGGACAGGCTGAGTCAATAGTCTAATACGCGATCACTAATGCATATCCACACCTCCCGAATATGTAATGTATATGCAGTACACAGTCTTGTACTTGCTGCAAATATTTGCGGATTGCGCCGGCCGCGGTGGCCGAGCGGTTCTAGGCGCTTCTGTCCGGAACCGAGCGACTGCTGCGGTCGCAGGTTCGGCTCCTGCCTCGGACATGAATGTGTGTGATGTTCTTAGGTAAGTTAGGTTTAAGTAGTTCTAAGTTCTAGGTGACTGATGACCTCAGAAGTTAAGCCGCATAGTGCTCAGTGCCATTTGAACCAATGTTTCCACTTATAATGATGAATGGAAACATGTAAAATATAAGCTTGATACGGTCTCTTCTACGGCCGGAGAAATCGAAAGACGTGTATCGTATTTAAACCTAATATTTCCTGAGTCAGTGGTACTTTTCCAAAACTGACACGTGACAAGTTTAAAGAAATTAAACTTGGTCACAGGTAAGATTGACACATTATAAACATTTGTTAGTTCTGAATTCTAAACGAAGAACATTTTTCCTAAAATGAACGATAGGTTTTCATGAACTGGGCGAAAGGGGGTAGTACCTTCACGAACATAGTACAACCTAGGAGCCTAGTCTGGAAATAACGTTGGACAACGTTGTCAATTAAATGGGACAAACTGTTACATCTGTGTAAGCTTCGTGCAGGCCTCTTCGGGAATTTAAGCGCTCTTTCCTCTTCCAGTCACAGGCGGAGTTCACGTATTACACTGCCTGATAAAGAAAGTGAAGACACGATCTGATTTCCGTGCAAATTCGCAACGTACATATCAAAGGCGGGTTTGTAAATGCAATTACAGTTCTCTGTGACAGGCTGGACGGCCCCAGAGTGCAGTTCGATCTTTTTGTCGATACCAGCCCAGGTAAGATATATACCGAGCTTCAGACGTTGAATGATCTCTGTGAAGGTCACGGAAACACCCTTATTAACACCATCCGCCATCCGGCCTACGCTCTGGCGGAAACGTTCCCCGGAAGACGACCAGAAAGGTACGCGACCACCCCCTGCTGCCATGAACCAGATGAAGGAGGCTGCGACAGCTGCGGTGCGGGCGGGTCCATCTCCATTGGTAGGACGAGAGGAGGCGGAGGAGTAGAAGGCTGTGTCTCCATCGGGTGGTCCCGCGGTTTCGTGCCGACAGCCTCTGACGGCTGCTGCGACCGAGCTGTCCTCTGGACCCGTGAATCTGGGGGAAGTAAGACTGAAAGGTCATCGTGTAAGTGACAGTGGCGAAGGTGATTTTGATGGCTGCGCTGCAAACCATCTGGACCTGAAACTAGATACATGCAAGCACCTAGTCGACAGACGACCTCTCTCGCGCCAACGGTCTGCTGCCGCTAAAAACACTGTAAAAGACAATATCATGCGGCGTGAAGCGATGACCGTGGCCTTCCTGCGCGCCGGATGTTGAGGAGGGTGGAGCAGTGTGCGATGGCGGCAGCCGTGAAGCAATTGCTTCGGCGATGGTCCACCTCGTGGGTGCGAACGATACTTGGTGAGAAACAGTTGCAATGTTTGATCCCTGGTGTGTGCGGAGCGAAGTCTGGCCATCTGCTGCTTCAATATTCTGACAAAACGTTCCTCTTCGCCGTTTGACTGTGCATAGTACGGTGCACTAGTTAGATGCTGTATGCTATTGTGTTCACAGAATGAGTGAAATTCATGTGACGTGAACTCAGGTCCGTTGTCTGACACTACTACTTCAATTAAGCCTTCTAGGCAAAAAATCGTTGATAAACACCTTCATTGTGCTACGTGACGTCAAAAATGGTTCAAATGGCTCTTAGCACTATGGGACTTAACTGCTGAGGTCATCAGTCTCCTAGAACTTAGAACTACTTAAACCTGACTAACCTAAGGACATCACACACATCCATGCCCGAGGCAGGATTCGAACCTGCGACCGTAGCGGTCACGCGGCTCCAGACTGTAGCGCCTAGAACCGCTCGGCCACCCCAGCCGGCTACGTGACGTCATTGAATTCACTGGCACAGAAAAAGGAAACTTTCTATGTAAGTCAACGACAATTAACGAGCGAGTGTACCAAAAACGTCCCACAAAGTCTATGTGCGCAGTTGCTATGGTGATTGCAACTTGGGCCAAACAGAAAACTTTTGTGGCGGAGCAGACTGATTTTCCGCTCATGCATGTCATGGTTACGTCATCTGTTCTATGTGGGCGTCCATGCCCCGCCAAGTACAGTGTCGACGCGCTAACTGTTTCGTACGAACAATCCCACAATGTCCTTGATAAAGTAACTGCAACATTTCCTTTTGCAAAACTTTAGGGATCAATACGCGTGACTGTCCATTGTCATTTTGAACAAGAATGTCCTTTTTGTACAGGAGGCTACGCCGACGTGCAAAGTATCGGCGCACTAGAGAATTCTTTATGCTATTCAAGACCTGAGACCAAGATTTGCGAATATAATTGAGCAAAATGTTCAAATCTGGATCGGCTTCTGTGGCCTGTGCCATTTTCTTATAGTGCAGCGGAAAGACTGAAGCAGTTCAGAGTCTTGAGCATGAATGTGATAAAAAGATGCAGCAGAGACGTCAAAGTCTGTGTCAGGGCAAATTGGAAGACGTGAAAGCGCGTCCACACTACCATGTTGAGCTGTCTGACGACACACAATCTCTTACTGGTATTGAGACAACAAGAAAGCCCAACTTTGCAATTTTTGGGCAGTTCGTACAGGAACCGGTTCCCTCGGAAGAAACAAAGACTGCAAAGGCTTGTGATGCGGTACCAAGTAGAATTTTCTGCCATACAAATAGTGGTGAAATTTGGTGACACCATACACAATAGCCAATGCCTCGTTTTCAATTTGTGAGTAGTTACACTGAGATTTGGATAACACTTTTGATGCGAAAGCAATAGATCTGTCTTTACAATGAAATGAACACTCTTAGCTGCTTACAGGCGTTGACATAAGTCAACGGGGACTGATGAAAATGTGTGCCCCGACCGGGACTCGAACCCGGGAACTCCTGCTTACATGGCAGACGCTCTATCCATCTGAGCCACCGAGGACACAGAGGATAGCGCGACTGCAGGGATTCATCTCTGGCACGCCTCCCACGAAACCCACATTCTCAACGTATTGGACATGTCCGAAAGAACAGGTATCATCTTAGTATATAGATCTGTCTTTATCTCCAATTCGATGCGAAAGCACTGCACCGATTCCGTAAGAGGAAGCGTTAATTTGCAAAATAACTGGTTTTTCAGGAACAAAGTGAACTAAGCATCGATCACTGAGCAATGCATCCTTACATTTTTGAAAATCTACTTGGTACTCATCTATCCAAACAAATTGGACATTCTTGCGACGAAGCGCTGCAATGGAGCCGCGATTTTTGCAGCATTCGGTATGAACCGAATATAGTAGTTCTTTTTCCCTAAAACTGACTGCAATTCTTTGATATTACGAGGAACTGGCAAGTCTCGTATAGCTAACAAATGCTACTGCAGAGGATGTACGCCTTGACTGTTTACGACATGACCAAGAAACTGCAACTCAGGTTTAAAATGTCACACTTGTCCGGTCTACAGTTTAGTCCTGCATCAGATAAGACATGAAAGAAAGCACCTAAATTTGCAGTATGTTTTTCATGTGTTCGATCTGCTACTACAATATCGTCCAAATAATTTGATCAGTTTGGCATTTGTGAAATCAGCTGTTCCAAATTCCGTTGAAATATGGCAGGTGCGGAAGCACTGCCAAAATGCAAACTCAAATATTTAAACAAACCCAAGTGAGTTTTAACTAAACACACTTTTTGATATTTATCGAGCAGTATTTTAAGATACGTGTCGCGCAAACCAATTTTTGAAAAAAAACATCGTCTGCGCCTAATTTGTCCAGAAGATCTTTTGGCGGTGGCAGTAGACATGTATCAATGATTGTTCGTGAGTTGACTGTAAATTCAAAGTAAACACATAGGCGAATGCGACCTGAAGGTTTTGGGAGCAAAATCAGTGAACTTGCCCACTGACTAGCTGAGATGGGTGTATATAACTCTCTTATCCTACAGTTCTTTAAATCAGTATCGACTTTGTCCAGTAATGCAAAGGGAACAGTTCTGAACCAGCAAAATTTCAGCTAAGCATTGTATTTCAACGTAATATTTGTAACAATATAATTAGCTTTGCCTAAACCTCCAGAAGAGAGTTCCGGTAGTTCTTTGAGAAAGCTAGCTACATTGTCTTTTGCAATGGACGCAGGTTCTGAAAACACATTGCTCTGAATGTCAAAACGAAACAAGTCAAAAGAATAAAGTCCAAATATATTCTCACACTCCCGTGATTGTAGCACTATAAATGTCACTGTTCGAGTATGCGGCGACACATGGCAGCAAAAGTACATGTTCGGAGAACAGGAATGTCTTGTCCACTATAAGCCGTCAGTTGCGTGTTAGATGTAGGCAGGCTGGGGAGCCTAACAGTTCATTTGTGTGAGGATTGAACAATGTGATGGAGGTACCTGTGTTCAACTGAAAGTTCACACGTTTTCCACAAATCAGTAAATGAACAAAAAGTTCGTTTGACTAATGTATCACTGACGGAACAGCACGCTTGCTAGTTGCAAACTTAGAATATACTGCATTAATGACATAGGCCTTGTGACGAGAGTGGGCTCAATGCTTATACACTCCTGGAAATGGAAAAAAGAACACATTGACACCGGTGTGTCAGACCCACCATACTTGCTCCGGACACTGCGAGAGGGCTGTACAAGCAATGATCACACGCACGGCACAGCGGACACACCAGGAACCGCGGTGTTGGCCGTCGAATGGCGCTAGCTGCGCAGCATAAGTGCACCGCCGCCGTCAGTGTCAGCCAGTTTGCCGTGGCATACGGAGCTCCATCGCAGTCTTTAACACTGGTAGCATGCCGCGACAGCGTGGACGTGAACCGTATGTGCAGTTGACGGACTTTGAGCGAGGGTGTATAGTGGGCATGCGGGAGGCCGGGTGGACGTACCGCCGAATTGCTCAACACGTGGGGCGTGAGGTCTCCACAGTACATCGATGTTGTCGCCAGTGGTCGGCGGAAGGTGCACGTGCCCGACGACCTGGGACCGGACCGCAGCGACGCACGGATGCACGCCAAGACCGTAGGATCCTACGCAGTGCCGTAGGGGACCGCACCGCCACTTCCCAGCAAATTAGGGACACTGTTGCTCCTGGGGTATCGGCGAGGACCATTCGCAACCGTCTCCATGAAGCTGGGCTACGGTCCCGCACACCGTTAGGCCGTCTTCCGCTCACGCCCCAACATCGTGCAGCCCGCCTCCAGTGGTGTCGCGACAGGCGTGAATGGAGGGACGAATGGAGACGTGTCGTCTTCAGCGATGAGAGTCGCTTCTGCCTTGGTGCCAATGATGGTCGTATGCGTGTTTGGCGCCGTGCAGGTGAGCGCCACAATCAGGACTGCATACGACCGAGGCACACAGGGCCAACACCCGGCATCATGGTGTGGGGAGCGATCTCCTACACTGGTCGTACACCACTGGTGATCGTCGAGGGGACACTGAATAGTGCACGGTACATCCAAACCGTCATCGAACCCATCGTTCTTCCATTCCTAGACCGGCAAGGGAACTTGCTGTTCCAACAGGACAATGCACGTCCGCATGTATCCCGTGCCACCCAACGTGCTCTAGAAGGTGTAAGTCAACTACCCTGGCCAGCAAGATCTCCGGATCTGTCCCCCATTGAGCATGTTTGGGACTGGATGAAGCGTCGTCTCACGCGGTCTGCACGTCCAGCACGAACGCTGGTCCAACTGAGGCGCCAGGTGGAAATGGCATGGCAAGCCGTTCCACAGGACTACATCCAGCATCTCTACGATCGTCTCCATGGGAGAATAGCAGCCTGCATTGCTGCGAAAGGTGGATATACACTGTACTAGTGCCGAGATTGTGCATGCTCTGTTGCCTGTGTCTATGTGCCTGTGGTTCCGTCAGTGTGATCATGTGATGTATCTGACCCCAGGAATGCGTCAATAAAGTTTCCCCTTCCTGGGACAATGAATTCACGGTGTTCTTATTTCAATTTCCAGGAGTGTATTTGTTCCATTGCAAACACACGGATTGCACATGTCCTTTCCTATCCCAAGTGTAAAATTGAGCTTGTCAGGAGGGGCAGTCTTGGAGTTTATGCCGTGTATAAGGGATGACGAGACACGCTTGAAGTTCGCTAATGCCATAGTAGAGAGATAAGGAAAAGCTCGGTAGGCAGTACATTTGAAGAGGAATGGACGTCTCTAAAAAGAGCAATCACAGAAATTGGAAAGAAGAACATAGGTACAAAGAAGGTAACTGCGAAGAAACCATGGGTAACATAAGGAATATGTTTGCTGATCGATGAGAGAAGGAAGTACAAAATTTTTCAGGGAAATTCAGTACTACATAAATATATGTCGCTGAGTTATGAAATAAAAAGGAAGTGTAGAGCAGCTAAGACGAAGTGGCTGCATGAAAAATGTGAAAAAAATCGAAATAGAAATGATTGTCGGAAGGACTGACTCAGCATATAGTAGAGTCAAATCAATCTTCGGTGACATTAAAAGCAAGGGAGCTAACATTAAGGACTGCAACGGGAGTTGCACTGTTAAATGCAGAGGATAGAGCGGATAGCTGGAAAGAGTACATTGGAGCAGCAATAAAACGATTATTCACGTTGTTGTGTAGAATGTATGAGATTGGTGACATACTATCTGACTTTCGGAAAAAATATCATCCACACAAATTGAAGGCTGCAAGAGCTGACAATTGCGAGAATTATAGCGAGAATTAACAAGCTCTTCCATCCAAGTTGCTGTCAATAATAATATACAGGATAATGGAAAAGAAAATTGAGGATGTGCTAGATGACGATTAGTTTGAATTTAGAAAAAGTAAGGGCACTAGAGACGGAATTCTGACGTTGTGGTTGATAATGGAAGAACGACTAAAGATAAATCAAGACACGTCCATAGGCCTTGTCGTCCTGGAGAAAGCATTCGGAAATTTGAAATGGTGCAAAATGGATGAAATTCTGAGAAAAATAGGGGTAAGCCATTGGGAAAGAGAGGTAACATACAATACGTACAAGAGCCAAGATGGAATAATAAGAGTGGACGACCAAGAGGAGGAGGAGATCAGTGTTTAACGTCCCGTCGACATCTTGGTTATTACATACGGAGCACAAGCTCGAATTAGGGAAGGAACCATCCCGGTTTCTTCCTGAAGCGATTTACGGAAATCACGGAATACCTAAATCCGGATGGTCGGAAGCCGATTTGAATAATCGTCCTCCCGAATGCGAGTGCAGTGTGCTAACCACTGCCACACCTCGCTCTGTGACGACCAAGAGCTAGATGTTCGCATTAAAAAGTGTGTAAGACACCAACACTGTTCAACCTGTACAACGAAGAAGCAATGATGGAAAAAAGAAAGTTTCGGGAATGGAATTAAAACTCAATGGGAAAGATAAAATTGATACAATTCGTTGATGACACTGATATCCTGAATGAAAGTGAAGAAGAATCACTTGATATGCTGAATGGAATGAACAATCTAATGAGTACAGTATATGGACTGAGAGTAAAGCGAAGAAATACAAAAGTAACGAGAAGTAGCAGAAATGAGAACAGAAAGAAACTTAACATTAGGATTGATGGCCACAGAGTAGATGAAGTTAAGGAATTCTGGTATCTATGCAGAAAAGTAACCAATGACGGACGGGGAAAGAGGGGCATAAAAAACAGACAAGCACTGGCAAAAAGTGCATTCCTGGCCAAGAGAAGTGTACTAGTATCAAACATAGGTCTTCATTTGAGGAAGAAATTTCTGAGAATGTATGTTTGGAGCAGAGCATTGTATGGTAGTGAAACATGGACTGTGGGAAAATCGGAACAGAAAAGAATCGAAGCATTTGAGATGTGGTGCTGGCGAATGTTGAAAATTAGGTGGACTGATAAGGTGAGGTATGAGGAGGTTCTGCGCAGAATCGCACAGGATAGGAATATGTGGGAAACACTGACAGGAGAAGGGGCTGTACGCAGCTGTAGAAGGCAAAAAATGTAGTGGAAGACAGAGATTGTAATACATTCAACAAATAAATGAGGACGTAGGTTACAAGTGCTACTCTGAGGTGAAGAATTTGGCACAGGATAGAAATTCGTAGCAGGCCGCGTCAAACCAGTCAGAAGACCGATGACCTAAAGAAAGAAGTTCGGACAGAAGTCTGCTGTTTTCGAAGTGAAAATCCTAACGGATGACGCAAAATGTTAGTGGAGATCGAGAATAGAGAAAACGTTTCTTCAATTGCTTAGAGGTTCCAAATCGGAACCAGTAATAATATACGTCATAACTGCTAAAAGCAACATTCTCGGAAAGATCTGGATCACTGTGTTTTAATAGGTATTATAAGAGTATACACGTGAAATATGCTACCGATTGTTGTAACATTAGAACCAGGGCGGCGAGGCAACAATATCGCTATGGGTTTCCTCGGAAACAGCAGCTCAACAGTGCCGCGGTGGCTATATAACGAGGCTCCCTGTGACTCGACAGGTTGTTCGGTGACTACGCGTCTACAGGTCTTGGCGTCTGCGACTCTTCACATCTGCAAGTTATACGCCTGCACGATACGCGCTGGCGACTCTACGCCTCTGTGGTTCTCCATATCTGTGCGGGACTACTCTTCTGTGACACCTACATGTGTGTGAAAGTACGTCTTCACCATTTGTGCGTACAGGACTGTGACTCGGGCGAATTTGGGACTCCACATCCAGGACTGCTGCGTTTTTGTACGCTGCTCGTCTGTGAACGAAGCTGTCGACGACTCCACGTTGCGCGTCTGAGAATCTTTCCAGCATTACGCGGTCTGCGAGTCTGTGCTGTGCCTCCATAAGTCTACGCATCTGCTACTCTTAAGTAGCTACGTGTTCGTGAATCTACGCTATGCACCTACACTAAACGTCCACGAGCCTACACTGTGGGTCCTCGAGCTTACGCGATGCTTCGGTCAGGAGAAGAACACTGCAAGGGCAATGGCAAACGCCTTATAGCCGCGATGCCAGTCCTGTTGCTACCACGTGTAATACCCAGAAGACCTTGTGCTGGACCTTCTAGGCCATGCGTTGCCTTGGTGGACCGTTTGTCGGTCTTTCGCAGGAGGGTCTTTACGGTTAGTGCTTCAGACTGTCGGGGCTGAGCGTTGGCGAGAGAGCACAAAGTGTAGTCTCGTGTACGTGTAGCGTAGGCTGCTTAGCGTAGATCCTTGGCCGCGCAATGTAGAGTCGCTGACGCTTAGACTCTTGGGTGCCTAGTATAGACTCGCAGAGCGCGGACTCATTTCGAAAGATCCTCAGATGCGCAGCTTAGCGTCCCCAACAATTCAATTCGCAGATAGTACAGACACGTAGGAGGGTCAAGTATGTAGTCCTAAATACGTGAGTCGATAGTACAGACACGTAGGACGGTCAGGTATGTAGTCCTAAATACGTGAGTCACAACCCTGCGTGCAAAAATTGTGTATCCCAGATGTACTGCCCCATATATGTAGGAATCATAGAAGAGTAGTTCCAGACGTGCTGAACCACAGAAGCGTATCGAGCAGGCGTGTGATTCGCAGATGTAAGAGGCGCAGACTTGAGTCGTAGAGGCATATTCGTCGGCAGGTCTGTGGTGTCACGAACTTTCACGAACTTTTTCACGAACTTATCTGCACTCACGTGAAAAATTCTTGCTGTGTAAAGCTGCCTTCGCTCCGTGCTGCCTTCTCCTGCTGGAACGAACCAGACTGTTTTGCATGGACAGTGCGACACTACGCTGCGGACCGGTGATAGTCTGCTACGTGTCGGCCACCCTACGCAGAGAGGGACTCTACCGACACTTCGCGACGCAGAGAGGGACTCTACCGACACTTCGCGCCTGTTTCACGCATAACGCCTCTACATGACAGATGCTTAGCGTCGCCGCCCCATCCAGTGCGTCCAGCTGACTACCGACCCTCAGTTCCGACCAGGGTTTTCGGGAGGTTTTCCTTGGTTGTAAGGCAAATACCGGAACTGCTTACCCCCTCCCATCGATACAGAGATAAACCATGTACAGTAGAAATTGCAAAATAAATACTATACCCTTACTTTGCCTTGTTTTTTTACTGAATTTTGACATGACAGTACCATTTCTGCGCCTGTGATTACGGTGAATGGCTATCCGACAGCATTGCATGAAGGTGTGGTACACGAAGAGAGATCCGTCGACGCCACAATAGCGGAGCAAACAGCTTTCGAAAGACACACACACACAAATCGCACGAGAGCGAGAGTGAGAGAAAAATGCAGCAAAACCACTATGTCTTAGATTTCTTTTCTGTAATCATAAAATTGATTGCAAATTACTATCTTCCTCGTCAACGTAACGTCAGCGGAGCATTGAGAGAGACATACGATTCTGCTTTCTTAACGATCAGTGATAACAGTTTCGTAATATTCCACTGCTCAGAGCGTATAGAAGCTTCAAGTGTGACCTATCGATAACAATCTCTGACAGTCCGGTTTTTACTGGTGACGAGATGCCGCACCAGAAAAACTGAAAAAACTTTGCGTTGTGTCTTAATGTACAGACAACAGCAAGCGTTTTCTGTATCAGAATGTGTTATGCTCACGGTACGTACAGAATCCCACTGGAGCTAAGCAAACGTGTGTCTCCATTGTGAACATAGTAAACTATATTCCCGGTGGAGCCGGTAAGCCTTATTCAGTCTTCGTAAACCAATTAATTTGGATGCTTCGAAAAATCGCAATCTGTCCATTTAGTGTTCACTGTAACAGAGATCGCTAACGCAAGCTTCTGCGATGGCGCTCGACTCGGGCCAAGCTGTTATGTTAGAATCCTGTTACAATATTTTAACAGCTAATATTTGGCCGGCGGAGAGGAGATTTGGCGGCGTAAAGTTCTCGAATCACCAGTCTTTGCGCCATCGTCCAGGATTAAATTCCAAAACTTTCCGCAGTGTCTGATGAAGTGAGGGCATGTGGCACTGTTGTGATCAGTCCGTCGTAGGGGACATAAAGAGTCGGAAGCCCCCTTCATGCTCTTCGGGCGGAGTGGGCTACGTGACGGCGTGGAGTTTGACCTTCTCTCCCTTCCCTTCGTCGTTAACAACACAAACGCAACACCGCATTGTATAAGTACCCATCACATTCATCAACGCTGTAGCGATGCACACTTGGCACTTCATAACAGGTCAGAGGAAGGCATTGGCAAACCACCGCCATTAGAAGCTTGTCCAGGACGGCGATGCTACATCTACTCCCCTACATACATTGTCTCAGTACAATACTCTATGTTATGTATTATGTATGCATCTTACTTTTACTTATAACAGCTAAAAGAAAAAAAAACACTTACTGCGACATGTGTAACATAGTCAGAGGGCAGCTACAGTGTGCAGTACCAAGACGACAAAATGAGCTCACTATCTTGAGCCACTGCTCTTGAGTTACAGAAGCCGTTGCTCTTATAGAATAAAAAATGGGCCCACCGCGTTAGAACCAACGACTGGGAAATTTCCTATCCAGATCTTCTGAACAGCTATTGACCAATGTGGCGGAGCTCCATCTTGTTGAAAAATAATGTTGTTTTGGAAGTCTTGTATCTGAGGGCACACAAACTGCTCCAATATGTACAGATACACTGACCCATTCAGTGTTCGTTCCGCAAAGAAGAACGGTCCAAAACTCCTGTCATGCGAACCCCAAATCCGAACATTATGCCTATTAACCCTTCCTGATAGATGGAAGGTAGCCTCATCTGAGAATATACATCTTATCCAGGAAGCTGGCATCCTCATCAATACGCTGCAGCTTATCCGCAGCAAATTGGTGTCGGCGTGGTTTGTCGTTCAGCGTCAGATGTTGGAGAATTTGCACTTTGTAAGCACACATACGAAGACGCTGGTGAACCGCACGGTGTAGTGTTGATCGAGGTACAGTCGTGCTCAAAAGTATCCGAACGACCTGATTTGCATTTCGCCTGATTCGCATACAACCCTCATAACGCAGCTGTCTAGCAGGTCCTCTAAACGCTCCTCGGTACAGTTGTTTGACTATTGAAAATGGTTCCAACAAATAACCACTAGAAAAGACTGCTCTATATCGCAATAACTCATGATGTAAAGTAGTAACACGATACTACAAATATTATGGAACACCTTATCACAGATAAGACTGTCCTTAGGGCTTGTAAGCTCACATTTATTACAATAAATGGCGTACCTGAAATGTTACCACTGTCTTTATCATATCAGATAGATAACGCACGTAATAAGTTCGTCATATTCATGATTTCCACTTCAAAATAACTTACCGTACTTATTAATTAACACAAAATGGCATAAAAAATTTAAGTTTTTCACGAGCTGCTAATTGAGAATATGTATGAACTTCAAATGACACGACGAACCGTCTCCTTCTGCATATGGACCCAAACCCAGGTAAAGCAGACTAAGCAAAGATCTCGTGACTGACGGAAACTAGCAGTCATTCCTGACTAGGCATACAGAGAGTGATATACCTCGATTTTAGACAGTATACGTTAGGAAATATCAACTTTAAATTACATAACGTAAACATTTTTAACGGACGCGAATTCCTACCCAGAATCAGTTGTCCCTGTTAACGAACTACGAGAGATTTTAAATATTGCTTCTTCATAAGTAACTTAAATGAAATGCCGTGAGGTAAAGCTTGAGTTGGACAGGGATTCGAACCCAGAACATAATCGGATTGTTATCGAAGCACAATGAACTGTGACGTATAGGATTTTCTCGGCAATAGCAAGATGTTTTAACTGAAATGACGGGACGAAACATTAATTTTTTTCCTTCCCAGAACTCCAACCCGGCACCTATCGCTGTCATATTCTAGAGAGAACGAACGTTAAATATGGGTTTGTTACACCAGCAACAACATGTTGTAACCTCCCAACAAAAATAATGTTTAATAATAATGCAAAATGGAGCCAAGTGTAACCTCCTCACACAAAAATTAATGAATGAAAATTGACCATGAACCCACAATAATATTAATTAAATAATGAACCATGAACCAAATGTAACCTCTCAACAGAAATAATAATATCTGGTAACTTTTATAAGGGCAGCAGCGCTGACCTCCGACCCTGTATTTTGAATAAAAAAGCAAAAATTCTTACCTCAATAAAAACTGTTCTATATCTGCACTTAATTATACATTCTTCGACACAGTTTCGTGCAATGCTGGCATATATATATATATATATTTTTTTTTTTTGATTCTTGGAGGGAATGCATAGGAAATATTCTTTAAATTGAAATGAATGTTTTTATTTAAATGAGTTACTTTATAAAAAAAATTATTATTGGGGCATTTTTTGAACAAATTAATTACAATTAACATACATTATTAGATATGCGCAATGCTGCTTCTTTACCTTCTACAACAATACTCATCGTCCAGAGTCCTGACCAGAGTCGCGAGCAGAGCACACAACTGACGCATGCCAACTCCCGCAGGTTACAACCATCCACTCGCTACTAAAGCCGACTGACCAAAAGTGCATACGCACTGTAGTTCAGAACATATCAGCAAATCACAAAATGCAATGAATACAAATCATATTAACAAAATGACGAAAGTGCACACGCACTGTAATACAGAACATATCTGGGAATCACAAAAAATGTACACGTAATGAGTACAAATGGCATAAAGTGCACACACACTGTAAAATTCTCTAATATTTTTACAACAAATAAACATAATGAGTACAAATCATATTGACAAATGACAAAAGTGCACATGCACTGAAGTTCAGAACATATCAAGTGAAGACAAAATGTATAAGCAATTAATACAAATCATGTTAACAAAATGACGAAAGTGCACACGCACTGTAATACAGAACATATCTGGAAATCACAAAAAAGAGTATACGTAATGAGTACTAATGGCATAAAGTGCACACGCACTGTAAAACTCTCTAATATTTTTACTTTCACAACAAATAAACATATCAAGGAGTGAAATAAAGTGCACACGCACTATAGAAGTCTTTAGTATTTTAGGACAACTGATCTTGTTAACAAATGAAAGGAAGTGCACACGCACTGTATATGTCTTTATCATTATACAAGAATTAGGAAAGGAATGGGAAGGATTGCGTCATGGTTGTAGCACTTTAGGTTGCACGCAGCTGCACTGAAAGTCCATATCTTTCCACAGAAGCACAACACCAAGTAAGACAATCTGAAGCTCTTTTCCTTGAAGTATTAATCAGTGTAGCCAAGACACTGAAATGTCGTAATAATATTCCATGCTATCATTTTGGTAGTGCACTAGGTACACCAAACAGTGGGACCATAATAACATCTCCATCGCTCAAGGTGGTGGACAGCATGTCGTGTCAACACCATGTTGTTGTAAAGTAGACCAACGTAGAATTTGTGCAAAAACCAAATATAGTGCTCCATGATCATGAGGATAGACAGGACAAATGGATATTGCAGTAATTTCTGGTAATTAGGTCAGAAGGTGAAGGACATTAGGTCACATAGTAGTCTAACAACTGATCTGAGTAATTGGTGGCACTCATCGCCCAGTTACTGAACATTTCTGTATCATGTATGTAGTATTACAGAATAATGTTCATAAATTATCTGAATATAGTAATTATTGGCACTCATTGCCCAGTTACAAACCATCAGAAGTCATCATTCAAAACAGAAGCTAATGAACGGCATAGTATTAACATAATTCACTTAATTATAGCAATCATTGGCATCATAGGTCATCTTATTACAGTAATCAGTGGCATTCATTGGCCAGCTACAAAGCATCTTTTTTTTGTATTTTTCAGAAGTCATTATTCAAAATGAGTTAATTATTGGCATATCATTTATACATAATTAATCTAATTATAGTAATCATTGGCATCATAGGTCATCTTATTACAATAATCAATGGCATTCATTGGCCAGTTACAAAGCATTTTTTTTGTATTCTTTAGAAGTCATTATTCAAAATGAGTTAATTATTGACATAGCATTTATATATAATTAATCTAATTATAGTAATCATTGGCATCATAGGTCATCTTATTACAATAATCAGTGGCATACATTGGCCAGTTACAAAACATTTTTTTTGTATGTATTCTTTAGAAGTCATTATTCAAAATGAGTTCGTTATTGACATACCATTTAAACATAATTAATCTAATTATAGTAATCATTGGCATCATAGGTCATCTTATTACAGTAATCAGTGGCATTCATTGGCCAGTTGCAATTATACATAATTAATCTAATTATAGTAATCATTGGCATCATAGATCATTTCATTACAATAATCAATGGCATTCATTGGCCAGTTACAAAACATTTTTTTTTGTATGTATTATTCAGAAGTCATTATTGAAGTGACATACTATTCAGAGCTGATCAGTATTACTCAGAACTCTCTTAAACTAGTTGCATTATTTGGGACTGGTAATTACTTTGTTTGCTTTTGCGTTATTGCTGCAAATGAAGATGTGTAACGTCATTCGTCATGAGTCAGCTGTAGCAAGGTTGTGAAACAAGTAGAGTATATGTAATCACATTGATAAACGACATAGGTTTAATAAACAACTATTTATACCACATTAATTTCATGAATAATTTCTCCTGCAAAATTTACAAAATGGATTATGAAACTGAAAGAAGAAACGCATATTATGCTAAAAAGTAGTGAACTTCGAATTAACAGGTAGTGAAATGTGTATAAAAATATATATGTTCTCTAGCTGTCCTTTCCAAAACCTTCAGTCATCATACCATGCGATATAAAACATACTGTCAAAACGAACAGCAACAAATACTTAAATAACTACATAGCATCTCTTAACTAACAATAAATATATAAACTTCATCATTATTCTCATCTGCAAAGAAAAAACTTCACTATCCATATTATCATAACTCCATTATTATCATCACCTGTAAAGAAAAACTTCATTATCCATAGTAGCACATTCTTCGTCATTATTCATCACCATTCATTATCATCTGCCAAAAAGTCACTTCATTATTCATTATACAACTATTCCTTATTTCTAGCATATTTCATCACTAAAACTAAGATGTGTAGTTCTGTCTGACAGGCTGTATCAATCGCCTCGTATTCTGAAAGAAAAAATTAGTCAAGACTGCTATCATACGATGTTTATAGTATATTCTTGTTAATGCTTGTTAATTCTGATCCATTTACTCTTCTTTCGTTCATTCCGAAGGTGAAATTCCCATTTCTGTTTAATTTATTTCGTTTACACGTTATTTCTTTCTGAAAATGACGAACAAAGATTAATGTCTTCCATTTAATTCATATACCCATTAGATAAAAACTGGTTTATAGTAACATAATTGAGCATACAGCATAGCATGACAGAAAACGTAATATGTCAAAAACATCGACAGTGTTCAGAAGCAAAAATGTACACAATGTATCACAATGTAGCAGCAAAAAAAAAAAAAAAATGTAAACTAGTCGCGATGTTTAGCTATCATAAGGCAAAATGTTAAAGTCAACTGCTCTTTGTTAAATCTTAAATATTTCATAGTACATACAAAAAAACAGGAAAACAATCATACATACATAAAAAATGGAAAATATGCACGGTCTGATGTGTAACGACAACAAAAGCAACCTGCCAACCTTACCTTGCCGGGCACTTGCCAAGAAAAAATTACGATAATCATCAGTAGGTGTTCATGTGAATATAATTGCATCAGCGGTCATAAAAAATTAGGAAATGGCATTACAGTGTGATAAATCATAAAGTATCTTCATTCCATAAAAGGTTTGATGTTGGATATGTGGTGGTTCCCTTTGGTTTCTCTGGTTCTCAAAGTTTTGACGTGTACTACATTGGGGTGAGGAATTCTGCGAATCCGATATGGACCTGCGTATAGAGGCTCAAATTTACTGCATCTACTTTTTCTTTTAGTTGGATAAATAGTGTGTACGAACTAATATCTTCTGTCCAATGTGAAAGTCACGGCGTGTACAAACCTGTTTTTGCTGTCTTCTCCTGCGCTCTGCGGCACGTTTGATGTTGTTCAGCGCAATGTCAATTATTTCATGGTGTCGTAGTCGACGAGATGTAGGAAAGGTTACTAATTCTTTAATTTTGTTAGGTGGTTCAACATTTTTCAGTATAACAGACAGAGATAGCATAGTAGACTCATTTGGTATAGAATTAATTACATCCTCGAATGAGAGTATGTGTGTGTCCCAATCAATATGTTTTTTATGGCAGTAAATTCTACACAGTTTACCAATTTCTTTCATTAATCGTTCACAAGGTTTCGAAGAAGCATGGTACCTGGATATATAGACCGGAGAAATGTTTCTAGCTCGTAACATACGTGTCCATATAGCAGATCTAAACTGTGGTCCATTGTCGGAAATTACTTTCAACACATGCCCTATATGAAATAGAAAATGTTTTACAAATGCTTTCGAAACAGTTTTAGCAGTAGCTTTGCGTAACAGAGTGAAGGTAACAAATTTTGAAGTGAGTTCAACAGCGACAAAGATGTAGCAAAAACCTCTATTAGTTCTGGGAATTGGACCAAAAATGTCTATAGCGGCCATGTGTCTTAATTTAACAGGTACAATTGGATGTAATGGAGGAATATGTGAAGTCGTATCTGATTTAGCTCTCTGGCAGATTTTACATGACGCTAAAACTCGTCGAATACGTTTCTCCATGTTGGTAAAATAACAGTTCTGTCTCAGTATAAGAAAACATTTTCTAGCTCCGTAATGTGCGTAACTTAAGTGAGTATACCAGATTAATTTGTTAACAAGTTCGTCAGGAATGCATAATAACCAATTATTGCTGTCAGGATGAGAGCGGCGAAACAGAATGTCATTGCGTACAGTGTAATGGTTCCTAATGGTAACATTATTCCTATCTTGCCAAAGGTGTTTAATTTCTTTCCACACGTTGTCTTTACTCTGCTCTTGTGCTATGTCTTGTAATTACGACGAAATGAAGTTTTCAAATGCAACTTGTTGAATGTACATGACGCTAAAAATTTGCTTTGCAGAAGTTGGTTGCGATGTCTTGCTGATTGTTGCAGAGAGAACGGGATAGTGCGTGTGCTACAATATTTTGTGTGCTGGGAACGTGAACAATTGTAAAAATTAAATTCCTGTAAATAGACTTTCCATCTGCTTAATCTGTCGTGTGTAAATTTAGCGGAAAGTAAAAACTGTATCGCCCTATGATCTGTGTAAACGGCCGTATGTCTTCCATAAAGAAAATGCCGAAATCTCATAAATGCCCAAACAACACATAATGTTTCAAGTTCCGTAACTGAATAATTACGTTCAGCAGGTGACAGAATGCGACTCGCAAAGGCGATGTTTTTAATTATTATACAACCATCTTCTTCAATTTCCTGAAAAATATGTACGCCTAAAGCGGTGTTAGAACTGTCGGTGGAAATGGAAAAATTTCTAGTAAGATCTGGGTGCAATAAAAGTGGTGCATTCAACAAAGCATGTTTCAGATTGACTATTTCAGACTATTGGTTTTTCATGTAAAAGTATGTCCCAGATGTCGTCAAAAGTAATAACATTTTCGTGTACAAAATTCTCTGTGTCAAAAGTATTGCTTGCGTTACTAGAAGATGCAACCTGTACTGTATCTAGTCAAATTCTATCTGACGTGCTATGATTTTCAGGAGGATGCTGTGGCATTTCAACTATTTGAACTGTTCTGTTATTTCTTCCTGACGTATTACGTTCGGGATGATATCTACTGCCTGGTTTATTCCAGATAATATATTGTCACTGATGTTCTCGCTGCTCATGAGATCGACTGTTATTAAACGTACGCTGAAAATTGTGCTTATTATTTTTACGTCTGTCATGATAGTTATTTCTATACGGCGCATTGCGACAGGAATTGAAATAGTGTGTTTTCTGTATATACTGATTTCCTTGTTGCTGTGCGTTACTATTTGTTGGAGCTGAGACTATACGTGCACGCGGCGAAACATTAAAGCTTGGTTGACCTTGTACATTACAATGTTGGTTAGATATGCTAACCGGTTGGTTTTGTTGCTGTTGTTGGGAAAAACCTGTATTGTTAGTAAAATGTGGTTCCTGTTGCTGATAATTTTACACATACTGATGATTATAAAGTTTTTCACTGTTATTAAAGTTACGGCGGCAGTTGTCATTTCGGGAGTGTCTAAAGATAAATGTCACTTTCGGTAAAACTTGTCGTATCAGGTTTTCTTTATACATTCTTAATCCTAGATAGAGCAATAGTTGAAGAGCTGTCTTGATAGATATAAAGGATAGTAGAAGAGAAGGCAGCAGTGCAGAAAACTAAAGATGAAACAGCACTACTACGGCTCGGGGCCCTGTGCACGCTACGGCACATATTCATTAAAGCATAATGAATCCCCTGAGGTCTATTACGCGCTGTAAGTAAATTTCAGTTTCTGCGTTATAGGCAATGCCGTTATAATTCAAAAGCAAATTGCTGTATCCATGCTAACTGTAGTTTCTGCATTACAGGCAATTCTATTGAAAATACAAAAACAAATTGTTGTATACGGTTCAAAGTGTATATCTGTGCTCTGTCATTAAAAATTCCTTAGATTTTCTTACGGATAAAAATTGCTCGTAATCATAATCGTCTCTGAATGTGTGAACAGGTTCACGATTACATAAGAATCTGTTTGTCTTTATCTTTTCGGATTTTAAGTCGCGTAGTCTCTGTAAATTACTTAAGTTATACTGGCTGTGTGAGTGTGAGAAATGTTCCGAATGTGCCGTATGTTGTGACGTGTTATTAACTGATGTACTTTTCATCTCTGTCACTTCTTGCTGTAAAGTTGACAATTTTCTACGTAATGTATTATTAGACGAATCTATCTCACTGATTGTCTGCTGTAGATTTTGGAATTCAGGTGTTTGATTAAACGAAATCAGTGAAGTATCGTCTGATTTGCTGTCATTATTACTTTCAATAACGTCAATACGACTGGACAATTCATCATATTTTTCAAACCGTATTTTTACCTGATCATCGTTTTTAGTGTCAGAAGCATTAATTTGTTTTTGTATTTTACGTGTGGTTTCGATCAGTTTTTTAACGTCAGCTTTGATGTCATCGGAATCCTGTGTTAGTTCTAATTGTTCGAGTCTGTCACCGTCTGAATATTTACTGTGTGTGAATCTGTTTTTGATTTAAGAGCAGAAATTTCATCACGCAATTCTGTGTTCAACTGCTTGATTGTATTAATTTCGTCCGATACTGTAGCAATATTGTTGTCTACGTATGTTTTTGCTTTCGTAAACAATTTACGTTTATCTTCCTGTCTCTGTGCGGTAATTGTTTCCATGACCTGTCGTTTTACTTTATTTTGTTCCTGTAGGAATTTACGGTAACGTGTTTCACTGTTTTGTAGGCGGTGATTAAAGCGTTCGTCAATTTGACTGTTCTGTTGGTCGAATTTCGCGTCTATTTTTGCATCCAGTGTGCGCGAAAGTTCTACTGTCATTAATTTAAACTCCTCGCGTAACTGTGTTGTGTTTTCAGAGCATTGTTTAGCGACTGCACTAATTTCGTGTGCAAGTGATTCTGTTGCAGCTGCTAGCGTATTCCTTAATTCTTGAGCAACAGATCTAATTTCTTCACCACTTTTCCTAGCACAAGCCTCAATTTCCACACGTAATTGTTCCTTAGTATCATGACACTGCGCGGCAACGGCTGTAATCTGTTCACTAAGCTGTCTGGAATTGTCTAATTTTTCATTAAGGTTGTCATATTTTTCACTCTGTTGTTTGAAATTTTCACTAAATTCTTGTCTGAGACTCTCGTTAAGTTGTTCGAAATATGCACTATGTTGTAGCAATATTGCCATAATTTGATCCAAGCCAATGCTACCTACTCTATTCTCTGTGCTGTTTGATGGCGTACCTGCAATTGTCACGTTTTGTGTAACCATTTGGTTATTCTGTGATTCTTGAAAATGTTTGCCAATCTGATGTGCACTGTTAATCACTACACCGGGATCTAATAAATCTGCCCTACTTTGAGTATACTGTTCATTTTCATTAGAAAAATTTGTCTGTTCGTTACGTAAATTTTGCAAACCGGGTGTGTCAAGCTGGGCAATGTTCATTGTAACAGAACGTCCCGCGTCATCAATTGTCATTAAATTAACAGACGACACAACTGAATTCGTTTGCTCATCACTAGGATCAAAATCAATATTAGTGGTCGGTACGCACTGATTGTCTACAAATGGAGGATTTTCATCATTACACTGAGTGTCGCAAGTACTATCGTTCATATTATTTGAGTTGGCTATTTCACTCATTACACATCGCGATGTACTGTTAACAGTTTTTCGCGGCATTTTTCACAAATCAAAATTATTCACAAATGAAACAAAGACAATGCAAAACGCAACAAACACAAATACAACAAAGAGCAAACAAATTGCCGATGATCTGTGAAAGAAAGAGTGACAAATTAGTAAATGCGTTGCGCCAGATGCAAACTACATTTAAGCAATGAAGAGCAGATATGTGACTACTTATCAGAAGATTCCCAAAGAAATACGATCCTGGGCGGATGTCGCCAAGTTTAGCCTCCCAACAAAAATAATGTTTAATAATAATGCAAAACGGAGCCAAGTGTAACCCCCTCACACAAAAATTAATGAATGAAAATTGACCATGAACCCACAATAATATTAATTAAATAATGAACCATGAACCAAATGTAACCTCTCAACAGAAATAATGATATCTGGTAAATTTTATAAGGGCAGCAGCGCTGACCTTCGGCCCTGCATTCTGAATAAAAAAGCAAAAATTCTTACCTCAATAAAAACTGCATCTATATCTGCTCTTAATTATACATTCTTCGACACAGCTTCGTGCAATGCTGGCATATATATATATATATATATATATATATATATATATATATATATATATATATATATATATTGATTCTTGGAGGGAATGCATAGGAAATATTCTTTAAATTGAAATGAATGTTTTTCCTTAAAAGGGTTACTTTATAAAAAAAATTATTATTGGGGCATTTTTTGAACAAATTAATTACATTTAACATACAATATTAGATATTCGCAATGCTGCTTCTTACCTTCTACAACAATACTCATCGTCCAGAGTCCTGACCAGAGTTGCGAGCAGAGCACACAGCCGACGCATGCCGACTCCCGCAGGCTACAACCGTCCACTCGCTACTAAAGCCGACCGACCACTACTGCACACTGACTACTACTGTATCCGACTGACTACTACTGCAGACTCGCGCAGACTACTACTGTCGACTCGCGCACACTAGCGCAGACTCGCGACAAGCAAGAACAAACAATAAACTACTCTCTGGTCAGAGATTCTGTCATGCTTCGCCCATCGCCGGCGAAGCATACTCCTTTCAGTGTCAACATGTTTAACTAGAAATAGTATGACGAAGAGTTCAGTGCTGAATGGTAATCGAACCACACACGTATCGTTGTTGACTACACACAAAGAGACGTCAGCTACCGAATTTTTCTCCACCAGCAGCACCGAAGAACATCCTTGAACTTACAGTGATCTCGCAAATAGTTCTGTGTCTCACTGGGAGTCAAAAACATCAGATACCGTTAGTGTAGACAACAAATGAAAATACACTAAAAATCAAAATTATTATCCACCAGCAGATAGGTGTTCTCATGCCAGAGCTTGATAATACATAATGAAATCTTTAGTGCCGTGCCAGGATTCGAACCCATTCAGGCGCAATATGTGGAGATGTTGAGGAATCTGCAGTTTTGAACAAACAACAAACTATTGTCGAGCTGTATTGTCACGAAGGGATCAAATTCCGTGTTAAGGGCGGTCTGAGTTGCATTCCCAGTTCAGAACCAATTTTATCGACATACAGAAGCTCAAATAAAAGATGGAATAAGTGTCCTGCGACCCTCCAAAGCGTTTGTTTCGTCACTATAAAAAATAACTAGTATAAGGAAGCTTACTGGTGATAGAGATTCTACATGTTGACACTCCTAACTTTATTGTGGTTCAACCTAACGTCTACTTGGTAGAGAAGGAATTTCAGACCACAATGCCATTATGCCCTCTTCACTTGGCGTAGCCAGAAGAGAAAAGAATCTGTCTCTCCCCATCAAAAATCATCGGCAGAAGTTCGAATCGAATCCAGACCATGAGTATTTCAACCTCTCAGCAACCCAACAGTCCACCAGACACGCATCTCTGTGGCTCATTTTTCTATTGTAACGCCGTTGTGTCACACTGGAAGACAATTCTGACACACAGGCTCCCTGTAATGGTTTGAGCATGTTCAGTACCTTCATTTACTTGGTTGACCGAATCGCCATGAACTAGCTGCCTCGGCTACCCAGTGCATACATTCGACTATTTAGTAATCACCGAAATAAAATCACGTAACTGCCACTTACACAGAACTGCCAAAATTGTAGGATCCAGAAATTTATATAGGAAGTGTTCCTTTCCACTTGAGCTACTCTATCGCGCTATCTATTTGTTGAAAGCGTCGTGCAGTGCAAAAGAAAAACTGCAACTCTCTATCTCTCACAAGTCTACATCCGCCCATATGCATTATCTCACAACACTGTGGAATGCGGAAGTTCTGTACGATTTGTTGTTGACTTCTTGAGCAAGCATAGCTACTGTTCTGCTAGTAGTGTAGCTGTAAGTATAATGTACTATAGACAAAGTGTCCCGAGTTCAAATACATCCGCTGCTACATTTTTTAAAACGCAATTCTGCTGACTGCTGAAGTTATCAGTCTAATGGAACTTTGAACATAATTCCCTTCACTTCTCAACTCAAAATAGTTGCATGTGGGAAAAGGGCTAACTACTGCAACATTTTGTATTTTTCAGGTTTAATAGACGGCCAGGCAGCAAATGCATCCCTAAACTTTTGTATTATGATTAGGGAACGCGCATCGTGACAAAATACGTCAGAAAAGTATTTTCTACTTCAGCTGTCGTGTGGTAGTGACATTTTATTCTTCTTCAAACCTTGAGAATTCGCATATATCGTTGACGATTAATTTCTCTCTCATGTTTACTATTGTTTAAACAACACTAAAAGAAACCCTACGAAAATTGTGCACTGTATTATAAGAAATATAATCAAACTACCCACAATAACTTTACGACGAAAGTCTGCTTTAATATAGCTGTGTATCTGTACACAAGCGTGCCTCTATCGAACCGAAATAGTAAAATACCACTCACTTTGATTTCGACTGAGTCTGTGTTTAATTGGTATGTTGTGTCATACTCAAGAGATATGCAAATATAGCATTTCATGAATAAATTTATGTATTCCTAGAAACCCAAGATTTGTTTGTCAGCAACGGAAAGAGGCATTACCTGTTGTGCAGCATTGTAATTTTTCACCATTGCATTATGAGCCGAAAGTATTTTCTTGCGTTTTCCTTATCGATGTTTGATCTGCCTGTTTGTAGCTCTTTGAGAAAATGGATATAAACGTCACAGTCAGCGAGACTGGATCCGGGACGCAGGACAGACGCTTTTTTCGAGAGCAGCATGTTACCACAGAGCTAGCGCAGAGGTTTACATTTGGCATTCCTATTAAGAGGCCAATAGTGACAAGAACTCGTAAATCGCTATTTAAAGGACAAGATTAGTTGCGATTTCCACGTGCAACGACTTTCCTGGGCTGAAAACGTAAATGTATAGACGTTTGTTACACCTCAAGCGATAATAACTCAGATTATTCAATGGAAATGACAAGAAAAATCACGTGAACTTTAAGGCTTAATTCCGTGCACACCAGGAAGTAACTCGTCGATCACTGAGTTGCCATACATACCTTACATCGTTGCCAAATCTCAGCTATAGTACCAGCAGGAAAAGACGAACCGATGTGTTCCTACAGACTGTTGGGATGAGACCATAGCTGGCATCTCAAAGACGGAGCTGGCACGGTCTGGAATGCGTCTGATTTGCATTTCTGTAACTAGGTTTAGCGACTGGAGCGTAGTTACTAAGAATAATCAGAACTGACTGTAAACTAAGCATCATAAATCAGTAACTCTCATAGTTGTTTATATATTACTTTCGTAAGTGTACTCAAAACTAAGATATTCATTCATGGACGTTTTCGTGCCTGGCCGATAGTCGAGCACAACAAAGAAGAAAAATAAAAAAGAATGTGTGTGTGAGAGGGAGAGAGAGAAAGAGAGAGAGAGAGAGAGAGAGAGAGAGAGAGAGAGAGAGAGAGAGAGAATATAAATAAGAATGAGAGAGAGAGAGCGAGTGAGAGTAAATATTGTTGTAAAGAAATTGCATCATGGTATGTAAAGAAATCTTTCACTAAAATGACATGTTCCACATTATTACGATATTTCGTATTCATGATTCATGGAACAAATATTAACCGAATCAAATCAAATCTAATGAAATCTAATCATATTGCTGACTAGCCATGAAGAGTCATGATTGACCGAAATATTCGCCAATATCGGTAACCAAATCTAAACTTGAAAATAAAAGACCACAGTTTTTGTAATAAACCGGGACTCCTATCAAGACCCTTTCGTCTCTATTAACTAACCACGAAAGATGTCTGATATACCTCCATTCAGAAGTAACAAAGTGTGCATGCACTTAAACATGGAGCGCATGATGTGAAGTTCTGTGACGGAGATACGAAACCAACACGTAATCAGATTGTTAACTAAGTAAAATCAAATGTTATGTATCGGTTTTTCTTACCAGCTGCTAGGTGTTTGAATTTGAAATAAGGATACAAATTGTTGTGCCTGAGCGACAATCGAACTGCACACCTACCGTCCTTCTTTATCATCCACGAATATGGCTTAAGTATCAATTGGTTACTCACCAACAGCAAGATGTGTGCGTGCTTGACCAGAAATAAGGATATCTATTGGGAATGTTGGCAACACATGAACAGACATTAAAAATGCTTATTAATTTTCACTAGCAGGCCGGTATGCACGTCATAGGGCTTGAAATGAAATTATGAATATTTCTGTACTGGATCAGTATTCGGACACACATACTTACCTTTTGAGTAGAACTAGAGGAGACTGCAGTCTTGAGGAAAGGAACGAAATGACTGAACTACACTGTTCCGAGAGATTCAAATCTTCGAGAGAGGAGATACGAATTCAAATCACAGTTCAGCACCAATTTTTCTACGTCTGCAGTTCAACCAAGTACAAGTAATATGAGAGCCCTTTTCCTTTGAATGACTATCGGTTCATCAAATAAAATAAAATTTTCTAACGTAAGTAAGTTTACTGGCGACAGTATTACTGTTTACCGTGACTTCCGCCTATGTCATTTCCCAACGTAAACTGGCTCCTCCCAGTTGGTAATGAAGGAACGTGATGTTTAATGTGGATTATGAATTATAACGTCATTCTTTTGAGGTTACCAGAGATAAAGTAAATCTGTTTGTGCCTCGTAAAAGTAAATGCCTGAACCCACGCATTGCCCCTGAGATAGTTCGTTCCACCAGACCATTGTGGCCACATTTGCCAGCCCGAGGAGTGTGCTGTAACGAATGATATGCTTAGCTTACGAAATTAGTCACGGTGGAAAACATGCGAGTCTATTAAATGGTTAAGTAGAAGCAATCCTCTGATACAGAGTTTATGCTATTCTCATGTCAGGAGGATGTAAGGACTCTTCATTTACTTGCGCCTAGAAATAACTGTCGAATTCTGCCAAACCAAAAGCCAAGGGATCTTACTGACTTCCGATATACGTCGCTGTCAGTTCTTCCATATGATTTGGTCAACGTGACCTGTTTCAAGCTGTGTATGAGAGAGAATGTTTCAGAAAATCAATTATTTTCCTTTGCGATAGACAGAAAGATTTTCATTCTAAGCTACCGAAAGCCAAAATTTTCGCAACATCAGTTCAAATTTAATATTCGCTTCTGTAATGTGGGAAAGTATTTCGCAGTTGCAAAACCCGCATTCGACCCATTGACCTTACGCTTAGTCGCTGACCATAAATTCTAGCTCAGAGTGACATGAGTTTAAGGAACCTAATGTAGCGAAGACTGTTTGCCAGTGCTCTTTCTCGCCAGAAAATACGCAATTAACCCATTGGGTTCCATCAGTACACTATAACAGTAATTTCTGTGTGCATGCAATGCATACGGATTGTAAAATTTAGTGGTGCTCTCTCTTCCACCTCTATATCCAATATGCTTGATCTAAACAGGCCATTTATCATCACAGGCCCTGGGCAGTGCAACATTATACTGACAACAGTAATGTGCTTTTACTGATAACCTCATTGTTCGTTTTACCTGATTCGGTAATCTTTTAAATAAAGAAACATGACCTTCCAGTGGGAGACATTTCGACCCCCTTTTCCTTCTGCGAAATTTGTTAGTAAGCTTTTTGTCTTCCAACCAGCGAAATGCGGCAGAGTACGGTTGGTAAACGATTCACAAACCACGATTTAGTGCCGTTAAGACGATTTCTTTAAACATTGTCGTAGCTCAAGGAATTTAGTTTCTTCTTAAGTCGTCCTGTGCAGCTACGTTCACAGATATCTCAAATAGGAAAAGCTCTTTATCCAGGTATGGAGATTGTTGAACAAACTTCCCACAGTTTGTGTCACGTTGATCTTTTCGTCTGATAGCACTGTGTAAGTATTTTGTCTAAGAATTATCACAAGTAGTGTTCACGTAGCTGTGGGAACCATTGGTTGAAAACTTCAGTTTTTATATAATCTACGAGTAATTTTTGATATTTAATATTAACATGAAAAGAATAGCCGGCCGTAGTGGCCGAACAGTTTTAGGCCCTTCAGACTGGAACCATACGACCGCTACGGTCGCAGGTTCGAATCCTGCCTGGGCATGGATGTGTGTGACGTCCTTAGGTTAGTTAGGTTTAAGTTGGTCTAAGTTCTAGGGGACTGATGACTTCATAAGTTAACTCCCACAGTGCTCAGAGCCATGAATAGAATTCCGTAGACAGGAAAAGATCCTGTTCCTGGCAATTACTTCTATAATGAACAAATGGCATTAAATGATGTTCAAGCACATGTGTTCCAGCAGCAGTATGAAGAAAATGATAGTAATTGTCAGCGTAATATTCGAATCATCCGGTGACGTCTCACTTCACAGTGGATTTTCTCGAACTAAAAATTTTGCTGAACTAGTGAAAATTTGAAAATGGCTTCACATTGAGGATATGATGCCTAGAAGAGTCTTCACATCCGGCTGACATGAGAATAGCATAATCTCTGTGTCAGAAGATTGCTTCTACTTAACCATTTAATAGACTCGCATGTTTTCCACCATGACTAATTTTGTAAGCTAAGCATATCGTCCGTTGCAGCACACTCCAGGGGCTGGGAAATGTGGCCACAATGGTCTGGTGGAACAATGTATCACAGGTGCAATGTGTGGGTTCAGGCATTTACTTTTAAGAGGCACAAACAGATTTACTTTACCTCTGGTAATCGCAAGAGAAAGACGTTAAAATGCGTAATCCACATTAAACATCACGTTCCTTCATTACCAACTAGGAGGAGCCAGTTTACGTTGGGAAATGACATAGGCGGAAGTCACTGTAAACAGTAATACTGTCGCCAGTACACTTACTTACGTTAGAAAATTTTATTTTATTTGATGAACCGATAGCCATTCATAGGAACAGGGCTCTTATATTATTTGTACTTGATTGAACTGCAGACGTAGAAAAGTTGGTGCTGGACTGTGATTTGAATTCGTATCTCCTCTCTCGAAGATTTGAATCTCTCGGAACAGTATAGTTCAGTCATTTCGTTCCTTTCCCCAAGATTACGGTCTACTCTAGGTCCATTCCAAAGGTAAGTATGTGGGTCTGAATACTGATCCAGTACAAAAATATTCATAATTTCATTTCAAGACCTATCACGTGCTTACCGGTCTGCTAGTGAAAATTAAATGCACTTTTAATGTCTGTTCATGTGTTGCCAACATTCCCAATATGTATCGTTATTTCAGTTCAGGCACGCACACTTCTTAGTGTTGGTGAGTAATCAATTGATACTTAAGCCATATTCGTGGATGATAAAGAAGGACGGTAGGTGTGCAGTTCGATTGTCGCTCAGGCACAAAAATTTGTAACCTTATTCCAGATTCAAACACCTAGCAGCTGGTAAGAAAAACCGATACATGACATTTGATTTTACTTAGTTAACAATCTGATTAGGTGTTGGTTTCGTATCTCCGTCACAGAACTTCACATCATGCGCTCCATGTTTAAATGCATGCACACTTTGTTACTTCTGAATGGAGGTATATCAGAAACTTTCGTGGTTAGTTAATAGAGACGAAAGGGTCTTGATAGGAGTCCCGGTTTATTACAAAAACTGTGATCTATTATTTTCAAGTTTAGATTTGGTTACCGATATTGGCGAACATTTCGGTAATTCATGACTCTTCGTGGATAGTCAGCAATATGATAAGATTAGATTTGATTTGATTTGACTGATGACCTCAGAAGGTAAGTCGCATAGTGCTCAGAGCCATTTGAACCATTTTGATTTGATTCGATTAATATTTGTTCCATAGCCCATGAATACGAAATATCTTAATAATGTGGATCATGTCATTTTAATGAAAGATTTCCTTACATACCATGATGCAATTTCTTTACTACAAAAGATACTCTCTCGCTCTCTCTCTCATTCTTTTTTATATTTCTCTCACTCCCTCTCTCTCTCGCTCTCTCTCTCTCTCTCTCTCTCTCTCTCTTTCTCTCTCTCTCACACACATACATTGTTTTTTATTTTTCTTGTTTGTTTTGCTCAACCATCAGCCAGGCACGAAAACGTCCATGAATGAATATCTTAGTTTTGAGTAGACTTACGAAAGGAATATATAAATAACTATGAGAATCACTGATTTATGATGCTTAGTTTACATTCAGTTCTGATTATTCTTAGTAACTACGCTCCAGTCGCTAAACCTAGTTACAGAAATGCAAATCAGAAGCATTCCAGACGGTGCCAGCCGCATCTTTCAGATGCCAGCTATGGCCACTTCCCAGCCCTCTGTAGGAACACATCGGTTCGTCTTCTCCTGCTGGTACTGTAACTGAGATTTGGCAACAAGGCAAGGTATGTTTGGCAACTCTGTGATCGACGAGTTACTTCCTGGTGTGCACTGAATTAAGCATCAAAAGGAGGAGGAGGAGGAGCTTAGTGTTTAACGTCCCGTCGACAACGAGGTCATTAGAGACGGAGCGCAAGCTCGGGTGAGGGAAGGATGGGGAAGGAAATCGGCCGTGACCTTTCAAAGGAAGTATCCCGGCATTTGCCTGAAGTGATTTAGGGAAATCACGGAAAACCTAAATCAGGATGGCCGGAAACGGGATTGAACCGTCGTCCTCCCGAATGCGAGTCCAGTGTGCTAACCACTGCAACACCACGCTCGGTAAAACATCAAAGTTCACTTGATTTTTTCTGTCATTTCCATTGAATAATCTGAGTTATTATCGCTTGAGTGTAACAAAAGCCTGTACATTTACGGTTTTCAGCCCAGGAAAGTCGTTGCACGCAGAAATCGCAACTAATCTTGTCCTTTAAATAGCGATTTACGAGTTCTAGTCACTATTGGCCTCGTAATAGGAATCCCAAACGTATATCTCTTCGCTAGCTCTGTGGTAACATTCTGCTCTCTATAAAGCGACTCTCCGGGGTCGCGGTTCCAGTCTCGCTGACTATGGCGTTTTTATACCTTCTGCGAAAGAGCTACAAGCAGTCAGATCAAACATCGATAAGGAAAACGCAAGGAAATACTTTCGGCTCATAGTACAATGGTGAAAAACTTACAATGCTGCACAACAGGTAATGCCTCTTTCCGTTGCTGACAAGCAAATTTTGGATTTCTAGGAATACATAACTTTATCCATGAAATGCTATATTTACATACCTCTTGAGTATGACACAGCATACCAACTAAACACAGACTCAGTCGAAATCAAAGTAAATAGTATTTTACTATTTCGGTTCGATAGCGGCACGCTTGTGTACAGATACTCAGCTTTATTAAAACAGGCTTTCGTCGTCAGGTTATTGAGGGTAGTTTTATTTTATTTCTTATAATACAGTGCACAGTTTTCGTAGGGTTTCTTTTAGTGTTGTTTAAACAATAGTAAACATGGGAGAGAAATTAATCGTCAATGATATATGAGAATTCTCTGACATTAGGTATAACAGTCTGACAATGCACATGCAGTTTATTGATTACATGCATGTAGAAAACTTGTTCTGAATTAAAGCTGTCAAACAAGGTTTCAAGACGAATAAAATGCCACTACCACACGACAGCTAATGTAAAATGACGTATATTGGCACGATGCGCTCTCCCAAAACTTAATACAAAAGTTTTGAGATGCATCTGCTGCCTGGCTGTCTATTAAACCGGGAAAGAACAAAATGTCGCAGTATTTAGCCCTTTTTCCACATGAGAATATTTTCAGTTGAGAAGTGAAGGGAATTATGTTCAAAGTTCCATTAGACTGATAACTTCAGCAGACAGCAGAATTGCGTTTTAAAAAACGTACCAGTGTATGTATTTGAACTCGCGACGTGTTGTCTACAGTGCATTATACTTACCGCTACACTACTAGCTGAACGGTAGCTACACCCGCTCAAGCAGGCAACAACAAATCCTACAGAGCTTCCGCATTCCACAGTGTTGTGAGATATTGCATATGGAGGGATGTAGTCTTGTGAGAGATAGAGAGTTACAGCTTTTCTTTTGCACTGCACGACGCTTTCAACAAACAGATAGCGCAATAGAGAGCTCAAGTGGAAAGGAACACTTCCTATATAAATTTCTGTATCCTACACTGTTGGCAGTTCTGTGTACTGCAAACCACCACAGGGAGTCTGTGTGTCAGAATTATCATCCAGAGTGTCGCAACGTCATTACAATAGAAAAATGAGCCACAGAGATGCGTGTCTGGTGGACTGTTGGGTTGCTGGGATGTTGAAATACTCATGGTCTGGGTTCGATTCCAACTTCTGGTGATGATATTTGATAAGGAGAGACAAGTTCTACTCTCTTCTGGCTACGCCAAGTGAAGAAGGTATAATGGCATTGTGGTCTGAAATTCACAGTAAACATGATATTCCTTCTCTACCAAGTAGACATTAGGTTGAACCTCAATAAAGTTAGGAGTGGCGACATGTAGAAACACTGTCACCAGTAACTTTTATTATACTAGTTTTTTATTTCTAGTGACGAAACAAACACTTTGTAGGGTCACAGGACACTTGTTTCATCTTTGATTTGAGCTTCTGTATGTCAATAAAATTGGTTCTGAACAGGGAATGACACTCAGACCGCCCTTATCACGGAATTTGATCCCTTCGTGACAATACAGCTCGACTACAATTTGTTGTTTGTTCAAAACCGCAGATTCCTCATCATCTCCACATATTGCGCCTGAATGGGTTCGAATCCTGGCACGGCACTAAAGTTTTCATTATGTATTATCAAGCTCTGGCATGATAACACCTATCTGCTGGTGGATAATAATTTAGATTTTTAGTGTATTATCACTCCTTGACAACACTAATGATATCTGACGTTTTTGATTCCCAGTGAGACACAGAACTATTTGCGAGATCACTGTCAGTTCAAGGATATTATTCCGTGTTGGTGGTGGAGGAAAATTCGGTAGCTGACGTCTCTTTGTGTGTAGTCAACAACGATATGTGTGGGGTTCGATTACCAGTCAGCACTGAACATTTCGTCATATTATTTCTAGTACAAACATGTTGACATGTTGTTGCTGGTGTAACAAACCCATATTAATTGTTCGTTTTCTCTAGAATATGACAGCGATAGGTGCCGGGCTGGAGTCTTGGGCTGAAAAAAATTAATGTTTCGTCTCGTCATTTCAGTTAAAACATCTAGCAATTGCCGAGAAAATCCTATATGTAACAGTTCATTGTGCTTAGATAACAATCCGATTACGTTCTGGGTTCGAATCTCTGTCCAACATAAGGCTTTACTGATTGGCTGGCGTCAACGGCAGTGGCTCGCGCCAACAACAAGCGCGAGAGGAGCGTCCAAAGCAGGAAGTGCCAGTAGTACCGCCTCAACTATGTCCACATAAAACAAATAGTGGGACAAGCAGATTCCATACTCAGATTCATAGGATGAATCTTAAGAAAATGTAACTCATCCACGAAAGAAGTGGCTTATAAGGCGCTTGTTCGACACATTATTGAGTATTGTTCATGTATCTGTGTTACCTGTCAGATAGGACTGATAGAAGAGATAGAGAAGATCCAACGAAGAGCGGCAGGTTTCGTCCCAGGATCGCTTAGTCGGCACGGGAGCGTTACGGAGATGCTTAACGAACTCCACTGGCAGACGTTACATGAGAGGCGTTGTACTTCACAGAGGGACTTACTATTGAAATTTCGAGAGAGCACTTTCCGGGAAGAGTCAGACAGCATATTACTTTCCCCTACATACGTCTCCCAAAAGGAGAAAATTCGAGAAATTAGAGCCAGTACTGAGGCTTACCGACTGTCATTCTTCCCACACGCTGTTCGCGACTGGAACAGGGTTGGAGGGCTCAGTTAGTGGTACAAAAAGTACCCCCCGCTACAGACCATTAGGTGGCTTGCGGAATATGATGTAGATGTAGATGCTTCGCTTCGCCGTTAGAGTTTTTAGATCCCTGCTGCATGGGGCAAGTGGCAACGATAAAAGTTGAGGACCCCTAAGAACCGGCGCAATTCCATGGCCATTTCTGATAGAGCTATGCTGAGGACAGCCTCTATCTTTTCTGGCAGCGAGCGTGAGCTCTCAGAGGAAATAAAGTATCCCAAGAATGTAATTTCTGACCTACCGAACACGCACTTCGATATATTCAAAACGATTCCAAACTCGCCCTTGTCAAAACCGTTCAAACTTCTTAACTGATACCGCTTTACCGACAATAATTTCTTTCACGTACGTTTTGTCAATGGAACAGAAAAAAGGAGAGGGGAGAGGCAGTGGCAGTGGTGCAAAAAGTACCCTCCACCACCTACCGCAAGACGTATTGTTGTATGTTGACGTGGGTGGATATGTAGACTGTTGAACAAGCTTTCGTATTAGCTTTATATCGTGCTGATCGCGAACCAGCATAATATTCTTCTAAACTGGTTGAGAAACTTCCAGTTTCGGCACGCGGCTTAGTTGAAATGCAACGGTCAATAATACTACGCTCTTATTCGATTCAAGATAGTGTCATTTTCTTGTTTCGCATGGCAAATTTTTTATTCTATAAGAGCAACGGCTTCTGTAACTGAAGAGCAGTGGCTCACGATAGTGAGCTCATTTTGTCGTCTTGGTACCGCACACTGTAGCTGGCCTCTGACTATGTTACACATGTCGCAGTAAGTGTTTTTTTTTTCTTTTAGCTGTTATAAGTAAATGTAAGATGCATACATAAAACATAACATAGAGTATTGTACTGAGACAGTGAATGTAGGGGAGTAGATGTAGCATCGCCGTCCTGCACAAGCTTCTAATGGTGGTGGTTTGCCAATGGCTTCCTCTGACCTGTTATGAAGTGTCAAGTGTGCATCTCTACAGCGTTGATGAATGTGATGGGTACTTATACAGTGCGGTGTTGCGTTTGTGTTGTTAACGACGAAGGGAAGGGAGAGAGGGTCAAACTCCACGCCGTCACGTAGCCTACTCCGCCCGAAGAGCATGAAGGGGGCCTCCGACTCTGTATGTCCCCTACGACGGACTGATCACAACAGTGCCACATGCCCTCACTTCATCAGACACTGCGGAGAGTTTTGGAATTTAATCCAGGACGCTGGCGCAAAGACTGGCGATTCGAGAACTTTACGTCGCCACCTCTCCTCTCCGCCGGCCAAATATTACCTGTGAAAATATTGTAACAGGATTCAAACATAACAGCTTGGCCCGAGTCGAGCGCCATCACAGAAGCTTGCGTTAGCGATCTCTGTTATGGTGAACACTAAGCTAAATGGACAGATTGCGATTTTTCGAAGCATCCAAATTAATTGGTTTACGAAGACTGAATAAGGCTTACCGGCTCCACCGGGAATATAGTTTACTATGTTCACAATGGAGACACACGTTTGCTTAGCTCCAGTGGGAATCTGCACGTACCGTCAGCATAACACGTTCTGATACAGAAAACGATTGCTGTTGTCTGTACATTAAGACACAACGCAAAGTTTTTTCAGTTTTTCTGGTGCGGCATCTCGTCACCAGTAAAAACCGGACTGTCAGGGATTGTTATCGATGGGTCACACTTGAAGCTTCTATACGCTCTGAACAGTGGAGTATTACGAAACTGTTATCACTGATCGTTAAGAAAGCAGAGTCGTATGTCTCTCAGTGCTACGCTGACGTTACGTTGGCGAGGAAGATAGTAATTGGCAATCAATTTTATGATTACATAAAAGAAATCTAAGACATAACAGTTTTGCTGCATTTTTTTCTCTCTCTCACTCTCGTGCGATTTGTATGTGTGTGTCTTTCGATAGCTGTTTGCTTTGTATGTGTGTGTCTTTCGATAGCTGTTTGCTCCCCTACTGTGGCGTCGAAGGATCTCTCTTCGTGTACCACAGCTTCATGCAATGCTGTCGGATAGCCATTCACCGTAATCACGGGCGCAGTAATGGGACTGTCATGTCAAAATGCAGTAAAAAAAAAAACAAAGCAAAGTAAGGTTATAGTATTTATTTTGCAATTTCTTCTGTACATGATTTTTCTTCTGTACATGATTTATCTCTGTATCGATGGGAGGGGGTAAGCAGTTCCGGCATTTGCCTTACAACCAAGGAAAACCTCCCGAAAACCCTGGTCGGAACTGAGGGTCCGTAGTCTGCTGGACGCACTGGATGGGGCGGCGACGCTAAGCATCTGTCATGTAGAGGCGTCATGCGTGACACAGGCGCGAAGTGTCGGTAGAGGCGCGAAGAGTCGGTAGAGTTCCTCTCTGCGTCGGGTGGCCGACACGTAGCAGACCATCACCGGCCCCCAGCGTAGTGTCGCACTGTTCATGGAAAAAAGTCCGGTTCGTTCCAGCACGAGAGGGCAGCACGGAGCGACGGCAGTTTTACACAGCAAGAATTTTTGACGTGAGTGCAGATAAGTTCGTGAGACCACAGAAATGCCGACGAATATGCCTCTGCGACTCACGTCTGCGCCTCTTACATCTGCGAATCACACGCCTACTCGACACGCTTCTGTGGTTCAGCACGTCTGGAACTACTCTTCTGTGATTCCTACATGTATGGGGCAGTACATCTGGGACACACAATTTTTGCACGCTGGGTTGTGACTCACGTATTTAGGACTACATACCTGACCCTCCTACGTGTCTGTACTATCTGCGAATCGAATTGTTGGGGACGCTAAGCTGCGCGTCTGAGAATCTTCCTACGTGTCTGTACTATCTGCGAATCGAATTGTTGGGGACGCTAAGCTGCGCGTCTGAGAATCTTCGAAATGAGTCCGCTCTCTGCGAGTCTATACTAGGCATCCAAAAGTCTAAGCGTCAGCGACTCTACATTCCACGGCCAAGAATCTACGCTAAGCAGCCTACGCTACACGTACACGAGACTACACTTTGTGCTGTCTCGCCAACGGCCTGCCCCGACAGTCTGAAGCACTAACCGTAAAGACCCTCCTGCGAAAGACCGACGAACGGTCCAGCAAGGCAACGCATGGCCTAGAAGGTCCAGCGCAAGGTCTTCTGGGTATTACACGTGGTAGCAACAGGACTGGCATCGCGGCTATAAGGCGTTTGCCATTGCTCTTGCAGTGTTCTTCTCCTGATCGGAGCATCGCGTAAGCTCGAGGACACACAGTGTAGGCTCGTGGACGTTTAGTGTTGGTGCATAGCGTAGATTCACGATCGCGTAACTACTTAATAGTAGCAGATGCGCAGACTTGTGGAGGCACAGCACAGACTCGCAGACCGCGTACTGCTGGAAAGATTCTCAGACGTGCAACGTGGAGTCTTCGACAGCTTCGTTCACAGACGAGCAGCGTACAAAAACGCAGCAGTCCTGGATATGGAGTCTTAAATTCGCCCGAGTCACAGTCCTGTACGCACAAATGGTGAAGAGTCCCAGACGTACAGAAGAGTAGTCCCGCACAGATATGGAGAACCACAGAGGCGTACAGTCGCCAGCGCGCATCGTGCAGGCGTGTAACTCGCAGATGTGAAGAGTCGCAGACGCCAAGACCTGTAGACGCGTAGTCACCGAACAACCCGTCGAGTCACAGACTTGGCTACACTCGGGTGAAAACTCGCAGCTGCCGTCACCCCGTGTTGCCGTCACCTGCTGCTGAACTGGACTGAATTTCATGCACAGGGAGCCTCCTTATATAGCCACCGCAGCTCTGTTGAGCTGCTGTTTCCGAGGAAACCCGTAGCGATATTGTTGCCTCGCCGCCCTGGTTCTAATGTTACAACAATCGGTAGCATATTTCACGTGTATACTCTTATAATACCTACTAAAACACAGTGATCCAGATCTTTCCGAGAATGTTGCTTTTAGCAGTTATGGCGTATATTATTACTGGTTCCGATTTGGAACCTCTAAGCAATTGAAGAAACGTGTTCTCTAATCTCGATCTCCACCAACATTTTGCGTCATCCGTTAGGATTCTCACTCCGAAAACAGCAGACTTCTGTCCGAGCTACTTTTTTTAGGTCATCGGTCTTCTGACTGGTTTGATGCGGCCTGCTACGAATTCCTATCCTCTGCCAAATTCATCATCTCAGAGTAGCACTTGTAACCTACGTCCTCATTTATTTGTTGAATGTATTACAATCTCTGTCTTCCTCTACAGTTTTTGTCTTCTACAGCTGCGTACAGCCCCTTCTCCTTGTCAGTGTTTCCCACATATTCCTATCGTGTGCGATTCTGCGCAGAACCTCCTCATACCTCACCTTATCAGTCCACCTAATTTTCAACATTTGCCAGCACCACATCTTAAATGCTTCGATTCTTTTCTGTTCCGATTTTCCCACAGTCCATGTTCTGCTCTGCTCTGCTCTGCTCTGCTCCAAACGTACATTCTCAGAAATTTCTTCCTCAAATGAAGACCTATGTTTGATACTAGTAGACTTCTCTTGGCCAGGAATGCACTTTTTGCCAGTGCTAGTCCGTTTTTTATGCCCTCCTTGCTCCGTCCGTCATTGGTTACTTTGCTGCATAGGTACTAGAATTCCTTGACTTCATCTACTTTGTGGCCATCAATCCTAATGTTAAGTTTCTTTCTGTTCCCATTTCTGCTACTTCTCGTTACTTTAGTCTTTCTTCGATTTACTCTCAGTCCATATTCTGTACTCATTAGATTGTTCATTCCATTCAGCATATCTAGTGATTCTTCTTCACTTTCATTTAGGATCCCAGTGTCATCAACGAATTGTATCAATTTTATCTTTCCCATTGAGTTTTAATTCCATTCCTGAAACTTTATTTTATTTCCATCATTGCTTCTTCAATGTACAGGTTGATCAGTGTTGGGTTCTTACACACGTTTTAATGCGAACACTGTTATATAGCTAGGGAAGGCCGAAATGCACGCTATAAGCTCACGCAGTATGGCGTGAGGTCTGAAACAGGATACGTAATGAATGCTATAAAGAAAAGTACGTAACTTCTGGAATACTTAACTTTAATCCATCATTTGTATACATCGTTCTTGATAAGACATGCTTCATACGATAATTATCAATTGCTATGGCGCCTTGCTAGGTCGTAGCCATTGACTTAGCTGAAGGCTATTCTAACTATCTTCTCTGCAAATAAGCGAGGCTTCGTCAGTGTAGCATCGCTAGCTAAGTCGTCCGTACATCTGGGGCGAGTGCTAGTAAGTCTCTCGAGACCTGCCGTGTGGTGGCGCTCGGTTTGCGATCACTGTCAGTGGCGACACGCGGGTCCGACATGTACTAATGGACCGCGGCCGATTTAAAGCTACCACCTAGCAAGTGTGGTGTCTGGCGGTGACACCACAAACACTTAGCTCTTGGTCGTTACAGAGCGAGGTGGGGCAGTGTTTAGCACACTGCACTCGCATTCGGTAGGTTGATGATTCAAACCGGCTTCCGACCATCCACATTTAGGTATTCCGTGATTTCCGTAAATCGATTCAGGCAAATACCGGGATGGTTCCTTCCCTAATTCGAGCTTGTGCTCCGTATGTAATAACCACGATGTCGACGGGACGTTAAACACTGATCTCCTCTTCCTCTTGGTCGTCCACTCTTATTATTCCATCTTGGCTCTTGAACGTATTGTATGTTACCCCTCTCTCCCTATAGCTTACCCCTACTTTTCTCAGAATTTCAAACATTTTGCACCATTTCACATTTCCGAATGCTTTTTCCAGGACGACAAGTCCTATGGACGTGTCTTGATTTTTCTTTAGTCGTTCTTCCATTATCAACCACAACGTGAGAATTCCGTCTCTAGTGGCCTTACCTTTTCTAAATTCAAACTAATCGTCATCTAGCATATCCTCAATTTTATTTTCCATTATCCCGTATATTATTATTGATAGCAACTTGGATGCAAGAGCTTGTTAATTCTCGCTATAATTCTCGCACTTGCCAGCTCTTGCAGCCATCAATTCGTGTGGATGATATTATTTCCGGAAGTCAGATAGTATGTCACCAAACTCATACATTCTACACAACAACGTGAATAATCGTTTTGTTACTGCTTCAATGTGCTCTTTCCAATTATCCGCTCTCTCCTCTGCATTTAACAGTGGGACTCCCGTTGCAGTCTTTAATGTTACCTCCCTTGCTTTTAATGTCACCGAAGGTTGTTTTTACTCTACTATATGCTGAGTCAGTCCTTCCGACAATCATTTCTATTTCGATTTCGATTTTTTCACATTTTTCATGCAGCCACTTCGTCTTAGCTTCTCTACACTTCCTGGTAATTTCCTTGCTCAGCGACTTATATTTCTGTAGTACTGAATTTCCCTGAAAATTTTTCTACTTCCTTCTCTCATCGATCAGCAAACGTATTTCATCTGTTACCCATGGTTTCGTCGCAGTTACCTTCTTTGTACCTATGTTTTCCTTTCCTGTTTCTGTGATTGCTCATTTTAGAGACGTCCACTCCTCTTCAAATGTACTGCCTACCGAGCTATTCCTTATCACTCTACTATGGCATTAGAAAACTTAAAGCGTGTCTCGTCGTCCCTTAGTACTTCTCTATCCCACTTCTTTGCGTATTGATTCTTCCTGACTAATGTCTTAAACTTCAGCCCACTCTTCATCACTACTGTGTTGTGATATGAGTAAGTATGTGCTTCTGGGTACGCCTTACAATCCAGATCTGATTTCGGAATCTCTATTTGACCTGATGTAATCTAACTGAAATCTTACCGAATCACCAGGTCTTTTCCAAGTATACCTCCTCCTCTTGTGATTCTTGAACAGAGTATTCGCTATTACTAGCTGAAATTTATTACAGAACTCAATCAGTCTTTCTCCTCTCTCATTCCTTGTCCCAGTTCCACATTCTCCTGTACCCTTTTCTTCCACTCCTTTCCTTACAACTACATTCAAGTCCCCATGACTATTAGATTTTCATCTCCCTTTACGTCCGCCCCGGTAGCTGAGTGGTCAGCGTGACAGACTGTCAATCTTAAGGGCCCGGGTTCGATTCCAGGTTGGGTCTGAGATTTTCTCCGCTCAGGGACTGAGTGTTGTGTTGTCCTAATCATCATCATTTCATCCCCATCGACGCGCAGGTCGCCGAAGTGGCTTCAAATCGAAAGACCTGCTACAGGCGAACGGTCTACCCGACGGGAGGCCCTAGCCACACGACATTACTATTTGTATCTCCCTTTACGTCCTGTATTATCCTTTCAATGTCCTCATATACTTTCTCTGTCTCTAAAACAATCCTTATTATTTGGATGTTTTGAGTGAAAAAGAAATACATCATTCGATCTGCAATCTTATTGAAGTGAAGTGCCCCATCTTAATTAAGAATGTTTGCACCTGCTTTCATTTCGTTACACACGAAAAAATGAATACTTTTTTAGACATTTAGAAAATCATCAATAGTTACATGGCGAACACAAAGCCAATATAAACACGTATTTCTGTCTAATCTTCGGGAACATTTATAGATATTTCGGTGTGTGAGATGATGACTGTGTAACACGTCAGAACATGGAGTCCAACGCTCTACCACAAAAACGAATTCCTGTAGACAATGTACAGGGAATGTGACGGGGTACAACAAGAATACTACAACGCCGAAGCTACAGACCAATCATTGGACAGATTACATGGGCAGAGAGTGACAGAAGATGTTGTTCTTCGTAACTTTTGTCTTAGGACTCGATGTTGTGATGGCACTTAGGAGTACCATAGAAACCGCGAGGGAGTTCTGATATTGTCAGCTGTTTAGTGTAGCGCCTTACGAAAGTGGTGGAATATCTGTGAAATAACTAATGCCGAAAAGGTGTTACATGTCCGCAACATATCGATGAAAATGGAGTCGTAGTTGTTACCGTTGTGTGATGCAGAACATGTAGCAATTTGAGGCTGAACTGATAGAGAGTTACAATTCTAGAGGCAGCAAATTCGGTTTTGGATAGTGAATCATGGAATCTGTTACACCAGTAACTGGAAGTGTCGGAATACCACGGCTTCTACGACGTTGCCTATTCGAGAAATGTATCTTGGGGCAAACTCCGATGGTTGCAGTGTTACCCTATGGGAGACATTGAAATGTGATACTATCAGAATGCAGCATAGAAGACATAGACAGAAGTAAAATTATCTCTAACCTTTTGAATCCATTAATGAATTATGTCGTTCCCCCAGGGCGCTGCATTTTCCAGAAACTACTGTGATTGATTTTGTTTCCGAATTTGAGGAGCGTCTACAGAATCCAGAATTTACTCCCACATGGTTGCTGCTGCACATGAGTTAAATATTCCACACCAACAGTCCGTGTTTAGTTCTCACCGTGGTTTCTGAATGGAAAGCTATCGAGGCATCTCGACTCCCATGTTTTCATTTCTTTAGATAAGGGTCGGTTCAGTGCGTTCGGGTATGTGAACTCACCGAATGCATTCCTCCATGCAAATCCTCGTGAAGACTTTAATAAACCGCTGTATATTGTTGAGATTAGTGTTTGTAGCGCAACATCTCAGTCAGTTTCAGTTTGCCCGTTAAGTATCTATTGTAATAATAATTTAAACAAACTTTGATACATCGTATTACCGAAAGCTACTTTATTTATCTACGGCTCAGACATTACCATTTTACATCAATTTCGGCGGTTCTCTCATTTACGAGGGGACCAAATCCCCTTCTTCTCCGGTCAACTGCATTGAAATACTGTTTTTTTTTGTGTCGAGTAGGGGTCGCCAGTTTAGAGAGCATCAGTCCACACCAGGCATGTGGATGTTGTGTTAATCGAGTCAGACCGCTTGGTTACGGAATGCCTATCACCAACTCCAGTCCCAAAGATCTACCCCTTGACCGGTATTGCACCTCCTCCTGTAAGACGCGGAGTGATTCGTAACGCGAGTGCTGCAAATTAGTCTGAAAGTCACTTCAGGTTCGTATATGGTCGTTCAAAAGAGCAGTGATAAGAGCTGAATGAGAGCATCACTTATCTAGTGACACGGCTTCACCGTAAGACACTAATTCATTTTACAAGCAACGGCGAAATAACGAGTATTTCAGTAAAAACCCTATCAGTCGAATAACACTTCCCTGGTTCTCTTCTCACACCGTCAGTATCGTAACGACAAGAGTGAATCCACACACTCAAGAAAGATTCCAATGTAGTACTTATAAATAATACTTTACTACAAAAAGTAGAAAATGAACTCATTCGCAAACAACGTCTTCGGGGACGCAACTCCATACGGTGTGAACGCATAATTTGTAATGTCCCTGATTTTTTTGATACAAAAGAAATTGTAAATATCTGAGGTTGTCGTTCGCTAACGCCAAGCACTAACTCTGAAATTATTGTTTGGTCGGAAGTCTATCACTGATGAACCACTATCACAAAATCAAAACTCCACCGCCGTATACCGTCCAAGGAACACGGTTTCACAATGAGACCGAGATCAGTAGAGGTGATGGTGTAACACCAATAATCGATAGGTTAATGTACACTCCTGGAAATTGAAATAAAAACACCGTGAATTCATTGTCCCAGGAAGGGGAAACTTTATTGACACATTCCTGGGGTCAGATACATCACATGATCACACTGACAGAACCACAGGCACATAGACACAGGCAACAGAGCATGCACAATGTCGGCACTAGTACAGTGTATATCCACCTTTCGCAGCACTGCAGGCTGCTATTCTCCCATGGAGACGATCGTAGAGATGCTGGATGTAGTCCTGTGGAACGGCTTGCCATGCCATTTCCACCTGGCGCCTCAGTTGGACCAGCGTTCGTGCTGGACGTGCAGACCGCGTGAGACGACGCTTCATCCAGTCCCAAACATGCTTAATGGGGGACAGATCCGGAGATCTTGCTGGCCAGGGTAGTTGACTTACACCTTCTAGAGCACGTTGGGTGGCACGGGATACATGCGGTCGTGCATTGTCCTGTTGGAACAGCAACTTCCCTTGCCGGTCTAGGAATGGTAGAACGATGGGTTCGATGACGGTTTGGATGTACCGTGCACTATTCAGTGTCCCCTCGACGATCACCAGTGGTGTACGGCCAGTGTAGGAGATCGCTCCCCACACCATGATGCCGGGTGTTGGCCCTGTGTGCCTCGGTCGTATGCAGTCTTGATTGTGGCGCTCACCTGCACGGCGCCAAACACGCATACGACCATCATTGGCACCAAGACAGAAGCGACTCTCATCGCTGAAGACGACACGTCTCCATTCGTCCCTCCATTCACGCCTGTCGCGACACCACTGGAGGCGGGCTGCACGATGTTGGGGCGTGAGCGGAAGACGGCCTAACGGTGTGCGGGACCGTAGCCCAGCTTCATGGAGACGGTTGCGAATGGTCCTCGCCGATACCCCAGGAGCAACAGTGTCCCTAATTTGCTGGGAAGTGGCAGTGCGGTCCCCTACGGCACTGCGTAGGATCCTACGGTCTTGGCGTGCATCCGTGCGTCGCTGCGGTCCGGTCCCAGGTCGACGGGCACGTGCACCTTCCGCCGACCACTGGCGACAACATCGATGTACTGTGGAGACCTCACGCCCCACGTGTTGAGCAATTCGGCGGTACGTCCACCCGGCCTCCCGCATGCCCACTATACGCCCTCGCTCAAAGTCCGTCAACTGCACATACGGTTCACGTCCACGCTGTCGCGGCATGCTACCAGTGTTAAAGACTGCGATGGAGCTCCGTATGCCACGGCAAACTGGCTGACACTGACGGCGGCGGTGCACAAATGCTGCGCAGCTAGCGCCATTCGACGTCCAACACCGCGGTTCCTGGTGTGTCCGCTGTGCCGTGCGTGTGATCATTGCTTGTACAGCCCTCTCGCAGTGTCCGGAGCAAGTATGGTGGGTCTGACACAACGGTGTCAATGTGTTCTTTTTTCCATTTCCAAGAGTGTATAATCCGTGCAAGGTCTCTGCTGACATTGTACTCTAGTGTATCGGCATAGTCAAGATCATTGATTGTGTAAATACACTGAGGAGCCAAAGAAACTGGTACACCTGCCTAATATTGTGTAAGGCCACCGCGAGCACTCAAAAAAGCCGCAAAACGAAGTGGCAAAGACTCGACTAAGGTTTAAAGTAGCGCTGATGTGAAATGACACCATGAATCCTGCAGAGATGTCCATAATTCTGTAAGGGTACGAAGGGGTTGAGATCTCTCCTGAACAGCACGTTGCAAGGCATCCCAGATATCCTCAATAACGTTCGTGTCTGACGTGTTTGGCGGCCAGCGGAAGTGTTTAAAGTTAGAAGAGTGCTCCTGGAGGCACTCTTTAGCAATTCTGGATGTGTGGGGTGTCACAGCGTCCTGCTGGAGTTGCCCAAGTCCATCGGAATGCACAACGGACATGAATGGATGCAGGTGATCAGACAGGATGCTTACGTACGTGTCACCTGTCAGAGTCGTGTCTAGACGTACCAGGGGTCCAATATCACTCCAACTGCACCCGCCCCATATTATTACAGAGCCTTCACCAGCTTGAACAGCCCCTGATGACATGCGGGGTCCATAGATTCATGAAGTTGTCTCCATACCCATACACGTCCATCCGCTTGATACAATTTTAAACGAGACTCGTCCGACCAGGCAACATGTTTCCAGCTGTAAACAGTCAAATGTCGATGTTCACGGGCCCCGGCGAGGTGTAAAGCTTTTTGTTGTGAAGTCATCAAGGGTAGACGACTGGGCATTCGGCTCCGGAAGCCCATATCGATGATGTTTCGTTGAAAGGTCCGCGCGCTGACCCTTGTTGATGGCCCAGCATTGAACTCTGCAGCGATTTGCGGAAGGCCTACACTTCTGTCACGTTGAACGCTTCTCTGCAGTCGTCGTTGGTCCCGTACTTGCAGGATATTTTTCCTACCGGAGCGATGATGTAGATTTGATGTTTTACCGGATTTCTAATTTTCAAGATACACTCGTGAAATGGTCTTACGGAAATATCCCCACTTCATCACTACCTCGTTGATGCTGTGTTCCATTGCTCGTGCTCCGACTATAGCACCACGTTCAAACTCATTTACATCTTGATAACCCGCCATTGTAACAGCAGGAGCCGATCCAACAACTGCGCAAGACACTTGCTGTATTATATAGGCGTTGCCGACCCCAGTGCCGTATTCTGCCTCTTTCATATCTCTGTATTTGAATACGTATGTCTATACCAGTTTCTTTGGCGCTTCAATGTATGTAATAATCATGTTAATTATCTTGGCGTTTTAAGAAATTATGTTGCAATTGCAGCTCTGGTTTTATGTGTAATAGTCTGTGAGTGTAATAATTTGTAAAACCATGTATATTTTACTGGTCCATAAGTAGGGAAGCTAAATATAAAACCTGTAGCAAAGCCCCGCCGCTACGGAAGTAGTTCGACGAGACTGGAATAGGTGGACTTGACGAGCAAGGCTTTGATACCTACGTGACGAGTTAGTCGAAATCTGACTGTGTTACTGAGTAGTCAGAGACAGTCTTCGTCAGCTATTGTGGTATAAATCGAGGTACGAAGAGCTTGCGAGCATGTAAATTAGCCTCGGATGGAACGTAAAGTGGTCTATCGACCATGGTTTCACTGTTCACCACGTTTGGTTAAATTTACGATGCCAAGAAGAGCTATATCACGCCGTTGCTAACATCAAGACCCATGGTTGCTATACCGACAATTTGATAGCCACTGTAGTTTGCCACAAGCGCTGCCAGTTCCAGCAGAGTTGTCATCTAATTATGTACAGTCGTGCTCGAAAGTATCGGAACGACTTGAATTGCATTTCGCCTGATTCGCATGCAACCCACATAACGCAGCTGTCTATTAGGTCCTCTAATCGCTCCTCGGTACAGTCGTTTGACTATTTAAAATGGTTCCAACAAGTCACCACCAGAAAACACTGCTCTATATCGCAATAACTCAAGATGTAAAGTAATACCAAGGTACTACAAATATCAAAGAACCCCTTATCACAGATAAGATTGTCCTTAAGGCTTGTAAGCTCATATTTATTACAATAAATGACATACCTGAAATGTTACCACTCTCATTATTACGTTAGATAGGTAATGCACGTAGTAAGTTAGTCGTATTCATAATTTCCTCTTCAAAGTAACATACCGTACTTATTGTTTAACACAAAATGACATCAAAAATTTAAGTTATTCACGAGCAGCTAGTTGACAATATGTATGAACTTCAAATGACACGGAGAACCGTCGCGTGTTGCATATGCATTCAAACCCAGGACATGCAGACTAAGCAGAGACTTCGTGAATGACGGAAACTAACAGTCATTCCCGACTAGGCATATAGAGAGTGATATACTTCGATTATAGACAGAATCAGTTAGCAAATATCAACTTTACATTTTTAACGGACGCGAATTCCTACCCAGCATCTATTGTCCTTGTTAACGAACTACGAGAGATGTGAAATATTGCTTCTTCATAAGTAACGTACTTGAAATGCCGTGAGGTTGGTTGGTTGGTTGGTTTGGGGAAGGAGACCAGACAACGTGGTCATCTGTCTCATCGGATTATGGAAGGATGGGGAAGGAAGTCGGCCGTGCCCTTTCAGAGGAACCATCCCGGCATTTGCCTGGAGTGATTTAGGGAAATCACGGAAAACCTAAATCAGGATGGCCGGACGCGGGATTGAACCGTCGTCCTCCCGAATGCGAGTCCAGTGTCTAACCACTGCGCCACCTCGCTCGGTGAAATGCCGTGAGGTACAGCTTTGTGTTGAACAGGGATTCGAACCCAGAATCTAATCGGATTGTTATCGAAGCACAATCAACTGTGACATATCGGAATTTCTCGGCAGTAGCTAGATGTTTTAACTGAGTTGTCGCAGAAGTTAGCCCTTTTACCACATGAGAATATTTTGGGGTGAGAAGTGAAGGGAATTATGTTCAAAGTTCCATTAGACTGATAGCTTCTGAGAGACAGACAGTTACAGCTTTTCTTTTCCACTGCACGACGTTTTCAACAAAGAGATAGCACAATAGTGTAGCTCAAATGGAAAGGAACACTTCCTATTTAAATTTCTGCATCCTACACTGTTGGCAGTTCTGTGTAGGTGGCAGTTATGTGATTTTATTTCGGTGATTACAAAATAGAGTCGAATGTATGCACTGGGTAGCCGAGGCAGCTAATTCATGGCGATTCGGTCGACCAAGTAAATGAATGTACTGAACATGCTGCAAACCACTACAGGGAGCCAGTGTGTCAGAATTCTCACCCAGTCTGGTGCAACGTTGTTATGATAGGAAGATAAGTCACAGAGAAGAGGATTTGGTGGTCTATTGGATTGAAGATAGGTTCATATACTTATGGTCTGGCTTCGATTCCAACTTTTCCTGATGATTTTTGGTGAGGAGAGACAAATTCTACTCTCTTCTGGCTACGCCAAGTGAAGAAGGTATAATGGCATTGTGGTCTGAAATTCACGTTAAACATGATATTCCTTCTCTAGCAAGTAGACATTAGGTTGAACAACAATAAAGTCAGGGGTCGCGTCACGTAGAATCTCTATCAGCAGTAATCTTTCTTATACTAGTTATTTATTTCTAGAGACGAAACAAACGCTATGTAGGGGCACCGGACACTTATTCCATCTTTTAGTTGAGCTTCTGTATGTCAATAAAATTGGTTCTGAACTGGGAATGCAACTCAGACAGCCCTTAATGCAGAATTCGATCCCTTCGTGATAATACAGCTCGACTACAATTTGCTGGTTGTTCAAAACTGCAGATTCCGCAACATCTGCGCGTGAATGGGTTCGAATCCTGGCCCGGCACTAAATGTTTCATTTTGCATTATCAAGCTCTAGCAAGAGAAACCTATCTGCTGGTGGATAATAATTTAGATTTTTAATGTATTTTCATTCGTTGTCAACACTAACGATATATGACTTTTTTGATGCCCAGTGAGACACAAAACTAATTGCGAGATCACTGGAAGTTCAAGGATGTTATTCCGAGCTGCTGGTGGACAAAAATTCGGAAACTCGGTAGCTGACGTCTCTTTGTGTGCAGCCAACAACGATATGTGTAGGGTTCGATTCCCAGTCGGCACTGAACTCTTCATCATATTGTTTCTAGTTCAAAGATGCTCACATGTCTCTGCTGGTGTAACAAACGCATATTTAACGTTCGTTTTCTCTGGAATATAACAGCGATAGGTGCCAGGTTGGAGTTCTGGGAAGGAAAAAATTAATGTTTCGTCTCGTCATTTCAGTTAAAACATCTAGCTACTGCCGAGAAAATCCGATATGTCACAGTTGATTGTGCTTCGATAACAATCCGATTAGGTTCTAAGTTCGAATCCCTGTCCAACGCAAATCTGTACCTCACGGCATTTCAAGTACGTTACTTGTAAAGAAGCAATATTTCACATCTCTCGTAATTCGTTAACAAGGACAATAGATGCTGGGTAGGAATTCACGTCCGTTAAAAATGTTTACGTTATGTAATTTAAAGCTGATATTTGCTAACTGATACTGTCTAAAATCGAAGTATATCACTCTCTGTATGCCTAGTCAGGAATGACTGTTAGTTTCCGTCATTCACGAAGTCTTTGCTTAGTCTGCATGTCCCGGGTTTGAATCCATATGCAGAACGAGACGGTTCGCCGTGTCATTTGAAGTCCATATATATTGTCAACTAGCTGCTCGTGAATAACTTAAATTTTTGATGTCATTTTGTGTTAAACAATAAGTACGGTGTGTTACTTTGAAGAGGAAATCATGAATACGACGAACTTACTTCGTGCATTACCGATCTCACGTAATAATGAGAGTGGTAACATTTCAGGCATGTCATTTATTGTAATAAATATGAGCTTACATGCCTTAAGGACAGCCTTATCTGTGAAAAGGGGTTCCCTGGTATTTGTAGTACCTTGGTATTACTTTACATCTTGAGTTATTGCGATACAGAGCAGTGTTTTCTAGTGATGAATGTTGGAACCATTTTCAATAGAAAACGATTGTACCGAGGAGCGATTAGAGGACCTACTAGACAGCTGCGTTATGTGGGTGGCATGCGAATCAGGCGAAATGCAATTCAGGTCGTTCCGATACTTTTGAGCACCACTGTACATACACGATGCACACATTTAATACAACCCATTCTCATATTTACACACTAAATAATACTAGAAAATTTGTGCACAAAAATGAACAAAGCTCACATCAATTACAAAAATACGTACTCAAACTAACCTAAACTATTTCGCGGTATGGTTGCTTATTAATTACGAATCTATTTGCAATTTTCACTAGTGATTCTGTATTTCCCTTCCTACTGTCCGTTTTTTCTACCAGGGGAGAGAACAGACCGCGAGGCAGAATGTACCGTGTGCTCGGACTTGCATATTATGCTCATACCCTGTGATTATACTGGGTGTTTCGTTAAACACATTGGCAAATTGCTTAAGCAAATGTGTCAGTTCATTTAGTTGCTGGTCATTCAAATATGTTGTTTCGACTACCTTTTCGACGATATTTTGCTTAATGTTCTGTGACTCAAGCACCCAGGCACCTTCCGTATCATTTTCACTCTCTACTGAGAGATTATTCACCTCCATTACTATGGGACTGTCAGGGAACACTACGCTAACGCGCCGACAACAGTTCGTGCACGCATCAGGCAATCTGATTAGTATCAATTCAATCTGCTTATCACGGTATATTACGGTGCAGATGCCCATGCCGGGTCAATGCTCACCTTCATTTCACGGAGAGCATCTAAACCTAGGATACAGGATACGACGAGATTTCTAACTACCAGGAATGAGCTTGTAAACGCTTGTTGTTTTTCCAGCCTGCACCTGGTTTTTTTTTTTTTTTTTTTTTTTATAAAATGCCCCTTCCCTCGTAGGGCACCTACCACTCTACAGTTTTCCACTTATTAAATCGGCAGCTTCCTGATCTTGTCCACACAGCGGAACAGTTTTTCATCTATCACGGATGTGTTGTAACTGGTGTCTAGAATCACTTTTATTAAAATACCGTTAATTTTAGCCTAAAACGCAGACTGTGTCAGTTCCATATCATTCGTACTTTGCGGTCGCGGTTCATTTATTAGTTCGGCCTTTAAATGTTGGACGTCATTGTACCTCAGCATATACACGTTTACCTTCCGCGCGTCACCCACTTCTCAACTGCCGTCCGACTGGAAGGGGCCTATAGCGGTCGGCCGGTATTTGACGGCCTGCCTACCGCTGCAGGTGTCTCTCCTCGTTTTGAGCGCAAGACTGATTCTGTGGTACATACACTTGGGCATATGTGTAAGGAGGGGGGGGGGGGGGGGAATGGCTATAACGTTTATGTGATGGCTCGGTACATTACTAATTGACTTTGTGCCTGCCAGTTTGCCGGCCCCGGACGTTGCCAGTGATCGTTGGCAGTGCGCATGCTTTTCTGGGAGAAGTTGTGGTTACCCATGCCTTCACCCCTCCTTTTACGATTGTATTGTTCATTTCCGTTTTTACTCGGTGAGTACGTAGGTCAGTAGTAGTCAGGGAGTCACACCTAGTGATACGTGGCTGGCGACCACGGGGCCCCGAGCTGAGTCCTGGCATTGCTTCTACTTACTTATGCCAGGCTCCTGACTTTTATCTTTCCTATCTGGCCACCCTCGGTCAGCTCTTTTTGTTCTCCGACCCTGACGCTATTAGGTTTCGAGGGCTAGGGGTCTTTCATTTTCCAACCTATACTTCTCATGCAGCGTCTGATCCGGAGCGGGCGGCTGCAAAAGGCGTCTGTATCCCATGTTAGGGGCGGCCTCCAGAACTGCGGGAGGCAACGGAATACCACCGCAGATTATCTTCCCTGCATAATGCAGTCTCCATTTTATGCAAAAAAAATGGCTTCCTCTCATGTTAAATCAGTGTCCGGAGGTAAAATAGTCCCTCATTCGGATCTCCGGGGGGGACAACTTGAAAGGAGGCAAAAAATCAAAACGAGAATTGGTACCTGGAATGTCAGAACTCTGCTACAAGCAGGAAAACTAGAAAACCTTAAAAGAGAGGTGTAAAAGAATCATATGGACCTCGTAGGAGTTGCTGAGGTAAGATGGAATGGACATGGAGAGTTGCAGTCAGATGAATATGTATTCTACTACTCAGGAGGAGAAGTAAAAGGAATTAATGGAGTAGGAATGATTATGACAAAGGAATTGGCTAAATGTGTGGAATATGTAGACTATGCAAATGACCGGGTTATTGGTGTACGGCTGAAAGGAGCACAAAAAGATTTACTGATTGTCCAGGTGTATATGCCAACTTCAGAACATGATGACCAAATTGTAGAGGAAACGTACAATCTAATAGAAAGAATAATGGACGAAAATAAAAAATGCTGCAAAACAGTAATGGGAGACTGGAACGCCATTGTGGGAGAAGGGAAAGAGGGAAACATAGTAGGCAGTCATGGTCTTGGAAAGAGAAATGACAGAGGTGAATGGTTAATTGACTTCTGCAGGGAAAGGCAGCTGATAGCGGCAAACACATGGTTCAAGAACCATAAGAGGAGGCTCTACACTTGGAAATCACCAGGGGATAAATATAGAAACCAAATCGATTTTATACTGGTAGAAGAAAGATACAGTACTGGAATCAAGAAGGTGCACATATTACCAGGTGCAGATATTAATAGTGACCACAACTTACTTATGGCAGAAATAGAAATAAGAATGAAAAAACTGAAAAAGGCGACAATGGTGAAGAAGTGGGATCTAGAGAAGATAAGGTCCAATAAAGAACAAATTACAGAAATGCTGTCTCGGGACTTTCTAAACACATTACGAGACAAAGAAGCACCTGATAATGCCAACGAGTACTGGAATATGCTGAAAGAAGGAATCATTAAAGCAGGACAGCAAAATATAGGATATGTAAAAGCGAAAAGTTAAAAAAAACCATGGGTCACACAAGAAATGATTTCCAAGATGGGGGAGAGAAGAAAATTGAAATACAAGAACACTGAAGATGCAAGAAAGATATACCGAAAGTTAAATAACGAACTGCGAAGAGAAACAGAGCAGGCTAGGAAAAAATGCCTAAAAGAGGAATGTGATGAAATTGAAGAACTGGACAGGAAGGGAAGATACGACTTACTATACAACAGAGTAAAGACTATGACATGGGAACAAAACAGAGCAGGAAGTGCTACTATGGAAATTTTGAGTAAAGACGAAGAGGTAGTGTACAAAGATCGTGACGATGTCCTCCAGAGATGGGAAGAATATATAAAAGAGCTATATGACACAAATACCAAACCAGAAACTGTGGAACTTGAATCACACAACAGTGTAAGTGATGAAGAGAAAGGACCGACCATCATAATGGAGGAAGTAAGGTCTGCCATTGCTGCAATGAAAAATGGCAAAGCAGTAGGTACAGATACAATAGCGGGAGAAATACTAAAATGCTTGAACCACAATGGAATAAGAGAAATATTGAGGTTATGTAATAAAATATATGACAGTGGTGAATGGCCTGAGGACTTTTTGACAACAGTAATGATTACATTACCGAAAAAACAAGGAACCAAGAAATGCAGCGAGCACAGGACAATCAGCCTCATTTCACATGCAGCCAAAGTGATGTTAAGAATAATTAATAAAAGACTTGAAAAAGTAATAGAGGAGAATCTCGGCGAGGAGCAGTTTGGATTTAGACGGAATACGGGCACCAGAGATGCAATAGGACTCCTACGAATATTGGGAGAAAGGTTTATTGAAAAAGGAAGAGACCTATATATGTGCTTCATCGATTTAGAAAGGGCATTTGACAATGTGGTTTGGGACAAGCTGGCGACTATTATGAGGGAAAAGAGAGTGGACTGGAAAACCAGAAGACTTATAAACTCATTGTACCTTAATCAAAAAGTTTCAGTTAAAGTGTGAGGAGAAAGTACAAACTGGATCAGACTAGGGAAAGGAGTAAGACAAGGATGCTGTTTATCACCTACTCATTTCAACCTGTACTTGGAAAATATGATTGACCAATGCTCATTAGATGACAAAGGAGTAGAAATTGGAGGAAGAACAGTAGGGTGCTTGAGATTTGCTGATGACATGTTCCTTCTAGCCACAGGGGAAAAAGAATTACAGGATTTGGTGGACACCATTGCAACTAACAGAAAAAAATGTGGAATGAAAATTAACACAAATAAAACAAAAGTATTGGCAATAGGAGGAAATAAGGAAATAAAAATTGTGCTGAATGGAGAAACACTAGAACAGGTGCAAAATTTTAAGTATCTTGGAAGCAGGATAGACACCAACTGGAAGTGCACCACAGAAATTAAAACAAGGACAGCAATGGCAAAAGAGGCGTTTTATAAGAAAAGGAGAATCTTCTGCAGCGGTCTGGACAGAGAACTCAGAAAGAGACTCATAAAATGTCTTGTATGGAGTGTTCTTCTATATGGCGCTGAAACATGGACTATGAGGAAAAAAGACAGAGAAAGGCTGGAGGCTTTTGAGATCTGGACATGGCGGAAGATGGAAAGAATAAGTTGGATGGACAGAGTAAAAAATGAAGAAGTACTGAGAAGAGTGGGAAAGGAAAGGCAGTTACTAGATGTAATAAAGAGAAGAAAAAGAAATTGGATTGGGCATATATTAAGAAAGAATGACGGACTGATAAAAACAATTTTAGAAGTTTATGTAGAAGGGAAAAGGAAGCGAGGAAGGAAGAGATTCCAGATACTGGATGACATGATGGACGGTACAACATATAGCAGCCTTAAGAAGGAAGCAATGGATCGCAGAAAATGGAGAGGCAAAGGACCTGCTAATATAGCAGATAACTGATGATGATGATATAGGTCGTGAATATTAGTTTCCTTCATCATGGTTAGGATGCCAATTACTACTACTCGGTTGTTGGTTATGCCCCTCCTGCCGTTTATTGTACGCTTCACCATTTGAAGAGTGATTTTTGTTTCGCGAACACGTTCTTTCTGGGGCTGCTACTGTTCGACTGTCGTTGGTTACTCCCCGTATTCCCATATTCGTTTGTCGTGCATCTTCTTGGATTAAATCCAAAGAATCTAGTGTTGACATAAATTGTTCTAAGTCCATGTCTGGTTCAAGCACGAGTTATTAAAAATTCTCAATAGAACTCTTGCCATCATCGGTTCATCCCAATAGCATGTCTTATTAAGATATTTCTCAAAATACTATCTTAAATTCCCCTGGTGGAGGTTGAACAGTTCGGTGTCGTAGACTTGTTCTCTTAAAAGTCCTTGTACAGATCGGGACCAGAACCTTGCCAGAAATTTGCATTCCAAATCAGAAATCGACACGCATTGTTCGGCCTTTGCTAGTGCGCACAGCGCTGCATCACCTGTTATAAGGATGTGACAAACTGAATCTTTTGGCTCTCTGTCCATCAGAGAGGCGAAACGTTTTTAAAACTTTTTATAAAGACGACAGAACCACAGCCTTTTTCTCATGATTGTATATCTGAATCTGTCTATGTTTTATCAACGAATCCTCAAGTTTTACTTGGGCAAGGGTCTGCAATAGCCTGAATCCGCGATACCAGCAATACCCGTAAAACTCAGTGGACTGGCTTGGCTGATTCTCGAGGATAATTTTCTCGTCACAGCGTATATTTACTGGAAAAGTTGTTCCTTTACTTAACCTACCATCTCGGTCGGGGTAACGTCAAGTTTATTTACTGTGCCGTCAGGTTCATTGCGTCTTTTCCGGAACATCTCCCCCCCCCCCCCCCCCCACCCACGAACCGTGGACCTTGCCGTTGGTGGGGAGGCTTGCGCGCCTCAGCGATACAGATAGCCGTACCGTAGGTGCAACCACAACGGAGGGGTATCTGTTGAGAGGCCAGACAAACGTGTGGTTCCTGAAGAGGGGCAGCAGCCTTTTCAGTAGTTGCAAGGGCAACAGTCTGGATGATTGACTGATCTGGCCTTGTAACAATAACAAAAACGGCCTTGCTGTGCTGGTACTGCGAATGGCTGAAAGCAAGGGGAAACTACAGCCGTAATTTTTCCCGAGGGCATGCAGCTTTACTGTATGATTAAATGATGATGGCGTCCTCTTGGGTAAAATATTCCGGAGGTAAAATAGTCCCCCATTCGGATCTCCGGGCGGGGACTACTCAAGAGGATGTCGTTTTCAGGAGAAAGAAAACTGGCGTTCTACGGATCGGAGCGTGGAATGTTAGATCCCTTAATCGGGCAGGTAGATTAGAAAATTTAAAAATGGAAATGGATAGGTTGAAGTTAGATATAGTGGGAATTAGTGAAGTTCGGTGGCAGGAGGAACAAGACTTCTGGTCAGGTGAATACAGGGCTATAAACACAAAATCAAATAGGGGTAATCCAGGAGTAGGTTTAATAATGAATAGGAAAATAGGAATGCGGGTAAGCTACTGCAAACAGCATGGTGAACGCATTATTGTGACCAAGATAGATGCGAAGCCCACACCTACAACAGTAGTACAAGTTTATATGCCAACTAGCTCTGCAGATACGAAGAAATTGAAGAAATGTATGATGAAACAAAAGAAATTATTCAGATTGTGAAGGGAGATGAAAATTTAATAGTCATGGGTGACTGGAATTCGAGTGTAGGAAAAGGGAGAGAAGGAAACATAGTAGGTGAATATGGATTGGGGCTAAGAAATGAAAGAGGAAGCCGCCTGGTAGAATTTTGCACAGAGCACAACATAATCATAGCTAACACTTGGTTTAAGAATCATGAAAGAAGGTTGTATACATGGAAGAACCCTGGAGGTACTAAAAGGTATCAGATAGATTATATAATGGTAAGACAGAGATTTAGGAACCAGGTTTTAAATTGTAAGACATTTCCAGGGGCAGATGTGGACTCTGACCACAATCAATTGGTTATGAACTGTAGATTAAAACTGAAGAAACTGCAAAAAGGTGGGAATTTAAGGAGATGGGACCTGGATAAACTGAAAGAACCAGAGGTTGTACAGAGTTTCAGGGAGAGCATAAGGGAACAATCGACAGGAATGGGGGAAAGAAATACAGTAGAAGAAGAATGGGTAGCTTTGAGGGACGAAGTAGCGAAGGCAGCAGAGGATCGAGTAGGTAAAAAGACGAGGCCTAGTAGAAATCCTTGGGTAACAGAAGAAATATTGAATTTAATTGATGAAAGGAGAAAATATAAAAATGCAGTAAATGAAGCAGGCAAAAAGGAATACAAACGTCTCGAAAATGAGATCGACAGGAAGTGCAAAATGGATAAGCAGGGATGGCTAGAGGCCAAATGTAAGGACGTAGAGGCCTATCTCACTAGGGGTAAGATACATACTGCCTACATGAAAATTAAAGAGACCTTTGGAGATAAGAGAACGACTTGTATGAATATCAAGACCTCAGATGGAAACCCAGTTCTAAGCAAAGAAGGGAAAGCAGAAAGGTGGAAGGAGTATATCGAGAGTCTATACAAGGGCGATGTACTTGAGGACAATATTATGGAAATGGAAGAGGATGTAGATGAAGATGAAATGGGAGATATGATACTGCGTGAAGAGTTTGACAGAGCACTGAAAGACCTGAGTCGAAACAAGGCCCCCGGAGTAGACAACATTCCATTGGAACTACTGACGGCCTTGGGAGAGCCAGTCCTGACAAAACTCTACCATCTGGTGAGCAAGATGTATGAAACAGGCGAAATACCCTCAGACTTCAAGAAGAATATTATAATTCCAATCCCAAAGAAAGCAGGTGTTGACAGGTGTGAAAATTACCGAACTATCAGTTTAATAAGTCACAGCTGCAAAATACTAACACGAATTCTTTACAGACGAATGGAAAAACTGGTAGAAGCCAACCTCGGGGAAGATCAGTTTGGATTCCGTAGAAACACTGGAACACGTGAGGCAATACTGACCTTACGACTTACCTTAAAAGAAAGATTAAGGAATGGCAAACCTACGTTTCTAGCATTTGTAGACTTAGAGAAAGCTTTTGACAATGTTGACTGGAATACTCTCTTTCAAATTCTAAAGGTGGCAGAGGTAAAATACAGGGAGCGAAAGGCTATTTACAATTTGTACAGAAACCAGATGGCAGTTATAAGAGTCGAGGGACATGAAAGGGAAGCAGTGGTTGGGAAGGGAGTAAGACAGGGTTGTAGCCTCTCCCCGATGTTGTTCAATCTGTATATTGAGCAAGCAGTATAGGAACCAAAAGAAAAATTCGGAGTAGGTATTAAAATTCATGGAGAAGAAATAAAAACTTTGAGGTTCGCCGATGACATTGTAATTGTGTCAGAGACAGCAAAGGACTTGGAAGAGCAGTTGAATGGAATGGACAGTGTCTTGAAAGGGGGATATAAGATGAACATCAACAAAAGCTAAACAAGGATAATGGAATGTAGTCGAAATAAGTCGGGTGATGCTGAGGGAATTAGATTAGGAAATGAGACACTTAAAGTAGTAAAGGAGTTTTGCTATTTGGGGAGCAAAATAACTGATGATGGTCGAAGTAGAGAGGATATAAAATGTGGACTTTCAATGGCAAGGAAAGCGTTTCTGAAGAAGAGAAATTTGTTAACATCGAGTATAGATTTAAGTGGCAGGAAGTCATTTCTGAAAGTATTTGTATGGAGTGTAGCCATGTATGGAAGTGAAACATGGACGATAAATAGTTTGGACAAGAAGAGAATAGAAGCTTTCGAAATGTGGTGCTACAGAAGAATGCTGAAGATTAGATGGGTAGATCACGTAACTAATGAAGAAGTATTGAATAGGATTGGGGAGAAGAGAAGTTTGTGGCACAACTTGACCAGAAGAAGGGATCGGTTGGTAGGACATGTTCTGAGGCATCAACGGATCACCAATTTAGTATTGGAGGGCAGCGTGGAGGGTAAAAATCGTAGAGGGAGACCAGGAGATGAATACACTAAGCAGATTCAGATGGATGTAGGTTGCAGTAGGTACTGGGAGATGAAAAGGCTTGCACAGGATAGAGTAGCATGGAGAGCTGCATCAAACCAGTCTCAGGACTGAAGACCACAACAACAACAACATCTTTGATTTGATTTACAAGTTCCGTAACTTGCTGTTGTATCACATCCATCTAATGCGAAAAATGTTAGATGATAGCCATACCTCGTTCTAAAGGGTCGTTTAATTTCTGTACGAGAAGGGCATCACGCCATTTTTCTCTCGTCCGTTACGTTATGATTGTAACACGTTCTTTACCTGACCTAAAAGTACTTGTCCGCCTTGTCTGTCAGGGATATCTAACTGTACTAACAAAATTCCAAGAAAATGAGGACTGGGACTTGCTGCTACTGATGCACCATCTGCTGATGCTGTGATATCAGTCTTCGGTTCTGGCCTAATCTCATGAACATGTGTGCTGACTTGAGCTTGTTCAGTAATTTCAGTAAAATCGTGAGATATTGGTCCCTCTTCTGATTCCTTTTGAGGAATTCGCTAACGGGTATTCTCCGATGGGTCAGTTATTTGGAGCTTGTGGACATTGTCGTCCACTTCCATATCACATACAGCCTCACTCTCGGTACATGGTCTACCCATGCCCAGGTGTATTCAATGACAATATGCACCAGACACACACAAAAATACAAGAAATATAACAGACACATTAAGGAAATTGAATCACAATATATTAAGAAAACACTCAAAAATTAGAAATTTCTTTCTAATTCACTTTCTTTTAGTTATGTAAGACTGTAATTAACTAAAATTCTTTAAAATTGACTCAGAACTTGACTCTATACATGAATTGAGCTAGTACACCTATACAGAACTTTCTGCAACTGCAGTGCAAGTTTTACCTACACTGCTTTGGAAATTATCAAAAACATCGCAAAATTATCTTTGTGATCTATGCTCTGAAGATACCTTTGTGCACACTTTACCTTAAATTACTTTACGCTCAATTTGGCAAACAAATTCGTATGAAATATGCACTGCATTAAGCTATCAATGTGAGACACTCTAATTGAACATTGTCATTCACTACTTTTAGTAAATGAGTCGTTATGACTTCACTTCAAAAATACGCAAATGTAAATTCACAAACATATGTAGACAATTTAAAATTTTCCACTGTGTAGAGTGCTTGGCCCCCTGCTCATTTACGTCTTGTCGTCCACCAACCAGCAAGACTTCTGCCTGCACTCTTACCTTTTGTAGTTTTTGGTTTATTGTTCTGGTTATTGTACAAGGTGAAGCCCGAAGATCAGTTACTGCAGCCACTTCTGACACTCGGATAGGTTGCTCGTAGGATTTTGATGGAAGTGGTACATGAAACAGTTTATTTTTACAACGTTAAAATATGTACCACCGGGAATTTCTACATACACAAAATATACGTTTACGTCTGGTGGGCGCTTCTGTCCGGAACCGCGCGCCTGCTACGATCGCAAGTTCGAATCCTGCCTCGGCCATGGATGTGTGTGATGTTAGTTAGGCTTAAGTAGTTCTAAGTCTAGGGGACTGATGACCGCAGATGTTAAGTCCCATAGTGCTTGGAACCATTTGTCAGTATTTCAACCACGCCTAGACGGTCAACACTGCGGTTCGATCGCGTCCGCATTGTTACTTTGCGCCTGGAAGGGCTCTCAACAAGGGAAATGGTCAGGGATCTCGGAGTGAACCAAAGCGATGTTGTTCGGATATTTAGGAGATACCCAGAGACAGAAACTGTCGATGACATGCCTCGCTCAGGCCGCTCAAGGGATACTAGAGCAGTGAATGACCGCTACCTACGGATTATGTCTCGGAGGAACCCTGGCAGCAACGCCACCATGTTGAATAATGCTTTTCGTGCAGAGACAGGACGTCGTGTTACGATGCAAACTGTGCGCAATAGGTTGCATCCGGACATCCATGGCGAGATCCATCTTTGCAACCTCGACATCATGCAGCGCGGTACAGTTGGGCCCGACAACAAGCCAATTGGACCGTTCAGGATTGTCATCACGTTCTCTTTACCGTTGAGTGTCGCATAGGCCTCAAGCAGACAATTGTCGGAGATGTCTTTGGAGACAGCCCGGTCAGGCTGAAAGCCTTAGATACGCGGTCCAGCGAGTGCAGCAGGGTGGAGGTTCATTGGTGTTTTGGGTAGGCATTATGTGGGGCCGACGTACGCCACCCGTGGGCATGGACGGCGCCATAACGGCTGTACGATACGTGAATGGTATCCTCCGACCGATAGTGCAGTCATATGGGCAGCGTATTGACGAGGCATTCGTCTTCATAGACGACAATTCACGCCCCCATCGTGCACGTCATGTGAGTGACTTCCTTCAGGATAACGACATAGCTCGACTAGAGTGTACAGCATATTCTCCAGACATGAACCGTATCGAACATGCCTGGGATAGATTGAAAAGGGCTGTTTATGGACGACGTGACCCACCAACCACTCTGAGGGATCCATGCCAAATCGCCGTTTGAGGAGAGGAACAAAGTGGACAACAGTACCTTCATGAACATGTGGATAGTATGCTATGACGAATACAGGCAGGAGGACGTCCTACTGGGTATTACAGGTACCGTTGTGTGCTGCAATCTGGACCACCACGTCCTAAGGTCACGCCGTATGGTCGTATAACATGCAATGTGTGGTTTTCCTGAACATTAAAAAGGATGGAATTTGTGAGTATGTTGATATCTGTTACAATTTTCTGTACAGGTTCAGGAACTCGATGCAAAACTTTTTTGATGTGTGTATTTATGAAAGTGGTTCGAGCTGTAGGCTTTGTTCTCCAGTTGTGGTGGTGCTTTATGTACCTCCGGAACTGGTACATTTACATAAATCGGTGATTTGCGCCCTACGTTGGAGTTAGTGTTATTCGGGCTACCTCACAACTGAAAAATTACTTACTTCAGTGACTTTGTGGTACTTTTCGCAGTTAGTTTGTCCGACACAATATTTTATAGCAAAAGACGCTATTGGCACACTAACTGATAACTTTCAGAAAATTGTCCTCCATTTGCATTTAATTTTACTTGCGAAAGTTAACGAACACCAAGATATTTGAATTTGTTGAGGCTCCGAGCCGTTATCGTTTAATATAATGACGCTGACCTCTGCGGCAATGTTCTCCTATAAAAATTTGCAGAAGTATTGAAATATATCACCTCATGAATATTACTGAAAAACGTTAGCGACACTTTTAAGTAATATTTGATTATATTTAGGTTAAATATTAGCTTCTTACACTACGAAGAAACAAAGGGGTAGAGAGGGCGACCCTTTTTCAAAAGGAACAGAGATTTCAATTAATTGAGTAGAGAGTCTTTGTGATATTTCTGCGGTAACATTTATTTCGTTACGACGTCAGTTTTGGTATAGCTGCGAATTTATTCAAAATATTTTTCATGGCGTTAACCACAGGGATCGTGCATAATATATTAATAATGAAACGCACTCCAGATCACAAAGAACTGTTTATTTTAAATCAGGTAAACGATTTTGGCCTATACCACCGTCGTTACCTACAGTAAAATTGTTATTACTCAAGGTGATTCAGCTGCCCCTTCCAATAGGATTTTTGCAACCTGTAGTTCCTTCAAAAATCACACATGACTTTTTATATTCCCTCGCTCGCTATGCACAAACTGTTAGTCCTGCAGAAAAAATGAATAGGACATTCGATAGGAAATTTATTGTTGTTAAATTTTGTTCTGTTGCAAGTTTACGCCAGAGGCCACGGTTTCCATGTTATCCAAAAGACAAAAGTGTTTGAATGTCTTTTTTGTATGTGTTTCTTGAATAATTCGAGAACTACGGCCTCTAGAGCAAAAATGTCCAAATACTAATTGCGTTAAACTTCCTACAAAAAAAGTCGGGCTCATTTCTTCCGTAGGAATAATCCTTTTCCCGTAGCAAGTGAGAGGATGCGGATATTCTGCGGTGGCATTTTAAGGAGTGCCACGGTGCATAAAATCCACTGTTAGGGGCACACACGCACGATGTTCGCCAACGCCAAATACTGGCCGTTGCACATCGTTACATAGACCTGGCAGCGAGAGAAGCTGCTATCAATACAACATGAGCTTCTTTGTATAACCATGGCGATAAGTCATATCTTTTCTTCAAATTACGATCTTGATCACATCAACTGAAAGGAACCGGAAAGCTTGTCGAATATTTGTTTTCCAACAGCCGTCTGCAGGATCTATACGGGGGTAAAATGGAAAGCAAGACGCGACGATGGATGGGGGACGAAAGACGGAGAAAGAGAGATGGAAAGAACGAGACTGAGATAGAGAAAAGCTGACTTCTAATTTAAGAGTAGGAATTCGATTAATTCTCCGATGCAGCGAAACGCGAAATTCGGCCCCCGCGCAATTCGTTAAACGGACTGCGAGGTTAGCTCCCGCCGGGCGTAAAGCCTGAGCTCCGAAGACGGCGGCTGCGCCTGCCACAGGCCTGCTGAATGGTCTGGAAAATGCAATCCGGCGACGGCTGACGCGGGAACATTTCTCCGCCCATCCGCCGCGCCGGTCGCAGCCAATTGCTCGCGGGCCGCGCAGGGCCGACTCGAGGAAACACTTGGTGCCGGGCAAACTTCCTCGATCAGCGCGGGTCGCCCCCATACCCACCACCAACATCAAAACCACCGCCTTGCAGAACTGGTGATAATAAAGTTTTCCGACATTTTCATTCACAGAATTGACACTTCCAACTATCAAACGTAGACGTAATAGTGAAGCGCTTCGGTGGTTCTCTGCGAATTGGAAAATACTGTGACCCAATAGTCTGCCAGTCTGGATTCAACACAGCTTAATTTAATCCGGAACAGCAATGTGGCATCTCCCAGAATTTTTTTTTTTTTTTATCTCACTGGAGTAAGTCGGCACCTGATTTAAAATTGTACAACCCATTTATGAGACGTTCATCGAGTAAGTAACATTTCGAAAATATATATAGACTTTCCTTAGTAAATTAATTTTATTTTTACATGAAATCCTGTAATTTTATCTACTTTTCTACATGATTCCCACCAGTATTAAGCCACTATTCGTATCGTACAACTAACTTTCAAACACTGTAGGCAGGTGTGGCCGTGCGGTTCTAGGCGCTTCAGTCTGGAACCGCATGACCGCTACGGTCGCAGGTTCGAATCCTGCCTCAGGCATGGATGTGTGTGATGTCCTTAGGTTAGTTAGTTTTAAGTGGTTCTAAGTTCTAGGGGACTGATGACCACAGATGTTAAGTCCCATAGCGCTCAGAGCCATTTGAACCATTTTTTTAACATTCCCCTTGTAAAAATCTGCAGCCTAATTAGGCAAAAATTCCATGAAGCACGCTTCTTGACAACTGGAGAAACTGATCGTATAACATCGACATCGTAAATCTTTTGTTCTCTGTGACTTTTTCATCAACTTTCTGCACCGAGTCTTCAGTAATGACTGAAGGGCTCCTCCTCTGTTGCTCATCATGCAGATTAGTATGCCGATCTTTAAAAGCTCTCACCAGTTCCCGAACCATCCCATCTCTCGTAATGTTTTCTCTATACAGTCACTGATTTGAGTATGATTTTGAGCTTCTTTCAGGCCTTTAGCACTAAGTAAACTAAATACAGTGCTTGTTTTGCAGTCGACATGATTCTCAATCGGCGGAGGCAGGTGAAATACAAACGTTAACACGCCGAATATTTGTGGCAATTACGTAGAAAAGTAGATTAAAATGCAGGTTTTTACGTAAAGATGAAATTGCTACATGTTCTATTTCACTTGAAAACGGTACTTACTTAAGAAACAAGCCTGGTACAATTTGCCGCTGCCTCAGTGAACGGGACAATGGGTGACCAACGTGATGCGATAAGCAGGGGACAGGGGGCAGGTAATGTGTGTGTGTGTGTGTGTGTGTGTGTGTGTGTGTGTGTGTGTGTGTGTTCGAGCGTGTTTGTGTGTTTGTAAGTTCAGAGAACCCAAAATAACTTGAGCTTCGTACCGAAGTTGAGATCGGCACCTATCACCTTTTGAGGTAAAAGTTTTCTGAGTGTCGTACTGTGACATAATGTAATAAAACTGTACAGGAGAAATCAGAGTTTCGGGCACGACTACAGTGGCCCTCTTCTGGGAGCCGGGTGCTGTGGCCGAGCGGTTCTAGGCGCTACAGTCTGGAAACACGCGACCGCTGCAGTCACAGGTTCGAATCCTGCCTCGGACATGGATGTGTGTGATGTCCTTAGGTTAGTTAGGTTTAAGTAGTTCTAAGTTCTAGGGGACTGATTACCTCAGCAGTTAAGTCCCATAGTGCTCAGAGCCATTTGAAGCATTTGAACCTCTTCTGGGTCTACTGTTCAGCAGGCCACTGTAACCGTGGCCGAAACGTTGGTTTCCCCAGTATAGTTTTTTACGTTATGACGCGTTGCGACATTCAGAAAACTTTTGTGTCGGCTAACTCTGGAAAGCTAACTCGGAAGCCTACGAAATTATAAAGGCTCTTGTGCACGACTGCCAGCGACCTCAGCGATCTATCTGCATAGCGGTAATGTGTGCCAAAGCTACTGATCAAGTGTGCACACAGCTCACGCGTCGCTAAAAGTTGCCAGCCGTTTGACCCGATAAGTTAACGTCTTTTACCTCACGTCGCTTTTCCCGTGGCGCTAAAGATCTTTTCCTCTTTACCTGCCCAGTATCCTTGTTACAATGCAGGGAGCAAAGTGACACTGTTGCAGTGAAAGACGGGCGTACTTCTCCTGTGTACTAAATGTTGTAACATTTTTGTTCTCATTATTAAAAACTACATTTCAAAACGTCAAATTCATAACAGTATTTTGTTTAATAATGAATTATCATTAAAATTTGTATTAAAAATTTTCAGCAATCGAAACTAGTAATTTTCATGGCTGCAGGAGATGGCGGGTTGGGAGTGAGGGAAGAGGGTTGCATGATTGGAAAGGTACGTTCCAGCATCTAAAATTTTAGAAATTTAGCATTGGGGTTAAACACAGGCTTTTGCAGACAATTGAGTTGATGTTGAGTACGGTTGCCAATATCTTCAACAACTTAACAAGGACATCAACGACAGCTCTCAATTATAAACACGATTAACTTTTATTAAGGGAAGGAGTTGCACAGTGTAGTAATCAGAAGACTTTCATTAACCAATAAAATCTTCGCGGCCTTCCAGCCGCGTCAGATGGTTAATAACCCACGTGATTTCGAGCGAGCTCTTCTCGGCCATTGGTAACTGGTAAAGGACTGCCGTGTCATCGTGGCCTATGCTGGCTGTGACGTTTCGGATGATCTCTCTCTCTCTCTCTCTCTCTCTCTCGACAACTGTTGTAGTATTTTTTTACGGGCGTCAGCCGCGCCTGCTTCCAACTCGGGCTGGCCGGATCTCAAGCTGTGCTGAGCGGCACATCATCGTCCTTATTGATGATGTACTCAGATATTTTTATTTCGTCGAACAGGTTCAAATGGCTCTGAGCACTATGGGACTTAACTTCTGAGGTCATCAGTCCCCTAGAACTTAGAACTACTTAACACGGATGAGATGTTGTGTCTCTTTAGGCGCCGGCTGATCTTTCCCGATACTGATCCACAGAAAGGCCGAAAAGTAGCTTTCTTGTTCTCTTCTTCGGTGGTGCTTTTCCCGCCTGTCTCACCAGAATAGCCTCTACTACCTTCTTCAGAAGTAGTCTGCCAGTAACTAGCGCCATGCCGAGGGCGTGGTGAGATAGGCCCCGGCCACGGATAAAAGCACAAAGGAGGCGCTCAAAATACCTTGAAAAAGAAAAAGAGAAAGGTGACATATTACGAAGTAACCGGAAAAGCTACATGAATGTTCGTACCCCCTCGTGTACTTCTCTCCTGCGTCCGACAGCAAGTCTTTCCCTCTACCAGATATCGCAAACCTACTTTCTTTTCTCAGGCTTATTTAGACCACGTAGCATAATAAAGAAACGACTAGTACTGAACAAACGATTGTCACTAACATAGTTTATGTGGGTTCTGGTAGCTTGTTTCACACAGCTGCCACGTCATACATCGCTCATACACAGAAGGAAAAAAAATAATTAACGCAGAGTAACACAATTTTGAGAATACATTTGTCTAAGTAACGTATTTAAGTAATATGTTACAGCGGTCGGACTAGGTGCGATAAAACTGAAGTCAATGCCAAATAGGCATCAGACAATAGAACTGGCGACTGCTCGGTTAGAGAAGTACGAAAAGAACAACAGCACACTTAAGACTTTGTGCTGCGACCCCGAACGCCGCGATAGGTAGTATAGAACACGTTGTACCACGAGCGAGCGCAGAGCACTGAGTAGCGTACGCGAAGGACGAAGCAAACTGGTAAGCTCGAGTGAAAAAGTACTGCCATTTGCTGACGGGAAGAACAACGTGGTACCAACGATCCTGACCGTTCATAATTTTAATTAGTGATTTACATACAAAAGGGAAAAAGTTACATAAAAGCTGAATGAAAAGCGTTAAGATTGTATCAACATTGGTGAAGATACATAATGAACAAAGGTAGTACAGAACCGTAGTAAACCTCCTAACTAGAAACCGGCGACTTAAAGATTATTCATAAACCGTGAAACTCCTTTTTTTTCGTTTTCATGAGTGGCATGCAAATTTTAATTTCGTGGGGATGCATATGGTGGAGTGGAATTACGTGACATATTCATGAGCTAAGACGACATACAAATGTGCCACTCCCATTAAAAAAAATCTTTCTACTAAGCAAAATGGAAGGCCCACACTGTCAAAAACCAATTAACAGCTAGCAGCAACAGTAATAAAGAGACTCGTTAAAAGTATGATCAGTTCAAAAAATTTCTAACAAAAAGTCGGTGACTCAATATTGCTTGCGTAAGAAAAGGAGTAAGACAATTAAATGTTACTTCGTGAGTGACAGGAAAATTTTAATTTAGTAAGGGCGCAGATAATGACACACAGCGCCGCAGTCATACGCTAAAAAACTAAAAATATGCAAGCTTTTACAAAAAGAGGACATTTTACAGCTATGAAAAACAGAAACTGGGTCCAGACTGAATTCTTCACTATGGGAAATAGACATAAGCCGTATGATAGCTAACACTAATTAAGGGCCAAAGCAACGTTGAAAATACTGATTCAGTTAATTAGTATACACGTGTAACGTACAATAAACAGAAATGAGAAGGGGAGGAGATGAGGCTGGACGCGGAATCAAAAAAGGAAAATTTATACAAAAGGGCTACGTGCTTAAGCGAAGCTGTTCATTAAAAATTCCCGACGGATTATGGTTAATGCTGCGAATAATTTCGATTTCTTCTTAGATGTTGAAAACAGGGCCCTTACGTTGAATATGTAAAACGCTATAATCCGTGCTTGTATCTGAAATGGAATGATTGTGATCCTATATGTGATTAGTGAGGGCGGATTGACAACTGCTAAAGTTCTCTCTGAAGCGTATGCTAAAGGGTTGGCCAGTTTGACCTATGTAGACGCGATGGACACTCCACTATGAGTAGCAATTGTCTTTTCTAGCTTCGTGGTGCCTCAATAGGTGTTCGACCTTTCTGGGGAACTAGAAGACGGCTATAAACCCCTCTTTCTAAGCCATTTAGATCTTATCGGATACGACACCTATGTATGGGATGCCGCAAAAACTATTTTTAGAATTATGATTACTAGGGGTTGATAGGGTAATCTGGTACCCATTATTAAATGCAACTTGCGATTGCATTTGCTGGAGAAGAACATCAACAACTTTTGACTGGTAACCATTTGCATGTGATACTAATTTAATGATATCTAACTTACGCTCGTAGTATAGATTTGAGAGAGGGACTCCAGTCGCGCGGTAATGCACCGAACGTAGAGCAGCCATTTTATACTGCTTTGGATGAATTGAACACAATGAATAATAGAACTAATCGTCGTTGGTTTCCTAAATATATTAAAGTGAAATTTAGTGTCTCGTAACATAATTTCCAAATCAATAAATGAGAGTCTAGAGCCAAAATGATATTCTATCGTACATTAAATTTTGGGGTGAAGTTTGTTAAAATTTTGTTGTAAAAGTTGCAGCTAGGCGTCGGCCCCGTTATACAAAACATGATGTCATCGACATATCTTTTGAAACATACTACTTTTTGAAACTGTTAGAGGTGGCTTCAAAATAACTGATGTTCAATGTGATTGACGTAAATATTAGCTACTATACTGGCAACAGGGCGTCCCATGGCTAAACCATCGATTTGTCCATGTTTTTGAAGACAAAGTAGTTAGTTTCCAGAATTCGAAGGAATTCGTTAATTTTTTTTGTGGATCTAGACTGTAGTACGTCCCGGATTTGGATTCAATAACAGGAATGAGGTCCTTAATGGAGATATTCGGCGATATTTTTATGATGTCCAGACTTGCTAGTTTTGAATCACTGGTTACAGTCACTTCTTTGGGGAGTGTAATTAAATCCTTTCTGTTTTAGTGGCATGATCGTCATGGAAAAAAATAATGCTTACTGAGGAAACGCTACAGTTTCTCAGCCACCAAGTAATGCAGCGCGTTAATAGCGTTAACAATTGGCCTTAAAGACGCCTCTTTCTTATGGTGCTTTACCACACCTTTTAAAGTAAGCGTTCTCGGATTCATCGGTACCTAAGTTTCTTTAAGAAATGGAATAAGTAAACCACGCGTTTCTTTAAGAGCTATCTAAATTTCCGTAAAGAGCTCAGTTGTGGGATTAAATGAATGTGTTTTAACAATAGGGGTGCAAAAGAAGATCGACGCCATCTCTTCTGCTATTTCGATCTAGTACCGTTTCCAGAGTGGGAAGGAGTACTCGGTAATCGGTCTTACAAGCGTTTTTCAAGCAACATCCTAAATGGATGAATTACGTTTTCCTACAGTTAGTTTTAAGTGGTCTCTCTACTTGGTCTAGATGGTAACTTCTAAGTTGTTACTGAGCTACTCTGAGATGAAGAGGTTGGTTGGGACAGGAAAACGAGTCGTGGCGCAGAGCATGAATTCAGTCAGGAGACTAGTGAAACCCCCACACCATCCGCTCCCCCTCACCCATAAAACAGTATGCATTGTAGTGACTTTCCTGCAACAGCGTCATAAAACAGTAATGGACAGTTCCCTTACTTATGCCCAATAAATTCCATGAACTTACACTGAGAGACAATTTACAACCACTTCTACAATTAACGACACCATCAAGGTTAACCCACAACTCTCTGGTGTTTGTCGTTGCAGCCGTCTCACAGAGATGTGCATTGTAATTGGTCTCACAGAGCTCTTGATGTCACCTACAAGATCACTTAAGAAAACCAAATATGACCACCTAATTATAATCTTGTTGGCCAACATTTGAAACGCTTTAAATCAGCTACTCAGTGTTACATGGCTTCGAAAAGTCAGTGTTAGGTTTCCGGACGCACGTAGCAGCAGATGTCTACCCACAGATAAACAATTCTTATAAGTTATCAGATTGAGGTTCCTGGACGGAAAGCTCGTGCCTGACAGCACCTCAGATGTGTTTCATAGGGTTATTACGTGAATTTGGCAACAGAAACGCCAATCTGAGGAGCCTATCACGTTCCTTAAACCACTGCAGCACTCTTTGGTACCATCAGTTATCCTGCTAAAAGATATCTAGCCATCGGAAAGGACGTCAAACATGGAGTGGTACTGTTGCTTCGCAACATTGTTCACGTGTGGAGCTGTCATGATCACTTCGATTAGCTGGCCGCGGTGGCCGAGTGGTTCTAGGCGCTGCAGTCCGGAACCGCGCGACTGCTACGGTCGCAGGTACGAATTCTGCCTCGGGCATGGATGTGTGTGATGTCCTTAGGTTATTTAGGTTTAAGTAGTTCTAAGTTCTAGGGGACTGACTACCCCAGATGTTAAGTCCCATAGTGCTCAGAGCCATATTTCAATCACTTTGATTGCTACCAGACACCGCTAGGAAAACGAAGTTGCCCCCTCCCCCCTTCCATGTTGTTCAATGTGTAAAGGTAGTGACTTTGACTGTAAATCAAATCGGTTTGCTGAAACTTGGACAAAAATCATCATCATCAGCTGCGGCCGAAGGATCATCATCGTTCTGATAAACGTCCTTGTCAAAGAGAGCGGAAGAGCAGACGTTTCTGGGCAATTCCTTGCCCTCGTGACGGAAAACTGCCCCCTAAAAGCCGGAAGAATCAGCAGTGACAAACGTTATGATGATTTAGAAGCAATGTAAACCACTGCATTAAAAACACATAAGACATTTCGTCTGAACCTGTGACCTCAACTGAAAAAGTGTCAAGATGATGTCTCCATCGAAAAATGATTTCGGATTAGTGTCCAGCTCGGATCGCTGTAAGGATACTGCGAAAGGGGATGTAGCCACAAGGAAAATATTGAATAACAATAGTATGGGTCGTATAGTGGACTGCTGAACGTGTTTTGGAAGATAGAAAAGACAGAGAAGAGAAATACAAAGACTCAGTCTAGATGTTGTAGGGATCAGCCAAGTGAAATGGAAAGAAGATAAGGATTTCTGGTTAGAAGAATATAGGGTAATAATAAGTGCAGCAGAAAACACTGTAACTGGAGTAGGATTCGTAGCGAACAGGAAGGTGGGTTAGACAGTGAGTTACATTGAACAGTTAATTTATAGGATTGTTCTTCTCAGAATCGACAGAAAACCAACGCCTTCAATAATAGTTCAATTACACATACCGAAACCACAACAAACGATGAGGAGGTAGAGAAAGTATATGCAGACATCAAACGGATAATTCAGTATATAAAGGCAGATGGTAATCTAATAATCACAGAGGACAGGATCGCATAGGAGGGGAAGGAATAGGGGGACCTAGATACACTATTCAAAAATCACAGGAGGAAGATTCCAGCTGTAATACATCAAAGTCAGACAGAAATTTGGAAATCAGATACAGGATTTTAAGGTATACTGAGAAACATTTAATGACCCGGATTACAATTGGTGAAGCGCACACTGATGTTTAAGAGAATAGTCTGGAAGAATTAATCTGATAAGAACTGAAATACTGAAGCAAAGAGGAATGATGTGGTGCGTTTGAAGTTGGCTGGGGCTGTAGTTACTGCGAAGACGCCATGATAGGCAGTGAAGTTGAAGAGGAATGGAAGTCTCTAAAACGGGCAGTCGTAGAAACTAGATAAATATTGGTACTAGTGTGGTAGCTGCGTAGGAACTTTGGGAAATAGGAGAAATACTTCTTGTTGCAACCCTTGTTCACTCAAGTACGTGCAGCCCTTAGCGACGGCTTATTTGTTCTAATAGAAATAGTTCAGTTGATTGACAAAAGAAGGAAGCCAAAACGTCGAGGAAAAGACAGGTATAATGTAATACTAGTCAGTTAGGAACGAAATAAAGAGAAAGTTTCGTGAAGATAAGACGAATGGAAAAGCGCTTGCAATCTAATACGAAATAATCGGTGGAAGGACTGATTCAAAATACAGGAAAGTCGAAACAATGTTGGTGAAATAAAAGCAAAGGCATCCATACCAAGAAAGCAAGAGGTGTTCTATAGTTAATCGTAAATGCAGAAAGCATGGATAGGTGTAAAGGCTACATTGAAGACCCTTATGAGGGGTAAGGGACTGTCTGATTCAAGATGAAATGGGAGTTCCCATGGAATATACAGGGTATCCAATATTAGAGCGAGAACTTGAGGTTGGAAGCCTTGCGATCAAAGAAGGTGGAATGCATAGGTAATATTAATTCAGAATTTCTAAATTCATACTGGCAAGTGGCAAACAAACGACTGTATAGACTGGTTTGTAAGAGTGTAATCTGTGAGTCTGGAGATGTACCATTAAAGTTCCGAAAAAAATGCGAAAACAATCTACATCTACATCTACATGACTACTCTGCAATTCACATTTAAGTGCTTGACACAGGGTTCATCGAACCACAATCATACTATATCTCTACCATTCCACTCCCGAACAGTGCGCGGGAAAAACGAACACCTAAACCTTTCTGTTCGAGCTCTGATTTATCTTATTTTATTATGATGATCATTCCTACCTATGTAGGTTGGGCTCAACAAAATATTTTCGCATTCGGAAGAGAAAGTTGATGACTGAAACTTCGTAAATAGATCTCGCCGCGACGAAAAACGTCTTTGCTTTAATGACTTCCATCCCAATTCGCGTATCATATCTGCCACACTCTCTCCCCTATTACGTGAAATACAAAACGAGCAAAAAAGCACCCTTTAGATGTCATCCGTCAATCCCACCTGGTAAGGATCCCACACCGCGCAGCAATATTCTAACAGAGGACGAACGAGTGTAGTGTAAGCTGTCTCTTTAGTGGACTTGTTGCATCTTCTAAGTGTCCTGCCAATGAAACGCAACCTTTGGCTCGCCTTCCCCACAATATTATCCATATGGTCTTTCCAGCTGAAGTTGCTCGTAATTTTTGCACCCAGGTACTTAGTTGAATTGACAGCCTTGAGAATTGTACTATTTATCGAGTAATCGAATTCCAACGGATTTCTTTTGGAATTCATGTGGATCACCTCACACTTTTCGTTATTTAACGTCAACTGCCACCTACCACACCATACAGCAATCTTTTCTAAATCGTTTTGCAACTGATACTGGTCTTCGGATGACCTTAATAGACGGTAAATTACAGCACCATCTGCGAACAATCTAAGAGAACTGCTCAGATTGTCACCCAGGTCATTTATATAGTTCAGGAACAGCAGAGGTCCCAGGACGCTTCCCTTGGTAACACCTGATACCACTTCAGTTTTACTCGATGATTTGCCATCTATTACTACAAACTGCGACCTTTCTGACAGGAAATCACGAATCCAGTCGCACAACTGAGACAATACCCCATAGGCCCTCAGCTTGATTAGAAGTCGCTTGTGAGGAACGGTGTCAAAAGCTTTCCGGAAATCTAGAAATACGGAATCAACTTGAGATCCCCTGTCGATAGCGGCCATTACTTCGTGCGAATAAAGAGCTAGCTGCATTGCACAAGAACGATGTTTTCTGAACCCATGCTGATTACGTATCAATAGATCGTTCCCTTCGAGGTGATTCATAATGTTTGAATACAGTATATGACAAACTGCCTATTGGCTTCTGTCTCGGGTTCTTCGGCCGACGTTCATCTAATGATTTTTCTGACGTTTCGCCAGCACGAGTGGCTGGCATTGTCAAAGCTTCACCCTCCATTGCCGGTGGTGAACTGGAGCCGAGCCGCGGGCGCAGACTATATGTACCTGGCGCGCCAACGTCCGAGGGCTTCTCCGCGGTCATTTCCGGTGCGGTTCCCCTCTTGCTACCTGCGACGGTCGTTCGCTGCAGTACGGGAAGCCAAGATCCGTTGACCTTAAGGCTTTCCTCTTTCTTGTTCAAACTGTTCGCGTGTTTTTGTATTTCTACAGCTTCTCTGAACAAGCGCGTGTGATAGTGCTTCTCTACAGCCAGAACTTCCGTGTCGGCGAATTTTATTACGCGGTCGGTCTCATGCAGTGCGTGCTCTGCCACGGCCGATTTCTCCACCTGCCCCAACCTGCAATGTCGGTTATGCTCTTTGATCCTGGTGTTGATGGATCGTCCAGTCATTCCGACATAAGCTTTTCCGCATGTGCATGGTATACGGTATATTCCTGACATTGCTAGTGGGTCTCTTTTCGCCGATCTAAGACACTCTTTGATTTTCCTTGTCGGTTTGAAAATCGTCTTTACGCCATGTTTGCGCAATATACGGCCGATTCTGTCCGTCACTCTGGGAATGTATGGCAGAAAGGCCGTACCCGACATTTCTTTTCCTGGTTTCTTACTTCGCCGAGTGTTTGGCTCTATTACACTACTAATATAATTTTTGGAGTACCCATTGCTCCTCAGGACAGTTTCCAGGTGTTGCATTTCTCTTTTGAGGTGTTGCGGCTCACATATTCGTCCTGCTCTCGTTACGAGCGTACTAATCATGCCTCTTTTCTGGCTCGGGTGGTGGTTTGACAGTTTGTGCAGGTATCGATCCGTGTGTGTCGGTTTTCGATACACGCTGTGTCCCAGGTTTTCGCCGTCCCTTGTGACCAGCACATCTAGAAATGGCAGTTTCTTGTCCTTTTCTACTTCCATGGTAAGTGTTATGTTGGCATGGAGGCTGTTCAAGTGTCTTAGGAAATCACCGAGCTGTTCTTCACCATGGCTCCACACCACGAAAGTATCATCGACGTACCTGTACCACACCTTAGGTTTGCAAGTCGCCGAGTCCAGTGCCTGTGCTTCGAATTGTTGCATGAAGAAGTTGGCCACCACTGGACTGAGAGGACTACCCATGGTGACGCCTTCCAGCTGTTCGTAGAAATCTCCATTCCACGTGAAATAGCTCGTGGTGAGACATGCATGGAAGAGCTTTCTGATGTCCTGCGGGAAAATGGAACCGATGTGCTCCAGAGCGTCACTGAGTGGCACTTTCGTAAATAACGAAACAACATCAAAGCTGACAAAGATATCGTTTGGTGCAAGTTTCAGTTTCTTCAGCTTCTCAATGAAATGTCCTGAGTCCTTAATGTATGTATCGGTCTTCCCCACGTGTGGCTGGAGCAGAAAGGCCAAGTGTTTTGCCAGTTTATATGTCGGTGATCCAGGAGCGCTAACGATCGGTCTCAGTGGGACGTTGTTCTTATGGATCTTGGGTAATCCATACAGCCGAGGTGCGAAATGGCCGTGCGGTTAAAGGCGCTGCAGTCTGGAACCGCAAGACCACTACGGTCGCAGGTTCGAATCCTGCCTCGGGCATGGATGTTTGTGATGTCCTTAGGTTAGTTAGGTTTAACTAGTTCTAAGTTCTAGGGGACTAATGACCTCAGCAGTTGAGTCCCATAGTGCTCAGAGCCATTTGAACCATTTGAACAGCCGAGGTGGTAGGGCTTCTGTGTTGCGCAGGTTTCTCTGTATGTCCGCCGGCAGAGAAGACGCCTTGATTAATCGATTCGTATTCCGTGTGATACGCTGCGTCGGATCTGCGCTTAGTTTTCGGTACGTCGTCGGATCTAATAGGTCTCGGATTTTTTGCTCATAATCTTAGGTCTTCATTACGACGTACCGAAAACTAAGCGTAGATCCGACGCAGCATATCACACGGAATACGAATCGATTAATCAAGGCGTCTTCTCTGCCGGCGGACATACAGAGAAACCTGCGCAACACAGAAGCCCTACCACCTCGGCTGTATGGATTACCCAAGATCCATAAGAACAACGTCCCACTGAGACCGATCGTCAGCGCTCCTGGATCACCGACATATAAACTGGCAAAACACTTGGCCTCTCTGCTCCAGCCACACGTGGGGAAGACCGATACATACATTAAGGACTCAGGACATTTCATTGAGAGGCTGAAGAAACTGAAACTTGCACCAAACGACATCTTTGTCAGCTTTGATGTTGTTTCGTTATTTACGAAAGTGCCACTCAGCGACGCTCTGGAGCACATCGGTTCCATTTTCCCGCAGGACATCAGAAAGCTCTTCCATGCATGTCTCACCACGAGCTATTTCACGTGGAATGGAGATTTCTACGAACAGCTGGAAGGCGTCACCATGGGTAGTCCTCTCAGTCCAGTGGTGGCCAACTTCTTCATGCAACAATTCGAAGCACAGGCACTGGACTCGGCGACTTGCAAACCTAAGGTGTGGTACAGGTACGTCGATGATACTTTCGTGGTGTGGAGCCATGGTGAAGAACAGCTCGGTGATTTCCTAAGACACTTGAACACGGGCACTGGACTCAGCGACTTGCAAACCTAAGGTGTGGTACAGGTACGTCGATGATACTTTCGTGGTGTGGAGCCATGGTGAAGAACAGCTCGGTGATTTCCTAAGACACTTGAACAGCCTCCATGCCAACATAACACTTACCATGGAAGTAGAAAAGGACAAGAAACTGCCATTTCTAGATGTGCTGGTCACAAGGGACGGCGAAAACCTGGGACACAGCGTGTATCGAAAACCGACACACACGGATCGATACCTGCACAAACTGTCAAACCACCACCCGAGCCAGAAAAGAGGCATGATTAGTACGCTCGTAACGAGAGCAGGACGAATATGTGAGCCGCAACACCTCAAAAGAGAAATGCAACACCTGGAAACTGTCCTGAGGAGCAATGGGTACTCCAAAAATTATATTAGTAGTGTAATAGAGCCAAACACTCGGCGAAGTAAGGAACCAGGAAAAGAAATGTCGGGTACGGCCTTTCTGCCATACATTCCCAGAGTGACGGACAGAATCAGCCGTATATTGCGCAGACAAGGCGTAAAGACGATTTTCAAACCGACAAGGAAAATCAAAGAGTGTCTTAGATCGGCGAAAAGAGACCCACTAGCAATGTCAGGAATATACCGTATACCACGCACATGCGGAAAAGTTTATGTCGGAATGACTGGACGATCCATCAACACCAGGATCAAAGAGCATAACCGACATTGCAGGTTGGGGCAGGTGGAGAAATCGGCCGTGGCAGAGCACGCACTGCATGAGACCGACCGCGTAATAAAATTCGCCGACACGGAAGTTCTGGCTGTAGAGAAGCACTATCACACGCGCTTGTTCAGAGAAGCTGTAGAAATACAAAAACACGCGAACAGTTTGAACAAGAAAGAGGAAAGCCTTAGGGTCAACGGATCCTGGCTTCCCGTACTGCAGCGAACGACCGTCGCAGGTAGCAATAGGAGAAACGCACCGGAAATGACCGCGGAGAAGCCCTCGGACGTTGGCGCGCCAGGTACATATAGTCTGCGCCCGCGAGCTCGGCTCCAGTTCACCACCGGCAATGGAGGGTGAAGCTTTGACAATGCCAGCCACTCGTGCTGGCGAAACGTCAGAAAAATCATTAGATGAACGTCGGCCGAAGAACCCGAGACAGAAGCCAATAGGCAGTTTGTCAACAAGTGGCCACGAAAGCCTTAACAATTTTGTAATACAGTATATGCTCCAAGATCCTACTGCAAACCGACGTCAATGATATAGGTCTGTAGTTCGATGGATTACTCCTACTACCCTTCTTAAACACTGGTGCGACCTGCGCAATTTTCCAATCTGTAGGTACAGATCTATCGGTGAGCGAGCGGTTGTATATGCTTGCTAAGTAGGGAGCTATTGTATCAGCGTAATCTGAAAGGAATCTAATCGGTATACAATCTGGACCTGAAGACTTGCCCGTATCAAGCGATTTGAGTTGCTTCGCAACCCCTAAGGTATCTACTTCTAAGAAACTCATGGTGGCATGGTACGGTCCGCTTTGTAGCTCGTCTACAAGTTCAGGCTTAGTTACATGACCGTCAGTTTGGCTGTAGGTAAAGGCATCGTAGAGGCTATTCTGACGTTCCAGATGGTAACGGAAGCATGATTAAGAAGAATCAAGACACGTTAATACGATTTGTTTTCCTGGAAAAAGCATTTGACACTGTAAAATGGTTGAAGATGTAAATTATCATAGAAGCTGTTGTAAGCTATATGGAAAGATGGGTAATATACAGTAAGTATAAGAATCAAGTAGAAGCAATGAGAATGGAAGACTAAGAGCCAAGTATATAAGTATATAAGAGAAGGTTGCAGTATATCATCCCTACTGTCCTGTCTTTACATCCAAGAAGCAATAACGAAAGGAAAGGAAGGTTCATGATTGGGTTTGAAATTCAGGGTGAACGTATATCACTTATAAAATACGCTGATGATACTGATATTCTCAGTGAAAGAGATGGGTAATTGCCGGACATACATAATGAAATGAACAGCATACTGAGCACTGAAGACGAAAGTAATGAGGCCTAGCAGAAATGGTATAAATAATAAACTAACCAACAAAATTAGTGACTACTAGTTAGACAAAGAGAAGGATTTCTGGAGCCTTGGCAGAAAATAACACATGACGGGCAAAGCAAGCAGGAGACAAAGTAGACTAGCATAGGCAATGAGGGCCATCAAAATCAATGTCTACTATTATCAAACATCAGCCTTACTTTGAAGAAGAAAGCCCAGTGCTGTACATACTATTATTGAGGTTTATTTTGTAATCTCTTTTCAGGATGATAACCCTTCTGAGTAACTTATCTTCCAAGGCGTCTGCTGCCTCTTCCAGAATTAGAATGTCATCTGCAATCCTTAAATCTTTTGCAGTAACTGGCATATTATGTGTCTTTGGAAAAGTCTGTACTCAGTACACGTAGACAAATATTATTGACTTTCTACATATCATGTATTTCTAATATTACGACCGGCTGCTGTTTCATCTAACAGTCTGCAAATCTAAAGAAAAAAACACAGTATAACTAACAACGTTGCAATCTAAGACACACAACGCTGCTTCTGTACCATATCTGAAACCAGGAGCGTCAGGTCTTAACTGAGAGTGTCTGCTACAAGAATAATCCTTCAATTTCTGCAAGTAATATGCCTACTAAGGAGCAGAACAGTACAGTGTTGTGGTAGTGACGCAAATGCTATGTTGGGTATGTTAGGTTATCTGATGGTTAGTTATTTTCTTTTTCTTATGTCCACAGATCAGAAGATATTCTATGAAACCGAAACCAGTCACAGTATAATAAATATTAATACTATCAAGAAAGACGATCGAATTTATTATAAAACTTTAAACTTTTTAATAGTTTCCTTTGAACTTTAGATTTTTATTCCAAATTTAATAAAATAAAAAATAAAATTAGATACTGTATCCAAACTTCTATGCAACAGTACCAAAAGTGAGGAGTGTGCAACCTCATTTGTAGCTCTTATCCAAGTTTATACAGTGGAAAAACTGGTGAAAGCCTCACAACATGATTAAACGACCACACAAACTGAATAAAAGCTGCTTTGCCGCACATCTTGCCCAGCACAGCCATTTTTCAAATAGCGTAGAACATAACCATCAGATATGTTATCTTACTAACAGAGACAAAATTTTAGCAAACTAAAATTTTGCCAACAGGCAAATTGCACCAGACCACCGTCTCGATGACCAAACAGAACTGGAAAACATCTTGCCATGTAATTTCCATGACTTACTAACTGGGATACGATAATCAGTTAAATCCCAACATCCCCCCTCCCGCCAATTTACCGCCCCCCCCCCCCCCCGCCCCTCCTCTCACTTTCGGGTCGCTTACTTCTTAATTGCAATTACAGTATCATATCTATACTATCTGGCAAACCTGGCATTGCCCGAGTATCCATTTTGCAATATTCTATTGAAGATGAAACCTTACGTGTACTGCTGCTGTAAGCTCGCTCTGAGATGATCCTGGTCAGATTCAGTACGGTGGACGCAGCTGCTTCGCGTGACTACGACGCTATTTTGTAAACGTCTATATGGCAAAGCCTCTTCATAGCTCTATAGGCGGCTATTGTTTACGCCTAAGGCCATTAGCGCTTCGGAGTTTAAAGCTATCAAAAGCACTGCCAGATGTCAGGGGTTTCCTTAAGCTGAGACGACTTCAGGAGTTCTGTTCAGGAAATTTTTTGTTACGAATTTTCTGAACCTGTGACTACTGTAATACTATTATCTGGCAATCACGTTGACACCAGTTTATAAAAATGAACTAGCACCACACAGTTTCGGTTATACGCAACAAAAACCAACACACTGTTTCTGAGCGAAGTACGTTATACGATTCTGTGTTAAAGTGTTCCTAATGTACATGGTAACGAGTAAAAATGGTAAAAAATTTAACTATTCTGCTTCCATCATTTTGACTTAGCATCAGGCAGTGACGTAGCTGTTACCTACACTCAGCACTACTTGGGGCTGGCTCCTACACCATTACGCTGAGCTTGGGACGCCACCAAGATATTGCTGAGTGAGAGACACCAACTTTCTGCCACAAACCCGTCAGTGAGAGGACCGGGTGCCGTCATGTGAGGTGCGGAAGAGGGGCGGTGACGTAGCGGCCGCAACAGCGGGTAACTCTCTTGCCTGCCAGCTTCCTTACCCTCTGGACGTGTCCACCAGTCCCTGCTCTTGAGGGCGAAATGCTCTTTCCGTAACACGTGCGGTTCATTCCGCGGCTGTAGCCAGTTTTCATGAATATTGTATCCCTTAGTGGTAGTTCTTGGGAATAAAACCCATTTTTCCCTGAATCCCGTCATTTAATATTTCACGTGTAGGAAAAACACCCCGGATACCCGCCTGCAAACCATCCTGATATGCACAAACTGGTGTCCAAAAGCGGGATCTTTCCCGCCGTTCGACTCGAATCACTGTTTTCCTGCCAATCCTATGTGCTGCAACCACAGCGAATCTTTGTGGTTTGCCGCCGCGGGCCGCTTAGCTGTTTGAGTTGTTTGACCGTGTTTGACTGTGACGGTCCAATCACGCATGCGAGCGCACTGTATGGCCGCGCGTCAGTTCAACGCGCTCCACGCCGGGGCGGGTCGCCGGCCTACAGAAGAGTCACCGCGGGCCGAGCCGCAATGTGCGCCGCCGCTCTGTGCTGTAATTGGGCAGCCACCTCTCACCGTCGCCCCCGACGCCGCCGCTGTCGACGCCGCCGCTGTCGACGCCGCCGCCTTCGCCGCCCGCGACGCAGATGCCGCCCCCGCCACCACCTACGCCGCCGTGTGGTGTAAGTGTCGTTGCAATCTGTTCTGCTAGTTAACAGCTCCAGTGAACTTCCCCCGAGGGGTCTTTCCTTCGCTCACAATAAGGCGATTTTTTTTTTATTTTGTTCTGTGCAGCTGTTTGGTCTCAGTCCCAGTTTTGTAACCATGCCCGATTTACGTCATCAGAGGATCGAATCAGCCGGCCAGAGTGGCCGTGCCGTTCTAGGTGCTGCAGTCTGGAACCGAGCGACCGCTACGGTCGCAGGTTCGAATGCTGCCTCGGGCATGGATGTGTGTGATGTCCTTAGGTTAGTTAGGTTTAATTAGTTCTAAGTTCTAGGCGACTGATGACCTCAGAAGTTAAGTCGCATAGTGCTCACAGCCATTTTGAACCAGGATCGAATCGGCTCCCGATGCTGCAACTACGGCCCCGAAAGAGCTTGATCGCATTACTTTACTGCAACAGCAGATAAACATCCTGTCACTTGAAAAAGAAAGAGCTACATGAGCAGCTTAAAGCGATAACTGGCGAACATGAAGCCAGAGCTGCCGAAAATGCTGCAACTGTGAGCAAATCATGAGCCCCTAAAGTTGAAACAGAGAAATTAGTACCAGATATAGCCAGTACGCTTTCAGTGGTAACTTTTGTACATTCTTTTGCTGGAAAGCCAGGCGAAAATGTAACAACATTTTTGTAAAAATTGTAGGGTTTGCTTGTGCTCTTTTATGTTTCTAGTTGTGTTGTATTGTACGTCGCCGTATTAAGATTCAGCAGCTAGAGCAGAGGAAAATGATAAGATTCAAGTTATGAAAATTAATTGGTAAACAAGCTAATTAGTTAACGCTTTTTCAGTAGTGGCAACTTTCTGCCAGTTACAGGAAAACGTGAAAGTATTAATATGTTAGTGGTACAGCAGCCACAAGTTAAGTAAGTTAGCCGTAGCCTATGACTTACATTTGGTCACGAACAGAAGTACTAAAGAGAATAAGTTGTTGTGAATCCACTGTACGCATTGCTTGAGTTTAATTAGTGCACGCTCAGCGAGGCCAAAGATTTCCACGAGGCATATATGAAACCGATTCAGTTTGCATAATGTCACTCTAAGTACCATAGACGCTAAAGGTAGGAAAAGGCCTCTCAAACCCCTAACAGTAATCCACTTCTCAGGAACACATCTGATAGCAGGTCAATGCAAGTGTTTGGTACCCATGAAGAACACAAGTTACGCACCGCTCGACAGTCAGTCATAAACTACTTCTTCTACCGTAACTCGAACACCAAAAACTGCAGAATAAGTTAATTACCATCTCAATATTACTAGCACCGCTAGATAGGTTGAGACACAAAATTTTGCACTTGCAAATTACAGCTGTTACCAGTATCCAATTGTTGCATTTCTTCCTACAATGCTTCACGCATAGTGCAGGTTTATTTCTTAACAGGTATTATGAAAAGTTTTGTCAGTCAATTATTTATATTGCCACGAGGATTGCTATATATGTCTACAAAGAGTATAACACAAACGTATCACGTTTACCACAGCCATTACTTCTGAAGTCAACTAATGTTACATACACGAATATGAAATCGTTCACTAACACAGCTAACTTCTGCGCAAAACTTAACACTTACGTGTTGAGTTAGAATCCTACTTTTAAAACAAACCCACGACTGTTATTTTACACTCAGATTTCACACACTGAAGCAGCAATTCAATACCATTTAGGTTCAAAACTGTTGATTAATATCTAGTGGTAAAGAAAATTTATTCTAAAACAAGAAACTAATAAAAATAAGCATACTCTCGTCAGCTTAGAGGCAATAGGGCCATAAGCGTGTCACTAAAAATTTCTTCACCGTAGGATCATTTACCGACTGCCTGGTAAATATCTTTCCATCCTCCTAAGAGGAAATACCAACGAAGTTACAATTGGAAGAACTTAGCCGGTACGGCGAGCGAAGCCACATTGTCACCCGCACGCGGTGTTTGGAATGCGCGCCGGCTTCCCCAACACTTCTAGAGCCAAGCGGTGGCCATAGCTCTGATGTTAAACGGTGTTCGGCTGTCCGGCCAAGTGCCACCTTGTTGCTTATGACCTGCACCCGTGCGTTTCTGTACTAACCTTCATAAAACACTCACTGTGACTCAACCTGGCAAAGAATTATTGAAATGAGAAGTTGCAACATTAAATCCATTATCAAATAAACGGTTACGCACTTGTCTAATGGTTACACTGAGTCCAATGTTAGGTTGCTCATAGCTCACCTGAAACCATTCTGCGCAATCTACCATTTTATTCCGAGCATGCAAGCTAATGCTAACAGCTTTCATTGGGTGAAGGAAAATATTTCTAGTTTCTCACGCAACATGGCTGATTTGTGTGATTGAAGAAGCAGAACGATAATGGACTTAATTCTGAATAAACACAAGTCTACCAGGTCTATTAGGAATTTCAAATAACATTCCCGGCAGATTTGGCCGTCTTATCTGACACTGTAGCGGGAGTGATTAACGAAGATCTCTATTTTAGTAAGGGCGCCTGCTACGATATGCATTTTCGTGGAAATCCTTGCTATATAAGAGAGAGACAATCTAATACACCAGTATACTCGCAGTCGAGCAGCCGACCCGAGCGGAACGCTGCTCTCTGCACCTGGCGTAGCTGCCCGCGGATAGCTCCTTGGAGTGGTCCCCAATAAGCTACAACTGGCGTAGCTGCCAGTGACGCTCTTCTGAGCGGCACGAACCCGCGCAAGCTGCTTAACGCTTTCGGGCGCTAAGTGGCAAGAGCTTCGGCTCCACTTCCTGCAACTTCGGTTGCAAACCTCCCCAGCGGGACTCTCCCGTTCTTTGGTAGGGTAATCTCAGTGTCAGGGGCCCGTTCACGTCGGATAACCCCGCGCACTGTAGGCCGCTCTCTTCAACCCGCGCTCTCTAGCGCCGCGCATTGCACTCCGCGCAGATAGGTCGTAGGGACCCCCCTCTTCTGTAGGAACAGGATACACAGCGCTATCGCTAAAAAGCATTATTGTCGCTCCTTAAAAAGAGCAAAATTGTCGTGTTCCATCCTTCCCTATCCAAATAAATAATTACTCCTGAAACAGCGAAGATGTCCGATCTTTCCTGTGCTTCCCCACCACTCACCCGCAGCAAAGCTGCAGCACAAGAGGCGGTAATGCCGGCTACTCCCGCCATCATTTCCGTCCCGCTGTCCACCTTCCAGGAGCAGGTTGCCCTGAAGGACCAGCAGATCGCGGAACAGCTGGAGCTGATCGCAGAGCTGATGGGCAGTGAAAACACACAGACAGAAACACCCACACCACACACACAGGCACCTGCTGAACAACAGAAGGTCATGCCCCCTATTTCACCTCTGGCGGCCCAGGCACCGACGGAACCGGATCCAGAGCCGACAGAGGACACAACAAACACAGATGAAGACGGGCCGTGGCAGCAGGTCGGCCCAAGGCGCAAACAGCAGCCAACTACACAAACAAGTGAGCCCACAAACTCACGAGGCAACGGCCAAGCGCTGCTGCCAACACCATCCACGCCGCGAACAAACAATAACAACACAGGGACCAACACAAACAACCCTGCGACTGCAGCAACCACAAACATACACGCAGCTACGCAGAACACTAACAACACCGCGACTGGCTTCCCACCGGTCATCATTCACAACTATGGAGACCTAAGTCTCCTAAACAGAGAATTTAACAATAAGCACAGCCCCACAACATACTACTCCAAGCTCACCGGGAACACGCCGCACTGTACGTGGCGAACAAGGCAGACTACACGAATCTACTGGACTTTCTCAAAGAAAGGAAGGTAGAACACTTCACGTACAGGACAGTCTTGGAAAAAACACAACAGTACGTGATTAAGGGGATAGACTCACGAACCCCGACCGACACGGTACACAACGAACTCTCTGCTCTCGGGTGGGAGTGCATTCGGGTAAACCGGATGTCAGAGTTCGGCACAGCGAGACCGTCACATAACTACATGGCGGAGCTGGCCGACACGGCCAAATCCCGCGACCTGCTGAAGTTAAAATTATTTCTTCACATGGTCGTTAATGTAGAGGTGTACAACACGCCGCGCACCCCCCAACAATGCCACAACTGCCAGCGCTATGCGCACGCGGGTATCAGATGCGGTCTCGCACCCCGCTGCCGCATTTGCGCCGGCGGTCACACAACCCAACGCTGCAAACTCCCCAATACAGCACCTCGCAAGTGCGCCAACTGTGGTGCTGCCCATCCGGCAAACTACAGAGGGTGCATTGCATACAAAGCAGCTCTGAGGCGCAAAATCGCCAAACATGCGAAACCAACCGCCATCACAGTTCCAAAACCGCCCCCGCGCCCAGTAAGAAGTGGTTTATCCTTCGCTGGAGCGGTCGCTGGCAGCCCCAGCAGCGCGGGACGGTCAGAGGAGCCCCAGAGCTCAGAACACGCTCAGCAAACACCCCCAGCAACAGGCACACAACAGACATGCACAACAAATGACACCACACCCGCACCGGGCACACCGCACGAGACAAGCAACAACACCACCCTACCCCCTGAGATCGCGAACTGCAGCCCACCACAGGTTACAGAAAACGCACACACACAGGGACAACCACAGCGCCAGAGGAGGAGGAGAAGGAGAAACAGCCGCAGCACGAGGAACACGACCGCACCACAACAATTACACAGTCAACAGAACACCAACACCCACGAACACATCCCGGACACCAACTCAACAACCCACATAACACACCCACTCACCTCAGAAAATACACAGCCGCCCACAACTGCCACACGAACAACCGACTCGCAGGCCAGCCCTCACCAAACGCCAACACTGGAACAAGCGGCCGCTAACACGACCAACAACTCCCAGGCCGACATGACCAACATCACAACAACATTCCAGAGAATAATGGAAACATTATTCCCCGGACGCACGACCACCGAAATAGTCACGAAGATTATGGGGTGTGTCTCACAACTCTTTATGCAGTTCATGTCGGGTACGCTCAACTGGACTAGCTTCCAAGCCACTATCACACCGCTCTTTACACTACTACATGGATAATACACCACACCAGCCCCGAAACGCAGACTTAAACACAGTCACACAGATCCTGTTTTGGAATGCCAACGGGATCGCAAACAAAAAAGCCGAGATGGCCGCGTTCATGGAGCGAAAGGGTATCCGAATCGCTCTTGTGAACGAAACACTGCTTACGCCTCGCAAAAAACTAAACCTCCCAGGTTATTGCGTCTATCGTACCGACCGAGCGGATGGCAGGAGGGGAGGCGGCACGGCAATCATTATACACAGAGACATAGACCACACGAACATCGAGCTCCCAGCACTTGAAAGACTGGAGGCTACGGCCGTTAGGGTCAAGTTCAACGGAGCCAACACCACACTGGTATCGCTATACAATCCTCCTAAAAACATAGTAACACGCGATATCAGCACAGTACTCAACATGGCACCGCGGGTAATAGCCGCTGGAGACCTCAACGCAAAACACCCCGATTGGAACTCACGAATACGAACCTCCAACGGCAAGAAACTGTACGAACACGCACTAGGCCGAAACTACATTATACTTGGGCCGGACGTTCCGACGTTCGTGCCTACACAGGCCCGACATAGGCCAGACGTGTTAGACATAGCCCTCATAAAGGGCATCACATGCACACTCAACCTAACGGTTGAAAACGATCTGGACTCAGACCACATGCCTGTAATACTGCACATGGAAGAGACACTGCAGGACATTGAACCACGCAGGATGCTTAACTACAAACGTGCGAACTGGACACTGTTCAAGGAAACGCTTGATAGTCGCATTCCTGACACCCACGAAATTAACAACACACAGCAAATCGATGAGGCTGTGGAGGCTCTCACAACTGCCGTCCAAGACGCAATGACTGACGCCATTCCATTTACAACACCAAGACAACACTCGACGGCCCTGCCCCAGGAAATCCTGGGCCTTATCTCAATGAGGAACCGCCTCAGGAGATACTGGCAGCGTACCAGGCGTCCGTTCTATAAACTGCACGTCAACAGACTCCAGGGCATAATACGGAATAAAATCCAAACATTCAGAAACGAACAATGGGGACAGAGACTCGCTCGGCTGGATACCACACGTCCTGGCGTGTGGCAGCTGGCCAGACACTTCACCAGGGAGAAACATTACATTCCCACGTTACAAGGACCAGACGGCCCAGCCTACTCCGCGACGGAGAAGGCAGAGTTTATGGCCACAACACTTGCAGCGTCCTTCATGCCGAATCTGGTTCCTTCAGACCCAGCATTCACACTTGAAACGGACCAGGAGGTTACACGACTTGTAGCCCAGCCCTCGCGCGACGTAATCAGACGTGCTAGCACAAATGAAGTCACATGGGCTATCAAGCACACCAACGCTAGAAAAGCCCCTGGGCCTGATGGCATTCAAAACCGTGTCCTCCAGGAGTTCACGGATAAAGCCGTAGAATACCTCACACACCTAACGAATGCCATCCTGACACACCAACACTTCCCTGACTTTTGGAAGGCGGCCAAGGTCCTGATGTTCAGGAAGCCAGGGAAAGACCACTCCCTCCCACAAAATTACCGTCCCATCAGTCTGCTGTGCTCGCTCAGCAAGATTGTTGAGAAGGTAATACTAAAACGTATCACTAGGCATTGCATCGCCAACGACACCCTAAGACCGGAGCAATTCGGCTTTAGGAATCACCACTCGACAACACAACAACTCCTCCGCGTAGTCGAACATATAACACACGGCTACAACATGAACAAAGCCACAGGGGCCGTGTTCCTAGACATCGAAAAGGCTTTCGATCGTCTCTGGCACAACGGACTCATACGCAAACTAAGCGAAGCTGGTTTCCCAGACGGACTCGTACGTCTCATACACTCATATCTCACGAACAGATGTTTTAACACTAACGTGCAGGATAAACAATCAACACAACACGGTATCCAAGCTGGAGTACCCCAAGGAAGCATTCTGGGGCCCATCTTGTTTAACCTGTACATTAATGACTACCCAGCGACACGAAACACGACGTTAGCCGTCTACGCGGATGACACAGCCATCCTCGCGCAAGACTGGAAACCGTCGAACATCAACTCACGAATACAGACAGCACTCAGAACAGCTGAGCCTTGGCTGGAGCGATGGCGTATTAAAGTAAACGTCGACAAGTGCGAAGCAGTTCTGTTCACACGCAGACCGAAACTACTGCGCAAACACCAACACTGTAGACCGATAACACTACATACACGCCCAATACGTTTCCGAGAGAAAGTCAGATACCTTGGTGTCTGGCTGGACCGGAAACTTACATGGGGGGACCACATCGAATACGTTGCCAACCGAGCGCACGCGAGGCTCAAACAGCTCTACCCAATGCTCAACAGGGAAAGCACACTGAATAGGAGGGTGTCGAGGTCCTTATACACTACACTGATTAGACCTCTGATGACGTACGCAGCTCCCGTCTGGGGATATGCAGCTCCCACACGACTGCGCCCCCTGCAGATCATACAGAACAAAGTGCTACGAATCATTAGCAATGCTCCACGCTACACACGCACCGTGGATCTTCACCATGAATACCGCCTTGATACCCTCAAGGAAGTATTCAAGAAACACGCTACACGACTATACAGGAACTCGAGACACTCGAACAATCCTTTCATCCTCACTCTGGGAAACTACGATCACAACCACAGGTGGAAACACAAGCGACCAAAGACACTGCTAGCTAGGGCATAACCACCTATGGTAAACTAACATACGCAAACAGCGACAAACGTCGGTAAGCCCCTGCATATCAGCAATACTGACTGGCAACTACCAGCTGCTATTAGAGCCGACCAACAGGCCACAGCAGGGACACCGACGAGCTCGCCCACAGACGCACGAACAATCTCCCAACACTCCCTCACACTGTGCCTCCGGTATATGACCTATCGGACACAAGACCAATAACAAACATAACTGTTGCAGGTTGCAGGACGCCGAACGAGGACTCTGTACCAGCACCCAGCGCCAGCCGCCGAGCAGCACAAACGCACAACGTCAAGGTATCGACACTCATGATACCCACTACTAACAAAGCCTATCCTTGCACAACCTATCGCAGGCAGCAAGACAACCGCTACTGCTCTTGCCGCCCGACCTAACTTTCGCAGAGGTTTTTTTCCTTTGGCTCTTGCCTTGGCACTTTTTTTCCTCTGCCCTTCAAACCGCTACCCTTCGTCAGATTTCGACCAATCTATCTCCAGATGAGCGCGTATTAATGGTTAATCCTAACCAGACGTACGCAAACATCGCAGTACCCACATCCTGCGACACCTCACTTTAGTGAATACTAACCCTTATGCAGAGATGGCAGTAGACCTCTTGTGTTGGCCATCATGCCGGTGTGGGCGTGGAGGGGCTCCACCTCTTATTGTAAAAAAAAAAAAAAAAAAAAAAAAAAAAATACACCAGTATAGTCAAATCCTGCCCGAGTAAACGCACTCCTAATAGAGATTTCAAACTAAGCAGAAATCGAATATTAAGATACAAGTACCGCGAAGTTCTACCCGGGAACGTAAGTAAAACGAATTATCGATCGTTTTCAGGAATTATTCACTCAAATTAGGGCGAGAACTGCCATTTATTTTGCAGCTGCAATCACGGTATGATGACTGGAAGTGATATTTTGTAACCAGTTTGTCAATCTGCAGCATTTCCAGTCGTATCCTTACGTCACGACAAGTAGTTGAAGTGATTTACGTGCTTTGCATATGTAACGATAACAGAAAACTATCGACTATTACAAATCGATATAAATTATACCATTGCGCCTATGAATCAGATACATTTACTAACGTTTCGCAGCCACGTGAATATTGTTTTCTGAGAAAGACAGGCCGGCCACGGTGGTCTCGCGGTTCTAGGCGCGCAGTCCGGAACCGCGGGACTGCTACTGTCGCAGGTTCGAATCCTGCCTCGGGCATGGATGTGTGTGATGTCCTTAGGTTAGTTAGGTATAAGTAGTTCTAAGTTCTAGGGGACTGATGACCACAGCTGTTAAGTCCCATAGTGCTCAGAGCCATTCAGAAAGACACCCGGCGGGTTACTCGCTCTCCACAGGTAACCTCACTACCGACGTGACTAGACATAGACGGACGTAGACTACAGGACATAACACGTATCACACCACAGTGACTGCGCCAAGCCTCGCTTCGCTACACCATCCAGCACATTTACACAGTGCAGTTAGACAACTTTGGAATTCAGCCACAATCTCCTCTTCGCACATCAAAATAGGCTACTGAATTTGCCAAACACGGTTATACATGTCCTCACAAAATACATAAAAAAGAGAAACACAATGCAAGCTACTTTTTATCGTTTAAAATGTCGGACTTGCGGTATTCAGACGTACGTTCGTCTCTGTCTGCGAGAACATCCAATGCAGTGCAACAATTCACAGAATATTGCAGGTAGGCTGAATAAACCACGGCAAAGGTCATCAATGATGAGTTACCATTGTGGAGAGTACAAGGGGTTGGGTTGTTTGGGGGAAGAGACCAAACAGCGAGGTCATCGGTCTCATCGGATCAGGGAAGGACGGGGAAGGAAGTCGGCCGTCCCCTTTCAAAGGAACCATCCCAGCATTTGCCTGGAGCGATTTAGGGAAATCACGGAAAACCTACATCAGGATGGCCGGACGCGGGATTGAACCATCGTCATCCCGAATGCGAGTCCAGTGTGCTAAGCACTGCGCCACCTCGCTCGGTCCGAGAGTAAAAGGCGTAAAGAAACAAAACACGTACTGATTATAAGATCATCAACGAACATATCACCCCACTATTAAAGCTTTTAAGATAACCAGAAACTGTTAAAAGGATCGTGTTTAAGGAAAAAGCAGATGTAATATCGGGACTCATGACGCAACTTAAGATACAGGAAGAACTGTTAGGTGCGCACTGATTAGTACTTTCACGTGAAATATACCAACCGATAAGCAGACGTAAATGACAGTGTAGGTAACGAGAGAATAGTTATCGCAACAGCGCAGGCTCTAGCTGCTACTGAAACTGTATCTGAAAATGTTTATTGGAGTAGTAGGGAGATGGGGACATGGAAGCAATTTTGATATCAAATTAATACGCAAATTAATTATATCGACTAAGTTATCCCCCTGCCGTCGTACACGCCCACCCCCGTCCCCAAGACACGCACCCCCACCCCCACCCCAGATGATGTCACGTGTTTTTTGCAGCCTGCACTAGGCCTCCCCGCCCCCTCCGCACACTGTTCCATCCACCAGCCCCCTCTCCCAACCTACCCTATTGACGGTAATTTCAAATATTGGCGGGAATTTCGAATTTTTGCAGGAATTTTTTATTTCAGGGCTTTTCCGATGTCCCACCCCTCCCAGGAATTGGCAGGAAACTAAAAATATCAGTACCTTACTGTGACTCGAACCCAGGTCCTCCTGGATGGAAAGCCATAGTGCATCACCCTGACACAGTTACACCACCAGAGGCGCCTGGAATTGATGGAAAATTAAAAGTAGCGGTGCCCTTTCTGGGACTCGAACCCTGGTTCTACTGGATGGAAAACCCAAGTGCACCCCTGCCCCCCTCCCCAGCGCATCAAAACTGGATGCAGATGCGGGAGTGGGAGGTTAGGTTAGTGGGCTTTATTTATTTTGGTGGGGAAAATGAAGGAAAGATAGGTCCTAATTATGTAATTAATCATTTATAGATGGCCTAATTACGCAACTATATGCGTAGTGCTACACAAGGATGGCCTGAAATCGCAATACAGCGCAAAAACTGACGACACCACACAACTGGTGTTATCCACTTGGGAAAAAAAAAAAAAAAAAAACGCAGTACCACTCGAAACAAGTGACAGGCACACTCCAACTTTATCATTCACCTACAAGCTAGCAGGAAAAAGGCAGGTGTAAAAGTTACTATTTTTATTCTTCTTGGCTGGAAATGTGTTCAACTGATGAGATGCTGATTTTGGGCAGAGTAGAGGTTAGAAAAGGCATTAAATGTAAGAATAAAGCTGAGGACATCTGCTTAAGCTTAGAGACCGATTACCCCCGTAGTTTGGTGCCATAAGATCTTACTACAAATTGGCAATTCACCAGGCCTTTCACTACCCACCGCAGTCGCTCATGGCATGCAGCCTGCCTTGAGGCGGAGGCCCTTAGCAAACACAACAGGGAAATTAAGCAGCACCGCCATGCTCCTAGTCGGAGCGCAAAAGTGTCCGGCGATCAGCTACAGAAGACTCGCCCCCAAGCGCCCGCCGTTGTACAATGGGGAACAATTGAATTGCACGTCAACGCATCTGCTATAATCAAACATCTATCAATACAGAAAGACACCACTGCGATGATAATAAATTCAAATGTTAAAATGTGTGTGAAATCTTATCGGACTTAACTGATAAGATCATCAGTCCCTAAGCTTACACACTACTTAACCTAAATTATCCTAAGGACAAACACACACACCCATGCCCGAGGGAGGACTCGAACATCCGTCGGGACCAGCGACACAGTCCATGATAATAAATGTCCTCTTTCCACGAAAATAGGAGCAGTCCATTTTCTTTCAGTTTCATCAGCAAAATCGGTATAGTCTTCGTATGTTTGCATGATACAGTTCGCATCTTATAATTTTCGGATGTCCAACGAAGTGCACCACCACCGATCACAAATGATCAGTCCACCCTAGTAGCGTACATTTCTGAAACAGTCACAAGAAGTGTACACTAGAGTCACAGTGACCCTCTACTGTTTGATACAGAAACTGCCTGAATATAAAATATTTTATAATAAAATTGGACTCTCACGTACTAAACTCATTTTATTTCACCTCTCTCAGGTATTTTTTCAATCAATGTTAGTATCAATGCATCCAAAATTAGAGACTACGTAAAAACAGTCGTGGAAATTTTTCAATGAAGAAACTTGAAATTGACCGTTATCCAAAGACTATATTTGCACTTTAATTAGATGAAGGTACTATTAATTTAATGAGATTCACATTTAACGCGAATATTTTGTAGCTGTCTCACGTATTCATAAATCCGTCAGTGCATTATGTCCACACTCATCGAATATGGACTGCAATGGTATCAGCAGCCGGCAGGCCTCTTCTTCTAGGGACAGCTGTGTTGCAACAATGATAGTTCTTACCGTGGACTGTACTCCCTTTATCGCTGTCTGAAGATTCGGTAGACTGGTCAGTTTTGCTACTGTCCAAAACTACTGCAGGAGCAGCAGCTACGGAACCACTTCCACCACGAAAGTCACTTGCGTCACTTTCACGATTGAGTTCTTCCAATAATGCTTCTCGCATAGCCCCTTCCTTCGTGAAATGTCATTCCTGCGTGCCATTCTCTCATAAATTAACTTCACACTCAGCGACAGAATAGTTACCCAATGCGTACTAGAGAATCATAGTGGCCCTTTAAAAATATTTCTCGCAAATTAATTAAACAACAGTGACTCACAGCTTCGAATGTCTTTCGCATACAATGCTAAATTTACATTGGAAGCAGCGGGCTGTGTATATACAGCGGCGCAGACATAGTAACAAACAAAAAACTCCATGGTCAGAGTGACCCAGGCGTACACCTCCAAGGTTCACGCAGTTCTAAAATTCGTAATGGATGAGCTTAATATTGTCAAAAAATCTCAGCTTCCATTACTGTTCACCAATGCTCTACGTACATCTTAAAATTGGAAATTTGGCAAAAATTACCGCACTGCTGTCCATGTAAAAAACCTTTGCGTTGGCGCCTCTAAAAGTTGCTATCGTTGTTGGCTTTCAAGCGAGCTTCTCTGGAGCGAACGAAATAAAACTGAAAATTGGTTCGGCTCCTCGGAGCCAGCTCGAGTCCCCTCGGTCTCAGGCCCTCGTCTCGGGCAGGGCCGGCCAATTCCTGCGGCCTCCTCTGAGAACGGCCACCCCCTCGATCAGCGGGGCGTAGTTCGATTTGTCGCCAGGCCGGCGTTTCGCTCGCGCGCCAGTGGGCCGCGCCGGTCCGGCTTGCGCCGCGACTACTGTGCAGAGGCGGGGTCATTTGTATCCGGCCGGGCCCCAGATATCTGCCGGCGCTGATCGCCGGCCCGGAAACCCGCCGGCCGCCAGAAATCTGTGAGATATGGCCGCCCCCGCCCCCGTCTCCTGCGCCACCGGGGCTCGTTCCGCCGATGGATGCGCCCGCCTGCGCAGATATGAAGACCACCCGGGTCGACAGGTGTATTCGGCACAGCACGGTCCAACCCTGCAGGAGGTCCAGGCCCAATAAAATAGGACGATCGTCCCGTCAGCTGGCAGCACAATTGTACCGAACAGGGAAGACAATAATCTCCGATACTGCTGTTGGTTATTAACTCAGCCCGCGCCTAATCCCAGATTGCTTGCTGTGATACTGAAACAACAACACACATTTGTTAAACCCCAGTTCTAGATTTGTGTGAATGAATTTCGCACCACGCAGTGTATGTAGAGCTCAGTGACACATAAATCATACCATTCCTGTAGAAGTGAAGAACGGTAGAATCATCAGCACTGTAAGATTCTTCGCTGACGATGCAGGTATGTGCAGATAATCAGCGTTGTTCAACGGTCGTAATGAGTTGCAGAAAGACATGGAGAACTTATTCTGTTTGTATTATGAATGGCAGCTGTCCTTAAATGTGGATATCTAAGAACAGCTGTTAACATCTTGAGCATGTGGTATAGTGTGAGTATTTAGCGGTAATACTAAGAAGCTGTATGACATAAGTATTAGGGTACGAACATGAAATTGTTATATTCACTGGAAGGATGCTGGAAAAATGCAACAAGAAGGTAGAGTCACCTATTCTACAATGTTGTTCAGGTTTTCGAAATCTTAGGCATCGAACAAATGCAAGAAAATAGCTGGTCAGAACAGCCCATACGAAGGTGTAAAAACAGGCGATCAATGAAATGGGAATCCTTGGAGAAGATAGTCACTGATCAGTACGGCCCATTCGAAGGTGTAAAAATAGGTGATCAATGAAATGGGAATCCGTGGAGAAAGACGAGGCTGTATTTGCGAGACCCTGTTGGCCTAGTTTAAGAGAATGTATTGGAGCATAGGATACGGGTCTAATGGCGTCTGTCTGAACCTTGAGGTGGGCCGCCATGGGATCATTTCAACAATTAACGTATCAAACATAATATCTTCATGACAAAGAACAATATTGTCCTTGGAAGCAGGGCTTCAACAAGAGAGCACTACGACAATTCTGAGATACCATTAACAACATCCACACTGCATGCAGCTAAACATTGGTCTGTGACTGTTCCCATCAGCAACCAGTCACTAAGAGAAGCTATTATCAACTGTCTACAGGACGAAGTATTCACATATCTCAGTACAATCTTCTGTACAATAAAATAAATATGTGCATCATTCTTACAGAGCAAAATCAAAAGGTAACTTTATTTCCACAAGTGATACTGGTACGCACTACTTCCATAAGGTCGCCTGAAAGGACTTTACTTTTAGGAAAAGTAACTTTACTAATTAGGTCAACAGGAGGGTTGGGTTGGGTTCTTTAGGGGCAGAGACCAAACAGATTAGGGAAGGAAGTCGGCCGTACCCTTTCAAAGGATCCATTGCGGCAATAGCCTAGAACGATTTACTAAAATCACGGAAAACCTAAATCGAGATGGCCGGACGCGGGGTTGAACCGTTGTCCTCCCGAGTGCGAGTCCAGTGGGCTAACCATTGCGCCACCTCACTCGGTAATTAGGACAACAGGACCTTGACATATTAATATAAAGCCATCCAGTTAGATAAAACGATTTAAGAACAATTGCTGATAATATAAAACAATATCTTGGAAGGATAAACGGATAAACGAATCAATACAGAACTCAAGATTTCCCCGAATAACCGCTTTTTGTGATAAGTATAACAAAAAAGGATAACAGTCATCAAAACAGGCAGGTACTAACATTTTTAGAACGAGTTTGACTAAAGTAGCACAAATAAGTCAGGTATACCTTATAGGAGTTCATTAAAAGGAAAACAAAAAACTGCTTGATATCCATCCAGCACACATCGGACAATAGAGTCCACACGAAGTGCCCCTAAATTACTTAGCGCAGGACCGGTAATTTGCTCACCATAGTCCTCCTTTTGTAAGCAGCAACTTGGAACACGACCCAAGGCGCAAACATACAGTGATATCCCGATGAACAGGAAATAACTTCCAGGTAAAACGAATAAAAACCGAAGTGAACAGGTTATATGCTGCAAGCATAGACAAAACAAATGTGATAACTCGCTAAAAGATATAAGGTAACTTGCCGACGTAACTACCCCCACTCGCACCTGATTGTAAAGAATGTTCAGGGGCCAAACGAGATTCAACTCCAAATCAGGCCACGAGTCGGAAACGGTAATACTTAACCATCGCGCGGGAGCGAAAACATGGGTGGAAGGAAAACACGAACGGTTGGCTGATGAACCTCATCTACGTTAAACGTAAGCCTGGCTTGGAGGTATAAACAACCAAAATACATGCAACAAGATTTTCCCCCATAAAACGCATAAGCTTGCAGGCTCCAGATAACAAAAGAAAGAAACTCGGTTAGTGCACAATGTACCAAGGAAAAAAATATTTGAACGTCACGATTAATAGCATTGAAAATTAAAAGAAAGTTTACATAAAGCCAAGCAGTCCTAAACCCCAATAATTTAAAACACACAATCCCATCACAACTGTATAATAATTACCAAATAGAAACTATTACATTTTCATACAAGCGACACACTCCTCAAATCGCCAGGCCAGAAAGAGGAACGGGGAACAACAACAACAATAGGCTGAACTGAGTCCAATATAAAAGCAGCAAGACACAGACACGTGCAGGAACCCAACCACTCACAATTATCACTCTCAGGGTAGAGGGCAAGAACAGTCTTTGTAAAATCCGCGTACTCCCGCCACCGAAGCAATGAACTAAAAGAACCTCACCGAGGACTCCGAAGTCGATGTGTGTTGACAAGCAGTAAAAAAGCTGGTAATCGCTATGGAGATGCGTGGATGACAATGGCCCACCGCCCGCTTGCAAATCTGTTTGGCCAAAGGATTAATCTGTCCACTCCCGTTTCTGCTGCGCGTCCCTGGGATCCGGAGATATTCAACCAGACAAACCTGGAAGTCACATGGATAGTAGATGAAACACCTAGCTCGTTACTCTGTAGACCTGTGTTGTCCATGGTGCTTCACTCCCTGAATCTCCCGACAAATGGCAAATGTGCCACACCCCACTTCACTCCAAAGATCGTGTTCTGTATGTGGCTCGAGATACCGCGATCTATCACGCAATGGTTCAGCCTGATTCCCCCCCCCCCCCCCCTCCCCGGCCCATCCTGGACGGATTAGAGCTCAGGAGAAGGACGTAACTAATACTTCTTCTCTTAACTTGGCTAAGATGCACCTGCAAACTCACTTCCACTCTCTTCATTACGGAGCCTCATCGTGACAGGAGTGGGTACCTCCAACACCTTGAACAGGTCCGCAAAGTGGGTGACCGTTGTCCGCTTGCTATACTCACAGACTCTTTGCCCAAGATTTCTCATACTGTATCCCCGATCTGAATATTCCCTATAAGTCGGCCCTGGTTATAATAACCACTTCTGTTTTATGGGTGCTTTGAATATTTGCCCTGGTTCTATACCAGTTGTGGCCAAGCGGTTCTAGGCGCTTCAGTCCGGAACCGCACAAGCGCTACGGTCGCAGGTTCGAATCCTGCCTCAGGCATGGATGTGTGTGATGTCCATAGGTTAGTTAGGTTTAAGTAGTTCTAAGTTCTAAGGCACTGATGACCTCAGATGTTAAGTCCCATAGTGCTCAGAGCCATTTGAACCATTTGATTAACTCAGGACTAATGTCATTGGACACCAAATCAGGTATGGACCAAATATCTGATTGAGGGCAATTAAGGGGATAGGTAAACATGGGAGAAGTAGGGTTAGTTCTGTGCGCATCGTGTCTGGCAGCATAAAAGCTAGGTTCACCAATGGTAAAGAAAGAGCCCATGTAGTTTGAGCTTCATAGTGTAAAACAATCAGAGTGGAATTTAGGTACGATTAACCCGTTCTACGAATCAAGGTTGGCGTAAAAAGGTGTGGTCTTCATGTGTTTAGCCCCTTATCAGGAACAGAATCCCGAATCTCCCTCGAAGAGAAACAAGGCACATTATCAATAATAATGATCTTCAGAGGACCGAACCAAGAGAAAATCTTACTGAAATGCCTAATACTTTGGCAGGCAGTAATACCGCTACTGGGGAACAACCAGCTGAACCGAATAAAACAATCAACCACAACAAATATACGGTGCTGCTCACCTTGGGTCCGAAGAAAACGACTGATGTAATCAGTAATAAGACGCACCTTGAGGACCTCTGCACGAGAGTATTGAAGCAACCCCTTACACCCTTGCCTTAGCTACCATGTATTCCCAACACTGACTAACCACGTTTTTAACATTACGATATAAGCTGGTCAGATTGTGGATTCATGGATCTTATGAATCGATTTATATACCCCCTGATGATGCCCCACGACAGAATTATGATCATATTTGAAAAAAGCTGGAACAAGCTCAAAGGCAGACAGATTTTCATCTCTTCGTCCTGACACCTTAGCGGCAGAGAATGTCCTTCCACAAATCGTAGCAGGGAATTTGCTGACTGGCTCTCAATTGCTCCGTAATGGAGCCCAAATTGGAGTCCTGCACTTGTTGCTGCGCGACATTAGCACACAATACTGAACCCTCGCTAAGCTTACAGTTAACGAGACCATCTACCACCTCAGGAGCGTGGGCGGAAGAACCCTCCTCCTCCTCTTCAAACACTCTGCTCAAGTCAGCTGCAACATTATTGCACCCCCAAATGTGGCTCACGTTAAAGTGGAAGGCGAAAATTCTGTCAGCCCACATCGCAATATGCCCATTTTTACGTGGGCAAACTAGAACCCTTACTATGGGCCTGATAGTCCGTCTCCAGTGTGAATTCTTCTTGTTAGAAGTGTATTTAAAATTCTATAGTGCGAAGAAGACAGCCTGCTCTTCAAACCAATAAGTAGAGCATTTCTTCTGAGCTGGAGACAGGTATTTAGAGGAGTAGGCTAAGGATTACGCTTGTCATAGTGCTCCCGAAGCAACACGGCTGCAATCCCAGAGATAGAAGCGACGGTTTGGACCACGAAGTGTTAATTGAACTCAAGGGCCTTACTCAGAGCAATCCTAAGCACATCAAATACAGCCTGCAGTTTGTCGGTCCAGACAAATAACTCGTCCTTCTTTCACAACTGGTTTAACTGAGTGGCTAGCTCAGAAAACTTCGGAATCAATTTTTGGGAAAAGTTAGTCAGTTCAACGAAATAGCCTTAGGAGGGGGGAAACTCTAATTAGTTCAGGTACTAGACTGATCAATGCCGACCCCATTGGCTAGAACCAGAAAAAACCTTAAGAAACAACCTTGTTGGCCCAGACGTAACTACTCTAGCCAGAGTTGTCTCAAATACAGAAGTCCGGGTGACCCGGATCATGAAAGGGGAAAGCCATCTCGATGTGCAAGTCAATCTTTGGGACAGTGGAGCCTCCAAACTCCGCATAGGGGTGGATACAGGGAAAAGAAAAATACGTGACCTGTGGGAATGACAACCAATGCAGACCCAAAAGAACAGTGTGATGCAATGGTCAGGATCGTTCGAACTTGTCGATGTCGCCAGAGGACCTTACAGGCGTAGCATTTCAGCACCAACAAGAGGACACCTGGGCCAGCGGTTCTGCCCACACAACGCTCTGCTCATGTAGTCCATGACAGCTTGCCAGACTACTCTAGTACTCTGTTGTAACATCGATGCTATCACACCTAGGTCCATATCAGTGTCATTCCCCAGAAGTTGATCTATGAAGTAAACAATGCCCCAGCAGCTGGTCTGCTGCCATTGCAGGGGACAATCCCAGGGCCAGCGGGGAAAGACGAGCGTTTGTTATAAGTCTGTGGGCTCTGCAATAGGATTCATGCAAGTGGTCACCGAACGCTTATTTCTCAGTTGCAGTGAGGAAGGCTATGACACGGTTGGGGCGTTAATGACAGAGCATGCTGCCGCAATGAGAGCCTCCTACTGGGAAATCGCCATATCCGGCTCCATCACCTGAATGTTTGGGAGACAGCTGCATCGTAGCTCTAGAAGGTGGCAGAAGACACTAATAACTACATATAGTAGACATAGACATAGAAAAGTTTTAAAATCAAACTGTAACCTACATGTAGTAGATGTATTAGGAAACTGTCCGCCCCAGTAGCTGAGTGGTCAGCGTGACGGATTGTCGTCCTCTGGGCCCGGGTTCGATTCCCGGCTGGGTCGGAGATTTTCTCCGCTCAGGGACTGGGTGTTGTGTTGTGTTCATCATCATTTCATCCCCATCCGGCGTGCAGGTCGCCCAATGTGGCGCCGAATGTAATAAGACCTGCGATATGGCGGCCGCACCTGCCCCGCGAGGGGCCTCCCGGCCAATGACGCCAAACGCTCATCATCATCATCATTAGGAAACTGAAATTATAGGTTACTTTTTCTACTGCATTACGAAACTGAAGCCTTGACACACCGGCCGCGGTGACGAGAGGTTCTAGGCGCTTCAGTCCGGAGCTGCGCGGCTGCTACGGTCGCAGGTTCGAATCCTGCCTCGGGCATGGATGTGTGTGATGTCCTTAGGTTAGTTAGGTTTAAGTAGTTCTAAGTTGTAGGGGACTGATGACCTCCGATGTTAAGTCCCATAGTGCTCAGAGCCATTTGAACCATTTTTGAACCTTGATACACGGTATGGAAATGTAATAAAAAAACTTTCATACTACACTGCGTATAAAATGTAAAGATGAAAGTAACTTCTGCACGGTATGCCACCGTCAAGTAACATAGCTTGACGAAACTTTGATTACACACATCAGAAGCTGTTCCAGTATACTACAGCAGCTACTGCAAGAAATACGTAACGATACGAACAATAATGACCCTTCTATTCAAAGGCAATGATTACACTGAAGTCACAACGATCTATGATGGTCCTCTGGACACTAACAAAGGTTGAGCATGGCTCTTAATAGTGTGTGTTGTCACCACAGATGTGAATGCATGCCTGGCACCGTGTTCTCATACTGACCATAAGGTTTATAAGGAAGTCTTGCTGCAGGGAGTCAATACCACCATTGTCGCGGTTGACAACTGCTGGATGGCCGTTGATAAATGTGGGCTTGTGGACCATGTCCCGCCGTTTTCAATACCCAGGGGACCATCATCAATCTCTGTGGCTTCAGTGTAATTATTGCCTTAGAATAAAAGTTTCATTATGGATTTGTTTCTGTTGTCTTCTGTCCGATACAATGTCGTTCCTCCTATGTATGGTCCAAGTTTCATCGAATTCGTAGCAACACACCAGGCAAAAATTAATTTCATCTCGAAGTGTTGCACGCCACTGTACACTGCTAAACCAAAACATTATGACCACTTACCTACTAGCCGGTATGTTTACCTTTGGCATGGATAACAGCCGCAACGCGTTGTGGCATGGAAGCAATGAAGTCTTAACACGTCGTTGGCACCACATCTGCACACACAAGTCACCTAACTCTCATAAATTCGGGGACACAATGGTCTTCGCCACGTTCAGTCACATCCCAGATGTGTTTGGGCTGGTTCAGAACTGATGATTTGGGGGAAATGCACATCAATTGGAACTCCTCACTGTGTTTCTCGCACCACTCTACTGCACTCCTGCCCTTGTGACATGGCGCATTATCTTGCTGAAGAATGCTACGGTCAACGGGAAACATGACCGTCATGAACAGGTGTTCATAGTCTGCAACCAGTGTATGATACTCCTTGGCCATCATGGATGTCCATGCCAATGTTCTCCAGAGCATAATGGAGTCGCCGTCAGCTTCTCTCTGTCCCACAGTACAGATGTCAAGGATGGAAGACAGCGGATTCGTACCCTCCCATCGGCGTGATGAAGAAAGTACCAGTATTCAGCAGACCCTGCAATGGCTATGTGTCCAGTTAAGTTGCTGTTGCCTATGTCAAGCTGTTAACATTGGCACATGCATGGGTCATCGGCTGAGGAGGCCCGTTGTTAGATGAGTTTGGTGCACTGTGTGCTCAGATACGCTTGCACTCTGCCCAGCTTTAAAGTTTGATGTTACTTACGCCACAGTCCGCCACCTGTCCTGTTTTATCAGTCTGCCCAGCCTACGACGTAAGACATCTGCAATTATGGGCGACCACCCAACCCCATGATGTTTGGACATTGGTTTCATCACGTGTTGAAGACACTCTCCACATTACGCCTCGAACACCGAAATAATCATGCAGTTTCCAAAATGCTCGTTCCATGCCTTTGTACCATCACAATCTGTCCTTGGTCAAACTCAGAAGGGTTCCGTACAATCCACATTCTTCATCTGGACAGCACACTCACTAATAGTACATGCACCGTGTGTGTCTGACAAACAGTCATTATTCGCCAGGTGACAATACTATCGCTTGAACAGATTTACACACTACTGGCCATTAAAATTGCTACACCAAGAAGAAATGCAGATTATAAACGGGCATTCGTTGGACAAATATATTATACCAGAACTGACATGTGATTACATTTTCACGCAATTTGGGTCCATAGATCCTGAGAAATTAGTACCCAGAACAACCACCTCTGCCCGTAATAACGGCCTTGATACGCCTGGGCATTGAGTCAAACAAAGCTTGGATGGCGTGTACAGGTACAGCTGCCCATGCAGCTTCAACACGATACAACAGTTCATCAAGAGTAGTGACTGGCGTATTGTGACGAGCCAGTTGCTCGGCCACTATTGACCAGACGTTTTGAATTGGTGAGAGATCTGGAGAAAGTGCTGGCCAGGGCAGCAGTCGAACATTTTCTGTATCCAAAAAGGCCCGTACAGGACCTGCAACATGCGGTCCTGCATTATCCTGCTGATATGTAGGGTTCCACTGAGATCGAATGAAGGGTAGAGCCACGGGTCGTAAGACATCTGAAATGTAACGTCCACTGTTCAAAGTTCCGTCAATGGGAACGAGAGGTGACCGAGACGTGTAACCAATAGCACCCCATACCATCATGCCGGGTGATACGCCAGTATGGCGATGACGAGTACACGTTTCCAATGAGCGTTGTCGCCAAACACGGATGCGGCCATCATGATGCTCTAAACAGAACCTGGATTCATCCGAAAAAATGACGTTTCGCTATTCGTGCACCCAGGTTCGTCGTTGAGTACAGCATCGCTGGCGTTCCTGTCCGTGATGCAGCGTCAAGGGTGACCGCAGCTATGGTCTCCGAGCTGATAGTCCATGCTGCTGCAAACGTCGTCGAACTGTTCATGCATATGGTTGTTGTCTTGCAAACGTCCCCATCCGTTGATTCAGGGATCGAGACGTGGCTGCACGATCCGTTACATCCATGCGGATAAGGTGCCTGTCATCTCGACTGCTAGTGATACGAGGCCGTTAGGATCCAGCACGACGTTCCGTATTAACCTCCTGAATCCACCGATTCCATATTCTGCTAACAGTCATTGGATCTCGACGAACGCGAGCAGCAATGTCGCAATACGATAAACTGCAATCGCGATAAGCTGCAATCCGACCTTTATCAATGTCGGAAACGTGATGGTACGCATTTCTCCTCCTTACACGAGGCATCACAACAGCTTTTCACCAGGCGACGCCGGTTACCTGCTGTTTGTGTGTGTGAAATCGGTTGGAATCTTTCCTCGTGTCAGCACGTTGTAGGTGTCGCCAACGGCGCCAACCTTGTGTGAATGCTCTCAAAAGCTAATCATTTATATATCACAGCATCTTCTTCCTGTCGGTTAAATTTCGCGTCTGTAGCACGTCATCTTCGGGGTGTAGCAATTTTAATGGCCAATAGTGTATCTATAGTAGGTTGTTAGTCATAATGTTCTGGCTGAACAATGTATGTTCTTCCTGTGATCTACACCTATCACACCTGTTGGAAACTCAATGACTGGCCGAACGTTCCAGCTCCTTCGTGCTTGTATACTGTCGCTTAGATTATAACTTGTGATAGATTTCAGAAAGTGTACCTGTATGGACTTGGCTGTATGCATCCAATCAAAGTGTATACATGGCATAGAATTACATGCAGACTTTATACAATTGTCATTAATCCTGACGGAGGGTGATGTCACACTTCACTTACCCTTGATGTAGAAAGTAGTCTCATTACAACACTTGCAAGGAAACACTACAAAATGGCTTAAGAAGGAGTTGGGAAATGCGATTGGGCAATCTTGTGTGGCAGCAATAAGCTGATATGGCTGCAAAATACTGACCTGTGACTGGGTTAGTAATGTGTAAAACAGTTAGCTTAGAAACTCTATAGTTAAACTATTTCCAAGAAATTAAATAAAGATTGGTGAGGTGAGGGGAGGGGAGGAGTGTAGGTAGATGGCGATGGGAGGGGAGGAAGTGGGACACAGCTTAGGAAGAGTGTTTGCAAGGAGAGCAGTAGGATATGATGATGTGTTGTTGACGCCCTAAATGTAGGCAACCTTACAGTCACAGATCAAATTTTCTCCGTGATGCCTAGTGCTTTCATCCCATTTCCAGAATTCATTTTGCCCGCCTGCTTATAACACTAAAAAGCAGAAGTTAAATGACTTTAATGCGTATCACGCAAACGACTCGGGAGGTATCTTCCCTGTGTGTGTCATGTATGAGGAACCTCGAAAGATTGTAAAGCAAAACGGACTGTTTTATGAAGTAACGCTTCACGAGAACGCATTCTCTGGGCACCGACCTGTAGTTTTACCACGTGAAATAAGTGATCAAATTTAGAAACACCCACCAAAACTGCAAAAAGATTTGAATTTCACTAACGTTCATTGGTCTGTGCTGAACTGCTGTTCTCTGTTGTTTTGTGGTCATAAATATTAGAGCTTAGACAACATGAGGTATTTCGACGTCATTCGGTGTGTGGTTAGGAACGATGTTGTAATCTCAGGCATAATGATCTGAATCTCTCATTATTCCGTATGAGTGTCATTTATGCGACGTAACAGAGTTGCTCTGCGCCCGTATTTAGACTGCAACTATGGGTAGCGCCAAGCAACTCCCACAGTACGCATTAACGCAGCAGATTCATTTGAATGCAATGTTTCCACTCTGCATACAGTTCATACAGTTCGCGGTCAAAAGCGACTTTTTTATTCCGTTGATAGAATAAATAAACATATGCAGCAGAACTTTTTTATTAGTAAACACTGTCCAGTTAGTTATGAAACACATTAACAGCATCATAACGTAGCAGATCCATTTCAATGCACTGTTGGCTCTCTGCATACAGTTCGCGATTAAAAGCGATTTTTTTGGTTCGTTGGTGGAATACATAAACATATTCAATAGAAGGTTTTTTTGTAGGCTGTCCAATTAGTTAGCAAATGCATTAATAGTTGCAGGAATCGAGCTTCCACTGTACGTAATGCTGCATCAGTTTCAAAGAAGTTATATGTATTGAGTTCCGGTGAATGTATTATGACTTTTTGATCATTAGGATGAAGACAGAGCGAACGTCTGAAGTTAGTTTTACTTTCACTTCTTTCTGTTTTAAGTTAACATGAATTGCCGCCTGCACAAGGTACAAAACAGAATCACTGAAGCCGGCCGGAGTGGCTGAGCGGCTCTAGGCGCTACAGTCTGGAACCGAGTGACCGCTACGGTCGCAGGTTCGAATCCTGCCTCGGGCATGGATGTGTGTGATGTCCTTAGGTTAGTTAGGTTTAAGTAGTTCTAAGTTCTAGGGGACTGATGACCTCAGAAGTTAAGTCCCATAGTGCTCAGAGCCATTTGAACAAGAATCACAGAAATTTAAGTGTGGAAGGAAAATTGTATGTAAGGGCGAGTTTTGTACCTGGAGAATAATGTAGCTTAGAACACAAGATGTTCTCTGTTCGGTATTGCAGTTTAGCCAGTGATTTTAGAATCGTATGACGGAATTCATACTAAAACCACCATAAGCAGTTTACCCATTATGTACAGCGTTTTTAGTTGCAGACACGAGGTTATGTTTTGTATAGCATTTGCAAATACACTTTAAGACAAAAAGAACGACGCACCAAGAATTATTCGAAAGGGACGAAAAGAGATAGATGTGATGTACATGTGCATACAAACAAATGATTGAAACTTCAAAAATATTGAATGATTTATTCAAGAGAAATATCTTAAGAAATTGAGCAAGTCAATAACGTGTTGGGCCACCTCACACCCCATTCAGGCAGTTATTCGACTTGGCATTGAGTGGGAGAGTTGTCGGATGTCCTTCTCATGGATAACGTGCCAAATTCTACGTACCGTTTTGTTGATCCTCATGGTAATCCATCCTGGGCCTACATTTCAGTAAGACAATACCCGCTTACACACGGCGAGGGTTTCTACTGCTTTTCTTCGTTCTTGACAAATCCTACCGACGCCAGCAAGGTCGCCGGATCTCTCCCCAAATGAGAACGTTTGGAGCATTATTCGCAGGGCCCTTCAATAATCTCGAGGTTTTGGCAGATCTAATGCGACAGTTGAACAGAATTTGGCACGATGTACCTCAGGGTGACGTCCAAAAAGCTGTCATCAGCGTCAAGCCGAATAACTCGTTGCATAACAGCCAGAGGCGGACTAACGCATTATTGATTTGCTCAAGTTGTGAAGCTCTTTCTCTTGAATAAGTCATACAGTTTATGTGAAATTTTTGTCCGCACCCGGTAGCTGAGTGGTCAGCGCGTCAGATGCCAATCCTAAGGGCACGATTTCGATTCACGGCTGTGTCGGAGATTTTCTCCTCTCAGGCATTGGGCGTTGTGTTGTTCTATTCATCTTCATTTCATTCCTATCGACGCGCAAGTCGCCGAAGTGGTGTCAAATCGAAAGACTTGCACCCGGCGAACGGTCTACCCGCCGGGAGGCTCTAGTCACACGACATTTGTTTATTTTTTTCTGAAACTTTAATCATTTGTCTGTACATGTACTTCACACCCAGCGATTTCCTTCCGTTCCATTCGGATAATTTCGGCGTGTTGCGTCAGTTTTTCTAGAGTGTATTACGAGTTCTATACATTTAGGTTGCGTAAAGATATTACAGCTATTGGGACGATATTGATAATTATCCAGCTATGGGGTTGTATGGTGACTAAAATTCTGTACATTCTTTTAAAACTAGCTGTATAACGTGCGTCAATTCGTCGATCGTCCTCCATCTTCTACCTGCAAACGGAAGGTCACTTTAACATGGAACACGCGATATTTGTAAGTGAAATGAGTTTAATTAACGTCTTAAGAAATTTTCCCGGCCTTGAGAACATACATTTATGTTACATATCGACAGATTCTACAGTGTGACTCATAAATATTGCTACATTCTTCTATGGGAGATGGAATACATCGTAATGGTTGAAAATCGCACAGAGATCCATAGCGTTAACCGTCTGAGGTAGTGGTAGCAAAGGTCGAACATGGGAAATGAAACAAGAAGTGATTAATTTGAAGCATTTATTGGAGGTGTACGACATGAATATAGTGCTACGTTTATAACAGACACTCAATTTGTAGCATCAGGCGCAACGAATGTCTGAACCAACAGAGCGTTGACTGCCGGACACACTCGAACACATCGGGAGTATCTTTTATGATGGCGGCTGCACAGACGTTTCTTGCTTCGTGTTTTCCACTCCATATGATAGTGGTACATGAGGAAAATCATAGCTCCCCACAGAAAGAAATCAGTACTTGATAAAGCCGGGGATCGTGGGGGTCAGAGAACCAGTCCATCACGCCCAATCCAGCGATTTCGGAATAACCTGTTCAAACGCCCACCAACAGGCGATCTAAAATGAGCTGGCGCCCCATTATGTGGGAACCACGTGCTTCGCCTTACATTTCCTGGAAAATCTCTAAGAAAGGAGGGAATAACCTGCTCCAGAACAGTCTGATAAGTTGCGGGCTTCGAAAAGTGTGTGTGTGAAATCTTATTGGACTTAACTGCTAAGGTCATCAGTCCCTAAGCTTACACACTACTTAACCTAAATTATCCGAAGGACAAACACACACACCCATGCCCGAGAGAGGACTCGAACCTCCACCGGGATCAGCTACACAGTGACTGCAGCGCCCTAGACCGTTCGGCTAATCCCGCGCTGCGGTTGCGTTCTTCAAGTGGAATTGTGTAAAGTACGGCCAGACTAAGCAGTCACCGATCAAACCGGCCCAAACATTAACTGTGGATTGTTGTTGTGCCACTTGGAGACGCACACTGTGAGGGCTTTCTGGTACGCATAAATATCCTGATTGAATACACCATCCCTAGTGAATGTGTCCTCATCAGTGACCAACACATAAACTGGAAATGCTCATCCCGGCTACTTTGTTGCAGAAACCACTGTGCAAATCGTGCATGTCTCCACGACATGCGACACATTTCCTTCCGTAAAGACCGAACGCCTCCTTTGTGAACTGCCCTCACTAGCCCTGCCACGTCTCAATGACTCTTACCCGCATAAATGTCGTTGCAGACATGCAGACAAACTGCTGTGCGGATGATGTTTATTTGGCGTTCTCGATTAATGCTTCATGCGGCTCATCCATTGCACTCAGTTATTTGATAAATTAAGTGCTTATCTGCAAGCTCACCGTTCGTATACCGTCCCATGCTCATCATACGCTGTAGTACTGGAATCAGGAAATCCTCACTTTCCTCTCCAGCTCTCGTGTAAGGCACCACATGAAATTCAAATGTTAATTATGTGCTCTAGCTTCCTTTGAAGTTGTCCGTAATATTTCCGGGACACACTTCACTTCAAAGTTCATTTAACCCTACGACGCCTAAGGGGTTGGCGGGTGAGGGGGGGGGGGGGGGTGTTGTGCAATGTACGATCAACTGTATTCAGGGTGAGTCACCTAACATTACCGCTGGATATATTTCGTAAACCACATAAAATACTGACGAATCGATTCCACAGACCGAATGTGAGGGGAGAGGCTAGTGTAATTGGTTAATACAAACCATACAAAAATGCACGGAAGTATGTTTTTTAACACAAACCTACGTTTTTTTAAATGGAACCCCGTTAGTTTTGCTAGTACATCTGAACATATAAACAAATACGTAATCAGTGCCGTTTGTTGCATTGTAAAATGTTAATTACATCCGGAGATATTGAAACCTAAAGTTGACGCTTGAGTACCACTCCTCCGCTGTTCGATCGTGTGTATCGGCGAGCACCGAATTACGTAGGGATCCAAAGGGAACGGTGATGGACCTTAGGTACAGAAGAAACTGAACAGCACATTACGTCCACATACTAACACCCTGTTACTGGTCTTTTTCACTGACGCACATGTACATTACCATGAGGGGTGAGGTACACGTACACACGTGTTTTCCGTTTTCAATTACGAAGTGAAATAGAGTGTGCCCCGACATGTCAGGTCTATAGATGTTCAATGTGGTGGCCATCATTTGCTGCACACAATTGCAATCTCTGGCGTAATGAATGTCGTACACGCCGCAGTACATCTGGTGTAATGTCGCCGCAGGCTGCCACAATACGTTGTCTCATACCCTCTGGGGTTGTAGGCACATCACGGTACACATTCTCCTTTAACGTACCCCACAGAAAGAAGTCCAGAGGTGTAAGATCAGGAGAACGGCCTGGCCAATTTATGCGTCCTCCACGTCCTATGAAACGCCCGTTGAACATCCTGTCAATGGTCAGCCTAGTGTTAATTGCGGAATGTGCAGGTGCACCATCATGCTGGTACCACATACGTCGACGCGTTTCCAGTGGGACATTTTCGAGTAACGTTGGCAGATCATTCTGTAGAAACGCGATGTATGTTGCAGCTGTTTGGGCCCCTGCAATGAAGTGAGGACCAATGAGGTGGTCGCCAATGATTCCGCACCATACATTTACAGTCCACGGTCGCTGTCGCTCTACCTGTCTGAGCCAGCGAGGATTGTCCACGGACCAGTAATGCATGTTCCGTAGATTCACTGCCCCGTGGTTTGTGAAACCTGCTTCATCGGTAAACAGGTAGAACTGCAACGCATTCTCTGTTAATGCCCATTGACAGAATTGCACTCGATGATTAAAGTCATCACCATGTAATTGCTGATGTAGCGGCACATGAAACGGGTGAAAGCGGTGACGATGCAGTATGCGCATGACACTACGTCCCGTGTACTCATGTGTGGGTTCATGACAACAGCAGCTAACACACCAACTGTACCCGCTTCTCCTGTGACGGGCCTGTTTCGGACTCGTTTGCGTGCTACGACCATACCTGTTGCATACAGTTGGCGGTAGATGTTTTGCAATGTGCGGCACGTTCGATGCTCTCTGTGCAGGTACCGTTCTGCATACACCCTGCAGGCTTCAGCTGCAATTCGTCGCCATAGATGAGTATCATCTCCGCCTTTTCAGAGTTCGAATACATCATGGTCACAGTTCCTACAACACTACACTATCACAGACGTCTGGTAACACGGTGTACTACAGTTGGTCTGCGTGCGGATACGAATGCAGAATAACAATAGCAGCAAGCGCTACATGAGGACACTGCGACAGCTAGACCAAACCACAACAGTGCACTACAGCCACACTCGTAAACACGGTCGTCATCGTAAACATGTCCCTGCAGATGCTGCTCCCCGGCCGTGGGCCGTGTTTGTTACAACACGCAACTGATGTCGGAGGTTTCAAGCGTCAACTGTAGGTTACAATATCTCCGGATGTAATTAACATTTTACAATGCAACAAACGGCACTGATTACGTATTTGTTTATATGTTCAGATGTGCTAGCAAAACTAACGTGGTCCCATTTTAAAAAAAACTAGGTTTGTGTTAAAAAAACATACTTCCGTGCATTTTTGTATGGTTTGTATTTAACAATTACACTAGCCCCTCTCCTCACGTTCGGTCTGTGGAATCGGTTCGTCAGTATTTGATGTGGTTTACGAAATATATCCAGCGGTAACGTTAGGTGACTCACTCTTTATATTGCTTAGTCTCAGCGCAAGTAAATATCATACAGTATTTTCCCTTTGAGTTATTGTTTATTGAATATTGTATGGAACTAGATAGTCAATAAATTATTATGGAAAACCGCTCTTTTGAAAGAAATAAAATTAAACTTTTAATTTGGCTTCAAAAAATCTCTCCCTTAGGTTTTCAAGCCACAGAAAATTTTTCTATGTAAGGTCTTTTATCTCCCACTTCTAGAAGAATACCAGTCTATGTTGCCTGTTGGCTGGCATTGCTAATATTCTGAACAATCAGTTTATTTCAACAAAAAGACAGTTTATGACACTGAGATTTTTTTAAATTTTGTATACATCCAGTGAAGTAGTTCAGTTCTCTCCTGTCCACATCGACATTCAGAAACGTCTAAAAGAATACGTGAATCGTCCTTAGAAAGAATTATGTATAAAAGTGTAGGTGGAGATTCTAACTCAGGGAGTGAAATTTAAAATGGAGGTGGTCTTATGATGATTCAGATCGGAAGAGTGATATCGACCTTAGGGACGATGAAGATAATGTAGCTTGAGGTAAAGACCATCAGGATGTGACTGGAGCCACGTCTGGAAGAAAGTATATAATCACACAGCCCTGAGTACCTTACAGGCCTCTTTTATGTATAGTAACGGAGTAGGTAGGAGTAACTGAAGCCGCTGTTTCCATCGTCCTGGAGAAGCCTTCATATCACTTGTTACACTTGACATAGTGGATCTTATAATAAAACATGCAAATGAAGATGCAGTTAGGTTGAATGAAACCTCTATTAATGAGAAAGAATTGTATGCCTTTATAGGAATACCAATGTTTGTGAGCGCAAATAAGGACAATTCTGTATCTGGTCAAACCAAATGGGTCGTCCTGTTTGCAAGAGTATAATCGCAAAGAAAACGTTTCAGGAAACTTACTGGAATCAATAGGATTCAAGACAAAACTACTCTCCAATAAAGAAAGGAAGCCGACAAGCTCTAGGCGCTTCAGTCTGGAACCGCGCGACCGCTACGGTCGCAGGTTCGAATTCTGCCTCGGGCATGGATGTTTGTGATGTTCTTAGGTTAGTTAGGTTTAAGTAGTTCTAAGTTCTAGGGGACTGATGACCTCAAATGTTAAGTCCCATAGTGCTCAGAGCCATTTGAACCATTTTGAACCGACAAGTTCACAGCTACCTATGAAGTTTTCAACAAAGTAAACGATAGGTTTCCACTACTGTATAAATCGCACCATTGCTCAGAAGCTCAGCATATTTAGAGGACTCTGTCCCTTCAAAGCATTTCTGAAGGAGAAACTGGGCAATTATGGCATCCTTTTGTGCATCATGTATTGGGCAGTAGGCAGATACATCACGAATTTGGAGCCCTATGCAGGTACCGAGTTTGTCCAAGGAAGAATGAGGTTAAACATCTGTCGTTAAACGTCTGGCAGTGCCTGTGCAAAATATTTGTCTAAACATTACTACAGACCAAGGTTACACATTTTCTGATTTGGCAGATGAGTTATATCAAGACTATGACGTTACTCTTGTAGAAACTCTAGTGAGACATGAAACATATGCCAGACATAATGAAGAACACATCAAATAGAGAGCTATTTTCGTCAGTGTTCTTGTTCACAGACCCAAAAATAGGTAGGCCACCAGTTACTTTGTTACTCTACAAAGTAAAAACAAAATCAAGTAATAGCTGGATGATGTTATTAGCTGAAGATATTGATACCGCACCAAGACGTAGAATAAGGAGAGAATAACAAAAGCCATACAAATGCTTAATAAACTTCCACTAAAGGTGCAACTGATACCATTGGTTTAATGGCTCGTATGCACATTTACAAGAGGGAAGCAAAGAGATGGCCTCTTACAGCAAATTTTCCTTCTTATCGGAATCCGTGCTATCAATGCACCAATGACATTCGTTTAGCAACATCCAGGATGGAATGAGAAGAAATACAACAAGCGGAAACTTTCTCTTCTGCAAGCTGAGTTGTAACTAGTGAAACACCAGATAGGAGAAAGAAGTGCTAATGGAAGAGTTATCTAACCGACCTGTTCATTTAGTGGAAAATATTCTGCGAAAGAAAATCACAGAAGCGACAAAACATGCAGATGAAATTCCTGAAGAGGAAGGATGGTGCCATGCTTGTGTAATATAAGCTAAAAGAAAGAAGCAGAAGTACAACCGTCTAAGTAAGCCAAACCGATGTTGTGGACAGTGTCATAATGTTCCAAGTAATATCTAGAATCAATTGTGGAGTGTGTCTCCTGCCTTGAATCTGAGGACTCAGAGTAGTTCGTGTAATATATCAATGCATTTGTACGATGGCATCATGAAAAGCAATGCCTTTGATTTTTTTATAAGAAAACCCTTAAAACATTTTAAATAAAAGAAATGTGATTAACATTCCACGCCTTTATTCTTCACGCCTATATATTTGCTGCTCTCTGCCGACAGAAGGCTCAGATTGTAGTGTGTAACATGGCCGTTTGTAACGGAACTATTTCGGTGCGTGAGGTATAGCTTGCTGTAACCGAGTTTCGAATTCGAAGAGCTCACCATATCTTTCAGCATGGCAATGCCAGAACACACGCTAGCGCTGCGAATTCTGCAGCAATCCGATGCCTTTCGTTTACTGTCACCGATCACCTTCATGTAGTCCCTTCTCAGCCCCATCATATTTTCGTCTGTTTTCAGAGCTTTAAAAGCACTTTCGAGGCCTTCGTTTCATGGTGATGAAGCTGCGACTCCGTCAACGAAGTCAGATATTCTACAGTAGCGGTATGAACAAACTGTTCTCTCGTTGGGATAAATGTATTCGTCGCCAAGGTGACTACGTTCAGAAATAAATATGTAGTCATGAAAAATAAAGATGCTGGATGTTAATAAAGTTTGTTTTATTTAGAAAGCTTTAGGAGTTTTCACATAATAAATTACGAAGCATTGCTTTTCAGCACCCCTCGTATTTTGTATCGTGGTAAGCCAGTATTTTATTGACTCAGACTTCAAGGTAATATTTATAACTATAAGAACATTTACAAGCTACTGCCGTAGTTAAAATACATAAACTTACATTAAAGTTGTAATTTTCTATCAGTAGGCTATTTTAATACCACTGGGTTCACCCCATTCGGCAATGATGTCACAAAAAATGTTTAGGTGCCCTAGGGTTAATGTGATTACCTGTACTGGTTGTTGGTGTGAAACAGAGTAGTAATGTAATGGATGGACTATTAAGTACAACAGTGACAAAAATTTCTCGACTGCGACAGTTTTAAATTTGAATATAATATTTGTTCCTAGATGCATTACCATGTTGCACCTAGATACATTTTTTCACATTTGGAAAAACCTTGCTTCTCCGGAGCAAATTCCTTAATTTCAGAAAAGACTGCAGCACCCATAAAGTGAACGCTATCATTTGAAAATGGAATAAGAGATTATATTAAACTTATATTACTTTGCTGGCTAGAGACGAAAGTCTGAAAATGTTCAGAGGTATAGCAAATTCCCCTAAACCAGTATATGGGTATAGCGATTTCGAGTTTCGGCACGTAAGAGAAAATGTCTCAGGTACCGACGTGCAATGCCTACACAGTGAAGAACGATAAAAAAATGTAGTACCGAGCCGATTGCTGTCTCCAACACATTTATAATGTGTGCTTCAGCAAAACTGCTCATCACAAATATTTCTGGAATGTTTTATGTTATCGTAATTCTGTTTCCACCCCCATTAACTGCGAGAAAGTCCTCACTAAACAACGAATAGTGTCTTTTCTTAGATTGACCGATCAGAGAAACTACGGTATCAATTCAGTTTTATTCAGATGGATATATAATATGCTCTGCTGTCGGTACTGCAGTTCTAAACGAGAGAAATTCAACGGCGTTCCACTCTTCTGAATCAGATTGCAAGTTTCGCTGTGATAACGATATGTATAACTTCGGATTCAACTGTTTTGTACATGAAACCGACCGTTGTTTTATGCATAATTTGCCAGATTAAATACCCATTTAAGAAAATACATGAAGTGTGATAAAGGGGAAGCGGAGCGTTTCACCACAGAGCTGTAGAAAGAAAAAACATAGAGCAAACGTAGTTTTCATTCAGTCTGTCTTGTTCACATCTGTCGAGTGCTATTTCTCCATGGACTGTTCAGAAGGAACGCGAAGACAGCAGCTGAACTGTACGTACAAATTTAACCTGACACACGTGCTTTGTCAAGTAAGACGTTTACACTAATGTCAAGGAATTCGTATTGGAAGCGTACTGAAGGACTGTGCATAGGTTGCGGAGCAAGCCTGCAACGATCGGAGCGAACGAAACATATGCTCTGGCAGCTGTTGCTCATAATATACATGTAGCCACCAGAGAAACTGCGAGTGCCGTTGAAATAAGTCAGCCCAGCGTTACTCACATTTTGCGAGCAGACAGCTCCCTTCCATGTGTCACTTCACCAACCGACTAAAAGCGGTACTGCAGAAAACATAACTGGATCTGTCGCTCAGTTCTGATGCGACAATAGGACAATAGCTTAGTTCTTCAAATGAACGTAACATATATTCAGTTTTATACCACTGATATCCGATCTGGAGACTGGTTGAATGTCAGATGCAGCAGAGTGTGAACTCTTGGTGTGGGTTCGCTGGAGACTACTTGACTGTTCACTTACATCATTGAAGAAACTTTAACGGTAATAAATATGTACCGACCTACTGCTGGCTCTTCTTGGGTAGGTACCAGATGGAGTACTTTGACGTACACTACCTGATCAAAAATATCCTAAAACCAGTACTCGACATCAGTATCGGATGTCAACCCATGACATTCACCACGGCTTGAACTCTGCTGTGGACAATTTCAGTGAGGTCTCTGAATGTCTCTGGGGAATTGACAGATATTTCTCTGTCGAAACATGATACCAGCAAAGGTAGTGATAGTGGATGCAAGGATCTCGAGTGAAATCGACATAATAACTCATCCCAAAGTCAATCCAACCGTTTCAGATAACAAGCCAGTCTATTTCAGGAATGTCTTGACCACAAATCACTGCCACGTAGATTGCGGTGTTGTTGTTCACAAATAATTGCCTCAAATATGCTGCTTGTTTATGCCATTACCTCACAGATGCTGCAGAGAACACTCTCGTGCAGATACAAATAGTAATTGTTCCGAAATAGCCCTCTAATGTACTCAGCACACAATGTTGCAAAATGTGCATATAGGCTTCCATATTGAAAGCGACCACATTCTAACGACAAAGAACATCCACCATACCGCAAAACCACCTCTTCCGTATGAGCCTAGCGAAGTGGCACTATATTTAGCGCAATTGAATCGCACTAGAGGGGACGACTCTTCAAATCCCCATCTGGCCATAGGTGAATCCCTAAATCGCACCAGGGAGATGGCAGGATGACTCCTTTAAAAGAGCACGGTCGATTTGCTTCCCCATATTTCCGCAATGCGTGACCAAGTGCACCATCGCTAGTTATAACACTGCCGACAGGACGCTAAACCTTTCTATCTTTTCTTCCTCCGTACTTTACTGTTTGCACCACAAATCGTGGGTGATAAGATTATGAAGGCATTCACCAAACCAAATCCCTTCCATCGGATTGCCATAGGGTACAGCGTGATTCAACACCACAAGTCACTTGCTTGCTGTCATCTTTGTCCACTGGCGTCGCTCTTTACAGCATCTCAGCCCCGCTTAATACAGACTATAGAAACGTAGGGCTAACGACGAGTTGCTCGACCACTGTACGCCATGCTTGTTAACTTCCTACGCTGAGTCGTCGTGGTAGACTGCCATTAGCATTCTGGAATTCACGGGTGTTTTCTTCCGCTGATTTCATGCGATTTTAAATGAACACTGTCAGGAATGCTTGACTGTTCCTGTCCGTCTATACAAGAAGTCCACCTGGTCTAGGTTTAGCTGGAATTGCCCGTTCGCTTAACCACTTAAAAATTGCATCACAAACCGTCGATTTGGGCAGCTTTAGAAGGGCTGAATGTTCCAATGAGCTCTCCTGACAGACCCATCCTGCTGTTATTGCTTTTTTACTGACAACGTAACACTCCCTGAGCCCTTTTATACTGGTGGACCGCCTCTCCAGGCATCAGGTGATCAGTTCCATATTACTTAGTTGTGCTGGGATGCATCAAATATTGGACTTTTTTTTTTAACCAGATTATCTTGGGTGCGTCATTCTGCAACACCCTATTTGCCTGGTACGGCAATTCAGTAGAACAACACAAACTTTCCCGTGAGACTGTAATGACTTATGTTCAAAACACATTCACCCAAAATTGTAAATTTTTGTGTCTCTACAAAGCTACCAATCGGATTTTCAGACTTGTGGAACTACGACAGTAGCACTATAAATTTCTACAGATCTATACGAAAAACCGTAGTTAACACTGATTTCTTTGTAATTAATGTAGCTGCGAAGAGTGATGATAGGTCATTTAGTGACGATCGTATCAGGATTTATGTGAGTGAAAACAGAATTATGATACTTTCAACGGCTCAGGAAATACCTGAGGAACACATCAGCTGAATCACCTTTTATATTGATGTAGGAGACAACGGAAAGTTGAAACCAGAAACCAGTATTCCATTAGGGCTTGAAGAGACCAGTCCGGCCAACACAGCAGGATAACCCTCACTTTGTGGACAGGACTGTTATAGTGATGATATTGGAAATACCCGATTCCAAAATGTTTTTACAATGTGGATAACTTATTAGCCCCTAAAATATTTGGGTAGGCGAAACACCCGAGTTCATTGTACCGCCAGACAAAAGTGATGGTATGAACTCAAACTAGATCTCACCATTTCCTTGTTCCACAAACAAATAAAGCGTTAAGAGTACTTCTGTAAGTAATACTGTTCATCTGCACTAACGAGACCGAGCGAGGTGGCGCAGTGGTAGCACACTGGACTCGCATTCGGGATGACGACGGTTCAATCCCGCGTCCGGCCATCCTGATTTAGGTTTTCCGTGATTTCCCTAAATCGCTTCAGGCAAATGCTGGGATGGTTCCTCTGAAAGGGCACGGCCGACTTCCTTCCCTAATCCGATGAGACCGATGACCTAGCTATTTGGTCTCTTCCCCCAAACAACCCAACCCAACCCATTAACGAGAAGTTTGTAAAATACAGACTTCGACCATATTATAACCTCCAGCAAATTTCAGTGTGACACTTTTTTTTTTTTTTGGATTGAACGGATCTCTGGTTGATTTCACAATTTTCATGGCTGTGATAGGTCCGGATGCTTGCCTTTCATCACAATGGGCGTGGCTGAAGTGTTGTGATGGCCAGTGGCACGCGGTGATCCATCATGCAAAGAGTATTAAGTAACAAGCTACAGCAGCGAAGACGCTACTGGCAAGATGATGACTGGCCTCAGCCGGACAAGCGTGCTGGTGCTGGATGTGGCGCGATGGACGGAGAGCACGTGGCCTGTTCCCGAAGCCGATGGTGACAGGCGGACGCAACGAACGTGTGACGTTACAGTAGCAGGCTTGTCCACCATACTTCGGGAAAGCTCGTCTCCGTTCAGGTCTCACGGGAAAGCAATATTTAATTGAAAAGGTACCGACTAAGGTCTTACTTTTGTCCTGTGCAATCGACAACTTGCACATATTTAAACGCGCATTCAAGAATTATTGCACTCGTCTGAAATAGTTACTCACTCCCCACCAGAGACGGCTGTTGGCAATCGTAAGACCTGCAGTGTCACGTGCTGTGGCGTATGCCTTCCTTTCTCGTGGACCTCAGATGCTCGTAGCGCTGATCGGAACGGAGCAGAGTGGCATGTGTCGGATAGCGCACAGTGCCAGCAGCAGCTGGTCTATACCTGTTTTTCAGGAGGAAGTATACACAAATACACCATGAACAAACGGCGGTCCCCAGAATGGATCATGGCAGTGGCATGTGCCCACATAGTGCGATGGCGAACAGTGGCGACACGTGCCCGTATGGGGTGATGAACAGCAACAGTATTGGCCTGCCAAGACGGCTACTGCTGAGTGGCTAGATATCCCAGACTCGAAACCCATGAAGGTTACAGCAGATGACTGTTACACAACGAATGACCTGTTGGTGAAAATGTGCCGGGTCGGCAGCATCCAGGCTGCATAGGCAGCTGCCGGCAACTACTGACGACCGAGTCTCGCGGTGACGATTTTCTGATTCATCTTGGCGTTAAGAGTGGTCTTTTTCCCATTGCTAGTAGCTGCCTACGACTGCGCGATGCCAGTCTTAATTAAGCGGTATAATGGTATGTGCAAGACAGGTCTGCAAGTGTTTCTGAAACAGCAGCGCTCCTGACTTCTAACAGGCTGGAGGTGCCAGAGGTAATCATTGAGCAAACATGACAAAATCTGTCCCAATTATCCCGTGATGTCAGAGCCTTCAGAGGCCCTTTTGGTGCTGCAACCTCTGAAAACTACTCCTTTCACAGGATGTGGAAGGAGTCTTCTTCCATTTCATCTTACAGAAGACATACTCTTTCAGAAGTACTTACTGAGAGCTCTTGCGACACCTCCCCCTGCCTCCTCCCTTCATTAAGTCGTTTTGCTGAGTCGCTCACAAGAGCCGTCTAATTCTCCAGGCGGAAGTGTGGCATCACACTCCTTTCCGATTTGGGATATCTGGTGTGCAAGATCATCATCACTTTACATTTCTGGAAAGATTCTTAATGACAAATTTCATAGTTTGGCGTGTACATGTAGTATACTCCAATTCTTCGTATTATAATATACCATGAACCACGGTGTTGTGAAATTTCACATTGTAGATGACCATCAGCCGCTTATCTTTATGCTCAATGTCGTCAGTTTCGATCAACATACGATCATCAAGGCGAAGGCTAACGGACAGACAAAACCTTTATAGTGCACAGACAAAATAGAAATTATGACGTTAAATAATGCAGAAATTACCTACAATATAGAGTGGTGCCTTATAAGTTGTGTATTTATACACTTGCCACACACTGTATAACTAATTATTCCAGTAGTACATCTCAAATTGACTACAACATTTATGTACTAACGAGAATATTGTCAGGCCATTACATTAACCAGAAATTATTAAAAGTGGACTGAGGTGTCTACAGGAAGGCTGGGTGGGGGGGGGGGGGGGGGGCATATGAGGGTTAACTTATCAGAACAATAGGCTTATAAAAATTATGCTAGCACATATTTAATGCGGCTAAGATCAAAAGAAAATATGGATGATAAAGAATTGGGTGGGAGGGGTGAGGGCGAGGCTAGAATTGGTGACAGTGACTAAGAAGGGAGAGACAAATTAGGGATTCCATGATTAAAATAGATGTGCTGAAGGAACGTATCAAAAATTACCATGTCATAAGTAAAATTGTTATACACATAACAAGGGCTAATTGGTTTACATGATGAGTATCTTCCTTACATTTGGTACTTAATTTCCATCTACACTCCTGGAAATTGAAATAAGAACACCGTGAATTCATTGTCCCAGGAAGGGGAAACTTTATTGACACATTCCTGGGGTCAGATACATCACATGATCACACTGACAGAACCACAGGCACATAGACACAGGCAACAGAGCATGCACAATGTCGGCACTAGTACACTGTATATCCTCCTTTCGCAGCAATGCAGGCTGCTATTCTCCCATGGAGACGATCGTAGAGATGCTGGATGTAGTCCTGTGGAACGGCTTGCCATGCCATTTCCACCTGGCGCCTCAGTTGGACCAGCGTTCGTGCTGGATGTGCAGACCGCGTGAGACGACGCTTCATCCAGTCCCAAACATGCTCAATGGGGGACAGATCCGGAGATCTTGCTGGCCAGGGTAGTTGACTTACACCTTCTAGAGCACGTTGGGTGGCACGGGATACATGCGGACGTGCATTGTCCTGTTGGAACAGCAATTTCCCTTGCCGGTCTAGGAATGGTAGAACGATGGGTTCGACGACGGTTTGGATGTACCGTGCACTATTCAGTGTCCCCTCGACGATCACCAGTGGTGTACGGCCAGTGTAGGAGATCGCTCCCCACACCATGATGCCGGGTGTTGGCCCTGTGTGCCTCGGTCGTATGCAGTCCTGATTGTGGCGCTCACCTGCACGGCGCCAAACACGCATACGACCATCATTGGCACCAAGGCAGAAGCGACTCTCATCGCTGAAGACGACACGTCTCCATTCGTCCCTCTATTCACGCCTGTCGCGACACCACTGGAGGCGGGCTGCACGATGTTGGGGCGTGAGCGGAAGACGGCCTAACGGTGAGCGGGACCGTAGCCCAGCTTCATGGAGACGGTTGCGAATGGTCCTCGCCGATACCCCAGGAGCAACAGTGTCCCTAATTTGCTGGGAAGTGGCGGTGCGGTGCCCTACGGCACTGCGTAGGATCCTACGGTCTTGGCGTGCATCCGTGCGTCGCTGCGGTCCGGTCCCAGGTCGACGGGCACGTGCACCTTCCGCCGACCACTGGCGACAACATCGATGTACTGTGGAGACCTCACGCCCCACGTGTTGAGCAATTCGGCGGTACGTCCACCCGGCCTCCCGCATGCCCACTATACGCCCTCGCTCAAAGTCCGTCAACTGCACATACGGTTCACGTCCACGCTGTCGCGGCATGCTACCAGTGTTAAAGACTGCGATGGAGCTCCGTATGCCACGGCAAACTGGCTGACACTGACGGCGGCGGTGCACAAATGCTGCGCAGCTAGCGCCATTCGACGGCCAACACCGCGGTTCCTGGTGTGTCCGCTGTGCCGTGCGTGTGATCATTGCTTGTACAGCCCTCTCACAGTGTCCGGAGCAAGTATGGTGGGTCTGACACACCGGTGTCAATGTGTTCTTTTTTCCATTTCCAGGAGTGTAGTTTGTCTTACACAGAATTTGTTACAATACTAAGAATTAGTATTGTAACATTAATAACCATATTACGAACGAACAGTAATGAAATTAACTTGCAAGATATGTTCATTAAGAAAGAGTATTTCGCAAAAACAAATATTCAAAGAAGGGGAAACCAGAAATCACTTTTATAGATTAGTGTTTATCAGTGATGGTTTATAAAACTGCCACATGCTGCTTGACAACAATTTCAAAAATGTATCTTAAATTGTATGAAACTTTTAACTATTAACATGAAAATACTCAGACTATAGGTTTAACCAGGATTTTTTAAAAATAGGCTGGGGTTCCTATAGAGGTCAGGGGAAGGAGGGATGGAGGGGGTGGCGTATTATCAGTAGGTAATTATTTCTTAAATAAAATGATCATATACACACATGCTCATAAATTAAGGATAATTGCAGAAAATGGTGCCGGACAACGTGGCACTACACTAAACTGGCGCTAATGACATAGGCACATAGGGAACACACGCGACACAGATATGTAAGTCCATGGTATTTGTGATAAGTTGAGAAGACCGTCCCGAAACACGTGTGCTACAAAACTCCACTGTTTCCTGCGCTGTTACTCCGACATTAATATGGGATATGATCACCATGCACACATACACACGCCGCACAACGGGTTGGCATACTCTGGATCATGTGGTCGAGCAGCTGCTGGGGTATAGCCTCCCATTCTTGCACCAGTGCCTGTCGAAGTTCCTGAAGCGTCGTAGGGTTTTGAAGACGTGCAGCGATACGTCGACCGAGGGCGTCCCAGACGCGCTCGATGGGGTTTAGGTCTGGAGAACAGGCAGGCCACTCCATTCGCCTCATATCTTCTGTTTCAAGGTACTCTTCCACGATGGCAGCTCGGTGGGGCCGTATGTTATCATCCATCAGGAGGAAGGTGGGACCCACTGCACCCCTGAAAAGGTGGACATACTGGTGCAAAATGACGTCCCGATATACCTGACCTGTTACGGTTCCTCTGTGAATGACACACAGGGGTGTACGTGCACCAATCATAATCCCACCCCACACCATCAAACCATGACCTCCATGCAGGTCCCTTTCAAGGACATTAAGGAGTTGGTATCTGGTTCCTGGTTCACACCAGATGAAAACCCGGCGAGAATCACTAATCAGACTCGTCCGTGAACACAACCTGGGACCACTGTTCCAGTGACCATGTACTGTGTTCTTGACACCAGGCTTTACGGGCACTCCCGTGACCAGGGGTCAGTGGAATGCACCTTGCAGATCTCCGGACGAATAAACCATGTCTGTTCAGTCGTCTGTAGACTGTGTGTCTGGAGACAACTGTTCCAGTGGCTATGGTAAGGTCCCGAGTAAGGCTACCTGCAGTACTCCGTGGCCGTCTGCGGGCACTGATGGTGAGATATCGGTCTTCTTGTGGCGTTGTACACTGTGGACGCCCCGTACTGTAGCGCCTGGACACGTTTCCTGTATGCTGGAATCGTTGCCATAAACTTGAGATCACACTTTGTGGCACACGGAGGGCCCGTGCTACGACCTGCTGTGTTTGACCAGCCTCCCGTCGCCCTAGTATTCTCCTAACGTCATCAATATGTATTCTTTGAGCCTTTTCAGCACACAGTCACCATTATCACATCTGAAAACGTCTGCACACTTACTTGCTGCACCGTATTCAGACATGCGCCAACACACCTCTGCGTATGTGGACTGCAACCATTGCCACCGTGCGACGACTGCAGGTCAAATGCACTGCATGGTCATACCCTGAGGTGGGACTTAACATCTGAGGTCATCAGCCCCCTAGACTTAGAACTACTTAAACCTAAGCTAAGGACATCACACACATACATACCTGAGGCAGGATTCGAACCTGAGACCGTATCAGCAGCGCAGTTCTGGACTGAAGCGTCTAGAACCGCTCGGCCACAGCGGCCGGCCCAGTGACTAGAGATGGTGTCGTTTAGGTAAGTATGGTTCTGGGCTGGAACCAATCCAACGATTTACCTGGCCAGTAAGACAAGTGTTGTGTCACATGCCCACTAGTTGGTTCAGTGATAGTAGCTGGGACATGAGCTCCCGAGAAGTCACAAGTTGTTCCATTAGTCAGCAACTCACGACTAACACTTCTAGTCTCATAACGGCTTTGGTTGGACCTACTTATAGTAATTTGTGATATTTACCTCGGTTTTGGGCGTGGGGTATGTCCAATGCATCTCGGCCCTTAAAGGGTAACGGTGCTCCACGAGACCCCGTGAGTATGCTCCTGCTCCTCCTTGTCCTAAAACATAACTGTACCTTACTTGGCTTTGTGGCAGTCTGGAGCACTCGGATCAGGCACATCGCGACGCATCCCCTCTGACATTGATTGAGTTCATCCGCTATTATTACGCGTATAGCTCTTCCTTTCTTTAGAAGTCAGTATCACCTCTTGCTTTTTTACACTATTTTCTGCCCCACCCCATCCTACTTTATTAGGTAAGTCTGAAACATTTGTACCGTGTGTCCATACTTTCTGTTGGAAATTAGACTGTAACATGGAGTTGGGCTCTGTTGATGCTGATAACTACCTTTGCAACATCACTACATGACGACAAGCTCTGCTCAGTTAGTGTCACTATGTGTTGTAGGTCAGCTTTTACTTTCTTCTTGAACTTCCATTGGCCAGCAAGGAATCTTCCCCAGGGCTACATTGTAGGGCTCAACTTCCCATGCACCATATGGTGCACAGCCTCCTGCAGTGCTGTTACTTCTTTCGTTGCATCCCCTATGACGACAACCAGTGACTGCAGAAAGCCTGCTACAGTTGTTATGGTATACAACAATTTTAGTTGGGTGTTTGTTACATTCATAGCTCAATTCAAGTACCCCATCGATTCTACTGTTAGTTCTCGCAATTTTGAAGTGTCATTCTGCGAGCCCTCCCTGAAGTTTGTCAAATGTGTAGTGTGCCACTCAATTACAGCTTTATTCCTACTTGCTACTTCTCTTATCTATCCCAGTGTATCGTTCAACTCTTGGATGTCGAAGGCCAAAAGACTGTCGTCAGCAACAAACCATCTGCGTCCAACCATATTCCCTCACGACGCATCAGTTTGTGTGGCACGAAATCTTCTAATGGTTCAAATGGCTCTGAGCACTATGGGACTTAACATCTGAGGTCATCAGTCTCCTAGAACTTAGAACTACTTAGACCTAACTAACCTAAGGACATCACATACATCCATGCTCGAGGCAGGATTCGAACCTGCGACCGTAGCGTTCGCGCGGTTCGAAACGAAATCTACTTTGGTTAACTGCTCCAATAGTCACTCATAGGATAAATATAGTTACTGATACTCCCCTCGTATTTCCTCCAGACCTCAAAGTGTAACTCAGTGAACTTCTGCTCGAGCCGCCATAGTTTTTTCTCCACTTCCCACAGATGTATGCGAATTTTTAGCGCCCAACGGTGGATGGCTAAGATTACCCCTCCTTCCAGTTTCTGATTCATCAGTACACTCCCTTCCCCATTGAATAGGTGTCGCCTTGGTGGAACTATGACACGCATCATGGCTGCCTTGGTGGCAACTCCACGTGGGGAAAGGAAGCCTCAGTCCTTCCCACCCCCTACTTTAGAAGCCAGGATGCTCATGATGCACATTAGAAATTATATAAATCCCTCTGTCACCTTAATTTCCTGCAAAATAGACTCAAAGTCATTACTATTGTTATAAAATATATAAATATAAATAAATCTCCCAACGTTAACAAATCATGTCCTAAACAAAACAAGAAAAAGTACGCCAACATTGTACAATTTCGGCGACGTCCTATGTATCCTTTATTTCCTACATGATTGATAACACACAAGAAATCCTTGGAAATGAACACAGTAGCCTACCTATTTGTTTTCGTAACCTCAGTCCACATAGCATTTCCTGTGGGACCTGTACGAGAGTTTCCACGTTCCTACTCTCGCCCTTGCCCCTAATGTTATCTCAGGCTGTGGAAGTGGTACCTGCCATAATATATCCGAAACGCCTTTAAATGGACGAATGCAGCCTACATCGACAATAGCTCACTGTGCTGGCAACTGCACTTTAACGTTTATTGTTGATGTCATGTCAAGAACTTGGTATAGTCTGCGATATCGCATGATAAACTTCTTTGTCTTATTCTTCAGAATGTACAGGCTAGTTTTACCCATTGACCGAGCCCATTCTCTGGAAATTTACCACTATGTTGTCCCTTTTTCCCCTGACGTTTGAGTGGTGGAATGTTCTAGCAAAGTCCCTTAGAGGTTACCCAGTTTCCCTATCTTTGTTTTAATAAACTCAACTGGTTGTGGCATTTTCTTTCCATACATCATATCACACCGCGAGAAACCAATGCTATCATTTACCTTTGAATTACATGTCACCATGACATACAGCAAGAATACATCCACATCTTTATAGTGACTCCTAAAGTAATATCTCATGAACTTATCTATCGTTTGGCAAATATTTTAGTCCTCCTATTAGTCTGTGGCCGTAAATGTCTAGTTCTTAGTTTATATATACATAAATGTTTCATTATATCTGGAGTAGAACTGGAGCCTTGCTCTGGAATTATCGTCTTGGGTGTCAAACTTCATCAACCAGTCATATACTATTACATGTGCTATGGTGCTCGCTTGCTAATTAGGGATGGTGATCAGCACAACACATATGAAAAATGATCTGTAATACTCAAGAGTGGCGATTACACGCTGGTGTCTGGCTAAACTAACCTAAGATGTCAATTACGGTCATCGTCATTATTTTGGTCGCCCCCACTAACCTCTGATGGCTTAAGTCTGCATGCTACACACTTGGTGTTTCCACGTCCTCCTCTAGTAATGTTTGGTAACTTTGAGACCAATTGTCATGCGTCTTCCATGTCAATGAACATGTGATCACGTGCAGAACACTTCTTCTCATAGTGCAATAGGTACTACACTGAAGAGCCAAAGAAGCTGGTACACCTGCCTAATATCGTGTAGGGCCCCCACGATCACGCAGAAGTGCCGCAACATGACGTGGCATTGACCCAGCTAATGTCTTAAGTGGTGCTACAGGGAACTGATACCATTAATCCAGCAGGGCTATCCGTAGGAGTACGTGAGGATAGTGATCTCTTCTGAACGGCACGTTGCAAGGCATTCCAGATATGCTCAATAATATACATGTATGTGGAGATTGGTGGCCAGCGGTAGTGTTCAGAGTCAGAAGAGTGTAGCTGGAGCCACTCTGTAGCAGTTTTGGATGTGTGGGGTGTCGCATTGTCCTTCTGGAAATGTCCAAGTCCGTCGTAATAAACAATGGACAAGAATGAATGTAGGTGATCAACCAGGATGCTTACATACATTAGAGTCATATGTCTACATATGACGTATCAGGGGTCCCCTATCACTCCAACTACACATGCCCCACACCATCACAGAGCCTCCACCAGCTTCAATCGTTCCCTGCTGACGTGCAGGATCCATGGATTCATGAGGTTGTCTCCAAACCCGTACACGCAAATGCACTCGATTGACCGATTGATTGAGAGGGTTTATGCAACCAAACGGCAAGGTCATCAGTCCAGCGATTCCGAAGTTACTCACAGAAGAAAGAGGGTCTGCTAAAAGTGGACAGATCCAGTAAGGGGAGTCATAAAATAATGAAGTTAAAGCACACATAGCAAAAGGCAGAAAGGTGAGGTCACATACAAAACTCGAGAAAAGGGCGATCTTTCCATAGGGAAGAGGTCATGGGGTCACAGACCAAGAAGACATGAAGAGAGATCCCAATCACAACGACTGTGCCCCTGCTCCAGAAGTAAAGCAAAACCTTATAAGGAATCTGGAAGACGATACTTAGGACGAAGGGGTCAAAAGAAGTGGATATTCACCCAATATTGGGATACCATCAGTCTCGCTCCACAATTAGATTGTGGGGATTGTTCATTACGTTGGAGGAAACAATGGGTGAACCGGATATGACCGATGTATAGGAGGCTTAAAACAGTGGAATACTTCCAAGAGGAGCAGAGCCAAGAGGGCCAAATTGCAGTAGACTCTATAATTGTGCAGAGTTTATTACTATGAACAGTATCACACCATATGGCATTCCGATTTCGGGCAAAGAGAGTTTTGACATAGATCCGCATATCTGCAGATGGAATCGTGAAAGGAAAAATGGAGGTAAGTATCTGCTTCTCTAACCAAACGGTCAGTCATTTCACTCCCTGGGATGCCCGCATGAAGTGGGACCCAGAGAAAGAGAACTAAGCAGGCGGCCTGACGAAGGGCAGAGACCGAAGGATGACGAGAGTAGCATCGGTTGATAGCCTGCAAACTGCTCATTGAGCCTGGACAAATTAAAACATTGTGGAGGGAGGCCTGAGAAACAAAATGATGGGCTCTGTGAATGGCTAGAAGCTGTACTGTGAACACATTACATGATTCTAGTAATAAGTGGTGTTGTAAGCCAGTAGGAGACATGAAAGCGCATACCATCTTATCGATTGTCTTAGAACCTTTAATGGAGAAAATGGTGACTCCCTGGAACTCAGCAAGGATGGCACATACAAGATGCTGGAAAACCATAGGAGTGAAAGAGACCTTCGGACCCTGGAGTACGTCACTCCTAATCCATGGTCCAGGCACCCTCCAAAAGGGGTGTAGGAAAAAATAGACAGTGTGCATGCCAGTGAGTGCATATGGAGATTTCAACACAGGGAAGTGAGATGCATGCCAACTGGCAATCCCACTCGCGGGCGGTTGTCAAGAGGGAGACATCCCTCGTTTGCAAAGAGGACAGAGTACACAGAATGGACAGGGAATTGGCGAATCGCGGCTGCTTAAGAAACCAGGAGTTGTCGTCATCTTATCTGTAGAGAGGGAATTTACACTTCTGTATTGAGACTGTTAACTGGACCAGTGCGAAAAGCACCAATAGCCAGATGCACTCCATGATGGTGAACAGGGTCACTTAGTTGCAGAGTGGAGGAAGCTCCTGAGCCAGAAACCTGACTGCCATAATTTAGAATGGGAAAGACCAGAGCATTGTAAAGATAAGAGAAGAGTGATATAGTCTACACCCCATGATGTGTGGCCAGGAGGTGGAGAGAAGTAACCTTCCGCATGCATGTAGTCCTTAGGTGGCGAATATGAGGCAGCCATGTATGCATGTCATCATTTTAACAAAAACTAAGCCCAAGAAACGGGACTATGCTACATCATCGAGGTTGCCTAAATGACGTTCTGGATCAGGGTTTACTGTGGGTCGACAGGAAAAACCCATAACTTGCGTTTTAGAGAAAGAAAACTGGAATCCAGGGGAGATGGCCTACGTAGAGGCCTGTCGGATGGCACCTTGGAGCCAGCGCTCAGCAGATGCTACTGAGTGCGAGATGCACCAGGTTAAAAAATCGTCGACAGACAATCCAGGGGAAACAACAGGCCCAACAGGTTACAAGCACGACTATGACACATAGCACAGAAGCCTGTGAGATACTGTTCTCCTGAGTGCGAGGGGTGCTGAGTGAAGTGCCAACCTGAACCTGGAACAGCCGGTGAGATACATACCGGCGGATAAAAATCGGAAGTGGACCGTAGAAGCGCCAGTCATGGAGGGTAACTAAAATATTATGGCATCAAGCCGTGTCGTATGCCTTACGTTGCTCAAAGAAGACTGCAACAAGGTGCCAGTCGTTCCGGGTGTTAGCCGACCGGTCTGGGGCGCTACAGTCATGAACTGTGCGGCTGCTCCCGGCGGAGGTTCGAGTCCTCCCTCGGGCATGGGTGTGTGTGTTTGCCCTTAGGATAATTTAGGTTAAGTAGTGTGTACGTTTAGGGACTGATGACCTTAGCAGTTAAGTCCCATAAGATTTCACACACATTTGAACATTTTTTGCCAGTCGTTAGTGAAAGTCTGTCGAATTGCTGTTTCAATCTGAATAAATGGTCAATTGGAGATAGGACTGCCCAGAAGCCACATTGATATGGGGACAAAAGGCCCCAAGATTCGAGTACCCAACATAATCTGAAGCTGACCATCCTCTCAAGCAGTTACAAAGTACATTCATCAGGCTAATGGGGCAGTAGCTGTCAAGACAAGTTGGCTTCTTCCCGAACTTAAGGACAGGGATAACTATATGTCTCACCATTGTGATGGGAAAGAACTCATGAGCCAGATTCGATTGAAGACCCAGAGGAGATGTTGCCTCTGGGGAACATCGAACTGTAGGATCATCTGCTGTCGATGGAAACTTGGTCAGGGTCGTCTCTCACGAAGAGGTAAGAGCCTGCCAGAAATTGCATTCATAGGGCTCAGCATGGTGTGGGTTGAAACAGAGGGGGTCTGTTCAACTTGGCGTTTCTGACAGAGAAAGGTAGCAGGATAGGAAGAGGATGTGGATGCCATTGCAAGGTGTTCTGCGAGGACCAATGGATCAGTGCACAGGGCACTTGTACGTTAACACACTGAACAATTGACTGTCGCTGGAGGCCCAGATGACTACTGAGCTTTGACCAAACCTGGGGTGAAGAGGCATATGTCTCCAGGGAGGAAACGTAGCGCTCCCAGTATTACTTTTTTCTCTGGTTAGTAAGGTAACGGGCCTTAGGACAGGGAAACTTCGAAGCATGGATGTTGGTCTGTGAAGGGTGCCGTTTAAATCGCTACAACGCCCATCATTGGTCCTGGGTAGCAACTGCTACATCCTTGGCCCACAACAGTACCAGTCGACGACGAGGGGTGGCTGTGGACAGGGGGACAGCAGTGCCAGCAGCATAAAGAATAGTGGCAAAGATGCCTTGCACACCCGCATCAATGCAGTTCTAGAGCGAGTTGGCGAATTGCACGGCAGACATATATAAAGGCCAATTGGCCCAACAGATTTCCCTACATGGATGCCTGTCTGCCTGGCGGCAGCAGAGGAACGATAAAATCACTGGAAAGTGGTGACTGTAACTAAGGTCATCATGGGATGACCAAACTAGGGAAGCCACGAGACCAGGTGAGTAGATCGTGAGACTGGTAACAGTAGAGGTGGCATGAGTAGCACTGAAGAGGGTAGGAGAACCATCACTGAGGAAACACAAATCGAAGTCTGTAATACGTTGGTCAATTAGGAGACCCCCTACCTGTTGAAGTGGCACTCAGCCAGAGTAGACGAAGGGTGTTGAAGTCTCCAAGGAGGAGAAACGGGGACACGAGTTGCTGTATGAAGGTAGACAGTTCAACATAAGGAAGTAGCCTAGCAGTAATTGATGGAGTCGTTTGCAGGCTAGCCCTATTGCTTCCAGGTTGTTGTGGAGGGATATCGTCATACAGGACATCAGAGCAAACCAAAGAACAAGACCTGCAAGATGCTATCTCGGGCCGGCACATTTCTGACCGAAAACCCAATAACTACGAAATGTTGGAGAGAGATCATCACAAAAGTGCGTTTCTTGGAGAGCAAGGCAGAATGCAGAATAGGAGGAGACAAGACGTTGTATTTCCAGTAGGTGACGATAGTATCCGTTGCAGTTCCACTGGATGATCGTGTGGTGAGAGACCAGGTTAGACATACATAAGCCAAGAGGAGGTCATGCCACTCGGTAAGTGGTCGTCACTGACAAGGATGGTCCATAAATGAGATGTCAGACTCAGGTTGTGAGAGGGGACATGGCACCGGGGGTTGGCCTTGTCTGGTACTTATGTTTCGTCTTCATGCCTTTCAGATGTGGTGGAGGGCAGGGAACAGAGGGAGTACAGGCACCTGCTAGATCGGGACCTGAGAGAGACTTGGTGAGGTTGGGGTGCACAGATGATGCATCTCATGGCCGAGTTGTGGTGGGAGATTTCCAGCCTGAGAGACGTTGGTGAGAGGAGTCCTAGGGGTGGCGGGGGGAGGGGAATGGGAGGAACCCCATCACTGGCAGGTGGCGATGAAGGGGGGCACTTCTTTGGCCAAGGAGGGGGAGCAGCTCCCAGACATGAGGCCATGGAAACAGCAGGGGAGGGATAGGAGGGATGGGGCAGAGGTAAGGAAGAGGTAATAGTGGAAAAGGATGGAACAGAGGCAAAAGTTGAAGATAGCGACACTGGATCAAGTCTCTGATACTTTTGGCCAGCCTCAGCATAATGGGACTTGTACTCTTGGATGTTCCATTCCCTCTTGTAAGCTGCTCAGTCCCGTGAGCTAAGGGAGTGGCAGTCATGAAAACTGACACACACAGGTGGCGGAATATAGAGGCTTCCCTCATGGTATGTGTATCCATTCACCGTACAGAGGGTCCACCGTACAGTGGGAAGACATATGCCCAAAACACAAGCACCAAAAGCACCTCATGGGTGGTGAGATGTACAGCCTCAAATCACATCAGTAGCACATAACCTTGAACTTCTCTCAGAGGATATGCCCCTCAAAAGCCAAAATAAAGGTGCCGGTATCGTTACAGTCGTCTTTGTGACCCTTCTGCACGCGTCGAACAGAATGAATGACACGTCGCTCCAGATTAGCCCAGAGTTCCTCATTGGTTTGCAGGATTAGATCCCTATAAAAAATCACTTCCTGGACCATATTCAGAGATTGGTGAGGAGTAATAGATACTGGGACATTGCCAAGACGATCACAAACACAAAGAGCTGCAGATTGGGTGGCAAAAGAATTTTTTATCAATGGGAAGCCTGACTGCATCTTCCACGTCACTAAACTTGTCCTTGGTATTCTCCACAAAAAACAAAGGCTTTGTGGCGATGAATTTGGCCCCAACCATCCTAGTACAGACGAGGTAGTTGGTGAAGTGTTTCATCCCTAGACAGCAAGCCTGGCCCCCTCCCATGCTGTAGCCACGGAAGGGAAGACTGCTGGTTCATATGAAGCAGTATTCAATGATCCTTCAGCATTCGAATAGACAGCCATTTGAGAATGGCTAGATTATTGCTGCTTGATACGCTTTATGCACCAAGCATCCGCTCTGTTACTACCCAATCCGATCAGGGGCTGTTCCCATGGGCGCCACTCAGCCACAGCAAGGGCCGCCTGGCATGGCGGCCGTTGCCGGTGTTTCCGATGCTCCAAGAAGACAAGCAACCACTCCACTAGATGCGGAGGGAACAGCTCAGGTACCAGTAGTGAGATCCCTGTGTTATCAGGCGGCTCAGCCAGATATGTACGTAAGAACCGCACAACAGGAACTGGCTACACATTCTGGTGACCCAGCTGGGTGAAAGGGAGTTACAGTGGGGTAGGCAGAGGTGAAGGAGGGGGGAGGGGAGGAGAGTACTCCACACTGTAGAGGGTTGGGAGGTAGTTCTTCCCCAAATGACTGACACTAAAAACAGAATGTTCAGAAGAGGAGGTCAAACCTCAAGTGGGGACCTAAATGCCAAAAAGGATGAAAGAACAAGCAGAAGGAACAAAATTTCAAGCAATACAGGGAACCAGATGGGTAGCTAGAACACGAGAGAGTGGAAGGAGGAGACAACGGGGAAGGAACGAGGGTAGGGAGGGAGAGCAGGGTGAAAGAATGCAGCCAGGAAAAGGAGAATTGGCTGCAGTAGCTCGGAGCCCCATGCGCGCCTCGCACGAACTCAGGATTGAACCGTGAGCCCCCTGAGAATCTATCCATTCGATACAATTTGAAACGAGACTCGTCTGACTAGGCCACATGTTTCCTGTAGACAACAGCCCAATGTCGGTGTTGACAGGCCCAGGCGAGGTGTAAAGCTTTGTGTCGTGCAGTCATCAAGGATGTATGTGTGCGCCTTCGGCTCCGAAAGCCCCTATCGATGATGTTTCGTTCAATGGTTCGCACACTAACACTTGTCTATGGCCCAGCATTGAAATCTGCAGCAACTTGTGGAAGGGTTGCACTTCTGTCACGTTGAATGTCTCTCTTCAGTCGTCGTTGGGCGCAGGATCTTTTTCTGGGCGTAGCAATGTCGAAGATTTGATGTTTTACTGGATTCCTGATATTCACGGTACACTCGTGAAATGGTAGTACGGGAAAATGTCCACTTCATCGCTACCTCGGAGATACTGTGTCCCATCTCTCGTGCGCCGAGTATAGCACAGCGTTCAGACTCACTTAAATCTTGGTGACCTGCCATTGCAGCAGCAGTAACCGATCTAACAACTGCGTCCGATACTTGTTGCCTTATAAAGGCGTTGCCGACTGCAGAGCCGTATTCTGCCTGTTTACGCGTCTCTGTATTTGAATACGTATGCCTACACCAGTTTCTTTGGCGCTTCAGTGTATGATGCACGGCGAAAATGTCATTGTCCTACATAACAAGCCATCATGAATGCCGACTGCAGCTGTGTTTTGGGTAGCTCTCTGTCTGCATCAGTGGCTTCCACCTTCTGCCATTCCGCAAGGCTAAGACCAAGTGCCTATATGCATGCAAGTTTCAACGACATTATAATGTGAAGATACACTGTATAAATACAAGTTATCTATAGATCTCACATAATTAAATTTTCCTTCTAACATTATCATAGGTAAAGTTGAGACTCATATGTCTCACGGAGAGTTTGACTGAATGACATCTATAGGTCATCTATGGCTCAGGTACAGGCAGGATTTCCCCGTTACATCAAAAGCTGGGATGCTATTCCAATACCAGAGTGCCTTGGTAGCAGTGACGATTTAGGCAGGGAAATGTAAGTTGAAGACATGAACTGAAGTTCCTGTTAGGGAGGGCATTGGACAACGGTAGTCTGTGCAGCTCTGTTCCATATACTGCTACAGTGATGTAATGGCTAGCTAACGTCTGCCTAACAAGCAAGGTGGAAAGCGTTCAAGGCCTCGCCATGGCACAAATTTTAATTTATTTCTTAGCTTCTATCATTATCATTGATAAAGTTGTGACTCATATGTCTCAAGGAAAATTTAATTACATGAATCGATAAAATAGTCAATTATTCTGTGGTAATCAAGAAATATGCGAGGGTAAGGATTGTGGACTCTGTGACATATGGAAGTCTGGATCGATCCTGAAGGTCTGCACAGATAACCAAAGTGGTTCAGGTGACCATTCACAATAAGCGGGAAGTCAGGGTTTGAGTCCCAGTCCAGCAAGAATTTTCATGAGTCACAAAAAGTGGACGTCAATGTGTAACTGCACAATGCAAACCCATTTCGTAATAGCTTCCCCCACATAATGAATGAAGGAATTAACTGAAAACGGATGGACATCAGCTCTCAAGGGAGACGTATATTTCCCACCATAGCGAATGCAGTAATAAAGCATGCCGTTGCTCAGAGAGTACCCCGGCTCCTCTTTAGCATCTATTATTTGTTTTTTTTATGACTTACCACCGGGCATCTGCATCCTATTTTCCCCAGGTTTCTAAACAATCCTGGAATCTCCCCTAGGATCGCGGCGACGCTTACATGCTCTTCAGTATCTTGTAGGGGTTTGGCGGCTTCGGACTAATAATGGAACATGGGGCGGAAGGCGTCAGCTATTACGTTGTCCGCCCCGTTGATGTGCCTAACGTCAAACTGGAAATCCGAACCCTTCGCTGCCCCTCAGGCGATCCTTTCAGTGTTAAGCGCCTGGCTGACACACAGATCAAGGCCTAGTTACTAGTTACTAGTTTCAAGTTTCAAGTCGAAGTGGTGTGCTTCATGTAAAATTTTAATTTTACCAGGTTAAGTAGGATGACCAGCACCTCCAACTCAGAAACGAAGTATTTACTCTCACCAGCACATAACGACACTGAAGAATAGGGAATTGAATGCATTGGACAGTAAGATAAACTCAAGATCGAAGTTCATAATGGGCAACACAGGCACACTGGGTAAAGTCACTTTTGAAGCATCGAACATGGGTTGCCTCAACTCTTCACTCTTACGTGAAAACTCAATTAGGGGTGTGGCAATTGTGTAAAACTCAGAACATTTTTATGAAAATATTTACCATTCCTATAAATCCGGCTACGCATATCTTGTCTTGCGGTGGAGGTGTCAAATGAATTTAATGTGGTCCTGATTTACTTTTATTCATTAGCGGACACAATTTGTTCAAAAAATGAAATTTCCTGGCTTCACTTGCAACCATTTTGCCGTCAGCTCATCATCAAGAAACCAGTGTAGGACTTGCCATAAATGATCCAGATGTTCATCAAAAGGTTTCACTAGAGATGACAACACCATCCAAGTAACTGTACATACACACCTAAACTTCAGGTCTTCTTACTCACAATTCAACAACCACAACGACATTGCTCACCACGTAGCAGGCTGAAAAAGGACATGATTGTAGTTAAATAGATTTCAGGTAGTGCAGAACACCATGAGAGGTTTAGATTCCTTGGCCGGTGGCAGTCTATGGTATGCTTGATTGAGATCTAGTACGGTGATATACTCAGCTCCCGTTAATCATATAAAATATATAATGCTGGTCCTGAAAGAACAAGGATTCTATCACAGACTTTTGATTAAGGAAGCAGTAATCGATAAGTGGCTGAGTCTCTCATCACTTGGCTTAGGCACCAAAACTACAGTCGATCGATATAGGGAATCAGAATGCCTTATCAAATCATCTGCCAAAAGTTGGTCTACAGTCTCTTGCAACTCACTCATCTTATGAGGCAACAACCACTTAGAGGACTGATAGAGATGGATCTAATCAGTAAACCAAAATTTAAATATACAGTCTTATCAGTATCGCATAACTACCGTCAGGAAACTTGTCCAATACTTCCAGTAGACCTTGAGCATGGGCTTCACTTAAATGAGCTACATCAATGGGGGATCATATTTGTTTAACATTAAACACTCTTTCAAGGTGTTTATGATTACATGGGTCACAATTCTTACATGTCTGAAAGTTAAACATATATTTTCTACTAACATAATCTAAAATATATTCTTTTTTCCAGTAAATCACATCCAGGGAATACCTTGGTAGACATGCCCTTTACAACAGTAAAATTTATCAAACGTGAAAGGTCAGAAGTTACTAAACAAACACAATTTTTTCGCAAAATAGGCAACAACTCTCTATTAACAGCCTGACATGGCATTTGTACCTGTTGCAAAATAGGTAGATTACCCATCTGAAGGAGCCTGTTATACCACAGGAAATCAAGCAGGGAGATATTACGAGTTCAACAAAGTGTAAGTGGGCTCATGATTAAAAGCAGTACAAATAAAAGGTAAACCAGATCTAAAAAGTGCTTTGACTTTACTACGAGCCTTAAGGAGCCTCCAAAAGCTCTTACTGTCTGCTGCCACTTCATGGCGTTAGCTTCGCTCCGCCCTGTCCCAGTTTTGTACCAAACAGCATGAATGACTGCACTGAAAACAAGTCCTATTATGGGATCCTCTCACCTACGATGCCATTCTCTATGACGCATTCCAACTTACAAGTTGCTGTGACCTCTACTGACCATCATCACGCTTTTCACCACTAAAACGGATGTTATCGATGACCACAACCGGCCTGTGAAATTCGGTGACCTTCTCAGGGTTTTTAGCGAAGAAAATACTTAACTGGTACACTGGTCGCACACTTTCAAAAACATTATTGTCTGTCTCTGCCTCTTAATCGCCTTGATTACGGTCGATGATCGCTTCAATGTAGAAGTACACAAGGCTCGAACTCTTACAGGAATCGGCGAAATGCCGCGAGTAATGGGGATAAAGGGCTAAGGGCACTACATTAGTAGTTTGTAAATAAGTTGAGAATGAAATTTCAGTGGACACAATACGAAAACAACTTAACGGGGGGGAGGAAGGTGCAGGCTGAGTTTAAGGAAGGCAATTTGTTGCTTCACAGTAGTTGGTAATCCTTCAACTGTAGTGTACTGTATAATATAGAACTTGGGACCCAGAAACGTCGGAAGTCTAGCTTTAGACTTCGTGTCCGGCGTAACCCTCAGTGGTTCACAACCTCACAACAGGCTACAGTAGTCCACTCACCCTACCGCCGCCCCACACCGAACCCAGGGTTATTGTGCGGTTCGGGCCCCAGTGGACCCTCCCCCCATCCCCCACCCCAACCCCCACCTCCACCCGGGGAACATTTCACACCAGACGATTGTAACCCCAATGTCTGCGTGTTAGAGTAATTAAGGTGTACGTGTACATGGAGAAAGTGTTTGCGCAGCAATTGCCGCCATGGTGTAACTGAGGAGGAAGAAGGGGATTCAGCCCGCATTCGCCGAGGCAGACGGAAAACCGCCTTAAAAACCATCCACAGACTGGCCGGCACACCGGACCTTGGCTCTAACCCGCCAGGCGGATTCGTGCCGGGCTCCAGCACGCCTTCCCGCCCGGAATGCAGTGCGTTAGATCGCACGGCTAACTGGGCGGGCCAATCCTTTAATTAATAAGATATACTTAAAAACATCAATAACATCTAAACCAATAGTAACTGTCAGACTGATTTCAGGATGACGAATCAAAGTGACCAAACTTACAATTTTTTTTCCCTTTTTCAGGACAAGTAATACCTCCTAAAAATAACAAGTTTAACATTCATAACATTACAGCTCGAGAGCCCTTTAGGCATCCGTAAGATTTGAACTAGGCAAATCTGAGTTCACTAAAACAGCAGAAAGAGCATTAATATAGTAAGCCGGCCGATCTACATTTTACAACCACTCAACCTATAAATGAAAACAAGTAAGGTAGCCGATCTTCATTTTACAACCACTTAACCTATAAATGAAAACGCTATTCCCATATCACTAATTAGGCCTACTCAGCCTTTTCTCATAAACTCATTTTGTCATATCTAGCTGTAAACTCAGAACTAAACTTTCTCATTTCCCTTAGGATCTTAACTTAGCAGTACATTAAAATCAACATAAGCGATATTTGTACTAATATTGTTTTACTTCTTTCGTCTTTGTATTCCTTACGGTATGATCTCTCTCAAACTTGTGCATAAACAACCTAAATATCTTTACTCACTGACTTTCGATACGACTGGGTCTCCTAGTCCACTCCATAACTGATTAATGCTTCACCTAATTCTCCCACATGATACAATTGATACGAATTGACTGTTTTCCTACTTTAAAAATATGATTCGGATTGTTGTTATTCTGATTGATTATAATATATAAGTAGCGTTTAAGGTCAATATTCTCACAAACTATCGGTTATTCTTACGTAGTTACAGCTTAAAACCATTAAATATCAACATCTGGTCACGTGATCGAAAATGCTCTGTTACTGGCTCATACTCTTGTTTTTTGGGGAAGGAGACCAGACAGCGAGGTCATCGGTCGGGCTCTTACTCTGGTGACACCACAGGCTAGGAGTAAGAGGAAGATATGCGTGTGTTACGGAGCGTTAGCCGAAGTTACGAGGTTTTTACGTACTTTTTCAGCAAGCAGTTTAACTATTTAATGATGGAAAACCCAGTCGAAACCTTAAGAAACAGTAAAAGGGAATTTTGCGAACGCTGATAGAGGAAGCCTTGCGAAGGTTGACACGTTTATGCTCCACCCATTTAGAGCGGCGATATGTACAACGACGGAACGTTCCCTGCTCCCTGCAACATTATTAAACTCACTCAAAACAAAGGAATTATATTACTTTTGCAGATGGGTCCGTGTAATGTAACTAGATTGTCGATTATCAGTCACGAGCTATGACTGAAAACACAATAAAATCATTCTTAGCAAAACTTATTGCTGATTTCCTCTCTAGAAGACACTCAGTCTAACTGCAGATAAAGAGGTCACATGTTCTAATCCTGGAAGGATTATATGTTTTTAAAAGTTTTCCACGAAATACGTAACAGCGCTAGCGATAACTGATGTAGCAGTTGTTTCGATTGTGAGATTTATTATATATAGCTTCACATTAGTCTTAGTCCGAGAAGTAGACAACAGAGGATAAATGCATTTACTTTGCGAAGAAACAATCCAATTTTCTGGAAAGCATCGCAGTTAGTGAAGATACAATCATACGCCCAGAGTACAACGAAGTGTAGGACGATGAATTTATACGGAGAGATATAAAGCGTGTACAACATGCAGGTTACACAAACATAAGGGCTGTGATATTAGTGACTGTTAACTAATGTTAGCGTCTGAAGCAAACTTACTACTTTATGCAAGATGACGAGACTGCAAAAGTTTAAACATTAAGGATCCTAGCTGGACAGTACTAAGGTAAGATCATTGTTTCTAATAGAGTAAAATCGTGTGCTCGTATTAACTAGAAAACATCTTTCTGAACATGACGTTTCTGAATAGCGAATACAAATGTAAGCGCATGTAAACAGCAAGGAAAACACAATAATATTCTGTTTCTGGTCGGTGTAGTGAAGGTTTGTAATTATGATTTGGTTTTCATACGAGAGGACTGTCGGGTCGTTTTACAAATAAGTTAAAAATATTCTCTCGGGTTAGATTAGAACCACTGATCTATGGACATTGTCTTATCAAGTTCGACAGTGTACTGCTCTAACAACCAATCTACCGGTGGTGATTGACATCTAGTTGAGTAAAACGAAACTTTTCACTAGGTGTTTAATTTCGTTGAACGACGCAATCCTTCGTTGTAACAGTGGGAGAGCAAGTTATTGTGAACTTCACAGTGTGTAACATTTTTTGTTAAGTTAGTGAACTCATGCGTCCACGTGGTGGCAATTTACCGGTGCAGTGCAACCACGTTTTAAGCATCTTATTCTCTGGAACACTCAACTTTTTAGGGCGTCTTACAAATGTTTTTGTGCGGTGTGGTACTACACACCATTTGTGACCAATTTTCAGAAACGTAAATTCCAAAACCAGACAACACATAACTGTGGATTAGCATTATGACAGTAGGAGCAGCGAGCTAGCCAGTGATGTCACAGTCATTACATGACTCGAATTGAGTATTTTGGCGGGCTTTCAATTATTTCAATTTCATTTCCGTTTTTATAAAAGAATACTGAAATTCAAGAGCGGAAAAAGCGGCTTAGGAGCATAAAATGACGAAATAAATCATTTAACACAATTTCTAGAAAACAGTCAAATACACTGTTAAGAAATATTCTTTACATTAAAATATTTCTTGATCCATTTATTCTCATTACACAGTGTCGATGATACTGTTTCTGCTGTTATGACACAGTAAGGTGGTAACTGAAATAAATCATCCGCTCCGATCTTTTAATTTCGCCATTTGTGGTTCCTTTACTTACATCTAATACAATTTAATTTGTTTCTATTATTTTGTTTATTTCGGACGTCGGTAGGTGCAACAAAATTCCACTACACGTTTTATGAGTACTGATGTCATTATATTCACACGATAACCGATTACTTGTAAACATATTCTTTCACGTCAGGTCAGCTCTTTCGTTTTGCACTAATTACTAAATTCTGAAAGCTGACATTACAAGACTTTATAAACTACTACAAACACATAACAACTCTTTTCTTTAGCACTTATGTCTACTATAATAAGAAAAACTCACATTTTAAGACTTCATAGATACACATTATTTAATAAGAAAAGCTCACATTTTAAGACTTCATAGATACACATTATTTACGTAACTCCACTCACGTGATTAAAATATATTTACATTCAATCCACAGATAAACATAATTGATAATCGTGCAGTTTGCACAATGCACCTGCGAGAATATTATTTACATAGACACTCAAGTGCCTTCCTGTCAGGCAAATGACGATGTTATCACTACTAGACATTTTCCATAGTACTTAAAACACTTAACATCAATAACGTCTCTTATTTTATATAATTCTTTAAATTCTCGTACTTGCAGGTCTTCCATTTAAAATAAATAAATGAACGAGCAAATAAATCCATTGTGCCTCCGTTTACATAAATAAAATAAGCGGCAGTGTCATATTCTTGATTAACAGCTCTTAACCTAGGATATAATCACTTACCGTTTCAATTACGAATAATGCTGTAAGCCGACGTGATTAGTATATTACATATCTTTAAAACGCATTTTCAACGCTTACCATATTCATTTGATATTCGATTCTAGTAAAGTGAACTGCAAGGAATTTATTTAACGTTAATTTTACGGTCTGTTGCTGGACCAGCGCTAGTGTTACGACACTACCCTTCTGACGCAGCAATAAGAGAAACAGCTGCACGACAAAGAGCAGTGAAACTAATGAAAACCTTACAATTTCGTATCCGATATTAACAGTAATTAAAATAAATGCGAATAAAGGCTGATACACCTAAGGTAAGTACACAAAAGTTCATAAATTTACAAATTTTAGTAATAAATTCATGACGTAAATGAAAGTCTTTTCAGCCGGCCGCGGTGGTCTCGCGGTTCTAGGCGCGCAGTCCGGGACCGCGCGACTGCTACGGTCGCAGGTTCGAATCCTGCCTCAGGCATGGATGTGTGTGATGTCCTTAGGTTAGTTAGGTTTAAGTAGTTCTTAGTTCTAGGGGACTGATGACCACAGCTGTTAAGTCCCATAGTGCTCAGAGCCATTTTTTTGAAAGTCTTTTCAGATCAGACACTGGTGCCTATGCGAGAATGCAGACAGGAGGGAAAGTGAATGGGCGTATAGCGGGCGAAGGAACAGTTAGGGCGCAGGGTGCGACCAATGGAAGGTTCGTTTACCAGTTACCACTTGGAACAGACCCTGTTCAGCGAACAAGTTTCAGAACATTTCCCGTCTCTGTGAGTTTGTGCCGTGGAGCCGAATGTGACATACACTCCAGTCTGGTTTAGTGCTGTTTGCCAGAACTGCACTCTCTCTTGGTCTGCCGTTAGTATCTCACTTGGTGTGCTTTATTGGCGCTGGCAGACTTGAAAAGAGTTGATTATTTATTGCTTGGCTTAAATTGTTTCCACCTGTTAATCTCTCCCTGTTGCTGTGGTCGGAAATAAATGATATTTTCTCTAGTCTTAAATTGACCATTTATTCGCTTGAGTGCCGGGATGTATGGGGAGAACAGATGTGAGCGATAAAACTGCTCTGATCTTGCTGAGTAGTGCGTCCGGTTGTAAGATTTTTATTATCTGAGTATTGTAACTTGTCCTTGCAATTTTTGCTTATTTCTGTTTCTTGCAAATTTGAAACTGGCTGTATGATGCTTGTACCAGATTTTCCAAGACTTGTTGTTGTTGGTTTATTATTCAATAGTTAATAGCGGCTAGTGTCAGATAACACCAGTATTGATATAACTTTTTCTTACTAACGTTTTGAGCTGTCTAAAATGGCAACGTCGGCTTCAAATTTGTGACGCAATGACAACTCCATTCCCTTTCAACCTCCATGTGTTTTACATTTGTATTCCGTGATGGCAGTTGATAACATTTGTCTTTGGGGTCAGTAGTATCCTCGACCATCCGCCGGCTATACACCGCCAGTAGCTAGGCACGCCATCAACTGGTCGTGGCTGACAGCGTTGCCCACAAGTATCCCAACACTCTGTAATATATTTCGTAACTCTGAAACTAGGAAATTCTCCTTCCTGGAGCATGTCTGTACACTCGGCTGCCCATTTGCTAGTTACATCATTCCAATAAACCTTTCACTACAATGTTGTGTGAAACTTAATAACGTAGCAGCAGTAGGTAGATCCTTACAACGACCATCCTACATAATTGACAGTTAACCAACCTGCTCCTGGATATTTCAGACCATTGCAAGTACACCTCAAGACTCTGCCCTCTCACCCCACCTGCATATCCTGTACACTGCAGATTCACAAACCGGTACTCCCAACCTACGTGTCTACCCTCCTGAAATATGCTAATGATATCGCTTACCTAGCCTCCAGCGCCATGTGAAGCTCCTTGTCGAGTGGTGTAATACTTGGCAAGTTCAGTAATTTCACAAAAAAGCCAAGCCACCCCTTATGGCCGCACCACTCGGAGTTTCATTCGTTCAGATTTCCACACCTTCATCTGCAGTCAAATCATCCCACTGACTAACATGGTAAAATGTTTAGGATTAACACTTGACGAAAAAAACTAATATGGAATGGACATATTACCATGAAACACGCAGCCCCAAACCGCCTATAAATGGTATTACTACTAACAGGCCGCACTTGAGGTGTACACCACTGTACCAATATTCTTACCTATAAATCATTCATCCGCTCACATCTCACCTGCGACGACGTAACCTGTATCACCACCTACCATAAAGTCTGCAAGTCCCTTGAGATCCTGGGACGACATGCACTCCATCTCGCCTTCTTCATCTGTCAGCCTCCTGCAACTTGCTTCCTGTACCACCCCATCCACTGTCCACACCTTCTTCTCCTCCTAGAGCACCTACAGAATCGATATATTAATCACAAAAAATTGTCCAGGCATCCAGTTTACCACTCACTAACCATCAATTGAGGTACCCTGCTACTCCACTACATCAATCCACCTTTCATGCACATTCACGCCTATTCATCCCTTCTCACTAGAATTTCGACCAACTTCTCAACAATTAAATCCGTTCCGAGATACATTCCGTTCCAACCCTAATCACAACGCTCCATGTCACACCATCCTTCCATTTTCTCCTTCCCCCTTTATCCACTTTGTTGAGTTCCAGTCGCTAGTTGAAGTAGTACAGGGCTCCATAGCATTATTCCATCACTTTTATTACCATTTTCATGTGTCACTAGCATCTCCGTTACACCGTGGCATCATTCACGTTATAATCGGTAACTTTTTAAATTTAATATGAAGTCGTCAAACAAGATTTAAAAATCATGAGTCACCTAAGTGTTTTTTACAAAAAACTTCATTTACATTCATAGAACAAAAATCGTAAATATCGTCCACCAACGTGTTTTTTACAAAACTCATCTTTTATTGTTATCTTGCTCTATATGTTTTAACTATCTTTCAAATACATGTTAACTCTGAATGTCCATGGAGAACTGGAATTACAAAGGGGAAAAAAGTAGAGTTATTTTATACTGGAGTCACTGGTTACTATTGATATCACGACATGAGAGAGTGTGCCAAAATCTGGAACTTTTCTCCAACTGCTGCTGCGGAATCACAGTTCTTGAATTTTTTCACGAGTCAACACCAAGAGAACTCTCTTCAGTGATTTGTTACACCAAGCAACAACGACGCCCGACTGCATAGGCAGCTAAGTCTAACAGCATACTGACGCAACAATTTTTGTCGTTTAGACTTATAAACGCATTTGATTTCATTGCTGTGGAATACACTGCCATCGTAGATTTTCTGTTAATGCTTTAATGGATTATCAGACGCAGATCTTAACACAAAGTGAGGTTACTGTCGATCCATCGACATAACCTTGCGGCTGTGAGAAAGAGCAGTACCCGGTGATCTTATCGATAATCAACTGCTTGCATAGACTCACGTGAATTTAATTACAGGTGTCATACAATGAATAACTTAACAGATTTACTTTGTTAAACAGGGGTGGCGCTAGCGTACGGCCCTAGCATACTTGAGACATGATACTGTAACTTACAAGATGATTATGAGTGTTTATGCATCTAGCGAATGGAACGATGGTCGCCAAAAAACTCTGTTTCTTACAATTTGCTGCGGACCTCAAGTTTAGCACAAGTACACGAAATCATTATGTTCATTATGTATTACAACATGTCTACAATGGAACTGAAATATCAGCACCTTGGCAATTGTTAGGTAACCAGTTTGCCATGAATATGTTAAAATTACACAACGTCCGGGGCAATGAGTAAGTTCTTGGAAGCCGCACAGCGAATCCCAAACGTAAACCAGAAACAGAAAAAATAACTACAGAAAGAATTATGCGTGCATCCACTATCTTGATAAAACACTTGATGAATTCGAGATTGCTAATAAATGTACTTAATTAGAAAAAAAAAGTCCTAATGTCATTCTGAAAACTTTGCATACATTTTGTCACTTGTGTTTGTGGACGCTAAAGTAACTCACTATACTTAGCGTTACCAGAGCATGCGATTGGTGGTTGTGATGGCTGAATATCATGTCATATGACTTGCACTGAAGTCTGCACTCCCTCAGAGCCCGGAATCGAAGTACCTCTCTCGGTTGCAGCGTCCTCTGTCGAGTCTCAGATGAAAGTATACTCAACAGCGTACTCCCAGAAAGACGCAGTATTTTTACTTTTGCGTTATTTTGGCGTCAATTACAGTGTTTCTTACAAGTGTAGAACAACCAGATCCGCTCAAATATTCCGACAATTTCACTTTCATCCTCAGTTTAAACATAATTAACCATTCGTGTCAGGTTTTAGTGGTGGAGTTCAGCAACAAGCTTTTCCTGTCTCCTACCGTCTGTACTTTAGTGTTTTAGCCTGCCCGGCCACCTACACACGCACACACACACACACACACACACACACACACACACACACACACACCGTTTTCTCTTTCCGCACTCCAGATTTTATTGATTTTACCTAATGGAAGATGCTCTTAGCACTTCTTAACAGAATCAGCAACAAGGCAGTTAACTTGGTGTCAGCCGGGCAGCTGCAGTTCCTCGTGTTTTTTAAACACAAAATCACCAAACAGTCTCCTGTTCACTCCGATACAGAGATTTCTAACTCTGTATTCCTTCAGGTCTAGCATTTACCAGCAGAGGGCAGGGCGCCGTGATACTGCTATTCGATGTTTTCTGCTCTTGGCGCGTCTCTTCTAGGCCAGCTGACTGCCCTAGTAGCCTCCTTTCTATTAGGTTAAAATGGTTAAAATGGCTCTGAGCACTATGGGACTTAACATCTATGGTCATCAGTCCCCTAGAATTTAGAACTACTTAAACCTAACTAACCTAAGGACAGCACACAACACCGAGCCATCACGAGGCAGAGAAAATCCCTGACCCCGCCGGGAATCGAACCCGGGAACCCGGGCGTGGGAAGCGAGAACGCTACCGCACGACCACGAGATGCAGGCTTTCTATTAGGACACAACACACACAGAGCCTCTTTGATGGACTTAAGCGCTCAGGCACTATGCGGTTCCGAACTTTGTACCTCCGGTTCTCCCTACCCTGGTGGTGTTTGAAAACGCCTACGGTCCCCTGCTCAACGTGTACACAGTAAGACTCCTAACTACATTTCGACAGAGCTGCATAAAAAGAACTTAATGTGGGAATATATTAATTGGATGTAAAAATCGCTGACATCAACTTTAATCATCCTCTTAATCTCGCTTCTAGCTTGGGTTTCATTTATAAGGGGTCGACTTATTACAGTCAATAAGAGTAACTTTCTACCAATTTTTAAAATTTTTGAAAATACTGGCCGTAAAATAAATTACTCATCGGAACAGACATTGTAACATTTTACATCTATAGTTACTGAGTGCTTGTAAAAGTGAAAATGTGTACTAACTACGCTCTATTAGAGTACTATTTCACTTTTAATACTGGTACAAACGTACAATGCCATTTAGGATAATTTTAAATCAGTCCTGAAAGACGAAGAATTTTTCCTGTATCTAACTCTCCGAGTAAATTCAGATCGTGCTAGAAAGAAATCAAGTGTTAATATGAAGTAAAAATGAAAACACTATTAATTCTGTAGGTCTACTGCAGGCTTATATCAAGATATTTGTATTGACCTAGCACTGTGCAACTTCAATCACTGCCGCCAGAAGCTTCATGGCCAGCGCAATTAAGGGATAATCAAAAACCTATGATCTTTTAAGAAGTTGGAAAGACAGCTGCAATACTAACTAGAAATTACAGAGGTAATAAAACTGTCACATTTAGTACAAAATAATGATTATAGGTGGAGCAGCAGCCATCTGAAACAAAAGTTGTCAGTGGTACGAAGATACCCCGACTGGAAAAAAGGTTCCTTGATTGACTGTAATTTATTGGTATTTAGTTATGGTGACAGTTCTGACAAAAACGGTCGTTAAACAACTTGTTAAAGACTGGCCTGCCACCTGTTAGTTCTTTATCAATCTATGTCATGCCTTGGCCATGTCAGATATTTGAAAAGCGCCTCACACTGTTTGACACAGAAAACACCGATACCAGCGATACGTTATAGCGGCAGAAAGAGGTACGAGGAAAAACTAACATTACACGAATTTTGAACGAGGTACACCATTGTGAAGGCTAAATCCCCGCTAAAAAATGCAAATCTTCTAAAGATAGACTACCGAAATTTCTGTATACACTAATAGACACTGATGATAAAAAGCTCCATTATCGGTGACGCTGATTACGCTGCTGATGCATCCAAATGTGACAAAGCGCGCTGTTTTACGCACCTCACTGGAAATAGACGGGAAACCGGTGAACCGCACTCCTCACTCTAGCGTTAGTGATAAATAAACTGCTACGATCGACATTTCAGTTGTTCCGTCAGCTAATATCAGTTCCAGCAATCGACTGATCAGGATTCCGCGATATCCACCTTTCATAAACACATATTTTTGCGTAGCTGCTTACAAGAGGAGCCAAAGCAGTGAGCTGATGATATCGTTTTGAACTCTGACAAATATGAAGGAAACAAGAGAATTCTCACAGCACACTACGACAATAAAAATAGAATAATACAAGTTCACCTGTATTCCTTGAAATCTATTGAGCCCATACACTTTCCAAACCATGAAATATTTATTTATACACTTATCGATTACAATCGCTGCATCCAAGCTTTCTACGGATATGGTATTACCTGCTATCTGTAAAAAAACCGTATCACAGATTAATATGCGTTGATGTCATAACAGACGATTTGAAACGGCCCGTGTCTGCCCATCCGGTTTTCATACTAGCTCCATGCGGCACCCATCGACTCGTATGGCAGTGGTCACTGGGTCAAAATTCGCCAAATATCCGCACCCTGCAGGTGGCTGATCCACTGACAGATTCCTGAGATGACATGTCCATCGAGATTTAATTCTTAGTGATTACTACTGGCCGATTGTCATCGCTAGTCTACCGACCCGAATTTCTAAAGGTCATTATTCTGATTCTCACCATAACCGGTTGGTTCCTTAGTGGGAGCAGATCTGCCATCTGTGCGAATTTAGCTGTTATTAACTTTGAACTTCAGACTTAATGTCCAAAGACGACGAACTGAGACCATTTTTGGACCTCCTTCAGGAATTTCAGGCACATTATCTTGTGCAAGATCATCGAAGAGTCGTTACTCCATTCTCCACAAACTGACTGTATGCAGAAAGTAGATTTCATAGTTTAAATGAAAGGCTTCTCAGCAATGAATTCTTACAGGGCTCCTACCACCGTCTTGTGTTGGACTACGTTACGAAGAACCATGCAGAACACGCTCGTCCTGGAAATCCAAGTAATACCCTGTTTCAACTTCCGCATCAGGTATTTAAGAACGAGAAACTTAGTAAAATAAAATGGAGGATCATTTTCGATGCACCTTCCATTCCAGTGTCAACATAACAAAATTCTTATTCCAATAAATAAGTTGTAGAGGAACTGACTGGACCGAAATACTGCCAAAGATCTGGCAACACCAATAGATACTTGGGGGGCCACATTACCTACACTGACTTCTATTCGTATATCACGATGGACATGAACCAACAAAAATCACAAAGCTCAGACTCATGTATTTTCTGATGTTTCGGAAGTCTGTAGTGTTTTTCATGGCAACGCAATGATTCACTTGGCCTATAGCAGAAACAGACAAGCACCTGTCAAAAAGATAACACTGCGACTCCTTAAATTTCAAGGAGCACTTGCGGGAGTAGGATTACTAAGATATTTCTCCACAACTACAGGATACGACGATACTCATGCAGTGTAGTGGACCTTAGGTTGGATATGCAGTGATGCAGTAACAGAGCGAGATATATTTATACATCTTCGAATCAATGGAGGCATTGTCCTGTGGTTGATGACCCAGCGGGTCTCCTAACAAGCGGTCTTCTTGGCAACCGAAAGCAATCTGGTGGAAAGCACCAGCGTGATTTGTACACGTATAGAAATGTTGGCCACATAATACTGGGTATCACCTCTCAAAAGAGAAAGGAATTACGAAATATATGATGGTATTTACTACGTCTCCCATATTCACATACTGTCCCAAATTAACTTCCCACAGAAGACTAAATCACATAACCGCCTGATTCCTTCACTTCACACGTAACATTCGCCACAAAGGTAAACTTGTTGGCGAGCTGGCATCAGTGGAGCTCGCTGACGCACACCAGAATAGTCCGACTACAATTTTTCACCCGGCAAATAAACGCACTCCCGACCGGTAAACCGATCCCGCTAGATTTTGAAATTGGACTATTTCATTCATGCATTGAAGGTGGACTCCGTCGTCTGTAGATCGCAGATTGCAAACAGCACCGTTGTGCAACGACATTCCGTGTTCCGTGATGGGTCACATACTTTACGAGACTCGTCTTCTTTCAAACACATATTGGTCTTCATCATCCCGATGTCCACATTGTGTTATCCGAATTGCGAAAAGAGTTTTGAATACTTACAGGTTTTCAGACCACTAGAAAGGTCTTGCTTAGCATGTTTACCATGGTAGATGTTACCATGGTAGAGCAATAACACTCTAAGAGGACAACAAACTGAAGCACTGCGACCTGCAGATCTAATGAGACTGTCCAAGCCTCTTACTGTCATAGGCACAGAAGCCGCAGGTCCATCCTGCATCAAGATAGCCATGCTCATAGAAAAGACCTGTATAACACTCTTTATTAGTGCTGCACAAAGCACAGTGTATGTAGAATTCTGCTCCAGTATGCCCTTACAGAAATTTCCTAGTAGACTTGGATTGCCAAATGCCATCCACACCGGCAACGCAAAGGCCATTCATGCCGCTAACGGCTCTCACTGACCACCTCAGAGACCCATCGCTTTCTCGACGAAAACGGTATTACTTGGAAGTTCATTGTCACAAACGCGTCTGACTGGAGAGTATGACGTGAGAGGATGGTGGACACCGTCAAGCTAGGCTTACAGAATGTGTTGGGGCGATAAGGATTAACCACAAAAGAATCTTATACCATCTTAGTCAGTATCGCAGCTACAATAATTTCGAGGCCTATTTCTCCTGTAGATGACGTAGAGCGTTTGTCGCCAGCAGTCTTCCGGTCGGTGACGGATTAATTAATGTACTTACTGGACTCGAACGTGCTGGTACACACAGTCTGACTAGAGAATTCAGACTACCTTAGATGCTATCAGACGGCGTCTGAGAAGGATGGAGTAAGAAATATACTATGGGGCTTAGTAACTTTCGCGAAGTTAGGGGCACTCCTGCAAACTGTATCGACTACCGACCTGGTGACCTGGCTTTTGTTCAAGAGGATGAATGTCCACAAAATGTCTGGAGGAAAGGGGAAACAGCAATGTGTACTGAGAGAAGAGACAATAAAATAAGGACGGTAGTGCAGCACATGTCACAAGCAGTAGTGATAGCATGTTCGGTTCAGGTGGTTCCCCACTAGAGGATGACCAGGGCAGGTATAATGTTGTGAACTGATGTACACAAGAATATACAATTAATTGGACGTAATACTTTACGTATGATTCGTCTTATTGTAAACTCTTATATAAAAGTCCTGTGAGTTTAAATAAACTGCGTGTTATACTGAAATCACTACCTACTACTGACATTACGACACATGTGGCTGGCTTATTGGCGCAACTGATCTATCTTACAGGCTAACGTATACAGAATGATGACTATATTTCGATGATATTACGAAAGTAAAACGGCAGTGCTATTACCAGTTTATCCGTGTTTTTCTGGCGGACATTGCTACGATGTTTCATAAGCCAGTTTTTAATGTTCCTCTTCGTAGTTCCTGTGTACACTTGACTGCATGCGCAAGGAATTTTAAATACCCCTGCTGTGGCAAGAGGAGGATCTAAGTCATTCGCATTGTTGATATATATACCTTTCTTGTTGGTCTAAACTCCGTGACTTCTTAGTACTCACCTGAATCACACTACCTGGAGGAAGAGGTTCATTATTTAAACATTACATTGAGATGAACGGCTAACCTTCCAGAACGATAAACAGCTCAGTACGTCCCAAAAGACGTGTAGTTTCCAGTGAAGCAGAACTAACTGAAGTGTAAAGTTGTACTCCAATTTGTAGAGGCCTCACAGATGGCATTAGCAGAATACTACGTACACACAGTATTGACAGAGAGTTAAAATTAATAAGAACTGTGCCTAAATATTTTAACATTGCAAGGGACGTACTTGCTACTTGCCACAGCAGGAGTATATAAAACCCTTTGCATATGCCCTGAAGTGTAAGCAGGAACGACAGAAAGGAGCATTACCACCGGCTTAAGGAACAAATGAGTAACTTCCATATGAGAAACATGGATATATCGGCAACAGTAGAATTTGCACAAAGGCAGGAAATCACCAAATTACCTCCTGTGATATTATGGTTTTACCAATATCGAATTATTACGAAGCCTTAGAAATTCAAAGGAACAAACACTAGTTTAACACAAAAGAAGAATGAGTAAAATTAAACAAGTTTTGAACCTTTGTGCAACGTAATGGGAACAATACTAACACCTTTCCAGTACAAGCTCCATAGCATACGTCGACGCGACTCTGCCATCTCACGGATCGGTCTGATGACGTCACGACCCGACTGTCGCGTGGATACATGTAAACAGTTCGGACTGTTGAACCTGTTCAAGTCTGAAAAGGCTAATTGACTCTTTATATCCTCTGATGATGTCTTCAACAAGACAAAACGCCAGGCTAGGCAGAGAAATTTGCCTTGTGCCATGGCCTAATGCCCATAAACATAAATTTACAAAGAACGCAAATACCCGTTCGACTGCAAATAATTCAACTGGTCTCCGTGTTTAAGCTTTGGTAAAGGCGATGCATTACACAGCTGCGTTAGCCACTCACGTAGCTTCGGCAACAGAAAGTACGCTAACGGACATCACTAATTTGAATAACAGCACTTGCGGAATAAAACAAAACAAAAAGGTAAACCCGCCGTGCATTATTAAAATGCCATAGTACAAACTCGCACAGCGTTCCCAAAGCGGTTCGCGTGCCAGATAGCCCGTGTGTTTGTAGCTCCGGCGGCCCTTTGACGCCGTGGCGGCTAGTTCCGCTCCTGGAGCGTAGACGAGAAACAAACGAGCAGCGCACTGGGGAAACAGTTGCCGGCGTCCGGCGGGTTGTTATCGACCTGCGCTCTCGCAGCAGCAGCTACTGCGTGCTGCCGTGCGCCGGTGTTGGCCGGACCGTGCGCTCTTTTCGGCGCGGCACGGCCCGGTCGCGCCTACGAGGTGCTGCACGGCCTTTTGTGAAACGCCGTCCGCGCGCATCGGTTATCGATACGACCATTTGGCAGCGATACAGCTCGCGGGGAACGGAGTGTACATTAATCAGGGGAATTGCTGCCTGCAATGAGCTTTGTTCCCGCTCAAGCAATGCAGGCAACAGGGAGGGGTGGGGCGGAGTGGGGTATGACGGGGGGGGGGGAGGGGGAAAAGGAAGCTAGAGAGAGAGAGAGAGAGAGAGAGAGAGAGAGAGGAAAAAGAAAATAATGGGTTCCCCGCTGCCAGCCTCTCGTTTTCTGCGGATCCCCTCGACAGGAAGCTTACAGCACACCACGCCACTGCTCGCTGGTCGGTGTACCTGCCGGGCTTAATGTTATGTGTTAGCTTTGCGAGACCTGTGTCCGACACCGGAGGTAATGCGCTCTCTCCAACAAAACACATAAAAATCGTCCAGCTCTGCGGTAAATAAACATAGTCGCTCGAAAAAAGGGAGGAGAGACATTACGGTAGGTAAACAAAAACCCGAATGAGTTGTATAGTGCCGAAAATTACAATGTTTGCCAATAGAGAGCAACATTTCTGCAAAGTCATGTGTCTTCTAGTTACGCGTTGCAATATGAAAACAGCTTTTCTAGTACTAAAACCTACTCCAAGAAGTTTGAATAAAAATGCCTCCACCATAAGTTTCGTGTGCTTTAATAAATTGCACGATGCATTTCGGTCCCAGTGGGTCAATCTTCAGGTGCAAATCATTCAATAAATGATTTACATTTGATGTTCAGTGAGGTACCATGCATTTTCCTAAAAAAAAACAAGGTCAGCATGCGTTGCTTTATTCATGCTGTCGTCACCCATAGCGCACATCCGCTTACAACTTTTTAAACCAGTGTGCACCTTGAATGACGTGTGCAGCGACCAATTCATGAATAAACCAATGTACGCTGACCTCAAAAGTTAGAAATGTGGTTCTTTGTTTGTTTGCAAAATGCATGTAACCTCACTCAATAGTACATGCAATTTTTTTATTAAACGTTTTACACCTCAAGCTGTACCCACAGAGTACCAGGTGTATCGTGTACTTCAATAATACACGAAAAAATTGTGACTGATGGCCTTTATAGTCAAACGTCCTGTGTATTAAATACAGTCGCGTTCATAGCTGCAAATTAATGGATAATATTAAAAAATTATTCCATTTATTCAGTAAAAATACCCTCGAAACAATGTAATACTAAACAATGAAAGCCTAAATTTTTGATTGTAAAATCATCTCCATTGTCAGACCGCGTCATTTTCCATTTAGATCTCTCCTACGCGACGTTTCGACCTCCCTGCTGAAATCCTCTTCAACAGTCTTGTGGTGTCCCCGAATGGCCGATCACTGAAAACTGAACGATGTTCAGCCTTTGATATCTCTGATTTACTCGGCATGATGTGCTTCCAGGTGTTTAGCGGAGATGCACAATATTTCGACAAGAGACCCAGTTGTCTTCTTCAGGTGCTGGGAGTTTTGCTGATTAGTGTACTGACTCCCAGGACTCCAGCTTGTTGTATCTAAAGAAGGCGACTGTGTCGTTAGTCAAAGTACAGCGTATCTCACAAGTTACGTTACGTGTTGTAGCATCTAAACTAATTAATGTATTTACTCCATATTCGTCTCATTCCACATACTATCTTACAAAGTTTGTATGTCATTCAATCAATTCCAACATGTGCGCCTTTGGTGGCACTCACAGCATCCAGCTTTCATTCAAGCTCTATCCACATTCGAAGCAATATATCCACATTAACTATGGGAACGGCAGCAGCGAGTCGATTCTTTGAATCGGTGAAGTAGAAGCAGGTATTTGATGGACTCTGTCCTGACAAGCCATATAGATAGAAGCTCACAGGCGTAGTGTCAGGCGTCCTAGGAGGACGGGGAGTTGGACCATACCTGCTAATCCAGTGAAATGGAAATGCATAATCTAGAATATCTCACACAGTCAAAGCCCAATGTGGCGGTTCAGCATCTCGTTGAGAAACGAGTATGTCTTAGCGGTCAGACAGCTGTAGCAATGCAAAGGGCTCCAGCTTATCAACGTAACTGTTAGAAGTAACTAGTTTTTCTGAGAAAAAAAAAGAAATGAAAACTGTCTCACAATACGCTCAAAGAGCAAACAATAATGCACGTTCACTTTCAGCCTGTCACGTACCTCTTGCGTGTCAGTATGTGGACTGGCTGTGACCCAGACGCGAACATTGTGTTTGTTTAACACACATAGAACGTTGTTTCCTTAGATAATGCTAGAATTTTTAGAATAATTACATTCCCTTCTAAGAATGTCCACGGTGAACTGGACAAGATACAGCTTGTCGTCTTGTTCAAATACGTGAACAATTGCAGTCGGTATGCATACATACTTACACGTTTGAGAAGGACCCAGTGCATGGTCACCCTAAGGATCTACAGCTCCTGCGACGCCCTCCGAACACACTTACGCAGCGAACGTTGAAAAGCCGTCCGTATCCATTCTGTGTCGGTTTCACATTGTTACAGGTCGTCCAGTAAGATGCTTCACATCAACAGTTCCTATCTGCGTAAAAATCCTGCACCACCGGCGTATCGACGTCCATGAGGGTAGTTGCTTCCTATTCCCTGTTTGGAACTTCATGCGTGTCCGACGTGGTAGGAATAAACCATTCCACGTACTGGGCCCTTTCTTGAACCTTTGCCACTATGCTTCACGTACGACAACGTGGAACATACAAAAACAAACCTTTGCGAGTTTGCCTGTCACGTAAGCAAAACTTGGTGTCAATATCTTTATTAGTTTGAATGCTATAACACGTTCAAGTTGCTGCGTACCTTTTGAGACAATCTATACTGTCTATAAAATGGCAACAACAACTCTGCTGAAAACCCAGAGGGACATCATTTATCAGTCATGCCAGGAAAATGAACAAAACAGCAGAGCAAGGTAGTTATTGAATGAAATATAATGACCAATGGATCAATAGGAGGAGGTCTAATAAATGCCTGAAAAGCAGTGATTTGGTGCTGTTTGGTATAAAAGATTCTATCTATGTCTTCTCGAGGCATGCGAGCTTATTATCGAATATGTTTTCAGAACCAGGTTCTGCTTTAATTCCAATGTCTCACCTCAATTTTTGACCTCCCCTTTTTATATTCTGTATTACATGTGCTTCCTTGAGGTTCTATACTTGAGTTTGTAATCATCCGACTGTGTATGCCTGATCTCAGCTTCCAAATTGTAAACTGACCCGACCTTTCTGAAATAATCAACGTAGAGGATTGGATTGGATTGTCTGGTGGAGGAGGCCAGACAGCGTGGTCATCGGTCTCATCGGATTAGGGAAGGACGGGGAAGGAAGTCAGCCGTGCCCTTTCAAAGGAACCACCACGGCTTTTGTCTGGAGTGAATTAGGGAAATCACGGAAAACCTAATCAGGATGGCCGGACGCGGGATTGAACTGTCGTCCTCCCGAATACGAGTCCAATGTGCTAGCCACTGCGCCACCTCGTTCGATAATCAACGTAGAGGAAAGCATGAATACTGGGGTTTAAAGTACCGTGGACATCGAGGTCATTAAAGACGGAGTACAAACTAGAATTGTTTCAAGGATTGGGAGGGAAAGCGGTTGTGACCTCTCAAAGGTGCTGGAGCGATTTAGGGCAATCGGTGAAAAGTTAAATCTGGATGCCCGGGTGCAGATCAGAACCGTCGTCCTCCCAAATACGTCCTATTTGCTAATCACTGCGCTAACTGGCTCAGTGACAATCACTGCAGACAATCGATAATAGGCACATGGAGAATAATACACTTTCTGCTTCCAGGTCTCCTTCCTCTGCCTGGAGGTGGATTAGGCAGTAGGCGCAGAATATTGTACTTTATTTATTAATTATTTATTTATTTGTTTATCGGCACCTGGCTTCAACTATTTAGCCTGAGAAGTGAGTAATGTCAGACCTGGTATACAACAACGTATATACAACATAGGCGATTAAGTTGCTGATCCCTTGTCCTTTCGATACTAGGCTATGGGTGTTTCGTTTATGCAAGTCCGCCCTCTTACGCCGTCTTAATACTATCCACCACTGTGACATCTGTTTGGCCACTGGCGCTTTTTACACTAGCCCAGTTCAGAGTCTGTAAGCAGATGCTGCTGAAATATCGCTGTCATACCACCGTGGCTTTCTCCTTAGCAGACATGCGTGGCCTCCCATCCTACGCCTCCTTCTTCCATGACTCCTTCGATCGCCAGTAGGGGGCGCGTCCCTGTTCTCTGGTACCTCCTGGAGTTCGCTTTCGGCTCTTGCTCCCGCAGCTCAACTTTCCGCTACCTGCCACTTTCCCTGTGGGTGTGAACCCTTCACCGCCTTGGCTTCGTGCGGGTGCAAGTGTTCACCTTGGCCTTCATTCGCTTCCTAAGGCCACTACTTTGGCCTCGCTCTATCGCCTTCAGTTTCATGACCTTCTAACAGAACTTCACAATAGTAAGTTTGTGTACGCTGATGGCTCTCGGACTGATCGTGGTGTCAGGTGTGCCTTAGTTTTCGGTAGTGGCTTCCAGAACACTGCTTAGTATTTATAGCAGAGCTTTTCGCCCTTACTACGCCATGCAGTACATTCAGCGCCTCAGGTTTTTCAATTGTGTTACTTGCTCCAACTCTCTCAGTGCACTTCAAAGCCTCTGTGTGCTGTACACTGTCCACCCCTTAGTGCAATGTGTCCAGAAACGCTGTCACTTATTCACTCTTGATAGAGCCAGTGTGATGTATATGCGGGTTCCTGGTCACGTCGATCTGACAGGAAACGAGGCTGCTTACGCTGCTGCCAAGGCTGCAGTCCTCGTACCTCAGCCCACCAGTTCTTATATTCCCTCCGATGCTCTGTGTTACCGTCTGTCACCAGATGGTGTCACTTTCGCATCACCACTGGTCCTCCCTTCACGGGAACAATTTCTGGTTTATTAAGCCTCTCCAGATGGCTTGGACTGCCTCGTCTCGGCCCTCTCTTAGGGAGGATATCATTTTAGCTATGTTATGCATCGAGCGTTGTCTTTTTAGCCATCGCCATTTGTTCAGCGGTGCTCCTCCACCACTTTGTGCACATTGCTCTTAATCTTTGATGGTCCGCCATTTCCTCACGGAATGCCCTGTTCTTAACCACTTTCGATATTGTTCGTGTTTGCCGTTTGAGTTATCGGTCATTTTAGCGAACGACACACGGGCTATCGACCACGTTTTACTTTTATTCCATTGTAGCAATATGGCGAACGCCATTTAATTTTGAGTTCAGGACCTCCGTTTCTCTATGGCATATTTTAAGGACCTTTCTCCACAACCCTGTTTGCAACTGTCTTCTCTTCAGTCATTTGGGATCAACATGTAGTTCTTTTTAACTCCTCTCTTTGGCTTCATGTTCTATAGTTCTGACATGCGCGCATATGACAACAGTAGTTTTTGCGCGATAATACAAAACAAAAAACGAATAAATTACACTGATACGAGTTGAGCTTCATGGTACACTTTGTTGATTCGGCATACTTAATGTATCCCATTTTCTCTCGCTTGATCCTATGTCACATGTATGAGACTGTTTCTGATCTATCTTCCTACCACAGTTGCGCAAGAAGGCTCGCTGTTGAACCTACAGCCTGCAAGGTAGGAAGGTACCATGTCATGCATGCAGAGTTCAGAAAAGTGCAACAGTAATGGCAGTGATGTAATCAGACAGTGATCTCAATGTCGGTTCCCCTACATTCCCTGTAAGGGAAACGTGATCGCTGACAGAAATCAGTGTACTAGTTCAGGTGTAACTGTGTGTTAGCAACAATGAAAATCTTAGACTTTGGTTATTAGGGTTTACTTTTACTCTAAATATAACTTCATGACATATCAAAATTAACTAAATTACGTACAGGCTGGTTCAAATGGCTCTTAGCACTATGGGACTTAACATTTGACGTCATCAGTCACCTAGAACTTAGAACAACTTAAACCTAACTAACCTAAGGACATTTCACACATCCATGCCCGAGGCACGATTCGGACCTGCGACGTAGCGGTCACGCGGTTCCAGGCTCTAGCGCCTAGAACCGCTCGGCCACTCCGGCTGGCTTGTGTACAGGATGGTACAATATTGATACTGAGTGTTCAAAACTCTGAAGCGAAATCCCTAACTATTATAAGGCTCTTTACTGGTAAGATGGTCCATGACCATGTCGGGCGTTCGATAAAATTACAAAAAAATTAAATATAATTGGGGCCAGAGATATCAGATATGCTAAAATGCACAGTAAAAATTCAACAAGTCTATAGTATAAAGCACTCCACGATGGCTGATCAATTCTTTTCGTTAGATCTGATATCTCACGTTTCTGCTTCAATTAAGCCCAAATATCGTGAATATGTTTACCCGTACGGCATGGCTGAATGTACAAAAATTAGGAGAGATGGAGACTACAGCAATTCTGGGTGTCATTTGAATATCACTTGCTGGAATAGCGCGAGCGCGTGTGATTATGTTGCGTCGACAGTCGCGGCTGTCACCGTGAGCTGTGAGCCTGAAAATCTGTTCAAAATCTCTCTCGACTGTTAAACAGCAGTCTGATACATTTCCTACATCTTCGGTGAATCCCTGATTCCTAGATGTTCCCTGGATAAGTTAACTGGCATGGTGCACAGTATTTGGCTGGAATAGCACGTACGTCGTCGCCCTCAAATCGCTTGCAAGTGTTAAATATCACCGCTCAGTGCGATTCTCCATACTGGGAGACTTTTCAGTTTAACTCCTTACGAGTTAAGATGAGCCTGTGACAAGTGTTCACATAATGCCTCTCGTAATCGTCTCAGCGCGGCCCGAGTCACCCGTCTCAAACACTCGACCATTTTCTCCAAGAGGAGCAGAGAATTACTCTGTGTGCAATTTGCCTATATCGAAGCCTGTGGCCACCCATTTTCTGTCTCGTCAATCAGAGCATTCGTACTTATTATAACTCCACCCAATAGAGTCTTTGTAGGTTATCACATTCGTTGTTTCCTTCATAGGGCAGAGTTTAACTTGTGCTACGTAATACTGAGATAAACAGTTTTTCCTTCCATGCGAGTTTTAACACAGGTGGCTACGGTGAGTCACCAGTATTTCGAGTTGGGTTTCTCTGGACGTTTTATCTGTCATCTTCTGCTGTGTTCTTATCGAAAGGCTTTCCGAAGGGTGGCTGTTAAAAGCAGCAACAAGGAGGAGCTTTTGCCGATGGCCTACGTAGTGGCACCAGCGGCTCATTGTGTCTGCTTGGTGCCCCGTGGTGACGGCTTCAGCTGTGCAGGATGGCCATGCCGTCGTAAAATTCTCCTTCCCTCGGAACTGCGTCTCGTAGCTCAAGTCAGGGAAATTACTTGCGTGCAATTACTAGTTTAAGTGTTAGTGGTTTGTATTTACGAAATGCTGGCATATTTATTAGACCTGCATATTACTAAAATTCGAACAATTTCACTGTCATGTGACATGTCTAGTTAACCAGAATTGTTTCAGCATATCAATTGAGGTTTGGCTCATTATGTTTCACCACCCTTCCACAACAATTTTTGTACTAATGTTGGACAATTATTGAAGCATTGTTTAAGTCAGTCAAAAATTATACTGTTCTGGATATTGGTCAGACACTTGGCCTATTCCTTATTTTGTTTAATTCTGTTACTTTAAATACTTTAATTTTTAATATGGTTATCTTTGTTAATGATATACACTCCTGGAAATTGAAATAAGAACACCGTGAATTCATTGTCCCAGGAAGGGGAAACTTTATTGACACATTCCTGGGGTCAGATACATCACATGATCACACTGACAGAACCACAGGCACATAGACACAGGCAACAGAGCATGCACAATGTCGGCACTAGTACAGTGTATATCCACCTTTCGCAGCAATGCAGGCTGCTATTCTCCAACGGAGACGATCGTAGAGATGCTGGATGTAGTCCTGTGGAACGGCTTGCCATGCCATTTCCACCTGGCGCCTCAGTTGGACCAGCGTTCGTGCTGGACGTGCAGACCGCGTGAGACGACGCTTCATCCAGTCCCAAACATGCTCAATGGGGGACAGATCCGGAGATCTTGCTGGCCAGGGTAGTTGACTTACACCTTCTAGAGTACGTTGGGTGGCACGGGATACATGCGGACGTGCATTGTCCTGTTGGAACAGCAAGTTCCCTTGCCGGTCTAGGAATGGTAGAACGATGGGTTCGATGACGGTTTGGATGTACCGTGCACTATTCAGTGTCCCCTCGACGATCACCAGTGGTGTACGGCCAGTGTACGAGATCGCTCCCCACACCATGATGCCGGGTGTTGGCCATGTGTGCCTCGGTCGTATGCAGTCCTGATTGTGGCGCTCACCTGCACGGCGCCAAACACGCATACGACCATCATTGGCACCAAGGCAGAAGCGACTCTCATCGCTGAAGACGACACGTCTCCATTCGTCCCTCCATTCACGCCTGTCGCGACACCACTGGAGGCGGGCTGCACGATGTTGGGGTGTGAGCGGAAGACGGCCTAACGGTGTGCGGGACCGTAGCCCAGCTTCATGGAGACGGTTGCGAATGGTCCTCGCCGATACCCCAGGAGCAACAGTGCCCCTAATTTGCTGGGAAGTGGCGGTGCGGTCCCCTACGGCACTGCGTAGGATCCTACGGTCTTGGCGTGCATCCGTGCGTCGCTGCGGTCCGGTCCCAGGTCGACGGGCACATGCACCTTCCGCCGACCACTGGCGACAACATCGATGTACTGTGGAGATCTCACGCCCCACGTGTTGAGCAATTCGGCGGTACGTCCACCCGGCCTCCCGCATGCCCACTATACGCCCTCGCACAAAGTCCGTCAACTGCACATACGGTTCACGTCCACGCTGTCGCGGCATGCTACCAGTGTTAAAGACTGCGATGGAGCTCCGTATGCCACGGCAAACTGGCTGACACTGACGGCGGCGGTGCACAAATGCTGCGCAGCTAGCGCCATTCGACGGCCAACACCGCGGTTCCTGGTGTGTCCGCTGCGCCGTGCGTGTGATCATTGCTTGTACAGCCCTCTCGCAGTGTCCGGAGCAAGTATGGTGGGTGTGACACACCGGTGTCAATGTGTTCTTTTTTCCATTTCCAGGAGTGTAATTGTCTCCTGTAAGTGAAGACTATAACTCTTATATCTTTCCTGATATGAATTTCTTTTTTTATTTATTTAAATGTGTTGTCTCTATTTTAGATTTGATATCGAAGATGACGCGCCTCTCACATCGATCTTTTAATACTATTTTCTCAACCTCTTACAATTTAAACCAGCTCAAAAGCTAAATAACTTTATACATAATCCAAAAAAGTTGTGTTTACATTCTTCTGTTTGTCTTAGAGAAATTATAATTCTAACACTAATATAAGCATTAAAATAATTCTCTAGCAAATCCTACTCATGTCAAAAACTTTGATTTATGCAAAATTCAAAAGTATTATAATTCAAACAATGTTCACACACGTATATTATTCTAAAAAAATATTATTTCAACACACAACGTGGTTTCTGTGAAATGTTACATTGATAACTACGCATGAGTATAATTTTAAAGTATTTAACTTTACAAAAATGTTATCTTTAAGACACATAATACAGGAATAGGATTTCCTTTCAAAATATTATTCTAATTAATATTATAAATACATAAAACATTTCTTTACGAAAAGTTTCTCCTGTGTTACTCCTGAAACAAAAATTAGGAAAAGACTGTTACATAGTTCTCATTCAGACACGTACACATATTGTATAGAGAGATGTAAATTGTGTTAAATCGATATGAATACATCGATGTCCTATGTTAATTGTTGTAACTCTTGGAACTTTTACACTGTCTGACACTGATCTTTACCTATTTTGGGCCCCTATTTTAACAAGATGTCCACGAATGTGTTTGCTCGAAGCTGAAGGGCTTGTACAGGAAGTTTGTCAGCAAACCTTTGGGTGGGCAGCATCATTCTTCGTCGAAATTTGCAACAGGATGTTGCCGTAGTTTGATGTAGCCCCCATAATATTGTGGACCTTTTAGTTCAAATGGTTCAAATGGCTCTGAGCACTATGGGACTTAACTTCTAAGGTCATCAGCCCCATAGAACTTAGAACTACTTAAACCTAACTAACCTAAGGACATCACACACATCCATGCCCGAGGCAGGATTCGAACCTGCGACCGTAGCAGTCGCGCGGTTCCAGACTGTAGCGCCTAGAACCGCTCGGCTACACCGGCCGGAGACCTTTTAGTGCAGACCCTCGTGAAACATTGGCTTTGAAACGTATATACTTCTTCATAAGCAATTGCTGGAGGTATTTATATTTTGTAGCACTTTTTAGACAACCATTTTACAATAGGATTGGTATTTGTAAAGCTGTATCTTGAAATACTTTCGCCCATCTTCTCTCTTCAACTTCAGTCTTGGGACTCTTCTTCTGTTCTTCTAAGCATCTTCCTTTCTTCAGACTTGAACCTTGTTTCTTTTCTGGGCAAGATACAGGAAATTATTGACTACTAGTCGCTTTGAAGTTTTACGTTTCAACAATTGATTAGGATTCTTGTTTAGATCCGGAAAGCTCTTGCTCTTTCACCTGTGTTTGACACTGTACAGCCCTGGCTCAAAGACAAGTGTAATGCTGTCGAAGGTGACGCTACCTTTTAACATTTTTATCGCAGCTTGGCTTTCATTCAGAAAATCCACACCTATAAATATGTCCACTGTTAATTTTGGTATTATAACGAAATTAGCTTCGATCTTTGGACCCTGGAACGAGAGAGCTAACCTTCTTTGTTTATTGATATCCGCAGCGTGATTTTTGATGAAACCCTTCAATTTAATCTTCTTCGTTCTCAAAACGGGTAATCCTTCATTAGCATTGCATTGGTTAAATTAGTTCTCCGAAATCGTGGTTAGCTCGCTTCTGATGTCTATGACTACATTAGCTGGGATTTTTGCTACCATGGCTTCCACAAATGAGTGAATCTCGACCGGTTTTCTAAGTTCTTCCTGATCTCCCTGCATGAAAGCATCCCCTATTGAATTATATGTGATATGTGAGTCGTTTCAGGATTTTTACATGTGAATTCGAACCTCCTGTTGGATATGCCTCACCGACTGTCTCACTTTCTCTTACTTCTTCTTCTCCTCATTTAACTTCATCTTCCCTCAGCTCAACAAATCTGCCTCTTCTTTCTTCTTGGAAACTCCCAATATAAATGCCCTTATTATATATCTGTAACTTCCATCATTGTACACGTTGGGTCCTATGTCCAATTGTAATTTATCTTCAACTTCCGTCGACTGCGCATTATCCTCCCTGGGTTCGTTTTCCATGGTCTTAGCGTCAAATAACTGTGTAATTCTAATAACTTCGTCCCCAATCTATTCTCCCATTATATCTGCCACTGGTAGTTCGTGTTCTTCGTTGGTATCCTCCCAATGAATTTCTTCCCAGCATGATGTTGTTTTCCTGCCTTCGTTTGGTCACTGCAATCCTATTTCCTCATTTATTACCTGCATTAAAAAAATGTTTATTTCTCTCGACAGTACGTTATCCTCTTAGAATGGGCTCTCCCTAGTTTCAGTATTACAAGACTCTGCAATACTAATTACTTTGCCTTTCAACTCGACTTCCGTTATGGTGGCTCATTTTGTTTCGTTAGCCCTTTGTTTGTGAAATCCTCCCAAGTAATTCCTGTCCAACCTGATTTTTGCGGTATCTCGAATTCTTTCGGTCCCTGCGGTTCTGTTCCTTCATCTTTCACCTCTTGTGACAGGGTACATATTAACTTCGTTACGTTGCTGCTGCTTGCTTGTGTAGGTGCGCTGTTCTGCTTAACTTGGGCGCTCTCTCGTCGGTTAGAAGGTTTATCGGGGTTTGGTGGCCTTATCTCCATGTCATCTTTCGGTCATTCCTGTCTTTGTTCGACTTGGTCACACGGATTTCGTTGCTGGTAATTAGTCAGCCTGTTTGTCCTCCAATACCCACTGCAATTACCGTTATTCCATCTGTAGCAATTATTGCCATTCTTCAATGGATAAACATTGCCATTTCTTGTTCCGTATCCATACCCGTTTCTCTGTTGGAATCGACTGTCGCATTTGTTTCGTTGTTTTCGTATTGTGCTCACATATCTGTTGTTGCAGATGTTTCGCTGTTCCCTCACTCTGCTTATGTGTCTGTTGCTGCAGTTGTTCCTCTGTTCCAGCACTCTGCTCACTCTGCTCACATATATGTCGTTTTACCTCTCTGTTTTGTATCGCTGTAGTGTGCGTTAACTGCTAGAGAATTTATAACACATTAATGGGTCCTCTACCTCATCGTGCAACGTGCTTCGTTCTGTGTTTACATTCTCGTACCTGTCCGCAACTGTCTGTGGTACACCATTGTGCACCATGCGGTGACACATTTCCAGTTGTATTACCTGCACTTGGTTGTGAGGGAGGTCTTATTACATGTAGTATGGGTTCTATGTATTCAACATATTTTTGCACTTCTACAATATATTGGTCACCGCTTACGGCGCATTATTGCTCGTTATTTACATCCTGCTGCACCCCCATCTACTTCTCGTGGCATTGTGTCGTCTATTGTTTTGTTCTGAGGTTCCCTTATGTTTCTTGCCGAGTATCTCAGTTCGGTGAAGATCTCAATCTGCCATTGCTAATCTCTCTGATTCCCGTCGCTGCAATTTTATCTGTCGCTCCCTACTTCGCGTAGTCATGAAATCATACGACCTTACTAGCTTCATAAACTTACTACCATCACCATTTTTCTGGTGTTACTATTTCCCTTGACACAATAAAAAGACAGTACGACCACCACTTACCAGTTGGGACAGAGCCAACATATCATCGCTGTGTCAGCCACCTGCGCGCCTGCAAGAAAAACTTAAAGCTAACAATGGCGTTACAGCTATACTATGGGGATACGGCATACATCTGTCAGTGCATTGCACTTCTCTGTGTTCCGATTGACTTGACAGTAACCATTAATATTTACTATTGGTTGATACAACACAAAAAAGTTTATTACGAAAACTTTTTAAGAGGTTCTTTTCCTTTTTTATCCTAGTAATTACATATGGTTGACCACCTTTCCATGGTATTTTACCTTCCCGGCAGGGCCGCCACATCTAACATCTGTGAGACGGGTTCTGGTCCACCTACTTACCACTCTTGCTCAAGGATACTTTGTAAGTGTTTTAAGAATTTGGTGTTGAACCTACAGCCTGCAAGATAGGAAGATACCATCTCACGTCTGCAGAATTAAGAAAAGTGAAGCAGTATGGACAGGGATGTGATCAGACAATGATCTCAATGTCGGTTCCACTACACTGCCTGTAAAGGAAAGGTTATCACTAACAGAAATTACTGTACTAGTTAACGTGTAACTATGTGTTAGCAAAAATGAAAATCTTAGATTTTCGTTATTAAGGTTTACTTTTACTCTAAGTATGACTTCATGACATAGCACTGTTAGCAAAATTACGTACAGGACGGTAAAATATTGATGCTGAGTGTTCACAACTGTGAAGCGAAATCCCTAACTATTACAAGGCTCTTTACTGGCAAGATGGTTGATGACCATGTCTGGTGGTCGATATAAATACCAACAAACTAAATAGAATTGAGACCAGAGATATCGATTACACTAAAATGTACAATGAAAATACCCAAAATTGAATGGGGTTTGGTAAAGAACAATGAAAAAGAAGTACACAATTAAAACGATTGAACAAGTGCATAGTACAAAGCACTCCACAGTGGCTGATCAGTTCTTTTCATTAGTACGGATATCACACGTTTCTGCTTCAATTAAGCCCGATAATCGTGAATATGTTTAGCTATAGGTCATGGCTGAATGTAAAAAAATTTAGCAGAGGCAGAGACGACCACAGTTCTGAGTGTCATCTGAATATTACTTGCTGGCGTAGCGCGAGTGTGTGTGATTACTTTGCATTGGAGGCGGCAGTGGTGGCCTGTCGATGCGAACTGTAAACCTGGGAATCTATTCTAAATCTCTCTCGACTGATAAACACCAGTTTGATACATTTCCTACTTCTTCAGTGAAGCCCCGGCTCCTAGATGTTCCCTGGCTAGTTTAATTGGCATAGTACACAGTATTTGACTGGAATAGCGCATACGTCGTTGCCCTCAAATCGCTTGCAGGCGTTAACTGTCAGTGCTTGGTGCGATTCTCTGTACTAGGAGACTTCGCAGTTTAACACCTTACGGGCCAGTGAGCAAGTGTGTACGTAATGTCTCTCGCAATCGTCTCAGCATGGCATGAGCCGCCTTGCTCAAACACTCGCCGATTTTCTGCAAGAGAAGAAGAGAATTACTCTGTGTGCAATTTTCCCATATCAAAGCTGGTGGCCATGCGTTTTCTTTCTGGCCAGAGCATTTGAACTTGTTATAACTCCTCCCACTAGAGTTTTTGTAGCCTATCAAAAGCGTCGTTTCTTTCATAGGGCAGAGTTTAGCTTCTACTACGTAATACTGTCATAAACAGCTTTTTCTTTCATTTGTGTTTTAACCAGGTGACTACAGTGAGTCACCAGTGTCTCGAGTTGGTTATCTCTGGACATTTTATCTGACATCTTCCGCCATGTTCCTATAGAAAGGCTTTCCAAAGGGTCATTGTTAAAAGCAGGGACAAGGGGCTGCTTTTGCTGATGGCCTATGCAGTGGCACTGGCATCTCATTGTATCTGTTAGGTGCCCTATGACGAGAGTTGCAGCCGCGTGGGACGGCCATGCCCTCATAAAATTCTCCTTCCCTCAAAACTGTGTCTTGTAGCTCTGGTAATGGAAATTACTTGTGCGCAGTTTCTAGTGTGGGTGTTAATGGTTTGTATTTACTACATATTACTAAAATTCGTACAATTTCACATAACTACATAGTGGGACATATCGAGTTAACAGGAATGGTTTCAGGTGTCAGGTGTGTCATTTGTTTGACAACTTCCATCTTTGTGACTGATTTATAAATTTATAAAACAGAGAATACCTGAAGCAGTGCGAAGAAGTGCAGAGTTAACCTGCCCAAGGCATCGCCTCCAAGCTGTGGAAGGTGGAAGCTGTACTGCCGCTTTCGACCAGTTCCCACAACATACGATACGGGATCAACATGTCAGTCACACAAGACAGTCAGTAATGCAAACCTCTGTCTAGGAAAGAGATGAACTGGTTACTCTCCCTACCCCCTCCCCCTCCTACTTACACAATTATTGAATCGTTTCTGGGCCCAGAAGAAAACGGCCCTGAGACTGCATTCTTATTGATTCTATTGGCACTAATTTTCTTAATTTGTTCCACGACTGGTTTCGTAGCTTATAGGTTCATGTGCCACCAACTGTGAAGGAGACGAGGGGCTACTACCATGCAAGTACTATGAGGCTGACACGCTCAAATGTAAGCGACAGTTGTGGAAAATGGTGTACTCACATATTTATGACAACATAAATGTGTGACGGTCAGGCCAGTTAGTCATTTTTGATAACACTAATGTCAAACAAACGCATGGGGCTGGAACAAAAACGTTAATTTTGGGAAGGGTTACTGACAGTACACATAAGGTATAGCCAAAAATCGAGCAGTAAGACGACGACAGCTGAATGGTGGCCAGAAAAAACTGGCAAACGCTGAGATCCAAAGTCATGTATGGCCTCATCCATAGGAATCATAAACAGAGTCTCAATACGTACAAAAATATTTGTCCAGATAAAACTGATAAACATAAAATCAATATCAATGTAGACATATAGAACCTGATCATGCGCCACATGGCACAAATAATTTAAAAATAATAAAAAAAATAACGAAGAGGCAAAAGCGACTCCAAACTAGAACTAAAGCAAGTGAATAACTATATCTACATGTAGCACATAAGAACATTTCAGTTCAGCTGCTATAGGACCAATGTGATGAAAGAGTCATTAAAGTAAAATGGTTGGAACTTATGTTACATACATGGGCGTGTCGATGATAAAACAATTTATCCTTTAATAAACAATAGAGAAGAGACTTAGAAAATGTGAGATCATTTAGAGATAAATAAATTCGTAGTTATTTAGAACAAACTTGTGTTTAAGCATACTTTGTTTATTTAGCGTAAACTCGCTGTTTGGATTCGACTGTGCAAGATTTCAATTTCTTGAAGGATATCAAGGATATGTCCTTTTCAATGGTGGTGCAGGATGATGAGGTTTTTGTTGATGTCAGAAACTGAGTGTCTACAGGGCTCAAGACGGCTGGTTAAAGCATATTTTACATTACTGAGATCCTGATGTTCCTTGAAAACGACAGCCAAATGACTGTGTTTGGCCTAAATATTAGCATTCAGTGAAACCGGTCGTGTAATAAATTAAGTAAATCGCTGGCAACTGAAGAGGATCCTTCTTGTATAAATCAGTTCTCAGTTGCAGATGTTCACCTAATCAAATAGTTTGTGTATTTGTGTTGTTGTACGGTCAATGATAACAACAATAAACTTAAATGTTTGAATATATTTAACACTTACCAATATGTTATTTATTTTAATAAAAACCAGGCGCCATGAACGTACTTCTCAATCAGTTTGTATTCATTTCTTTTTTGCCATTCAACAGAGGGTCATTTGCATACCAGTCCCTCAATCAATTCAGTTCCTACAATATTTACTATGGTATTTTCAGGCGTTCATAAGTTTTTCCAGATATAGTCCAAATTATATGGTGGGGGATTATTTCACCAACCAAAGATGCATTTTAAGATTGTTGAGTTTTAGGTTTTAGTGACAGGAAAGGACCATCTAACTCTTCCCGAGTTTCGACGTTGTCTGCTAGATACGTAACCAGGCTTCCTACATACGAGTGTAGAAATTGGTTTGTGCGTTTTTTCATTCTTTTTTCCCACATGTGGAGGTATGACACCAGCCGGTTTTTATGTCTGCCCCTTCATTCCACATTCCACCTATGGGGTTCACGAAGGTCCACATGTACTGGAGGGGGGTGGGGGGGATATGAATGCTCATTGTGGTACACCCTTTAAGGAGGTCGAATACTTCAGGAGTTGACAATCCATGAAAAGTGTCCTATCAATAATGACGTTACGTGTTAACTTTTAAATTTCACTTGGATATTTGAATTTTAGCACTTTGTTGGGTAACCTTGCGTGACAGACTCTGTTAGTTGCTTTGGCTATGTAGCTTGCACTGTTTCTAAATGCTTTTTAAATGAAACAATTGTTATTAACGGGCTACACATTTATTCTTCCTGTCTATATACATTGTTTCTCAACGTGGTCACCCTGGCAACGAACACATTTCTTCCTACGAGAGAACTGTTTGTTCATATCGTCACTGCAAAATGATTGACTTTGTTGACGTAACAACAAACTGCACCTCTACTTTCACCGCTTCATCACTGACAAAGTGAAGCACTCCAATGTCTTCTCTAAGTTATTGAAAAAGATTAAAGTCGAATGTCCCAAGTCAGAAATTCGTGAAGGATGAACTACGACAGAGAAGACAAGGCGTCGGATTGTTGCAGATGTCGCAGCGCAAGTGAGTGGTGTCGGAATCGTCATACTGAAGACTGTGCTCCATGTGTGGACAAACTCATCGAATTCGAAACTTGCTTAAAGCACGCTGTTTCTCACGTACGGATATAGTTACAGTACACACCGCCATATTATTCTTTTTCCAATCAATATTTCACAGCCATAGACACTATCTCTCGTTCTACACAGCCCATAAACATACCACTACATCACTGTTTCTTTTCTCATCAATGTTCTAACTGATCTGACGATAGCCGCCACGAATTCTTCTCCTGTGTCAAACTTATCACGTCAAAATGGCACTTGAAACCCACGTCCTCAATTATTTTGCTGGATGTATCACAGCCACCGCGGACCTTCCTGTAGAATATGGCTTCAAAAAAGGAAGGTCCACCCACGGTGGATCTAATTTTTGCTGTAGGAAAACTGCAGGAACAGCACTATGAATATGAAATAGATCTATTAATGACCTTCCTGGACATTGAAAAAGCGTATGGTAGTGTACGTAGAAGCAAAGTCTGGAAAGACCTAGAGAGCAGAGGAGTAGCAAAACAGATTATTTGGAGGATAAAGGAAATGTACCCTTGCATTTATTTCATTGGTGGAAATCTGGGTGTAAATTAATGACTGTCCCTGTGCTGGTGATAAAGTTTACCACTGACCTGTGGATTCCCAAGGACATAAGCCGTGCAGCACTTCCAAATTCAGTGGTTTACTTGTGGAACATAACTTTTACCTCATGTGTATGGCAATTTGGTTTTAATCTTTAGTGTTTAATGAAATTTTCTACCAAATTCTAATACCTGGATCATCAGACGTGTGGCATACTTCCTGTTCATTGTGTTTGAGACTTTTTTACGTTTCTAAGGTTTGTAATTTGATCTTTTGATTATTTTAAGGAGAATTTCCTGTATTAATTTGCGTGTTTTGAAACTAGGTTCAGAAGGTTGTCAAGACTGATGACTGACTCAAGTGAACACTGTCTGTAATGCCGTTCCACTAAGTGCTCCCTTGGAGGGGTGAGCTTAATCATTTATTTGTTACATCTTTTTGACTCAAGTAAGCACCTGGCAGTGCAATTTTAGTGTATAGTTTACATAATTTGTTTGGGGAGGCGTTAACTATTATATTTTTATGTTACTTTACCAGTGATTTAAAATCTGTTTCCCTTTAGCAGCAGTAATATTTACTCCCTTATTTTTATGTTGCACGTTTTGGGTTTACAGCAGTGATCTCTTAAGAAGGTGGAAATTGTTGTTGACGTATTACCTCACGTTTGCGCTGTTTGTTAGCACCGATTCTTAGCCTTGTGAAGTGTGAGGCCGACATTTCGGTGCCTGCCGACCACGAGCTCCTATTGCTGTTGTGCCCTGCACGTGTCTCCCGGCTGTGTTCGAGGTATGTCCATTATTGCTTTAGTATTAAGGTTCTTGTGTACTTGCTTTAATATGCTGGCTAAAGACCTATATGTGAGCGATGTCGTAATTAAATTTTGAGGTAGTTCCTTTCCAGACAGTTTTAATCAGCCAGGAAGTTTCATATCAGCGCACACTCCGCTGTAGAGTGAAAAATTCATTCCAGAAACATCCCCCAGGCTGTGGCTAAGCCATGTCTCCGCAGTATCCTTTCTTCCAGAAGTGCTAGTTCTGCAAGGTTCACAGGAGAGCTTCTGTGATGTTTGGAAGGTAGGAGACGAGGTACTGGCGGAATTAAGGCTGTGAGGAGGGGGCGTTAGTCGTGCTTGGGTAGCTCAGTTGGCAGAGCACTTGCCTGCGAAATGCAAAGGTCGCGAGTTCGAGTCTCGACACTGCACACAGTTTTAATCTGCCAGGAAGTTTTATATCAGCGGACACTCCGCTGTAGATTGAAAAATTCATTCAAGATAGAGACATGTTGGATCGTGTTCAGCAATCCTTCCTGCGAAGAGTTCAGCTTTGCCACACACATTGTGGCCGTCATTTCAAACAGTACTTATGAACCGCCACTGCAGCTTCTGGTCAAGTTTCTTCTGTGTTAGTTTCGATTTGTACAGCTGCAATGTATTCGTTTGTATTAACTGCCACATACCTGTGTTGTTGTATTTTGTATTCTGCATCTATGTACTCATTTCTTAAAACTAAGTCTGGGACCCAAAAACCAAATTATAAAACATGCATGTACAGTAGTGCAGCCCCTCCTCACGTTCCTTTCGCTATGCCAACTAGCCACGATACATAATACCGGCCAGAGTAACCAGTACGAGATAGGCGTGGGCGCTGTCATTGCTCACGGTGTCACGCAGACCGTCGCTTGTCACCGCGTGCCTCGCCTTCTTGTGAGCAGCTAGACTACCTATAACACTCGCGTGTTGTGCCGTGTTGCCGATATTTCCCCATGGCCAATGTCTGTACACAGTAACACCCAAAAGTCCTCTTCATATTTCCAGATTTTTACCATTCAATTGCATTGTCATTTATTGTCATCGACACATGCGGAAAACGAATTTATGTTTGTAGCTCAGTGTGTGACAATTTGCATGACATATTTTTCGTCATTTATGACTCACCCAGTATACTTGGTGTGCTAAGGAAGATTTAATGTAATTTCCGTTCTGGTTGCCAACGCCTTAGGTTTCTATTTTCAATTATAATTCACTTTTCTTTGTTTGAGCTTAATTTGAATTGTATCCATTCTGTGGATATAAGAAAATTTGTCAAATCTGCCATGCTTCGGTGGTTATTCTAACCAGGTCTTATCTTAGTAACTATGACTGTTTAAGAAGGTTATGCAAGAGTTATCTCTTACTTACTTGTTGTTTCGGAATGGTGTTAGTGCTTCTTTTATTTGGCACTGGTTCTAATTTCGTGGGGTAGCAAGAATTGATAGTTTAATCATGTCCATCAGCAACTGAAATTTAAAAAGGCTTGTTTTCGCCGCGCGGGATTAGCCGAGCGGTCTAGGGCGCTGCGGTCATGGACTGTGCGGCTGGTCCCGGTGGAGGTTCGAGTCCTCCCTCGGGCATGGGTGTGTGTGTTTGTCCTTAGGATAATTTAGGTTAAGTAGTGTGTAAACTTAGCGACTGATGATCTTAGCAGTTAGGTCCCGTAAGATTTCACACACACATATTCAAGGCTTGTTTTCATTTACCAACCTCTTATCGTTAGTCATATTTGGTGGTTGTTGTATTTTACTTGATGTTATCATAGTATATAAATTTCCTACATTCCTCTGACTCCGTAACATACATTAATGGGAAAATTTTGAAATTTTGGAAATATATGGTAAGTTCCTATGGGACCAAACTGCTGACATCATCGGGCCCTAGGCTTACACACTACTTACTCTAACTTAAACTAGCTTACGCCTTACCCACACCCATTCCCGATGGAGGACTCGAACCTCCGAAAGGAGGGAACAGCGCGAACCGTGATAAAGTACCTCGGCCATATGGATACATTAATGGAGCAAAACATTATGACCACCTGCTTAATAGCTTGCTTGTCCGTCTATGAAACGAAATAAATCACTAATTCTGCATATCAGAGATCTGACAGTTTGTTGGTAGGTTTGTGGTGGTATGTGGCATCAAATGTGTGGGCACAGGTTACCTAATTCGTTTAAATAACGGGCCACTGATTCACGTATGCGGTGATGGCGCCCGATAGCGAACCAGATACGATTTACATCATGCAATTTCGGTCTTCGAGACATGAACGTGAGTTCACTACAATGCTCCTCAAACCACTGTAGACATGGACAAATGTACTGCTGAAAAATGACATTGCAGTCGAGTGCATTACAGAAACCATTTGTGAACTTTAATGGGAAGAAGACGATCTTTGTGCGAAATACTATTGAGAAAATTTCGACAACCAACATGTGTGACTGAAAGCAGAACGATTCTAGTGCTACCTACGTACCTCTCGCGTACGGAGAGCGAAGAAAAGAAATATTACAGCTTGCATGGCAGCTTATATAGTGGTTGGACAAAAAGACGGAAACATCAGAGACTCGTTATCATGACTAAAAAGATGTTGGAAAATCGTTAACATTCAAAGCAGCTTTCTGTCAGTGTCGGAATGGATATATACAGGTCCTGAATGGTTTATTGTATACGAAATTTTACACGATTCTTCCTGCAAAACAGTGGTAAGCACAGGTACTGTTGATTGATGTGGACAGCGACAATGCACCCTTCTCTTCAAAGTAGACCACAAAGGCTCAATAATTTAGAGAACTGGTAACTGATTGCCAGGGCTCATGGAACAATTGATGCTGGTGCTCCCGAAGTCAGAATTGAACGATGCGAGCTCTTTGAACATTGCGCTGTCGTCGTAGAAAAAGGCGTCGCCATTGGAAAACGAACACTGTACCAGGGGGTGAACCTGATCAGCCGAAATGGTCCCAGCCCGCCAGTGTTCCAGCGGTTCTATGCGCTACAGTCTGGAGCCGCGCGACCGCTGCGGTCGCATGTTCGAATCCTGCCTCGGGCATGAATGTGCGTGATGTCCTTAGGTTAGTTAGGTTTAAGTAGTTCTAAGTTCTAGGGGACTGATGACCTCATAATTTAAGTCCATTTCGAAATGGTCCCACAATCCCTAACAGTAATGCGACCTTGCAGAGTAGCCTTGGAGTCAGCGGAATACCACGATACGGGTGGCAAAATTATCGTAGAATCACCGCCGCGTTACACTAAATTCGACCAGAAGTTGGAAAATGTGTAAAACAAGACTCATCTGACCAAATGACTTTCTTCCGTTGCTCCATAGTACTGGTTTTATGGTTTCTGCACCTCCTTCACTTGTTACAAGCATTTCCATCACTGATGAGTGGTTTTGAAATTCCAGCTCGCACTGAAGTTCGCTGTTTATCTAAGTCCCTTCTTGTTGTTGTGGTCCTGAGAGGACCCGCGAGTTTGACCTTCCGTTCTGCAGTGACTTTCACAGTTGTCGTACTCTTATTTTTCGTCACAATCCTCTTCAAATTCTGTCACGGTCGCTCAACACACACTTTCGTCCGATTTGTGACTTAGCGGATGGATCAATTGGGACCGCAGATTGCTGGCCACCCTGTCCGCCAAATTTTCTCCTCTAGTAACGAAATTGAACTAGTACTTTCGGCGTCCCAATTCTTTATTTGGTTGAACAAATTCCGTTATAATTATTACATTTTGGTTAAAGTTCCTCTTGTAACATCTTTGCATTCCATTCAGCTGCTCTTCCAAGTCTATTTCCGTCTCCGACAAAATTAAAGTGTCATTCCTTCTCCCAGAAATTTAGCGATTTTTTAAAAAATGTTCCCTTAGATTCCTGCACTGCTTGCTCTAAATTCCATATAAATAACATCAGGGATGGGTTACAACGAAGCTCACTCCCTTCTCTACTAGTGACTTCACGTCATGTTCGTCGACTCTTTTTAGCTGCAGTATGGTTTTCGCTGCCTGAATTTTGTTTCAAGTCTCGTCAGAGTTTCAAAGAATTTATTGAATTCAACTCTGTCAAAGTTTTCTCTAAAAGGAAGAATTTTACAAAAGTAGGCTTGCCTTCCTGCAACCCGTGTACGAAGAAAGAAGAAGATGAATTTGATTTTAATGCCCTGTCGGCAGTGCAGTCATTAGAGATAGAGCACAAGCTCGGATTACGAAAGCGTGAGGATGGAACCTGGCCATGCCGTATTCAAAGAAAGCATCCTGTAATCATTCCTGGAGCGATTTAAGACGGGAATACGAACCGCCGTCATCCCGAATTTGAGTCCATTGTGCCTACCACTGTGCAAACTTGCTCCGTCTCTTCCTTAGGTTGTCTCACCTGTTTGTACGTTTCTACGGAACGTAAACTGATCCTCCCCTAGGTCGGCTTCCGCCGGCCTTTGCTGTCTCCTGAAAATAATTCATGTTAGCATTCTTGCTGAATATAAATGATCAAACTCATGATTTGATGATATTCACGCCCATAAGCACCTTTAAATCTTCAAATCAGTATGTGTACCTATTTTAACACTTTGACGCAACTGCCGCAGCCGTGGGCGCGCTCGTGACGGCAACTTTGGATATGAAACAGATCGTAACATTTGCCTCCGCAACCATCTTTCGCTAAGGTTGAAGTTTTACCTTGTCACTCACAAGGGAACCTCCCCATCGCACCCCCCTCAGATTTAGTTATAAGTTGGCACAGTGGATAGGCCTTGAAAAACTGAACACAGAGCAAGTTGTGTGGAACTATGAAAAAATTAAGCAAAATATACAAACTGAGTAGTCCATGCGCAAGATAGGTAACATCTAGGGCCATATGAGCTCAGGAAGGCCGTGGTCCCGTGGTTAGCGTGAGCAGCTGCGGAACGAGAGGTCCTTGGTTCAAGTCTTTCCTCGAATGTTATTATTTTCGGTTTATGTGACAAACACTTATGTTTTCATCACGTTTTGGGTGTGATTATCACATCCACAAGAAAACCTAAATTGGGCAAGGCAGAAGAATGTTTTTACCCATTCGCTAAGTGTAGAAGTTAGGTGGGTCGACAACATTTTCCTGTCATGTGACGCACATGCCGTCACCACTGTCGTATAGAATATATCAGACGTGTTTTCCTGTGGAGGAATCGGCTGACCTATGACCTTGCGATTAAATGTTTTCGGTTCCCATTGGAGAGGCACGTCCTTTCGCACGGTTTTGCGGTGCGGTCGCAAAACACAGACCCTAAACTTATTACAGTGAACAGAGACGTCAATGAACGATTTGACAGATCATAACTTTGCGAAAATAAAGTAAACTTTTCACTCGAGGGAAGACTTGAACCCGGGACCTCTCGTTCCGCAGCTGCTCACGCTATTCACGGGACCACAGCATTCCTGGGTTCGCATTATCCTTGATGTTGCCTATCTTGCTCATGGACTACTCAGTTTGTATATTTTGCTTACTTTTTTTCATAGTTCCACACAACTTCTTCCTCTTTTCTCGAGTGCTGTGTGTTCAGTTTTTCAAGGCCTATCCACTGTGCCAACTTATAACTAAATCTGAGGGGGGTGCGATGGGGAGGTCCCCTTGTCAATGGAACATTTGCACTGTTATTACTAGCGCAAATAACGATTTTAATAACACTGTTTTCCATTATGAACCTATATGTTCCGACTGGCTTTTGGTTGGACAATAAAAAAAATCAGTTGATTAATGATTCCAGAGCAACCGTTGGATATAAGGCCAATATTTCATCCAGTATTTCGAAGCAATAGTTTAAACTTAATAGTGCATACGACTGATATCGTTTTTACACCGTGATTAAATCCGTCGGTCGAAAAGTTGCTATTTGCAGGCACAGGAAAAATACGACTGATTCACCTCATTAAACCGTCCGTCCACGGTAGCTGAAAGGTCAGCGTGGCGGATTGTCAATCCTCTGGGCCCAGGTTCGTTTTCCAGCTGGGTCGAGGAATTTTCTCCGCCCAGGGACTGGGTGTTGTGCTGTCCTCATCATCATCCTATCATCCTCATCGACTGCAGGTCGCCGAAGTGGCGTCAAATTGAAAGACCGGCACCCAGCGAACCGTCTGCCCGACGGGGGCCCTAGCTATGCGATTATATAAATAAATAAACCTTACTAAACAGTCTGAAAAAAAAATATACCTGTGTTCTTATGATGGACAAGCTCTGAAAGAGCTAACTTCATTTATTAACTCTGAATTAAGTGTGAATTACTAGTCAGTTTTGTTAGTGCCAATTTTACATAGAAATTTAAGGTAGAAAGAAATAAACAGTGCTGTTTCTGATGCCATGCTTAGACAGGCATCTATAAAAGTTTTATGACACCATTTCTTCTACATTGTTTACTAGACTGTGAACTTTCACTCAGCAAATTTACGTCATCCGCGCGGGATTAGCCGAGCGGTCAGGGGCGCTGCAGTCATGGACCGTGCAGCTGGTCCCTGCGGAGCTTCGAGTCCTCCCTCGCGCATGGGTGTGTGATAGTCCTTAGGATAATTTAGGTTAAATAGTGTGTAAGCTTAGGAACTGATGACCTTAGCAGTTAAGCCCCATAAGATTTCAAACACATTTGAACATTTTTTTAATTTTTATTTATTTATTTAATTATTTATTTATTTATTAAATTTACGTCAGTAAAGGCGGTCAATGCCTAGACGTGAGGTTTCGTTGAGTTTCGATGAAATGTAAATAGCTTTATCGTACTTGGTCAGTTTCAGAGTATGCAAATAGGAATTTTGTGATCTTAATTTTAGCACCAGTTATTGTTTGCAACATATTGCACAAGAATATGGTTGCGCATTGTGTCTATGTTAAAATGAAGTCAACTTAAATTGGTCAGTTTAACGCCTGCACTATTATGGCTGCTACTCCAAACAGTTTTAATTCTAAAACAGACTTAAAAGTCTTCCCTCGTCGAGTCTGCATCGCTGGAAAGGTTGTGGCCAATACTGCTTGTGCACGTGACGTTTTCTAGAGCCATTGTTCCAGTGCCCCAAAATTTTAAAGCGTCAAAAATCTGGAAATTCAAGCATCTGCGACCTGAAAATTTCAGAGACGACTTACTAGTGTGTAAATAAACCCCAATCCATTTCAGAAGTGTTTCGACCCACAATTCACCACAATATTAATTTTACATCTACGACCATTGACTACGCATCCGCACAATTCAAAGACTCGATACATTCTCATTCCTGCTACAGTTACCCCATCACCACAGGGTGTGCCAAGCCAATCGTCCAATCAGAATATTTGAGTTTCGTGGCAATATATTTGTTTAAACTTACTTATATAATAAACCGCTGGAGCAGTGCAATCATTTACAACTATAAAAATAAGTTTCACACTTTGTTACCTTTTCAAAGTAATGTACAAATCAGTTATATACCTTTGTAAGTTATATACCTTTCATCATCAGTTTTTTTGTGCCTTTGTTCGGCTTCAACGCGGGGTCGGCCTTGTTACTATGGATTTGACGGTGTTAGTGGCAGAGCGTGGCTGGATGCCCTTCCTGTCGCCACCCGAATCCCCCCAAGAGGGGAATTAGAGTACCACAGCTGTGTGCATCTAGTGTAAGCTATGAAAAAGCGCAAACGTTTTCAAATATCAGCAAGTCGTGTAATTGAGACAGACCGTGGGGACCAGCGCAGTATTCACGAAGTGGGATGAGGAAAACCCCCATAAAACCACATCCAGACTGGCTGGCATACCGGCCCTCGTTGTTAATCCGCCGGGCGGATTCGATACAGGGCCGACGCACCTACTCGAGTCGAGGATGCAGCACGTTAGCGCTCTTTCTTTCCCCACCCCTTGACAGGAAAGGGAAACTACAAAAAAAATCTACTTCCACCGTGACTTGTGTGCTAACAAAAAAATAAAATCCTTCTCTTCAGGCACTGACATCAATCTACGCCTATCCCAAAACAGCTAGGAAAGGAAGAATGTAGGGGGGTTCAAATGGTTCAAATGGCTCTGAGCACTAAGGTACTTAATTGCTGTGGTCATCAGTCCCCTAGAACTTAGAACTACTTAAACCTAACTAACCTAAGGACATCACACACATCCATGCCCGAGGCAGGATTCGAACATGCGACCGCAGAGGTCGCGCGGTTCCAGACTGTAAAGTAGGGGGGACGAACATAGAGAGTAGCCATGAAAATGAAAGTAGTTGCGAATGAGCTTTCGTTTTTTAATTTATTTTATTGAATTTTTGTTTTTCTTTTGTTTTTGTATGTATTTTTTTCTATTATTCATTTATTTATTTTTATGTTTTTATTAAATTAGTTTATGTAGCGGAAGTTCAGGAGTCGCTAGCACCTTCCAATTGGCAGAACATCCAAATGTGTCTTCTTGAAGTTTCAATGGAGATTCCATTTGTAGTGCATTCACAACATCATGTCGGCAAAAAAGCATCAGCATCTCATGGCTTAGACGTTGCAGCTGGAACGCGGATCACGGAAAGTACTCCATAGAAAATTCGAAAAGAGTTGCTTGTATCCACAGTTGTGAACAAGTGCACAGTGTCGATCATTAACGTAAGTCCAATAACGTAGTTCTGATTTCTCATCGGGGCCAAAAAGGTAGCAGACCAAATGACCGCATATCCAATTCAAAGCATTAGTTTCTGTTGCGGAGTAATGAATGACATCTGGGAATAAAAGCGTCAGGAAAGTTATCTGAGCAGGTGTCTGTCAGGTAAGAAAAGCCAATATATGCTGTGTGAGCCTCCAGACGTCAGACGATCGACCACATGAGGATCGATGAGCGTCTGTGTCCTCTAGACCACAGTGAACACAGAGGAGTGTGTCAGCAAGGCGGATGCGGTGCAAACTAAACTGGTTGACCTGTTTGCCACTGATGGTGGTATACCAGGTGGTCTGAACACTGGTGTCGAGATAACCAGCATGCACCGATTTCCACACATGATGCCAAATGATCTGGGGACACTTGAGTTCATTGGGGCTGGGGATTCAACACATTTATAATGTGTCATGTACAGTCTTTTTCTGGAGTATACATGGAAGGGGTAACGAATGCAAGATGTAACTTCATTCAAGAAATAAGTTCCGAAATTGATAAAAAGGAGATGGAAAGTCTGACAACACGATTGGGGCTGACATGGAAACTGGTGTGTGTTCATGCAAAAGCAGTCCGCTCAGGCTCGTCAGGCAGCGAAGCTATGCTTTCAGTTGGGAGCTAACAAAATGTGCCATAACTCTGTCCGGAACATGGAATAAGCCCATTCCACCACGCTCCCGTGGGAGGGCAAGGGAAGAATATTGAACTTCAAATAACATCCCAGTACAGGCAAAGAATTCCATCGCCATCGGCATACGACATGCGAGGATAATCGGAACAGGGAACACTTGTGCCACATGGGGGATGCATGATAAACATTCACATATTGCGCATGCTGTACAATGCCAAGGGATCCAAGCCGGTGGTCCACAAGGCCAGCCCTGATCGTTTGGAGAAGACGTCTACTGTGCGTTGCCGCTGAAAGATGGAGGTCATTCATGAAATCAATGCCTAAACAGTGGACGCTGGTGTCCACACTTAGAGTAGCAGGCAGGCCCTCACCAATGAGGAGAACTTTCGATTTGGAAATGTTAATAGAACTTTACGATGCCTCCCCACATGTCGCCACCCACGTCAGAGCGGCGCGAACATCGTCTCCATTGTGGAGGTAGAGGACTAGATCATCAGCACAGGCTGTACAGCAGAAGCGATGCCAATGCAATGTCAGGCCCACCAGGCGTTGTCGAAGTCCCTGGAGTAGGGGCTCTAATGCCAAAGCATACAGTATTGTGGAAAGTGGGCAATCCTATCTGACAGAGTGCTCGATCGCTATAAACGTGGTGAGGCGACCATTGCAGTCTTGAAGTCGCGCCGCTCAAGAGCCACATTACCACTGTTACCATACGAGCCAGACAACCCATGTGTTGGAAGACCGATTTCAGAAAGGTATGGTCGATGCAGTCGAATGCCTGACTGAAGTCAAGCGATGCTAATGCAGCAGGCAAACGTTGTGACCATGCGAGCGTGATCATGTCCCTGTAATGGCAAAGGGCCATATGGATGTTGTCACCAGCCAGCCAAGTCTGATCAAGGGAAGTGACGTATCTTGCTGCCTTTTTGAGTCGTGAGGCCAACAAATGGATAAAAATTTTCATGTCACTGTTGAGTAGAGTGATTGGTCAGTGATCACAGATCACAGATCCATGACCACCCATGTTGCTAAGGGACGGGGATTATGACCCCCTCAAGGAAGGTGGATGGTATCGTCATTGTGGGTAACATCAGTTCACAACAGATGGATGTCCAAGTAGGTATCAAAAGATAGCTAAAACACTTGTAAAATGCGAGGGGGAGGCCGTCAGATCCTGAGTACTTGATAGCAACTAGGACTTCATCGGAGGTCACTTGTTCCTGAAATTCTTGAGCCACATCCTCTGTCATGGTGATGACAGTCAGTGCTGCTACCTCCTCAAATAATGTCAGGGGCTGTGGGATGGCAGCGCACAGCCGGCGGAAATGAGAATAGAAAGCATGACCAATGGCCCATTTTGTTGTGTGTCATCGTCTTTCTGTATGGGTGAGGTCGTGGATGAGAGCTCGACGACGACGTTGGCGTTCTGCGAGGAGATGGTACGTCGATGGCGTTTCGTGAGTCATATGGTCACGGGTTGCAGGATCTGACAAGGGTCCCTTCCAAGTGTCATCGCGTGAAAGAAGTGATCTGCACTTCATCATGATGCACTATTGTGTGATGGCCAGGAGAGAATGCCATCGAAGTGCAGTCACAAAGCACCGCACAATAAAAGTCCATGGTACTCGCTTGCCAAGCTTCAAGGTCTTTGCCATATCCCATCAGTGCCCTGCATAGAGCTGGTTTCGCACAGGATAACCAACAGGATAAGGTGGATTTGTATGTGGAGCGATGGCGAAGACAGAGGGCCCACGCAACCTCAACGATCCACCGGCAGTCAGGTGCAGTAAGATGGGAAACGTTTAATTTCCACAGGCCGCGACTGTGCCATACCTGTTGGTGGACGAGGACGAGATCACAGATGTAGGCATCATGGTCAGAGAAAGCCAGAGGCCATACTTTGGCATGTCGAGTGTAGGCAGCAAGGGAACGTGTGAGGTATATACGGTCGAGGTGACTGGATGAATGCACCGTATAGTATGTGAAACATGCATGGGTGTCATAAACCTTTGTCCTTCTGTCAACAACCTGAGGTCTGTCAGTGATGATATAGAGGGCTACACATGGGATATTAAGTGGAAGATGGTGATCAGGCCTTTGTGTAGAGTTGAAATCGCCACCTAGGACTATTTCAGCCAGGGCACCCTCTAAAGACGGCGTTACCCCGTCAGCAAAGAAGGTGTGTCGATCACGACGTCAACTGGAGCCCAACATCTCATATACATTGAGGATGTGGACACCAAACAGTTTGAGAGTCATACCTCTAGCGTTAGGAGGGTACACTACACCTTCAGGAGGGAGTCCAAAACGGAGGAGGATGGCGACTTCACTACCATTGTCAGAAGTATGGGAGATGTGTGTTGTGTAGCCAGTTGGGTCGTAGAAATAAGCGACGATCACTTCTTGGAGGAGAGTAGAGTCGACATCAGCAGCATAGGTGGTCTCTCAGAATACTGCCAGTTTCTGGGAAGCCCGAATGGTAGCTAGATTCATCATCGCGATGTGGCAGCGTTGTGGTTGAGCTCCCACCATTGGCGCAGAAGTTCTGGCAGAGATATCCAGGTGGCGTGTAACATCCGGCGGAGTCACTGTAGCCGCGATCACTGGGTGGAAGGTGGGTCAGGCACCTCCAAGGGGCACTGCCTAATGGAAGGGTCACCATCTTTATCTGTTCCATCGGGCACATCATCAGCCCAGGAGGCTGGAACAGGTGGCAAGTGACTGTCGCACTCATCGATGGCAAGCTGTGGTGACACCGCTGCAGTGGCGTCGAGTGACTCTCCCTCCATGGAATCCATCGTTGTTGGGTGGGATCATTCCTCAGCTGGGGAATCAGGAGCGGCCACTCCTGTCGTCAGGGCGCTCGAAGGAAGATCACTGTCTTGTATCCGCTCCACTGCCTGTGATGCCACATGAAGAAGTGTGTCGTCAGATGGCGTTTGACTTCTCTTCTTCCGTTTTCGGGGCGACCGCTGCTTTCGGAGGTGCTGTTCTGTATCAGAACGTGGACGTTCAATATCCGAGGTCGCACCCGTTTGTAGAAAAGCAGAGGTATGCACCGCACTCGCATCGATGTTCATTGCAGTGGGCGGACTGGTCATCGAATTCTGGAGAATTGGTGGTGTCGTAGCCGTCGGAGGAGACGGTGTGAGTGAGGCCGTGGCAGACTTGTCATTTCCAGTAGGGGGTGCAGGGGGGAGAACAGGCGCTTCCTGAAGTGATGCATCGGGGATGCGTACGGCTGTGGAGTATCTGTCCGGTAAAGATGTTGCCGTTGCTTTGGGAGTTGAGTCACTGGTCGGAAGCTGGAGCAAACGTCGGCGGAGACAGTGTGACCGAGCATGGCCCTCTTGTCCGCAACCGGCACACGTCCGTGGCTGTCCATCAAACATAACGATGGCTCGCACGCCACCTATCAGCAGATAGAATGGTACATGTTTGGAGAGTTCGATTTTGATTTGGTGGACACCATTCAACATCTGGTATGTCGAGAACATCTGCCATTTTTTTTCGCGATGTGCACCACAACATTGCTGTAGTGTCGGAAAGCTTCGACGACCACGTATTGTGGCACTTCGAAAGGGAGCTCAAAGACCCGAATTGTTCGAAGACCGAAACCAGCCTGATCTACCGTTACCTCTCCAATATGCCCGTCAGAATGCTTGAACTTGAGACCGTGTGCGTGTTGTCGAACTATCTCAGCACGTGCTTCCTCCGTCATCATCTTAACATAGACGATACTGCCAGTGATACAGCAGTGAATACCTATCACTTCTTGGGGGTCCAGGTGTAGCTCTTCACGAATGAATTGTTCAATTTCATAAGCGTGTGCAAGTTCGGCTTGGAATGTTGCTTTAAGTGTCTCTCGGCGGTAACAGTGCGCCATGAGGTGCAGTAGTAACGGACACTACACAACACGAAAAACCGCGATGCGGAATTAAACAACTGAGGTGCGCTGTCAGGCTTGCGGCGCCGGTCCGCACCCTGTGCCAGAGACCGAACCCATTTAACTTCCAGAATCAGTTCCTTGTACTTTGTGTACCTTCTTGTGGACGTTTCTCTGGCTACAAAGAACTGCTGACGTAACTTCTACTAATGATTGATGACCGGTAACTACTGTAGCCTCAAAAGTGTTTGTTTGTTGTAGGTACAATAAACCAAAGTTCTTCTTCTACATACAACGAACCGATGATATAGGTTTTATTAGTACTTGATGGCCGGTAAATACTGTTGCCGTAAAAATTCTTACTTTTATGCTCTAGGTTACAATTGAGAGAAGTACATATTGTAGTGACACGAGAGACATCATAGCCTTTTAATAACTGATCTGAGGATACTTTTCTCAACTCGGTAACAGAGCGACCATTTGCCAAGACGGAACAACTGCACACGCGGTACGTTGTCACGTTGTTCATTCAGAATATAGCGCTCCACGTTATGCTGAAATACATGTCTATTAGAGGCTGCTTGTGTGGGAAACCATTTTGAACGCCGAATTAGAGCAGGCTCAAGTTATCATGATGGGAAGGGTGGATCGATGTTGGTTTTAGGATACACGACAGAGTGATAAGTGCCCATGTCAATAATTTTCTACACGGAAACAATGCGTTTCTGCGATTCCAGAATCCACGAAATATGTCGGTTCATCATCCTTCTAGAGTATTTTCTGTAATGCTAACAGCACTTTGTTTCTTCTGCTTTTAATTTTCTTTCAAATAAGCCTAATACCATAGCATCCAGCATGACATGTAAACACGATGGAGTTTTGAAAAGCAGTGCCTCCAAATGTTTAATACGAAAACTAATAGCTTTTTAAATAAAACAAAGGTAATTAACATTCTACATTTTTACTCTTCATTTCTACATATTTGCAACCCTTTGCCGCTAGAGGGCTTCGAATTGTAGCTTATAACATGGTGGTGCGTAACGCAACTATAACGGAGCGCGAGAAACAGCGAGCTATAATCGACGTACGAATTCCAAGAGTTTTTCTACTCATGGAACATCCTCTCCTTTAGCAGTGACAAACGAAACATTAGCGCTACGATATCTGCAACAACCTGACGCCTTGGGTTCACAGTCATCGATCATTCTCCATACCGTCCCGACTTGGCCACATTTAATGTTCATCTGTCTCCAAAATTTAAAGAACACATTCGAGGACTTCACTCTGATAGTGATGAAGCGGTGTAGGCAGAGGTGAGGTTATCGCTCCGCTAATAGAGTCAAATATTCCACGGTGACAGTGTCAGCAACTTGTCTCCTTTCGGAAAAAATGTGTTCGTCATAGGGGGACGGTAGTGAGAAATAAAATGTAGACATGTAAAATAAACAAGTAGAATGTTAATAACGTTTGTCTTCTTTAAAAAGCCGTAACAGGTTTCGCATAAAAAAATTAGACGCACTGCCTTTCAGCTCGTTCTCATAAGTAGAAAGCTTCTTTCTTGTAGTGAATACACACATATGTCAAGGAGTCAGAAGACATAAAAGACTCGGCCTGGGATGTATACGTGTAGCAACTATATCTATTTGTCGTTTGAGCTCGCTACTATGCGCTCCTTTCTAGGACCATTATAATGCACTGGTCATTCTCTAAACCTGCGGGGCTTGGGTCGTCACTGAGTTCGTTATTTTTAAATGTAGACCACCGCTGAGGCCACCAACGATTGCCAGAAAGCTGACTTCAAATCGTTCAGCACGCAACTCCAGCGGCGGCGTCTCTGCATTATTCATGATTTAACGCTAGAATAGCGACAAAAGTTAGTAACAGTCGACTGAACTTTAACTTAACAGTATTGCTGCCGTATAAGTTCTGGACGTCTGAATAATTCATCACCGTAACGAAGTAAAATCTGTGACAGTAACACATGCGGGTGAAGGACTGCAGATACACCGTACGGCAAGCACTTGTTGAGGCTGCTCTTCCGGGCACCCGTAAAATTTTATATCGTGTGAAGATATTTAGCCAGTAAAGGTAAGTCTTCCGTGTTCCGAAAACAAATGGTTACTTGAGCTTTGCCGATAAGTTGTGTAGGTAGCAGTAACTGTACGCACCACGTAAAATTACACAAAAATGGTTCAAATGGCTCTGAGAACTATGGAACTTAACACCTGAGGTCATCAGTCCCCTACACTTAGAACTACTTAAACCTAACTAACCTAAGGAATCACACACATCCATGCCCGAGGCAGGATTCGAACCAGCGGCTGTAGCAGCAGTGCGGTTCCGGACTGAAGCACATAGAACCGCTCGGCCACAACGGCCGGCGTAAAATTACAATTCGGTATCAGCCGCATATCTTTATCACAAAGATGGTGGTTGTAGCTGACTAAAGAAACAAACACACTATTCTTCTGTTCTCTCAAAGGGTCTGTGAAATATTGGTCCGTTGGTAATTTGAGGCACAAGTGATGTAAGTCAGTGATTCACACACAACCGAATTTAATGACTGTTATATATAGAGGGTGTGAGGAAGTCACTATGAACCAATTTCTTTTATGCTGGATCAGCATTAAAGACGATGAAAATGATTGTGACTGGAGACTTGTTCTTCTTATACCCACTTTACAACATTTTCTGTGTCGTCAGCTATTACGACAGGGTAAAGTTTAAAGTGAGAAAAGCTATATGTATGTGTTATTACCTTGAATTGTTTTTCTAATGTCTGGGGCTTAGCCAACCCCTTAGACACACCTTCCCTGTGACAAGCTTTAGGTAGGGTTTGCCTACCTTCAGGCGCTAGAAAATCTTAGAGACTAAATTAGTGTCAAAGTTTCCGACAGGTACATTTTTAAAGTGCCCACAAAGCTGTGCGGATGGCACCGAGGGTGCTACTGCCGAACTGGTGGAGGAGGAAACGGGGGGGGGGGGGGGGGGGGGGGGTTTAAGAGGAATCCTTTACCGCTTTGTTTTGTAGCACGCCCCCCCCCCCTCCCCGGCCACACCCAACTTTCCACCCATTATCACGCCACAGATAGGCATGAAACAGAAGCTCTGAAAAAGCATTCCTTTACTTCTTTGGATGACGCTCAACTTTCGTCGAATGGTTTTGAACGGTCCTTACTGGTTCCACACTGCATATCAGAGTAAAATCTGACGTCCCACTACACTCCTTAGAGGCAGATCATGTTCAGTGTTGTCACCGCCCTACTATGCTTAAGAGTAATGCCGAAATGCATTAACAGGGGACGTTGATGAAAAACACACACTATTTCAAAAAGGCACCAAATCCACAGTTTTGGAGATACGGCATTGAAATTTTGTACCAAGATTTACATGAAAGTAACACATTTACATATAAAATCCTTTGATTGTATATATTTAACTTTTTTTGGATGAAACTTGAAGTTTTACTTTCAAAAAATGAATGTTCCTTTTCCTCACAAAGTATTCAAGAGACTTCTATAAAAATTTCTCTGTTTCATCTCTTTATATGTTGAAAGCTTCTCTCAAGAGGTTTTCTGAATAGGTTAAAATAGGAGAATTTTCATAATTTTTTAATTATAATTCCACAAGTACAATTTTATATTCATGCAAATTTACAAGCGCTTTGCTCCATATCTCAGCTTGCAATTAGAATTTCAAGATTCGCTCTTGAGACATCGTTTATTACATTTACAGAAATATGTTTACAAAATTTCATAATTCTAACATTCATTGAATCTGAGGAAAAAACAAACTTTTCAGGAAACGCAATTTAAAATTCGACCCAACTTTTTTCCTTATGCCACTTCTTCAGAAGGCACCACATTTGTACTCTTCGTCCTCTTTCCCTTCAAGGCCTCTCTTCTGGTTTCTTGTTGTCTGACTACTTTCCTTTACCAGGTCTTCAACTGACTTTTCAGCTGCAGAGACGTGCTGTAAATCTATTTTTCTCAGGATGTCTTGAGAAAAACTTCCTATCTTGAAGCTCAGTCTTTCTAATACCGTCATCCTCCGGACGTTCCCATCATTAAATGCAATGACTGCATCATAAGCGTCAATTCTGATAACTGTAACAGATGCAAATGTGTTTTTCGAGCAACGTTTCCATATGAATGATTTTAGAGACATTTGGATTTTGGGTTTTACCGTGAACACACTTTCTGAGAAGTGCAGGGTCGGCCAGAAAGTGGGCCTGATAACATCCAGGATACAATTTGGACGCCTCTCCTTGTGAATGTAGGGCTTGTTATCCCTCTGAGCTTGGCGTGGCAGGGAGGCCACGTCACTCTTTCAATTAATTTTCAGGCACTTCGGATGCAATTTCAACATTGAAACTTTGGGAACTTATTGTCCATGAGTTGTACTAACAAACAAAAACTAAATCGAAAATTGACATTTTTGGTCAATTTAATCAACGTCCCCGTTAAGGTGGTGACAGAAGTGTGGGAAGTTGCAAGAACAATGCCCTGTAGCTCACGGCACTTCGGACTGTCTTTGCAGACGGCTAAAAGTATAGGAATCAACACCCCCAAGGTACTGTTCGTTTCAATAACGTCCTTTGTGCCAAACGGTGAGGCCTTTTCGTGTCGATTATGAGCGGCGTTGTATATGAAATGTTTCCCTCGCACACACATAAGATAACAGAGTGAATTCAACGCTGATGGCAGCGGTTCTAACCCCTATCCAAGAGATGCGAAACGAAAGAGTACGATGAGAGTTTTAGGGGTGTGACGTCCTTTCCCTTTGTCGTAGGTCCTCTGTGGCTTTGGCCAGAATTGCGGTGAAATTTGGTGCCAACGTGACATCATTAACCCGTCTTACAGCTCACATGAACCTCTGAGCGTTGCCGACATCTTGCTGTTTCAAGCGTCGCCGAGCCGTAGGGGGGCCACGCTTTTGGGTTGGGTTTTTTTGGGAAGGAGACTAGACAGCGAGGTCATCGGTCTCATCGGATTAGGGAAGGACGGGGAAGGAAGTCGGCCGTGCCCTTTGAAAGGCATTGGCCTTGAGCGATTTAGGGAAATCGCGGAAAACCTAAATCAGGATGGCCGGACGCGGGATTGAACCGTCGTCCTCCCGAATGCGAGTCCAGTGTTTAACCACTGCGCCACCTCGCTCGGTATTGCCACGCTTTTGCCCCTTTAGAGAGGAAAGTTGTAGGCAATTTTGAGCCCAATGTTAAACTTATGCGTAGCAAAGTAATCGTTTACTTTTGTTGCACGGTGTTCAATATTGTCTCAATAAATGAAATTTCTGAGAAGTGTAGAAGGATGTACAAGAGAAGATCGTAATAGAGCTGAAAAAAATAAGGAAAAATTGAGGAATATATAATGTAAACGAAAACAAACAGAAGGAGTCGTACGATATGAATGAAAGTTGGTAGGAGTGATTCTACATCTGAATAATTTGAAGCCAGTCACATAAGAGTGGCGTTAGTGGTGCCACTTTGAAGATGCAACTAAGATTTGGTTTAAATACATTCTGTAACGTTCGTGAGTGTTACTTACATTCGAAATGGAGTTGGTGAGTTGATGTTAATCGAGAATGCTTTTAAGGTGACAAAGACATCATTATCAACATCTCATCGAAGTTTATCGAGGTTGTGTAACATGGCAGCGAGACGCGGGATATTTCTTCTGCGATACTGCATAAAGGGTTGTCAGCCACGGTATATGAATACTGGCAGCGGTGGTCACTAGAATATACGGTTGCAAAAATACTGGGTTCCGGACGGCCGAGAGGCACTACCGATAGGGAAGACCATCGTTTCGGTTTTTGCCTCTGGAGGATGGTACGGCATCTTCAACAGACATTTGAGCAGTTGGTACCACATTGATAATTGAACTGTTACAAATCGGTTACTTCGAGGGCAGTTCCGAGCCAGACGCTCTATAGCTTCCACTGACCCGAGATCACCGACATTTGCGACTTTAGTGGCGTCAAGCAAGAGCTTATTGTAGGGCAGGGTAGAGGTCTGTTTGTTTTCTGATGAAAGTTGGTTTTGATTAGATGCCAGCGATGACTGTGTTGATTAGAAGGAGGCGAGCAGAGGGCCTGCAACCAACTGTCTGCAAGCTGGACATAATGGACGTGCACCTGGAGTTATGGTCTGGGGTGCGATTTCATACGATTGCAGGAGTACTCTCGGAGTTATCCCACGCACTCTGATTGCAAATTTTTATGTCAGTGTGGTGATTCGGTCTATTGTGCTGCCATTCATGAACAGCATTCCATGTACTGTTTTCCAACAAGAGAACATTAGCTCATATTTCGCTGTTATAAACCAGCATGCTCTACAATGTGTCAGTATGGTGCCTTGGCCTGTTCTATTACCAGATATTCTTCAAGCTAGGACATATGGAACATCATCAGTCGAATATTCCACCGTCATTAACAAACAGTATTAACCGTCCCCGTAGTCCAGGTAGTGTTTTTCAACAGGATAACGCCAGCTAACATTTCGCTGCTCTATACCAGCATGCTCTACAGCGTGTGTGAATGGTGTCTTGGCCTGTTCTATTACCAGATCTGCTTCAGGCGAGCACATATTGAACATCATCAGACGATTACTCCATCGTCAATAACAAACACCATTAACCGTCCCTGTACTGATCGACTAAGTGCACCAGGTACGGAACTCCATCCCACAAACTGACATCCGGTATCTGTTCAACACAATACACGCACATCGGCATGCTTGCACTTAACATTCTGGCGGTTACACCTGTTACTAATGTACCAGCATTTCACATAAGCAATGGCCGATCTCGCGCTTACGTCAACGTGTGATCTTGCAATGTACATCACTTGAATATGTTCCCAGACAAATGTATTCCCCAAATTTCATCACGGTTCAGTAATTAGTTTTTCGTTTTGCTCTTTGTTCTCCGTCACTGCATGAGAAAATGGAAACAACATGTAGACCACATTTGTGGAAAAAGATGTTAAAGGCAATCAATCACAAATGTCCTGTAAGAAGAAATGTAGGAATGCTGTACAAGAGATGAGCACTGCAACAAGAAATTTGTATAATATCTGAAATGAAGAGGAAGACACAGTGGTTGTTGGCACAAGTTAGTCACGCGATTTCTCTCTCTTGGAATGCCGGTAAAAGCCCTGCAGATATGTTGTTGTTGTTGTGGTCTTCAGTCCTGAGACTGGTTTGATGCAGCTCTCCATGCTACTCTATCCTGTGCAAGCTTCTTCATCTCCCAGTACTTACTGCAACCTACATCTTTCTGAATCTGCTTAGTGTATTCATCTCTTGGTCTCCCTCTACGATTTTTACCCTCCACGCTGCCCTCCAATGCAAAATTTGTGATCCCTTGATGCCTCAGAACATGTCCTACCAACCGGTCCCTTCCTCTTCTCAAATAGTGCCACAAACTCCTCTTCTCCCCAATTCTATTCAATACCTCCTCATTAGTTATGTGATCTACCCATCTAATCTTTAGCATTCTTCTGTATCACCACATTTCGAAAACGTCTATTCTCTTCTAGTCCAAACTACTTATCACCCATGTTTCGCTTCCATACATGGCTACACTCCATAGAAATACTTTCAGAAACGACCTCTTGATACTTAAATCAATACTCGATGTTAACAAATTTCTCTTCTTCAGAAACGCATTCCTTGCCATTGCCCACTGCTTGCCATTGCCCACTGCTTGAATGCTGCTCACCAGTGTGGGATCCGTACCATATAGGGTTCATAGAAGAGATAGAGAAGATCCAACGGAGAGCAGCGCGCTTCGTTACAGGATCATCGCGAAAGCGTTACGGAGATGATAGATAAACTCCAGTGGAAGACTCTGCAGGAGAGACGCTCAGTAGCTCGGTACGGGCTTTTGTTGAAGTTTCGAGAACATACTTTCACCAAGAAGCCAAGCAGTATATTGCTCCCTCCTACGTATATCTCGCGAAGAGACCATGAGGATAAAATCAGAGAGATTAGAGCCCACACAGAGGCATACCGACAGTCCTCCTTTCCACGAACAATACGAGACTAGAATAGAAGGGAGAACGGATAGAGGTACTGAAGGTAGCCTCCGCCACACGCCGTCAGGCGACTTGCGGGGTATGGATGTAGATGTAGATTGCCAGTCTACATTTTATATCCTCTCTGCTTCGTCCATCATCAGTTATATTGCTCCCCAAATAGCAAAACTTCTTTACTGCTTTAAGTGTCTCATTTCCTAATCTAATTCCCTCAGCATCACCCGACTTATTTCGACTACATTCCATTATCCTTGTTTAGCTTTTGTTGATGTTCATCTTATATCATCCTTTCAAGACACTGTCCATTCCGTTCAACCACTCTTCCAAGTCCTTTGCTCTCTCTGACAGAATTACAATGTCATCGGCGAACCTCAAAGGTTTTATTTCTTCTCCATGGATTTTAATACCTACTCCGAATTTTTCTTTTGTTTCCTTTACTGTCTGCTCAATATGCAGATTGAATAACATCGGGGACAAGCTACAACCCTGTCTCACTCCCTTCCCAATCACTGCTTCCCTTTCATGCCCCTCGACTCTTATAACTGCCATGTGGTTTCTGTACAAATTGTAAATAGCCTTTCGCTCCCTGTATTTTACCCCTGCCACCTTTAGAATTTGAAAGAGAGTATTCCAGTCAACATTGTCAAAAGCTTTCTTTAAGTCTACAAATGCTAGAAACGTAGGTTTGGCTTTACTTAATCTTTCTTCTAAGATAAGTCGTAAGGTCAGTATTGCCTCACGTGTTCCAACATTTCTACGGAATCCAAACTGATCTTCCCCGAGGTCGCCTTCCACCAGTTTTTCCATTCGTCTGTAAAGAATTCACGTTAGTATTTTGCAGCTGTGACTTATTAAACTGATAGTTCGGTAATTTTCACATCTGTCAACACCTGCTTTCTTTGGGATTCAAATTATTATATTCTTCTTGAAGGTTGAGGGTATTTCGCCTGTCTCATACATCTTGGTCACCAGATGGTAGAGTTTTGTCAGGACTGGCTCTCCCAAGGCCGTCAGTAGTTCTAATGGAATGTTGTCTACTCCCGGGGCCTTATTTCGACTCAGGTCTTTCAGTGGTCTGTCAAACTCTTCACGTAGTATCGTATCTCTCATTTCATCTTCATCTACATCCTCTTCCATTTCCATAATATTGTCCTCAAGCATATCGCCCTTGTATAGACCCTCTATACACTCCTTCCACCTTTCTGCTTTCCTTTCTTTGCTTAGAGCTGAGTCGATATATCCTGTCGGAATTTACTGAACTGGCTCCGTCGGCTCATCACTGCATTCTAATGTGAACTCATTGCCCTTCTTTTATACAGGCCCGAAAACATGGCCCGAAGTTCGACGGCGCGCTTTCACTGGGGTTTCAAGTGACGGTTGGCCACATGGCGTAGATGGAGAGCGTGCTGCCGAGGTTCGGGAGCAGCTTGTTCCTGAAGTTGAGGCGGGAGCGGCAGCAAGTGGGGAGTCCCTCCGGCTGCCAGCTGCGATCCTGTCGTAGAGTGGCTGCGGACTCTGTGACGGGCGGACGGCAGGGGGCGCTGGGGCGCTGCCCGGAGCCAGGCAGGGCCGTGCTGCGCTAATTGCAGGCAGGCTGCGGCCTAACGACGGAAAGTCCGCCGGCGCTGGCCGCCTCCAGAAACTCGGACGCCGCCGTACCGCACCGCTCCGCAGCGCCCCAAACCACCCACCTACTGTGCGGCAGCTCTTCCGCTAATTACGGCGGGGCTGTGCACAATGGTAAAAAGGACGCGGCGCCGTTGTTGTGTCGGGTCCGCAATAGCCGCTGCCGTTCCGGCCCATAACGCCAGCCACTTGCGGCGAGCAGCGGCCCTCGCCGTACGACGTGTGTAGGCGCTCACGTGAACGAGCCTGCGGCGGCCGGGCGCACTAATGTCACGCTAATGTCTGCCGTTTAGCCAATCTGGAACGTCAGCACGTAGGCGAGGCATATCGGACTGGACTGCCGATGAGTAGCAGGCGTTACTGCGCAGAAAGCTCCTGGTGTTCTTCAAATGAGAGGACTCTGTCCAGCGCCGGCCGGGGTGGCCGAGCGGTTCTAGGCGCTACAGTCTGGAACCGCGCGACCGCTACGGTGGCAGGTTCGTGTCCTGCCTCGGGCATGGATGTGTGTGATGTCCTTAGGTTAGTTAGGTTTAAGTAGTTCTAAGTTCTAGGGGACTGATGACCTCAGAAGTTAAGTCCCACAGTGCTCAGAGCCGTTTGAACCATTTTTGAATTTGTCCAGCAAAAAAATACTAACGGTTACACTGGCAATCAAATTCTCGGAAGAGTCATTATTCTGCCATCACAAGCTGCGACATAGACGCATCTATATCTACGTGACTACTCCACAATTTACAATTAAGTACATGCCAGAGTGTTCATCGAACTAGAGAGCCTATATAGGGGGAGAGAGTGGCCATTGGTGACAGCGTCGCTGACTGGCTGATAGCCGAGGACGCCATGTTTTAACGAAACTGACGCTGACTTGGTACGAGTATAAATAGATACTGTGTGTGATTGTGTACTATTGGTTCTCTTCAACGCTTCGAAAGTCAGTTCCATTGTACAATTAGGTACAGGTTGTAATACGGTAGGTATTGAAGGACTTTTGCATGTTCTCTGTCGGTTCTATTTACGTATGGCTCTGAGCACTAAGGGACTTAACATCTGAGGCCATCAGTCCCCTAGAACTTAGAGCTACTCAAACCTAACTAACATAAGGACGTCACACACATCCATGCCCCAGGCAGGATTCGAACCTGCGACCGTAGTGGTTGCGCGGTTCCAGACTGAAGCGCCTAGAACCGCTCGGACACACCGGACGGCTCTATTTACGTAAAGTGCCTTACAGTCACTCTGTTGGTCGGATCTATGACGACACTTTTTGAACTTCACAGCAATTTTAGAGGCAAAATTTTTATTTAAATTGGTTTACTGAATGTGACTTATAATAGGAATTACAAAATCATCAAGGACAGTGAAGATGAAAGCCTGGTTGTTCCGCTGTTGGGTGCAAAAAACGAAGTGAAGATGGATACGTGAGGCTCGTTTTCCCAAGAAATGAAGAAAGACGTAAACAGTGGGCAGTGAAAGTCAAACGAGAAGGCGGGGATCGTAAAGGCGACTTACGGGAACAAACAAATTATTCCTTTCTGTGTGAAGTAAGTAATTTTCTCCTGTGATATGCCGTTAGTAAGGCCCAAGCAATAACATTTTGTTTTACTTGGAAGGTTCCCAGGCTGTTTACTTAAATAGTGCCTTTCTATACGAACAATAAAATGAACTGGCCTGTAAGTAGTTCAGTTTCTTTTTAATTGTAACAATAATTACAAGCATTTTGTAATGCAACATTATACAGTAAAATACACGCAAATATCCATAGGTGTGCAGAGAGATCCTTGCTCATTAGAATAGCAAAGTTGCATAATTAGCCATATTGTTATCCTCTTATTCTTTAGTTCTGCTTACTTTTCTTGTTACTTTTTTAAACGTTATTTTCTAGACTTTTAATGGTTCTTGAGTGACACTTCATGCTCCACGATGTGTTTTAACATGTATACAGAACCCTAAGTCTACGTACTTCCGACTGGCGACTCGCACTTGGCTCTGTAGTCTTGGCTATTCGCATTCCTATAAATTATAATTATCGTGTGGATATTCAGTTTCCTATTTTGAATTACTTTCTGCTGTTTCAGTAGAGTACCTAAGTATTGATATTTTTCCGATTTTCTGTGGTATAGAGTTAGGAAAAGTGCGAACAGAATGAAGTGTTTTGCCAGCATTAGATAATGTTATAAGATCGACACACCCTTAAAATGCATTATGTGGGGACGGAAAGAGACAAGAGTTTAGCAATTTCAGTGATGAATATCCACAAGTAAAAATCTGAAATAGCATCACGTACTCTGAGATACATTAAATGAAACTTCTTTTTCTTATTAATCAGTTGTCAATGATTATATAGCATCATAAAATACAGCTGTTGAAATTCGGCAGACATATACACTGCTTCACGATATTTCCATTTGCTCACAAATTTATTAGGCCTTTATAAACATAGACGAATGGCATTTGTTTTAATCATGTACCGAGTATTAAGCTAGAAGATCTGCTTTGGTCTCATGCGTCAAACACATGCCTTATTTTACTCGTGAAGTGGCAAGCTTTCTGCTTGCGTCGTTACCTTACCCGCGCGCAATCTGTTAAAAACATGGCGGCCACGGGCCGACTGGCCATTCTCTCCTTATATAGGCTCTCTACATCGAACCATCTTCAAGCTGCTTATCTACAATTTCATTTTAGAACCCCGCGCTCTGATTTTTCTTATTTTATTGCACTAATCGTTTCGCTCTTGTAGGTGGGCAGCAACAAAACATTTTCGCTTTCGGAGGAGAAAGTTTGTGATTGTATTTTCCTGAAAAGATCCTGCAACAATGAAAAATGCCTTCATTTTAATGACTGCCGCCCCAACTCGCTTATCACTTCGGTGACACTCTCTCCCCTATTTCGCGATAACACAAAACGAACAACCCTTCTGGAAAAGTATTCCTTTCTGGCTACAGTCACAGTTCATTTATTGTGCCTTAACTACCGGTTTCGGTACGAAGTACCATCCTCAGGTAATTCCCTGGCACACAGTCGTCACACTTGCTTCCTGCGTTGGTGTGTCAAAATTGGGGAAGGCCTGAGCATGGTACCATGTATCGAAACCGGTAGCCGGTAGGCAAAATAAATAAACTGCGGCTGTAGGCACGAACAAATATTTTTTCAGTACTGTGTTGGTCACTATTCCACAGCCAATATTTCGGAACTGTGTAATGAAATTGCTCTTCTTTGGACCTTATCATGTCTTCTGTTTATAATATCTGATGCCGATCGTACACGGCGCAGTATTCCAGAAGAGAAAGGACAAGTGAAGTGTAGGCAGAATTTTCAGTAGACCCTTAGCATCTTCTAAAGCACTCCGTCTTAAGGACACAAGTGCTCCATCGGAACCATCCGACAGCCGTGTCATCCTCATATGAGGATGCGGATAGGAGAGGCGTCTCCCAGTCATTATGACGGTTTTCTTTGGCCGGAGCCGCTACTATTAGGTCGAGTAGCTCCTCAATTGGCATCACGAGGCTGAGTACACCCCTAAAAATGGCAACAGCGCATGGTGGCCCGGTTGGCCACACATCCAAATGCCGGCCAGCGCTTAACTTCGGTGATCTGACGGGAAGCGGTTCCACCGCGGCAAGGCCGTTGTCAGCATTTTCTAAGTGTTCTGCCATTAAATCGCAGTCTTTGGATAGCTTTCTCCAGAACATTATCTAATCGACAGTTTCAATTTACGTTATTTGTAGTTATATATAGTTGAATTGAAAAAAGACTTTCCATCTATTACTACGAACTGTTACCTTCGCACAGCTGAAGCTCTCCTACGTAAACAAGTCATTTGATTAGCAGTCGCTTGTGAGGAACAGTGTCAAAAGCCTTCTACAAATCTAAAAATGTGGAATGAATTTGAGATTCTCTGTCGGTGATTCTCTTTACTTCATATGAATAAAAAGCTATTTACGGTCAGCGATAACTACGCCACTGTGGCTTCCTCATATTAGGAAATATTTTAAAAACCGATCTGAATATTGTCATCGCTCACCGAAACCGTCAGCCTAGAGACCAAAAACTTTGTGATCATGAAAATATATGAAATTTGTTATCCAACTAGGTGTAAAGCCGTGGTAAGACTGAAATCCTTAAAGAAATTTACACTAGGGAAAGATGGAAGGAAGGTTTGGGGCTTGAACATCCGACTGATGACGGAGTCATTAGAGATGATGCACAAGCTCCGAAGTACCATCCTGGCAGCCGCCTCATCTTGCTTTAAAGGCTGGGAAATGGATGATGTCAGCTATGAAATACTTCATTATAAAGAACGAAGGCTATTGTCTTGCAAGTGTTCCACTCAACTGCACTTACTTTTTCAATTTATTTCGAAGCAAACTGTGGCTTCATCTTCAATTAACTTAGGAGTTCGCTCCAAGAAGCCAAAGACACAGTGTCGGTGCACTAGGCACTGAGGTGTAAATACTTTCTACTCGGCTAGCGTTTGCGCAATGTATACAGTAATAGTTCATTAGCTAAAACTTCTGGGTTGAGAGGGCGTGGTCGATCTGTAAAACTTCTTCCTGACATTTCGTTGCCAACTGCGGGCAACATCTTCCGAGGTGAGTCAACTACTGGCTGCCAGGCCGTGGATGTTCCGTTTATATAGAGCTTGTATAGGGCACCACCACACGTCACGCGGGTCCGACTGTAAGTCTATCTCTGACTAACGTCGTTATTCTCGACAGACGGTAATCGATTGTCACATTGTTGGTGCAAAGTCGGCCATTAGATATCTTATCTAACTTTAAGCCTTCCATTTTTCTATTAAAATTATTGTGGTATTTCTCAATCTCTATAGCGATCTCATGGCTAACACGCTCGTCTCACTAAATTTTATTTCATGACCACTATCTTTAAAAATGTGTTCCTCTACAGCTGATTTCTCGGCATGTCCCAGTCTACAGCTCATTTTGTGTTTGTTTAAGCTATCGACACCTCTTTTCGTTATTCCACAGCTCATGGAAGTTTATACACCCCAGGAGTTGCTACAGTGTGTCGAGCGTCTTTCGTCGATCTTAAACACTCACTAACCTTCTTGGTGGTTCGAAAAATTGTTTCAACTTGAAACTTGGCCAGAACTTTCCCAACACAGTCGGCAATATTGCGACCAAAGGAAGAAAAACTTTTCCAGCTGACAGCTGTTGCTGCTGTATGTTGTAGGACACTTTTCTTCTGGGATAGAGTGCTCGATGTATCTCGTTGTCAGCATATCCGTTTTTCTTAAAAGCTGTTCGCAAATGATTTAGTTCATCTTGCAAATCAGCTGGCTCACAGATGTTATTAACTCTGTCCACCAATGTTTTAATGACACCTCTCTTCTGCCTGGGATGATGGTTCGAGTCCTCATGGAGAGGAACGGTCGGTGTGTGCATCTTTTCTATACATTTTATGCCTTAGACTCCTATCTGCCCGTTTAAGTACTGATACATCCAAAAACGACTGGCTGGCAACCTCGAAAGATGTTGCCCGCAGCTGACAACGAAACGTCAGGAAGAAGTAGTTTTACAGATCGACCACCCCCACTCATACCGGAAGTTTTAACTAATGAAAATACCGGCCGCGAAAGCCTGCATGTTACGAGTAATAGTTCGTTCCGTGGCGATCTCAGCCCTCGCCCCACCCTCCTTCCCCTTCTTCACAAACATCACAATACCAGCCACACAGTGCTGTAGCGGAGTAGTGGGTAGTGATGCCCTCGCAGACACACCTAACATATTCCACCTGTCAATGCAACTACAAATAAAATGCAGCCTTCGCAGAAACACCAACGGGACCTCACGGAAGAGAAAGGAGACGACGACCAACGAGACATAATACAGAATGTGTCAGGTGTCGACGTAATTCGGGAAGGAACCGTCACCCACCAACATGTAAACTGTACTGCTAACTTATATACAACTACCGATGAAGGGCCTTTCGTCTTATCTGTTGAAAGTAGAAACAAAACCACAGGCAGGCACCACCCTATGGCTCCAGAGGAACTCATTAGGAGGGAATGCGAGTCATTATTCAGGGCTGACAGCAGCGGAGGCAGCCAGGAACATTTTTCCTGTATGTGGGGTAATTCCAATGCACAGAGCACAAAAGAAAATATTTTTTCTCCTTTTAAAGAGGATCGTTTCGATATTAGTGACCCTCAATGTTCAGAAATATCTTCCGGGTTTGATGAAGATCGTATAAAAGCATTAATCCACAGTTATCCACGTCACGGTACTCGTGCAATGTGGAAGGTTCAAAAGTCGATTATCACATGCTCTAAGCGTATATCAAAGAAATCAGAGGGTGGCTATATGTAATGCTTGCTTGTCATCAGTTCGCTCGTGAACAACACTGACCGTTGCTCTCCTGTATCGTTACTGTAGACGAGAAATGGTATCCTTATAGTAACATAAGAAAAAGAAAGGAACGATTGAGCCCAAACAAAGCAGAGACTCCCTGTTCAAATAACTGTACGCTTCCACAACAGATAATGTTACGCATCTGGTGCAGCAATGGTGTGGTGTACTACGAATTGTGCCTCGAGGTATAACCATCACTGCTGACATTCATTGTCAAAAACTGAGACGTCTTGTAGCCGCAATCTAAGAATATAGGCCAGGAAGACTGCGTAAAGTGAAGCTACTCCACGATAACGCCCGCCTGCTTTCTGATAGACTGCCAAAAACCCTACCAGGGGTTGGGTTGGGAAGTCATTCCCCACCACCTCATTTACCTGATTCTGCTGCCTCAGGTTTTCGCCTTTCCCGCTCTCTATAGAAAACCTTCAATAAGAACTTCCTTTCCGTATGAAAATGCTCTCCGAAAATGGGTCGACGAGTTCTTCGCCTCAAAACCACGTGATTCATTCGGTAGCCGAATCAAAACGTTACCCCATTGTTGGCACACTGTTGTAAACAGTGAAAGATAATATATTATTGAGGACTTAAATCTCTGATATGCGCATTTGTTGTTTATTAAACTTGTGAATAACTTTGCGAACTTAGGTACCAATCCTACAATTTAGATATCTGTACAGTCATTAAAATGGCCTGAATCAGTAATACCCCAAAAGTGTACCAACAGGGATCCATCATTTCTTACTGCGTTAAGAATAGGATTTTTATAGAATACTGCCTCTGCGGATCCTGTGTCACACTGTTGCCTGATGTGATTGGAAAACTTGTTTTATGTTGAATCAGTCCTCTGTTAAATCTGCGTACAAGGATATGACTTTCACCAACGTTTACTCTTTACTGTCAAGGCACATTGCAATATTACATTTTCAGTGTTGTGATGTCTCCATGAGCACGTTTCCAGAGCCAATAATCCAAAGATTAAAAAAAAAAAAAAGAAATAAAACCTCCTATAGATGTGATATACAACCCAAGTATAACTTTGAGCGCGTTTGTAGGATTTACTTGCCGTGATGTGTCACTACGATAGCACTGCGAAAGTGTCTGAAGATGGAAAATAGTTTGTTTTGAAATAGAGTTCAAATAAAGTAGAACAACCAACACAGATAGTTCATAAGTAGGAAAACTATAGCCCTTGTTTTCAAATGCAAAATTCAGCAGCATAAAAAAATCACGGAAAATCTGAATCTGACTCGGCGGACTGGGATTAGAACTGTCGTCCTCCCGCTTGCGAGTCCACCCTCCTAATAAATGTCACCTCGATCTGTGTTTACCGTAGAAGAAACCAGTGGACTCCGATACAGTGTAAACCATTTCACATACAGACGTTTAGGGCCTCTGTTAGCATTCTAATAAACTCAGAGATAACTGATATGAATCACAGTCCTCGGGAAACGTCTTAAAATTGCCATGTAATGTCTTAATACAGCTATTCCCGGTGACGAAAGTGATATATTACACCGTAACTTTTCTAGTACGTATCTAAAGAGGATCCCTAACAATAAAATTTTTGCTGATTATCCGAATCATTTTTAAATGCGTCTGAAGTAGTGTTTAATTCTGATTTTTTTTTTAGAATAGTATTGCATACGTATTTTATGACAGCAGGAAGTAAAGAAAAATAATTTTGCCTAGTAATTTTTGTATTCTGGCCTAGTTTATAAAAATATTCGCTGCTGAGTTATGGACCTGTTACGTGGAAAACCGTATGATTAATAAGTTCAAATCACCCTCTTGTATAGAACATGTAGTCATTAAATAATTAATTGAACGATTAAAGCTGTAATCTGAATCTTATATTTCGAGACTTTCAAGTAAATAAAGATCACTGGTATCTATTTTACAGCGTCTTGAAAGAGTTTTGTTTGCAATATCGGTAACCGCACAAAAAAAAATCAATCTCAGCTTGGATTTTTTGTTCAAACTGAAAGCTATTCATTGATTAGTTAACGAATAAAATTTCACAGTTTTACGGGAAAATTACACAGTATTTGCTACCTACCCTGGTAAGAATAATCAGGTATTCATAAATTATATGTAAAATTATCCCATTCCAAAAAATACAGAACATGAATCATCAGAACTTTCACTACTGTCCGTGGCAATATCTGGCATTTATGCACTATTCCTCGATATAGTTTTCATTATTATTTGCGAATCTCAAATAAATGTGCGCAAATTTATACCTTTCACATACGATACAAACTATATTGCTCATCACCTGTTGTTGTTGTTATTGTTGTTGTGGTCCTCAGTCCAGAGACTGGTTTTATGCAGCTCTCCATACTTCTCTATCCTGTTCAAGCCTGTTCATCTCCGTATAACTACTGACACATACATCCTTCTGAATCTTCTTAACATATTCATCTCTCGCTGTCCCTCTACCATTGTTACCCTCCACGCTTCCCTTCAATACTACAATGGTGATCGCTTGATGCCTCAGAACGTGTCCTACCAATCAGCCCCCTCTTCTAGGCAATTTGTGCCACAAATTCCTCTTCTCCCCAGTTCTGTTCAGTACTTCATCGTACACATCTAATCTTCAGGATTCTCCTGTAGCATCACATTTCGAAATCTTCTACTCTCTTCTTGTCTAAATATTTATAGTCCATATTTCACTTCCGTACATGGCTACACGCCACACAAATCCTTCTAGAAAAGACTTCCTGACGCACAAATCTGTACTCGATATTAACAAATTTCTCTTCTTCAGAAATGCTTTCCCTCCCATTGCCAGTCTACATTTTATATCCTCCCTACTTTGACAGTCTTCAGTTATTTTGCTTCCCAAATAGCAAAACTCATTTACTACTTCAAGTGCCTCATTTTCTAATCTAATTCCCTCAGCATCACCTGATTAAATTCGACTAGATTCCATTACCCTCCTTTTGCTTTTGTTGATGTTCGTATTACATCCTCCTTTCAAGACACTGTCCATTCCGTTCAGCTGCTCTTCTAGGTCCTTTGCTATCTCTGACAGAATTACAATGTCGTCGGCCAACATCAAAGTTTTTGTTTCTTCTCTCTGGACTTAAACGTATTCCAAATACGTTGATTAACCTCGGAGATAGGCTACAACCCTGTCTCACTCTCTTCTCAACCACTGCTTCCCTTTCGTGCCTCTCGACTCTAAAAATTTCCGTATGGTTTCTATTTTTTTTTCTTTTTTTTGGGGTTATCAGTCTACTGACTGGTTTGATGCGGCCCGCCACGAATTCCTTTCCAGTGCTAACCTCTTCATCTCAGAGTATCACTTGCAACCTACGTTCTCAATTATTTGCTTGACGTATTCCAATCTCTGTCTTCCTCTACAGTTTTTGCCCTCTAGTACCATGGAAGTCATTCCCTCATGTCTTAGCAGATGTCCTATCATCCTGTCCCTTCTCCTTACCAGTGTTTTCCACATGTTCCTTTCCTCTCCGATTCTGCGTAGAACCTCCTCATTCCTTACCTTATCAGTCCACCTAATTTTCAACATTCGTCTATAGCACCACATCTCAAATGCTTCGATTCTCTTCTGTTCCGGTTTCCCCACAGTCCATGTTTCACTACCATACAATGCTGTACTCCAGACGTACATCCTCAGAAATTTCTTCCTCACATTAAGGCCGGTATTTGATATTAGTAGACTTCTCTTGGCCAGAAATGCCTTTTTTGCCATAGCGAGTCTGCTTTTGATGTCCTCCTTGCTCCGTCCGTCATTGGTTATTTTACTGCCTAGGTAGCAGAATTCCTTAACTTCATTGACTTCGTGACCATCAATCCTGATGTTAAGTTTCTCGCTGTTCTCATTTCTATTACTTCTCATTACCTTCGTCTTTCTCCGATTTACTCTCAAACCATACTGTGTACTCATTAGACTGTCCATTCCGTTCAGCAGATCATTTAATTCTTCTTCACTTTCACTCAGGATAGCAATGTCATCAGCGAATCGTATCATCGATATCCTTTCACCTTGTATTTTAATTCCACTCCTGAACCTTTCTTTTATTTCCATCATTGCTTCCATTGAAGAGTAGGGGCGAAAGGCTACAGCCTTGTCTTACACCCTTCTTAATACGAGCACTTCGTTCTTGATCGTCCACTCTTATTATTCCCTCTTGGTTATTGTACATATTGTATATGACCCGTCTCTCCCTATAGCTTACCCCTACTTTTTTCAGAATCTCGAACAGCTTGCACCATTTTATATTGTCGAACGCTTTTTCCAGGTCGACAAATCCTATGAAAGTGTCTTGATTTTTCTTTAGCCTTGCTTCCATTATTAGCCGTAACGTCAGAATTGCCTCTCTCGTCCCTTTACTTTTCCTAAAGCCAAACTGATCGTCACCTAACGCGTTCTCAATCTACATCTACATCTACATCTATACTCCGCGAGCCACCTTACGGTGTGTGGCGGAGGGTACTTATTGTACCACTATCTGATCCCCCCTTCCCTGTTCCATTCACGAATTGTGCGTGGGAAGAACGACTGCTTGTAAGTCTCCGTATTTGCTCTAATTTCTCGGATCTTTTCGTTGTGATCATTACGCGAGATATATGTGGGCGGTAGTAATATGTTGCCCATCTCTTCCCGGAATGTGCTCTCTCGTAATTTCGATAATAAACCTCTCCGTATTGCGTAACGCCTTTCTTGAAGTGTCCGCCACTGGAGCTTGTTCAGCATCTCCGTAACGCTCTCGCGCTGACTAAATGTCCCCATGGCGAATCGCTCTGCTTTTCGCTGGATCATGTCTATCTCTTCTATTAATCCAACCTGGTAAGGGTCCCATACTGATGAGCAATACTCAAGAATCGGACGAACAAGCGTTTTTCGTCGATGAGTCACATTTTCTTAGAATTCTTCCTATGAATCTCAACCTGGCGCCTGCTTTTCCCACTATTTGTTTTATACGATCATTCCACTTCAGGTCGCTCCGGATAGTAACTCCTAAGTATTTTACGGTCGTTACCGCTTCCAATGATTTACCACCTATGGCATAATCGTACTGGAATGGATTTCTGCCCCTATGTATGCGCATTATATTGCGTTTATCTACGTTTAGGGAAAGCTGCCAGCTGTCGCACCATGCATTAATCCTCTGCAGGTCCTCCTGGAGTATGTACGAGTCTTCTGATGTTGCTACTTTCTTGTAGACAACCGTGTCATCGGCAAATAGCCTCACGGAGCTACCGATGTTGTGAACTAAGTCATTTATGTATATTGTAAACAATAAAGGTCCTATCACGCTTCCCTGCGGTACTCCCGAAATTACCTCTACATCTGCAGATTTTGAACCGTTAAGAATGACATGTTGTGTTCTTTCTTCTAGGAAATCCTTCTTTTCCATTCTTCTGTACATTATTCTTGTAAGCAGCTTCGATGCATGAGCTGTTAAGCTGATTGTGCGATAATTCTCGCACTTATCAGCTCTTGCCGTCTTTGAAATTGTGTGGAAGATGCTTTTCCGAAAGTCAGATGGTATATCGCCAGACTCCTATATTCTACACACCAACGTGAACAGTCGTTTTGTTGCCACTTCCCCCAATGATTTTAGAAATTCTGATGGAATGTTATCTATCCCTTCTGCTTTATTTGACCGTAAGTCCTCCAAAGCTCTTTTAAATTCCGATTCTAATACTGGATCCCCTATCTCTTCTAAATCAACTCCTGTTTCTTCTTCTATCACATCAGAAAAATCTTCACCCTCATACAGGCTTTCAATGTATTCTTTCCACCTATCTGCTCTCTCCTCTGCATTTAACAGTGGAATTCCCGTTGCACTCTTAATGTTACCACCGTTGCTTTTAATGTCACCAAAGGTTGTTTTGACTTTCCTGTATGCTGAGTCTGTCCTTCCGACAATCATATCTTTTTCGATGTCTTCACATTTTACCTGCAGCCATTTCGTCTTAGCTTCCATGCACTTCCTATTTATTTCATTCCTCAGCGACTTGTGTTTCTGTATTCCTGATTTTCCCGGAATATGTTTGTACTTCCTCCTTTCATCAATCAATTGAAGTATTTCTTCTGTTACCCATGGTTTCCTCGCAGCTACCTTCTTTGTACCTATGTTTTCCTTCCCAACTTCTGTGATGGCCCTTTTTAGAGATGTCCATTCCTCTTCAACTGTACTGCCTACTGCGCTATTCCTTATTACTGTATCTATAGCGTTAGAGAACTTCAAACGTATCTCGTCATTCCTTAGTACTTCCGTATCCCACTTCTTTGCGTATTGATTCTTCCTGACTAATGTCTTGAACTTCACCCTATTCTCCTGTAACCTTTTCTTCTACTCCTTCCCCTACAACTGCATTCCAGTCGCCCATGACTATTAGATTTTCGTCCCCCTTTACATACTGCATTACCCTTTCAATATCCTCATACACTTTCTCTATCTGTTCATCTTCAGCTTGCGACGTCGGCATGTATACCTGAACTATTGTTGTCGGTGTTGTTCTGCTGTCGATTCTGATTAGAACAACCCGGTCACTGAACTGTTCACAGTAACACACCCTCTGCCCTACCTTCCTATTCATAACGAATCCTACACCTGTTATACCATTTTCTGCTGCTGTTGATATTTCCCGATACTCATCTGACCAGAAATCCTTGCCTTCCTTCCACTTCACTTCACTGACCCCTATTATATCTAGATTGAACCTTTGCATTTCCCTTTTCAGATTTTCTAGTTTCCCTAGCACGTTCAAGCTTCTGACATTCCACGCCCCGACTCGCAGAACGTTATTCTTTCGTTGATTATTCAATCTTTTTCTCATGGTAGCCTCCCCCTTGGCAGTCCCTTCCTAGAGATCCGAATGGGGGACTGTTCCGTAATCTTTTGCCAATGGAGAGATCATCATGACACTTCTTCAATTGCAGGCCACATGTCCTGTGGATACACGTTACGTGTCTTTAATGCAGTGGTTTCCATTGCCATCTGCATCCTCATGTCGTTGATCATTGCTGATTCTTCCGCCTTTAGGGGCAATTTCCCACCCCTAGGACAAGAGAGTGCCCTGAACCTCTATCCGCTCCTCCGCCCTCTTTGACAAGGCCGTTGGCAGAATGAGGCTGACTTCTTATGCAGGAAGTCTTCGGCCGCCAATGCTGATTATTTATCAAAATTTAGGCAGTGGCCGGGATCGAACCCGGAACCGAAGACGTTTTTATTATTAATCAAAGACGCTACCCCTTTTTTTTCTTTTTTTTTTTTAATCTCATTTTGTTCGCTTTTGTTCGTTGCAGCTGCTCGGGGCGGACGTCGTAAGACATCCGTTTAAGTTCGTTGTTGATCGATTAGCTCAGTTTTTTTATTACAGAGGGCTGCTAACCCTCTGACCGAACACGCTGAGCTACCGTGCCGGCAAACCCCTAGACCACGGGTGCATCTGTACAAATTATAAATAGCCTTTGGGTCCTTGTATTTTCCCCATGCCACCTTCAGAATTTGAGAGTATTCCAGTCAACATTGTCAAAAGCTTTCTCTAAGCCTACGAATGCTAGAAAGGTAGGTTTGCCTTTCCCTAAGCTATCTCCTAAAGTAATTCGTAAGGTCAGTATTGCCTCACGTGTTCCAACATTTCTACGGAATCCAAACTGACTTCCCCGTTGTCGACTTCTACCAGTTTTTCCATTCGTCTGTAAAGAATTCCCGGCCGGTGTGGCCGAGCAGTTCTAAGCGCTTCAGGCAATACCCACGCGGCTGCTACGGTCGCAGGTTCGAAACCTGCCTCGGGCATGGAAGTGTGTGATGTCCTTAGGTTAGTTAGGTTTAAGTAGTTCTAAGTTTAGGGGACTGATGACCTCAGCTGTTAAGTCCCGTAGTGCTTAGAGTCATTTGAACCACTTTTTGATAAGAATTCGTGTTAGTATTTTCCGACCGTGGCTTATTAAAGTGATAGTTCGGCAACAACTGCTTTCTTTGGCATGGAATTATTATATTCTTCTTGAAGTCTGAGAGTATTTCGCCTGTCTCATACATCTTGCTCACCAGATGGAAGAGTTTTGTCTTGCCTGCCTCTCCCAAGGCTATCAGTAGTTGTAATGGTATGTTGTCTACTCCCAGGGCCTTGTTTCGACTTAGGTCTTTCAGTATCTTGTCTCACGTTTCGTATTCATCTGTCCTCTTCCATTTTCATAATGCTGCCCTGAAGTACGTCGACCTTCTATAGAACCTCTGTATACTCCTTCCACTTTTCTGCTTTCCCATCATTGCTTAGGACTGGTGTTCCATCTGAGGTCTTGATATTCAAACAGGTGTTTCTCTTATCTCCTCTGTTACCCATAGATTTCTACTAGCCCTCGTCTTTCTATTTGATCCTCTGCTGTCTTCACCATTTCATCTCTCAATGTTACCCATTCTTCTTCTACTGTATTCCTTTTCCCTGTTCTTATCAGCCGTTCCCTAATGCTCTCTCTGACACTCTCTACAGCCTCTGGTTCTTTCAGTTTATTCAAGTCACATATCCTCAACTTCCTACCTTTTTGCAGTTTCTTCAGTTTTAGTCTACAGTCCACAAGCATTGAATTGTGGTCAGAGTCCACATTTGCCCCTGGAAATATCTTACAATTTAAAACCTGGTACTTAAATCTCTGTATTACCATTATGTAACCTATCTGAAACCTTCCAGCGTCTTCAGGCCTCTTCCACGTATACAGTTTTCTTTCGTGATTTTTAAACCAAGTGTCGGCTATGAGTATGTTATGCTCTATTCAAAATTCTACCAGGCGGTTTCCTCTTTCATTCCTTACCCCCCCCCCCCCCCCAGTCCTTATTCTCCTACTACTATTCCTTCTCTTCCTTTTCTTACAATCGAATTCCAGTCCCCCGTGACTATTGAATTTTCGTCTCCCTTAAATGTCGGAATACTTTCTTTTATCGCATCGTACATTTCTTCAATCACTCCATCATCTGCGGATGTAGTTGGGATATAAACCTGTACTACTGTGGCTGGTGTGGGCTTTGTGTCTATTTTGGCTACAATGCTGCGTTCACTACGGTATTGGTAGTAGCTTATCCGCGTTCCTATTTTTTATTCATTATTAAACCTACTCCTGAATTATCCCTATTTGATTTTGTATGTATAACCGTGTATTCACCTGACCAGAAGTCTTTTTGCTTCTGCCACCAAACTTCACTGATTACCACTGTAGCTTTAACCTATCCATTTCCCTTTTTTTAATTTTCTAACCTACCTGCCCGATTAAGGGATCTGACATTCCACGCTCGGATCCGTAGAACACCAGTTTTGTTTCTGGTTATAACGACTTCCTCATGAGTAGTACCCGCCAGGAGATCCGAATGGATGACTATTTTACCTCCGAAATATTTCACCAAGATGACGCCATCATCATTTAACCATACAGTAAAGCTGAATGTCCTCGGGAAAAATTACGTCAACAGTTTCCACTTGCTTTCAGTCGTTCGCAGTACCAGCATAGCAAGCCCGTTTTGGTTGATGTTACAAGGCCAAACCAGTCAATCATCCAGTCTGTCACCCCTGAAACTACTGAAAAGGCTGCTGCCCCTCTTCAGGAACCACAAGTTTGTCTGGTCTCTCGGCAGATACCACTCCGTTGTGGTTGCACCTACGGAATGGCTATTTGTATCGCTGAAGCACGCAAGCCTCCCCACCATCGGAAAAGTCCATTGTTCATGGGGGAGTTCACTACCTATCTATTTCAAATGTACCTGTCCTTGAACAAAATAATTAATTCCCCTCTCACCTTATAAAGCTTCCTGACACTCTTCTGTTTTGCAATTTTTGTTTTATTTCTGCTGGTATTATGTTCCCTGTTGCAAATAAAGGGATATGTTGTGCATTATTGTAGCAAAATATTCTCACATGAGCTGCCGTAGTCAGTAATAGAAGTAAATAGTTCATATTCTTCACGAAATGGTTCTATCATCGTTTTCGATACATAAAAGAAGTAATATTGCAGTTTAACGTTACAGCGATGATGAAGTCATTAGAAAAAGAGCACAGCCTCGGATTTTTTCCAGGATGAGGAATGAAATCGGTCGTGATCGTTCAAAGGAACCTTCCACGCACTTTCCTGGAATGATATAGGGAAATCAGAGAACCTATACCTGGATGGCTGGACGGAGATTTGAACCGTCGTCCTCTCAAATGCTCGTCCAGTGCGCTAACCAGTACGACACCACGCTCTGTCTATCAGATAGATATCCTGCTTAATGCTAAAATAACTGTGCACCTGCTGCTGGCCTCTAGCCATTACTTTCAATTACTGCGAACTGTACATCGGGGTTCTTTTGTGGTTGATACTTATTGGGTCTTAACTTCAGTTCAATGAGCCCAAGAGTGTTCCAACAATTACTTCACACAAGCGAGTTTGTCGTAGATAACAACAGAGAGGTAAAATTTCTAAATGGGTCTAAGTCTTCTATCTAGTCACCCGCTATTAAGTCAGTTGCGGCATTAGAACGTGTCAAGAGGAAAGACGTAGTTTTAAATTTCAAGTTTAAGAAATCATTCACGCAGCATAATCGCACAAACGTACCATCGTTTGACCATTTAACAGATTGCCGAATGGACGACACAGTAAAAGGCATTCCTGGGGGAAAGAACCAAATAAAAGAGTAGAAAACAAATAAGTCTTCAGGTCTGGATGGAGTTCCAAATAGGTTTTACAAAGAGTACGCTACGAAATTAGCCCCTTACTTAGCTTGGATTTATCGCGAATCTCTCGCCCAGCGTAAAGCCCCAAGCGACTGGGTAAAAGAACGGACCCGCAAAATTACATACCACGTCCTGAACATTGTTCTGCTGCAGAATTCTTGAAAATATTGTGAATATCCTTGATGCCGAGAAATTTCTGTCCACGAATCAGGGTGATTTTGGAAAGCATCGTTCGTGCTACACTCATTTTACCCTTTAGTGACATGACACACGTCGAACTGTGGATGAAATGCAACAGGTAGAATCTATAGCTCTAGAGATCTGAAACGCATTTGATACAGTGCCCCACTGCAGGCTGTTGACGAAGGTGCGAGCATATGGAATAGGTCCCCCGATACTTGAGTGGCTCGAAGACGTCTTAGGAAATAGTATCCATTACGTTGTCCTCGACTGCAAGTGTGTCATCAGACATAAGGGCATCGTCAGTAGTGCCCCAGTGAGTTGTTTTTGAGTCATCACTCTTCTGACTGTTTTGATGTGGTCTGCCCATGAATTTCACTCCTGTGCCAACCTCTTCAGCTCAGAGCAGCACTTGCAACCTAAGGCCCCAATTATTCCCCGGATATGCTCCAGTCTGTGTCTTCTCTGTCTTCCTCTTCAGTTTTTACCCTCTACAGTTCCCTCTGGTGCTATGGAAATTATGCCTTGATGCCTTATCATATCTCCTATCGTCCTGTCCCTTCATCTTTTCAGGGTTTTCTACACATTCTTTCCCTCACAGATTCTGCTCAGAACCTCCTCATTCCTTACGTTGTTAGTCAACCAAATTTTTAAAATTCGTCTCTAGCCCTCCTTCTTAAATGCTTCTATTCTCCTCTGTTCCGGTTTGCCACAGAATATGTGTCACTACTGTACAGTGCTGTGCTTCAATCGTACATTCTCAGAAATTTTTTCCTCACCTTAAGGCCTATATTTCATACTAGTATTCTTCTCTTGGCCAGGAATGCCCTTTTTGCATGTGCTAATCTATTTTTGATGTTCTCTTTGCTCCGTCCGTCTCTGATTATTTTGCTGCCTAGGCAGCAGAATTCCTCAATTTCATCCACTTCGTGACCATCAATTCTGATGTTAAGTTTCTCGCTGTCTTCATCTCTGCTACTTCTCATTCTTTCGCCTTTCTTCTGTTTACTCAGAATCCATATTCTGTACTTATTAGGCTGTTCATTCCATTCAGTAGATCATGTAATTCTTCTTCATTTTTGCTGAGCATCGCAGTGTCATCAGCGAATCATATCATTGATACCCTTTCAGCTCGGATTTTAATTCCGCTCTTGAGTCTTTCTTTTATGTCCATCATCGGTTCCTCGTTGATTAGACTGAGCTGTAGGACCGGAAGACTACATCCCTGTCTTACATCCTTTTTAATCCTTGTGGCTCGTTTTTGGCCTTCCACTCTTATTATCCCTTCCTGACTGTTGTACATGTTGTATACTACCAGTCTGTCCCTATAGCTTACCCCTATTTTCCTCAGAATGTCGAACATCTTGCACCGTCTGATTTCATCGAACGCTTTTTCCAACGTGACAGATCCTATGAACATGTAATTTCTCTTTAGTCTTGGTTCCATTATCAACTGCAACTCCAAAACGGCCTCTATGGTGCCTTTACTTTCCTAAAGCCAAAATGATTAGCATCTAAAACATCTTCAATTTTCTTTTCCATTCTGTTGTGTTTTGCTCTTGGTAGCAACTTAGATGCGTGAGCTGTTAAGCTGATTGTCCGCTAATTCTCGCACTTGTCAGCTCTTTCAATTTTTCGGAATTGTCTGGATAAAGCACCTGAGCAGAGGAAAGTATCGTCGTTGGATGATTGCAAGGCATTAGAGAACAACGTGGCAGAAATTTGCACTTGGTAAAATGAATGGCAGCTTTTATCAATGGGTATAACGGTAAACTATTTCCTAAAACAGTACCTGATTACAAGAATTAGCGGAAAAAATTTTGAGCACCTCGCAATGCATAAGAGTTTAAAGCTAATACGAAGAAGCGATATGAAATAGAACTATCACCGAAAATCGGTATTAGGGAAGGTGAATGGAAGACTTGCAAGAAACATCACCAACTTGACCTCTTATTTTAAGAAGAAAGCAAGATATCAGCTCAAGCAACCGATCGGGCCCGAGAATTTTGACAGTACACAGTTACGGCATTTTGAATATAGAGCTTTTAAACATTCACGCGCAATAGTTTATTGTCTCTTGCTCACCTCACCTGAAGCCGCTTAATGTTCCAGCGCGAAATACTGTACAGATGAGTGACAAACTGCACCATGAGTAATGAGGTGGGAGGAAGGCACCACTCCTGCCAGTTATTTTTTACAATCTTTCTCGAGAACACGTTTTATGTGAACAGTGTATTTAATAGGTCGGTCTGACGTACATATGTGTTGAGTATTGCCTTACGTATACAGGGTGCTCAAAAAAGTGTCGAATACAGTGAGAGTCGTAAAAATGAAATGAGCGTCTGGAATTGTTGGCCGGGAGGCCCCATCCGGGGAAGTTCGGCCGTTGAGTGCAAGCCTGATTTCGACGCCACATTGGGCGACTTGTGTGCCGATGATGAGGATCGAATAGTGATATGGACAACACAACATCCAGTCTCCGAGCGCAGAAAATCTCCAACCCGCCCGGGAATCGAAGCCGGGCCACTGCTTGGTGGGGTGGGGTGGGGGGGAGGGGTAAGCACGTAACCACTCAGGCGGACATGAGAAATGTTAGTTTTAATCGAAAAAAAGGAAAGTAAGAACGTAAACATGGGTGCGGAAATACATACTTTCCGCGGTAAAACGTGTTTATAGCAAGTGTTGAACGTGGCGACCATTCATGACAATGCACACCTCTGCGCTCCGGGGTAAGGAATGACGCACCCTTTAAAGGGTACCCAGTTGTTCTACCTGCTCACACGCAATGAAGACGCGACCCTGTAGTGTGGCGTGGCGTGGCGTGGCGTGGCGTGGCGTAGACCAGGTGTCCCCACAACCAAAAGTCAAGGGGATTCAAGTCTGGGAAACGAGCAGGCCTTGGTGTGTCCCCCCTCCCCCCACCGCGGTCAATCCAGAGGTCCTGAAATGCGTACGACAGTTGTTAGCTCACAATGTGACGAAAGTGTGCTTGTGCGTCATCATGCATGGGTCACATTTGTATTCAAAGCTGCAATGGCGCAGCTTCCAGCAAGGTAGGCAATACGTTAATGAGAAAGTCCAGATAAAGCGCCCCAATTTGTGAGGCCCTATTAATCTGTCAGTAAGTACGCCTACCCATACGTGTAATTTGAATCGGTGTTGCCCTCTTTTCTGAATTGTTTGAGGATTTACATCTGCCCATACATGCTGGTTATGGAAATTCACAGTACCATCTCTTGTGAACCCTGCCTCAGCGGTAAGTAAAATCTTGGATGTAGCACACTTCTGCAACAGCCAATAACAAAAATGTCGTCTTTCATGATGGTCCTATGGCCTTAGGGGCTGAACGTGCTGCAGGTGATATGTGTACAGTAGTTGTATATGAAGTACCCGACAGATGAGAGAGTGAGACATGCCTTCTGCTGCTACTAATCGTCGCAAACTGGTCCCAGGGGTTTCTTCCATCGAATGTAGCACATGCTCCTCCATGTCAGGCGTGCGGACTGTGCGGGGCCTTCCACAGTCAGTCTTCCGAGGTGCAAGGGTATCCGTGTCCCTCAGACGCTGGAAAAGTCTGCCTAAAACTTTATGCGAGGGCACGTTGCATTGTGGATGTTTATCATTGTAGAGGGCACTGGCTTGCAGGCTATGTCCATTTTCTACACCATAGCAGAATATCCATCCGCCGTTTTACTTATCGAGTAGTCGCCTTCCATTACTAACAAGTGGTGGAGGAGAGGAAATGTAAAAGTACTACACCATTTTGTACGTACAAACAGGGCAATAACAGTAAACACATAAGTGAATTCGCGTTTGAAAGAACGTAGAACACTATGAAACGTACCCATGGTTGCCAGTACTGTGCAATAAGCCACACAAACATGACGAAAATGAACGTAGCCTACAACACGACTGAAACCACATAGCTAACAGCGGACCCCCTATTCGTATTTAGAGTATTGGGAGTACGACATCAAATACCCTGCCGACACATTTGACGGAGCGCCAATGCAGTGACGGCACTTATATCCGCAACCAAGCATCGCGGAGCCCTTCGTATAAACATATGTTTGTCTCGGAAAGTATGCGTTTCCTGACCGATATTTATTGGACTCAGTTTTTTTTCTTTCCACGGTTATTATCACCTCTCAAAGTATTTGAAACTGTCTATTTGAGCTTCCTGTATACAGGGTGATCCATTGATAGTAACCATGCCAAATATCTCACGAAATAAGCATCAAACCGAAAAACTACAAAGAACCAAACTGGTCTAGCTTGAAGGGGGAAACCAGATGGCGCTATGGTTGGCCCACTAGATGGCGCTACCATAGGTCCAACGGATATCAACTGCGTTTTTTTTAAATAGGAACCCCCATTTTTATTACGTCTTCGGCTAGTACGTAAAGAAATATGAATGTTTTAGTTGAACCACTTTTTTCGCTTTGTGATAGATGGCGCTGTAGTACCCACAAACGTGTAAGTACGTGGTATCACGCAACATTCCGGCAGTGCGGACGATATTTGCTTCGTGATACACTACCCGTGTTAAAATAAACCGATTATCAATTGCGGAAAAGGTCGATATCGTGTTGATGTATGGTTATTGTGATCAAAATGCCCAACGGCCGTGTGCTATGTATGCTGCTCGGTATCCTGGACGACATCATCCAAGTGTCCGTACCGTTCGCCGGATAGTTACGTTATTTAAGGAAACAGGAAGTGTTCAGCCACAAGTGAAGCGTCAACCACGACCTGCAACAAATGATGATGCCCAAGTAGCTGTTTTAGCTGCTGTCGGGGCTAATCCGCACATTAGTAGCAGACAAATTGCGCGGGTATAGGGAATCTCAAAAACGTAGGTGTTGAGAATCCTACATCAACGTCGATTGCACCTGTACCATATTTCAATGCACCAGGAATTGCATGGCGACGACTTTGAACGTCGTCTACAGTTCTGCCACTGAGCACAAGAGAAATTACGGAACAATGACAGATTTTTTGCACGCGTTCTATTTAGCGACGAATCGTCATTCACCAACAGCGGTAACGTAGACTGGCATAATATGCACTATTGCGAAACGGAAAATCCACGATGGCTGCGACAAGCGACTAGTGGGACATCAGCGACCTTGGCGGGTTAATGTATGGTGCGGCATTATGGAATGAAGGATAATTGGCCCCCATTTTATCGATGGCAATCTAAATGGTGCAATGTATGCTGATTTCCTATGTAATGTTCTACAAGATGTATCTCTGCATGACAGAATGGCGATGTACTTCCAACATGATGGATGTCCGGCACATAGCTCGCGTGCGGTTGAATCGGTATTGAATAGCGTATTTCATGACAGGTGGATTGGTCGTCGAAGCACCATACCATGGCCCGCACGTTCACCGGATCTGACGTCCCCGGATTTCTTTCTGTGTGGAAAGTTGAATGATATTTGCAATCGTGATCCACCGACAACGCCTGAAAACATGCATCAGCGAATTGTCAATGCATGTGCGAACATTACGGAAGACGAACTTCTCGCTGTTGAGAGGAATGTCGTTACACATATTGCCAGATGCGTTGAGGTTGACGGACATCTTTTTGAGCATTTATGGCATTAATGTGGTATTTACAGGTAATCACGCTGTAACAGCATGCGTTCTCAGAAATGATAAGTTCACAAACGTACATATGTCACATTGTAACAACCGAAATAAAATGTTCAAACATACCTACGTTCTGTATTTTAATTTTAAAAAAACCTACCTGTTACCAACTGTTCGTCTAAAATTGTGAGCCATATGTTTGTGAGTATTATAGCGCCATCTATGACGAAGCGAAAAAAAAGTGGTCCAACCAAAACATTCATATTTGTTTACGTGCTATACGAATATGTAATAAAAAATGAGGGTTCGTATTTAAAAAAAAAAGCGCTGTTGATATCCGTTTGACCTATGGCAGCACCATCTAGCAGGCCAACCATAGCGCCATCTGGTTTCCCCCTTCAAGCTACACAAGTTTTGTTCTTTGTAGTTTTTTCGTTTGACGCTTATTTCGTGAGTTATTTGGCCCGGTCACTATCAATGGACCACCCTGTATATTTGTGTCTCAAAATCAAAATGAATAAAACTAAACAACTGACGAATAATTATGGAAAGGGGTTAACGATATTCGGTTTTCAGTTTAATCATACCAGTCAGGTTGAAGAATAGCGCAGCTTCCGGAAATTTATATTACGTTAACAATCCAAAGAAACTAACGAACACCAACGATGTTGCTCCTTTAATGACATACTCGTTCATATCGTTAATTTCCACGGCATTTGTGAATAGCCACATAAATCCGTTCAGAGAAAAGAGATCTCTGCACGAGCTACAGGTTACAAACAATTTCTCAGAATGAAAAAAGCACTATCGCTTTTTGGTTTACCCACATTATAAACACGAACCTATTACTCCGCTGTACAGTAATGCGCGCTCGGGTATTAAGTGGATGCGATGGAACAGAATGAGAGACCTCCGGCGAGAGCGAATGTTAAAAACTGTACGTGCAGAAGGTCGTAACTGCATATTATCACAATTATAGCGCAAATGTTTGGAGGGATCGATTGCTAGGGCTGACACCTTGCAATAGCGCCTTTTTCTCCTCACAATATGAGGTCAAGATGGTACGGTTTCCTGTTTACTTTTGTCAGAAGGGTGCTGCGAGAATAAAATGCATTTGCTTAAGAAATCGAATTCAAGACGTTTGCGGAAACAGTTTTAAAATATCGTTCCAGTGTTTGGAGTCCTTATTAACACATCAAACAATCCCAGAGAAGCACAACGTTTGTCGTACAATTCGGTATAGACCACACGAAAGTGTAATGCAAGTGTTTGGGAAACGATAATTGGTATGTTTGAGAGAAAGGCGACGAAGTTCCAGCGATATTGTTGGATAAACGTAAAGAACCTGCATTTAAAGAGAGTACGTGATCGTTACGTCACCACCATCGTATATTCCCCGTAGCAGTCGCTATGGGAAGGCAGAAGGATTAGTGCGCATGCAGAGACATGCAGTCATTTTCCTCTTGTTCAAAAAGCAAGTGGAATGAGGAATAAAGTCGATAATATTTACACAATATATCTTCCACCATGCATTGCAGAGTACCTTGCGGAACGTGTACGTTCGGTCGCAGAGACGTTGTGCTCCATCTGATACTTAAACCCGTTGCAGGAAGTTACCGATTTACAGGTTGCATGTACTATTGTATCTGCGTGTCAGGGTGACAATCATCAAACGAAAACAGGCGCTGGGTGTGTACTCTTTGCACAAATATTTTGTGGAATACCTCCTGGACCTTCCATTGTGTGGGAATCCCCTTGATAGCAGAATGTCACAACGTGCCTCGTTGTCAGGGGTCAGTGTATTGAAAACCTCCCTCGTCGAATGATAATGGTGTCAATGGAGGAGATTTTGAATAGTAGATGCTCTCTCATGGATTGAAGGCACTAGCTACCTGCTACTTCTAAGGTGTTTTCTCTTAAGCCGAGCTAATTCGGCCGTGCAGCATGTCTTAGTTTTGTGAGGCTGCAGAAGAGCAACCGACATATACCTGTGGCTGTCATGTTGACCTGTACCGGTTGACATTACGATAAACAGCGCGCTCGTAGGTAGCACACCGCGCCTCATACACGTCCACCGCGCCACTCGGGAGTCACAGCACCAAGTTACAACACCTGAAGATGTGCACTTCGGCCCTTTCGGTGGTGTGACAATGAAAGAACTTAAAAACTGTAGCGGTATTTTCTACCTCTGGCTTAACAAACTGAATTAATTAAACATGGGTGGTGTTATTATACATAAAAGATGGGTGCTGTAACCGACAAAGATGACAAAATAGGGAGTTCATCAAACTACTGCATGAAACAAATGGTTACTATAAAGTCCTATTTATTAAAAGTCCCTGTAGACTGTAAATTAAACACGAAGTGCACAAATGACTGAGAGCAGTTACGTTCATGAAATATCAACACAGATTACAACTGAATTAAAGTACAAGCGCTTTGACAAAGGTCAGATAATGGATCAGGAAATTTAGAAATGGGACCAAACTGCTGAGGTCATCGCTCCCTAAGTTTACGCACTACTTAATCTAACTTAAACTAACTTACGTTAAGGACAACACACCCATCCATGCCCGAGGGAGGACTCGAACCTCCGACGAGGGAACCGCGCGAACTGTGAAAAGGCGCCTCAGACCATGCGGCTACCCAGCGCGGCTAACGAATCAATAATGAAAAGTTAGGATGAGCACAAGATTTCTGGGAGCAACTAACTTCGCGGAAGCCCTATAGTGATTGCCGATTATTAAAAAAGAAGAAAGGAAAGAAGAACAGAAGGAATGACGTATGCTCTTGCTACTTTGTTTGAGAGCATGATGCAACTACGAATGCTAATAAGCGTACTTCATATTTTAAGTCCTAACACTAACCTGAAGTATCTGCGTGCCTCCTGCAACTCATTTTCTGAACACTTCTGTTGCTCTAAGGGCAATGTGTGGCTGCCGTCGCAGCTGCAAAACTCAAGGTTATTTGTCCTGCTCTCCTTCACAACCTGGAGTTAAAGTCTCCTGCATCCTGAGAAAAAGGTGTCCTCTACTGAGCGCTCCCTGCCAGAACTGAATTTTTACTCTTCTTCTGTGAGAATGGACCTTATACACGATTTTTATTACCTACAACAACGGTTCTTCCGAGTTCTGATCAGTGAGATATATTTTAATAAGGCAGAAGTCTCCCTTCCACACTCAATTCTATTATATAGTTAATTAATAGTGTGGATTTTGAATGCTGGAGGTCAGCAACATTGTCATATTTTGTGTTCCAGCCAACGCATGTATGCACATGCAAGCTCTGTTCTCTCACTCCAGAAGTTATATATATTAGCCAATGGTAGCTGCTGTTATTGATTCTTAGCAAGAGTCAGTAACCTCACTTAGCTTTGTACGAGCCAGATGGCTGCTGAACAATGCTCCCACACACAAATGCGCAGGATGGCCTCTTCTCATTCCACCTCCAGGATCTTAATGTCGCTCACCCTCCAACGCGTCTATGGACGCGCTCGCTCACCCGCTGAATTGTATGTGGGCACCGACGACTGCTTGGTGGACCATACCCTTCTGCACAGACACAGTGTGAGCTGACAGGCAGCGGTCGAGTCAAGCAGGTAGATATTCGCTGGTTGAACGTACAGACACAGACCACAGACCCGACTGCAAACTTATCGCCCTCACACAGGCAAATCAGTTCGGACAGACCTATTCTATGGATGGGTTACCGGGCTAATGGTCTGACTCTAGCTCTCTCGTCTCTTCTCTAGACTTCACTCTACAATAAGTCTCTTAGCCACTAATTTAAGTAATGCTCCAAAAGAAGAAATTAATGTGGAAGTTTGGCAATGAAATATGTCACCCATTGACGTTAATTTTATCAAGGAGCCCGTATATGTCAAATCTGATGCAAAACCTACATCGTTAGATTCAGAAATAAACTACGTCTTCTTCAGTTGAGGAAGACCATCAGAACTATTTTGTGATAAGTAGTATTCCAACAGCTGAGGTGGGTCATTGCAGACATCGGCTATTTGAATATTAGCATCGAACATGTGATGAAAGATCAGAGGTCAACTGAGTTTAGCAGCTGTGAACCACAGTACCGCGTGACGATCTTTGAATGGGGATAATAGACGTGCAACCATGATTCTGGTTAGTATTCATACTTTGTAACGATTCTGCTGTCATTGTTTGTGAAATATGAGAACTGAGCAGATACTAGATGAGTCGTACAGACACTATGTGATCAAAAGTATCCGGACACCTGGCAGAAAATAACTTACAAATTCGTGGTGCCCTCCATCGGTAATGCTGGGATTCAATATGGTGTTGGCCAACCCTTAGCCTTGATGACAGCTTCCACTCTCGCAGGCATACGTTTCATCAGGTGCCAGAAGTTTTCTTGGGGAATGGCAGCCCATTCTTCACGGAGTACTGCACTGAGGAGATGTCGGTCGGTGAAGACTTGTACGAAGTCGGCGTTGTAAAACATCCCAAAGGTGTTTTATAGGATTCAGGTCAGGACTCTGTGCAGGTCAGTCCTTTACAGGGATGTTATTGTCGTGAAACCACTCCGCCACAGGCCGTGCATTATGAACAGGTTCTCGATCGTGTTGAAAGATGCAGTCGGCATCCCCGAATCGCTCTTCAACAGTGGGAACTAAGAAGGTGTTTAAAACATCAACGTAGGCCTGTGCTGTGATATTGCCATGCAAAACAACAAGGAGTGCAAGCCCCCGCCATGAAAAACACGACTACACCATAATACCGTTGCCATCGCCTCCGAATTTCACTGTTGGCACTACACACGCTGGCAGATGACGTTCACCGGGCATTCGCTACACCCATACCCTGCCATCGGATCGCCCATTACGTACCGTGATTAGTCACTCCACACAACGTTTTTGCACTGTTCAGTCGTCTAATGTTTACGCTCCTTACACAAAGCAAGGCATCTTTTGGCATTTACCGGCGTGATATGTGGCTTGTGAACAGCCGCTCGACCATGAAATCCAAGTTTTTGCATCTCCCGCCTAACTGTCATAGTACTTGCAGTGGATCGTGATGCAGTTTGGAATTCCTGTGTGATGGTCTCAATAGATTACACGTTACGATCCTTGTTAATTGTCGGAAGTCTCAGTCAGTCAACAGACGAGGTCGGCCGGGACGCTTTTGTGCTGTGAGTGTCCCTCCACATTTCCACTTCACTATCACATTGGAAATAGTGGACCTAGGGATGTTTGGGAGTGTGGAAATCTCGAATACAGACGTATGACACAAGTGACACCCAGTCACCTGACCACGTTCGAAATATGTAGGTGCCGCGGAGCTTCCCATTCTGCTCTCTCGTGATGTCTGATAACTACTGAGGTCGCTGATATTGAGTACCAGGCAGTAGGTGGCAGCTCAATGCACCTAACATGAAAAAACTTATGTTTTTGGGGGTGTTCGGATACTTTCGATTGCATAGTGTACGTCGGTCCATCACGATAGATGGCATCAGTATAGAATCAGAGGAATCTCACCTTTATGGCAGTAAAAGTTGGACATCATGTTGGAGCACTGTGAAACGTCTGCCACTGCCCGAAGCAGTAGTTCATGAGGAATCGCTGTGTCGTGGAGTCAAACAATCTTTGCTGTTGAATACATCAGTTATAAACCCAAGAAAGCCTTTAGTGGCGTTTGTTCGTCAGTATATGTGGTGGAGTGATAATTGTCAAGAAGAATCCTATTTCAATATCTCTTTTTCTTTAACTGTGCTAGAAGCACTGAGACACACTGCGGAAGTGAGAGCCATTTTCAGAGGACCTCATCTTGCTCAGTACACGAGGATCTGATTGTTTGTTGGAAACATAAGCTGCTCCAAATTGTACGAGGGCATGCTAAACAGCAATTCCTCTTGAATTTCTTCTGTGGATACTTCAAAAGCCTTTTAAATGAAACTAATTTCTTTAAAATTCCACGTCTTTGTTCTTCATGTCTATATTTTTGCAGCCCTCTGCCGCTAGTGAGCTCCGATTTCTAGTATATAACATGCTGGTGTGTAATGTGACTGTGTCGATGCGAGAGAAATAGAGTGCTGTAATCGCTTTCGAATTCTAAGAGTTCATCAACACACTGAGCACCGTCTCCTTCAGCATGACAATGCAGTATCACACACGAGAACTGCGGCATCTGCAACAATCCCACTCCTTGGGCTCATCGATCATCCTCTATACAATCCCTACTTGACCCCATCCGATTTTCATGTGTTTATAAAACTTAAAAATCACTTTCGAGGACTTCACTTTCATAGTGATGGAGCGTTGCAACCACAGATGAAGGTGTCAAAGATTCTACAATGACGGTATCAGAAAACAGGGCTCTTGCTGGAAAAACGACAGTCACGATATTGACTGCGTCGAGTAATAAATGTGTACCGGGTGACCAAAAAGTCAGTATATATTTTAAAACTGAATAAATCACGGAATAATGTAGATAGAGAGGTACAAATTAACACACATGCTTGGAATGACATGGGGTTTTATTAGAACCAAAAAAATACAAAATTTCAAAAATGTCCGACAGATGGCGCTCCGCCGGCCGTGTTGGCCGAGCGGTTCTAGGCGCTTCAGTCTGGAACCGCTCGACCACTACGGTCGCACGTTCGAATCCTGCCTAGGGCATGGATGTATGTGATGTCCTTAGGTTTAAGTAGTTCTAAGTTCTAGGGGACTGATGACCTCAGATGTTAAGTCCCCTAGTGCTCAGAGCCATTTTTTATTTTGATGGCGCTTCATCTGATCAGAATAGCAATAATTAGCATAACAAAGTAATACAAAGCAAAGATGATGTTCTTTACAGAAAATGCTCAATATGTTCACCATCATTCTTCAACAATAGCTGTAACCGAGAAATAATGTTGTGAACAACACTGTAAAGCATGTCGGGAGTTATGGTGAGGCATTGTCATCGGATGTTGTCTTTCAGCATCCCCAGAGATGTCGGTCGATCACGATACACTTGCGACTTCAGGTAAGCCTAAAGCCAATAATCGCAAGGACTGAGGTCTGGGGACCTGGGAGGCCAAGCATGACGAAAGTGGCGGCTGAGCACACGATCATCACAAACGACGCGCGCAAGAGATCTTTCAGGCGTCTAGCAATATGGTGTGGAGCGCCATCCTGCATAAACATCGTACGTTCCAGCAGGTGTTTATCAGCCGGGCTGGGGGTGATGCGATTCTGTAACATATCGGCGTACCTCTCACCCTTCACGGTAGCAGTTACTGAAGTTTTGCTGTCCAGCGCCATTTGTCGGACATTTTGTGAACTTTGTTTTCTTTGGTTCTAATAAAACCCCATGCCATTCCAAGCATGTGTGTCAATTTTTACGTCTCTATCTACATTATTCCGTAGTTTATTAAGTTTTCAAATTTATACTGACCTTTTGATCACCCGGTAGATGTGAACAATAAAGATGTACTTTGTTCTACTTAAAAAGTTTTAAGAGCTTCTACAAAATTTCGGAGGCATTACTTTTCATCACCCCCTCGTATTTAATCTCAAAGGAGACGTAAAACTACGGAAATTAGTGGAAGTGGCGTAATACTCTACCGCGAATATAATTCTGTATATATATGTGTTTAAACGTGATAACAGTCATCCAAATACAGCGGAGTTTGCTAAAGACTTCTTCTCTATGAAATAGATAAAATTTGTCCTCTAGCCTTCCATTTACTGCACTTTTCCTGTTTCGCTTGTGGACGAGTTCTTCACCTTGTAAGCAATAGAGATGGGGAGAACTGGCAGACGGAAGCTACGAGTCAGGACATACCATGCGTCTCTGCAGCGCAGTTAGCGAGATCATCGCCCACGAAAGGCGAAGGTAATCTGACAGGAAGTTTCAGAACAGTGTACAACCCATTTTGGTAAACATTTTTGGAATTCAGTGATCGATATATTATTATATTTTGACTAAGGTTCAGTCTTGATCACACTATTTATGTTTCAATGACATAGGTAACCGGTTTCGGTTATTTTTACACAACCATCATCAGACCCATGGCTCCCTTAGGATGGTGTGCGGAGCTCTCCTCAGCTGCTACGAAGTCAACTTCGTAGAAGCTGAGGAGAGCTCCGCACACCATCCTAAGGGAGCCATGGGTCTGATGATGCTTGTGTAAAATAACCGAAACCGGTTACCTATGTCATTGAAACATAAATGGTGTGATCAAGACTGAACTTTAGTCAAAATAGTGTACAACCCGTTGTAAAGTGATTCGTTGCAGATTACAATTGAGGTTTTGTCTCCATTACTAGCTATTTGGAATTCTGTCCGAGAGACCTGTAATATATTTTGTTTCACCTTACAGCACGTCTTGGAGCAGGCAAAATCACGGCAGAAGGTAGCTTTTCCAAATATGCTACTGATGTCGGTGGTATAATATTGTTTTACTGCTTTGTATACTGAATCGTTTCCTGTAACTTAAAGCCACTCGTTGACGTAGTGGTCCATTGTCACATTGTCATAGCACTGTATTGGATCGAATAAGTACTACTGATGCAATGAATTTGAAATTTTGCCGGCCGGAGTGGCCGAGCGGTTCTAGGCGCTACAGTCTGGAAACGCGCAACCACTACGGTTGCAGGTTCGAATCTACGGTTGCAGGTTCGAATCCTGCCTCTGGGAAGAGTGTGTGTGATGTCCTTCGGTTAGTTAGGTTTAAGTAGTTCTAAGTCTAGGGGACTGATGACCTCAGATGTTAAGTCCCATAGTGCTTAGAACCATTTGAACCATTTTTGAAATTTTGTTTACTGAACAGAGCTTTTTTGGAGAATCGTTCCTTAACTTTTTCCGAAGTTTCATAAAACTTGTCTGTCTCTGGCCGTGAAAATATAGCTGGATTTCTTCATATGCTACCAAACACTCTACATCTACTTTCATAAACCGCAAGCAACATATCGTACGTGACGGAATGTACGTCGTACCACTACTAGTCATATATCTTCTTGCTCCACTCGCAAGGACGGTAAAACGTTTGTATTCTTCCATACGAGTCCTAATTTATCTTATCTTACGTTCGTGGCCCTTACGTGAAATGCAATTTGACGGCAATAGGATCGTTCAGCAGTAACTATCAAATTCCGGTTCTCTAAATTTTCATGTTCATTTTCCAGAAACGTCATAATTCATTAGCATAAAACGTGTTCCATAATTCTACAACAGATTGACGCCAACGATATAGGTCTGTAATTGTGTGGATCTGTCTTATGGCTTTCCTTAAAAACGAGAATGACCTGCGCTTTTTTCCAGACGTTAGGTACCTTTCGTTGCTCAAGCGATCTCCGATAAATTGCTGCTAGAAGCGGGGCAAGTTCCTTAGCATAATTTTTATAGAATCTTATAGGTATCTTATCTGGTCCTGACTCCTTTCCGCTACTAGGCGATTGTAGCTGCTTTTCAATTCCGCCATCGGTTATCCCAATATCTGCCATTTCGACATTCGTACGACGATGGAAAGAAGGGACAGTGTTACGATCTTCCGCGGTGAAACAACTTCGGAAGACCAAATTCAGTATTTCGGCCTTCTCTTTGTTATCTTCCGTTTCGGTGCCGGTGCGGTAGCTGAGAGAATGAATAGATGATTTTACATACGACCAAAATCTCTTAAGGTTTTTATTCAGGTCGGTTGACAACGTCCTACTTTCAAAATAATTGAACGCTTCTCTCATTGCTCTCCTTACTCTCATTTTCGATTCGTTCAGCTTTTGTTTGTCAGCTAGGTTTTTATCTCTCTTGAATCTGAGATGAAGTGCTCTTTGTTTACTTAGCGCTTTTCTAACACGGCTATTGAACTATGGTGAATCTTCCCATCTCTTAAAACGTTACTCGGAACATACTTGATTGAATGATGCCTTTGAACTTTTTCCATTTGTTCTCCACATCATCGTCCTCATCGCCGAATATGCTGATTCCTGAGATATTCTAAAATTTGTATCCTATCACCCTTTCTGAGAAAACATATCTTCCTACCTTTCCTAACTTCCTTGTAGGACCCATCCTGATACACTCCTGGAAATTGAAATAAGAACACCGTGGATTCATTGTCCCAGGAAGGGGAAACTTTATTGACACATTCCTGGGGTCAGATACATCACATGATCACACTGACAGAACCACAGGCACATAGACACAGGCAACAGAGCATGCACAATGTCGGCACTAGTACAGTGTATATCCACCTTTCGCAGCAATGCAGGCTGCTATTCTCCCATGGAGACGATCGTAGAGATGCTGGATGTAGTCCTGTGGAACGGCTTCCCATGCCATTTCCACCTGGCGCCTCAGTTGGACCAGCGTTCGTGCTGGACGTGCAGACCGCGTGAGACGACGCTTCATCCAGTCCCAAACATGCTCAATGGGGGACAGATCCGGAGATCTTGCTGGCCAGGGTAGTTGACTTACACCTTCTAGAGCACGTTGGGTGGCACGGGATACATGCGGACGTGCATTGTCCTGTTGGAACAGCAAGTTCCCTTGCCGGTCTAGGAATGGTAGAACGATGGGTTCGATGACGGTTTGGATGTACCGTGCCATATTCAGTGTCCCCTCGACGATCACCAGTGGTGTACGGCCAGTGTAGGAGATAGCTCCCCACACCATGATGCCGGGTGTTGGCCCTGTGTGCCTCGGTCGTATGCAGTCCTGATTGTGGCGCTCACCTGCACGGCGCCAAACACCCATACGACCATCATTGGCACCAAGGCAGAAGCGACTCTCATCGCTGAAGACGACACGTCTCCATTCGTCCCTCCATTCACGGCTGTCGCGACACCACTGGAGGCGGGCTGCACGATGTTGGGGCGTGAGCGGAAGACGGCCTAACGGTGTGCGGGACCGTAGCCCAGCTTCATGGAGACGGTTGCGAATGGTCCTCGCCGATACCCCAGGAGCAACAGTGTCCCTAATTTGCTGGGAAGTGGCGGTGCGGTCCTCTACGGCACTGCGTAGTATCCTACGGTCTTGGCGTGCATCCGTGCGTCGCTGCGGTCCGGTCCCAGGTCGACGGGCACGTGCACCTTCCGCCGACCACTGGCGACAACATCGATGTACTGTGGAGACCTCACGCCCCACGTGTTGAGCAATTCGGCGGTACGTCCACCCGGCCTCCCGCATGCCCACTATACGCCCTCGCTCAAAGTCCGTCAACTGCACATACGGTTCACGTCCACGCTGTCGCGGCATGCTACCAGTGTTGAAGACTGCGATGGAGCTCCGTATGCCACGGCAAACTGGCTGACACTGACGGCGGCGGTGCACAAATGCTGCGCAGCTAGCGCCATTCGACGGCCAACACCGCGGTTCCTGGTGTGTCCGCTGTGCCGTGCGTGTGATCATTGCTTGTACAGCCCTCTCGCAGTATCCGGAGCAAGTATGGTGGGTCTGACACACCGGTGTCAATGTGTTCTTTTTTCCATTTCCAGGAGTGTAGATACCGTCACAGCCTTATGATCACTGATACCTTCCTTTATGTCAACTGATTCGTTCAGTTCAGTTCAGTTCAGTTGCCAGGAGGTCTAAGACGTTACCCTCACGAGTTGGTTCTCTATCTGTTCAACGTAATTTTCGGACGAGACATCCAGAACAGTGCCACACGAATCCATATCTCTTGCACCAGTTTTGATGGCATAACACTACCAATCTATGGCTGGTAAGTTGAAGTCACCCCCTATTACAACGGCATGATCGGGAACATTACTAATGATATTCTGCAATTTGTGTCTGAAGAGCTCTACAACTACAGATCCTGACCCAGGTGGTCTATAAAAGCATCCTATCACCATTTTTAACCATTCTTTCATACTTAATGTCACCCAAACCAATTCAAATTCGGAATCCGTGATAACCTTGCTAGATTTATTCCAATCTTTTACTGCAATAAACACGCCACCACCATTGGCGACTAACCTATGCTTACGATAAACATTCCATTCTTAACTTAGGATTTCGTTGTCATTGAGGTCTGGTTTCAACCAGCTTTCTGTTCCCAATACTATCTGTGCATTGTAACTTTCAGTAAGCGATACTAATTCTGAGACCCATCCTTGGATGCTCCTGCTGTTCACTAAATTCATATTTATCTTTTCTATATCCGATCTGCAAGGATCAAGATTCTCTGAGGTCACTGTGGATGATTTAACAGGTAAATCGTCTTTGATCCCAAGTAAGGGGTTCTCTAACCTAAAAAATGTACCATATGCACGTCACACGTTCTCCGCTACCCTAGTAGCCGCTGCAGTACACGCCTGGTCTATTGAGGGGAACCCTACAATTCTGCACCCGAAAGGGGAGGTCGAGAAATTAGCATCAGATACAGTCGCAGAGTCGTCTGACCCTCTGTTTTAGATTTTCCGCTCTGCTCCAAACCAGAGGACCGCGATCAACCCTGGGTACGGTGATAGACAGCTTAGACTGCACCCCGCATGCTTGCTAGTTGGCTTCACCAAGGCAGCCAGCTGCCGAAAGGAACTGAGGTTGGCCTCAGAACCCACGTGGCAGGTGTCATTTGTGCCGACATGTGCCACTACATGCAGCCGCTTGCACCCAGTGTGCTCGATAGCCGCCGGCAGGGCCTCTTCCACATCGTGGATTCTACCTCCGGGCAAACATACTGAATGCACATTGGAATTCTTTCTTGCCTTGCCTGCTATCTCCCTGAGGGGCTCCAATACCCGCCTAACATTGGAGCTCCCAATGACTAGCATAGCTATCCTCTGTGCTTGTCCGGACTGAGCAAGAAAATCGACCGCTGGCCCAACAGGAGAGGCATCCAGTGCTGGCTCAGAGTTATCATCAACACTGGGTAGCATCTCGTACGTGTTGCTAAGACGAAGGGAGCCAGACGCACTGCCTGGCCCCTCTTTCGCCTTCCCCCCAGTGACATCTGAACCCACCACTGTGCGCCACCCACTCTGGAGTGAGGACGAACCTATCACATTTTGCTTATCATAAGCCACAGTGACGTCCGGGTTTCCAGGGGATTTCATTAGCAGCATATGTGTCGCAGGTCTCGTCACTGGCGACCCGACATCACAGCAACTTTGAACATTAGCTAGAAGCTTGTAGACGGCCGTCAACGCAGCTTACATCTGTTTAAGGAAAGCAGCCGACTCTCCTTGTGTCCGCTCACAACAAGCACAGTTCCTAGTCATATCGTGCTGTGTGTAAAATAGATATAAGGTCTCAAATGGCTCTACTGAGTTTCAAATGTGTACAGAATATACCAAAGGATAATAAGTAACACTAAAGGTGTAGAGATTTCTCACTGTACTCTGAAACCGCAAGCTATTAAACAGAAATAAATTTCTGTACTGAAGTAGATGTATTTACAGGTACCTGTTATTTGAAATCCTGTTTATCGAAAACTTACTGCACGAGATAAATATTCAAATTAGAATGCACTGATCTGAACTGTATGCTGTCTACTAGCACACAATTAAAACTTAGTGGCGTGACGAAGTTTCTGACACAAGGAAGCCGCCCTACACAAGGATATTCACAAGACTTACGCAAAAACAAAAACCTCGATTAATTTTCCAACCGCTAGTCTACGCAGTAAAATACACACGTATAGTTCACTTCCTTGCAGAAGCACGTGAAAAAAAGCAGAGACTAAGTTAATTTACTGTTTATCAGACAAGTGCTGCTGCTGCTGCTGCACCGGCCGCGGTGGTCTCGCGGTTCTAGGCGCGCAGTCCGGAACCGCGCGACTGCTACGGTTGCAGGTTCGAATCCTGCCTCGTGCATGGATGTGTGTGATGTCCTTAGGTTTAAGTAGTTCTAAGTTCTAGGGGACTGATGACCACAGCTGTTAAGTCCCATAGTGCTCAGAGCAATTTTTTTGCTGCTGCTGCTACTGCTGCACGTCCTCTCGGTTCGGCGCCTGCCACTTCACTACAGGCCATAGACCAAAAGAGCGGCATTTGGGAAGTTCCGGAGTGTTGGGAGTTAAATAGCTAGCGGTGACCTAGGCACATGTTCTGAGCCGCGACAAGCTGTGCTTGAGGAGAGCACTGGCCGCGGTGGACTTAGGAGCCGTGTGTGGGCGGGCTGTCGCCATCGTTACGTCAGGCCGTTCTTATACTGCAACAGCCAGCACCACAACACGGCGTCACCTCGATGCTCCTGTAACGACAGCGATTTCGTCATACACATTGCCTACGGAACGTGTCTTGTCTAAGCACAAAAAATTAGTCGTCGACAGAAGAGAGAACGCTATGACACTGTAACATCCGCTCTGTCCTTGATAACGGCCATGATATGGCGACAAAAAGGTTTTTCGGGTATGCAATTTCCATCTAAAGCCATAAACTGATTAAATGAACCCTTAGGGCAACCAAATTTCGGGGATGTTGACAGTACGGCTTGTACACCCCGTCATTCCCGTTCGCTAATCTCGATTCAGCACTCGAGCGGGTGTCCAGAACATCCGGGAATGTTGAGGCACTCGTTGCATTGCTTCTTTTGTAAAAACAAGATGATTCGTGACTTGTCGACTGCCTCCAGAGAGCTGCTGTCGAGTACCCGTGTTGTTTCGTCTATTCAATACGCACAAATTCACTTGAAGCTGTGACCAATGGCCTTTTGCAAGGCACCCGGATCCTACTATCAATTGTGTACGCTTCGCAATTTTCGTTCCGAGAGTGATTTAGAAAGACCTGCAATCACTAACAGCAGCAATTAATGTCGAGCTGGAAAAGAGTGACACTGCTCTTACATCGAATTATATGACTGCTAGTGGGACACAGTTCCCGCTTGCCGTGAAACCTCATTCACTGTAATGGACAAGTCCAAAGGCCACTTGCAGTGGGCATGTCCAAAGATGGTGGACTCCTTGTCACGTCTCCATGCCTACCCACCCTACGGTGCAGATTCTGTACAACCGCCTGGAGTACCTACACCACTTCACTTACATCAGCATTGAACGATCACATGACCTCCTACAACGAAAGTATTTGAGCTCCAACAAGCATATTTACAGCACATCCCGTGAAAGATCATTTCTAGGTCCCTTACTGCAACGGTGATATTCGTTTATCTGCCACCCTCAGCAGTCATCCACTAGAGGCGCCTGAGTTTGCCGTGCTGAATTAGGCTTTTCCCTGTAGATACACCAGTCGAGTTCAGTAGAGATGGTGCCGTGCCTTTGTAAAGCTGCGTTTAGTGCAGTTACTTGTATAGTGAAGCGTTAGGTGGCTGACTGATTGGCAAACAACCTTGCTGGCGTATAGCGATTGTTTGACATGATGTGACGACGAACTCTTCTTCCTGAAGATGTAATTAGTATTGAAGACAATTAATTTGCATAATATTTGCCCTATATTACAGTGCAACAGTATTATTTGCAGTTAGAAGCGGATACTGTTATGACACTAACACACGATTATGTTTTTGAGAAGAGGCGACAGAAGCAGTGAAAGTTAATTCCAACCCTCCAACATTCCCGTCAACGTCAGCATGGTCAATACGGTTCGAAAGTAGCTATGTTAATCCACGTACACCTAAAGGAAATACTTGATGTCTTCATAATGCTATCATACGAAAATGCAGATTTTATCTTCCCAGGTATCAAATCGACATTGACACTGTATTTCACTGTTGACTGACAAGTGACACCTACATCTGCACTCTACACTGTAAATTCATGGCACAGGATACTATTCTCTTTGTATCAATTATAAGACTTCCTTCAAGTTTCATTTGTCTATGATACACGGTGATAATGACCGCTAAGGTACGTTTGTGCGCGCTGTGAATAGTCTTATCTTCTTTCGGTCTGCATGAGAGTGGTACGAGAACGACTGCAATGCGATACAAGAGTCCTAACTTAACAATGGGTCTTGAAAATTTTCAGAAAGGCTTTCGGGAGATATTTGGCGTCTCTCTTTAAGTGTCTCGTTAGGCCACCTTTACCGAAACAGTAACATCCGATAATAGCAGCTCATTTCTGGGGCTGCGATGTCGTTGATATTCTAGATGGTTCTCGACTGTAGACGATCGGAAATTTCTTAGTAGACTGCGTACACGCTTATTCGGCGAAGAAAGACAGTTGATGATGACCAATCAAGTCTGGCTGCCAGGCTCTGGCCTAGATGCTCGCGTAAAAAAGTTAATTTCTTGGAAGGAAAAGATTAAAGCTGATGAGAAGAAGTGTTCAGAGTCGTAAAGACAATACAGACTTCACAGAAAGTATTTTTATGAAAATAATTGTGCAGATTACTGAGTTATTGTCAATATACCGCGAAGTGATTATGTAAGTAGGCTGTTTATGTTTTCTTATTGGCAACGTTACGTAGCGCTCTGTATGAAAAATCACTGGCTGTGCTGTGCGCAGTCTGTGGCTAGTTTGCATTGTTGTCTACTACTGTAGTGTTGGGCAGCTCGATGTTAACAGTGCGTAGCGTTGCGCAGTTGGAGGTGAGCCGCCAGCAGTGGTGGATGTGGGGAGAGAGATGGCGGAGTTCTGAAATTCGTAAGACTGGATGTCATGAACTGCTATATACATTATGACTTTTGAACGCTATTGAGGTAAATACATTGTTTGTTCTCTATCAAAATCTTTCATTTGCTAACTATGCCTATCAGTAGTTAGTGCCTTCAGTAGTTTAATCTTTTATTTAGCTGGCAGTAGTGGCGCTCGCTGTATTGCAGTAGTTCGAGTAACAAAGATTTTTGGTGAGGTAAGTGATTTGTGAAACGTATAGGTTAATGTTAGTCAGGGCGTTTCTTTTGTAGGGATTTTTGAAAGTCAGATTGCGTTGCGCTAAAAATCTTGTGTGACAGTTTAAGCACAGTCTTGTATAATTTTTCTAAGGGGACGTTTCAATGTATCTACGCCGGCCATTGGTTCCACATGCAAACTTATATGCTTTGTAAGCGACCGTGTTTAAAATCTTGGATACTGGAGGAACTCTTAAACAAATTAATGCCAGACGTCGAAACAATACTTTCCCTACACGAACTTAATGAAAGGATCTGAACTACAGGGCTACGTGACAAGTGTGTTGTTTAACTAAGAAGTGACATTAATTAGACGTGTTATAATTGCTGTAAGTGATATAAACATCATCTATATTGAATAAATTATATTATTATTCAAGAGTTTTTAAATACAATTCTGTTCAGTTATCAGATGTACAACATGGAGTAATTGTAGGCATAAGATTTTTATAGCATAGCAATCTGTGAACATAAGTAACGAATCCTTGCTCTTGTCCAACTGCCGTAAGCTAGAATAAACGTTTATGAAGTGAATATATTCATTTCTTAATGGAGGGGGTAGGTGGACGGGTACCTGCCTGTCATTTTATGAGTTCTGAGATTTGTGTGACGATCTTTTGCGAATCAAGTGATGCTGTTCTTCATCGAAAAAAGTCTGGATAAGGAGATGTGGTGAGGAAAGTGTCTGAACAGTAGAACGCAACGTGGATAAAAACTGATGAAGATTTTTCAAAATCAGTGGGCAAGATTAATTTATTCTACAAACCATATTACTAGTGCGATCCACAGTCTATGAAACAATGAGTGGAAGTTCGTTTACCGGCTTCTAGACGTCCACAAAGTGTCTCCTCGTAAAGTCTAGGATCAAGAAAATGTTGGTCATATTCTTAAAAATTGGGTAACGATCACACCGTCATCATCGATTTCCAAGAGCCGTTGTTGATGTTATGCGGCTGCCGTGTTCGACAAAAGTGCTGGATTGGAAAGTGGATTCTGTTGTACGGGAAAAGTCTGTGTACATGCTCTAATACGTTTACAAAACCTCACGCCTAGGTTCATATTGCACTGTTCTTTAACATACAGTGTAACACCTATGTAAAATAAATGATAGGTAGTATTCTATAATGGTGTACAATACCAGCCCATTGTAAGAGAGGGACAGAGGAAGGATTTCGTTGGATGGCGCGACATTTCCTGCGTGGCACCTGGGTGATGCGGGTTGTCATCAGCCAAGTAGCAAAGCGGTGTCGGCTGAGCTAGGGAGCAATGTACACTCCTGGAAATGGAAAAAAGAACACATTGACACCGGTGTGTCAGACCCACCATACTTGCTCCGGACACTGCGAGAGGGCTGTACAAGCAATGATCACACGCACGGCACAGCGGACACACCAGGAACCGCGGTGTTGGCCGTCGAATGGCGCTAGCTGCGCAGCATTTGTGCACCGCCGCCGTCACTGTCAGCCAGTTTGCCGTGGCATACAGAGCTCCATCGCAGTCTTTAACACTGGTAGCATGCCGCGACAGCGTGGACGTGAACCGTATGTGCAGTTGACGGACTTTGAGCGAGGGCGTATAGTGGGCATGCGGGAGGCCGGGTGGACGTACCGCCGAATTGCTCAACACGTGAGGCGTGAGGTCTCCACAGTACATCGATGTTGTCGCCAGTGGTCGGCGGAAGGTGCGCGTGCCCGTCGACCTGGGACCGGACCGCAGCGACGCAAGGATGCACTCCAAGACCGTAGGATCCTACGCAGTGCCGTAGGGGACCGCACCGCCACTTCCCAGCAAATTAGGGACACTGTTGCTCCTGGGGTATCGGCGAGGACCATTCGCAACCGTCTCCATGAAGCTGGGCTACGGTCCCGCACACCGTTAGGCCGTCTTCCGCTCACGCCCCAACATCGTGCAGCCCGCCTCCAGTGGTGTCGCGACAGGCGTGAATGGAGGGACGAATGGAGACGTGTCGTCTTCAGCGATGAGAGTCGCTTCTGCCTTGGTGCCAATGATGGTCGTATGCGTGTTTGGCGCCGTGCAGGTGAGCGCCACAATCAGGACTGCATACGACCGAGGCACACAGGGCCAACACCCGGCATCATGGTGTGGGGAGCGATCTCGTACACTGGCCGTACACCACTGGTGATCGTCGAGGGGACACTGAATAGTGCACGGTACATCCAAACCGTCATCGAACCCACCGTTCTACCATTCCTAGACCGGCAAGGGAACTTGCTGTTCCAACAGGACAATGCACGTCCGCATGTATCCCGTGCCACCCAACGTGCTCTAGAAGGTGTAAGTCAACTATCCTGGCCAGCAAGATTTCCGGATCTGACCCCCATTGAGCATGTTTCGGACTGGATGAAGCGTCGTCTCACGCGGTCTGCACGTCCAGCACGAACGCTGGTCCAACTGAGGCGCCAGGTGGAAATGGCATGGCAAGCCGTTCCACAAGACTACATCCAGCATCTCTACGATCGTCTCCACGGGAGAATAGCAGGCTGCATTGCTGCGAAAGGTGGATATACACTGTACTAGTGCCGACATTGTGGATGCTCTGTTGCCTGTGTCTATGTGCCTGTGGTTCTGTCAGTGTGATCATGTGATGTATCTGACCCCAGGAATGTGTCAATAAAGTTTCCCCTTCCTGGGACAATGAATTCGCGGTGTTCTTATTTCAATTTCCAGGAGTGTATATAGTCAAACAAAATTTTGGAGGCGCCTATTGGCCGAAAAACAAGGCAGCAGATCTCGCTCTTGTGTTGAAGCTTTAAGGTCAGACCTGGCAAATTAGTCACGAAGCCATAACGAGAATACGTGTGTCGATTCTGCCTCCTGCTCATTTAATTAATTATTGATTTTCTTGCATTAAAAGTGGAATCGGCATCGGCGGCCTCAATAAATCGGAAGTTTTCTCGGTAATTATAGTCACTTTTAGTGTTTATACGTATTTACACGTTTACGGTCAGTTATTGTGAAGTAGCGTACGTGTATAACGAGAGTCGTCTGTGTAATCTCCCCACAGTTGCGGAGTGGGGTATTAAAATGTGACGAATGAAGTGTAGAATTCAGTTTATATGAAGACACTACAGGATGACGGGGTAATTGTGCGGCATAACTTTTTCAGTCGTCGTACGCTTTTTACCACCAACAACAGTAATTGAGAATCCCATTCTCAATTCACCTTTGCAATCATATCGCCATAACTAGATCTGACGACACTACGACGAGCGCCTCGACTACGGCGAAAGGGACATAATCTGAAAGAAGCAAGTTAGTAGTTTTGATATCAACAACGGCGAGATGTGACGAACACGCATATCGCCAATGACGACATCGCTGTGTACAGTCGCTCTAGTACAAATTGAGAGTGATACATGTCTTGAGAACGCTAGGGGAGTGTTGTAACATAATACCCCATCGATCAGAGATTTGTAACGTCTTCTAGCGCTTACGCGCAATCAAGTGTCTCAACATGAAGTAAAAAATCAATAGCTAAACATCAAACACAGCTGAGCAGAAAATTGGTTAGAAAATAGACGATGTAATCCAAAACAAAATATAAATATTTTGTCTCTCCACTCCCCTACCCCACCTCCTTTCCCCAAGAAAATCCTAAAAGGCGACAGTAAATGTGAACAGCGACTTCTTTTGCAAGGGGAAGCTATTGCCTCATGTGCTCCTAGTTTCAAGCGCAGTGGTACATTCACCCTGCCAGCCTCGTGCACCGACTTGTCATGCGATTTATCATCACAGAAGAAATTTTACCATGCTTCGAGTATTCAGTCGAGATGGTCCTTTATCCGAACCATTTTCCATGTCCAGTGAGGTGCGGTGAGCTGAGGTGTACAGTGACGGTGGTGGATTCTGTACGCTATACAGAGGAGTTGTTTTTCTGGCTGGTGTAGCCGCTAAGCAGTGGTTGATGTTCACAAGTTGCTATACTATTTCCTGTCTACCACTGATTCAGTCAATGACAGATACCGGCGATCCCTTCCAACAAGTTGTTAAGCACAGCAGGCGATTCTCACTGAGGCCATTTTCCTTTAGTCAAAGATACACGGCTGACACGCTGGTCCAGAGTCTATACAGTTTGTGGGATGAAATGATCCATTGCATCGGGCACATGTGCTGTATCCCCATTTCGAATGGCTGATATCCATTGTCTTCCCTACCAAGCCCTCGACTAATATGCCGACAGACAGCATAGGGAGCTTCACATGTCGTGACAGCAGAAGCGTACTCCCTGTCTTTCATCAGTACGGTAGCTATGTATAATTTAAATGATCGTCAGTGCACATATATGAAAAAAAACTGATAAACGAATTGAAAGAAAAACTCGATCTAACTCGGGAATAAATGAAGTCCTTTGTGATCGCAAAGATATACGATTTCATGTAGCCCTGTAAATAAAGGAGACACTGTAAAAGTTTTAGAGCTAGCAATGGGATTAAAATAAGAATTGTGTTAAGTAAAAGTATGACGAAGACGGACAAGAGTACTGGGAAAGTGAAAAGTGAGTTGCTATACGTCTAAATACGGAATGTGACAGAGCAAGCGAGGAACTGGGTGCCAAGATAACGCAAGTTTTACGTTCAAAGGAGACAACATGAGCTCGTTAGCACACATGGTAAAGTTATTTAGAGCAAAAGAGACTCATGTTTACAGAATATTGACATCAAATTGAGGAAAAGATTATTAATAAATATGGGGAGTGGAAATATGGAAATAAGTAAACGGGAGCTTTTGTAATAAGTTTATTAGAGAGCGTTGAAGTATCAGATGAATAAATATTAGACTAGAGAACCCAGTAGTGCTGTGTGTTTGATAACACGTACGGGTAATGGAAATACGTTCTGATTTGCTTTTGTGTCCTCCCCCTACCGTGTCTTTCTCCCCTGTTACTTTGTCCATCTCGTCCTCCTCCCTCCTCTCCCTGTCCGTCTTCCCCCACTCCCCCCTATGTTCATTTCGCTCCCCACTCTCTGTTCACCTCCTCTTCTATCCTCTCTCTAAATTTGAGTTGATAAATAGAGTAGCTTAAAATGAATGGGTAAATCGATTCGTATCATCGGTTCAGGGGTTATGAATGAGAGATCTCTTCAGCTGTTCTGTGAGGATAATATCTACAGTGACAGTATTTTACGTAGTTTTAATATGAACACTGGTAAGATTCCCAAGTTTCAGACGATTCAGATTCCATAGTAGCACTCGAATCATAAGCCAATAAGCCACTTTCATATTTTCTGTTAAAACCGTATGTGAGGAAGAAAACAAAGCAACACATTGACGTACTATGTAAGCATCCACTGCCGGTGTCACAATGATAAAAATTCTTGCGGGTGTTGCACTTATTCATGGTGTAAATTACTTTATCGGCAGGAATGCTACAACCTAAATAAACAGCTACAGAGGAGCTGTGAGTTCAATTCCGTGCACAACAGAAAGAAAACATGCCAACCGGAAGCCAAGTGCTGATTTTCAAACTGTCGCCAATCACTGACAAGACTGATAGTCTATAAATAGTTACTTTTTTACTGTCCCCCTTTCGCTGCGTCTAGTCTATTGTATTCCATGGCCAAAAGCAGACTTTACCTGAGAAAGTCCACCTGCATCCCTTCATGCCTCATGTCTTCCTCAACAGCAATGTCATCTTCGTAGTTTTGTAGTTTACAATCAAAGTGCTTTACACAAATATGTGGTACAATACCCGAAAGAGTTTGTAATACACCACTCTAAAAAATAAAAAATTCATTTTATGATCAAATAGTGTAAATGCTTGGGTAATAAAAGAAAGTTAGTAGTGCGGTAGGGGATTGGGCACCACTTTCTATATCAAATTGTTATGCTTATTAATTAAGTTGATGGTGTAATCCCATAATCTATTGTTATGCTTACTGATTTAAGACCCCCTGATGGTTGACTTATGACTCGCTGGGGATAAGCTGTCTGAGCCATGGCTGGCCCATGCTGTGTGTTGGATTGAACCGTCGTTGCTATTCTGTTTTTAGTCTCCCGCAGTTATCGCGATTATGCTGTTATCCTATCTTTCCGCAGGTGGCTGTAGCGGTGTGTATCGATATTCGCCCCTTGAACTACCTTTGGCCTGGCGCTTATAGTTTGCGGCTGGGGTGTGTGCGGGCAGTTGGTGGGTTGGCGTGGAGCAGCGAGGAAATTTCCGCAGCGCGTAGTTTGTCCGGGCCCACTGGCGCCCTCTATGCAGTGTCGGAATGTGTGGTGCTGCTCCCATTGCTACGAGGTTTGTGGATCACCGATCCTCGACATGAAAGTTGAATTTTGACTTAATCTACCAGCAAGTCACGACTGTTAACATTGTGTCGTTTGGAGTTCGTTGTCGGCTGTTGGGTTATTTCCGCGAGCAACAACGTGTGTTTTCAAGTTGTCAAATTTTAGCCATCCTCTGGTGTAGTTTAACTGTACTTGGGTATTTGAATTGAAGTACACCAGAGGAATATCCCGCCTTGTTCTGGTTACCTGCCCTGGCCATTGACATAAATTCAGGCCGTGTATTTTCCTCATCGTGTTGTTGCTGTCCAGCACGGTTTGTAGTTTGACTGCTCAATGTGTAATTGGTTGTGGGCGCCAATACCTCCGATGTTGTTCCATTGAACTCCCTGTTGTGTGCTGGTCGGGTGAAGCGGAGGTTATCTTGTTGGTAGGTCCGTTGACTGTCTGTCGGTTGGGTTGTCGTCCGTTCGAGAATGGTTGAGCTGACTGCCTGTCTCCCTAGGTGAGCATTAGTGTTTGAATTCCAGGCCGACCCTCGGAACTTCTGAGCGTCCTTGGGTGTACTGCCTTTTCTTGTTTGTCCTTGTTGTTTGCACTTGTATGGCTTCTAGCCGATTTTTAAATTAAGGTTGTTGTGCCCTTAAGGCGTCAGATGGTTTGGGCCTTCAGCCTAGTTCAAGAACTGTGTTATGTAAAGACATTGGCATTTTTAAAAGTAATGTTATTGAGCCTTAAGTGTTGGGCCTTCAGCCGATTTTGAATTTAAATTGTTTTGCTCTTAAAGTGTCAGCCGATTTTGAATTAAAGATGTTCTGCTCTTAAGCTACCTTCCTAAGTGGCTGATATTCTCAGGTGGGACACTGACTTGATCATTCATGATACAGAAATTAGCCAAATTCTGTACAAGAAAGTGAGTGTCCTACCCGCTTAAAATCAAGAAAGGAAACGTGTATGTGTCGTGGTAATTCATACAAGTTTCATATATTGCGAGCTGCGCCAGAGAACTTCCCTGAATGATAACAGTGGTTCCTGTGAGAAGTCTTTATTTCCAACGACAGTCCACAAGTATGGCAGTCAATCGCCTTCATGTACGAGTTTTCATTCCCCTTCGATTTGGTCATGGGAATGTTGTCGCCACAAAAGCTTATCAACCTCCCCCGAAGGATTTTCAAGCTTAGTGAGAAGCCACACTGCAGGATTACCCCCTGACATAAGATTTGTATTGGATAAGAATCAAATGATACGATACTGCTTGTACCAATACCACACTAGCGAGAAGGCATTCGACATCGGCGTACATCACCTAGGGGCATCGCTCCTGGTGGTGAGGATTCTTAAACGTTATAAATTTATTTTCCTCTGTAGGCATAGTAGCACGTACCAGGTTGTTGGAAGCACAATGTACTAGATTCTTTCTGAGGAAAAGGAATAGAAACACCTTAAGCAAATTTCGTTTTTACACTTGTTTACTCAGCTGGGAAGAAAGGAGGCGGAACATGTCCCTAATCCAGTAGTAACGGTAATTGTCTTTCTTCATATTTTCTCCATCTGAGAACAGCAGCATGTTCATTTGCATGTTATGCCCACCAGAAAATTTTGAGAATCGGAAGTGTCCGACGACTGTGTGTTTATCCTGCTTGTTCTGCTTATCTCACTTGCGTTTTCTCCAGGCCATAAACATGAATCGATATTCTGGTGTTCTGCAGCTCAAATTTATGTATGTTTTGGAGTGTAATGGGGAGCTCGATACAATCACAGGTATAACACCTATGAATGTCAATACCTATGACATATCGAAGTGGATGATGCGGATATTCCTTGTGATTTTAATTTCTTTCACAAGCCACTACTGTCAAGGGAAAGTAAGCTTCATCAGATTTATTTTAGACATTAATATACGTCTGGTTATCAGTTATATCCGTAGGGTACTTGATAAAGCTTTACGCTCCATTCATTGAATCATAGACAGACGTATGAATGTCAAGATGTAGCATTCGGCTGAGTACTTTTGCTGACCCTCTAACTTCCATCCCAAAAAACCGGTCCCGTTAATCACTCAAGGAGGACTCACGAAACCACTCTACAATTGATGTACTCTGTTATATCATTTCATTTTCCTTCCTAAGTTAGTGAAGGCTTGTCTCTTCAATGCCAGAGGCCTGTTTGGAGGGATACAAGAAGAGCGCAGGGTGCAGCCAACTGCAGGTGGTTGCTCACGTCGGTACGAATGATGTGTGTCACTTTGGATCAGAAGACATTCTCTCTGGTTTCGAGCGGCTAACAGAAGTGGTAAAGGCTGCCAGTCTTGCTTGCAAGATGAAAGCAGAGCTGACCATTTGCAGCATAGTCGACAGGACCGAATGCGGACCTCTGGTACAGAGCCGAGTGGAAGGTCTGAATCAGAGGCTCAGACGGTTCTGCGACTGTGTAGACTGCAGATTCCTCGATTTGCGCCAAAGGCCGGTTGGGTTTCGGGTTCCACTGAATAGGTCAGGTGTCCACTATACGCAGGAGGCGGTTACACGTGTAGCAGGGGCTGTGTGGCGTGTACTGGACGGTTTTTTAGGTTAGAGGGTCTCGGGAAAACACAAGAAGGGCTTCAGTCACAAAGAGTGCAGGCTGAACACAAGAAGAATGGAGATAAAGGAACCATTGGTATAACAGTTGTAAATCGTCGTAGCTGTGTTGGGAATGTACCACAGCTCAAAGCGCTAATAGAAAGCACTGATACTCAAATCGTCATAGGCAATGAAAGCTGGCTAAAGCCGAATATAAGCTCTGCCGAAATTTTTGCGAAGAACCTAACGGCGTTCCGAAAGGATAGGCTAAACACGCTTGGCGGTGGCATGTTTGTTGCTGTCAGAAGTAGTTTAACTTGTCACAAAATTGAAATAGATACTTCTAGTGAGTTCGTGTGGGCAGAGGTCATTGTTGGCAACCGGAATAAAATAATAATTGGACCCTTTTACCGACTTCCCAATTCAGATGTGACAGTTACTGAAAGGCTCAAAGGAAACTTGAGTTTGATTCCAAACACGTACCGACTCATACGATAATAGTAGGTGGTGACTTTAATTTACACTCGATATGTTGGCGAAAATACATGTTCAGTTCAGAAGGTACGCATAAAATATCATCCTTAATTGCGCTAAACGCATTCTCTGAAAATTATTTCGAGCAGTAAGTTCATGAGCCCACGCGAATAGTAAACGGTTGTGCAAACACACTTGAACTCTTAGCAACAAATAATCCTGAGTTAATAACGAGCATCGAAACCGATTCAGGGATTATTAAACACAAGGTTATCATAGCGAGACTGAATATTGTAATCACCAAACCCTCGAAAAATAAGTGAAAAATATACCTACTCAAAAAAGCAGATAAAATTTCACTTGACGCCTTCCTGAAAGACAACCTCGACTCATTACAAATTAATAATATAAGTGTAGAGCAGATATGGCTTAAATTCAAGGAAATAGTGTCGGCAGTAAATGAGAGATTTATACCAAATAAACTAACAAATGACGGAGCTGATCCTCCTTGGTGCAGAAAAAGGATTAGAGCACTGTTACAGAAAAAACGAAACAAACATGCCTAATTTAAACAGACGCAAAATCCCCAAGATTGGCGATCTTTTACAGAAGATCGAAATTTAACGCGGACATTAATTCGAAATGCTTATAACAGTTTCCACAACGAAACTTTGTCTCGAAACCTGGCAGAAAATCCAAAGAGATACTGGTCGTATGTGAAGTTTGTTAGCGGCAAGAAACAAATAATGTCTTCTCTGGGCGATAGCAGTGGAGATACTATCGAAGACAGTGCTGCCAAAGCAGAGTTCCTAAACACAGCCTTCCGAAATGCCTTCACAAAAGAAGAAAACGTAAATATTCCAGAATTAGAATCGAGAACAGTTGCCAACATGAGTAACGTAGAAGTAAAGATCCTCGGAGTTGTGAAGCAACTTAAATCACTTAATAAAAGCAAGTCTTCTGATCCAGATTGTATACCAATTAGGTTCCTTTCGGAGTATGCTGATGCATTAGCTCCACACTTAACAATCATATACAATGGTTCGCTTGACGAGAGATCCATACCCAAAGACTGTAAAGTTGCACAGGTCCCAGCAATATTCACGAAAGGTAGTAGGAAAAATCCACTAAGTTACAGGCCCATATCGTTAACGTCGATATGCAGCAGGATTTTGGAACATATATTGTGTTCGAACATTATGAATTACCTCGACGAAAACGGTCTATTGACACACAGTCAACATGGGTTTAGAAAACACCGTTCCTGTGAAACGCATCTAGCTCTTTATTCACATGAAGTGTTGAGTGCTATTGACAAGGGATTTCAGATCGATTCCGTATTTCTGGATTTCCGGAAGGCTTTTGACACTGTACCACACAAGCGGCTCGTAGTGAAATTGCTTGCTTACGGAATATCGACTCAATTATGTGACGGGATTTGTGATTTCCTGTCAGAGAGGTCACAGTTCATAGTAATTGACGGAAAGTCATCGAGCAAAACAGAAGTGATTTCTGACGTTCCCCAAGGCAGTGTTATACCCCCTTTGCTGTTCCTTATCTATATAAACGATTTGGGAGACAATTTGAGCAGCCGTCTTCGGTTGTTTGCAGATGACGCTGTCGTTTATCGACTAATAAAGTCATCAGAAGATCAAAACAAACTACAAAACGTTTTAGAAAAAATATCTGAAGGGTGCGAAAAGTGGCAGTTGACCCTAAATAATGAAAAGTGGGAGGCCGTCCACATGGAACTCGTTTAACTTCAGTTACACGATAAATCAGTCTAATGTAAAAGCCATAAATTCAACTAAATACCTAGGTATTACAATTACGAACAACTTAAATTGGAAGGAACACACAGAAAATGTTGTGGGGAAGGCTAACCAAAGACTGCGTTTTATTGGCAGGACACTTAGAAAATGTAACAGGTCTACTTAGGAGATTGTATACGCTACGCTTGTGCTTCCTCTTTTAGAATACTGCTGTGCAGTGTGGGATTCTTACCAGACAGGACTGATAGAGTACATTGAGAAAGTTCAAGGAAGTACAGCAAGTTTTCTATTATCGCGAAATATGGAACAGAGTGTTACAGAAATGATAGAATTGATAGATTTGGGCTGGAAATCATTAAAAGAAAGGCGTTTTTCGTTGCGACGGAATCTTCTCACGAAATTCCAATCATCAACTTTCTCCTCGGAATGCAAAAATATTTTATTGACACCGACCTACATGGGGCGGAACGATCACCACGATAAAATTAGGGAAATCCGAGCTCGTACTGTAAGATATAGATGTTCATTCTTTCCGAGCGCTATACGAGAGTGGAATAACTGAGAATTGCGAAGGTGGTTCGAAAAAACCCTCTGACAGGCACTTAATGTAATTTTCAGAGTATCCATATAGATGTAGATGCTGGTTGAGTTGTGGCAGGTGTTGTATGGGTTATTGACAGCATGCAGAGGAGAGTGCTTGTGATCTCAAACATCATTGCATACAAGCCCTTAGATATGTTTAGCACTCTGGTGAGACATTCCTTTTTCGAAATTTATTTACTTGGTTTGCATAATGTACATGTGATACTCATGTGTGCATACATTTATGAGTGGTGGGTTCTTTTCTTGACAATTTTGGTGTGTAATAAGAGCAGTGTAGCATTTTCCTTCACGTGTGGTAGCGTGTATTGAACTACTATCTGTGTGTGTTTGAAGCAGAGGGATGTAGCGCAATTGGCAGTTTAGTTTCGAGTGGTATGTGATTTTTTTTTTTTAATTGAGGACTGCGAGCTTTTCCTGCAAAGTGGATGAGGGAGGAATGCTTCATTTCTCCCACTTTCAGACCTCTCCTGGCCATCAGCGGTGGAGCATGGAGCCTCTCCCACGCAGTGCATTGATGGTTTCTGGCAGTCCTGCAGTCAGTAGATTGTGCACACAATGATGGGAGTGGTTTTTTTTTCCAGGTATGTTTGATGGTAGTGGGAGTTTTAAGGGAGTTCTTTTCCCTGCAAAACAGTCAATGAATTTGATGAGGATTCCTGCCAAGAATGCAAAGGAGCTGTAGCAATGAATCAGTGAAGTCTATCACTCAAAAATGTGTCAGCTTTCCAGATGGATTGGTGAACCAAAGGTTGTTAGATCGAGGCTGTAGAGGATTTTGAGCTAACTGCACCTGCATCCACAAATAGGTATGTGTGGAGGTACTGCATTTCAGATATTTCTCACTATTTATTATATCAAAATGAATGGATCGTTTCTGAGGCAGGGTAGGGAGGGAGCAAGGGTAGAGGGTTTCCTGGAGGGTAAAAGTGGCTCAGAACTGAACTGTAGAGGGGGTGACAAGAAAAGTGCCCCAGGACTTTTTACAGAATGGTGGGAGAGGAGGAGGAGGGAGTGGAAGGGGAAGATTTAGGGTTTCTTAGATGGATGTATTATCTCTAGAGGGTCATAAATCAACCCCATGGTGTCGTAAGTCAATTACCATAGCAGTAGGTTAATGGATTATATCATCAATTTAATTAATTACGATATCCATTTGACGTCAAAAGTAGCATAGAATCCCCCTTACCCCACTAGAGCTCTTTTAATTTTATAGAGAGTAGCTAGGAGAAGTCTAGTCTGTTCATATTCGTCTTTCTACTTCCGTCCGTCGGAATGTATGCGTCATGGGCTGCAGCTGTAAATGATTTCTCATATAAGGAACTGACCGTAACTTACTAACACATTTTGCCTTGATTTATCAATTAGACATCATGTTCGTGCCAATATTTATCGTGTTACCAATTCTGTTTTTCAGATTTTCTCGGCGGGAAGGCGCAACATTTCGACGTGGAACCGATCAGCTACTAGTGTGATTTCGTTACTAATTCACAATCTTCATTTTTGATTATCGTGCGACCATAGCCTGCAGTCATTTGGAGAAGTCAGAGATCTTTTATAAGCAATCACACAGTATGCAAAGGTTATAAAATTGCGATGTGCTGTTTACAAACTCTAAAATTCAAACGGTCCCCATCCTCTGTTGCGCCGCTCCAAAAATAAATCTGGGTCACTTACAGATTTCATTCTGTAAAGTTTTATTTGAAACATTTGAGTGACCTGAGGTGGAAGCCCATTCACATGGGCAACCTGGCTCATACAATTATTAAATAACGTCTATTGTACGAAACTGTATTTGTTTTAATTGTTCTGTTTCTTTACTATTTCTTTATGGTCGAGCGATTGCTCACAGTACCATTTTATGAGCAAATAGTAAAGGAAAACCTGAAATAAGAAGTCGTCAGACAGAGATGAAAAAAAGCAAGAAAATATAGAACGAAACCAATAACAACGCGTGAGCAAGGCGGAAGAGTTTAAGGTAAATGAAAATTCATAATTGCGCTTTACTGTTTGAAGAAAAGTCTTATGCTTTTGTATGTAAATATCTCAGCAGTACATTACTGCCTATATTGGTCAACTGCTTTCATACAGTTCGGTCCAGGAAACAGTTGCAAACTAAACAAACGCAGTTTAGTCCAAGGTGGACGATCTTGTTGATCAGGGACGTAATGGCATTTCTCCATTATTAAAATGAAGGCAATCAGTACTGTGGCCATTCAGTTAATGCCAGTTAATGTCATTTATGATAAAAAGGTTTAATTCTGGTTCAACAGTCTTTCATTATTGTGGTCAAAATTGGTAAAAAACCAAAAATGTTAGAAACGAATTTTTGTGCTTCATCTTCAGCCGAAAAAGTGATGAAATAGAAAGTAATTAAAACATGGAGCATATTATTGCTGCTGTGAAGGAAAACATTATTTATTTATTTATTTATTTATTTGCTATTCTCTTTTAGTGTGTTGTCTATATAAAAAGGCAAACCGAATGTTGCACTTACACTCGCATGAGTATAGCGCATCAAATTCTAGCATAATTTCAACTGTGTTAGTAATAGCTAAGCATTACGTTATTTACGGGGGAAATCCTACACAGAATACCTAGAAAAAAATAATAGTAACTAAAAAGAAAAAGAAAAATCGAAAAGTCTACATATCACCATTTGGCCACCTGCCGCACAAATATCTGTTCATTCGGAATACAGAAGGCACATACTACTCGTCTGTTACTCTATGCAGCGTTGGCAGATTACAAATTTCGTAATTTATAATTGAGAACTACAATAAGATACAACAATACACTTCACAGAACTACATTACAGTACTCTACTGTGCTTGGTGTCAGATCCAAGCTCGATTTCTCATTTGTGTGAATAGTTAGGCCCCAGCGCGCTTAGGGGCAACTCAGGATTCACTGGGGCTGTGCTTCTGTGCCACGCAAGATGTGGAGATTGGGAGATGGTTGTCAGGGCCTTAAGTAATCTTGGTTGAATCTCAGCCATGCATGCTTACAGTTCGTGACCTGATGTTTTAGTTGTCAGAGAGTTCATCTTATGCCACAGTTCCTCATTCCTTATTATATTACAGGCTGCTGCATTTCCAAATGCGTACCTGTCATGGTCTGTAACATCTTGTCTAAAGGCATATTTCCAGGCGATGTGATCCGGGGTGCCGATTCCTCCACATTAGGAAGCGTCTATGATCCGGTGTCGTATTTGTAGTAAGTATCTGGGATACGGACCATATTTCAGGTGGTATACAGCTCCCTTTTTTTCGGAAGGAAGTATGTCATTCTTATTCTTCCTTTTGTGTTTGAGAGTAACTGGTAGGCTCTCCTCCCTGTTTTTGTCCGGTCCCAGTTTTCTTGCCACCCTCTGTCATTGTATTCCTTTACTTCCTTGTTCGATTCGGCTCCTGTGCCCAGTGTCTCCTCTACAATATCATATCCACGCCTTTTTAGCCGATATTGTTCACCTTCCTTTCTTACTGCTGGGTCTAGAGGTAGCAATCTAATATCACCAGCAGGCCCTCAGTCGGTGTTGCTAGATGCGCGCCTGTCTCGCGCAGGATTACACTTGTCTGTGTTACCCTTAGAGCCGGGGCTGTCCTTACCTTTCTGGCTTTAAGAGCCCAAACGCTCGACCCGTATCCCACAGCAGCGAGTAAGATTGTCTTATGGCACGTTCTTATTGCGCTTAGTAGCAGTTGAAATCTGTTTTAGTCAATTGTCGCTGTTTTATTTAATATTTTGAAGCCTCTCTGGCAGATGATTTCTACATGTGCATATAAGTTATGCTTTTCGTCGAACTCCAAGGTACCTATATGCTTCGCATCTTCTCACAGATTGATCATTTACTCTGATCTTGATGATGTTCCTTTTTGTAACACTTGAACTGTTTTGTACGCTGCTATCGTTAGTTTGTCTTCCCTCTAATTTCTAAGTCTTCCAAGAATCACCCTATTGTTTTCTTTTAGTTTAGTCCTTTGCAACTTCCTGGCAGATTAAAACTGTGTCCCGGACCTTGACTCGTACTCGGGACCTTTGCCTTTCGCGGGCAAATGCTAGCAGGAGAGCTTCTGTAAAGTTTGGAAGGTAGGAGACGAGATACTGCCAGAAGTAAAGCTGTGAGGAGGGGGCGTGGGTCGTGCTTGGGTAGCTCAGTTGGTAGAGCACTTGCCCGCGAAGGCAAAGGTCCCGAGTTCGAGTCTCGGTCCGGCACACAGTTTTAAGCTGCCAGAAAGTTTCATATCAGCGCACACTCCGCTGCAGAGTGAAAATCTCATTCCAGTTTAGTCCTTTGTTAGCAGTACTATAATTGACAGGTCTTTTGCATAGGCGCTCAATGTCAGGTATCTTCTGCCTTCTCTTAAAGACGACGCCAAACAGAGTCTGCAGTTCTTTTGTATTTGTGGGCAAGTTGTTGACACTGAGCTTAATATGATTAACTTTCTCCGTGGCAGGAAAATTTACGGTATAGCCTTCTGAATGGATGTGCCTAACCAGCTGTCTTATTGCTAAGGTTGACAGATGCACATCCTCCAGTGTAGCTAGTCTCTTTGCGTTTACAAACATTCCGTTAACCGGCTGCGGGTCCATTCATAAAGTTCTTCCTTGTTTTCCTTTGTTCTCACAAGGGAAACTCTCTATCGCGTCATCCTCAGATTTAGTAATAAGATGGCCCAGTAGATAGCCCGTCGTAAAGTGAACATAGATCAAGCATGAAAACTGGAAGAAGGTGTACCGAACTGTGAAAAAAGAAGCAAAACAGAAAAAGTGAACGGTCGTAGCTAAAGATGTGCAACAACGGCGTCGTGCTGCATGGTTACGGTGTTGGAATACAAAGCTTGAGATCCGCGTTAGAATCTCCATCGTCCCCCACTTTTTTCTCAAATTTATGAACTATCTGTCCGGTCAACTAACGTATATGTTCTCCTTCTATAGTCTTGTCAATTGTCACACTAGGCATTTGTTATAGAGTGTGAGTCATGTGGTATGAAAATATTACCGTCGCAAGTAAATGTGACGATTAGTGACACCAGGCGACATGTCGCATAGGCCACTCACAGAAATTAAAACGACAAATAAATAGGTGTTAACTATATTCCAACAAAAGAATTCAAGATTCAAAACTTCCGAAATGGACGCAAAACTCATAATACTTGGAACAAATGGAAGGTACGTACGTCTGGATGTCCCATTTTTACACATCGCTTTTGCTAACGGACCCTACACTGCTACACCGATTTGAATACAACGAACAGACATGTCAATGACCGGAAGGACAGTTCATAATTTTATAAAAAAAAGGCACCGGGGAGACTCGGATCTCCCCCTTTGTATTCCAACCCCGTAACCACACAACCATGACGCAATTGATCTTGCACTTTTCTTGATGTGGCACATCTTAAGCTACGACGGTTCACTCTTTCTATTTTGCTTCTCATGTCACAGTTTAGTACATCTTCCAGTTTGCACGCTTGATCTGTATTCAGTATCCATTGGGACATCTTACCACTAAATGTGAGGGGTGGGGGTGGGCGTTGGGGGAAGGGTGGTGGTGCGATGGAGAGCTTCCCTTGTCAGCCACTTTCAGAAACTCCACTCCTTCTCTCCGTTACTCTATTATGCAAACCAATATGCAGTCTGATGGCGACACATTTCTGACAGATGTTCAACCATCTTCAAGTGATGAACAGATCATGAAGTCAATGGTTTGACATTCGGCCGACCTTGCATTCACACCAGTAGGAGCTTCTAGTGAACTTGATAGGGTAACTCAGGGAGAGTCGGACCACTTTTTTTCTTTAGGGTCAAATTTATCGGTTTTATTTTTTTTTTAACTTCCGGCAGCATTTTCCTATAGATTGTCATATTAGCTTCCTTACAGTACATTATTGAGGCTCTCCCACTCAAAGCGCAAGTCCCACAACGAAATAAAAAGATACAACAGTGGTCCATCTCACCCATAGGTGTATGGATGAGATGGACCAGTGTAGTGGGAGAGATCATTGCTACACATGAAGAAGAGAGTGAATGGAAATCACAGTTTTATTGGAATATGTAGTAGTGAATACAGTAAGACATTTCAGACCAAAACATTTTTATCAGCTTTTTGTAAATAGTAAGCGAACATTGGATTTTCATTGGTTTGTAGATTTTGTGCAAACTTTAGGATATTTTTCTCCTATCACAGCAATTACACTTATTAGTAAATGATGAATAACATGCATGTGACCATCGTCAATAGGAAATACACTGAATCCAATCGTCTTTTTTGTTGGTTTCGTAAAGATTTCACCACACCCCATACATTCATCTTCATCCCATTCGTTAAAGCTATTTTCAGTATCTTCTACAAAGTCTTCAGTGTTGCAGCTTTCTGCATCTGATGAACATGGTGGACTGTTATTTCTTTTGTCGTTCCTTGGGTCTCTTTTTCTCCTCCCAAGTGCTCTGCTTTATTGCTGGTTTTTGTTCCCTTTTTTCTGTTGCATTTCTTTCCTCGTCCCTCTTTCCCTTTACACATTTAATATTTTCTGCAGAGTTTAGCACTTTGGAGACAGTTGTTGTGTTCCTCTTGAAATTCGGTGTTTTGGCAACAGAAGAAACAGGTGATATTTCTTCCAAAAGCTTTGTCGGTGTTTGCTTCGACATCGGAGTGGTTATTTTTTATGTGGTAATCGTGGAAGTCTCGAATTTCGTAGGAGTGGTGCTTGAAGTTGTGTCGGTGGAGGAACTCAGATCGTTTGACGGGCTTGTGGTCACTAGGTTTGTTGATGAGCTGTGAACTGGTTGGTTGGCTTGAGTGCTAGGTTCAGCTCCTATATTTGTTGGCACTGACTCAACTTCTGACCAACAGGCATAGTCAGGGATTGCAGACACACTCAGTGGAATTATTTCGCATGCCTTGAAGCCATTTTAACCATTTTAACCATTTTCAACGGTGGCTGATTTAGCCCACGCTGAATTTTGTAGTTTTCCAAACTAAAGACGGTTTATTTTCCTCCCTGGATTATTTATCAAGAAATTGTTGCAAGCTTTGTAGAAATAGTATTTCAGTGACTTGAAAAATGTACGATCCAACGGTTGCCACCAATGGGATGTATGTGGAGGTAGACTCATTAAAATATTCCCTTGTTCCTCTGCAAACTCTAAAGTTTCCAAACAGCTTGTGTCAGACGTGTGTCCATCAAGTATTAACAGTACTTTTCCTACTGGATCCTGGGAGTGAAATGGTTTTTTAATGAACCCAGGAAAATAGAACTGTTTACATATACAGATTTTTCAGACATCCTTACAATTGCACCAGGTGGCATTCCATCCAAAAATTCCTGCTTTAGGTTTTTTCCCCTTCATTATGTTCCTTCGCCATTGACACAACACAAAACAGAGATTGTCTCTCCTTTCGCGCCAGATGTGACTGACGCAACGTTTCTTGAACCTTTAATTGCTAAAACACTGCCAGATTTGTTGTTCAGCTGCATCCCAGTTTCATCCATATTGTAGACGTGGCCTGGTTTGCCAAACCATTCGTTTTCACGCTTGACAGTTGCAAGGAGCTTGAAATACTCTTTCACAGTGTCTTTATTCATCCGTTTGGCTCGAGCAGCTGACACACCTCCCGCTCTTCTTACAACTATATTGGGATTATGTCTAAGAAAGGAATGAAGCCAGTCGTAAGCAGCCTTTTTTAATTCCTTATTGAAAGTATTTTGTATATTTAGCCTTTCAGCTAATTCAAATGCCATATTCCTTACCGAATCTTTACATGGTGCAAAACCTCGTTCTAGGAGTTTCTTAATATGAGCGATGACTTTTCGTTTATTCTCAATACCCAGTAAAGGCTGAGGTTCCATACTACCCTTAGAATAATTTTTTGACTGCAGTCCTCTTTTCAATGTAGTTATAGGCATACCAAAAGCCTTAGCTGCAGCTTTGACACCCATGAAATAATCCCAAAACAGAATGTATGGCGTTCATCAATCCATCATTGGTCCATTTGCCTCGCTCACAAAATCCGGTCCTTTTGGCCTTAAAGAAACAACGTCGTCCCGAGATCATGTGACAATTCCAGCACAATGTAGACAAAATACGCAGAACGCAATGCTCGCTCAACAGATATTTCTTTTCTCTTATTATTTCCATGAACGCAAAACAAGAAAATCGACGGCGCTGCAGACGTTGTTCTGAATCCAGAGTGGGCAGGGCCTTGTGCCATTTAAATAGCCCAAAACATTGTCAGACTATTGTTAACAATTGCTTCTTGTTCATTATTTATGTCGTATCCACGCGATACCTGTTTTACGTACTAAAAGTACTTACATGAATAACATCGTGAGAGGAAGGCAATTTCGAACGTTTCTCTGTTCTTGAATGCGGATTAGCTGTAGTAACACGACAGATTTGGCAGCGTTTATGTAAGGAAGTGATGTGAAAAGAATGCTTTCGTGGTCCATTTAATTACAATTTTTCTGCATAGATAGCAAATGAAGCTGAACCCGAAAGCAGTGTTCGTTTCAGTAACTTACAGGTGCTGATTCTTGTTAGACATATTTTAAGATTTCAACTCGTAGACACAACATATTAAGCGTTAAGCTTGCAAAAATCTTACCTGCGCGTTCTATGTTAGCCCATAAATGTGTGCATTGAGGAAGGAATTGCAATCGGATCGATTATCACACCTGTAAACGACGCAAGCTGGCACTTTTGATGAAACAACTACGTCTCCACACAATCGAAACACCAGATGCTATTTGAGATAGTACCACGAGAGTCACTAGATATCCACAACGGCCGAAACTGGGCACGGGCACATCAGAGTAACGTCACAGGGAAGCAGCATCATGGTGAACCGTGAAGGTATAAATGTTTTTGAATATATAGGATGGGGGGCGTTGACTTCAAGTTTGGGATGTAATGACAACTCCCTTGTTTTTTACCTTCATTATTATTTCAGTGGCTCAAGTTGTTCAAATGGCTCTGAGCACTATTGCACTTAACTTCTTTGGTCGTCAGTCCCCTAGAACTTAGAACTATTTAAACCTAATTAACCTAAGGACATCACACACATCCATCCCCGAGGCAGGATTCGAACCTGTGACCGTAGCGGTCGTGCGGTTCCAGACTGAAGGGCCTAGAACCACTCGGCCACTTCCGCCGGCTATTTCAGTGAATTGCATTTCTCTGACTCTGTTTATTCTTGCGATACTATTGGCGTAGCTTACCTCCTATAGTAAACTATCAACCTTATCTGTGATAGCTAAATGCATCTTCAAATAAATAATTTGAAGTTAGATTTTTTGTCCTAATCTGAATTAGTTTTTACAATTGAACTTTTCTTAATATCTCATTTTACCTTTGTGTTTATTTCCTTTGAGTCTGTTAGTCATAGATTAAAGAAACATTTTAACTTTAAACATTGTCCTTTACGACGAACGCACCTGTTAAAACTTTTTTACTTCCTTTTCCTCTCTATTTTCATGCGTTAAATTTATACTGCAACTAGCATAAAAGTTTTCTTTCTGTTTTTCGCTCTCACTTTCAATATCCATTGCAACTCCTAGTGTACGGTGGTCGTGTCGTTGGAGGCAATTCAGCGATCCAGTTCATCTTTAGTTAATTGCGGTTGGATAGGACAGACATTCACCTACTCTGTTTTGTTAACCCTCGTCTTTCACGCAATACTCGTAATGATTCCAGCTACAAAATGAGAAAAAGATCTCTTTACATTTTTCTTTGACTTTAGCCTGCGATTATTTTTTAATACTTTATTGATTACTCGTCTGGTAACTATATATTGTCGAAATTAATGTCACTGAGTGTCATCAAAAAGATAATCCCCTTCATCGCAATCGCATCACACAACGAAAACAAAACAAAAACCGTATGTCTCACGGCCACTTTTAGTTAACCACTGCACAATGAAAATCAAAGCTCAGCCTCTTCAGACGTGACAGTTCTATAACCCGTTCCTACAAACAAATTTCATGATGTGCACTCGTCACACATATTATATGTGGTAAATAAAAAGAAAAATAATTGAACTGGAAGATTGTAATTTTATTTCTACATGGACAATGATTGTGCGAACTTTATGTAATAAAGAGAAACCATTATCTGTCGTGTTTTATACTTGTATAGAATCAGGTATCGATTTTTTAAAGATTATATGTGTGTCGGCGAGTACTGGAACCGCCACAGACGATACTGATTAAATATCAAACAAAGATGTAAATGTATTAAACCGATTATAAATAGTAGTGACCGAGCATTAATATCTCTGTCGTCTTTTTGGAGTTTCGTGAGCAGGAAGAGCCTGTGCCGCTATATTGTATGCTTGTGTAGCATTCTTTTGTCAAGATTGAGAGAAGGAGCCATTAGGCATTGATTTGTAAAGGTGTGTAAGAATTTAATCTGTCTAAATGTTTTGAATGGAGTTACTTAGTGAAAATGTGCATATGATTTGTAATAAGCTTGCCTGGTATTTTATCCCATCCTTTTAAGACATTTTCAGCTATTTAAATATTATTTGTGGTGCAGTGCTGCACTACGAACGAACGAGCCGCTGCCGCGGCGAATTCAAACTGAATTAAATGAAACCAATCATACCGCAAAGAAGCGGACAGGTAATAGTGAACTAAAATGATTTCTTTCAGCTTTCGGGAATGCAGGGCTGAGCAACAGATTTTATTATGTATTTTACAGATGGATGCGGGTTGCGGATGATGTTATATTATAAACAGTGCAAAAACATAATTTACCTTCATGACATAAAAGAAATCTTGCTGTGTGAAGTTCTGGTCCGGCAAACATTATAGTAAAAACATTTTTTCTCTGATAATAGTCTTATGTTCTCGTGTTAGTCGTGGTACATATTGGTGTTTTAAGGTTAACGAAAATCCAATGCAATATTTTGATGTCGAACAAACATTGCGTACTGTAACATCAGTATCGATAACGAAATAATTTTCAGTAACCTTTTCAATAACTGGAAAGTAATAAAGATATGTCGAACTTTATAGCGAGTTACTGTAACGAAACAATGTTCCTCTTATGGAAAGCCAGATCCAGAATAATAACATAATATATTTTGGTTTGTTGAAAATTAGTGATCCAAAGAAAGTCACAGCACAGCATGCCTAAAAAGCATCTCAGGGCTCTTTTCGTAGCAACAGATTTTATCTCATCCATTTATCAATATATTAGTTGTTACGCGAGCAATAACAAAGAGAGCGAAACACTGCACAATGAAAATCAAAACTCAGCTTCTTCAGACGTGACAGTTCGTGAACCCGTTCCTAAAGACTAATTTGGTAATGTTCACTCGTCACAATTGATTCATGGAATTACAAAATAGCTGCCCGTCGTCTTTCAAGATGGTTCCAAATTTGCAAGGTCTAAGTCGTTTTATACGCTAGGGTAGATCTCAGCTTTCAAATACTAGGTGCTCTACGCAGTACAAAATAATAGTGTTCCCTGAAATCTATTCGCTACGGACTGCCACAACAATAATAATCAGTACACCTCGCTACTTCACCTCGCTCAGGTAAAACTCGCACTGAAATACCTTAGAGCGGCCAAAAGTTCCACCAGCTTTACCTACAGGAAATAATCGGATCTACTGTTCGACAAAAACACTCTCCCATACTTATATTCCACCAAGTAAGCTTCAAGGGATACGGTCTAAGATAACTCGTTTCTTCAAATTCAGTTAACACCACCACCATGTAAATAACGGATCTCCCTAGTGGTTGCAAAAGCATTTTTGGACTAACTTCCCTATAAACAGATAACCACAACCAAATTACCTGGAACAAACCAAATTCCAAGGAAGCATTATCTTTCAAAACTTGCTAATCACATTCACTAAGTGCAATTATCCTTATCACACGGGTCGAATAATACTTCATCAAGGTCTTCCCTGCAAGACTAACTGGCTTGGTTTGTGGCAAAAAGTAAATTGTTCATATATTCATGTCAATCGTAGCATGAACCGTATTTCGAGACCAACGTGCATCAGTTTTGTAATGCTGCAATAATGAAAGCATTGTAGGTAATGGCTGTCACAGCTTCATGCAGCGGGCGGAATGCGATACTGGTGTGCGATCTCTGGAATCAACTATACCCATTGCACTCACTGTTTTACTGCAACACTATCAGGGTACTTTAGTTGTGCAACAGTTTCTTGTTATTATTGTCACCTTGCATTCAGCAATATTAAAAGAATAAATAATAAAATTTGGTAATTCATATTGTTCACGTGAACAGATGTCCAAGACAGTGAGGTATTACTGTCTTTATTAACTCGTCCTCACTATATTTGCTTTCGCCTTGAAGTGATATAACATTTTCATTGGGAGCAAAAGCCACTCAGGAAACAGGTATTCCAAAGAAGCGGAAATCTTGGTTTGCCGTTCCATCTGTTTATCCCTAATCGTTACTTTCGTGTGATGTTACTGGGCGGGATGGTGGTGACCGTGTTTAACCTGACCCTACCCACTTCGCGTCTCCAAGCGGACCATTCTCATGCCAACTGGCTTCCTAAGATAATGGCAGCACACCGTAAGACGGGGTGAACAAAGACAATGGAGTAAACAGAAACGAAACTTCCAAAAAAATTCTATGCTATCGTGTTTGGAAACAGATGGGAATATCATTCAAATGTTTGCTAGTGAACTACTACGACAGGAATTTACATTTTTCAAACTTTGTGACACTGTCAGTTAATATTTTGTTCACTCTATGACAAACATCGGATGCCGGTTGAATTTGTTTATGTCGAACTTTATCTGTAAGTACCAATCTCAATTGAATTTTCTTTTTTTAAGTGTAAGTGCATTGTAGGCAAATCTGCAGGTCCCTTTCTTTCACCAAAAGTTCATTTTAAAATATACTTCAATCTGACTGTGCGTCGGCTAATTGAAAATGTGGCGTTGCGTTTTCGGAATAGAAACGATGATCGTCAGTATTTCTTAACAAGAAGAGCGAAAATATGTCGGAAATAAGAACCAGTTGTCAGAGTTCTCAACCCAGGTGAAGATGTGATTGAAGTATGGGGAAAAGTAAGCAGTAATCTAGATTGTATGCATGAGAGTGTACTACCTACAAGGCAACAAGGCTATTTAAACATATTTATTTTAAAATATGATCATTTTTTTTACTTGACGAGACGTTGTCCGCTAGCTCTTCGTTACTACTGCGTTTGCGGCTGTAGATTCAAAAAAATCATTTTTATGGTTCCGTAGCTCAGTCAGTAAAAACAGAGCTGTTGTTCGCCGCCTGCCTGTCTGTCCGACTGTTCAAAAGCCCTTTTCCTCAGGAATGGGTTAACGTGTCAAGTTGAAATTTATGTCACGTATTAGGGTCTACGGTCCCTTGGAAACTCGAAATAGTGAAGTTACTAAAACATAGCAGTCAAAAGATACAACTGCTTATGTCACTTATATTTATACTCATATACACACTCATCAGAATCTACAGGGTAATTCCTGTTGACCTACTACAATCATGAAATTTAACAAGAAGCAAGATTTCACATGAAAATCAAATGAAAACAGTTCGAAAACTGTTGATTGGCAATTACATCAGGCAAAATTTTTTTGGTCATTTGTAATCTGACTGTCAGTCCGTTCGTCTGCTAACACTCCTTACTCGTCTGGAACGTGTAGACGTATCACATTGAAATTTATATCACATATTGAGGTCTATCTTCTCTTGGTTCTGCAATAAATGTCACCCTTCAAAACCTATAGGGTACTTTCCCTTGACCAAGAGTACTGAAATTTGGCACGAATCAGTGTTTCACCGAGCAAGTAAAGAAAAACAGATGAAAAGCTTTAATTTTTAATTATGTCATACGAAAAAGTACATATCATTTCTTATCTGACTGTCTGTCCGTCTGACCTCTTTTTCTCTGGAACGGGTAGACGTATCAAGTTGAAATTTATGTCACATACTAAGGTCTTTCGTCCCTTAGTGATATAATGAGTGTAAGGTTCTAAGTACATCCAACTAAAAGATGTGACCATTTGTGTCACGTATATTGCTACTCGCAAACTAACTACTCAAAATCCCTAATGTACTTCCCCTTGACACAGAATCATGACGTTTGGCAAGAAGAATGGTTTCACAGTACAAGTAGAGGAAAAGTCGGAAAGTTGTTAATTTGTAATTATATCATACAAAAAAGATTTCTTTTGTCATGTGTTATACGACTTCACACTTGAAATTAAAATATTATCGAAATTCTGTACCTTATATTAGCGATTTAACATGTCAACGAACAAACCAAGTCCATCAATCAAATGTTACAAGAATGTAACTATACCTATAACAATTTTTATTTAGTAAACAGAATAAAACGCAATCCATACGATATTTTTAGTTTTTGCATTCAATAAAACTTTTTAGAATAGATCAATTTTTTTTTACTCTCGTAGGTCCAAAATACTTCCACCAGACTGTGTATAATTATTTTTCACGTTACCGGCTGCAGGCATTACCCATTCTTTAAGTGTGTCTCTGGTAGTGGCTACATCGTAGTCATTAATTTAAAAATCGCGTAACATGCCTGATTGTGCAAAGCACAATCGTCAAAGGTCCTCTTCTTGCAATATTTCCTACGAAACTCATTCTAAACACTCACTCAATGAACTATCACATGTGCAATTTGCGTGAGAAATGATAGAAGAAAATGAATTATTAGGTTAACACTGCTGATTCTATTCACCCCTCTCTGCCCGGTTAAGTGATACACCTACTTTTATTTTTTATGCTATACATGCATTAGCTAGGTTACAAGTCTAATTACAGGTTTAAAGTTAGGCACAATACCTACAGTCTTGTACAACGTTGATTCTCATATTTCTGTCTAAAATTATCTTTTTTTGGGTACTGGTGAAATAAAATACTTTTCTTAGAGCATACAGGGCTATTACAAATGATTGAAGCGATTTCATAAATTCACTTTAGCTCCATTCATTGACATATGGTCACGACACACTACAGATACGTAGAAAAACTCAAAGTTTTGTTCGGCTGAAGCCGCACTTCAGGTTTCTGCCGCCAGAGCGCTCGAGAGCGCAGTGAGACAAAATGGCGACAGGAGCGGAGAAAGCGTAAGTCGTGCTTGAAATGCACTCACACCAGTCAGTCATAACAGTGCAACAACACTTCAGGACGAAGCTCAGCAAAGATCCACCAACTGCTAACTCCATTCGGCGATGGTATGCGCAGTTTAAAGCTTCTGGATGCCTCTGTAAGGGGAAATCAACGGGTCGGCCTGCAGTGAGCGAAGAAACGGTTGAACGCGTGCGGGCAAGTTTCACCCGTAGCCGCGGAAGTCGACGAATAAAGCAAGCAGGGAGCTAAACGTACCACAGCCGACGGTTTGGAAAATCTTACGGAAAAGGCTAAAGCAGAATCATTTCTTAAACAGGAGATTGGAAAACCGATGGATCGGTCGTGGTGGAGATCATGATCAACAATTCATATCATAGCTTCCACGCTCTCCCGACTTAACCCCATGCGATTTCTTTCTGTGGGGTTATGTGAAAGATTCAGTGTTTAAACCTCCTCTACCAAGAAACGTGCCAGAACTGCGAGCTCGCATCAACGATGCTTTCGAACTCATTGATGCGGACATGCTGCGCTGAGTGTGGGAGGAACTTGATTATCGGCTTGATGTCTGCCGAATCACTAAAGGGGCACATATGGAACATTTGTGAATGCCTAAAAAAACTTTTTGAGTTTTTGTACGTGTGTGCAAAGCATTGTGAAAATATCTCAAATAAGAAAGTTATTGTAGAGCTGTGAAATCGCTTCAATCATTTGTAATAACCCTGTGTATGTTTAGTTACGTTCTGCATATGCTTTTTGAAGCTCTACGCCTATTTTATTGTATTAATGGTCCTACTTTTCGTACATGAATGTTCCGATTATACACTGTCGCATTTAAAGGGCATTTTGTGAAATTTCTTCTCAGTCACTTGATACTTTCTGTCTCCTTTATCTAAGTTAGCGAGCCAAATCTGTTTCAGCCTGAATTTTAGTTACACTTTCGTTTATATTTGTATCACTACGTTACGAAAATTTTCCGACATCTCCTTAATTTCTCTCTGTTTGCTTTACCTCTCTTATTGTAATGCCTACATGGTATGTAAGTACTGTGGAGACAGTATGCTCTTCACAAGTATAGGCGGGAGTTTGATGTTTAAATTTACTAACAAAATCTTCTATGGGGTAAATGAGTAGGAAAACTGATAATGGACTGCTATGTCTTACAGAACGTAACGGCTTGAATCTTTTATCGATTTGTTACACCGGAAATGCATATCCTCCTATTTCCATCTATTGTACTATAATTTTTTTCCTTGTTTTGTTACCTCAAGATATGACATTTCTGTGTCTTTATATATTGCAATTGTTTTACTATTTGTATATATACATATATATATTTATGCATTTATGTCGATGTATAATTGGTTTGTTTTGTAAATATTGTTTGTATTTTTACGCTGGGTCTTGCCTAGGGAAAACTATGCTATCGAACGAATACATCGATAGGTCATGTGGAGAACCAAAGTATTTAGGATCTTTGGTAGTGTTAACTCTGCCGCGTGGAGCGAGAGCACAGCGGGTCTGGCGGGAGCAGAGCAGTGGAGCAGGTGTGTTGTGTGACGCTCCCGCGTGTTGCCGCGCTTTCAGGGTTTGGCAGCATGTAATTGCGTTCGACTTGCCATGATAGTTTCTAATACGGTGTCGCGGACTGGAAGCATTAGCTGGCGCACATCAAGAGCCCGTTTCGCCTAGTGACCGTGTCGAGAAGAAGGCGCGCCAACATCCAGCTTCTGCAACAGCGACGGCCGACAATGAGTGACTGTCGCCACCTCCTCGATCGACGACTTCAAACCTTCAATCAACCAACAAGGAAGACTGTAAGCACGTAAGGTTTTAGAACTGTATGGCAGACTTCTGCTTTTAAAATTGTTCCATTTGCCTCGCAAAACTACAGCAACTTAGCATGAACCTTTGTCCCAATTGCATTACCAAGCAGGGTCCCTTCCTTTTCCGAAATGAACTCGAGTGTCGTTGAAATTCAAACGCCAGCATTAAAGTAATATCATTCCATTTCACTGCTTTAATTTCAAAGTTCAGTTAAGGTTATCATAGCTTGCTACAATATTTATATTACTCAAGCACAAATTAAGAGTGCGAGTTTTGGTACCATATTTTAGCTTACCTGTGACTGCAGCTCAGCTTGGTACGTACTAAATTTTACTATTGTTAATTGTTCAGAATCATTTAATTCAAGTTGAAAGTTAAATCTCTTAATTCTAAATTGCGTATATTCAAGTAGCTTTGGAAATGATTGCTGAGGTAGTCCAAGACTAACCTTATTTTATGGAATTTCGTAGTGCTTCAGAAACAAAGTTCACTATTAATTTCAGTCACTAAATTAACATTCAATTTTCCACTTTTATTAATTCTTTTGCTAAATTAAGTCAGAGTGTAGCGAATTTTATTACTTCTGACGAACATTCAGTTTTCACACAATGTGTGTCAACCTTCAGTTGCCACGCTTCTAGTGCTAATTATATGTGTCTTAATCTTTCATTTTCAGTTATTATAGTAGTTGTCCATAGGACTGGCGACCGTAATTTTCCCCAAATCTCAAATATCTAATTAACGCCAATTAATTGTTAACGTGACGACCGCACATTTACTTTCTTTATTAATTTTACCCTTTTCTCAAAATAAATTTCCACCAATTTCATTTGCATTTTTCCATTCGTTTAGATGTAACACTCTCCTCCCTCTTTACCGACAAATTAACTTCGGTGACGATTGCTTCTCCCAAATTTCCATTAGGTACTCGCGGTTTAATTTTTCACTGTCATTAAGGTCGATAAATGAGGGGGAGGTTACAGATTCCACCGTTAACCATGATGCTTCATGTTAAACAGTGTTGAAACTTACATTACAAAGAGGCCTATGTAAATTACTGTTAAGACTAAGTTATTGTGGATTATCTGATCGAATGTATTGTGCAGCCTGTTAAACCCACTATTGTTCTGGTACCACATACTACACTAATTATCCCCTTACAATAAGCTACTGTATACCGTATTGATCTATAAGGCATTGTGTAGGTCTGATAGGTTCCTGTTCAGTTCTCTAGCAATTGCTTAAATCGGCGTGGGACTGACCTTATTATTACTTTGAATTCCACATTTAACAGTGCGTTTGACCTCTGAAGTATCCGTTGCTTCCATATGAGGGCTAAGTTTCCTTAATTCACATATAGCAGTACATTGCCTTGCCATGCTATTTTGTATGTTTTCTGGAGCATTTAAAATGAAGCTATATCCTAGTTTCTTAGGTAAATTTCTACCTTCTTATCGTCCAAGCTAGAAAAACTTTTCGGGAAATATAGTCACATCGTCCACTCTAGATGAACATTTCTGTGAATTTTAACTCTGTTTCAAATTTCCTCTTTGTGAGCATTACATTTTGGTGTCAATTTTTTGCGTAAAATACAGTTCGGAATACAAGCGATGAAAGAACGCAGATGTGTGGTTTCTGTACATTCCTTTTAAATAGCCAATCACATACAATATTAGTCCCTTTGTGGCAACAGTAGCTGACCATTAAAATTAAAACATTCAACAATGTAATTTTAATTATTTTCTTACACACTGTAGACCTGATGTCGTGGCTTAGGGTTGGTACATTTGACTAACAAGCAAAACAAGGTGGATCCCGCGATCGGCTCCTAGCCACTACTTACATCATTTGTAAAAATCATCAGCGATGGCAGCCGAAGATTTCTAATATAAGGAAATAGCTCCGTTCTGCCATCGGAATTTTCAAAGAGGGCGAAATGTAGGACGGATGTGCAAAGCACCGTGTGTTCGGAAGAATCAGCAATTTCAACGGCATATGGATGCAGATATCAATGGAAACCAATGCAATAAAGAAACCCAGTGTGTGTCTCAGAAATGTAGCTTATAACTGAAAGATTATTACGATGATCTCCTTTCGGATCTTCGGAAGGACGCTGCCAAGGAAAATGTGACCCTTATCTACCTGCTGACAAAATTAAGCGAATAATTGCTCGGTCAGAGGAATAAGGAGAGTCATTCTTCTCACACCATAAACATAATGGTTAGAAGCTCTGGTAGGGTACACGGTACAATAAAATGTACTCTCCCCACTCACTTCATAGTGCTCAATACCCAGCGTCTTCTCCTACGTTTGATCTGCATCTGGTTTATATATTTCTTTTTTGGACTTCAGTGTGGACTACGTTTTAGGTGGCTATTGACGGCGCGGTCGGCTGCTCTGTTCTCGTTTTACTACAGTGTAACAATGAGCATGTGTGTTGTATTGTACTCGAATTCCGATAACAAGGTAATACAGCAATGGGAGCGCGTTCTGGATTTACTCATCAATTTATCGTAAATTTTATGAAATCCAAGCCATGTAAGATCACTAATATATCAAGTGAATTCAAGAACTTGGAATACTAACAACTACTTCCCTGCATATTATTCCCTTAATGAAATCTATCATAATTAATATCTCTCTCTTTCAAATCAACAGGGCAGATCATGGAAGCAATGCTAACAATAAGAATAAGAAACGAGAACAACAATTAAGGTCACTTACTTTGATGCATAAAAGTATTCTTGTTAAACAGTCACTTTCAACGGCGAATTGACGTGTATCCTGTTGATAGCATAAACTCAAGTGTTAACGTAAATCTGACATTTCCACAACTTCAGTGCAGTGATGCGGTTAGAGTGCGTAAGTGTCGTAAAATTATCATATTATTTTTAATGTAGTCAAATGCTTTTAATCGATTATCATTAAATTCTATATCAAAATTTGTTTCATGTTTTTCACCTATTCCACGTCCTTCAGTCCTATTTCGCTACGGATACGTGAAACGAACATTGATATACCTCCTCTTACGTAAATGTGTGTTACGTATTTTTCGTTAAATGATGTACATTCTACACCCCTGAAGATCTCATCACTAGGAATGTTTTAAACAACAAGTGCACCTGCTTTTCTGTCGTCCATCAATGAGTGTAGCTGTATCCCTAAATACCTAACATGTTTATCAGCCTTTAGGCCTGCAGTAATTTAATAACCCATGGTTGCAAAATATTAACATGAGTTCCCTACAGAAGAATGGAAAAACTGGTAGAAGCCGACCTCAAAGAAGATCAGTTTGGATTTCAGAGAATTATAGGAAAACGCAAGACAATACTGGAACCACGAACTATCTCAAAGATAAGATAGCAGGGATAAAATACAGGGAGCCGAAGTATATCTACAACTTGTACAGAAGCCAAACGGCAGACGAAAGGAAGCAGTATCTGAGAAGGGAGTGAGACGGTGTTGCAGTATATCGCCAATGTTATTCAATCTGTGCACCGAGCAAGCAGTAAATGGAACCAAAGAAAAGTCTGGAGTAGAAACTGAAGTTCGGGGGGACGAAATAAGAACTTCGAGGTTTTCAGTGTCATTACAATTCTGCCACAAACAACAAAGGACTTGCAAGGGCAGTTGAACGGAATGGACTGTGCCTTGAAAAGAAGATGTAAGATGAACATCAACAAAAGCAAAACAAGGGTCATGAAATGTAGTCGAATTAAATCATACGATGCTGAAGGAACTACACTCCTGGAAATGGAAAAAAGAACACATTGACACCGGTGTGTCAGACCCACCATACTTGCTCCGGACACTGCGAGAGGGCTGTACAAGCAATGATCACGCGCACGGCACAGCGGACACACCAGGAACCGCGGTGTTGGCCGTCGAATGGCGCTAGCTGCGCAGCATTTGTGCACCGCCGCCGTCAGTGTCAGCCAGTTTGCCGTGGCATACGGAGCTCCATCGCAGTCTTTAACACTGGGACCGGACCGCAGCGACGCACGGATGCATGCCAAGACCGTAGGATCCTACGCAGTGTCGTAGGGGACCGCACCGCCACTTCCCAGCAAATTAGGGACACTGTTGCTCCTGGGGTATCGGCGAGGACCATTCGCAACCGTCTCCATGAAGCTGGGCTACGGTCCCGCACACCGTTAGGCCGTCTTCCGCTCACGCCCCAACATCGTGCAGCCCGCCTCCAGTGGTGTCGCGACAGGCGTGAATGGAGGGACGAATGGAGACGTGTCGTCTTCAGCGATGAGAGTCGCTTCTGCCTTGGTGCCAATGATGGTCGTATGCGTGTTTGGCGCCGTGCAGGTGAGCGCCACAATCAGGACTGCATACGACCGAGGCACACAGGGCCAACACCCGGCATCATGGTGTGGGGAGCGATCTCCTACACTGGCCGTACACCACTGGTGATCGTCGAGGGGACATTGAATAGTGCACGGTACATCCAAACCGTCATCGAACCCATCGTTCTACCATTCCTAGACCGGCAAGGGAACTTGCTGTTCCAACAGGACAATGCACGTCCGCATGTATCCCGTGCCACCCAACGTGCTCTAGAAGGTGTAAGTCAACTACCCTGGCCAGCAAGATCTCCGTATCTGTCCCCCATTGAGCATGTTTGGGACTGGATGAAGCGTCGTCTCACGCGGTCTGCACGTCCAGCACGAACGCTGGTCCAACTGAGGCGCCAGGTGGAAATGGCATGGCAAGCCGTTCCACAGGACTACATCCAGCCTGCATTGCTGCGAAAGGTGGATATACACTGTACTAGTGCCGACATTGTGCATGTTCTGTTGCCTGTGTCTATGTGCCTGTGGTTCTGTCAGTGTGATCATGTGATGTATCTGACCCCAGGAATGTGTCAATAAAGTTTCCCCTTCCTGGGACAATGAATTCACGGTGTTCTTATTTCAATTTCCAGGAGTGTAGATTTGGAACGAGACACTTAAAGTAGTAGATGGGGTTTGTTATTCGTTCAGAAAAATGACTGAGGATGGTCGAAGTAGGGAGGATATAAAATGTGGACTAGAAACTGCAAGAAAAACGTTTCTGAAGAAAAGAAATTTGTTAGCATCGAATATAGACCTAAGTGTTAGGAAGCCTTTTCTGAAAGTGTTTGAAATGTAGACACATATGGACGTGAAACATGGATGGTAAACTGTTTAGACAAGAACTGAACAGAAATTTTTGAAATGTGGTGCTACAGAAGAATTCTGACGATTAATTGTGTGGACCATGTAACTAATGAGGAGGCACTGAACAGAATTTGGGAGACAAGCAATTTGTGCCGAAACTTGTTTAAGAGTAGGTATCGAGTGATAGGTCACATCCTGAGACATCAAGGGATCACCAGTTTAGTACTGGAGGATAGTGTTTGGCGCAAAAATCGTAGAGGGAGACAGAGACGAACACAGTAATAAGATTCAGAACCTTGTAAGCTGTTGTGGTTATTCGTTGATGAAGAGGCTTGCACAGGACGGAGCAGCATGGACAGTTACATCAAACCAGTCTTCCAACTGAATACCACAACAACAACATTGAATTCCAGCTAGGGGCTGACTCCATGCAACAGAAAAATTTATTATGGGTGATAGTCCTCTTGATTCTCCGTATCAATTACCTTCCCTCGCCATGCAACTTTCATGCTGGACCTAGCATCCCCACCACTTGTACTAAGGCAGCATGTAGCCTATTTGGCTACATGTTGGGTCAGCTGTAACACTAAAGAAACGGCTACAGTGCCTGGCGATAAGCGTCATGCTAAGTGTAATCCTCTGAATTAACTACTCTAAGAAAAATGACTACGGGAAAGTAACCACAGTAACAGATAATGTTGTAACATCTCCCATTCCTCACACACACTTTCTCCAACCATACGAAAAAGTACTTGGAATTTTCTCGAAACTACAACATCACGAACCAGACTTTTAACGAGTTAAAAAATTTGTTTCTGGCTGAGCGTCATCGAGCGAGGGGATGTAGAGAGGGATGAGGTCTGGTTAAGGCAGTTCGGTCGCTTACACGACGAACTAAGAGATTATAGGGGCACGTATGGGGGAAGTGTTTATGGGGAGCGCGTGCAGGATTTGCCGCGTCTCGTCCCGCAGGAAGATAGTGTTTGTGAAGTGATAGGAAGTTCTGGCCCTAACCGGCAGACTTTACCAGAAATAGTTTATGCTAATGGGGAGCACGAGCAAGATTCGTCGTGTTTCGTCCCGCAGGAGTTAGATGTTGAAGTAGTAACGGAAAGTTCTCGCCCTCACCGGCAAACTTTACCGAAAGTTATAGTGGTAGAAGTGGCCGACCCATCCGACGCAAAACTCCAGTTTAAACATTGCGAAAGTATAAAGGAGAAAGATTACGAGAATTTTAGTGATAGCCGGACACGATTGGTAGAAAAGCACGCAGATTACAGCGTGTATGAGGTTAGAGCTGGCGTTATACGGTCGGACGATAGCAGTATGGGTAGCGCAGATCCAGAGGAAGTAATTGCAGATGCTACTGGGCACATTCCTCCAGGTAGATTGGCAGATGAGATCAATCTGGCCAAACAGGAATCAACGAAGGTGACAATTAGTGAATTGATAGCAAAGCAACACTCACTAGTTGACGAGTTACAGGAAAAGGTTTCGGTGTTGGAGGCGAAGCTACAGACTAAGCCTCAGGACAAACGTGTTGAAATTAAAACTGTATGTGAACAGAGACTGAAAAAGTCGCCAGATAAGCCTGATTTAGGATCAAAGCCGTTTTTTTCTGGAATGACCTAGATATAGACGAGGATTTATTGTGGGAAAATAAAGAAACAGTCGAGGACAAGTGTTGACAGATAGTAGTGTCTGTTAATATGCACGACCTACAACTAAACGTGTTGATTGACACCGGTGCAGAATTGAGTGCTGTATCTGAGAAAATATTTGAGTTACTGAAAGACAGACCTGGTATCGTAGTTATGCCTGTAACAGGAGTGAAAATTATCGGTGCTACTGGGAAGGCCAGTAAACCGGTCACAAAACAGATTTTTGTCAACTTCGAGACATGTGGGGCTCGATTTGAACAAGAGTTTGTCGTCGTGCCAGACTTAACTACGGAAGTAATTATCGGGTTGGATTGGCTATTAAAGTACCGTGCAGTGATTAATTGCGAAAGCAAAACTTCGACATGTACGTCAAAAGATAAAACAATAGTAGTTAATTTTGACGAGGCAGGAGATGGTGTGCATAGGCAATTCCAGCCTATACACATTGTTAACTGGCCGGATGCCATTGACGTAGGTATGAATTTGAACTACTGTAACGTGAGGAATCTCGGCATTGACAATAGTGTAGAAAGTGAATTGGAAAGTATTGTAGACGGTGTGTCAAACGTACCACACGAACAAAGACAAGGCCTGTATGAAGTAATAATGAGGAATAAGAGTGTGTTTTCAGACAAACCGGGACTTGTGGAAGGATATAAATGCAAGTTGCATGTTATTCCGCACGAACCATTCTTCGTGAGACCGTATGCTATACCGCTGTCCAAAAAGGAAGCAGGGCAGCGGGAGATAGATAAGATGATCGAATGGGGAGTGACTGAAAGAAGTACGAGTCCATACAATAACGGTTCGGTAATTGTAGCAAAACGGGATGGTAGTGCGCGTATTGTGATTGACGCACGCACGTTGAATAGGGTCGTTCAACGCGAAACAGACAGACCAGAGAGTATGGAGGAGATTTTGCAACTTTTTCATGACGTTAAGTTCATGACTAGCCTCGATCTGACGGCTAGTTACTGGCAAATAGAAGTCGAAGAAGAATCTAGGCCATACACCGCCTTCTTGTTTGCGGGCAGGTGTTATCAGTATAGAGTACTGCCGTTTGGACAATATATCTGTGTCCGTATTCATCAGGGCCCTAGATAAAGCGCTAGGACCGGCTTTGAGTTCAAGATTAACTGTATATGTTGACGACCTATTGTTGGCCAATGCCACTTGGCATGACCATTGTGATCTGTTAGATGAAGTTTTTAGAGCATTGCGCCGTGGCGGAATGACTAAAGCTAAAGAAATGCGAATTTGTGAAGCAGGAACTGAAATTTTTAGGGCATGTAATTACCACTGCTGGTATTACGGAAGACCCAGAGAAACTAGAGGCAATTAGAAATTGTCCTCCACCCAAGTCTAGGAAACAGTTAAAAAGTTTTCTAGGGCTCACAGGATTTTACCGTAAATTTGTAAAAGGACAAGTGTTTAATGATGAAAATTTGAATAACCTCTTACGCAAAAATGTTCCGTTTGTGTGGACTCACGGGTGACAGACCGCTTTCGAGAGATTAAAAGACGAGTTGTTAAGATCTAACATACTATTTCATCCTGATTTATCGCTACCCTTCCATCTGGGAACGGATTCTTCGAATGACGGGGTGGGGGTAGAACTGTTCCAAGAAGTTGGTAAAGGAGAGGATAAGGAACACCGGACGATAGCGTTCGCGAGTCGAACTTTATCAAAAAGTGAGCGAAACTACACGATTTCCGAGAAAGAGCGTCTCGCTATCGTGTGGGGATTCAAGAAGTTCAAGGGTTACCTATGGGACCGTAAGGTGATTATTCATACGGACCATAAGGCGCTCACTTATCTGAAGGATTGTAAACTACTTCACGAAATACTGACTAGATGGTCGCTGTATTTACAGCAATTTAACTGTGACATCTGTTACGTAAAAGGGACCGACAATTGCGTAGCGGATGCGCTGTCGCGGTTGCCCGAGTCTAATCAAGATGTATTGAAAGGTGAGTCAGATGGAGTGGTCAAATTATGCTATTTTAAAGACGTTGAGGGACGTAAATTAATAGTGGACGTCTGTAAGAATCTACGTCCTCATCAGAACGAGGACGGTTGTTTAAATATGGTGAAAACCCGATATGACGAAAGGAGAGAAATTAAAGAAGTATTACAAGATATACGATCATATCTTGTACATACGTAGGGGTGAAGATAGTAATATTTGGCGGGTATGCTGGCCCACCAAATACGTCACGGAAATAATAGACTACTACCATTTGGCGTGTGGTCACTGTGGACCAAAGAAATGTACGGAAAAGCTGATTGAAGTAGTGCATTTTAACAACATGTTAAAACGCGTTACTGACAGAGTGTAAACTTGAGATTTATGTCAGAAGGTGAAGGTTACCAACCGCACGAGTCGTGGTCCTATGCAAAGTATAAGGCCTAACGACACCTTTGAATTACTGTGCGTGGACTTGTACGGACCTTTGCCCAAGTCATCAGGAAACTTTGCTTACATTTTAGTAGTGCTAGAGGCGTTTTCCAAGTTCATCGAACTATACCCGATTAGGAAAGCTACAGCCAAAGCGGTCTATAGCAAGCTTGTGAACGATTATTTTGTTCATATTGGTAAGCCCAAGGCGATTCTATCAGACAATGGGGTACAATTTACTTCTAGGTTGTGGAATGAAGGCATGGTAAGTAATGGGGTAGAATTGATCCATATTTCAGCTTACTGTTCGGCTGGAAATCCCTCTGAAAGGTATATGCGCGAGCTAGGCCGACTTTGCCGTACCTATTGCCACCAAAACCATAGAGCATGGGGAAAATATGTAGCAGAATTTTAGAGAATTACGAACACCTTGAGACATGAGTCTACGGGATTTCCTCCAGAGGGAAAGTTAAGTGGAAGAGATAATAAAATTCCCTCCACGGATTGACATTAGTATTGGTGTGAAAAAAGATCGTTTGCGAGAAATAATGAAGCTAGAAGCCGATGCTCGCATACGTCGTCATGACGCTAAAGCGCGTTTTGCTAAGTTTGCAATCGGAGACTTAGTACTTGTAAAAGCTCATGAGAAATCGAGCGAGATAAACAATGAAATCTCTAAATTTAAGTTTGTTTATAGTGGACCATATAAAGTCATTGGTATACCTCACACAAATGCTTATTGTTAGAGTATCCAAGCTCTGGAAAACTATTAGGTACACGGAACATTGTAGACTTGAAATTGTACCAACCTAGGATTGATTAATACCACACAATGGGTAATTTGTACAGTATGTAAATATAGAGTGTAAGATTTAAGGTTTGCTAGATTTCCATGCTTTTGCCTGACCACGAGGACATTAAAGAAGTTGTAATTAATAAGTAAGTAATTTTGACTAAATGATGTACGAGTAACTGATTATTAATCAAGTGAAAAATCCAAGCTGCTATTTTAAGTTTTCAGCTGAGTCACAGTAGATTAAGGAATGTAAATATGATTTTGTAACTAGCTGTAAGATTTCATGAATATGTGATTTGCTAGTCATTGCCGATGTACTTAGACGCTGTTTTAAGCTAGTACATGCGTGTGATGATGGACAGTGTTGAGTTATCCGCTGTGATAGTGCTAATGGACTCCTTGAGATTAATCGGGAGTGAGTTTTTCCGAAAGAATTCAGTGAAACGGACGTTCTGGAAATGCCGTTACACAGGCGAGTGAGCTCAAGCGTGCCGCACAGGCGGGCGCAACAGTACTGGCGAGGCGGAGCCGCTGTGGGCTCTTGTGCCGGTCGGCATTCTTTGTACTTGCGGGTAGGGAAGGCGGAGTTGTTTTTCTTTCCGGACAGCTGATGTGAAAGAATTCTGCTGTCAATATTTATGTTTTGTCGATCTGCTGCATATTATTTTCTTGTTTAGCGTTAAGTGGAATCTCATGGCGCATTTTGGCGTATTTTTATCTACCTGTTTTTATGACCATGTACTCTGATTAATTTTTTTAAATAGTATTCCATTTCTTGATACTGATATGAATTTTGCTGATTTTAGAATAGCTAAACCATTTTCTATGTTTTCTATGAATTTTAATATATTGTGAACCTGTTTTCTTTTGTGTAAGATGACAGAGTGAAAAAAGGTTAGGATTGTCTCCACTCAATTATTATGGCCTAAAAATTGATTTATGGTTAATTAGCCTAATGCTAAATTTTCTTGATATTTTGAGCATATGCATTTCCGCTGCTTTTTTTACCTTTTTGGGACATTTTCTGAGTGTTTAGGTTACACAAACATCCTCAGACAATGTGGGGCACATGTAACGACGGAAATGCATATCCTCCTATTTCCATCTATTGTACTATAATTTTTTTCGTTGTTTTGTTACCTCAAGATATGACATTTCTGTGTCTTTATATATCGTAATTGTTTTGCTATTTGTATATATACATATATATATTTATGCATTTATGTCGATGTATAATTGGTTTGTTTTGTAAATATTATTTGTATTTTTACGCTGGATCTTGCCTAGGGAAAACTAAGCTATCGAACGAATACATCGATAGGTCGTGTGGAGAACCAAAGTATTTAGGATCTTTGGTAGTGTTAACTCTGCCGCGTGGAGCGAGAGCAAAGGGGGTCTGGCGGGAGCAGGGCAGTGGAGCAGGTGTGTTGTGTGACGCTCCCGCGTGTTGCCGCGCTTTTGGGCTTTGGCAGCATGTAATTGCGTTCGACTTGCCATGATAGTTTCTAAGACGGTGTCGCGGACTGGAAGCATTAGCTGGCGCACATCAAGAGCCCGTTTCGCCTGGTGACCGTGTCGAGAAGAAAGCGCGCCACCATCCACCTTCTGCAACAGCGACGGCCGACAATGAGTGACTGTCGCTACCTCCTCGATCGACGACTTCAAACCTTCAATCAACCAACAAGGAAGACTGGAAGCACGTAAGGTTTTAGAACTGTATGGCAGACTTCTGCTTTTAAAATTGTTCCATTTGCCTCGCAAAATTACAGCAACTTAGCATGAACCTTTGTTGCTCATTGTCCCAATTGCATTACCAAGCAGGGTCCCTTCCTTTTCCGAAATGAACTCGAGTGTCGTTGAAATTCAAACGCCAGCATTAAAGTAATACCATTCCATTTCACTGCTTTAATTTCAAAGTTCTGTTAACGTATTCATAGCTTGCTACAATATTTAGATTACACAAGCACAAATTAAGAGTGCGAGTTTTGGTACCATATTTTAGCTTACCTGTGACTGCAGCTCAGCTTGGTACGTACTAAATTTTACTATTGTTAATCGTTCAGAATCATTTAATTCTAGTTCAAAGTTAAATCTCTTAATTCTAAATTGCATAGATTCAAGTAGCTTTGGAAATGATTGTTGAGGTAGCCCAAGACTAACCTTATTTTATTGAATTTCGTAGTGTTTCAGAAACAAAGTTCACTATTAATTTCAGTCACTAAATTAACTTTCAGTTGTAAATAGAGCATTTTTCATCATAAAGTATGGGGTGCGCAAACGCAAAGTTTTCCAGAAACAAACTTTTACAACTGTCGCTTTTAAACCCACACGGTAAACGCTTTTCGCCGACAGCGGCGATAGCGCAACGGCCAAGGTAACTCGCTGGGAATGGGAAAACCCGGGTTCGAATCTCGAAGAAGCCTACCGGATTTTATTCTTTTCGTTTTTATTTTTCCATATCTCAATTGATAGGGATAGGAGGGTTAATAAGGTAACTAAATCAATAAGGAATGATAATAATAAGGTAGGCATAGTAATTTCCCAAACGCCGTGTGTTAGTAAAGTATTAAACTTTTAAGCCTTGTAACATAAAAACAACTCCGAGTAAGAGTGCTGCGAATTCCTCACGAGGGATCACAGATAGCGAACCGCACGACGCTTGTTTACAACGTGCACGGGACGAAATGCACGCGGGGAGAGTTATGTTGTCCCAGTTGCCTCTTCGTCATATCATAATTGTGAACCTGGAAGAATAAACGTGTCCAGCACGAGCCTTTTAGAAGTCAATATGAAAGACTTGTTTTCCGTCATTAGGCTGCCGCGAACCTCGTGGATACATGTAGTGATTTTTCCATCGTTAATGCGCTGAATGAAATACGTTTTGTGAATGAATACAGCGTTCTTCCGTAAGTAACATATGGCGAGTACTGTATGTAGTTTGTAGTAATTAGCTGGTCTGTTTATGCCGCAGTAGCTAGTTATTGTTTGTTGTGTCATATCTTTCAGGTGCATAATCTGCATAATGGAGGATGTACACCCTTCGACTAGCGCTGTGATATATAGTTGGGACCCTGTTACAGACGGTGGCAAGCGGAATTTACCGCCGCTGTGTTCTGGTTTGTAAAAGTCTTGCAAGACAGATGAATTACCAATGCACTACCGAAAGCAGGCAGTTCTGTTTCTCGGCGTTCCAGATTGATAGGAGCGGCTATTATAGAGCGATTTTTGGAGCTGACGAACGAAATGACTTTTGTTGATAATGAAGTACTATACCATGAAGACGAAGCAGAAGGTGATCCAGTAGAAGATATCCCGACTAGTGAATCGCAAAATGATCATATCACTTTGGAAATCTCCATGTCACTGGGAATATGTGCTTCATCTGTTCCGGATGAGTATTACGATCCGGTTACTAAACGATTGAACTACGGCGCTATACCCCTTGAAGTAAAAGTAAAGGCGATGGCGCTAGCCAGGAATCATCCAAATTGGAACTTACGAACACTGCAAAAGAATGGAGCAACAACTGCCCTGGAAAGGAAGAAGGACTTGAAACTGTGGAAAAGTGATATCGTTAAAGGAGGGACAAGATACTACAAATACCAGGCGATAAATAAGTGGACATACGACAGATTTGTCGAATCTCGTTGTCGTAACGAGAATGAAACAACGAGAATACCTCAGGAGTGGGCTGCAGGGGCAGCGCTTCGATATACGGCCAACAAGGATTTTACGTTTGCTGCATCATCACTTTGGGCAAGAAATTTGAAATCGGAGTATAAAATTCGTCAACGGCACGTAACTAAATACGTCTCTCATAAGGAGGTATAAAATATAGTAGATATACAGAAAGTGGCGGCTCTTTTCAGCACGCAAACGGCGTCACTTAAAATTCAAATGGCTCTGAGCGCTATGGGACTTAACATCTATGGTCATCAGTCCCCTAGAACTTAGAACTACTTAAACCCAACTAACCTACGGACAACACACAACACCCAGCCATCACGAGGCAGAGAAAATCCGTGACCCCGCCGGGAATCGAACCCGGGAACCCGGGCGTGGGAAGCGAGAACGCTACCGCACGACCACGAGATGCGGGCGGCGTCACTTATGACCGGTTTTAATTGTGATTACGTGATCAACACCTATAAAACAGAATGCGAGTATCGGGTGAACATTCGACGCACGTTATCGCATAAGGGAGAAAACGAACCCTTGACGCAGTTGGTAGTGAAAACAAACTAACACATTCGTACACGGCGCAATTTGCCATCACAGCCTCTGGAAAAGTGTTGCCTCAGGTTTTCCTGTGTTTACAAGATACGAATGTTACATTTGGTCCTCGGGTTATAGAAAGGATCAATGGTTTAACCGACTCGTTGAAAAATGTTTACGTTACCTGCTCCAAATCCGGGAAACTGACGAAGGCGATTTACAGAACATTTCTTGAGAATGTTTAAAAACCATACGTTTCTGATACCAAGTTTGGTCTAATACTGGATTCCTGGAGTGGACCAATTAATACTACAATATATGACACAATGTTTATAGATGGCGAGGGTCAGCCGATGTGCACAGTAAAAGTAATACCGCCAAACTGCACACCTGTATGCCAACCGTGTGATGTTTATTTCTATCGCCTGGTTAAAAACTTTATTTCCAGGCTTCAGAATTGCAGTGTGCTTCTGGAAACCCAGCGGGAATTGCGCAGCCGCACGGATGTAGTAACTATTCACAGCATAATTCATAACCAACTTTCAGCACCGATTTTTCAGGCAATGATGTCGTATGCGTGGTACGCATCAAAATTAATCCCCGAAAAAGATATATTTTTAAATGTAAACCAAGTTTGTTTTCCGCCGACCCTTCGAAAGGAACAGTGTAGCTGTGGAAAGATTGCATCCATTAGATGTTCTTGGTGCCGTGAGTATATTTGTTTCGAATGTTTATATGACAAATACCACCCATCTAGTTGTCCGAAAAAAGTAAGGATACGTAACGTTGACTGGAAGAGCCACTGTAAAGTGACCTGGAGTATCATTTTAGTTGTTTACTATCCCAAGAAGTTTGAGAGATTTATTTGCCTACCTTATTAGTACCGTTCCTTATTGATTTAGTTACCTTATTAACCCTCCTATCCCTATCAATTGAGATATGGAAAAATACAAACGAAAAGAAAAACACCCGGCAGATTTCTTCGAGTTTCGAACCCGGGTTCTCCGCTTCCCAGCCAGTTACCTTTTATTTATTTATTTATTTTTTATTTATTTTTTGTTACCTTGGCCGTTGCGCTATCGCCGCTGTGGGCCAACAGCGTTTATCGTGTGGGTAGAGAAGCGGCAGCTGTAAGAGTTTCTTTCCTCCATTTCTGGAAATGTTTGCGTTTGCGGACCCCATACCTGATGATAAAAAATTCTCTATTTACAATTATCTATCGATCCCTCCAATTTTGAGTCTATCGCTCGTCATAACATTTAGGGGTGATTTTCTCAAAAACGCGGGGGTGTTGACCAAAAATATCTTAGATTCCTTGGTTTTAGGTTGTACACAAGCGACCTGCCAAATCTGAGCCGAATCGGTTGGCCGTGTCTGAGGCCTTCCCCTTGTGAGTGATGTTGGCGCCAGTCGGTGAGATGGGTCTGCAGACTAGAGCACTGCTTCAGTCTCAGCACGCTGTAATGAGCGCGGCTACTACGATTCTCATCAAACACCCGCTTTCTAATATAATTCGAGATACACAACTTTCACGTTGGATAATGAAATCCTTCCTTGTTTCTTCTAAGGTTCTCGGGTATACTGACGTACCCGGTCGTCGAGGTTCCACGATATTTCCACCATCATCAGGTGCTGCTGTTGGAATAATGTTTCTGCTTCATGCCGGTGTACGCCTGCTGGTCCAGTGTCTGGGCGTCGGCAGCCCCGTGCCGCGGTCCGTGGTGTGTGTGTGTGTGTGTGTGTGTGTGTGTGTGCCAGCAAACTGGTTTTAACTTTAAAGTATGCTAATTTCATGATTTCATGTCTAAACTAAAGTGCTTTTTACTATGGAATATGCGAACGAATAAAAAATACACTCTCCACAAATATTAAGAGCGTAACGTTTGCTTATGCGATGTTACTAACGAATTAGTAATATGTAGCTGTCGAAGACGTGTTTTAGGTCAATTACTATCCCGCAACACTTCAAAAAGGCGAAAGAAAATTAACTGCTGCTGTGAGTTCCTGCTGTTTGTCCTCACTAACAAGTGGTCACAATCATGCCTTGATCTGCATACGCCGCTTACTTTAGGAGACAATAAACCCTCAAATTAATTACTTTCGACGTTTGTGATTCTTGTAAAGTGACAAAATTTTCTTTTCTAGTATAAAATTTCTGGGAAAATATTCAGAAACACAAAAAAGTACAATATTTATGTCAAGTGTGTCAATTGTTATTCTCCACACACACACACACACACACACACACACACACGAAGTGTAACACTGCTGCTCAGAACGTTTTTGACACGTACAGCTAACGTACTAGGCTCGTTTACGTAACACTTGTAGTATGCATGAGAAGAATACGGAATAATAAATGATCATCATTATGCTAAACTAGCTTAAAACGTTTAAGCTAAAAATATAACATGTCATATTTGCCTAAGAACTGAACTAAATTTGTAATTTGGAATTATTGCTTTCATTACAAATGCTTAGGCCTATTGTAGGTTACGTGCAATAACAATTTTCGATGGCGTTTCCAATATTTACCAATCGCCAATTGTGCTAAGGCACTCTTAAACTTTTACAGACTTGTTTCTACACTCAACTATTAAACAACAACGACATCCCATAGAAAAGCGCGATGCGAAACCGCAAATTCAGTCGCACACAACATAGTGAAACACGATTTTAGGACAGAAGCAGAAAGCAGTTTTTATCATTTAAAGTGCAACACTATTTTAGAAAAGGAAGGAAACGATGTTTTATTACGCTACACCACTTAAACTGGAGAGTGGCAGCCTCGTTTATCCTCACACAACTAGACGAAAGATATTTACAGAGATCTCAAAGCCAATGTCCTGATCGATACCTCGAAAGTAAGTCCTTTGATAAAGTTATTTATCGCTAGGTGAGTTCAGGCCTAGCCTTGGCATGTATTTATTCCAGTCATCCAATCGTCTATCTCCTTCCACCTCTTGCTGCCCATGTCCTCCTCCCCATCCCCCTCCCTCCCAGTCTACCTCCTACTTCCCCCTCCAGACATCTGCTCCTAACCCCTGTGTCCGTATCTTCCTCCCTCTCTAAGTCCATTTCCTCCTCCCCCTCTCATTCCCTCTCTCCTCTTACCTCAGCAAGCTCTGCCCATTTCCTCGTCTGCCCTTTGCCCATCTCCTCCTCCGCTACTAACTCAATCTTCACCATCCTATCCCCTTCTTATCTCCTCATTAATGTTCGACAAATACGTATTTCTAATTCGTTAGTTATTCTGCGTTAGCAAACGCAAGTTTTTCACTACTTACAAGGAGTATCCTCCTCTCAACTCTCTCTGCTCATTTCTTCCTCCATCTTCACTCTGTCCATTTCCTCCTATGTTCTTTTTCCGTCCATCTCCTCTTTCCCTTCTGACTATCCATCTATTCCTCTTCCCCTTCCCTATCCATCTCCCAATCTGTCCATTTCCCCCTCCCCTACGTCCTTTTCCTTCTACTCCTTGTTCATACATACTTCACATGCATTTGTCCTCATTGTTCACCTTATTTCTAGCGAATTTCGCAGTGCACTTTCGTTTTCATGTTGCTCAATTTTAACGAGGGTATATCTCCTGAACTACGTAGTGTACAAAGATACAATTTTGTAGATACATTCAGAAGCATATGTTGATATTGCCTACGAAATGTGTTACAGATAGGAGTTAGTAACAAAGAAGTACTAAATTTAAACGTCATGCTTAATGCGACAGTTTTTCACTCATGTCAGTCATTATGAATTTATGTCTCGTGAATTATACGTCGTGCAATGAAGTACTTTTGCACCTACATTCAGTAGTCTATGTGAACACTGTCTGCAAAATGTGTTGCGGACACAGTTAGCAGTAAAGAAGTAATAAAATTTCATGCCTGATGCTGCAGTTTTATTGCATAAACAGCAAAAACGTAGTAAGCGACGAACTTTTTTCCTTCCATTATTTTGTAGGGGTTGTATGCTCGCTAAGCTCCCTTAAAGATTTAAAAGTATGGGTAAATTTTGTTGCAAATCATTAAGTGCACTCAATCCCAAATATTGGATGAATCAAGTCTTGGTTTTCGATTTATGGATTTATAGAGGACAAAACACACACACACACACACACACACACACACACACACACACACAGATAATCTCACTTTTAGGCTGTTTACTGTAGTATGCAAGTATTAATATATTTCGCAACGAAAATTGGAGCAAAATAAATCTGTAATATTTCTTACAATATGTAATATCCTGCACACTTTATAAGAACAATTTATCGTCATGTTAAATATTTTCACATCTAAATTGTGATTATTGCTTATTAAAATGCCTATAGCTGTCATGTTGTAATATGCACGTGTAATTATAGATCTCTACAAAATTTTGACCAAAAAAATATTTCATTTACCGCAATAAATTTAATATTTTGCACACTTTGCTACCACAACTAGCTTTTAATGAAATACCGCCACTCTTAAATTTTCCGTAAATCATCCAGCTTTGAATATTGACACTACTCATAAAAACTTTTCGAAGAAGCAGAACTTCTTAACGACGAAAGTCTAGCAGTAAGAACCTTCAAATCAGATATTTACACTATTAAATTGTCTGTATAAATCATAATAATTCATGCGGCCCACTTTCTAGTACTTCCAAAAATAAATTATAGGTTAGCATACGACAGTAATTCCATCGTTGTACCATTAAAATCATCTAACTACTTTAAAATTGGTCACACAGGAGCACATCTGCTCATCTAACTGATAGCTTAAAATACACCAAAAACTACCAGTGCTATGGCCGCCCAGCTAGGCGCAGTCTAAACGCGCTGCTTCCCGAGCGGGAAGGCGTGCCGGTCCCCGGCACGAATCCGCCCGGCGGGTTAGTGTCGAGGTCCGGTGTGCCAGCCAGATGGTTTTCCATCTGACTCGAAGAATGTGGGCTGGTTCCCCTTACTCCGCCTCAGTAATACTATATCGGCGATGGCTGCGCAAATGCTTTCTCCATGTATAATAATTACTCTGCCATGCAAACATTTGGGGCTACACTCGTCTGGTGAGAGACGTTCTCGGGGGGTCCACTGGGGGCCGAACTGCACAGTAACCCTGGGTTTGGTGTAGAGCGGTGGTGGGGTGGGTGGACTGCTGTGACCTGTTGTGGGATTGTGAACCACTGATGTCTACAGCGGGACGAAGCCTCTCCGTCGTTTCTAGGTGCCCAGTTCAGTACACAATACACCAATTCTGTTCTCACGTCCAGAAATCGCCGAAAATTCGGTATGCTTACCACGTTTTGATATTAAATATTTATGCACTTAAATTGTCTGTATAACTTATTAATACATATAAAGCTCGCTTATGTAAGCAACAATCAAATATAAACTAGACAGAAGGAAAAATGTAAGTAGACAGTTTGTTATTTCAAAGCCAAACACCGAACGCGATAGTGCAGTGGTTAACATTCTGGACTCGCATTCAGGACGACGACGGTTCAAACGCGCGTCCGGCCGTTCTGATTTAGGTTTTCCATGATTTCCCTAAAACGCTTCAGGCAAATGTTGGGATGGTTCCTTTGAAAGGGCGCTGCCGACTTCCTTCACCGTCCTTAGCTAATCCGATGGGACCGATGACCTCACTGTTTGGTCCTCTCCCACAAATCAACCAAGCCACCAAAAGTAATTACCGTAACTGTTAATGCATTTATCCAAGTGTGAGACAAGACACTCAGTGCCTCTATGGAAATGTGTTTGCAGTTACGTATGGAACAATGACTGCAGCCAGGCGTGCACCTGCATTTGAAATGGTAACAATTGCGGACTCTTAATTCAGTCAGGAAGGAAAACGGGGAAGCGCTGGACCAGTGGGGATTTTACACACTTCATCCCCTGGTAGAACACAAATACATTTTACACAGTTTCAATCACATGTCAGCTAATTAAGCTTTTATTTATTTTTTAATTAATTAAAATTTCATGCAAATTTAAATAACTTTCAGAAAATTTACAGTTAACTTTAACCCAAGATATTATTCTTTTAGGCAATACACGCCCTATGTAAGACACAGGATGTATTGATGGTAAAGCCGTATTAAAGGCAGCATATATAAATCGAAATAACCGTTCCAGAACGGCCTTAATTACCAAATGGTGAGAATAAAACGCGATTTAAACTTCACTGATTAAAAAATCTAAAACCATACTAAAAATAATGAAAAACGGTTTAACACCAATATCTAGGCAAGATAATTTTAAGGCCAGAAACCCACATCAACTGAAGGCTGAACACATTTTCAAGTAACACAAGAATAATAAAGGTACAACAGATTAAGGAATATGATTAAGTTATAAGCCAACGCACTTCAAAATTTGCTTAAAGTAATGGCCACAAGCTAACGGATATATATTGAGAATTATTCAAAGTATAAACTTAATTTGAACAGGAAGATTAAATATTGCAGCTGCGATTGAAGGAAACAGCGCGAAAGGTAGACAGCGGCCAGAGCTGCCGGGTGTATGCACTCCAAACAACCGACTAAGCAAGACGACGGGGTGTGAGTAATTGAGGCCCGATCCTGGGTAACATCTAGCAGCAATGGAGTAAAGAGATTATTAACGACAGTTTCTTGAAGTACAAATAATTTTAATTAGGCAGAATTTCAACATACAGCCGTGCATCAAATTGGTAGTTCTTAGAATAGAATTAATTAATCTAAACTCTTAATAAAAAGCGTGACAACTGCGTTTTAATGAGTTAACCAAAGGGGTTAAGGAACCACCTACGTATATTTAAAAAATTATTTCAGTAATAATATTGTAATGTCTGAAAAATTTTCCTTTCCAAGAAACTATTAAAAGAGCCTCAAGGACACTCGCATGACGCTCAAAGCCCATCAGCACACACATTAGTACATAGCGGCTGGAGAGGACAAATGCGTCCTGGAACAGACTACAATTTATCTGAGCCACTTAAATAGAATAGACGCACCATATAATTTCTTAGACAGCATACACCTTTGGCACGATCTTCAAAGAAACCCGAACAGCGAAAGCGAATTACAAAAAAAGGCCAATAAAGTAGCAAAACAGACACACACACATCCAGGCATGAACAATCAATCATACGTGGTAGATGGTAACACTGAACATTTCACTGCACCTCCAACTGAAGATTACATAACTAATCATTTACTGTAAAAATCAGAAGAATGAATGGGAGGTGGACAAAAACAGGTAATGTATATAGTAATGCACACCATCAACCTTCAAACTAAGCTTTCTTCTGGAACACGACGCTTTACACTGGCTAAAGGTTCACAAGCACTATGGATACATACATAAGATGAATATACGAAACAAATTACTATGAAATATCAGCCAGTGAATCAGATCAAAAGGTCTACCAGATCTTGCAATCACATTGCCCTTCGAATACCATGGAGAGACGGGCATCCTTACCCATCAAGCGGAAGCAAGACAGACCAAAATTGCAGTGAACACTGCCCTGACAGCTCCGCGCCCTTCTGATAAATCACAGCGTAAGCTACATTGGTACTCGATAACTTACACAGGTAAAATAACCCCAGTATCGGTCGCCCGTCAAGAGGTAACCACACCAAAGAGGCCCCACGGAAGTATTGTTAAAGTTTCGTTCCTCAGCTAATACTGCCCACCAAACCGGTCACTAAGCCCAAAGCCACCCCACCAGAAGGCTATGCGCTCCAACGGCAACATATTAGTCAAAGACCATAGAAACAGAGATATCGTTACATTGCGAGAAAGTCGTCACGGCTCAACATTGAATAAATCTACAGCTACGAATATCCTTCTTCAGTGATCTAAAAATATGGAAGTAGCATGGGGAGAGATCGAAATTGTGCGGACAATGTTAAGTGCTTCTCAGCGAAACTTGTGCAGTCTGGTGGCATGAGCATTGACCAAATAAGTTCGGACATTATCCTGCAACAGAATGATGTTATTCGTCATTATTCCTGGCGTTTGCGCTTGATGGCGCTCTTCAACTTTTGTGGAATTTTCATAAACCGCTCTGTGTTAACTGTGACGCCATGCTCCATAATGTCAATGAAGAGCATGCCCTTGCATTCAAAGAAAATTCTCAGAGCTGGCGAGCCTGTTATTTCGGCTAAGCTGCAAGTTTCGCTGGGAAGCCTTACACACCTTCCATACAGCCCCGATGTCTCCCCACGCGGTTTCAGTGTTTTTGGAGCTCTGAAGAAACACGTTTTCTTTGGACAAAGAGCCGCACACCTGGGCAAAATCATGGTTCCATAGGCAGCTGCAAACATTTTTCCACGAAGCCATTGATCACCTTGTCTCACAGAGGGTAAAATACATTAACAGTTAGGGCTATCTGTTACTTTTGAAATTGTAAACAGTTTACTTACTTTCATTCCATCTCTCTCATTTTCATTTGATTGCCCTGGAGGCGTCAGTAACAGAGTGATATCTGGGATAACATTTTATTGCCAGATTGTATACATAGAGTAATGTAATTGACTCACAAAGTCATGCAGCCTGCGAGCCTCATCACACACTAGGGAGCACCACTGACATCCCTCATCAGTGACTAGTGACAAAGGTATCGCAAGTCAGTGAACGGTGGCTGAAACGAAAGCGTGCGGGCTGCAGTGGGCAGGTGACTAGACTTTGTCCATTCCAGACGTTTTGACAGCACAGGGCGGCTCTGCGCCTCAGCCCTCTTATAGTGGCGTTTAGGTGAGAGTTGCTGTGGTGCACCTACCACGGAGGCGCCAGCGGCCGAAAGTCTACTGGAAATATTCAAATGCCACGGCTCCTCTCGTACCGTGGCTGGGCGAGGAAGTCAGCATGAAGGGCGACAGAGGGCAACTCCAGCGGTTGCACCGGCACGGCAATCGTCGCACGCAGCTGAAATCGCCGTGCGCAGGTCGGCACTATTTTCTACTTCTGCGGCCCAGCTCTGCAGCCAGTCATAACAAGGTAACTCTCTACGAAGCGATGATTTAAGCAGTCTCATCACCTGCCCCGTACTGATGAGCATTACCAGAGCCACCGCCACGGCAGCTTTCGTCGTCCAGTCTGGTCCAGTCGAGTGCATTCCACAGTTCACCGCCACTCTTGTGTCCGAGACATCGCTTTACCGGTGACCCAACACTACTGGCTAAGCTGATCTGGACTAGGACATCATTTCGGGGATTACAGTGCGAAATTCCCCGGTAGCTGAGTGGAGGTACGATGATACGCGCGAGGTCGCAGGATTTCCTGCCCAACGAGGTTCCCTCGATGCATTATGTGATAAAGGAAAGACGAAGAAGACGCAGGAATATAATACATGAGATCGACCTCGGCGATGGCCGTCGTTTTACAACACAAAGGGGCACAGCACAGGCGTTCACGGATCATTTTAGCAGATTCTATGCGAGCAACGGGGAGGGTCAGAGGGAGCTGGGGAACGTCCTGGAAGAGATCCCAGACGCGACGAGTGTGAACGGGGAAGCGGACGTGTTATCTGAAATTACGTGTGAAGAGCTGGAGGAAGCGATTACACGAGGTGCCTGCAACAAGTCCCCAGGTCCAGACGGATTCCCGTTGGAATTTTACCTTGCCTTTGTGACCATTATGACACCGATGTGGCTACGTATGTTTAATGAGCTTCTGCGGCAAGAAGTACCGGTTCACATTCAATTCACGGAAGGGCTCATGATATCGATACCGAAGCCCCGTGGTGGCAAACGGCCTTGTGATTATCTTCCCTTGACCCTCCTTAATAGTGACTACAAGATCTTCATGCGCATCCTGGGAAGTCGTATCAAAAAGTCGCTGGAGAATCGAATACATGCCGATCAGACTTGTCTTGGCGGCATCAGTAATATCCACACAGCCTTGGGAGACTATCGTGACGTCGTCGCCCTCGGGGCTGCATGCCGCCTCCGGGGGCCGATGGTTGCAGTAGATTTCGATCATGCTTTTGATCGCGTGGATCATGTGTACCTCGCGGCGGTGATGAACAGGATGGGTGTTTCGCCATTATTGACCAATGCTGTGATGCGGCTGTTGCACGCCGCCAGATCAGCGATGGTGGTCAACGAGGGAGAACTATTTTAAGATCTTAATATCAGTGAGACAGGGTTGCCTCTTGTCGATCCTCCTTTATGCGATCGCCTTAGAACCGTGTCTCGCAGGCCTTCGACGCCGTCTTACCGGGATCTTCCCACGGCATTTATCATTCAAATGCACAGCATACGCGGATGACATTGTGTTCCTCGTACGGAATGAGGGGGAGACTCAAACAGCACTGGATTGGCTACAGACGTATGGGATGGCAGCTGGAAGTGTGGTCAACTACCGAAAATCACAATTCATGCATGTGGGGCGTGGACTAGAACCAGGAACGGAAGGACTCTTACCTGCGGTGGAAACCCTCCGCTGTTGGGGTATCACCTTTCATAAAGAGACAGCGAGAACGGCTGCGGACAACTACCGAAGACTGTTACTCAGAGTCCGCACGGCAGTATGACTAAACACCCTACGGTCGATGGATATGCTGCAGCAAGTGTTACTCGTCAACCTTTATCTCGCGCCCATGATATGCCACCTGACACACCTTCTCCCCTTGACGCGTACGATGGCTATGAGGAGTCAGGCGGCTTTTGGGTACTATGTGTCTCTGGGACAACTCTTTAAGGTACAGTACAACACGCTTACCCTCCAAGCGCGAGAGGGGGGCGTTGGTTTAGTGAACGTGCACGAGAAGGCGCGTGCCATGTATATTAATACTATGCTCAAGTGGTGGCGCAACAGGAATCACTCGATTACGGGGACGATCATCGAAGATCTCGTACCAACATGGCATCTTCCTCCAGTCAGTGTCGGCCATATATTGCCCCCTTTAACGTATGTGCGCACGTTCATCGTGGAACACAGTTACGTTCGAGAGCGTTTACCGACGACCCGACAGTCGACAGCGAAGGACGTGTACCATCTGCTTCTTCGACAGATCGCCAGGAATAGGGTGGAACGGAAACATCCAGCTGTTAATTGGCACGTGGTGTGGCGCACGGTCCACCACCCCCACCTACCTACAACACTCAGATCAACATGGTACATTGTCGTCAACCGAAAATACCCTACAAATGATAAAAAGTACGCAATACATTTGGCGGATTCGCCCTTGTGTCAGCAATGCCGCGTGCTGGAGACGGACGACCATCGGCTGGTCTGCGGCGAGGCATTGGCTGTCTGGACTCTCGCAAGAAAGATAATAGCGTTCATGCGGCGCACTATCTATACAGCAGTCTGTTCTGACATAGTATTTTTTCCAGAGGAATCGTATTTTCCGCGTCGTAAGACGAACGCAGTGGCGTGGATCACAGGTATGACGGTCCATTACATCTATAGAGACACGTACGAACTTACTGAACGTCCTGGATTACTGGCAATACTAGCAAGATGGACTCACAAAACTATTACGGCTACAAAAGTACAAGGATTGGTATACCAATTTCCTAGTAACGGCTTTTGCGGACCCGCCATATACTTGGGGTGTGCCGGGTGCGCAAAGATGAGCGGCGGTGCTTTCGTTGTGAAACCGACCAAGTAAAGTGATCGACTAAGAACACTATGCGACGTACGAAAAACTCACGCTTGCACAGTTAGCAAATGGATGTATTTCAAATTTTGTTTTCATATCTATAAATACTTTTCTTTAGGGTGCCGGAGGTGGCTCCACTTTGACTATGTTGTTATTTCATGCTGCATGGTAGGACGGCAGCGAGGTTCCTTCCAGGACAGTTATGTGCCAGGACGCACTATGTTTATTTTGTGAGTAATAAAGGTTTCTGTTTCTCCTACCTTCCTTAATATAAAAATAAATAAATAAATAAAAGCCCCTCACTCCCGACAAAAAAAAATGTGGTCAGCGCGAAAAAAAGAAGTGGTCAGCGAGAGAGAATGTCAATCCTCAGGGCCCGGGTTCGATTCCCGGCTGGGTCGGAGATTTTCTCCTATCAGGGACTGGGTGTTGTGTTGTCCTGATCATCATCATTTCATCGCCATCGACGCGAAAGTCGCCGAAGTGGCGTCAAATCGAAAGACTTGCACCCGGCGAAATGTCTACACGACGGGAGGCCCTAATCACACGACATTTTTTTAGTGCGAAATTTTAACGCGACATCACTCGTACTCGTAAAAGAACTTATCATTTAAGATCAGTGGACTAGTGGCGTTCAGAACTTAACTTTTGTTTCCACTATATAGTGTAGCAAGTGACTTCATTCTTGGCAGTAGCAAGAATAACTTTTTATGCTGCCTAAGAATCACGGAAGGAGTGTTTGCTTATTCTTTATTTAATCTGGAAGACTCTCCAAATACATTTAACTTGTTTGTTCAAGTAATCAGAATTCTGTGAATAAACAATAAGTCAGTTCAGTCGAGCATGTCTGTCTTGTGTTGGACATAAAGTGTATCTGACAGCTCCGTCCAGGATGACGGCGCCAAAGTCAACAAGCATGTTACAGGCAGACCAGTATTGATCAGCTTGTCGAGGTTTCACTGAAACTCAACAGACCTTCATTCTCTCTGGTACTGGTGACATGAACAGAATCACACCATTACTGAATTCGAAAGTGAGTTCCGAAAGGCAGTTGTTTAAATGCTGAGGCTCAACCCTTTCATGTGATGGCTCTAGGTCGATGAGAGAATTTGCCCTCGTTTATTGGAATCGTCAGGATTGTTTGCCTCATTGTGGTAGCTCGGTGAGTTCGGGTCCTTCCGCCGGTCTGGCGCTTGGCGTTGTTGAGCGTTACTTGGTACTACCCTGTTGTGATTTCTTGTAGTGCTCGCTCTCTTGCACCCTCACTTAGAGGTTGTGCGGCAATGCGTTCTGTAACGTCGGCAGTATGCTGAGTGACACACTGACCCTGAGGTAACCTGCTTGGCTAATACGTTGCAGAGAAGGAACTTCAAAACATTCTTCACTGGGTTGCAACACAACTAAGCGGTCTCATTTTAACAGTACATGGTGACTGGCTGTAGAACATGGAGGGAAAGGGGACGGGAGGTGAAGCTTGATCACTTAATTCAATTAAGGTCTAGGTTAAGGTCAGACAAAAACGTCACTGTTCTGCCAATCCATGTAGGCAAACCGACAGCGAAATGTCAAAGTAGCCAACAAGACCCGTAGGCAGTACTATTGGAGCTGCATTTTGATCAGTGATGAAATGAGTTTCAGAACTACCACAGCCGACAATCGTCAGCGACCTGGGGAAATGTCTCTCTTTTCACAGCTGGAAGTGGCTGAGGGAAGTGTGATGGCAAAATGATATGTCGTGGACATCCTACGTCCTCACGTGTTACCTCTCACGCGACGGTATGGTGATACCTTTTGCGACAGAGAAATGTCTGTCCGCACATGGCACGTGTCTCTATGAACTGAGTGATGCTAAGATAGTCCCGTGGCCAGCCATATTTCAAGGTCTGTTCCCAACAAACAAGTGTAGGACCAGCCTGGACGTCAACTCCATACCAGTGTCAATATCCAGAACATTAAGGACCAGTTGCAGTAATCGTAGGCCTTTATGCCTCATGAGAGGATACTACGGCTTTATGACACCCTTCCTAACTGAAACGGTGCGTGCATCCAGATCAGAGGTCGCGTTGCTTTATTACTGGGAAGTGTGTTCATACTGCCAAGTGCTTCGTGAATTTGACTCGGTTCCGTAATACCCTCCCAGTCTATGCAGTTTCATCTCCTTTCCTCTTCACATTCTGGGCTCTTTACTTTATTCTGTCAGGCACTGTGTTTACAGAATATCTCAATTCCCATAAAGGACATTATTCTTCAGAACAATGTTCAAAAATGGTTCAAATGGCTCTGAGCACTATGGGACTTAACTGCAGTGGTTATCAGTCCCCTAGAACTTAGAACTACTTAAACCTAACTAACCTAAGGACATCACACACATCGATACCCGAAACAGGATTCGAACCTGCGACCGAGAACAATGATAGTGAGCCGTAGAAGTCGTTATACTGAGCTGAATGAACGATTTGTGATAGAATCGCACATGTGAGGATCGAAGTCAACAGCAGTTCGTCACTCATTGAGGGACCGTTTGACGTCTTCAGAAAGGTGACACCGAAAATATTGTGCTCAAATAGAAAGCTAAGAGTTCGAAGAAAGAGCAACAAAGGAATTCTTTTATGCCTTCAGAGGCCGAGTTTAAGTTTTTGGATATTTACCGCAACGAATTTAAAGCAACAGTCGAAGGAAATTCTTTCAGAACGTAACCCGAGGTAGGTCCACTAAAACGAAGGAAGCGTAGGCATTTTGCCAACGCTGGTCTCGGCAAAATACCCTTACGTTATCGTGATGAGCCTAAGCGAACCGTTAATTGTCTGCCATTTGTAATATCTGAGAATTGACGGACAGATAATGCTAAAAAACGCCTTCACGATGTTGAAAGAGAAGGTAGTCCTTTGATGTAGTCAATAAAATGATTGAAAAGATACATCTCCACTCCATAATTGGATATGGAATGCTCTTCTACACGCTGCGTAGAGTCAGAATAGTTCTTGGAAGAATGTAACTTTGTTAACACTCGCTCCCTCCTTCATTGCGCATTGTTATGTCGAGTCGAGGTGGTAATAACATGGCAATAAAAGGCGTCTTGTTTAATTTGAACATGTAGAAATCAGAGACAAGTTCGGGGAGTGATGTTCGCCCAGAGTTCGTCACTGCGCCACCTACACCTCAAACCTTTTGGCGATGTTTCCAGAAATCTCAAAGGATTATTTGTGTACATAAGACGAAATCCGTGGGTCATTGCCTAAGACTTCGTTCAAAACATCAATCGAATACAACATAGGCACGTAGTTCACAAAAGTCTTCATGCGTTCTGTCTGGCCTGTGTTGCGGCAACGTTGTTTCTCTTACCTTACAGGATCCATTTGCTACAATCCCTTCGTCATGGGGACAAACAACAACACGGGAGATACTACACATTTTTATTTTTAGCTTACTGTTCAGTGATGAGGCTATGTTTCATTAAAGTGAAAAGTGAACAGTCGAACATAAAAATAATAGGAAACGCAGCAGCCGTGTGTCACAGTCGAGCACTACAGTTTTCTCTTAACCATAATGTGTTTTGCGCCGTTTTCCGGAATAAGATTCACGGCCCGTTCTTTTTTTCGGAAAAGGCAGCTACAGGACTCACGTACAAGAATATGTTGCAGAACTTTATCCACAGTGAGAGAAAGTATGAAAAACTTTGTTGATATGGTGATTGTGTGAAACGTAAATGTCATACATATACTTGTAAAACTATTCTTGTAGAGGTTTTAGGCACTTCCGTCAGTAACCTCACGTCTGCTAATTTAGTCCAGTTGAAAGGGGAGTGTCCTATTTGCAACTACCATTTTCAGAAAGTTTTGACCTTAAATATGAATGAATTTACGAGTTTCATAAATGTACTCAACCTCTGCAGTATCTATATAAAGATATTCTATGTAGATGTAGAGATTGGTAAGAGAGGTTACTTCATTTGTAGACAGCAGCAGTATTGTGTGCTAATCAGTCTGGCAATTTAATCAGTTTGAAAAGGATGGAACCTGGTCTGTCGTGTAGTTGAGGCAGCATTATTTAGGAAGGATTTTGTACTAATAAGTTTTGAGGAAAAATAGAGATTATCTCTAGAAGAACGTCAAAAGAGCAATTTAAAAGTATTTCAGTATTTTATATATACTTGGAACTGTAATTTTTTATTGTTGGAACATTGCATATTGTTGAACTTTACTGTAGAAATGTTATAATGCAACATTTAATTTTGTCTTATTATTGAAACAATTGCCGAGGAAAGTAATTGTACAAACGAAAATTATTAAGAAACATTTTACTAATTTGTCTAGGTGTGAGAATTTTATAAAAGGGTGTATTATTGTTATGGCTTAATGAAGCATAGTTATCCTTGGAGTCCTTTTCGCATTTATCAGTCGTTAAGATTACTTCCCCATTTTCATTTTCTTTCACGACTGTGTATGCTTACTCGCATGGCACATCGTGTGTTGCTTATTGATAAGGATTTTATGAAAATTGGTAAGAGACCACCATTCATTGCATATCACAAGAGTGGTAAATAAAATTTGATTTTCCACAGTTTTATCATTATATTGATAACGACTGGCTTCAGAACAGACGAGCTTTCCGAACGCAAACGTATGCCAAAATAAATTTAACTGCCATCTAGGTTCATCCCCATTGTAAGGCACAGTGATCGTCAGACTGTATCTCTGAAAATAATGTATCAATTCAGAGGCTTCATATCAGCAGAAGGTTTTAGTAAAGTGTGCTATCTGGTGAGTTTTTAAGCAGTTTTATTATAAAGTAAGATGCATTAAATTTTATTTTAATTTCCTATGTAATTAGAGTAACAGTTCTGGTACAGTAAATGTTTGCAAGAGTGAAGCTAAAGATTAACTATACTCAGGGCCCACATTTTAGACTGAGTCATTTATTTTGCAATCAAATAGTATTTGTAAATTTCGTTGAAAACGCATTGCTTTCTGGCAGGCAAATCGTTTAGTGTGCTGGCTAGTCTGGATTTCATGTGGTCTAGTGTGAGCTTCACATGCTTCCGTCCAATATTTAAATGTAACATAGTTCTGCTGCCCCGCACTGATATTTATATGTTTCGATAGCAAAGTTAGTTTTACAGATTTTTTTTCAGGTGCCACCTTGACAAACAGGAGTTAAAGTATTAACAGGAAACTTTCACGTTTAATAACGATGTACTGACCCTTACCTGTAAGAAAGTCCAGAATGAGTTCACAACATTGTTCGATAATTGGTAAACTCTTATTATATTCGTTAAAGGACAGTTCGGACCTAGTGGCGGCTCGTAACGAAAATTAGTGGTAGTGTCGTCCGCGACATTTTTTTGCCTTTATTTTCAGATTGGTTGAAAGTAAACTAACCTTCACGTCACGCCAGTTTATTGAAAGCCTTCATGCGTCACTAAGTTTCTTCTTAATAATTATGGGTCCTAAAAATGATAGGAAAGCTATTATCATCGTCATTGACTTCCCATGTTTTTAGTTTTTATATTTCTAAAACTAACATTTGTCCAAGTTAAATAACCTCCAAAATACGAACACGGATAGCAAAACTGTATTCATTACATCACAGCTTCAACGGCAGCTTTTTCATTTGTACTATTCAGAATAAAGTTATATCACTGAACACAGGACGAGGGAGGAAAACAACACACAGAAGGGCCAGTCCACAATTATCATTTGTCATTCAGAAATTAATATTTATTGTTAATAAACATAATACTTAAACAAAGTGCATGAGCAATAGGTGCTCATTTTGTAAGTAGGCTGTTTAGGTTCTTATATTGGTAACGCCAGTAGCGCTGTGTATGAAAATCACTGGCTGTGCTGTGTGCAGTGTGTGGCTGGTTTGCATTGTTGTTGGCAATTGTAGCGTTGGGCAGTTGGCTGTTAACAGCGCGTAGCGTTGCGCAGTTGGAGGCGAGCCGCCAGCAGTGGTGGATGTGGGGAGAGAAATGGCGGAGTTTTGAAATTTGTAAGACTGGATGTCATGAACTGCTATATATATTACGACTTTTGAACACTATTAAGGTAAATACGTTGTTTGTTCTCTACCAAAATCTTTCATTCGCTAACTATGCCTATCAGTAGTTAGTGCCTTCAGTAGTTTGAATCTTTTATTTAGCTGGCAGTAGTGGCGCTCGCTGTATTGCAGTAGCTTGAGTAACGAAGACTTTTGTGAGGTAAGTGATTTGTGAAAGGTATAGTTTAATGTTAGTCAGGGCCATTCTTTTGTAGGGTTTATTGAAAGTCAGATTTCGTTGCGAAAAAAATATAGCGTGTCAGTTTAGTGTTGATCAGAATAGGTAAAGTGCGAAATGTCTGAGTGCATTCAGTTCTGCTCAGCTGTTTGAAAATCAAATAATGTAAGAGGTTTATCAGCACAGTAATTAATTAATTTTTCTAACGGGACATTTAATTTACACAGAATTATCTTACAGCAAGACGCACATTTAGCGCTACAGGACACGTATTTGAGTGATTAATTTTGTACTTAAAACATTTATTTTTAAGGATTTTTGAATTACAATGATACAAAGGTTTTCCGTGATGCATTTAATTCCATTGCTGTAATCTGTAACACCTGAGGGTATAATTACATTAATCCTCAGGGGGGCACACGCTTACTTTGTGTACCATGTGTGTGGCAAGCACAAGGAGCCCTAGCTAATATGGTATTTGCTTATACAACTTTACACATCGGTACCATATTTCTCTAACACAGAATTACACAGCTATGTGATCATTTAACTGAGAGACAAATATTTATTTTACTACATCAGTGACAGATGTTTACGTAATTACACAGTTGGATAACTTCACACTTATGAAATTGTATTTTGTCTGTACTTTGTGAAATGTTCATATTTTTTCGGAACCATTGTGATACTATGAGAGCTTTGAATGATGTATTTGGTATGGGATCATGATTTTTCATGTACGTTTGAGGTAGATGACACTTTTGACATGAGCAGAGTACTTTTTTTAGATTTTGAAATTATCGGAGGAAGCTATGACGATTTTGAGATTTGGCTGAGGTTTTATGATGTTCTGATGACGATGTGTATTACGCTGTTGCGGTATGTTTATGATCAATAAGCTGATGCTTTATGAGGAATTTGATTATGCTATGTATTTATTATGATGAAATATTGAAGAAGTGTCTACGAATTGTATATGTGTAATAAAGCAAGGAATAATGAATAGAGATTAGGGACTCTGACTTGTGAAAATGGATGTTGGAAACGAAGAATCGTACTTTAAGAGTTATGATTTGTGTGTCCATACGTGAATGTATCACAACCCCGGCGAAAATTTTTTAGACACTGTTATATTCATAGGATTTTGTTTCTACTCATTTGCAACGCAATTTCTCGACCTGTGAAATTTTTTTTATGATACTGCAACTGTAGTGCAAACTGGTGTCACAAATATTTCGGTTATAAAACTAAGTGAGGTGAGCCACCAGCAGTGGTGGATGTGGGGAGAGAAATGGTGGAGTTTTGAAATTTGTAAGACTGGATGTCATGAACTGCTATATATATTATGACTTTTGAACACTATTAAGGTAAATACATTGTTTGTTCTCTATCAAAATCTTTCATTTGCTAACTATGCCTATCAGTAGTTAGTGCCTTCAGTAGTTTGAATCTTTTATTTAGCTGGCAGTAGTGGCGCTCGCTGTATTGCAGTAGCTTGGGCAACGAAGATTTTTGTGAGGTAAGTGATTTGTGAAAGGTATAGTTTAATGTTAGTCAGGGCCATTCTTTTGTAGGGATTATTGAAAGTCAGATTCCGTTGCGCTAAAAATATTGTGTGTCAGTTTAAGCACAGTCATGTATAATTTTTCTAAGGGGACGTTTCAATTTAAATACTCTCAGAAATTCACCACTTAAGATTAACCAATAATTAATGGCATCATAATTGAACTTAATTTTCTTTTTGTAATTTAAAGACATTTCAAACTTTCTCAGCCTTTAAGGCTGACAGTTAAAGGCTTTGCCCCCCATATGGTTAGACTTAACGGCGGGATATTGTGTTGAGGATGGAATGGAATTAATCTTTTTAAACAACTAAAAATCGAGCTCTCTCGGATGTTCAACAGCCATCGCCCGCTGTATGATGACAGAAAGCGAAAGCCGTATCGGCCATGATGGAGCTCTGGATCTCGGTCGACCCCACCACCTGGGTACTCCAGAGCCAGAATGCGGCTCCGAAAGTGCTTCTCCAGGACATAAAACACCCTCCTGCTTCGACTGGGACGAGTTCCGTCTTGCATGAACCGCATATTGTTGAAATCAAAGTCACTTTGGATAATGGGCATGAAATCATCTTAGAAAACTTTCATGTACCGTTCAGTAGTCACCTTGCCATTAAGGAATATCGCACGGCTTATATCGTGACTGGACATTGCAAACCAACCAGTCAAACGTTGAGAGTGAAGAGACTTCTCGATCGTGAAATGCTGGTTCTCATTTCCCCAGATGCGCAAATTTTCGTTACTGACGAACCCATCCAAATGAAAGTGGGCTCCATCGCTAAATGAAACAAAATTGCGCATACTAATTCCAATCGTGCGCTGTGGCCAAGTTTGCAGTTTGAACGTCCTAACGCAAACCGTTCAGAAGTTATGACGATTTTATTCCATATAGTTCAATAATAGTCACTCTGTAGATAAACTTGTGTACCACGGTGCAGCGCTTCCTCAGGTACCAACCGATTCCACAAACTCCGCGGTGTCACAGCAACAGGCCTCTCGCTCGAGGCAAGCACGTTAAAATCACGCGAGGGCCAAAACTTCGGGAACCCACTTAGCAAAAGTTGTCATCAGGAATACTATAACCTCAGCACAAATAAACTAAGCCGAGATAACTCATGCATCTTCTAACGTTACTTGCCAAAGGTGCCTTTAGGACCTAATGCTATGAAGCCAGAAAATTAGTCAGCTACGCGTCTAGAAATGCCTCACGCGTTTTAACATAATGAGCAGTTTAAAACAAGAGACAACATCACTCGCCAGTGCATCCCAGAAGCCGTAGGTAACTCGAACCACACAAACTGAAATGAACAAATTAAAGTACAGTGAACATACTTCATATGGAAGCCCTTACCAATACAGATCCGGCAAGGGGCCGTTAATACAAGAAGTGTCTTAATGGATGCGTAAGCCCTCCCTCTGTAATTGAGGGCACTTAGCATAACCTTGCAGGCATCAAGATATACATATTAAAGTCTTAAGCTTGCACAATGGGATCTACAACAATTCCAACACATATTAACAGTGGTCTCTAAAACTACAAAATTTCATTTTAAGAAAATCGTATCTCTATAAAATAATAAATTAGTAGCCAAAAATTTTAAAAATTGTCCATAAGTACTAATTAATCTTATAATTTTATGCCACAACTAGGCCCATTAAACCTCAATACCCAGATTCATACAATATAAACTAAAAATGTACCAATGCACTGTGAGTGAACCGTATGGTAACTGTTACATCAGAAAACGTTAGAGAGCCAAGCACGCAGGGACTGCAACTGCTGTGTTCGGATGCAGGCTGAGTTGGCATCCCTTCGCTCCCAGCTTCAGGCAGTGTTGGCTTCGGTCACACAGCTTGAGGCTGTTGCCAATGGGCATCACTGTGGGGGTCGGGATGAGGGTTTGTCGGGGACGGCCAGCTCGTCCCACGCATCCCCTGATCGGACTACGACTGTGGTTGCCCGGGATACTGCCCGCATTGAGGCTGATCCCTCACCTGTGGTAGAGTGGGAGGTCGTTTCAAGGTGTGGCAGGGGGCGAAAGACATTCCGGAGGGCTGAACGGAAAGCCTCTCCAGTTTGTCTGACGAACCGGTTTCAGGCTCTGTCTCAGGCTGATACTGATCTTCGGCCTGACATGGCTGCTTGTCCTGTTCCAGAGGTTGCCCCTCAGTCTGCAAGATCCGGGCAGTCGCAGAGGGTGGGCTTACTGGTAGTTGGGAGCTCCAACGTCAGGCGCGTAATGGGGCCCCTTAGGGAAATGGCAGCAAGAGAGGGGAAGAAAACCAATGTGCACTCCGTGTGCATACCGGGGGGAGTCATTCCAGATGTGGAAAGGGTCCTTCCGGATGCCATGAAGGGTACAGGGTGCACCCATCTGCAGGTGGTCGCTCATGTCGGCACCAATGATGTGTGTCGCTATGGATCGGAGGAAATCCTCTCTGGCTTCCGGCGGCTATCTGATTTGGTGAAGACTGCCAGTCTCGCTAGCGGGATGAAAGCAGAGCTCACCATCTGCAGCATCGTCGACAGGACTGATTGCGGACCTTTGGTACAGAGCCGAGTGGAGGGTCTGAATCAGAGGCTGAGACGGTTCTGCGACCGTGTGGGCTGCAGATTCCTCGACTTGCGCCATAGGGTGGTGGGGTTTCGGGTTCCGCTGGATAGGTCAGGAGTCCACTACACGCAACAAGCGGCTACACGGGTAGCAGGGGTTGTGTGGCGTGGGCTGGGCGGTTTTTTAGGTTAGATGGCCTTGGGCAAGTACAGAAAGGGCAACAGCCTCAACGGGTGCGGGGCAAAGTCAGGACATGCGGGGACCAAGCAGCAATCGGTATTGTAATTGTCAACTGTCGAAGCTGCGTTGGTAAAGTACCGGAACTTCAAGCGCTGATAGAAAGCACCGAAGCTGAAATCGTTATAGGTATAGAAAGCTGGCTTAAGCCAGAGATAAATTCTGCCGAAATTTTTACAAAGGTACAGACGGTGTTTAGAAAGGATAGATTGCATGCAACCGGTGGTGGAGTGTTCATCGCTGTTTGTAGTAGTTTATCCTGTAGTGAAGTAGAAGTGGATAGTTCCTGTGAATTATTATGGGTAGAGGTTACACTAAACAACCGAACTAGGTTAATAATTGGCTCCTTTTACCGACCTCCCGACTCAGCAGCATTAGTGGCAGAACAACTGAGAGAAAATTTGGAATACATTTCACATAAATTTTCTCAGCATGTTATAGTCTTAGGTGGAGATTTCAATTTACCAGATATAGACTGGGACACTCAGATGTTTAGGACGGGTGGTAGGGACAGAGCATCGAGTGACATTATACTGAGTGCACTATCCGAAAATTACCTCGAGCAATTAAACAGAGAACCGACTCGTGGAGATAACATATTGGACCTACTGATAACAAACAGACCCGAACTTTTCGAATCTGTATGTACAGAACAGGGAATCAGTGATCATAAGGCCGTTGCAGCATCCCTGAATATGGAAGTTAATAGGAATATAAAAAAAAGGGAGGAAGGTTTATCTGTTTAGCAAGAGTAATAGAAGGCAGATTTCAGACTACCTAACAGATCAAAACGAAAATTTCTGTTCCGACACTGACAATGTTGAGTGTTTATGGAAAAAGTTCAAGGCAATCGTAAAATGCGTTTTAGACAGGTACGTGCCGAGTAAAACTGTGAGGGACGGGAAAAACCCACCGTGGTACAACAACAAAGTTAGGAAACTACTGCGAAAGCAAAGAGAGCTCCACTCCAAGTTTAAACGCAGCCAAAACCTCTCAGACAAACAGAAGCTAAACGATGTCAAAGTTAGCGTAAGGAGGGCTATGCGTGAAGCGTTCATTGAATTCGAAAGTAAAATTCTATGTCCTGACTTGACAGAAAATCCTAGGAAGTTCTGGTCTTACGTTAAATCAGTAAGTGGCTCGAAACAGCATATCCAGACACTACGGGATGATGATGGCATTGAAACAGAGGATGACACGCGTAAAGCTGAAATACTAAACACCTTTTTCCCAAGCTGTTTCACAGAGGAAGACCGCACTGCAGTTCCTTCTCTAAATCCTCGCACAAACGAAAAAATGGCTGACATCGAAATAAGTCTCCAAGGAATAGAAAAGCAACTGGAATCACTCAATAGAGGAAAGTCCACTGGACCTGACGGGATACCAATTCGATTCTACACAGAGTACGCGAAAGAACTTGCCCCCCTTCTAACAGCCGTGTACCGCAAGTCTCTAGAGGAACGGAGGGTTCCAAATGATTGGAAAAGAGCACAGATAGTCCCAGTCTTCAAGAAGGGTCGTCGAGCAGATGCGCAAAACTATAGACCTATATCTCTTACGTCGATCTCTTGTAGAATTTTAGAACATGTTTTTTGCTCGCGTATCATGTCATTTCTAGAAACCCAGAATCTACTATGTAGGAATCAACATGGATTCCGGAAACAGCGATCGTGTGAGACCCAACTCGCCTTATTTGTTCATGAGACCCAGAAAATATTAGATACAGGCTCCCAGGTAGATGCTATTTTTCTTGACTTCCGGAAGGCGTTCGATACAGTTCCGCACTGTCGCCTGATAAACAAAGTAAGAGCCTACGGAATAACAGACCAGCTGTGTGGCTGGATTGAAGAGTTTTTAGCAAACAGAACACAGCATGTTGTTATCAATGGAGAGACGTCTACAGACGTTAAAGTAACCTCTGGCGTGCCACAGGGGAGTGTTATGGGACCATTGCTTTTCACAATATATATAAATGACTTAGTAGATAGTGTCGGAAGTTCCATGCGGCTTTTCGCGGATGATGCTGTAGTATACAGAGAAGTTGCTGCATTAGAAAATTGTAGCGAAATACAGGAAGATCTGCAGCGGATAGGCACTTGGTGCAGGGAGTGGCAACTGACCCTTAACATAGACAAATGTAATGTATTGCGAATACATAGAAAGAAGGATCCTTTATTGTATGATTATATGATAGCGGAACAAACACTGGTAGCAGTTACTTCTGTAAAATATCTGGGAGTATGCGTACGGAACGATTTGAAGTGGAATGATCATATAAAACTAATTGTTGGTAAGGCGGGTACCAGGTTGAGATTCATTGGGAGAGTGCTTAGAAAATGTAGTCCATCAACAAAGGAGGTGGCTTACAAAACACTCGTTCGACCTATACTTGAGTATTGCTCATCAGTGTGGGATCCGTACCAGGTCGGGTTGACGGAGGAGATAGAGAAGATCCAAAGAAGAGCGGCGCGTTTCGTCACTGGGTTATTTGGTAACCGTGATAGCGTTACGTAGATGTTTAATAAACTCAAGTGGCAGACTCTGCAAGAGAGGCGCTCTGCATCGCGGTGTAGCTTGCTCGCCAGGTTTCGAGAGGGTGCGTTTCTGGATGAGGTATCGAATATATTGCTTCCCCCTACTTATACTTCCCGAGGAGATCACGAATGTAAAATTAGAGAGATTAGAGCGCGCACGGAGGCTTTCAGACAGTCGTTCTTCCCGCGAACCATACGCGACTGGAACAGGAAAGGGAGGTAATGACAGTGGCACGTAAAGTGCCCTCCGCCACACACCGTTGGGTGGCTTGCGGAGTATCAATGTAGATGTAGAACCGAGTGAGCAGACGGGTAAATAGCACTGACCGTTGCACAGGAAGAGCTGTCCAGTCCAAACACGCAAAATTTTAGTCAACAAACATAGGCCAAATCCGCAGATACGGCAGTCCAGTAGAGTCGGAGATGACTCCCAACATCAATAGCGGCGACGATTCCTCCAAGTCACACACTGGCAGCGTCGTACTCCAGGACTCGTCTCTTTTTAACTCCCGGTTGGCACACAGGGCTTATTTTTCATGTCGCCATGGCAACCACGAGTCAAAAGACACTGCACTAAAATCACATAACCTATCGAGAAGCCAGTCAATCGGACAAATAAGCATGCCATAGATTCTAATCGAGCCGGTATGGCTCAGAAAGCTACGAAATATTTCTGGCTGAAACATTAGAATACCAGATGTTGAACGTCCTCTTTTGTTAAACGTAACCGTCTTCTGTTAAATGTAACTTTCGCATGGAGAGACAGCTGTGAAAACTTAAGCTGCTGAAGTTCCCTTACAGCAACAGAACTTCTTTATTGGAGGTATGTAGGTACGGTTAAAGTTTTCTGTAAAATAAAAGAACGAAAAAGAAGTGACCAAATAGAAAATCTGAAAGCGGGATAAGAATCTACTATTACACTTCATCACGTTCAAGAAAATAATACACGGATTTTAAAGCACAACACACGTGAAATACAAAAAGGCTGCCTTACATCAGCAAGCGAGGGTCGGCCATCGGCACTGCGGTAGCGATACAGCTCTCTCCTCCTCGAAGTGTCGCGGACAACATATTGTATGCGCATAACAGCATAACATCAAACCTGTGGAACTGTGAAGCACACAGTTGCGTATAAATAGAGAAGCAAATCCGCTATTTTTTAACTACACTAACATTTCCGTAGAAAGAATTAAGGAATCATGGAAAAACCACATCCGGATAGCCGGCTGCGGAATTTTAACTCTGCTGCTCACACATGCGTTTCTAATATCTTAACCTCTGCACCCTCTTGCTGTAATCATGTACATAGTGTTCCACACACATTTCACTGCCAGTACACATTTCGAATTTTAAGACAAGGAATGACACGAACAATACGAGACTGGAATAGAAGGGAGAACCGATAGAGGTACTCAAGGTACCCTCCGCCACACACCGTCAGGTGGCTTGCGGAGTATGGATGTAGATGTAGAATGGGCAGTGACTAGCTAAGTATAGTATTAGGGCGGTCTTCAGTCTGAAAGTAGGTTTGTTTTATTACATTTCATCCTGTTGGAGGTGGGGCGGTATGCCTTTCTTCAGCCTTCGAATTTACTGACCCAGTCTGCTAGTGAGGCGCCTATCGGTGAACCTGGACTCCGAACTAAAGTGCAGCTCGGCATTTTTCACATTATAAATGTTTCCAGATTTAAAGAAGTGTCAGTTGACACAAAAATTCCTATAACTAATCATAGATCAGCTCGCTCTTAACCACAAAGTAGCCACATGCTGGAAAGTACACCCATGTTTACAAGCAACAGAACACCTTGAAAGACTAGAGATAGGATGTTCATATTCACAAGACGTGTACATTTGTTTGTTCTACAAAAACGATTAGCGCTTCAGTCACCTCTATTCAGCATGTGTCCTGTTGTCTAGTAGGCATCCGTGATGGCATCGAAGCGTATAAGGTGCGAATGGCGTCCTATGGTGTAGCCATCCATGCTGCATTCAAATGGTTCCAATGTTGATCTGCTCTGGCTGGCATTGTGTCATAGCCCTACACCCGTCGTTTCACCATATCCCACACATTTTCGACTGGTGACAAGTCTGGTGACCTGGCGGGCCAGAGCAAAAGGCTCATATCTTGTGAAACCAAGAAAGCACGCGTTCGGGTAGCAACATGTGGGCGTGCATTATCTTGCTGAAAAATGGCATCTGAGATATTGTGCAGAAATATATAGGTCGCAGGCTCTCATTCACACAGGTCACACTGGTCACAGTGACCTAGACAAGCACTGACTGTGATTTGTTATTGTACCCAATAGAACTCGACACCATAAGGCTTTCTGTTGGCGCTTTATGTCTTGAGCCGCTTGCCTCAATCTGTGGCGAATCAAAACGCGGACATCATTTTCAAACAAACAGAACCTGTATTCGTCCAAATCCCCAATGACATTGTTCGATACAGCATTGCCGTCTATCAGGTTTTTGCACTGTCACCAACGATAGTGTACGATGTGTTACACAGTTTGACTGTTGCTCCAGAGCCAAAGATGCAGATCTATCTTGCAATGCCATTCGGACGAGTTCTCGATCTTCTAGGAGGGTGGTCTGGTGGTGCGAGCTGATCCATATCATCGTGTTCTACGGCCTTCGTGAACCATTCACCACACACTCTTTGCAATGGCGAAACACTTCGTCCCACACGAGCAGCAGTTTCCCGGATGAATGCATCACACTCTCTGATGCCAGTAACGCGCCCTCATTTAAACTCACTGCTTTGACGGTAGGGTTCGCGCATACGTCTGCTAGGCATTTTAAAAGTCTCCTCAACCAACACTGATCCATTAACTTCTGTTTATAGTGACAACGAGAGCCGCAGGCACATTTTGCCGCTAGGTAGCGTCGTGCCCAATATCGGTATTGACATTGAACCCGCGGTCCGACGTGGTTCAAATGCTAATCATTTATGAAGAACGTGCTTATGTTCATGTCCTGTGAATGAAAACGTCCTATCTCTAGTCGCTCAGGGTGTTCTGTTCTTTTCTGAACATAACTGTAAAATAAAATTATTTCTTTAACTGTGTTACCTTACTCACTTTCTCGTGGCCTTACCGCAAACAATGAACGGCTACAGTTCCTCTGAAATTTTGGAAACTATTTTCAATGCAACTGTAATGCAGAGAAAAAGTAGGAAAAACATGTTAAAGTACTGTACCGAATTGAACTCGTAATCATTTTATGGGGGGTCGAATGCAATGGTTTTTGTACTCAAAACTAACTTACTGCAGAGAGAAACATATAAGGAATGGTATTTTCTTCATAACTGGTCATAATGTTCTGGCATGATTTGGCATGATCTGCATGGTCTCAGTGATTCGCTGCGTTATGTATTTCCCCTTTCCCTCATTCCAGCTGATGTTACGACGCCCAAACTACAACTTCCCTAATCAGTAGATATTTTTCAATGCCATATCAGTGTTTCACGTAGTCTACGAATTTCGCCATCGTTATGTCGCAGCGGATCAGTCAGATTACAGGTAACTGACTGAAGTTTTCTACAACATTCTACGAGGGTTTTTCTTTTAGCTTTGTGTCACACATGCTGTATACAATTTGTAGATCAGTGTCTTAAGCAACTAATCTATGCATAGTTATTACTTTGATGGACAAATATGAAATTAGTTTTGTAAATACATATAACACTTCGTTGCTCTATCTATGAGCTCCACCATATAAAATTGCTCCAAAAGCAATTTCTTTTTTATGTAAAAATCACCGCAGATTTTCGTAGCAGAGCCCCTCTTCAAACGCCATCATTATACAAGAACTTGTTTGTAAACACAGTGGGTATTAACTAAACTGTTGCACCCATAAACTACACCTTTCGACGTTAGCATCAGACCTGTGCTCCCACAGAACTGTGCTCTCGATCAGACATCACTTACTGCAAATATTCTTGTTTCTTTTTGTTTATAAACTGTACACGTCTTACAATCTTGCCTTCTACCTAGCAAAACACCGACAAATATGACTAAGCACGACATCGGCCAGGTGACGTATTGCACACTGCCAAATCATGCCAGAATATTCTGACCAGTTATGAAGAAAATACCATTCCTTATATGTTTCTCTCTACACGAAGTTAGTTTGCAGTATAAAAACCACTGCTTCAGCTTCACAAGGAACCTGGACCTTTTTTGCGCCGCACGCAGTTACATCGATTTGTCGTGACAGCTTGCAACCTCTGTCCGGAGAGTTTCATTTTGTAGTACCAAATCCTCTGGAATGTCGATATCCAGGAGCAAACGGTTTCTTGATCGTATTATATGAACAAACAGCTCAATTTTATTCTGACATGCTATTCTGTCGTGTTATCATAACATCTTGTATTCTTCAGTTTGTAGTTGGGAAAAGGACTCCTACTTATGCATAACCAATAATTTTACAACTGAACGGAAATTTTTGCAGTACATTACAATGCAATGCAGACAAGATAGACACTTCAACGTTTAAGTGAGAGAATGGAAACTGGAACTTCCAGCTCTCCAAACAAATGTATTTCAAATTTAGAAATAAATATTTGTCACTTTTTTGCGGTATATACTGCACACTCATAAAAAAATTTCCTTGCATGATGATAGGCTATAGAGGACATCAAGTACTTTAACAGAAATATCTTGAAGTTCTGATATATCATTATTTTCAATTTGTCATTGTACGCGATATAAATTTTGATTCATAATTTGTACATTAATTTGATGTAGACTATGGTTCTGCCAATCCTGTGATTTTCTACATGTACTGTCTTTTCTCCTTAGACCGTTTCAAGCTTAACAAAAAGTGAATTGTGTTATCATGTTCCAATTCCTCCGGAGTTGACTTTATCTCTATTTCAGTCCGTCGAAACAAAATTAACACCTGTGTTCTGATAGTGAAGTAACGTTCCCGAACAGCATAATTTGGAGGTCATACATTAGATACTAAAGAAGCAAGGGAAACATCCCTGTTCCGTGTAAGCAGCCAAATATGTAAACTCTTTGTCATTCGATACTTTATTGTTTGTTTCCTTCGCTGTTCGAAATACCACATGTGAACTTAGCGGTTGGGACCTACACCACTGGAGAACCGTTGCCTGGTCAGATTAGTCCCGATTTCAGTTGGTGAGAGCTGATGGTAGGGTTTGAGTGTGGCGCAGACCCCATGAAGCCATGGACACAAGTTGTCGACAAGTTACTGTGTAAGCTGGTGGTCGTTCCAAAATGGTGGTTTACATGGAATGGACAGGGTCCTGGTTATGTTCAGGTATTTGGAGACAATTTGCTGCTATTCATGGACGTCATGTCCCCAAACAACGATGGAATTTTTATAGATGGCAATGCGCCATGTTGTCGGGCCATAATTGTTCGCGATTGGTTTCAAGAACATTCCGGACAACTCGACCGAAATTTTGGCCACTCAGAACGCCAGACATCAATCCCAACGAACATGAACAGGACTCAATCGAGAGATCAGTTCGTGCACAAAATCCAACAATGGCATCATTCTCGCAGTTAGGGACGGCTATAGAGGCAACGTAGTTCAATATTTCTGCAGGGGCTATCAAACTCTTGCTGAATCCGTGCTACATCGAGATGCTGCACCATGCCGGACAAAAAGAGGTCTGACGCGATATTGGAAGGTACCTGATGACTTTTGTCACCTTTTTGCATACTGACGACGAAGTAGGTAACTTTAATCGTTACTTGTGGTTTTCTACAGTTGACAAACTGTTTCCGGAAATTCGCAGTGTGCGCATAAGTAAAATCCGTACTAACAAACATACAAAATAGGCTAATGCATACCACGAAGGAGATAAACGAGGTGAGGAAACCTGTCCTGAAGATACAACAGTACTTTTTAAAATGTTCAAATATGTGTGAAATCTTATGGGACTTAACGGCTAAAGTCATCAGTCCCTAAGCTTACGCACTACCTAACATAAATTATCCTAAGGACAAACACACACCCATGCCCGAGGGAGGACTCGAACCTCCACCGGGATCAGCCGCACAGTGCATGACTGCAGCGGCGTACACCGCTCGACTAATCCCGCGCGACTTTAGTTCTTTTAGATGCAGACGAAGTATGATATGAATATAACTACTAAATTCAAAATTAACAACTTCTAAATTCCTTAATCAACTTAAATTTTGAACTGATTGCAATTGAACAGATTTAGAGTTTCTATTCAAGCAATAAAAATTGAATTTATAAAGCGGAATGGTCGTTCCAAAGGTTCGACACACATTCTAATAAAACAAACTGCAAACTAGTGAGTGCAACGGCAATATTAGACGAGGCTTTCGCAAACTGCGTCACGCTGAACTATGGTGTTCCGTGGGACGTGTATAAGTTCTCCGGGAAAAACTGTCAAAAACATGGTTTTTTTATGTTCTGTGTTTTAAAATTTCATTATGATTTCTGCGTTATTAGTTATAATTTAAAACTGAAATAATCACTGAATAAAACAAATCTTCTCCTTTTTTTTTTTTTTTTTTTTTACTAACCTTCAAGGTAACCAAAGTGGTCCATCAAAGTACGAGGAATTTAAAAATGTTCCGTCTGAGGAAATGTTTGGGAACCCCTGTATTAGAGAATAAACTATAACCGTTGTTTGTAGACATCCGATTCGGCGTCGATTTAAAGTAGGTAATAGTAAATAGTGCTCATTTTGACCATTTCACTGAATAAGACTCAAATAACCCAAAAATTAAACACTCCAGCAAATAACTAATATCACCACGAGAAAATCGGTAAAAAAATTTCTAATTCATAACGTAGAGTAGTGATAAGCTTCATTCACTTTTTCCATCATAAAGTTCACAATTCTTTAACAGAATAGAACACAGCCCGTGCTCAGTGCCTTAGATAGAACACTGGGTCCTTACTGCTTCTCTAAGGATAGTTTTGTCAGTGGAACATAATATGTACAGACTATATGCATTTTTGTTAAAAGTGAAATATTATTCTGATACCAGAGACAGTTCTGAAATCTGTAATTATTTACATTTAATAAGTATTTCGTTTATGATTACTAAATAGTATGACAAGGATGTTATACAAGAAACCCACAGGTAATCGTTGGCTGCTATCATTTAATATATATAATCGTGCGATAAGATTATCGCTGGGGGATCTGATCATTTTCCTGTCTCTTGTTACTGTCTTGTCATTTTCTTTGCTTCCTACTTGTCTGATGTACTCGATGTGATTAATTGCGAATTGCTTTATTCAAGTCTGTTACTCTGCTAAATTTGATTTATTCTGAAGTAGAGACTTAGCAGTAAATGTGGTTAAATGTTTTCATTTATAGAAATGTAATTCCCATTTCTCACATTCTTGAGCTTTTAGAATTTTTTACACACGCTGCGGCGAATACGAACGTAACTGCTCTAGTCTCCTTGTTCTTTGTCATTACGAAGAAATTTTAATTTTCGGAAATTATTTATGAAATAACGCAACATAAAGCACACAGATAGTTCTATTATCATTCCACAGGAGTTCTGAGATCCAATTTTCACAAATATTTTTCTACAAAGCGAATAGAACTGATGTAAGGGAAAAGTCCAGACTCAGAAACGGCTTGGCTCAAGGATTAAGGAAAAATAATTAATTCTCAGCTTATGCTTGTATAGAAGAGAAAGATAGCGAACCTTAACAACATTACTGATTTATGGTGAATATTTTGCAGTATTGAAACTTTCTTTATGTGGCATCTAATTCACGCTTTATGCGCACTAAGGTACGACTCTTGACGTCGCGAGATTGTTTATCTTGTAGTGACAGGCAAAATTATTTTCGCTTGTACGGTAATATTTTTAAAGACTTAAGATCCAGTTACTATCGACATATAAAGCAATAAGTACAAAAGTGGATAGATATTATTTCTGTGGCCTACGTGTAATGCCAAAGAGTAGTAACAAGAACCCATGCAATTACTTCCATGTTTATAGACGAAGTATTAAACTTTCTTATCTTAAATAGTGTACAACTTTAAACATTTATAACGTGCACCACTAGCAAAACCATTTTTTCCCATAAAAATACTAATTTCTTCTTCCAAAAGACACCAAATAACGAAAAATAGTAATAATTTCCGCCAAGACACTGCATCCTAAGTACTGACCACCGTTCAGCAACTTCAACAACAGTGACTCGCTTCGCTGCCACCGCCTCCACGTGTCAACGTGAGCCAGTCGACGGCCCTTTGGCCATCAGCCTCTGTTCCAAAAATTTCCACATGACGCAGAAATGTGATCAATTCCACATACTCTGCGAAGGACTGCTGAATTTCAATCCCTGGTGGCCAGGCCGTCATTGTCGAGTAGTTTCTCCGCCACCCGACGCCAGGCACTTCGGCGGCTCTGCACACTGCCTCCTTCAGTGGCCAATGACAAGGATCCAACCAAATCCACCTCTGTCAATGATCCAGTGGAGGTCTCTCCCGCCCTGCGTTACTAGGGGGAGGAGGCGTGAGTATGACAGATGTTGCCATATTCCCGGTGACAACATCCACGCCATGCCGACCTGCTGTTATTGTTGTCGTCTTCAGTCTGAATACTTATTTGATGTAGCTCTCCATGCTAATCTGTCCTGCACAGGCCTCGTTATATACGAATAACTACTGAAACTTACATCTTTCTGAACCTGCTTACTGTATTCATTTCTTCATTTCCCTCTCCAATTCTTACCCCCGACACTTCCTTCGAACACTAAACTGATGAATCCTTGAGGTCTCAGAAAATACCCTATCAACTGATCCCTTCTTGTGGTTTGGTTGTGAGACAAATTTCTTTTCTCCTTAATTCTATGCTGTACCTCTTCGTTACTTAAGTGATCTACCCACTGTGACGCCTCCTATTGCTGCCTACTGGCATTTCCACGATCAGCGAAGGTGTAACGTCCTTTTTTCTATGCCCAGCCAGTATTGTTCACCTCGTCGAGATAAGCAAAAGCGAGGCGACACAATACTGTCATTACATAATAAGCTTCCTTAAATTTACGTCTATGGTCACAATCTTTTTCTTTAACAGATTACCGGTTTCGGTCTTTAATGACCGTCATCAGATCTGTTTCATAAAAACAAAGTCCTAATGTACTGCAGCCCTAGTGGCATCGTCAAATGCAGTACATTAGGACTTTGTTTTTATGAAACATATCTGATGACGGTCATTAAAGACCGAAACCGCTAATATGTTAAACAAAAAGATTGTGACCCGAGACGTAAATTAAAGGAAACATATTACATAGTACGGGTCACTGCATTTTTTCGCGACGATGTCGCAGCTTGTGAAACTGTCATTACAGTCGATATTTCTTGATCAATAAGTTTAAATTCAAGTTATTACCATCAGCCAGCTGCGTTGTTCAGCGGTTGTCACCAAAGATGCTCATTAACAGTTACTAGGTGGCCGATTCGTGTTTCAAAATGAAGTGATCTCTTTCATTTTGTGTAGCCCATGTAAATCGAATTAATTCCTTCTAAAGTCACAGGATCCATCTGATACAGTTTATTTGATACGGTTCACTGCGATGGATAGTAATACTTAAGCCCGACAATAAATGTCTGAACAGGGTCTATAATCGAAAGTCAAAGAAATTAACATTAATTAGTCCGGCTTCCAATGACGTTAACTATTTCACGCAGTGGTGCATCAACATAAGAGTCGCGAATATTCAGAAGTACAACGCTAAAGGCTGGGACACCAAAATCTCGAACGCAAAGATACCCAGACACTAAAGACTCACAGACGCGGAAAAAAAACAACACTTGCATCGTGTTCATACAATACTTATGAAACAAAAGGGGCGTTCTTTACAAACTCTTTGAGTAAAGCCCATTGCTACTTTACATATAATACTCTCTTGCATTGGCTCTTATTTTTCTTTCGTTTAATTTTTCGCTTTAAAACGAGAATTCATGATTTTATATGAAATATAGGAACTATTCATGCCCAGTTCGAGTAAATTTTAGTTAAAAGAAAAAAGACCAGATATGTATCGAGTGGTTACACCAGCTAATCTGCGGCGTTCCTCGGTAATATTGCATTTCAAAAGCTTTATTTTCTTCTTGTCTAAACTGTTTGTCATCAGTGTTTCACTTCCAAATGTGGCTACCCTTCAAACAAGTACTTTCAGGAAAAAAAATCCTAATACTTACATTTATTCGATATTAACAAACTTTTTTTCTTCAGATACGCTTATCTTACAACTGCCAGACTGCATTTTATGTCCTCTCTACTTTGACCATCATTAGTTACGCTTCTGCCCCAATACAAGCTTCTCCACAACTTCTAGCGTCTCATTTCCTAATCTAATTCCCTGAGCATCGCCTGTATCACTTCGATTTCATTCGATTGCCATTGCTTTGCTTGCGTTAATGTTCATCTCATACCTTCTTTCCGGACACTATCCATCGCGTTCAACTACTCATCCAAGTTCTTTGCTGTCTCTGACAGAATTACAGTGTCATCCGGTAACCTCAAAATTATTAGTTTTTCTTCCTGAACTTTAATTCCTACTCCGAATATTTCGTTGGTTTCCATTCCTGCTTGCTCACTGTACAGGTTGAATAACATCGGCGATAGACTAAAAACCTTTCACACTCCTTTCTCAACAACTGCTTCCCCTTCTTTCCCTCGACTCTTGCGACTGCCGTCTGGTTTCTGCACAAGTAGTGAACAGCCATTCACTCCCTGTGTTTCACCCCTGCTACCTTCAGGATTTCGAAGACAGTATGCCAGTCATCATTGTCAAAAGCTTTCTCTACGTCTACAAATGCTACAGACGTAGACTCGCCTATCCTAAAATCTCAGCATTGCCTCGCATGTTCTTATATTTTTCTGCAAGCCAAACTGATCCTCGCCGAGGTAGGCTTCTAAAATAATTTCCTATTTTCTGTCAGGAATTGTTGCTACTGTTCTGTGTCAAATTCTCATTTGTACTTTGTGTAGAGAGAAAACGCTGGAGCGGCAGGCATCTGCAAGTGTCTCTTTCATTGGTGCTCCTCAATTACTTATTACTTTAATTGTCCTAACTTGCTTTCTAAACGTTATAATAGCAAAACTAGTTGGAGAGCGAGAATCAACTTGGTCGCCTTAACACAGTTATGCCATTGATCAGCTGCCATTGCAGCAGTTTTAATTGCATGTCGCAGTATTCGATAAAACTTGCTTTCATTTTAAATTTTCTTTACGAAGTAATATATTATTTTGAAGAGTAGTTATTCTACAAGACCAATACTGGCACCGAAATTCTTAATTGCCTATTACTTTATCTATACGCTATACCAATGCACCTTGAGCAGGCTCCCTCTCAAAGGCAACGAAATCTTCCCCGATATTGGTCCATCCTACCAACTATAACTCCTCCTCGCATTTGGCACTCCACATTAGGTTTTCCACTCTCTATTCCTTCTCGCCCTCCCCCTAACCCTTTTCTTCTTCATACCTTGGTCCTACTAATCCACCAGACTCCTGCTTACTATAGAACACATCTTACCCTCCACAAATTCATTTTTCCTACTGCAGGCCCTTCAACTTTTAAATCACAGTCCTGTCTTTTCGAAGAACGCCACCATTTCTGTAGCTTATTTTAAATATAGTCTTGTTTTTATCATTTAGTCCTTCGATTTTATTTTAAATAACAACGAAAATCAACAGTTTTAATGTGCTTTTTGATGTAAACGCAACATCATCATTCTTTTTTATAGGCTTAAAATCATCTTCTAATTTTTCACCTTTTAATTACATTTGTTCCACGCTTCTTAACATTCGCAAAAAGATTTTGGCTGAGGAGCGGGAAGATGTATCGCTGACACCGTGCCTCTGCCCGTATCGGAAGGAGGAGGATCAAATAGTAAAGCAAAAAAATCGAAATATTGCTTTTAGTGGCAGTAACTGGCAGCACAATGAATTTTACACATTGAATGGTAGCGTTTGTTAAGTGTCAACTCACCATGCTGATTTACGCCTTAGAATCGTCAGAATTTACAACATTCGAATTGTGATAGGAAACAAAGGATTCCATGAGTTCTTTCGCTATAGAGAACGGTGTTATATGTTAACGGAAAAAAGTGGTAGGATAAAAGACATTTTAATTTCGATCCCCCATGAAAAACAGACCTTGCCTTGGCGGCGAAGCTTTCATGCCTCAGTGATATAGGTAGCCGTACTGTAGGTACTGTAGGTGGAACCACAATGCAGTGTGTTTGTTGAGAGGTCAGTAAAACCAGGAAAACGTGTGGTTCGTGAAGAAGGGATGCAGCTTTTTCAGTTGTTACACAGGCAACAGTCTGGATGATTGATTGACCTGGTTTTGTAAGGTCAGTCAACTTGGCGCTGCTGTGCTGGTACTGAGAACTGGTGAAACCTAGGGGCTACTACAGCCGTATTTTTTCCCGGGGGCATACAACTCCACTGAGTGGTGAAATAATGAAAGAATTCTTTAGAAAAAAATATTCTGGAGATAAAATAGTCCCGTATTCGGATCTCCGGGCGCGGAGTACTTAGGAGGATGTCGTCCTGAGGAAAAACAAAGCCTTCAATGTACGGGTGGCAGCGTGGAATATTAGATCCATCAATCGGGCAGCTAAGTTGGAAAATGAAAATAGGATTAGATAGGTTGAAGTTAGCTATAATGGGAATTAGTGGAGTTACGTGGGAGGATGAACAGAACTTCCGTTCAGGGTTACAAATTAAAAATTAAATAGGGATAGTTCAGGAGTAGGTTTAATAAAGGACTATGGGAATGTGTGAAAACTACTACGAAGAGTACAATGAACGCATTATTGCACCCAAGACAGATACCCACTACATATGTATAAGTTATTTGCCAACTAGCTATTCAGATTAAGAAGAGATTGAATGAAAGTGCGGTGAAATAAAAGAAATTATTCAGAAAATTAAGGGAGATGAAAATAGAATTATGGTGGACTGGAATTCGGTATCAGGAAGAGGAGGAGAAGGAAAAAGAGAGTGTGAATATGTACTGGGGAAAGGATTGGCGAGGAAGTCCCTTGGTAGAATTTCAGGCATTGGATTGGTTCCTGTTGAGGCTATAGATAGGGGGATTTCACAAGGTGTGGCCTATACCTCAATAGGAAAGGGAAGGGTAAACTGGCAGGGTTTTTAGCGAAATCCACAAGGGGGGACACTAGTACTCATGGATGTACCTGTTTCTTAGACTAATATCAGTGTCCAATGCGAAGTTCAGGCAGGCAGATGCTAAAGAGGTCCAAAACTCACAAAATTCTCACAATAGGAAAGTACATAATAATGTTATCATATTTAACCAAAATATTGGTTATTAAGGAAAAAGTAGATTCTCACAAAAGTAAAGTAAAAAATAATGTTACCATTTTTCACCAAAATATTCTAGGATTAAAAAATAAAGTAGATGAGCTCCTGGTTTGTTTAGATGACATTCAATCAGATAATGTAATAGATATACTATACCTGTCTCACCATCACATTGTGTCTGATATGGAAAAGGTGAATATCAGTGGTTATAAACTAGCTGCACATATGAGTAGAGAGAATAAGGTGAGAGGAGGAGTTGCCATATATGTCAGAAGTTCCAGAATGAGATTTTCACTCTGCAGCGGAGTGTGCGCTGATATGAAACTTATATCCTTTGTTTCAAGAGTGCTAGTTCTGGTAGATTCGCAGGAGAGCTTCTGTAATATTTGGAAGGTAGGAGACGAGGTACTGGCAGAAGTAAAGCTGTGAGGACGGGGCATGAGTCTTGTTTGGGTATCTCAGTTGGTAGAGCACTTTCCTGTGAAAGGCAAAGGTCCCGAGTTCGAGTCTCGGTCCAGCACATAGTTTCAATCTACCAGGAAGTTTTATGTCAAAAGTTATCACTGCGTAGAAAGCTTAGATACAAAAAAGTTTTGTCTAGAGCAACATATAGAAGCATGTGCCTGTCAACTTAAATTGGAGGAGGACTCTTTTATAATTGTAACAGTGTATAGGCCCCTTCAGGAAACTTTCATTTATTCCTGGAAAACTTGGATGCCTTGTTGTGCTATCTGTCAGATAGGGGGAAGCAAATTATTATTTGTGGGAACTTCAATGTTGATTCATTGAAAGAATGTAATAGGAAGAATGACCCGGAAGCTTTTCACGGTTCTTTCAGTTTGACATCTGTCATTAATTTTCCTACTCGGGTAGTAAAGGACAGCAGCACATTGATAGATAACACTTTTATAGACCAAGACAGGTTTAAAAACATAAATTCTTGTCCTGTTGAGAATGGCCTTTCTGATCGTGATGCTCAGCTAGTTGAAGTATATGACATTGCTCCATTCAGCAGCTCAAAATTACCCTCCAAAATTGTGCGTTCAATTAATGACTCAATAACTAGAAATTTCAGAGATAATCTTCAGCAGTTAGACTGGGTTGAGGTGTACAAGGAAGCCAATGATAATTTAAAATATAACTTATTTCATGATACACTTCTAAGGGAATTTGAAAACTGTTTCCCCAAGAAAGTAGTTAAATCTAATTATAAGAAACCATGCAACAAACCTTGGCTTACTAAAGGATTAAAAATATCTTCTAACCACAAAAGCGAACTGTATCTAACAACAAGAAAGGGCAATGACCCAGAAACACCCAAATATTATAAAAACTACTGTGCTACATTAAGAAAGGTTATTAAAAAGTCCAGAAGCATGTGCATCATGTCTGACATTAATACCTCTGATAACAAAATCAAAACAATTTAGAATATTATTACAAGGGAGACAGGGCAACCAAGAGTACAGGATGACGGCATCACCATCAAAGCAGATGGAAACTTGATAAACAACTAGCTCGAAGTCGAAAACATTTTGAATAATCATTTTTTAAATGTTGTAGAGAAAATAGGGTCTAAATGTTCATTAGAAGAAGCAAGGCAGTTTATGGAAGAGGTCTTATCCACACTATTTGATGTAAATGAAATTCCACCCACCTCTCCTTCTGAAATTAGGAAGATAAACTCTCTCAAGAACAAAAGCTCACATGGAATTGATAGCATTTCCAGCAGGATAATAAAAGCTTGCTCCCAAGAAATAAGTGGGATTCTTAGCCACATAGGTAATAGCTCTCTGAAGCAGGGTATTTTCCCAGATAAACAGAAGTATGCCATTGTTAAACCACTGCATAAAAAAGGGGATACGTCTGATGTCAACAACTACCACCCAATCTCTCTTCTGACTGCCTTACCCAAAATTCTTGAAAAAGTAATGTACTGTAGAGTAGCTTCACACCTTTATAAAAATAAAGTCTTAACAAAATGTCAGTTTGGTTTCCGGAAGGGCTTTTCAACGGAAAATGCTACACATACTTTCACTAATGAAATATTAAATGCTCTGAGTAACCGGAAGTCACCTGTTGGGATTATTTGTGATCTATCAGAGGCTTTATATTGTGTAAATCATGGAATACTTTTAGTAAGCTCAAGTACTGTGGTATGAACGGGACAGTGCTCAAACGGTTTAAATCGTACGTAACTGGAAGATTGCAGGAAGTTGAAATAAGCAGTTCACATAATATGCAGAATAACTGGTGATTTCTCAAGCTGCGGAAAAATCAACAATGGGGTGCCGCAAGGTTCGGTCTTGGGTCCTCTGCTGTTCTTAATATGTATTAATGACTTGCCATTCTATATTCATGAACATGCAAAGCTGGTACTTTTTGTCGATGATACAAGTATAGCTATCACACCCAACAGACAAGAACTAACTGGTGAAATTGTAAACTATGTTTTTCAGAAAATCATTAAGTGGCTCTCTGCAAATGGGCTCTCATTAAACTTTGACAAAACACAGTATATTCATTTCCACACAGTAAATGGAATGACACCATTAATATGTATAGACTTCGATCAGAAATCGGTAGCTAAGTTAGAATATTCAAAATGTCTAGGTGTATGCATTGATGAGGGGTTGAACTGGAAAAAAACACACTGAGGATCTGCTTAAACCTTTGAGTTCAGCTACTTATGCTATTAGGGTCATTGCAAATTTTTGCGATATACTCAGTAAATTAGCTTACCACGCCTATTTTCACTCTCTGCTTTCGTATGGCATCATATTCTGGGGCAACTCATCATTGAGTAAAAGAGTGTTCATTGCACAAAAGCGTGTAATCAGAATAATTGCTGGAACACATCCAAGATAATCCTGCAGATACCTGTTTAAAGAGCTAGAGATCTTCACTGCAGCCTCACAATATATACATTCACTTATGAAATTTGTTATTACAATCCGAACGAATTCAAAAGTAATAGCAGTGTACATGGCCACAACACTAGGAGAAAGGATGATCTTCATTACTCAAGATTAAATCTAACTTTGGCTCAGAAGGGGGTTAATTATACTGCCACAAAAGTCTTTGGTCACTTACCTAATGGCATGAAAAGTCGGTCAGATAGCCATATAGCATTTAAAAGGAAATTAAACGAATCTCTTAATGGCAACTCCTTCTACTCATTAGATGAATTTTCTTATATAGTAAGTGGGTAATTTCCCCAAACCCCACAAAAAAAGTGTCATGTAATATTTTGTGTAATGTAAAATCTTGCATAGACACCTTTTATTAACCTGACTCGTTCCACATCATTACGAAGTGTCGTATTCATGATCTATGGAACAAGTACTAATCTAATCTCTACGCATAGCATAATTTAATGGTCGCTAACACTTGGTTTAAGACAAAGATGGTTGTATACGTCGAAGACATAAGGACACCGGAGTGCTTTGGACTGGATATACAGTATAATAGTGACAGAGATTTCCGAACCAGATTTTGAACTTTAAGACATTTCCAGGGCAGGTGATGACTAATCACAGTTTCTGTGTTACACACAGTAGAAACTGTAGAAAAGGCATGGAGTTAAAGAAATGAGGCCTGGAGAAGTCGTATGAACCAGAAGTTGTACAGAGTTTCAGAAGGAGCATTTGGCAACAACGGACTGAGATAGGAGGTAGGAATACAGTAGAAAATGAATGGGTACCTTTGAAAGATGAAAACTGAGTGAAGGTAGTAGAGAAGCAAATATGAAAAGAGAAAGTCTTCCAGAAATCCTTGGATAACACCGGAGATACTGAATTTCTTTGATGAAAGCCGAAAGTATAAACATGCAGCAGATGAAACGGACGAAAAGGAATACAAATCTCTAAAAAGTAAGTGACAGGATGTACAAAATAGCTACGCAAGGATAGCTAGAAGTGAAATGTTAGGATGCAGAAGCTTGTATAAGTAGGGGAAAGATAGATACCGCCTGTAGCAATATTAAACGGGCCTTCGCAGAAAAAAGAAGTATGTTGTTGGTGTTGTTGTTGTTGTTGTGTTGTAGTCTTCAGTACGGAGACTGGGTTGATGCAGCTCTCCTGCTACTCTGTCCTGTCGAACCTCTTCATCTCCGAGTAACTACTGCAACTTACATCCTTCTGAATCTCCTTACTGCATTAATTTCTTGGCCTCCCTCTACGATTTTTATCCCTCCAGTACTAAATTCATGATACATTGATGTATCAGAATGTGTCCTACCAACTGATCCCTTCTTCTAGTCAGATTGGGCCACAAATTTCTTTTCTCCCCAATTCTATTCAGTACCTCCTCATTAGCTACGTGATCTACCCATCTAATCTTCAGCATTCTTCTGTAGCACCACATATCTGAAGCTTCTATCATCTTTTTATCTAAACAGTTTATCGTCAATGTTTCATTGTCATACATGGCTGTACTCCATACAAATACTTTCAGAAAAGGCTTCCTGACAGTTGAACCTATTCTCAATGATAACAAATTTCTCTTTCTCAGAAATGCTTTTCTTACAATTGCCAGTCGACATTTTATATCTTCTCTTCCTCGATCATCATCAGTCATCTTGCTATACAAGTAGCTAAACGCATATATTAATTCCCTCAGCATCATCTGATTTTATTCAGTTGCATTCCGTTATCCTCGTTTTGCTTTTTTTGATGTTCGTCGTGTATCCTCCTTTCAAGACACTGTCTATTCCTTTCAACTGCTCTTCCAAATACTTTGCTGTCTCTGACAGAATTACAGTGTCATCTGTAAACCTCAAAGCTTTTATTTTTTCTTCGTGGACTTTAATTTATACTTCAAATTTTTCTTTTGTGCCCTTTGCTGCTTGCTCAGTGTACAGATTGAATAACATCAGGGACAGGCTGCAACCCTGTCTCCTCTTTTCTCAACTACTGCCCACTTTTCATCCCTATCGATTCTTATAACTGCCACCTGGTTCCTGCACAAATTACCATTAGCCTTTCACTACCCGTATTTTACGCCTGCCTAGCTTAGAATTTAAAAGACTGCATTCCAATGAACACTGTCAAAAGCTTTCTCTTTGTCTATAAATGATATAAACTTAGGTTTGCCTATCCTTAACTTATCTTTTACGAGAAGCCGTCGGATCTGTATTGCCTTATGTGTTCCTTAATTTCTCCAGAAGCCAAACTAATCTTCCCCGAGTTCAGCTTCTACCTTCTGTAAATAAATCGTCTCAGTATTTTGAAACCGTGACTTACTAAAAGGATAGTTCGTTAAAGTTCTCACCTATCAGCACATGCTTTCTTCAGAAATGGAATTACTGTGGTCTTCTTGACGTCTGAAGGTTTCTGGCCTATCTCATACATCTTGATCACCATATGTAAGTTTTTTCGTGGCTTTCTCTCCGAAAGCTATCAGTAGTTCTAACGGAATGTTTTCTGTTCCCGGGGCATTGTTTCGACTTAGTTCTTCATGGGCTCCGTCAGTTTCTTCTCGCAGGATCATGTCACCAATCTTATCTTCGTCTACGACCACTTCCATTTCCTTGATATTGTCCTCAAGTACATCGCCCTTGATTAGATCCTCTGTAGACGCCTTCCAGCTTTCTGCTTTCCTTTCTGTGCTTAGGACTGGTTTTCCATCTGAGTTCTTGGTTATCTTTTCTCCACAGTTCTCGTTAATTTTCCTGTAGGCGGCATTTCCCCTAGCGAAATATGCTTATAAATCCTCACATTTGATCTCTAGCCATTCCTGCCTAGCCATTTTGTACTTCCTGTCAAGCTCATTTTTTAAACGTTTGTATTCCCTCCCACCTGCTTCATTTATTGCATTTTTATATTGTCTACTTGCATCAAATTCAATACCTATTGTCCTACCAAAGGACTTCTATTGGCCCTCGGCTTTTTACCTTCTTGATCCTCTGCTGCCTTCAGTATTTCATCTCTCAAAGCTACCCAGTCATCTTCTAATGTATTCCTTTCTCATGGTCTTGTCGATTGTTCGGTTGGTCGGAGTCCACATCTGCCCCTGTAAGTGTCTTACTGTTTACAATCTGATTCCGAAACCACTCTCTTACCATTATATAATCAGTTGGAAACCTTCTGGTGTCTCCAAGTCTCTTCCATGTGTACAACTTTCTTTCATGTTTCTTAAACCAAGTGTTAGCTATGATTAAGTTATGCTCTGCGCAAAATTCTACCAGGCGGCTTCTTCTTTCATTCCTTACCCACAGTCCATATTCACCTAGTACTTTCCTTATTTCCCCTTTCCTACTATCTAATTCCAGGCCCCCATGACTATTAAGTATTCATCTCCCATAATTATGTGAATAATTATTTGTATCTCATCATACATTCCTTCAATATCTAGATCATCTGCGCAGCTAGTGGGCTTATAAATTTGTACTACTGTGGTGGGTGTGAGCTTCTTGTCTGTCTTAGCTGCGATAATGCGTTCACTATGCTGTTAGTAGCTTACCTAGGTTTCTATTTTTCTATTCATTATTAGACCTACTCCTGCATTCCCCGTATTTGAATATGTATTTTTTGACCAGAAGTCCTATTCCTCCTGCCACCAAAGCTCACTAACTCCCACTATATCTAACTTTAACCTATTCATCTATCCATTTCTCTTTTTAAATTTTCTTACCTACCTGCCAGATTTAGGGACGTGACATTCCACGCTCTGATCCGCAGAATGCCAGTTTTCTTTCTCCTGATAATGATATCCTCCTGAGTATTCCCCGCCCGGACCTCCCGAATATTTTATCCAGGAGGATGCCATCATCATTTAACCACACGGAGGAGCTGCGTGCCGTCGGAAAAAATTAGGGCTGTAGTTTTCTCTTGCTTTCAGCCGTTCGTAGTGCCAGCAGAGCAAGGCCGTTTCGGTTGATGTTAGAAGGCCAGATCAGTCAATCATTCAGACTGTTACACCGCAACTACTGAAAAGGCTGCATCCCCTCTTCAGGAACCACAATTTCGACTTCTCAACGTACACCTCTTCGCTGTGGTTGCACCTGCGGTACACCTATCTGTATCGCTCAGGCACCTAAGCCTTCATCAACGGCAAAGTCCATGGCTCAGACGGGGAAAGGGGGGGGGGGCGGGGGCGAGGGAGGGAAGGGAAATACCTGTACGAATATCAGGAACTCAGAGAGTAAAACCAGTCCTCGACAACGAAGGGAAAGGTATATGTAGAGGGTGTTATAGGAGAGGAAGAGAACGTATATTAAAATGAGGTGCAACATGTGACACAGAGAGGAATTTGACACATCACTGAAATATAATCGAAATAAGGTCCCTGGAGTACACTACATTCTGTCAGAACTATTAATATCCTCGAAAGAGGTAGCCATGTCGGAACTATTCCACCTGATGTGCGTGATGTGTGACACATACTTACAGAAGGAGGTAATGCTTCCAGTTCACAAGAAAGCAGGTACCGACAGGTGTGAATATTTTTGCAAAAAAAAATAACGAGAGTTATTACGAAAGAATGGATAAGTTGGTAGAAACCGACCTTGGGGAAGATCATTCTGGGTCCCGGAGAGATGAACGAACATGTGAAGCAAAGCTGACCCAATGACTTATCTTAGAACATAGGTTAATGCAAGACAAACCTACATTTATATCATTTCTAGATTTCGAGAAAGATTTTGACAGTGTTGACTGAAATACTCTTTGAAATTCGGTAGGTAGTAGGTGTCGAATTCAGGAAGGAAAAGGCCATTTGTAATTTGTACAGATACCAGACAGCGGTTGTGAGAGTCCAAGGGCATGATAGGGATGGAGTGGTTGGGAAGGGAATGAGACAGGTTTGTAGCCTATCACTGATGTTATCCAATCTGTATATTTATCAAGCAGTAAAGTAACCCAAAGAAAAATTTTGTGCACAAATTAAAGTTCAGGAAGAAAAAAATGAAAACTTTGAGGTTTGTGGACGGCATTGTAATTCTGTCAGAGACAGCGTAGGACTTAGAATAGCCGTTGAACGGGATAGACAGTGTCTGAAAGTAGAAGATGAACTCGATAAAAGCAAAGCAAAGGTAGTGGAATGTAGTAGCATGAAATCAGGCGATGCTCGGGTAATCAGATTAGGAAACGAGACCCAAAATCTGTAAATGAGTTTTTATTGGGGCAGTAAAATAATAAATGATGGCCGAAGTAGAGAGAATATGAGATGTAGAATGTGAATTGTTTCTGAAGAAGAGAAATTTGATAATATCGAACATTGATTTAAGTGTTGGAAGTGAAATGTGGACGATAAGCAGTTCAGAGAAGGAAAGAATATAAGCTTTGGAATATGGTGCTGAAGATTAGATGAGTGCATCATGTAACCAATTGGGAGGCAGTGAAAAAATGGGGAGGGGGATTTGTATTTATAGTGTAATTAGACTAAAATATGGTATCGGGTGATAGAACACATTCTGAGACATCAAAAATCCACCAATTTAGTATCGGCGGGAAGTGTGTAAGTTAAAACCTGTAAAGGAGACCAAGAGATGAATAAACAGGTTGAAAAGTTCGTCGGTTGTAGTCGTTATTTGGAGATGAAGACACTTACACAGGATAAAGTAGCGTGGAGAATTGCATCAAACTAGACTTCGGAGTGCAGCAACAACAATCGTCCGAAAATTGCAAAAACAGATCTCAAAAAATTCTGTGTGCGCAGTTCGGCTTCACGTCGCAGACGTTTCGTGAAAACGTCGAGATATCAGCTTAACATGTGTTGTGTATGAAGATGTAATAGAATTATCTATCTCTGTAATACATTGGTTACGCTGAGTAGTACAGTATTTCCAGAACAGATAACAACTTTCAAGAGCGACATCCGCCCACTAGTGACGGTGTCAAACGACGACATGTTGTTTAGCATCGGTGGATACTATGTCGTTAATATGGACAACTGCCTTACCTCGAGACTCCTAGTACAATTGCGACATATTGCGAATTTAGAGACCATATCACGGCGTCCAGCCGCAACCTCCTTCAAATCGCATCGAACCCGTAAACAGTCGCACATGCTGCATGCAAACCGAACTTGTTTGTGCTGAATCCTTTGGTGAAGTGAGCAGTCGGCGCTCTCCTGCGATTATCCATTTGTGGATCTCTGGTCGGTTGCTGAATAGCATCACGTCCTACCGTGGCAGCCTTCACTGACGTACACGCATTGACGCCCGACGTTCCAACGTCAGTTGAGAATTCGACAGTATTTGGTGATCGCAATGCATACTTGTCTGCCAAAGTCACGTTGCTATCTATATGTCTGTATCATCACTGTCCTCTGTAATTTCTTCCAGGGACACCTGTGAATGATCCGTAGACATCGGATGTGACCACTTCTTCCCGTTTCCTCATCTCCTTTTCTCGCGAGATCGGCAGTTGACTTTTCAGGGATCATAGATTCCTTTCAACGCGAGCGTCAATTTCTTTGCATTTCTATATTTCCAAGAATATCCCGATAGTCATTTGAAACGACGTCTTTCGCTAATTAGTAATTTAAGTTTTATTTCTCTTTTCACTTATATTTCAAAGAATATTTTTGTTCTCTCATTTTAGTTCCTAGTAGTGCTCCGCAAGCTCTTCCCAATGGCACCCGAATTAAAGTCCTACTAAGCTTGTTTCCACACTACACCATTTTATAACGTTACGCAAAGCCAATTCATAACAACCAAGCGCATTTTTCCACTTTGGTGTGATGACGATATTGCCCGACAAATACGTACGGAACTAATTAGCACAGAGCGAGGTTGCACAGTGGTTAGCACACTGAACTCATATTCGGGAGTACGACGGTTCAAAACCGCGTCCGGCCATTCTGATTTAGGTTTTTCGTGACTTTTCTAAGTCGCTTCAGGCAAATGCCGGGATGTTTCCTCTGAAAGTGCACGGCCGAATTCCTTCCCTAGCCTTCTCTAATCCTATGGGGCCGATGACCTCGCTTATTGGTTCCTTCCCCCAGATCAACCAACCAACCAGCCAGCTCATCAGCCAGATGTGGGCTCACTCCTTGTTTATGCATTATTAGTATCGGAGGGATTATCGACGTAAGTCTAATGGTGTTTTTTCATGCAATAAAGTTCAATCGACGAGCGAATAGACGTCTCCACGTCAAAATACTCTGCTGCGCATATCACGATATGTAATATCAAAGCTTTAGTAATTTACGATGGACAGCCACGTACCACCTCGCATCTGCGTGATGTGTAGCTCGGCATACAACCTCAGACTGCCCGCACTTTAAAACATAAAAACCGGCAAATCCTTCTGCTATGAATATTGTAGAAAAGACTAAAAAGGAACCACTTGAGCTCGAGGTCATAAAAGGCAAACGATATTTACGGCATCCGAAGCCCCATGCAGTGTCTACCACGCTGCGACAATATTGGCTGTTAATAGCTGTAGGGGTAGGACTGGAAGTATCCAATGGTGAGCATGAAGCGACGGAGCGTGGTTGAACTGCTTAGTCGACGGATAACTCACAGCAGTACTACATTGCTAGTGGTGTTGATACAAAGTATATCAATGGCAACGATAAACACAGTAAACATTGCGTTATTTCTACAAGAACACTGCCGAAGTTGACATTTCGTCAGAAAGGAACCCAAGGGACTTCTCATAATGGAAAAGAAGTGTCAGATGAAATGTTATCGTTTCAGCAAGAGGAGTCGGCTTATCGTGTGGTGTCATATATGCTCGATTGTCTGGACAATATTCATTATTACAAAGACGCCGAAACGTGCTTATAACAACGTACATAGAAGATCATCCGCAGCATAGTAAAGAAATAGTATGAACGCATTTGGATTAAGTCTGGAGCAATATGACTGTGTAGTGCATAAGAAAAACTACGGATATTCAAGGGAGGACAAGGCGCACTTATTACAAAAATAGGCATTTGCGCTATTCGAGTATACTCGAAGCAATTTACAGGACGTGCATGATAATGACCTACTACGTTATGCACATCAAATAGTGCGCGATATAGATTACAATGCTTTAAAGGGATGCAGTGGAAGGTTGCATATCTTCAAGGATTGATACAGTATTGGCAGACATAAGATACCGAAATTTCAAACAAAGCGTCAACTTAACGATGCACAGAAAACTGCAGCGTCGGTTCGAAAATTTGTAGGCGAGATAAACAAACTTATCGCGTCGTTCAATAAGGTATTTATTTTCAACTCCGGCCAATCGCGATTTGAAGTAAAAATGCATTTGAAAGGAACCCTGGACATTATAGGTACCAAGATAGTTGTACCAAGATCAACTAACATTTTCGCCTTAAGACATTCGTATACAATTATGTAGACTGTTGATCTGGATGTTAAATTGGTTGGAAAGTGATTTATTGTGCTACCAGAAGTTGGAGGTGCTTCGCCCCCTACGATTCTTTCACGTATGCGTGAACTTTAAAGGGCAATAGCGAATATTTTCGTCACAGAAAGAAAAGTGGCATAAAAGAACTACAAATATCAAATATGATATGAGCACTGCTTTTGACCAATAGCTGGTCAAAATAATTTCCTTTTGCTTGATTCCTGGCTTGCGTGCAAATATCATACTCCTTCAGAGCAAACTATCTCTCCTGATGAAAAGGTTTGTGACACTGTAGTTCATAGGACTTGGAACCACGGGATACATTCAGCCTCTGGATGCTTGTTTTTCCCTTGCCAATGAAACATACTATCTGTAACAATGGCTTAAAGGATAGCCATCTTCATAATAATCTTCACGACAGACTGTTCCGCGTTCGGTAGCGTGCCATTGCATTCCATCAGTTCTCATCACCCCGTTATATCAATATGATTCTATAGGCATTCCTTAAGAGTGGATATGTATCTGAACGTCATGAACGGTTTGTAAATCCCAAGGAGTCAGCTTTCGATCTTGATGGTGCGAACCTTTATGACCACTGTTGCTCGGCGTATTCTTTACAAGTTGATTTGAGGTCCATAGTTCTATACGTTCAAGTGGAAATGCATCGTCACACACTCCCTGCACAAGATTAATTTTGCTTGCTTATGTATCACAAATTACGTTACTCAGCTTTTAGCACAATAAGAGCTGCTTTACACACGACAATTTCATATCCACAAAGATTGATTGCGCACTGTATTGGCATTCAGTCATAAACCAAAAAAGAAGTTTGTACCCTGAAATGAAGGACTTAAATTTGTAGCTTGGCGCGAAACTCATTCACATATAAGAACATGAACTTCCGCTATATTTTAGAAGCGATGCACGTTCAAATTGATAACCTCATAAACTTCCTGTTAATAAGTAATAGAACAATATAAACAAAACTGCATCTTTTGATCTTTACTAAAATAAATAAGAAAAAAATAATAACACAGATTACTTTAAATTTTTATGAAATATAATTTCTGATATCATGGAACATACGATATGTGTAAGACAATATATATTTAGGTTTTTACGAAACATAAAGGTACTTATGAAAAAAATGACTTGTGTGTCTGTTTACTGATGACTGAATTTGTATGGAATATTATGTAAATTACATTTGGAAAAATTCTCAATCCATTTGTCATTTTATGAATTCTAACAAAGAAAAAAATTAAACCCAGTTTATGTCTTGCATAGGTACATATTCTGTTTTGAATCTAGGTCAGCACACGGTGAAATTTGAAATAAATGAAAAGCGCTAATTTGCTTTTGTTCTACAGTATTACTTTTATTGTGTTAACCGGTTTTCAGCTTACAAGGCCATTTTCAAACAGTTACTGACTATTGTCATGAAATTAACACAGTAAAAGTAATAATGCACAACAATAAGTAATAATGCTTTTCATTTATTCTATTGTTGTTCTACCAAGAACCGGCGGAGTATTCAGTTAACAGTGAAATGTGTTGGACAACTAGTTTTCGTAGCACATCATCATCTCACAGAACCAAGCAAAAAAATTTGTTCTGTTATGGACAAATTTGGAAAGAGATAAGATTTTGTAACAAAACCATTGTATTGCGTAATTAAGTGAGAAATACGAATCTCATACTTTGCAACCGGATATCGAGATAAACATTGCTGAGATGGTGGTATTGCAATAGTCCACTAAACCAGAAACCTGCGTACATTTCGATTTGTCATGTAGTAACTAGTAGCCTGTGTTAAATGTAACTTATAAGTAGCATAATTACTTGCCACATCTGAGGCTCCTAATTATAGTATTACTTTCGCCTCCGAAAGCTAGCTGTAAAATTGGAAAATTATCCTGCAATGAGCCATTTGAAACAGCTTCCGGTACTAACATCAAATCTGGGTCGTTCGTTTCAACTTTTACTGCCCTTGCCCCCCCCCCCCCCCTCCTCCACCACCACCACCAATATACAGTCACATACCAGCATCTAAAAAATTACTTTTCATCGGTACCTCAGGATGTCCTATAGTCCGATCACCCGATCCCTCGCTTTGAACCATTTGTGTTTGGTAACATAGCCTTCTGCCTAATTTTAAATATTAATTTCTTGATTGTACTCGTGGTGTAGGAGTAGCGTCTTTGACTATTTATAAAAACGTCCTCGGTCCCGGATTCGAAATATCGAGTAAAAATCATGAGCAATAGTGGCCGAAGATTTCCAGCATGACAAGTCACACACATTCTGCCCACACTCTTACCAAAGATGGCGGAGGTGTAGCTTGAGGTTCAGGCTATTCTCTCGCCATCTTTAGGGTGAGAAACTGTCCCTAACGGCGGATAAATCAGCAGTGATCAGCAGCACGAGGATCCAGAACACAATTAAAACCACCGCATAGAAGACAAAGTGTATCCAGAGGACATGTGACCTGTAACTGGAAAAGTGTCATGATGATGATTTCATTGGCAAAAGATTCTGGACCATTCACCCATTCTAGTTTACCCGAGGGTATTGCCATGATGGTGACCATGGGAAAACGATTGAACATACCAACGAAATGATAACGTTCTACGAGTCGGGGCATTGAATGTCAGAAATTTTAACGCGCTAGGGAAGCTAGGAAACCCGAGAAAGGAAAAGCTAATACTCAATCCATATATAGGGGGATTCAGAGAAGTGAAATGGAAAAAAATACAACTTCTGTTCAGACGAGTATAGGGTAACATCAATAGCAACAGAAAATGGTGTAAAGGGAATAGGATTCGTCATGAATAGGAATGTAGCGAAGAGAGTGAGTTACTATGAACAGTTCAGTGATAGGGTTGTTCTTGTGAGAATCGACAGGAAACCAATACCGACAACGATACTTCAGGTATACATGCCAACGTTGCAAGCTAAAGATGAAGTGATAGAGAAAGTACACGAGGATATTGAAAGAGTAATACAGTACTTTAAGGGTGATAAGAATCTAATACTCATGAATGACTGGAACGCTGCTGTAGGAGTAAAAGTCTCACAAAAGGTTGCGGGACAATATTGACTCAGTAGCGAAAATGAGAGAGAAGAAAGAGAAATTGGATTCTGCAGTAAATTTCAGCTAGGGATTGCGAATACTCTTTTCAAGATTGACAAGAAGAGGACTACTTGGAAGAGGACGGGAGACACGGAAATATTTTAGTTAGATTACATCACTGTCAGTCAGAGATTCCGAAATCAGATACTGAACTTTAAGGCGTACCAAGGAGCAGATATAGATTCAGTTCACAATTTAGTAATAATGAAAAGCAGGCTGAAGATGAAGAAGCTATTCGGTAATAATCGATAAGGAGAGATGTGACATACGGAAGTACAAAGCAATAAGCCGGCCAGTGTGGCCGAACGGATCTAGGCGCTTCAGTCTGGAACCATGCGGCCGCTACAGTCGCAGGTTCGAATCCTGCCTCGGGCATGGATGTGTGTGATTTCCTTACGTTAGTTAGGTTTAAGTAGTTCTAAGTTCTAGGGGACTCATGACCTCATATGTTAAAACCCATAGTGCTCAGAGACATTTGACCCATTTGACTAAGCAATGAAGCTTCACGTTCTCTGATGATATAGATACTGAAATAATGAACAGCTCACTTGGCAGTTCAGTTTAACAGGGTTGGAAATTTCTGAAAAAGGAAATCATATAAGTTCTTGTTGTTGTTGTGGTCTTCAGTCCTGAGTCTGGTTTGATGCAGCTTTCCACGCTATCCTGTGCAAGCCTCTTTATCACCCAGTTCCTAACACAGCCTACATCATCTCTTGGTCTCCCTCTACGATTTTTACCCTTCATGCTGCCCTCCAGTACTAAACTGGTGATCCCTTGATGCCTCAGAACATGTCCTACCAACCGATCCCTTCTTCTAGTCAAGTTGTGCCACATACTCCCCCCCCCCCCAATTCTATTCAATGCCTCCTCATTAGTTACGTGATCTACCCATCCAATCTTCAGCATTCTTCTGTAGCACCACATTTCGAAAGTTTCTATTCTCTTCTTGTCCAAAACTATTAATCGTCCACGTTTCACTTCCATACATGACTACACGCCACACAAATATTTTCACAAATGACTTCCTAACACTCAAGTCTGTACTCGATGTTAACAAATTTGTCTTCTTCAAAAACGCTTTCCTATACATAGTCAGTCTACATTTCATACCTTCTCTACTTGCACCATCATAAGTCATTTTGCTCCCCAAGTAGCAAAACTTCTTTACCACTTTAAGTGTCTCATTTCCTAACCTAATTCCTTCCGTATCACCCGACTTAAGTCTACTACATTTCATTATCCTTGTTTTGCTTTTGTTGATGTTCATCTTATATCCTCCTTTCAAGACACTGTTCCGTTCAACAGCTCTTCCAAGTCCTTTGCTGACATAAATACAATGTAATAGGCGAACCTCAAAGCCGTTATTTCTTCTCCATGGATTTTAATACCTCCTCGGAATTTTTCTTTTGTTTCCTTTACTGCTTGCTCAATATACAGATTGAATAACATCAGGGAAAAGCTACAAACCTGTCTCACTCTCTTCGCAACCACTGCTTCCCTTTCATGCCCCTCTACCCTCATAACTGCCATCTGGTTTCTGTAGAAATTGTAAATAGCCTTTCGCTCCCTGTATTTTACCCCTGACACCTTCAGAATTTGAAAGAGAGTATTCCAGTCAACATTGTCAAAAGCTTTCTCTAAGTCTACAAATGCTAGAAACATAGGTTTGTCTTTTCTTAATCCAGCTTCTAAGATAAGTCTTAGGGTCAGTGTTGCCCCACGTGTTCCAATATTTCTACGGAATCCAAACTGATCTTTCCCGGGGTCGGCTTCTACCAGTTTTTCCATTCGTCTGTATAGAATTCGCTTTAGTATTTTCAGCCGTGACTTATTAAACTGATAGTTCGGTAATTTTCACATGTGTCAACACCTGCATTCTGTGGGATTGGAATTGTTATATACTTCTTAAAGTCAGAGTATTTCGCCTGTCTCATACATCTTGCTCACCAGATGGTAGAGTTTTGTCAGGACTGGCTTTCCCAAGGCTAATAGTAGATCTAATGGATGTTGTCTACTCCCGGGGCCTTGTTTCGACTTGGGTCTTTCAGCGCTCTGTCAAACTCTTCACGCAGTATCATATCTCCCAATTCATCATCATCTACCTCCTCTTCCATTTCCATAATATTGTCCTCAAGAACATCGCCCTTGTATAGACGCCCTATATACTCCTTCCACCTTTCTGCTTTCCCTTCTTTGCTTCGAACTGGGTTTCCATCTGAACTCTTGATATTCATGCAAGTGGTTCTTTTTTCTCCAAAGGTCTCTTTAATTTTCCTGTAGGCAGTATCTATCTTACAACCAGTGACGTACGCCTCTACATCCTTACATTTGTCTACAAGCCAAACCTGCCTAGCCATTTTGCACGTCCTGTCGATCTCATTTTTGAGACGTTTGTGTTCCTTTTTGCCTGCTTCATTTACTGCATTTTTGTATTTTTTCCGCTGGCAGGGTGGCCGAGCGGTTCTAGGCTCTTCAGGCTGGAACCGCGTGACTGCTACGGTCGCACGTTCGAATCCTGCCTCAGGCATGGATGTGTGGTTAGTTAGATTTAAGTAGTTCTAAGTTCTTGGGGACTAATGAACTCAGCTATTAAGTCCTATAGTGCTCAGAGCCATTTTTGTATTTTTTTCTTTCATCAATTAAATTCAATGTCTCTTCCGTTACCCAAGGATTTCTATTAGCCGTCGTCTTTTCACCTACTTGATCCTCTGCTGCTTTCACTATTTCATCTCTCAAAGCTACCCATTCTTCTTTACTGTATTTCTTTCCTCAATTCTCGTCAATAGTTCTCTAATACTCTCCCTGAAACTCTCTACAACCTCTGGTTCTTTCAATTTATCCAGGTCCACTCTCCTTAAATTCCCACCTTTTTGCAGTTTCTTCAGTTATAATCTACAGTTCATAACCAATAGATTGTGGTCAGAGTCCACATCTGCCCCTGGAAATGTCTTCCAATTGAAAACCTGATTCCTAAAACTCTGTCTTACCATTATACAATCTATCCGACACCTTCCAGTACCTCCAGCTTCTTCCATGTATACAACCTTCTTTTATGATTCTTGAACCAAGTGTTAGCTCTATGCTAAATTCTACCAGGCGGCTTCCTCTTTCATTCCATATTCACCTACTACGTTTCCTTCTATTCATTTTCCTTTTCCTTTTCCTAGGACCCATGACTATTAAATTTTCGTCTACCTTCACTATATGAACAACTTCTATTATGTCATCAGACATTTCATCAATCTCTTCGTCATCCCTGCCTCTCCCTGCCGCCGTTGGATAAGCAGCTGAGCAGCAAGTCGTATACTCCTAGCTCACTCATTTGTTACATAGTTTAATTCTTAATTTCTTTGCGTGTTTTTGGTTCTTGCATTGTTTAATTCATAAATTTCGGGCGTATTATAGTATTTGAGAGTGCAGCATCGTGTTTTAGTACCTGAATAGTGTAATTTCGCTTAGTCTCCTTCCGCCGCCGAGCAGTGTCAGCAGTGCGCAAGTAGCAGCATTACTGCATTTACTAGGCAATCTTGTATTTTAATAACCGTTTAAATTTTGTCGATTTGTTTGCGCTCTCTGTAGATTAGTTCAGACGTTCTTAGCAAAACAGTTTTTAGCATGGATAGGGACTGCAACTGCTGTGTTCGGATGCAGGCTGAGTTGGCATCCCTTCGCTCCCAGCTTCAGGCAGTGTTGGCTTCGGTCACACAGCTTGAGGCTGTTGCCAATGGGCATCACTGTGGGGGTCGGGATGGGGGTTTGTCGGGGACGGCCAGCTCGTCCCACGCATCCCCTGATCGGACTACGACTGTGGTTTCCCGGGATACTGCCCGCATTGAGGCTGATCCCTCACCTGTGGTAGAGTGGGAGGTCGTTTCAAGGTGTGGCAGGGGGCGAAAGACATTCCGGAGGTCTGAACGGAAAGCCTCTCCAGTTTGTCTGACGAACCGGTTTCAGGCTCTGTCTCAGGCTGATACTGATCTTCGGCCTGACATGGCTGCTTGTCCTGTTCCAGAGGTTGCCCCTCAGTCTGCAAGATCCGGGCAGTCGCAGAGGGTGGGCTTACTGGTAGTTGGGAGCTCCAACGTCAGGCGCGTAATGGGGCCCCTTAGGGAAATGGCAGCAAGAGAGGGGAAGAAAACCAATGTGCACTCCGTGTGCATACCGGGGGGAGTCATTCCAGATGTGGAAAGGGTCCTTCCGGATGCCATGAAGGGTACAGGGTGCACCCATCTGCAGGTGGTCGCTCATGTCGGCACCAATGATGTGTGTCGCTATGGATCGGAGGAAATCCTCTCTGGCTTCCGGCGGCTATCTGATTTGGTGAAGACTGCCAGTCTCGCTAGCGGGATGAAAGCAGAGCTCACCATCTGCAGCATCGTCGACAGGACTGATTGCGGACCTTTGGTACAGAGCCGAGTGGAGGGTCTGAATCAGAGGCTGAGACGGTTCTGCGACCGTGTGGGCTGCAGATTCCTCGACTTGCGCCATAGGGTGGTGGGGTTTCGGGTTCCGCTGGATAGGTCAGGAGTCCACTACACGCAACAAGCGGCTACACGGGTAGCAGGGGTTGTGTGGCGTGGGCTGGGCGGTTTTTTAGGTTAGATGGCCTTGGGAAAGTACAGAAAGGGCAACAGCCTCAACGGGTGTGGGGCAAAGTCAGGACATGCGGGGACCAAGCAGCAATCGGTATTGTAATTGTCAACTGTCGAAGCTGCGTTGGTAAAGTACCGGAACTTCAAGCGCTGATAGAAGGCACCGAAGCTGAAATCGTTATAGGTACAGAAAGCTGGCTTAAGCCAGAGATAAATTCTGCCGAAATTTTTACAAAGGTACAGACGGTGTTTAGAAAGGATAGATTGCATGCAACCGGTGGTGGAGTGTTCATCGCTGTTAGTAGTAGTTTATCCTGTAGTGAAGTAGAAGTGGATAGTTCCTGTGAATTATTATGGGTGGAGGTTACACTAAACAACCGAACTAGGTTAATAATTGGCTCCTTTTACCGACCTCCCGACTCAGCAGCATTAGTGGCAGAACAACTGAGAGAAAATTTGGAATACATTTCACATAAATTTTCTCAGCATGTTATAGTCTTAGGTGGAGATTTCAATTTACCAGATATAGACTGGGACACTCAGATGTTTAGGACGGGTGGTAGGGACAGAGCATCGAGTGACATTATACTGAGTGCACTATCCGAAAATTACCTCGAGCAATTAAACAGAGAACCGACTCGTGGAGATAACATATTGGACCTACTGATAACAAACAGACCCGAACTTTTCGAATCTGTATGTACAGAACAGGGAATCAGTGATCATAAGGCCGTTGCAGCATCCCTGAATATGGAAGTTAATAGGAATATAAAAAAAAGGGAGGAAGGTTTATCTGTTTAGCAAGAGTAATAGAAGGCAGATTTCAGACTACCTAACAGATCAAAACGAAAATTTCTGTTCCGACACTGACAATGTTGAGTGTTTATGGAAAAAGTTCAAGGCAATCGTAAAATGCGTTTTAGACAGGTACGTGCCGAGTAAAACTGTGAGGGACGGGAAAAACCCACCGTGGTACAACAACAAAGTTAGGAAACTACTGCGAAAGCAAAGAGAGCTCCACTCCAAGTTTAAACGCAGCCAAAACCTCTCAGACAAACAGAAGCTAAACGATGTCAAAGTTAGCGTAAGGAGGGCTATGCGTGAAGCATTCATTGAATTCGAAAGTAAAATTCTATGTACCGACTTGACATAAAATCCTAGGAAGTTCTGGTCTTACGTTAAATCAGTAAGTGGCTCGAAACAGCATATCCAGACACTACGGGATGATGATGGCATTGAAACAGAGGATGACACGCGTAAAGCTGAAATACTAAACACCTTTTTCCAAAGCTGTTTCACAGAGGAAGACCGCACTGCAGTTCCTTCTCTAAATCCTCGCACAAACGAAAAAATGGCTGACATCGAAATAAGTGTCCAAGGAATAGAAAAGCAACTGGAATCACTCAATAGAGGAAAGTCCACTGGACCTGACGGGATACCAATTCGATTCTACACAGAGTACGCGAAAGAACTTGCCCCCCTTCTAACAGCCGTGTACCGCAAGTCTCTAGAGGAACGGAGGGTTCCAAATGATTGGAAAAGAGCACAGATAGTCCCAGTCTTCAAGAAGGGTCGTCGAGCAGATGCGCAAAACTATAGACCTATATCTCTTACGTCGATCTCTTGTAGAATTTTAGAACATGTTTTTTTCCCCCGTATCATGTCATTTCTGGAAACCCAGAATCTACTATGTAGGAATCAACATGGATTCCGGAAACAGCGATCGTGTGAGACCCAACTCGCCTTATTTGTTCATGAGACCCAGAAAATATTAGATACAGGCTCCCAGGTAGATGCTATTTTTCTTGACTTCCGGAATGCGTTCGATACAGTTCCGCACTGTCGCCTGATAAACAAAGTAAGAGCCTACGGAATATCAGACCAGCTGTGTGGCTGGATTGAAGAGTTTTTAGCAAACAGAACACAGCATGTTGTTATCAATGGAGAGACGTCTACAGACGTTAAAGTAACCTCTGGCGTGCCACAGGGGAGTGTTATGGGACCATTGCTTTTCACAATATATATAAATGACTTAGTAGATAGTGTCGGAAGTTCCATGCGGCTTTTCGCAGATGATGCTGTAGTATACAGAGAAGTTGCTGCATTAGAAAATTGTAGCGAAATACAGGAAGATCTGCAGCGGATAGGCACTTGGTGCAGGGAGTGGCAACTGACCCTTAACATAGACAAATGTAATGTATTGCGAATACATAGAAAGAAGGATCCTTTATTGTATGATTATATGATAGCGGAACAAACACTGGTAGCAGTTACTTCTGTAAAATATCTGGGAGTATGCGTACGGAACGATTTGAAGTGGAATGATCATATAAAACTAATTGTTGGTAAGGCGGGTACCAGGTTGAGATTCATTGGGAGAGTGCTTAGAAAATGTAGTCCATCAACAAAGGAGGTGGCTTACAAAACACTCGTTCGACCTATACTTGAGTATTGCTCATCAGTGTGGGATCCGTACCAGGTCGGGTTGACGGAGGAGATAGAGAAGATCCAAAGAAGAGCGGCGCGTTTCGTCACTGGGTTATTTGGTAACCGTGATAGCGTTACGGAGATGTTTAATAAACTCAAGTGGCAGACTCTGCAAGAGAGGCGCTCTGCATCGCGGTGTAGCGTGCTCGCCAGGTTTCGAGACGGTGCTTTTCTGGATGAGGTATCGAATATATTGCTTCCCCCTACTTATACTTCCCGAGGAGATCACGAATGTAAAATTAGAGAGATTAGAGCGCGCACGGAGGCTTTCAGACAGTCGTTCTTCCCGCGAACCATACGCGACTGGAACAGGAAAGGGAGGTAATGACAGTGGCACGTAAAGTGCCCTCCGCCACACACCGTTGGGTGGCTTGCGGAGTATCAATGTAGATGTAGATGTAGATCTACGGAGCTAGTTGGCATTTAAACTTGTACTACTGTGGTAGGCATCGGGTTCGTATCTATCTTCGGCACAATAATGCGTTCACTATGTTGTTTGTAGTAGCTTACCTGCATTCCTATTTTTTATTCAATATTAAACCTACTCCTGCATTACCACTATTTGATTTTGTATTTATAACACTGTATTCACCTGACCAAAAGTCTTTTTGCTCCTGCCACCGAATGTCACTAATTCCCACTATATCTAACTTTAACCTATCCATTTCCCTTTTTAAATTTTTTAACCTACGTTCCCGATTAAGGGATCTGACATTCCACGATCCGATCCGTAGAACGCCAATTTTCTTTCTGCTGACAACGACGTCGTCTAGAGTATTCAACGCCCGGATATCCGAATGTGTTTTATCTCCAGAATATTTTACCCAAGAGGACGCCATGATCATTTAACCATACATGTCCTCAGGAAAAATTACGGCTGAAGTTTCCCCTTGCTTTCAGCCGTTCGCAGTACCAGCACGTCAAGGCTGTTTTGGTTAGTGTTACGAGGGCAGATCAGTCAATCATCCAGACTGTTGCCTCTGCAACTACTGAAAAGGCTGCTGCCCTCTTCAGAAACCATACCTTTGTCTGGCCTCTCAACAGATGCCCCTCCATTGTGGTTGCACCTACGGTACAGCTGTCTGTATCACTGAGGCAAGCAACCATCCCCACCAACGGCAAGGTCCATGGTTCATGGGGGGTGGTGGTGAAAGGGGGGGGGGGGGGGGAAATCATATAAGTAGGAAAGAAAAACATGGTACAAGGGAGATAATTGCGATGAAACCATGGATTACAGTGGAACTACAGCAACTGAATGATAGAAGAAAGAAGTACAAAAATATTGAAGGTAATTCAGGAATACAGAGGTAAAAGTCACTTATGAGTGAAATAAATACGTATTGCAGGAAAGCTAAAGCGAAATGCCTGTGTGAAAAATGTGAAGAAATCGAAACAGAAATGATTGACGAAAGGATTGGTTCAGCATAAAGAAAACTCTAAAGCAACTTTGGTGAAATTAAAAGCAAGGGTGGCAACATTAAGAGCGCAGTGTAAATTCCACTGTTAAGTGCAGAGACAATAGTGAAAAGGTAGAAAGAGAAGAGTTCGATGTGGTTGATGACTTACCTGATGACGTGATGGAAGAAGAAACGAGTAGACAGGGAAGAGATGGAAGATCCAGTATTAGGATTCAGAACAGCTTTGGGCAGCTAAGACCAAATACGGAAGAAAGGATTGATAAAATTCCATCGGAAATTCTACGATCGTTGGGGGAAGTGACAACAAAACGATTATTCACGTTGGTGACTATAATATATGAGACTGCCGATATACCATCAAAGTTTCGGGGCCGGCCCTAGTGGCCGAGCGGTTCTAGGCGCTACAGTCTGAAGCCGCGCGGCCGCTGCGGTCGCAGGTTCGAATCCTGCCTCGGGCATGGATGTGTGTGATGTCCTTAGGTTAGTTAGGTTTAAGTAGTTCTAAGTTCTAGGGGACTGATGACCACAGCAGTTAAGTCCCATAGTGCTCAGAGCCATTTGAAGCCAAACTTTCGGGGAAACATCATCCACATAATTCCGAAGATGGCAACAACCGACAAGTGCGAGAATTATGGGACAGTCATATTTTGCCGACTTAGAAGAAGCGCTATACTAGGTGAAGTGATGCAAAATGTCCGAAGTTCTAATAAAAATAGGGGTAAATTATGGTTAAATTCAAGTAATACACCGTATGTAAAAGAAACAAGAAAGAACAATAAGACTGGAAGACTAAGAACGAATCGTTCGGATTAAAAATGGGTGTAAGACACTGATGTAGTCTTTCGACCCTACTGTTTAATTTATACATCAAAGAAGCAACGACGAGAACATAAGAAAATTTCGAGAGTGGGACTAAAATACAAGGTGAAAAGATACCATTGACAAGATTCACTGATGACATTGCCATATTCAGTGACAGTGAACGAGTTGCAGTATTTGTTGAACGAAATGAACAATCAAGTGATTGTAGGACATGGTTTGAGAGTTAGTCGAAGAAAGACGAAAGTAATGAGCAGCAGTAGAATTGAGAACGCCGAGAAACTCAATGCGGCCCGCCACGAATTCCTCTCCTGTGTCAACCTTTTCATCTCAGAATAGCATTTGCACTGTATGACCCCAATTATTGGCTGGATACAGTCTAGTCTCTGTCTTTCTCTACAGTTGATACTCTCAACAGGTATCTCTAGTACCATTGAAGTTACTCTCTCATTTCTTAAGGGATTTCTTATTTTCGTGTCACATCTTCCTGTCATTGTTTTCCACACATTCATTTTGTCGCCGATTCTGCGCAGAGCTCCTCATTCCTTACCTAATCAGTCCACCTAATTTCCAACATTTACGGCATCGCCACTTCTCAAATCTTTCTTATCTCTTCTATTCCGACTTTCGCACGGTACATATCTCACTGCGATACAATGCTGTGCTCCAAACTTACTTCGTAAAATTAAAATCTATGTTTGATATAGACTTCTCTTGGCCAGGAATTCGTTTTTTACCACCAGTCCGCTTTTCATTTCTTCCTTGCTTCATCTGTTATGGGTTATATTGCAGTCTAGGTAACACAATTCCTTAACTTCATCTACTTTATTATGCCCAGTCCTGATGTTAAGTTTCTCGCTTTTTTATATTCCTGCTACTTCTTATTTTATTCCTAAGTCACTTGAATCTCGGTATTCCTGAATTTCCCTCAACATTTTTGTACTAATTCCATCACTCAACTAAAGCACTCCGGCCGCGGTTCGTTAGTATACGTCGGACCCGCGTGTCGCCACTATCAGTCATTTCAGACCGAGCGCAGCCACACGGCAGGTCTAGTCTAGAGAGACTCCACAGCACTCGCCCCAGTTGTTCAACCGACATTGCTAGCGATCGTTCACTGTCTACATACGCTCTCATTTACAGAATCGACAGTTTAACATAGCCTTCAGCCACGTCGTTTGCTACGACCTACCAAGGCGCCATATTCAGTTACTATAATTACTTCAAGAATGTGTTCTGAACAGATAATATTGTGACTAATGTACCGTCAAGAGCGACGTTCATCATTAATGGATTTAAGTTAAGTATCAAACTAATTACATCCGCTTTCTGAATTATCATTCCTTGTCATGTTCCAGACATCAAGTCAGTATAGGTCTTCCCTCCTTACGCCAGCCTGCGTGACATAAAACGCATGCATTTCGGCCTCCACTCGTAACACGGTGTTAATACAAAAGAACTCTATTAGACATTCCCCTCTCTCGTTTCTGTTACCAAGTCTATATTGACCCTTAAGCTTTTCTCCTGCTCCCTGCCCTACAATCGCATTCAAATCTCCAATCACTACTAGATTTCCATCTGCCGTTACGAACTGAATTGCCTGTACAGTGTCATCACATACTTTCCCTATCTCTTTCACTTCAGCTTACAACATCGTCATGTATACCTTAACAATGGTTGTCAGTTTGTTGTCGACTCTGATGAGAGCAACCCTATCACCGAACTATTCACAGTAACTCACTTCTGAACTACCTTCGTATTCATTATGAGTCCTACTCCGTTATAATGTTGCTGTTGGTGTTACCCTATACTCATCTGACCATAAATCATTGACCTCGTTGCACTTCACTTCACTTACCCTACACTATATCTTGACACAGCCTTAGAATTTTGATTTTCAGACTTGTTACCTCCTACCATGTTCAGTCTCCTAACCTCCCACACATCGTCTCACATAACCTTATCATTTCGTTAGTAGTTCAACCTTTTTCTTATGTACATTCTCCCTTGGTAGTCCCCTCTTGGAGATCCAAATGAGGCACTAGTCCGAAATCTTTTGCCGGAGAAGACATCATCATCACACTTTTTCAATTACAGTCCCCCATCTTATGGATACACCTTATGCGTCTCTATTGCTTGAATTTAATTGCCTTGTGTATTCTCCTCCTGTTCATCCTCTTCCTTCCTTTCGGGCCAGTTTCCCTCCTCTGTGCCAAGAGTCTAAACTCAAGCTCTGATCGCTCTCCGCCCTTCTTGACAAGACGTTTGGCGGAATGAGGGGGACTTCTTATACCCGAAGTCTTCAGTCGCCATTGCTGATGTTTTTTTTTTTTTTTTACTTTATTGTTATTTTAAAACCTGTACAACAGGCAGGCTGTCAGCAGCACACTACGCTGCTCTTCAGCCATAGAAGACACAAGCAGCAAAAACAGGGAGAAGACACATAAGTCACAGAGCGGTGGGCAATAAAACAGGAGACACATAGAGACAATCACGGAGCCGTTCACACTCGTCGATAATCCACACTGCTAGCTGATGAGACGACGCACAACCACTGAAGATGATGATGGCACTGGTGAACGATGGAGGGGACGGTGAACACTAAACACTAAACACTAAACACACAAAACACTGATGGCGGCGACCTCCGGCGCGCGAATGTCCACGTAACGTGTGCGAGTCCGGGGACCTGCCAAGAAGGGTAGAAGGGGGAGGTGGGGGAGAGGGGAGAAAAAGGATGCCGATGGCTGAGGAGTCGGGGGCAGGAGGAGAGGAACAAGGGAGGGGAGGCCCGGGGGAGGAGGGGGGGAGAAAAGGAGGAGGGAGGGAAAAGGGAGAGGAGGGAGGGAGGGTGCCCGGAGGAATAAGTACAGGAGGAGGGCGGGAGGATCAAAGTTGGTAGGAGGGGTAGATGGATATTGCTGATGATCTTTATTCAATATTTAAGCAGTGGCGGGGTTCTAAACCAGAACAGAGAACGTTTCGATTACTAGTCAAACACGCTACCCCTAGACCATGAGATTTGAAGATTGGTGTTGCAATTTGCGTGGACTAGTAAGGTAAGGCAAAAGGAGTTTCTCTGCAGAATCGGCTAGACGAGGGACATACGCAAAACACTAACAGGAAGAAGGGATAAGTTAACGGGACATCTGTCAAGACATCAGAGAATGACCTTGATAGCACTAGAGGGAACTGTAGAGGGTAAAATTTATAAGGGGTGACAAGGATTAGAACACATCAAGCAAATACTTGAGGACATAGGTTGCAATTGCTACTCTGATATGAAAAGGTTGGCACAGGAAAGGAATAGGTGGCGGACCACATCAAATCAATCGCAAGACTGATGAATCAACAAAAGTTTTTTACCCGAAGTCTTTTGCTTCTAGAGCTAATATTTTGTGTCTTCAGCGTATAATGAACTAAAATTTTTACCTTGTGAATAATAATAATTATAATAATAACAATAATATTTGTAATAGCAATCAGAAATACATATATATATCACACTGCATGTCCTTGCCTCTAAACAACTGTATGTATACTCAGAGTTCCCAAAGGTCCCCTCCATTTACAGTCCATTATCTTCTTTCAGTTTTATTTTTGCATGCAGAACTTTGTTTGCAATCCTGTACATTATTTAATCTGAAGTGAGAATAACAGAAATTTATTTGCGTCTGTGGTGATATCTTTCTCGAGATCGCTATAAAGAAGCAAAGTTAATAACTTGCGTATGAAAACGGATTTCAAGTGAAAATGCCGCTTTTCAAGAGTTTCGAATCTACACACTAGCTGTAAAAAGCAGTTTAGCCCAGGCTCGAACCACGTCACGTCGCTGGACTGTCTCTAAGCCCAGACTCGAACCACGTCACGTTGCTGGACTGTCTCTTGCAGTATTTATGCCCAGAGTTGTGCAACGCCGGAGCACAGCGCAGCAGTCGCTGAGCGACAGACTGCTCGTTGTGACTGCCACACACGCTAACGCTGACCTCGGAACTCGCTCCGCTGTTGCAACTCATTTTCTCGCCTACTTGTCGAAAGCGGAATGTGGGAGAGAAACTGTCGCACATTACATCTAAAATGGCTGTCAGGGTGGCCGAGCGGTCCAAGGCGCTGCGTTCAGGTCGCAGTCCACTTCTGTGGGCGTGGGTTCGAATCCCACTCCTGACAAAAATTTTTACGAAGGTCGTTTGATTCTAATTTTTGCGCATGTCGATAAACCTGTAACCAGGAACGTAGAGACCGCATAGGTGTGTTGCCAAATCTCATTACAAAGTATGTGGCAGATTGCGTTGATGGTTCCCTGCGATATCATAGCGTATGATTTAAAAATAGGAACGATTATTCAATACTTTTCGTTACCTGAAATTATGGTGGAATTAAAATAACAAATGTGGGTCGAGTAAGCGAGACTCCACTGAGGTTCAGCAGCCACATCAGTAGTGCACAGTTAATCCTAGAGCCTGCAAGGCCACGTTAGATGTTGGGGCACTAAAAGCCGCTGTGTTGCTGTATTTCTGTGCTCATCATCAACACTACCAGCATGGAAGTCTCATGAATGTAAATAAACATCAATTTTTTTTTTTTTTTTGTATCCGCTATAACTACATCCATCTTCGGCGTAGAATCACCACCCACTTCATCCACACACCTTTCAGAACCATCGTGCAAGAAGACGTATTTCATGTCATGTAGGACACTTAGAAATGTGTGAGGCGTGTTTGGATATTCCATGCAAAACTAAAAACTACTTATGTGTTTCGGGTAAACTTTTCTTATTTTACGACATAGTCTTCTTTTAGGCTTATACACTTCGTCCAACGCTTTTCTGATTTGTTGGTCCCTTCCGAATAATAGGAATTGTTCAGGTCTGCAAAATAGCTATTAGTTGCTCCAATTACCTCCTTGTTTGAATAAAATCATTGTCCTGTCTGACTTTTCTTCAATTTGGGAACAAGTACTAGTTCGAGAGAGTCAAGTCTAGAGAATAGGGGTCATGAGAAACGAGATAGAATTCTATCTCTATTAATTCTGTGACCACAACTGCTGAGGTCTGTGCTAGTGCATTGTTGTGATGGAAAAGGACTTTTTGTGACCCAATCTTCGGCGTTTTTCTTGCAGCTCGGTTTTCAAACGGTCCAGTAACGATGAATAATATACATGTGTAATGGTTTTACCGTTTTCCAGATAGTCGATGAGTATTATCCCTTGTGAATCGCCAAAGAGTGTCCATACACTTTCTGGCTGAAGGATTGGTCTTCGTCTTTTATGGTGCAGTGGTGCAGCCTCTCCCTTGGTAACCCATTGTTTAGATTGTTGTTTGGACTCAGGAGTATAGTAATGTATCCATGTTTCATCCACAGTGACGAAAGGACGCTTTAAGTGCTGCGGATTCTTTCTGAACAGCTGCAAACCATCCTTGCAGCACTAAACGATTCAGTTTTTGTTCAATAATGAGCAATTGCGGCACGCATCTTGTGGTTAGCTTTCTCATATCCAAATAATTATGCAAAATATTGTGTACCCATTCATTCGAGATGCCCACAGCACTAGAAATCCGATGCACCGTAACTCTTGTGTCATCCATCTCAATATCATGGATTTTATCAATGATTTCTGGAGTCGTAACATCCACAGGTCGTCCAGAAAGTTCAGCACAATTTGAGCCCACAAGACCACTCGAAACTTTTGAAACCACGTATAAACTGTTTTAATCGATGGTGAACCATCTGTTATGGGTTATATTGCAGTCTAGGTAGCACAATTCCTTAACTTCATCTACTTTATTATGCCCAGTCCTGACGTTAAGTTTCTCGCTTTTTTATATTCCTGCTACTTCTTATTACTTTCGTCTATCTTTCTTATACTGTCACTCAGATCTTGAAACACTTCTCAACTTTGACGGTAGCAATGTCATCAACGATTCTTGTCGTAATACTCTTTTACCTCGAATACTTATCCATACTGCGGCAGTTTGCTTTAATTTCCGTTATAGCCTCTTCGATGTATTGACTAACAATTGGGGCGAGAGACTAAATCCTTGGTTCATATCCTTTTTAAACTGAGCCATTCGGTCTTGGGCTTTCGGTCTTACTGTTCCCTTTTGGTTCTTGCCCGTATTGTATATTACCCGCATTTCTAATAGCTTACTCCTACTTTTCTCGGAATTTCAAACATCTTGCACTATAGTTTAATTTATCGAGTGCCTTTTCCACGTCGACAAAGCCTGTGAAAATATGATATATCTTCGGTCTTCCTTCTATAATCATCTCAATGTCAGGACTGCCTTCCTGATGTTTTTACAACTCCTAAAGCCAAAATAATCGTCATTTAATAGATCCTCATTTATCTTTTCCATTCTTCTGCATATTAACCTTGTCAACGACTTGGAACCAAGATCTTTTAAAATTACTGAGCAATAGTTTTTGCACATGATGGCTCTTGCTATCTTCGGAATTATGTGGATGATGTCTCTCCAAATGCTTGGTGGTATATCACCAGCCTCATACATTCTATACACGAATGTGAATAGTCAGTTTTTTGCCACTTCTTCCGATCATTTTAGAAATTTCGATGTAAGGTTATCTGTCCCTTCTGCCTTATTTAGTTGTAAGTCATCCAAAGCTGTTTTTTATTTCTATCCACAGTTTTCTGATTTATCATGTCTTCAGAGAAGTTCTACCCTCATAGAGAATTTCAGTATAGTCCTTCTACCTATTTGATCTCTCCTCTGCATTTAACAATGGAATTTTCACTGCTGTATTAACGTTACTGCCCTTGCTTTTATGCTATGGAGGCAGGTTCGAATCCTGCCTTGGGCATGGATGTGTGTGATGTCCTTCGGTTAGTTAGGTTTAAGTAATTCTACGTTCTAGGGGACTGATGACCACAGATGTTAAGTCCCATAGTACTCAGAGCCATTTGAACCTCGCTTTTATTTTCCCAAAGAATCTTTTTTTTTTTTTTACCTTTCTTTATGCTAAGCCATTCCTTCCCACAGTCATTCCTTCTTCGGTTTCTTCCCATTTTTCAAGCAGTCATTTCGCTTGAACTTTAATGCGTTTCCTATTTATTTTAAAACTAAGTGACATGCATCTCGCTATTCCTCAATTTCCCTCAACATATTTGTACTTCTTCCATCAATCAGCAGAAGCACTTCTTGTGTTATGTATAGTTTCTCCACAGTCACGTTAGTTGTATGAATGTTTTACTTACCAACTTCTATCATTACCATTTTTAGTTATGTCCATTCACCTTCAACTGTACTACCTCCTGAGCTATTCATTACCTCAGTATCTATAGTCTGTGAGAACATCGAGCACACCTCTTCATTTGTCAGTACCTCCACATTTCACGTCTTTGCTTATTCATTATTCCTGAATATTCTCTTAATCTTCAGCCTACTTTTAATTATTTCTAATTTGTGAACTTAATCTATATTTGCTCCTGGGTACACCTTACAGTCCACTATATGAATTGGAAATCTCCTCCTACTCATTAAGTGATCGAACTGAAGTCTTCCTGTATCTCTTGCCCATTTCCAAGTACACCTCCTCCTGTTGTGATTCTTGAACTGAATTAGCTGAACTTCGTTGTAGAACTCTATTAGTCTTTCCTGTGCCACGTTTCTATTACTAAGCCCATATTATCCCTTAAGCCTTTCTCCTGCTCCCTCCCCCTACAATCGCATTCAAATCTCCAATCACTATTAGATTTCCATATGCCTTTACCAACTGAATTACCTGCTCAGTGTCGTCACATGCTTTCCCTATCTCTTTCACATCAGCTTGCAACATCGGCATATATACCAGAACAATTGTTGTCGATTTGCTGCCAATTCTGATGAGAGCAATCCTATCAACGAACTGTTCACAGTAACTCACTTCAGAACTACCTTCGTATTCATAATGAGTCCTACTCTGTTATACCCTTTCTGTTGGTGTTGGTGTTACCATCTGACCATAAATCCTTGTCCTCGTTGCTCTGCACTTCACTTACCCTACACTACATCTTGCCAGAGCCTTAGCATTTTGATTTTCAGACTTGCTAGCTCCTACCATGTTCAGTCTTCTAACCTCCCACACATCGTCTCGCATAACCTTATCATTTCGTTAGTAGTTCAACCTTTTTCTTATGTACATTCTCCCTTGGTAGTCCCCTCTTGGAGATCCAAATGAGGCACTAGTCCGAAATCTTTTGCCGAAGAAAACATCTACATCACACTTTTTCACTTACAGTCCCCCGTCATATGGATACACCCTATATGTCTTTATTGCTGTGGTTTTCATTGCCTTCTGTATTCTCCTCCTGTTCATCACCTTCCGTCTTTTAGGGGCAAATTCCCTCCTCTGTGCCAAGAGTCTAAACTGAAACTCTGATTCTTCTCTGCCCTTCTTCAAAAGATGTTTGGCGGAATGAGGAGGACTTCCTATGCCCGAAGTCTTCAGTCGCCATTGCTGATTATCTTTATTCAATATTTAAGCAGTGGCAGAGCTCTAACCCAGAACAGAGAACGTTTTGATTATTAGTCACACACGCTACCCCTAGACCATGCGATTTGAAGATGGGTGTTGCAATTTGTGTGGACTGGTAAGGTAAGGAAAAAGGAGCTTCTCTGCAGAATCGGCTAGACAAGAGACATACGCAAAACACTAACAGGAAGAAAGGATAAGTTAACAGGACATCTCTCAAGACATCAGAGAATGACCTCCATAGCACTAGAGGGAACTGTAGAGGGTAAAAATTATAAAGGGTGACAAGGATTAGAATACATCAGGCAAATAATTGACGACATAGGTTGCAATTGCTACTCTGATATGAAAAGTTTGGCACAGGACAGGAATGCGTCGCGGACCACATCAAATCAATCGCAAGACTGATGACTCAACAGAAGTTAATTACACAAAGTCTTTCACTTCTAGAGCTCATCTTTTGTGTCTTCAGTGTATAATGAACTACATTTTTTTCCTCGTGAATAATATCAATAATATTAGTAATAGCAATCAGAAATACATGTATATCACATTGCATTTTTTTGCCTCTAAACATCTGTATGTATACTCAGAGTTCCAGAAGATTCCCTCCATTTAGAGCCCATTACTTTCTTTCAGTTTTATTTTTGCATGCAGAACTTTGTTTGCAATCCTGTACATTATTTAATCTGAAGTGAGATATCAGTAATTTATTCGCATCTGTGGTAATATCTCTTTCGAGATCGCTATAAAGAAGCAAACTTAATAACTTGCGTATGAAGACGGATTTCAAGTGAAAATGCTGCCTTTCAAGAGATTCGAATCTACACACTAACTGTAAAAAGTAGTTTAGCCCAGACTCGAACCACGTCACGTCGCTGGACTGTCTCTTGCAATATTTACGCCCAGAGTTGTGCAACGCCAGAGCACAGCGCAGCAGTCGCTGAGCGACAGACTGCTCATTGTGACTGCCACACACGCTAACGCTGACATCGGAACTCGCTCCGCTGTTGCAACTCATTTTCTCGCCTACTTGTCGAAAGCGGAATGTGGGAGAGAAACTGTCGCACATTACATCCTTAACGGCTGTCAGGGTGGCAGTTTCTTTTTTTTTTGGTTGGGTTTAAGGGCGCTCAACTGCTGAGGTCATTAGCGCCCAGTCACTGTTGTTAGAGCACATGGAATCTGGTAAAACTCAAGGGGATGGGGGGACACCAGAAGGACCTGACAAAGATGCAGATAAAATAAGTAAAAAGGTTAAATGTCTTTGGACAAGCCAGTTAAAGTTATAAAACGAAGAATACGAGCAGCTGCTCGAGCGTCATCAGCTAAAACATCCGGTAAAGTATATGGCAGGGACAGGACAACACGAAATTGACTAAAAAGGGGACACGACAATAAAACATGGCGCACTGTTAATGCCTGACCACAAGGGCACTGCGGGGCTGGGTCACCAGAGAGCAGGTAGCGGTGGCTAAACCGGCAATGCCCAACCCGCAACCTGGTCAGAAGGACCTCCTCGCGCCGAGATGGGCAGGAGGATGTTGTCCAAGCAGTTGGGAGCGGTTTTCCCGCCCGGAGCTTGTTTCCTTGGAGGGATGACCAAGCATCCCACCACAACGACACAAGCCTCTTACATACATCCCCACGAACGTCAGATGACGGCACACAATGGGAGGCTGGCCGAGGCAGGAGGACTGCAGCCTTGGCTGCAGCATCCGCAGCCTCATTCCCAGGCACTCCTACATGTCCGGGAACCCACAGAAAGCTGACAGAACCACCATTATCAGCGAAAGAATGGAGGGACTGCTGTATCCGTTGAATCAAGGAATGGACCGGATAGGGAGCTTCAAGGCTCTGAAGAGCACTGAGGGAGTCAGAGCAGAGTACATACGATGAATGGCGCTGGCGGCGGGCATACTGAACGGCCTGATGGAGAGCAAAAAGCTCGGCCGTAAAGCTGGAACATTGGTCGAGGAGCCGGTATTTAAAGGTGGCGGCCCCGACGACAAAGGCACAGCCGACACCATCGTCTGTTTTGGAGCCATCGGTGTAAATAAAGGTGTGACCGGCAAGTCGAGCACAAAGTTCGACAAACCGTGAGCAATACACTGCAGCCGGAGTACCCTCCTTCGGGAGTGAGCTGAGGTCGAGATAAATATGAACCGGAGCCTAGAGCCAAGGTGGAGTCGGGCTCTCACCCTCTCTGAAGGTGGTAGGGAGGGCACAATCCAATTGTCGAAGCAGGCGACGGAAGCGGACTCCGGGGGGCAGCAGGGCAGACACATACAACCCGTACTGACGGTCGAGAGAATCGGCGAAGAAGGACTTGTAAGAGGGGTGGTCGGGCATAGACAACAGCCGGCAGGCATACCGACACAGCAGTACGTCGCGCCAGTAGGTCAATGGTAACTCAGCAGCTTCAGCATAAAGACTCTCGACAGGACTAGAGTAGAACGCTCCGGTCACAAGACGTATCCCCCGATGGTGGATGGAGTTGAGCCGGCGTAAGAGGGATGGCCGAGCGGATGAGTAGACGAAGCTCCCATAATCCAGCTTCGATTGGACTATGGACCGATACAAGCGAAGCAGGACAGTGCGATCCGCTCCCCAAGATGAACCGCTAAGAACTCAGGACATTAAGGGAACGTGTACAACGGGCCACCAAATAAGAGACATGTGGAGACCAACACAGTTTCCTGTCCAACGTGAGCCCTAGAAACTTAGTTGTGTCCACAAATGGGAGAACAACGGGACCGAGATGTAAGGATGGCGGAAGGAACGCTTCATATCGCCAAAAGTTGATACAAACCGTCTTCTCTTCATAGAACCGGAAGCCATTTGCCACCCTCCAAGAGTAGAGGCTGTCTAGACAACGCTGAAGGCAGCGCTCCAGGAGGCATGTTCTCTGGGCACTGCAGTAGATCGCGAAGTCATCGACAAAGAGAGAGCCTGAGACATTAGGTGGAATGCAATCCATAATTGGATTGATCGCTCAAGACGGAGCCCTGAGGCACTCCGTTCTCCTGGAGGAAGACGTCGGACAATACGGAACCCACACGTACCCTAAACTTTCGATCCGTTAAAAAGGAATCAATAAAAAGGGGCAGGCGACCGCGTAGGCCCCACCTGTGCATAGTGCGGAGGATACCTCCTCTCCAACAGGTATCATAAGCCTTCTCCAAGTCGAAGAACACGGCTACCGTTTGGCGCCTTCGCAAAAAGTTGTTCATGATGAATGTCGACAAGGTCACAAGGTGGTCAACAGCGGAGCGGCGGCGACGAAAGCCGCATTGGACATTAGTAAGTAGTCATCGAGATTCAAGAATCCAGACTAACCGAGCATTAACCATGCGCTCCATCACCTTACAGACACAGCTTGTAAGAGAAATGGGGTGGTAACTAGAAGGAAGGTGTCTATCCTTCCCGGGTTTGGGTATAGGAACAACAACGGCGTCACGCCAACGCATGGGGACTTGACCTTCGGTCCAGACGCGATTGTAGGTACGAAGAAGGAAGCTTTTGCCCGCCGGAGAAAGGTGTGCCAGCATCTGAACGTGAATAGCATCTGGCCCCGGAGCAGAGGACCGAGACAGTGCAAGCGCACGTTCGAGTTCCCGCATAGTAAAGGGGGCATTATAAGTTTCCAAATTCTGCGAGTGGAAGGAAGGTCGCCGAGCCTCTTCTGCCTCTTTCCTGGGAAGGAAGGCAGGATGGTAATGGGCGGAGCTTGAAACCTCCGCGAAAAAGCGGCCAAAGGCGTTGGAGACAGCCACAGGATCAACAAGGACCTCATTACCTGAGGTCAGGCCAGGTACTGAGGAGTGGGCCTTAGTGCCCGACAGCCGGCGCAGGCTACCCCAAACGACGGAAGAGGGAGTAAAACTGTTAAAGGAGCTGGTGAAAGAGGCCCAACAAGCTTTTTTGCTGTCTTTGATGACTCTACGGCATTGCGCTCGGAATCGTTTGTATTCAATACAATTCGCCAACGTAGGATGGCGGCGAAAGGTGCGTAAAGCACGTTGTCGAGCACGGATAGCGTCCCTACAAGCCTCGTTCCACCAGGGGACGGAAACGCGACGTGAAGAAGAAGTAGTACGAGGAATGGAACGTTCAGCAGCATTGATGATAACAGCCGTGAGGTATTCGACCTGACTGTCACAACTGGGAAAATCGTGGTCCGGAAAGGTCGCCAGGGAGGAGTAAAGTCCCCAGTCAGCTTTCAGTATGTTCCAGCTCGAAGGACGTGGGGATGGGGTGTGGTGCAGGAGACGAACGACACAGGGGAAGTGGTCGCTCGAATAGGTGTCAGAAAGGACATACCACTCGAACCGACGGGCAAGAGTGGTAGAACAGATCGAGAGGTCCAAGTGGGAGTAGGTATGAGTAGAGTCCGAGAGGAAAGTCGGGGCGCCGGTATTGAGGCAGACAAGATTGAGATGGTTGAAGACATCCGCCAAGAGTGAGCCTCTTTGACAGGATGCAGGAGAGCCCCAAAGGGGATGATGGGCATTGAAGTCGCCAAACAATAAGAATGGCGGGGGGAGCTGAACGATCAGGTGCATCACGTCAGCCCGACTAACAGCAGATGACGGTGGAGTGTAGATGGTACAAACTGAAAAAGTAAAAGCAGAAAGAGTAATGCAGACAGCTATTGCTTGGAGTGGGGTGGTCAATGGGATGGGATGGTAATAGACATCGTCCCGAACGAGCAACATCACCCCACCATGAGCTGGGATACCGTCCACAGGGGTGAGGTCATACCACTCCAAGGTATAGTGGGTAAAGGCAATACGGTCAGTCGGGCGCAACTTGGTTTCCTGGAGACCAAGGACGAGCGGACAGTGCAGGCAGAGGAGCGGTTGTAATTTTTCCAGATTAGATCGAATACCTCTTATGTTCCAATGAAACAACGCCATCGCTAGTCAAAAAGTTGGGGGAACGAGACGGGGGAAGAGCTGGTCACCTCGACGGCCGCGGACGGCCAGGTTGCGAGGGAACAACGCTACAACCGACAGGAGGCGGATCCGGTTCCATCGACTCGTCGCCAGCTGCGGCCGCTGTCCCTGGTTGTGTAGGAGGGGCCGCATCATTTGCCGATGAAAGGCCGGCGGAACGCCTGGCAGCAGAGCGTCCCGGCGAAACTGAGGACGGCTGGGAGCAGCGACTCACGGATGGAGCGTCAGACGAAACGCGCCGGGGTGGAGAGGGGGATAGAGACTTCTTCTTGGAGGCCTTCTTGGAAGGCCGAGGCAGCACAGGGATGGTGGGCTGGACCCGAAGAAGGTCCTCACGCGCGGGGTTCGTTTTGGAACGCCGGACCTCGGAAGCTGGGGTCCGGAACGTTTCCCCGATGGGCGCGTGAGAAGAGGATCGATTCTCAGATGGCGTGGGGGGAGGAGGAGGAGGAGGAGGAAGGGTGGCCCCTGAGGCTGAAGGGGTGGGGGCCACGGGGGAGGAGGATTTGGAAGGGAGGGATTTGGGAGGCGGAGGCAAAGCCCCCTGATGGGCGGAGGAGGTGGAGGGGGGACAGGATAGGGGTGAGGATACAGCGGAAGGAGTGGACACAACTGAGGCAAACGAAGTGGTCAATGGCATGGGATGGAGGCGGTCATACTTCTTCCTGGCCTCAGAATAAGAGAGCCGATCCAAAGTTTTGATTTCTTGTATCTTCTTCTCCTTCTGATATGCGGGGCAGTCTGAGGATCTAGGCGAGTGGACGCCAGGACAATTAATGCACCGAGGTGGTGGGGTGCATGTATGTTCCTCACGAAGAGGACGTCCACAATCGCCACAAAGGGGCTCAACCTCACACCGTGACGACATGTGCCCAAAGCGCAAACACCTAAAACAGCGAATAGGAGGCGGGACGTAAGGTCGCACGTCACACCGGTAGCACATCACCTTTACCTTCTCCGGGAGAACGTCCCCTTCGAAGGTGAGGATAAAGGCCCCGGTGTCGATGCGACGGTCTTTGGGGCCGCGCTGGACTCGCCGGACGAAATGCACGCCTCGGCGCTCCAGGTTGGCCCTGAGCTCCTCATCAGATTGTAGCAGGAGGTCACGATGAAAAATAACCCCCTGCGTCCTATTTAGTGCCAGATGTGGGACAATGGATACTGGGATGTCCTTTAGGCGGTCGCACGCCTGGAGCGCCGCCGACTGTGTGGCGGAGGTGGTCTTGATAAGAACGGACACTGAACACATCTTGCTGAGAGCCTCGATTTCCCCGAAGATGTCCTCAATGTGCTGAACAAAGAACATGGGCTTGGAGGTGGCGAATGTCCCCCCATCGGTTCGAGAACAGACCAAATAGTGGGGGAAGTACTTCGCCCCAAGCCGGTGGGCCTGTCCCTCCTCCCATGGAGTGGCCAAGGGGGAAAGGGCAGGAGAACCAGGACTAGAAACGGTACCTTTTCTTTTGAAAGACTCGGCCGCAGAGCGACCTGATACGTGTTGACATTTCATCTGCGAAACGTCCGCTCCGATACCACCCACTCCGACCAGGGGCTCTCCCCACAGGCGCCACCCAGGAGCAGCAATGGCCACCTGGCAGGATGACCATTGTCGGGAGTCCTGATGCCCCAAGGAGATGGGCATCTACTCCTTGGCCGACGTGGTGAGGGTGCAGCTCAGGTATCGGCAGTACGATCCCTGTGTTGTCAGGGGGCTACAACCTAGAGGGTACATGACGACCCCACCACAACGGGCTGGCTACCGTGCTGGATTTCTGGTGCCATGGAAAGTCCATCATGATCGCTGGGGCAGATGGAGATCCACTATGGGCGTAACTTGGATAACCCATCAGGCGTTTAGGCCCAATTTGAGGAATAGTGGGTATGGTTACAACGCCAGTGCAATACTGAGTGCCAAGATCTTAGTGCACTTAGGACCAGTGGTACACCACATAAGGTGTCCTTCCCCAAAAGGCTCGTACTTCAGTAGAATTTTGAAAAATGGAGGTCAAACCCCAAGGGGGACCATCACATGGAAGGCTGAAACGGTTGAAACTCCTTTTAGTCACCTCGTATGGCAGGCAGGAATACCTCGGGCCTATTCTTACCCCGGACCCGCAGGGGGGTCAGGGTGGCCGTGCGGACACAGTCAGATCACAGCCGTGCTAGTGTGCGGAGCTGTTCCGCGCGCTGTCCGACGCTCCGCTGTTGGCGGTGTTTACTTCCACATCGTGGTGTTTGTGTCTATCGAGTCCAGTACTAACGTACACCATGGCGCACTCGTACCGCCGTGCAACGAGCAAAGTAACATTTAAGGCCTAACATCCACGACCCAGAGCTTTCGAAGTCAAACAGTTCATCGATGAGGATCTACGTTTGAACCCCCAGGACGGAATCGGCATACATTTTTCCATCACGGATAGTGTTACCTACATCAAGATGTCAACAGACGAAATTTGCAGTGACATAATTCATCGTCATGCCACTGGGCTCAAATTTAAACACTCTGATGGACATATGGGTGCTGTGACAGTCGCCCATGCTGGATTCGGTGTCCGGACATTGCGGGTGTTTGAGCTCCCGGTCGAGGTACCTCAGGATGTGGTCATTGCCGCTTTCCAACCATACGGAACCGTCTTGGGTCACGTCGTGGAGAAGTGGCAAACATTTGCGACCTACCCCGTATGAAATGGCGTCCGGCAAATAAAAATTGAGCTGACGAAACATGTCCCATCGTACCAGCTGATTGGCGGTGCTAGGGCCATCGTCATGTACGATGGACAGCCACGAACGTGTGCAGGATGTGGCCAGGAGGGACATGTACGTTCCGAATGCTTACACCGCCGTTTAATACAGACGCTGTTACGCGAAGAGACCCAGGCTTCGACGGTCACGTCCTTACCCATCACATATGCCAAGGTTGCACAGGACCCCATCGTACCAATCTCAATTGCGCAAGCAGCATCGTCAACGCCACCCGCCGCGGCACAACGCGCCAACGACACAAGCACGGCGTCGCCTACAGTGATCGCTTCAGGAACGTCCGGGTTGCAGACCGAAACCGATGTTCCTGTTGGAACCATGGACGTCGACCTCGGTGCCGACGTCTGCCTTTGCCCAGACGGGTTCGGCGTCAGACGACGGGCGACCACATTCTGATTCAGAAGGCCACATCAGAAAACAGCGGTCGCCTCGCAAACACCGGAAACGACGACGAACGCCTTCCGATGACGCCCTTTCTCAGACGGCCCCGCAAGATGTCGACCTGTTGTTTGACGATGATCTCCCACATTGCGTCCAGTCACGCGATGCAGCAGCAACAGGCGCCCCCCCCCCCCTCCCCCCCTGTGACGCCTCTTCTCCCAGTTCGGAACGTGTCCTCGCCGTTGTCAACGAATGATGACGGCGGTCCCCTTGCCACTCATGTTGTGGAATCCACAACACCTGTTCCGGAAGTACGTGACCGTCACATGTCCACGTCGTCAGCTTCCTGGGTCGATGACGTTGAAGAAGAAGCGGAACAGACTGCCAGCGTGTCTGCACAGGAGTCCACCTCGGCGACACTGTGGCTGGCGCCCCGCCAGTTATTATCACGACGGCGGGACCACCGGCTGGTCTCCAACTGCCGGCTACTTATACCGTACGTTCTGCAAATACTGAGGATGGCCGTACACAGCAATATCGCAGCGCCACGATGAATCTTGCCACCATTCGTGCCCCCCATAAACTGGCTATGTTCAGAGACACTATTTACTCTGCGGATGTGGATATTGCACTCTTACAAGAGGTGTTTGTGGCTGACTTCCTAGTTCCCACCGGATACAACGCCCATGTTTCCCCCGCATCCGACACCGGTAGCGGCGTCGCCATACTGCTATGCGACAGACTCCCTGGAGAGGACGTCATCTACCACCCCACTGCGCGAGGTATGGCCCTCACACTGTTCGGCGTGCATATTATTAATATCTTCGCTCCGTCCTGCACTGGCCACCGTCATGACCGACAAACTTTTTTTGCCGAAAGCGTCACACCCCTCTTCACCGGTCCGCAGGACGATTTGGTACTCGGTGGGGATTTTAACTCGAAGCAAGAGCCCGCAGACCAATTCTCGCGACATTCCCTTTGTGCATCTCTCTCAGTGGTCATCGACCGTCTACGACTTGTTGACACATGGAAGAAGCTCCACGGAATTCAACCGGGCTATACATTCTACACCTCTCACTTGTCAAGCCGCATAGATTGCATCTACGTTACCCGCTCCCTTGCTGATGGCACACGTCAAGCAGAAGTCTGGCCCTTGGCCTTTTCAGACCATGATGCGTACTTCTGTGACGTCACTCTCGCCAGACAGCGAGTGTGGCATAGTCGTGGTCTGTGGAAACTCAATGTCGCTCACCTGACCTCCTCAGACTGTCGCCGTATGGTCGAAGAAGCGTGGGCACGCTGCCACCATCGTCGATAAGCCTATGACTCCACCTTATCATGGTGGCTCTCCTGTGCAAAGCCGACCCTCAGGAAGACTCTGATGAGTTATGGGAAGGAATTAAAGGCGTGGCAAACTCAACCCTGCACTCCTACTACACCATACTACGTGACTGTACGACGATGCCTTTCTTGCCAGCCTGGCAGTCGACGGTGCATCGCACGAAGGCGCAGATGTCCTTGATCATGCGGCGTCACTTGGAAGGCACTGTAGTCCGTTCTCGAGCTTCTAATCGAATCCCTCAAGAACGTCCGTCAATGCACCACCTCCTTCAGGAAAGACAATGATGACGACGAGCTCTGATCCAAGTCCTCACTGATGTGGAAGGACGCCGGCACGACACTCAACAAAGCATCGGTTGTACTCTCCATGCTCATTTTGCCAGGCTATACGCAGCCGTACCGCATTCTGTAGCACTGATCACAAAAGTCGCTCAGCTTACTCCGAACACTCTTCCGGAGGATGCAGTGCATGACCTCCAAGACGTCGTAACCACAGATGAAATGGTAGATCCTATTAAGGCGGGTTCCGATAACAGATCTCCTGGACCTGACGGTATACCCATCGAATTTTATAAAAGTTTTCACTATTTGTTGGCTTCCACGTGGACGGCAATCGCACAAGAGCTGATGTCACCAATGACAGTGGTCCGGAGCACCTTTCTAGAAGTCATTATTATCCCCCTTACATAAACTGCGCGGGTTATCGAGGGTCCAGGACTATCGACCAATTACTTTGCTCAACAGCGACATGAAAATATTCACACGGCTACTGGCATCGCGACTCAAGAAGGTTGCACGTTACGTCACACCCTGCGACCAGACTTCCCTAGGAGGCGACAGCAACATCCGTACGGCCCTTTGCCGTTACAGAGACATGATAGCATTAGCGCATTATCAGCGCCTCCATGGCGCCTTGGCTTCACTGGACTTTAGCCACTTCTATTTACGGACAGTTCTTCAGCGTATGGGTTTTCCTGGCGGTATTGTCACAGTCGTTACGCGCCTGTTGAGTAGTGCAACCTCTCAAATCATGTACAATGGTCGCCTAACACCGCCCCTGGTCATCGCACGATCTGTGCGGCAAGGCTGCCCTCTTTCCACGATTTTGTATGCTGTCGCCTTGGAACCAGTGATCAAGGGCATGTGCCAACGTTTGGAAGGTATAGCTGTGCACAGCCACCATTTTTGTTGTACAGCCTACGCAGATGACATAGTACTATATCTGTGCAGCGAAGATGAAGTACGAGCAGCACTGACATGGGTGGCGACTGTAAGTAGGCTGTTTAGGTTCTTATATTGGTAACGCCGCCGCCACGTAGCGCTCTCTGTATGAAAATCACTGGCTGTGCTGTGTGCAGTCTGCGGCTAGTTTGCATTGTTGTCTGCCATTGTAGTGTTGGGCAGCTGGACGTGAACAGCGCGTAGCGTTGCGCAGTTGGAGGTGAGCCGCCAGCAGTGGTGGATGTGGGGAGACAGATGGCGGAGTTTTGAAATTTGTAATACTGGATAATATGAACTGCTATGTATATTATGATTTTTCAACACCATTAAGGTAAATACATTGTTTGTTCTCTATTAAAATCTTTCATTTGCTATCAGTAGTTAATGCCTTCCGTAGTTTGAATCTTTTATTTAGCTGGTAGTAGTGGCAATCGCTGTATTGCAGTAGTTCGAGTAACGAAGATTTTTGTGAGGTAAGTGATTTGTGAAACGCATAGGTTAATGTTAGTCAGGGCCATTCTTTTGTAGGGATTTTTGAAAGTCAGATTGCGTTGCGCTAAAAATATTGTGTGTCACATTAGTGAATGTTTGAGTACGTTCAGTTTTGCTCAGCTGTTTGAAAAGCATATAATGTAAGAGGTTTATCAGCACAATAATTCTAAAATTGTTCAAAGGGGACGTTTCATATCGACTTATGGCGAAGCGTTGAGGAGCTGCCTCAACGTGTTAAAATCCAAGGTCCTGCTCATTGGTGAGGGCTTGCCGGAGAGATGCGCTGCCCCCCTTAGTGTCGCCGCCACCATGCGGTGTCTTGGACTTGATTTCACAGCAGACCTGCGCCGCTCAGCGACTATCAATGGTAGACGCTTGCTACAGACAATCAGAGCAAATCTCGTAGATCACCGGCTACGAGCTCTCGACGTTATCCAACGTGCGCAATACGTGAACATGTATCATGCTTCCCGTATACCACACGTGGCTCAAGTACTACCAGTCCCAAATCTCCTGGAGCGACGGCTGTTGATGACTTTCGGCTCCTTTGTCAGCTCGGGGATGTTATTCAAGGTTCAGTATGAATCCCTTGCACTGCCACGAGATCGTGGCGGGGTGGGACTCATCCACGTGCCGACTCGTGTCAAGGCCCTATACGTCAGCTCCCAACTAAAACTTTGGCATCGTTGCCCGCAGAGCCTTACTAGCCTCCTGCTTCACAACTTTGCACCGGCCTCCTTGTCCGCCCCAGTACTGGTATCGACCATTCCAACCCCCTTTTATTAAATCCAACGATTTTTCCTGGAGTTCAGTTATATCTACCGGTCCTTACCACTTACACGTTTGTACCTCACGAAAACAGTCTCCGAATTGTTATAACAGTGCCGCCCATCCAACCCCATCGAACGTAAGTATCCACAGAACGTGTGGCGACACATGTGGAAGGCGGTCCATGCGCGTTTTCTTGAATCAGACCTTCAATCAGCGTGGTACATCACCGTGAATGGCAAACAAGTTAACCGAGATCGTCTGCACCACATCCATCTCGCCGATTCATCCCTCTGCACCCACTGTGGAGTGAATGAGACAGATGTCGACCGGTTCCACTGTGGCACAGCGTTCGACGTCTGGACACTTGAACGGCGAATTTTGGCGTTTCTTACTCGCCAGACAGCGGCTCAGACCGACGTCCACATGCTTTTGTACCCCGATAAGACTTTCTACCCCTCCGCCAAAACTCACTCTGTGAATTGGATCTGTGGCCACACGATCCGCTATCTTTATACTTCTGGCGACAAGTCTACGCTAGGATATTGGACTTATCTCAACGAACGACACTGCGTCCTGATACGCAACCCACGCTATGAGCAATATTTTTCCAAATTCTTACGGAGCACTTTCGATGGCCCACCTAGTAGCTGGAACGTCCAAGCCCTGAGAAGCTGAAAACTGTATAAACCGAACCGAACTGTATAGATCTGCTACCCAGAACCCACGCCTACGCCATGAGAAGACGCGTTTGGACGAGCTGGCATGCTGTAGGCGGAGACACTTCAGGAGCGCCTGTAAGAACTGGTCTTTAACTACATCTCGCATGACGACTTTAATTTGAAAAAGAATAAATAAATAAACTTTTCCTTATTCATCCCTCATAATTTGTTCTTAAAGGAAATAGAAACTTGAGTTTGGGTTTGAGAAAAAAAAAATTGTTCCAAAAGATTGCTTTTTCGCCAACAAGACGAAGGAGGCTCATTTTAAACAAAATAATAAAAAAATAAAAATAAAAAAAGGAAAAAAATAATCAAAACGTCTTTGGTCCCGGGTTCGATCCCCGCCACTGCCTAAATTTAAAAGAAGAAAAGCGGTCCAAGGCACTGCATTCAGGTCGCAGTCCACTTCTGTGGGCGTGGGTTCGAAACCCACTCCTGACAAAAAATTTTACGAAGGTCGTTTGATTCTAATTTTTGTGCATGTCGATAAACCTGTAACCAGGAACGTAGAGACCGCATAGGTGTGTTGCCAAATCTCATTACAAAGTATGTGGCAGATGGCGTTGATGGTTCCCTGCGATAACATAACTTGTGATTTAAAAACAGGAACGATTCTTCAATACTTTTCGTTATTTGAAATTATGGTGGAATTAAAATAATAAATGTGGGTCGAGTAAGCGAGACTCCACTGAGGTTCAGCAGCCACATCAGTAGTGCACAGTTAATACTAGAGCCTGCAAGGCCACGTTAGACGTTGGGACACTAAAAGACGCTGTGTTGCTGTATTTTCTGTGCTCATCATCAACACTGGCAGCATGGAAATCTCATGAATGTAAATAAGCATCAATAAAGATTCTTTTTGTATCCGCTATAACTACATGCATCTTCGGTGTAGAATTACCACCCACTTCAATCACACACCTTTACAGAACCAACATGTGACATTACGTAAGATCTACTGCTAAGAAGATGTATTTCATATGTCATGTAAGGCACTTAGAATTGTGCGAGCCCATTTGAATATTCCATGCAAAACTAAAAACTACTTATGTGTTTGGTGTAAACCTTTCTTATTTTACACCATAGTCTTCTTTTACGCTTATACACTTCGTCCAGCGCTATTCTAATTTGTTGATCCCTTCCGAATAATAGGAATTGTTCAAATTGTTGAATAAAATCTTTGTCCTGTCAGACATTTCTCAAATTAGGGAACAAATAGTAGTTCGAGGGAGTCAAGTCTAGAGAATAGGGGGCATGTGAAACGAGTAGGAATCCTATTTCCATTAATTCTGTGACAACAACTGCAGAGGTCTGTGCTGGTGCATTGTGGTGATGGAAAAGGACATTTGTTTTTTGGCCCAACGACCGTCGTTTTTCTTTCAGCTCGGTTTTCAAACGGTCCAGTAACGATGAATAATATGCATGTGTAATGGTTTTTCTTTTTTTACGGATAGTCGATGAGTATTATCCCTTGCGAATCGCTAAAGAGAGTGCCCATACACTTTCTGGCCGAAGGACTGGTCTTCGTTTTTATGGTGCAGTTTCTCCCTAGGTAACGCATTGTTTGGATTTTTGTATCACTCAGATGATTCAAATGGCTCTGAACACTATGCGACTTAAATTCTGAGGTCATCAATCGCCTAGAACTTTGAACTAATGAAACCTAACTAACGTAAGGACATCACACACATCCATGCCAGAGGCAGGATTCGAACCTGCGACCGTAGCGGTCACGCGGCTCCAGACTGAAGAGCCAAGAGCTGAACAGCCACACCGGCTGGCTTTTGTTTGGTGTCAGGAGTATAGTAATGTATCCATGTTTCATCCACAGTGACGAAACGACGCTTAAAGTGCTGCGGATTTTTTCTGAAAAACTGCAGACCATCCTTGCAACACTACACGATTCAGTTTTTGGTCAAGCATGAGCAATCGCGGTACCCATCTTGCAGATATCCTTCTCATATCCAAATGTTAATGCCAAATATTATGTACTCATTCATTTGAGATGCCCACAGCACTAGCAATCTGATGCACCTTAACTCTTCTGTCATCCATCACCATATCATGGATTTTATCAATGATATCTGGAGTCGTTAGCTCCTCAGGTCGTCCAGAAAGTTCAGCACAATTTGAGCACATAAGGCCACTCCGAAAATTTTGAAACCACTTATAAACTGTTTTAATCGATGGTGAACCATCCGTTATGGGTAATATTGCAGTTTAGGTAGCACAATTTCTTAACTTCATCTACTTAATTATCACCAGTCTTGATGTTAAGTGTCTCGCTGTTTTTATTTCTGCTCCTTCTTTTTACTTTCGTCTGTTCTCCATATACTGTCACTCAGTTCTTGAAACACTTCTCAACTTTGACAATAGCAACGTCATCAACGATTCATGTCGTTAGTACTCTTTTATCTCGAATACTTATCACTACTCTTTCAATTTGCTTTAATTTCTGTTATAGGATATTCGATGTGTAGACTAAGCCATAGGGAACAGAGACTAAATCACTGTCTAATATCATTTTTAACCCGAGCCATTCGGTCTTGGGCTTTCGATCTTACTGTTCCCTTTTGGTTCTTACCCATATTGTATATTACCCGCATTTCCTATACCTTACTCCTGCTTTTCTCAGTATTTCAAATATCTTGCACTAGTTTAATTTATCGAGTGCCTTTTCCAGGTCGACAACTGTGAAAATATCTAGATATATCTTCGGTCTTGTTTCTATAATCATCTCAATGCCAGGACTGCCTCCGTGATGCTTTTACGACTCCGAAAGCCAAAATTATCGTCATTTCATAGATCCTCATTTATCTTTTCCATTCTTCAGCATATTAACCTTGTCAACGACTTGGATGGAATATCTGTTATAATTACAGAGCAATAGTTTTTACACATGACGGCTCTTGCTCTCTTCGGAATTATGTGGATAATGTCTCTCCGAATGCTTGGTTGTATATCACCAGCCTCATACATTCTATACACGAATGTGAATAGTCAGTTTTTTTGCCACTTCTTCCGACGATTTTAGAAATTTCGATGTAAGGTTATCTGTCCCTTCTGCCTTATTTAGTCGTAAGTTGTCCAAAGCTGTTTTTTATTTCAATATCCTGTTTTCTGATTTATCATGTGTAAGTAGGCTGTTTATGTTTTCTCTATGTAAGTAGGCTGATTATGTTTTCTTATTGGCAATGTTACGTAGCGCTCAATATGAAAATCACTGGCTTGCTGTGTGCAGTCTGTGGCTGCTTTGCATTGTTGTAATACTCGCCATTGTAGTGTTAGGCAGCTGGCTGTGAACAGCGCGTAGCGTTGCGCAGTTGGAGGTGAGCCGCCAGTAGTGGTGGATGTGGGGAGAGAGATGGCGGAGTTTTGTACCCAAAAAAATTTTGTAAAATTTTTTGTGGGGAGCATGGGGGCTATGTAAGTAGGCTGTTTATGTTTTCTCTATGTAAGTAGGCTGTTTATGTTTTCTTATTGGCAATGTTACGTAGCGCTCAATATGAAAATCACTGGCTGTGCTGTGTGCAGTCTGTGGCTGCTTTGCATTGTTGTAATACTCGCCATTGTAGTGTTAGGCAGCTGGCTGTGAACAGCGCGTAGCGTTGCGCAGTTGGAGGTGAGCCGCCAGCAGTGGTGGATGTGGGGAGAGAGATGGCGGAGTTTTGTAATTTGTCATGAACTGCTATATTTATATATGATGATATCAAGGTAAATACATTGTTTGTTCTCTATTAATATCTTTCATTTGCTAACTATCCCTATCAGTAGTTAGTGCCTTCCATAGTTTGAATCTTTTATTTAGCTGGCAGTAGTGGCGCTCGCTGTATTGCAGTAGCTTGAGCAGCGAAGATTTTTGTGAGGTAAGTGATTTGTGAAAGGTATAGTTTAATGTTAGTCAGGGCCATTCTTTTGTAGGGAATTTTGAAAGTCAGATTGCGTTGCGCTAAAAATATTGTGTGTCAGTTTAAGCACAGTCATATATAAAATTGTTCAAAAGGGAAGTTTCACATGTCGTCAGACAAGTTATCCCCTCATAGAGGATTTCAGTGTTGTCCTTCTACATGCATTTAACAATGGAATTTTCACTGCTGTGTTAACGTTACTGACCTTGCTTTTATTTCATCAAAGGAATTTGTTTTACTTTTCTTTATGCTTAGCCATTCCTTCCCACAGTCATTTCTTTTTCGATTTCTTCACATTTTCCAAGCAGCCATTTCGCTTGAGCTACAATGCGTTTCCTATTTGTTTTAAAACTAAGTGACATGTATCTCGCCATTCCTCAATTTCCCTCAACATATTTTTACTTCTTCCATCAATCAGCTGAAGCACTTCTTGTGTTATGTATAGTTTCTTCGCAGTCACGTTAGTTGTATGAATGTTTTTCTTACCAACTTCTATCATTACGATTTTTAGAGATGTCCATTCACCTTCAACTCAACTACCTACTGAGCCATTCATTACCTCAGTATCTATTGCTGTGAGAAATTAGAGCATACCTCTTCGTTCTTCAGTACTTCCACATTTCACATCTTTGTTTATTGATTATTGTGAATATTCTCTTAATCTTCAGCCTACTATTAATTATTTCTAAATTGTGAACTGAGTCTATATTTGCTCCTGGGTACACCTTAAAGTCCACTATGTGATTTCGGAATCTCGTCCTACTCACTATGTGATCAAACTGAAGTCTTCCCATATCCTGTGGCCATTTCCAAGTATACTTCCTCCTCATTTAATTCTTGAACAGAATTAGATGAATTTCGTTGTAGAACTCTATTAGTCTTTCCTCTCTCATTTTTCTGTTACTAAGCCCATATTGTCCCATAACCCTTTCTCCTGCTCTATCCCCTACTTTGCATTCAATTCTCCAATCACTATTAGATTTCCATCTGATTTTACAAATTGAATTACTTGTTCAGTGTCGTCATATATTTTTCCTTATGTCTTTCACGTCAGCTTGCAACATTGGCATGTATACCTGAACAATTGTTGTTGCTTTGTTGTCGACTCTGATGAGAGAAACCCTATCACCGAACTGTTCACAGTAACTCTCTGCTGAACTAGCTTCGTATTCATAATGAGTCCTACACCATTATACCCTTTCTGGTGGTGTTGGTGCTACCGTATACTCATCTGACCAAAATCCTTATCCTCATTGCACTTCACTTCACTTACCCTACACTGTATCTTGACAGAGCCTTAGTATTTTGATTTTCAGACTTGTTACCTCCTACCATGTTCAGTCTCCTATCATCCCACACACCGTCTCGCATAACCTTATCATTTCGTTAGTAGTTCAACCTTTTTCTAATGGCCATTCTGCCTTGGTAGTCCCCCATTGGAGATCCAAATGAGGCACTAGTCCGAAATCTTTTGCCGAAGAAGACATCATCATCACACTTTTTCAATTACAGTCCCCGTCTTATGGATACACCTTATGTGTCTTTATTGTTGTGGTTTTCATTACCTTCTCTATTCTCCTACTGTTCATCGTTACTGATGTTCCGGCTTTTAGGGGCAGTTTCCCTCCTCTGTGCCACGATTCTAAACTGAAGCTCTGATCGCTCTCCGCCCTTCTTGACAAGACGTTTGGCGGAATGAGGGTGACTTCTTATACCCGATGTCTTCGGTCGCCATTGCTGATGATCTTTATTCAATATTCAAGCAATGGCAGGGCTCTAACCCATCACAAAGAAAGTTTTGATGACTAGTCAGAAATGGTTCCCCTAGACCACGAGATTTGAAGATTGGTGTTGCAATTTGCGTGGACTAGTAAGGTAAGGAAAAAGGAGCTTCTCCGCAGAATCGGCTAGACAAGGGACATACGCAAAACACTAACAGGAAGAAAGGATAACTTAACAGAACATTTGTCAAGACATCAGGGAATGACCTCCATAGAACTAGAGGGAACTGTAGAGGGTAAAAATTATAAAGGGTGACAAGGATTAGAACACATCAAGCAAATAATTGAGGACATAGGTTGCAATTGCTACTCTGATATGAAAAGGTTGGCACAGGAAAGGAATAGGTGGTGGACCACATCAAATCAATCGCAAGACTGATGAATCAACAAAAGTTTTTTACCCAAAGTCTTTCGCTTCTAGAGCTCATCTTTTGTGTCCTCAATGTATAATGAACTAAAACTTTTCCTCATGAATAATAACAATAATCATAATAACAAAAATATTAGTAATAGCAATCAGAAATACATGTATATCACACTGCATGTTTTGGCCTCTAAACAACTGTACGTATACTCAGAGTTCCCAAAGGTCCCCTCCATTTACAGCCCATTATCTTTTTTCAGTTTTATTTTTGATTGCAGAACTTTGTTTGCAATCCTGTACATTTTTTAATCTGAAGTGAGAATAACAGAAATTTATTTGCGTCTGAGGTGATATCTTTTTCGAGATCGCTATAAAGAAGCAAACTTAATAACTTGCGTATGAAAACCGATTTCAAGTGAAAATGCCGCTTTTCAAGAGATTCGAATCTACACACTAGCTGTAAAAAGCAGTTTAGCCCAGACTCGAACCACGTCACGTCGCTGGACTGTCTCTTGCAGTATTTACGCCCAGAGTTGTGCAACGCCGGAGCACAGCGCAGCAGTCGCTGAGCGACAGACTGCTCGTTGTGACTGCCACACACGCTAACGCTGACTTCGGAACTCGCTCCGCTGTTGCAACTCATTTTCTCGCCTACTTGTCGAAAGCGGAATGTGGGAGAGAAACTGTCGCACATTACATCTTAAATGGTTGTCAGGGTGGCCGAGCGGTCCAAGGCGCTGCGTTCAGGTCGCAGTCCACTTCTGTGGGCGTGGGTTCGAATCCCACTCCTGACAAAAATTTTTACGAAGGTCGTTTGATTCTAATTTTTGCGCATGTCGATAAACCTGTAACCAGGAACGTATAGAAGGCATAGGTGTATTGCCAAATCTCATTACAAAGTATGTGGCAGATGGCGTTGATGGTTCCCTGCGATAACATAACGTGCGATTTAAAAATAGGAACGATTTTTCAATACTTTTCGTTATCTGAAATTATGGTGGAATTAAAATAACAAATGTGGGTCGAGTAAGCGAGACTCCACTGAGTTTCGGCAGTCACATCAGTAGTGCACAGTTAATGCTAGAGCCTGCAAGGCCACGTTAGATGTTGGGATACTAAGAGACGCTGTGTTGCTGTATTTTCTGTGCTCATCATCAACACTGCCAGCATGGAAGTCTCATGAATGTAAATAAACATCAATAAAGGTTTTTTTTGTATCCGCTATAACTACATCCACCTTCGGTGTAGAATCACCACCCACTTCATCCACACACCTTTACAGAACCAACGTGCTTAGAAGACGTATTTCATATGTCATGTAAGGCACTTAGAAATGTGCGAGGGGCGTTTGGATATTCCATGCAAAACTAAAAACTACTTATGTGTTTCGGGTAAACTTTTCTTATTTTACGACATAGTCTTCTTTTAGGCTTATACACTTCGTCCAACGCTTTTCTGATTTGTTGGTCCCTTCCGAATAATAGGAATTGTTCAGGTCTGCAAAATAGCTATTAGTTGCTCCAATTACCTCCTTGTTTGAATAAAATCATTGTCCTGTCAGACATTTCTTCAAATTGGGAAACAAGTACTAGTTCGAGGGAGTCAAGTCTAGAGAATAGGGGTCATGTGAAACCAGATGGAATCCTATCTCTATTAATTCTGTGACCACAATTGCTGAGGTCTGTGCTGAGGCATTGTTGTGATGGAAGAGGACTTTTTGTGAACAAATCACCGGTGTTTTTCTTGCAGCTCGGTTTTCAAACGGTTGTAACGATGAATAATATGCATGTGTAATGGTTTTACCATTTTCCAGATAGTCGATGAGTATTATCCCTTGCGAATCGCTAAAGACAGTCCCCATACACTTTCTGGCCGAAGGATTGGTCTTCGTCTTTTATGGTGCAGGTTCTCCCTTGGTAACCCATTGTTTAGATTGTTGTTTGGACTTAGGAGTATAGTAATGTATCCACGTTTCATCCACAGTGAGGGAACGATGCTATAAGTCCTGTGGATTCTTTCTGAACAGCTGCAAACCATCCTTGCAGCAGTACACCACTGTTTTTGGTCAAGCATGAACAATCGCGATACCCATCTTGCGGATAGCTTTCTCATATCCAAATGCTTATGCAAAATATTATGTACCCATTCATTCGAATTGCCCACAGCACTAGCAATCTGACGCGCTTTAACTCTTCTCTCATCTATCAACATATCATGGATTTTATCAACGATTTCTTTAGTCGTAACCTACACAGGGTGTCCAGAACGTTCACCATCACTTGTGCATATTTGGCCATTCCGAAAATTTTGAAACCACTTATAAACTATTCTAAACGAAGGTGCAGAGTCACCATAATGTTTATCAAGCTTCTCTTTATTTTGAAGAGGCGTTTTGCCTTTCATAAAGTAACGTTTAATCACCACACGAAATTCTTCTTCGTCCATTTTTTGACTTCCTTGATTCACACGAATGCCAAACACAAAGAAATGGACCAATATGGCTGAAACTTGGTGTGCATTCTCTCCAAAGATGCTACTAACTAAACATGACCTCGATACGCGGCAGTGGTGCCATCTCTCGGACTTTTCAAACGCCCTTTGTAGTCTTTATACTGTAGTATAAGGGCTACTCAAACGAGTGCGAGATGGATGGAATAGAAGTTAGTAAACTACTAATTATTTCCAAAGTAATTGTCACAACTGTTAATGCATTTATCGCAGTGTGAGACAAGAATGGCCAGTGCCTTAATGAAAATTTGTTTGCAGTTACCTACGGGACCATGCTTATACCAAGGTGTACACCTCCTCAACTAAAGCAAATCCATGGCATGAATGTCTTTATGCAGGTCTCCAAAAATATGGGAACAGCATCGGGAGATATCGGGACTATATGGAGGATGCGTTTCCCAGAGAAACTTCTACAGCACAGAGGAAATATTACTGAGAATATGTGGACCCATCGACGAATATTTAATTGTGATGAGGGAATACAAGTAAGATAGTTAGCAACGGGAAAGAAGGAGGTTTTGAATTGTTAGACATTTGCAAGGCGGATTTGAATTCTGTAGAATTTAAGAACATGGGATCAGGATAAAGATAAGAGACTTTCAGGAGGAGCATTAGGTAGCTATTTACTGAAATAGGGGAAAAAATATTGAGGAAGACTAATGGGTAGTTTTTGAAGATGAGATACTGAAGTCAGCAGAGGATCAAACGGATAAAAGATCATAGGAAGAGAAGGAGGAGGAGATTAGTGTTTAACGTACCGTCGACAACGATGTCATTAGAGACTGACTACAAGTTCGTTTTAGGGAAGGATGGAGTAGGAAAACGGTAGTTCCCTTTGGGAGGAACCATCCCAGTATTTCCCCTAAGCGATTCAGTGAAATCACAGAAAACCAGAATCACAATGACCGGACGCTGGTTTCAACTTTCGCCCTCCTGAATCCAAGTCCAGTGAGGTAACTACTGTGCTACCCCGCGCGGTAAAGGACAGAATCTACCATAATTCTTTCGATAGCTCAGAAGTCAATGAATGTAACTGACGAAGGAAGAAAATATAAAAATACAGCAAATGTAGCAGGCGAAAGGAAATATAGTCATTAAGAAAGGGGGTAACAGGAAATGGTTAAGTAGGAGAGGCTACAGGACAAACTCAAGACTCTAGAACAATGCATAACTATGTGAAAGACGCCACCTATCGAAAAGTTAGAAAGATCTTTAGAGAGAAGCGCAGAGAGCTGCATCCAGCCAGACTTCGAGCTGAAACTTTCGTGCCGACAATTTAGCCAACTTACCCAAGGGTAACAGAACAATAACAGGGTAAGGCTATAGATTTCCTGCCGTCTCCTAGACACATGCAATACCATCAAATCTTAAAAATCGGGTACACACTTAACAAAGCCCTTTAACACGAAGAGAGTGTAGAGAAGGTGCTAGTAAATCGCAAATTAAAATCTGTCATCTGTTTTATTGTGACGTAACTAATTCGCCTTTAAGTTATTGAAACTAAAAGAAACAAGCAATAGTGACGAATGCTTGTCCTATGTACGGAGAGGTGTTTTTGAGCCAGTTATTGGACAGTAGCGCTACTGCATTTACATCTGTAGTCGGCAAACTACGCTGAAGCGCCTGGCCGGAAGAACGACCCACTGTATTAGTTATTAGGGTTTTCCTCGGCTCATTCACGTAAGGAGCACAGTACGATTAATTGTTTGAATGCCTCCGTTGCGTGCTGTAGTTAATCAAGCCTTGTCCTCACTATCGGCATGGAAGCGATACATAGGGGGTTTATTTATTTATTCTTCATAATTATAGCCTCATACCTGAAAAGCTAAAATAGGCCATACAAATCACAGTTCCTTGGATAGTAATAAAGTGTGTATTACTTATTTCTCAGTATATATACATACTACTTCTATTACTACAAAACTTCATACATTAAATCTTTAACTAGTTACCCAGCTACTAATACTACAACACTACACAGTTTGTTCTCTGTTTGTTAATTTATTTTGGTGCATTTGACTTGTAGATGATTGTCTCCACTACTGGATCTTCCCTCATTCTACCCCGGTCAGCAGCCATAGTCCTCTGGATTCCTTGGGCATCGGATAGCACGTCAGCAGGATTTCAACATTGCAAGTAATTCTACCCATCACTGTTCCTCCTTATACTCCACACTTCCATGATCACTTGCACCAACGCAATGTAGATTCTTGGGACAGTGTTTCACTCTATGGCAGCCGACCTCAGTTGTCTTCTCTCCAACTGCAGAAAATGTCTAGCCTCTATGAAGACTTATAGTTGGTTGAATGCATCGTCAAGTCTTCCTTGGGCTTCCTCGATACTGCGGCTGCAGTATCATCCGAGATGCGGCAGGTAGACTCACTCTTTAGTGCTACTTTGGGAGCCAATATCCTTAATACCTGATGCCCATTACCCACTGTATCTTCATAGAGCGTCCAGTCCCACAATGAACGTTCTGGTGTGCCAACACTACCACAGTCACCAGCCGTTGTGGCCGAGAGGTTCTAGGTGCTTCAGTCTGGAACCGCGATACCGCTACAATCGCAGGTTCGAATCTTGCCTTGGGTATGGAGGTGAGTGATGTCCTTAGGTTATTTATGTTTAAGTAGTTCTAAGTTCTAGGGGACTGATGACCTCAGATGTTAAGTGCCATAGTGCTCAGAGCCATTTGAACTACCACAGCATTCATCTGTCTTCTGATTTTGTACAGATACGTGGTATAATTGCCATGGACAGTCAGATAATGCATCAATCAATGCTATGGGCTAAGAAATCTCATGTTTAATCTCTCCCTGATATTAGGCAAGAATGAGGCGTCCCATATATTTTGTCACAGTTGAAATAGGCTATCTTGTATTGGTTTTTTCGCAAATGGCCTCAGTTCCAAGTACCCTTCGTACTTCCATTTGATAACCTTTCTTTAACCAGTAAAATACACCACTTTTTCTAATTTCCAAGCCTAGAGATCATGTTTCTAGAGTTATTAACACAGCATGATTCGGGGTAGTGCAGTAGGCCCGCATCTCGTGGTCGTGCGGTAGCGTTCTCGCTTCCCACGCCCGGGTTCCCGGGTTCGATTCCCGGCGGGGTCAGGGATTTTCTCTGCCTCGTGATGGCTGGGTGTTGTGTGATGTCCTTAGGTTAGTTAGGTTTAAGTAGTTCTAAGTTCTAGGGGACTGATGACCATAGATGTTAAGTCCCATAGTGCTCAGAGCCAGTGCAGTAGGCGCCCATTAATCTTAGTAGCATGCCTCGAACTCTTCTCACTACTGAGGCCGGCTTCGCTAGCTGCAATCTATGGGTCCAAAGGCTCGCACCACATCCTACTACAGATGCTAGTATAAACTCCTGGTATCATCTTTCTTCACGGAAAGCCGAAATTGCCTACCTGCAATTTTATTCATCAGGTTTGTACCTTTCCTCTACCTTTTCTGTCCCCCTCCTCTACATGATAGGCGCAGCTAAGAAACTCGTCCAGAAATACCCCTAGATATCTCGATACTGTGCTTCTCCTAAAATTATTTCATTTAATTTAATTTTAGGGTTTCTTATTAGGTTACCTTTCAGCAAAAGGGGCGTTGTAAGATGCTAATGACAATTTAACACTTAGACACCATCCCTCAAGTTCGTGGAGGGCCGTATTACATTTGTCTTCTGTAGTCACCACTTACAACGAACAGCACGTCGTCTGCAAATACCACCAGTCCACTTACATTATCGCTGTCATGTAACTTGGTATGGGCTGCAGCGCTACATCTCAAAACTCTGGACCACATACGGATCGCTACAGACACGCTTTTGTTATTGGCTTCGTTGTTTCTTTCCTGGGCACCTTAAAGAAGCATGTTGGCCGTGGCAATAATCTCTCACGCAATTATGCAGCGCTTTCGGACACTCCAGATTCCTAAGGCGAACAAAGAAAGATGGCCACCAAATAGGGGGTTATAGTATATTCCTAGAGTCATCATTTATATAAGGTTCTTGGAGCTTCTATTCTCGGTATAGTTTACCTCTATGTTCAAGAGTTCGCCAGTTCAGTTCTTTCAACATATCTGTACACCCTCACATGAGACACACGGATATAACAGTATATTATCACAAAGGTATACAGAAGTATCTGCACAAAGAGAGATCGTGGAGAAGACACAGCAATGAAAGCCATCGTCCGAAGGATTTACAGTGTAAATATAGATATATTCAGTAACTCTAAATAAATAACGACAAGACTGTTAGCATTAGCTGACGCTGCTGTGGTCTTAGCCAGAAGATTGGTTTAATACCTCTCTCCTCACTAGTCTATCTTTTGCTAACCGCATCACCCCTTTTTGAAAGAGTAAACCGCCATTTGACTGGGTATTACTATATTTACCTTTTTTACTATCCAGACTTCAGCTTCTTTGCCATTATATACATCTACCTACATCTACATAGGTACAACGCAAGCCACCATAAGATGTGTGGTGGAGGAAATTCTGTACCACTACTTGTCGTTTTCCCTCCTATCCCACTCGCAAATAGAGCGAAGGAAAAACGACTGTCTGTACGCCTCTGTGTGAGTCCTAATTTCTCGTTTCTTATCTTCGTGGTCCTTATGCTCGATGTATGTTGGCGGGAGCAGAATCATTCGTCAGTCAGCTTCAAAGCCCGGTTCTCTAAATTTTCTCAGTGGTGTTTCCAGAAAAGAACGCCGCCTTCCATCCAGGGATTCGCATTTGAGTTTCCGAAGCACCTCCGTAACATTTAAGTTTTGTTCGAAACTACCGGTAACAAATCTAGCGGCCCTCCTCCGAATTTCTTCAATGGCTTCATTCAATCCGACCTCCTACGGAACCCAAACACTCGAGCGGTATTCAATAATAGATCGCACCAGCGTCCTATATGCAGTCTCCTTTACAGGTGAACCACTCCTTAAAATTTTGTCTAAGCATTCTTGTATCTTCCTACAGTCACTCAACTTTGACATCTTCCCGTACACCACGGCATCAACAGCAAATAACCACAGATTGCTGCCCACCCAGACCGCCAAATCATTTATGAATATAGAGAACAACAGCCGTAATATCACACTTCTTTAAGGCGCTCCTGATGATACCGTCGTCTCCCATGAACACTCACTGTCGAGGACAACTTACTGTGTTCTATTACTTAAGAAGTCTTCGAGCCACTCACGTATCAGTGAATTTATTCGATATGCTCGTACCTTCGTCAAGAGCCTGCGATGGGGCACCGTATAAAATGCTTTCCGGAAACCTAGAAATAGGTAATCTGCCTCTTAGCCTTCATCTATAGTTCTCAGTACATCATGAGAGAAAAGGGCAAGCTGAGTTCCACACGAGCAACGCTTTCTAAAGCCATACTCATTCGTGGACATACGCTGCTTAGCCTCAAGAAAGTATATTATATTCTAACTGAGAATGTGCCCAAGGTCTGTAATTTTGCGGCTCCGTTCTTTTATCTTTCTTCAACACTGGAGTTACCTGCGCTTTTTTCCAATCGTTTGGGACTTCGTGCTGGGAGAGATAGATAAGGGACCAATGCCGTAGAATACTCTTTTTTAAAAAATAACTGGGATTCCATTCGGACCTTGTGATTTATTTGTTTTCCAATCTTTAAAATGCTTCTCTAGAATACTAAAAGTTGTTAGAACAGCTCTTACCTTATTACATGATAACGGCGTAAAAGCCGAAATCTGGATAGTACAAAAGATAAATATAATAATAAACAGTTGAATGGTGCTTTACTCTTCTTAAAAGCATTGCATGACTATAGCTCAAAACCATCGGAAAGAGTTTCTCTTTACCTCTGTAACGTACAATCATTAAACATGATTACTGTCATCTAGCTTTGCGTTAAAGACACATGACATGTATCCGCAGGACATGTGGCCTGTAATTAAAAAAGTATCATGATGATGTGCACATTGGGAAAAGACTTTGGACTATTCCCCTATTTCAATCTCTGGGAGGCACTGCCAAGAAGGTGACCATGAGAAAAAGATTGAATAACGAACGAAACGATAACGTTATACGAGTCGGGGCGTAGAATGTCAGAATTTTGAACGTGGTAGGAAAGTTAGAAAAGATGCATGGGAAAATGTTAAGGTTGAATCTATATATAATGGGATTCAGTGAAGTGAAATGGAAAGAAGACAAGACCTTCTCGTTAGACGAGTATATGGTAATATCAACGGTAGCAGAGAATTGTGCAACGAGAGTAAGATTCGTTACGGATAGGAATGTAGCGCAGTCACTGAGTTACTAAGTGGTTCAAATGGCTCTGAGCACTATGGGACTTAACATCTATGGTCATCAGTCCCCTAGAACTTAGAACTACTTAAACCTAACTAACCTAAGGACATCACACAACACCCAGTCATCACGAGGCAGAGACACTGAGTTACTGCGAACATTTCAGTGACATGGTTGTTCTCATCAGAATCGACAGCAACCTAACATCGACAACAATAGCTTAGGTGTATATGGCGACGTCGCAAGCCGAAACTGAAGAAATGGAGAAATTATGAGGATACTGAACGGGCCATTCAGCTGGTAATGGAAGATGAAAATCTAACAGTCATAGAAGATTCGAATGCGCTTGTAGGGGACGAAGTAGCATAATGGGTTACGGAGGTATGTGGGCTTGGTAGTAGGAATGAGAGAGGAGAAAGAAAAATATAATTCTGCAATAAATTTCAGTCAGTAATAGTGAACATTGTGTTCAAGACACCAAAAAATGTTCAAATGTGTGCGAAATCTTATGGGACTTGACTTTTAAGGTCATCAGAACCTAAGCTTACACACTACTTAACCTAAATTATCCTAAGGACAAACACACACACCCATGCCCGAGGGAGGACTTGAACCTCCGCCGGGACCAGTCGCACAGTCCGTGACTGCAGCACCTGAGACCGCTCGGCTAATCCCGCGCAGCTTCAAGATACACAAGAGGAGGAAGTATACCCAGAGAAGGACGGGAAATAGGGGAAAATTTCAGTTAGGTTACATCATGGTCTGAAGATTAAGAGACTATTCAGGTATAACCAATGAACAAAGATGTGAAATACGTAAATACTAACGAATGAAGAGATACGTTTGACTATCTCTGACGCTATAGATACTGACGTAATGAGTAGCTCAGTGGGCAGTTCAGTAGAAGATGAATGGACATATCTAAAAAATGCAATCACAGAAACTGGAAAGAAAAATGCAGGTACAAAGAAGCTACCTGTTAAGAAGCTATGGTTAACAGAAGAAATACTTTAGCTTGTCGATGAAAGAAGGAAGTACTACAATATTTAGGGAAAATCAGAGATACCGAGATAAAAATCACTTAGAAACGAAATAAATAGCTAGTGCAAGGAAACTAAGGTGAAATGGCTGCGCGTGAAATGTGGTAAAATCGAAAAAGGTGTGATTGCTGAAAGGACATACTTAGCATTCAGGAAAGTAATAACAACGATCATTGACATTAAAAGCAAAGATGCTAACTTTGAGATTGCAATGGGAATTCCACTGTTTAGTGCAAAGGAGAGAGCAGATATGTGGACGAAGTGCATTGTAGGCCTATGAGCTGCAAGGCTTGTTTCATGACGTCATAAAAGAAGAAACAGGAGTCGACCTAGAAGAGACAAGGGATCCAGTATTAGAATCAGAATTTAAAAGAGCTTTGGAAGGCTTAAAAATAGATAAGGACCCAGGGATAGATACTGTTCCACACGAATTTCTAAAATCATTGGGGGAAGCGAAAACGAAATGACTATTCACGTTGGTGTGCATAATATATGACGGTTGCGAGATGCTAGCCGATTTTCGGAAAAAACATCAACCGCACAATTCTAAAGATTGCAAGAGTTGCGAGGTGTGAGAATTAATGCACTATCAGCATAATAGCTAACGAATGCACGTTGGTGACAAATTGTACAAATGAACGGAAAAGAAAATTGAAGATGTTTTAGCTGACGATCAGTTTGGGTTTAGGAAAGGTAAAAGCACCAGAGAGACAATCCTAATGTTTCGGCTGAAAACGAAATCAAGACTAAATAAGTGTCAGGTCACGTTCGTAGGATTTCTCGAGATGGAAAAATGTTGGCCAATGTCAAATGGTTCAAGATGTTCGAGCTTCTGAGAAAAGTAGGGATAAATTATAGGGGAAATGAGTAATACTCCATTTGTGCAAGAACCAAGATGAAACAATAAGAGTGGAAGACCAAGAACCAAGTGCTCGGATTAAAAAGGGTGTAAGAGAGGGGTGGTATCTTTCGCACCTATTGTTCAACCTATCCATGAAAGAAGCAATGTCGGAAATATAAGAAAGGTTCAGGAGTGGAATTAAAATTCAAGGTGAATGGTTATCAATGATAAGATTTGCTGATCACATTGCTGTGGTCACTAGAAGTGAAGAAGAATTACAGGATCTGCTGAACGGAATCAACAGTCTAATGAGAATAGAATATAGATTGAGAGTATACCGAAGAAAGAGGGAAAGTAATGAGATGTAGCCATCACTGATGGCCACTAAGTAGATGGAGTTAATTGTTCCTGGTACCTAGGCAGCAAAATAAGCAATGATGGCCGGATAGAGGAAGACAACACTGGTTAAATGGGCATTTCTGACCAAGAGAAGTCTCTTAGTATCTAACGTAGGACTTAATTTGAGGAAGAAATTTCTGAGAACGTACGTTTGGGTCACAGCATCGTGTGGTAGTGAAACATGGACTGTGTGAAAATCCTAAAAGAAGAGAATTGAAGGATGTGAGGTGTGGTGCTACGGAACAATGTTGAAAATTTGGTGGACTGATACGGTAAGGAATGAAAATGTGCTCCGCAGAATCGTCGGGGAAAGGAACACATGGGGAACTCAGACAACAATAAGGGAAGGACGGTGGGACGTCTGTTAAGATATGAGGACATAACTTCTGTGGTAAATAGATGCCGCAAAGACGTAGGCTGCTAGTGCTACTCTGAGATGAAGAGATTAGCAGAGGATAATAATTCATGGCGGGCCGCCTGAAACCATTCAGATGAATGAAGGCTAAAAAATAAATAAAATAAAATAGAAAAGTAAGCTTTTGTCTCGTTCTGCTACTTTAATCCCTTCAATCCTTCCACACCACCAACCTCCCTCCATTGCCAAATAATTGCCTGATGCACCAGGATGTGTCCAATCAGCTAATATCTTTTTTCAGTCGAACTGTACCACAAATATCGTTACTCTCATTACGTAAGCAATTTACTTATCTAATTTAATGTAGCACCGTGTTCCGAAAATTTCTATTTTATTCTTGCCATAATTTTGGCCCACATTTCACCTCCGTGAAACGCTATAATGTAGACAAATACATTCACAAAAGACTTCCAAACACTTAAATTTTTTTGAGTTTTCATTCTTCCCACATGTTTGATACGCCTGTCACGAATTCCTCGTTTGTGCCGACATCTTCATCTCAGACTAGCACTTACACCCAAGGTCCTCATTTGTTTGTCGAGTGTGTTCCAAACTCTCTGTTGTATATCTCCTCTCGTACCATGAAAGTTACACTCTAAAGTCTTAACACACTGCCTGTTGTCCTGTGTCGCCTTCCTTTCAGTATTGTCAACACATTCCTTCCTTCACAGATACTACAGAGAATTTCCTCTTTCCATATATCATCAGTCCTATCAATTTTCAACATTCTTCTCTCGGCCTCATGACAAACGCTTTCATTCTTTTCTTTTGCGATTAATCCACACTCCATAATTCATTACTATACAGTGCTGTGCTCCAAACGTACATTCTCAGAATTTCTCCCTAAAATTAAACCCTACGTTTCATTTTACCAGTTTTCTTTTTGCTAGAAATACCGTCTTCGCCTGTGGTAGACTGCTTTTTATATCTTTCTGCTTTGTCTGTCATATATTATTTGAATGTAAATAAGTTATACACAACTGCAACCAGTCACTTTTTTGAATAATAATGCTTTATTCCATGAACCGGTTTTCGAACCTTTTCAGGTTCATCTTCAGATGGTTTCGGGAGGATCCGGGAAGTAACATCATTACTGGTAGTAGCATAATGCTGGGTGCTGGTTTGCGACAGTATACAGTCACGGCTCTAAAATATCCGTAATGGGTAAGCATAATATATTATTTGGCTTCCAAAGTGGCAGAATTCCATCAATCGTGAACCTTAATTTTGATGTTACGTTCGTCGCTAATATCCTTTCTGCTACTCTTCATTACTTTATTTCTGCGGTTTACTCTCCAATCATAGCATGCCGTCGCTACAGCGTTCGCTATAGTCAGTAGGTCCTGCAGTTCCTCCTTGCTTTTGCTGAGGACAGCCACGCCATCAACGAACCGTATCATCGGAATGCTTTCACTCTGAAATTTAGGCCCAATTTTTCTTCGTTTCTTTATGACATTACTTGCGCGGTGTATAGATTGAAGAATAGGAATGAAATGTTACATGCATGTGTTGCATCGTTTTTAAACCGAGATCTTGTTTGTTGATCTTTCAATATATTTCCTTCCTGGTTCATGTTCATATTGTTTATTACACGTATGTCGAGTGTCAAACATATTGAACCATTATAAGAAGCAGCACACCTTCGCCAGATCAACATAGCCTATAAGTCGTACTTTCTCAAGTGCAACGTCATGACTTCTTCTGCCGCCTTTATCTTTCGTAAGGCTAAAGTGATCGTCACCTAACATATCCTCATTTTTATTTTTCGTTGTTTTGCATATTATTATCGTCACCATTTTGGATGCGTAGAATACTAAGATGATTAGCCGGCAGTTCGTACGCTGCACTGCCCAGGTTATCTCCAGGATCGAGTAAATGATATTAGTCCCGCACTTTAGAAAAATATTGTAATTTAAACTATTCCCGGCCGTTTAAATCAGATAAATACTAATTAATTTTGGAACCAACGGGTAGTTACAAACTCGTGGAATAGCAGAGGTGCTCGGAAAAAAATGTTAAATACTATTAAAAAAAACTTGTTTGTTTTAGCAAATATCCGAAAGCCAGTTATTTCTATCACAATTACTGACATCTCTTGGACTATGGGCAAGGCTTTTTCTTACTCGCAAGACCATGAAAGTTTTAAATTATTTTTACATAATATCATGCAATAAAACAAACAAAACAATTAAACAGGTTAAAAAAATCTACTTGACAGCTTTCAAAGCTTTCTTCAATTTCAAAAATTTCTTTGGGTAACCACTAAAATACATTTTTTTTAAATCTTCAGAACTGCCAAGAAATTAAAACACTTTAAAGGCACACAACGGAGTGGCAAGTACACCAGTTCCTTTTACAATAAGGTAATGTCAAGCACCCCGTTTCCGGAAGAACTATTTACATGGCAGATTAACATCAGAGTGGTCAGTCGGCTGGTACAACTCGTACATGCTGCTTCAATGCTTGTTACTTTGTCGATACTTCAACACAGATTCCGTTCATAGTAATAACTGCCCCTGAAGCGCGAGAACACTCAATCTCTTACAAGGGAACCTCCCCATCGCACCACCCTCAGATTTCGTCATAAGTTGGCACAGTGGCTAGGCCTCGAAAAACTGAAGACAGATCAATCGAGGAAACAGGCAGAAGTTGTGTGGAACTATGAAAAAAATAAGCAAAATATACAAACTGAGTAGTCCATGGCAAGATAGGCAACATCAAGAATAGTGTGAGCTCTGCAGCGCCCCGGTCCCGTGGTTACCGTGAGCAGCTGTAAAACAAGAGGTCCTTGGTTCAAGTCTTCCCTCGAATGAATAGTTTGGTTTCTTAATTTTCGCAAAGTTATGATCTGCCCGTTCGTTCGTTGACGTTTCAGTTGACTGTAATAAGTTTAGTGTCTGTGTTTTGCGGCCGCACCGCAAAACCGTGAGATTAGTAGACGAAAGGACGTGCCTCTCCAATGGGAACCGAAAACATCTGATCGCAAGGTCATAGGTCAACCGATTCCTTCACAGGAAAACACGTCTGATATATTCTATACGACACTGGTGACGGCATGTGCGTCACATGACAGGAATATGTTGTCGACCCACCTAACTTTTACACCTGGCGAATGGGTAAAAAGATTCTTCTACCTTGCCCGATTTAGGTTTTCTTGTGGATGTGATAATCACTCCCAAAAAAGTAATGATAACATAAGAGCTTGATGTTGCCTATGTTGCACATGGACTACTCAGTTTGTATATTTTGCTTATTTTTTCACAGTTACACACAACTTCTTCCTGTTTTCTCCATTGATCCGTGTTCAGTTTTTCAAGGCCTATCCACTGTGCCAACTTATAACAATCCGAGGGGGGTGCGATGGGGAGGTTCTCTTGTTAGTAACATCTGAGCTTGGTGTAAGTTGAAGACACTGCTTTCAATTTACCCGTACTGGTTACCAACTGGTAACCAGCATGACGAACTTCACATACGTTTGCCTTAGTACAAATTTTAAAACTGAATAAGGACTTACCGAATGTAAAAGTTTCACTGCGTCCTTTGTCACCAGTGCTCGCATACATTCTCAGGTAGATTAGCCACACTGCAAGACCCATCTGAAGTTGAACGCCTGCAAACACTAGGACCAATAACTTGTTCCACAAGCTATCTCCGGAGCGGTGCTTCAGTGGGAAGCAAACGTCAACCGCTTTGCTGAAAGTGCAATCTAGTCGTGCGACGGAGCCAAGCAAACACACAGCTTCTATACACTGCGACGCTACGTACGCCACTTAGTTTGCTAGGATCCGACTGGCGCATACAACCGCCCGTCCACACAGGACACCACACAAAGCAGCTGTGTGTAAGGCTAGTTGCACTACAGCTCCACCTCTTATCTACACGAGGAAGCACTCACTCTGCGGTCACGCACCCCTCCCCCCCCCCCCCTCTCTCTCTCTCCCTCACACACACACACACACACACACACACACTGTCTGCCCCTGCATTTTTACGCTGTATCTCTATGTTTTCTTTTTGGCACCACCGTCCGCCGCCATTGAAGATTAACCGCAACAGAGATTTTTCTCTACTGTCCGAGTTGCGATATAATGCAAGATTTCGAATTCCGATGAAATCAAGCTGGAGTAAGGTCGACAACACTCCTCTCTAACTTGATCAGGATCGGTATTTTGAGTGTAATACTAGGAAGAGCAAAACGACTGGATACTGATTATATGTTTAAACACAGCTCTCAAAGAAACATGTGAAAAGCGAACTGATATATACATATAAATTATTTGCTTGTCAGTCTACAGTCGAGATTCTGTAAACGTCTATCACGTGATCCGGAATCGCGCCTCCGTTTATACGGTGAAAACACTAAGTAGTGTATATCAGTTGGCATCGAAGTTACGAAAAACTCCACGCTGACAGGTACTAATTAAAGGGCTTTGAGATCAGACAAACGGAACATAATACATTTAAAAGTTTTCTGTCTGCTGATCCATGATGTATACATTACCGAATTCAGTGCTTTGAAGAGCAATTCTGCAGTGGTGGTCTGCTCGCTCCTGTTGGCTGTCATGCAAACGAAGCGATTTGCGTAGCTGAAGTTTTGACTGCACAGAAGTCGTAAAACCGCGTCTGCAGACTTCTTGGGTGAAGCTACTTCTGTACAACGCCGTACATGAATCAAGAACTTTGCTTGGTCATAAGCCCGAAGTAGAAGCCTGATTCAAGCGTGCGCTCTTAAAGTAGCACATCATAGCATCTCAGTCTCCAGAAAGAAATACAGATTCGCATCTCTGCTCATAGAGAAACGATACCGTTCCTAGTGGCGAAATAAAAAACTTTGTGGTCTGCCTTACGGCAAGTCATGTCATGGGGGAAGCCTCGTCCGAGAGGTCCACCGCATGAGCGTCTAGGAAAGTGATTCCAGTGGTGGTTTCTCGTCGCCTTCCACTGATGATGATGAAATGATAATGAGGACAACAAAACATCCAGTTTTTTTTCTTTGATTGCGTTTTGGTCTTTGTGGACGTCACATGGCATCCGTTAAAGTGCGGTTGTTGATCCTTCGACTCAGTTTTTTATTACAGAGGACAACCATCTCTCTGACCGAACTCGCTGAGCTACCGTACCGGCAGCCTCTGAGCTATCGGGGCGGACAGTGGCGAAATAACCGCTGTCGAATCTAATGGCGAGACTGAAATGTCTCGAAACGCTATCCAGCAGAGTGTCTCCTACAGACACCCGCCGTTCATCCCCGCGAAGAGCCCACTTTAGAGCAAATCTCGCCTCATTAGTGCAGACTGCGCCAACGATACAAATGGAATACTATCCACTCCATGCGCTCTACTGTCATCAAACAGTCAGCCAACCTACTTCGATTCATACTCAATTCGGTAAAAATTTCTACAACAAATTGCGACCCCTTCTCTGCTTACTATGAGCCAATCAGATGCGTTTCTGTGCCTTTTAGTGTGAATACGCCTCGGCATCAGGCCTAGGAATTTCTGCGACCATTATACCGCACCTGTCGCGGGCATTCCACGTGCTGACATGTCTTGGACCCTAGACAAAGCTTTTTCTTATTTGTAAAACCATGGCAGCTTAAATTTATATTTACGCAATATCTTGCAATGAAACAAACACTCAAATAAATTTAAATAACTTCACAATAGATTAAAACATCTACCTTAAAAATTCCAAAGCTTTCACAATTTTAAAGAGTTCTTTAGGTAAGCTCATCAATAAGATTTACCGAGCGAGGTGGCGCAGTGGTTAGCACACTGGACTCGCATTCGGGAGGACGACGGTTCAATCCCGTCTCCAACCATCCTGATTTAGGTTTTCCATGATTTCCCTACATCGTTTCAGGCAAATGCCGGGATGGTTCCTTTGAAAGGGCACGGCCGATTTCCTTCCCAATCCTTCCCTAACCCGAGCTTGCGCTCCGTCTCTAATGACCTCGTTGTCGATGGGACGTTAAACACTAACCACCACCACAATAAGATTTAAGAAAACAAGTCTTCACAACTGTCAAGTAATTAAATCACTTGAAAGGTAGGTAATGCAGTGGCAAGTACGCCTATCACTTTTTAAATAAGTGGACATCAAGCGGCTCGTTTCATAAGAACTTCTTTTACATGGCGGATTAACTTTAGAGTGGGTAGTCGGTTGGTACCAGTCGCACATGCCACTTCTATGCTTGTTAGTTTGTCGTTACTTCAACATTATTTTCATACATAGTGTTAACGGCCCCCGCAACGCGACAACGCTTATACTAACCAAGCAGCGTGAATAAAATATGTTGACCCCTAGTAACATCTGAGACTTCTGTAAGTTGAAAGACAATGCTTTTAATTTACTCAATAATGTTACCTAAATATAGAATGAGCTAGGCGAATTAATTACTAAACCAACTGACAAATTGAAGTATTAAAAACAAACATAGCATCTCTGTTACTTGGTACAGCTTAAAGCAAGAAATTCAAATCTCCAAAAATAACCCTAGGCCAAGTCAACCGAAAAATGTAAATGTAAATCACGCAAAGCGGCTCTCTTTACTTCTGGTAGCAGTATGGGTCCACCTCTTTTCTACGCGAGGCAGCAATCAATCTGTGGTCACGCCCACCCGCCTCCCTCCCTCCCCACCCCCCCGCTCTCTTTCTTTCTCTCTCACTCTATCTCTCTCTCTCTCTCTCTGTCTTCTTCCCCTGTCTGCCTTGTCTCCAGCGACACTGTGCGCTCTCACTAAAACTAGACACGCCAGAATTTCTCTAATATCCGAATTGTGATTTAACGCGACATTTCGAATCCCGATCGAAGATGAAGGAAAAACAACCGCGCGACGGCTCAGATATTTTTCCGATTGTCAGACGGTGTGTTTCCATTACCATCGATCTCGAACGTCAATTTGGTTACCACTTCCCTCTACGATTTTAGTTTTTGTGAAGGAGTTTTATCAATACCTTATGCGTTATTTGCTCGCAAGTCTTCCAACCTTTGTTTCACACTGACTCTAACACAAGTTTCAGTTTATATGCGCTCTTTCCTCTCACCCGATATTTTGAATATAGAGTCGGCGATGCCCTCTCAGATCGTTTTGAGCAGGAAAACGGTGTTCTCAAGGTAGTGTTTTAGTTGCGACTGCCTTGCAATAGCTATTAAAAGTATCATGTCCGTTGTTAAATGTCCTGCCCGAAGTTCTTTGTTTGTTGGCGCCTTCTCTATCTTCCTTTCCTTTTCTTTTTTCTTCGAACCTTCCAAAAACATCTTGAAAATTAGAGGACTCTTCGACGGTTGGCTCAATGGGCGGGGAAGAGGTGTTTTCAACTCTCAGCTGAGAAATGTGTGTGCGTTCTTTGTAATGTCCCCTTTCGATTTTCTCTTTTCCTGAGGTTGAGGTTGTGGGACTTCGAACATCTTGCACCACTTGACAACGTCGAACGCTTGTTCCAGGCCGACAAATCCTATGAACGTGTCTTGCATCGTCTCTCTTTCATTGTCAACCAAATCATCAGAACTGCCTCTCTGGTGTCTTTACCTTTCCTGAAGCCAAAATGATCGTCATGTAAGACATCCTCAATTTCCTTTTCCGTTCTTCTGTATATTATCCTTGTCAGCAACTTGGATGTAAGAGCTGTTAAGCTCATTGTGCGATAATTCTCGCACTTGTCAGCTCTTACTCTTCGGAATTGTGTGGGTGATGTTTTTCCGAAAGTCAGGTGGTATCTCATCAGACTCATACGTTCTACACACGAATAGTCGATTTGTTGCTGCTTTCCCCAGTGATGTTAGAAATTCTGATGAAATGTCATCCCTTCTGGCTCATTTGATATTACGTCTTTCAAAGATCTTTTATTTTGTGATTCTAATATTGGATTCCCTATCTCTTCCATACCGACTCCTGTTTCTTCTTCTGTCACATCAGACAAGTCTTCCCCCTCGCAGAGGCCTTTAGTGTGCTCTTTCCACCTGTCCGCTATTTCCTCTGCATTTAACTGTCGAATTGCACTCTTAATGTTACCGCCATTGCTTTTAATTTCAACGAAGGTTGTTTTAACTTTTCTACACACATCAAAAAATTTTTTTGCGTTACCCCTGTTTCCAGAACTCCTGTAGATAGACGTTGACTGTGGATATTGTATCACAGTCCCTTTGACTGCTCAGAGATGTCACCCACCCAAAGATGTAAACAACCATCCATGAGCAGCGCCTATTAGACGGAGGGGGTCCGACAGCCTATCAGTTGCAATCATTCCACCAGGAAAGAGGTACACGGTTCGTGTTGTCTGTTAGTTCAGCCATGCCTAGATGGTCAATACCGCGGTTCGATCGCGTCCGCATAGTTACTTTGTGCCAGGAAGGGTTCTCAACAAGGGAAGTGCTGAGGCGTCTCGGAGTGAACCGAAACGATGTTGTTCGGACATGAAGATACAGAGAGACAGGAACTGTAAATGACTTGCCTCGCTCGGGACGGCCAAGGGCTACTACTGCAGTGGATCACCGCTGCCTGCGGATTATGGCTTGGAGGAACCACGACAGGAGGAGTAGGAGATTAGTGTTTAACGCCTCGCTGACAACGAGGTCATTATAGAAGGAGCATAAGCTCGGATTAAGGAAGGACGGGGAAGGAAATCGGCCGTGCCCTTTCAAAGGAACCATCCCGGCATTTGCCTGAAGTGAACTAGGGAACTGACGAAAAACCTAAATCAGGATCGCCGGACGCGGGATTGAACCGTCGTCCTCCCGAATGCGAGTCCAGTGTGCTAACCACTGCGCCACCTCGCTCGGTAACCCTGACAGCAACGCCACCATGTTGAATAAAGTTTTTCGTGTTACGACTCAAACTGTGCTCAATAGGCTGCATGATGCCCTTCAGTCCTGACGTCCATGGCGAGGCCCGTCTTTCACAACCACGACACCATGCAGTGCGGTACAGATGGGCCCAACAACATGCCGAATAGACCATTCAGGTTTGGCGTCACGTTCTCTTCACCGATGACCGTCGCCTATGCCTTCAACCAGACAATCGTCGGAGACGTGTTTGGAGGCAACCATGTCAGGCTGAACGCCTTAGACACACTGTCCAGCGAGTGCAGAAAGGTGAGGCCGACGTACGCCGCTGGTGGCCACGGAAGGTGCCGTCACGGCTGTACGATACGTGAATACCATCCTCCGACCAACAGTGCAACCAAATCGGCAGCATATAGTCGAAGCATTCGTCTTCATGGATGACAATTCGCGCCCCTATCGTGCACATCTTGTGAATGACTTCCATCAGGATAACGACATCGCTCGACTAGAGAGGCCAAAATGTTCTCCAGACATGAACCCTATCGGACATTCCTGGGATAGATTGAAGAGGGCTGTTTATGGACGACGTGACCCACCAACCACTCTGAGGGATCTACTCCGAATCGCCGTTGAGGAGTGGGACAATCTAGATCAACAGTGGCTTGACGAGCTTGTGGACAGTATCTAACGACGAATACAGGCATGCATCAATGCAAGAGGATGTGCGACTGGGTATAGAGGTACCGGTGTGTACAGAAATCTCTGAAGGTCTCGCTGTATGGTGGTGCAACATGGAATGTGTGGTTTTCATGAGCAATAAATCTGGCGGAAATGATGTTTATGTTGATCTCTATTCCAATTTTTATGTACAGGTATCGGAACTCTCGGAACAGAGGTGATGCAAAACTTTTTTGATGTGTAATTATGCTGAGTCAGTCCTTCAAACAATCAGTTCTTCTTCGATTTCTTCAAATTTTTCATGCAACCATTTCACCTTTGTTTCTCTGCACTTCCAGTTTATTTCATCCCTAAGTAATTTTTATTTCTGTATTCATGTATTTTTCGCGACATTTTTGTACTTCCTTCTTCATCGATCACTGGAAGTATTTCTTGTGTTACCCATGGTTTCTTCACAGTTATGTTCTTCGTACCTAGGTTTTTCTTTTCAGTTTCTGTGATGGCCCTTTTTAGAGAGGTCCTTGCCTGTTCAACTGAACTGCCTTGTGAGCTATTCCTTATCACGGTACCTACCGCCTTAGGGAACTTCAAGCGTATCTCGTTATTCTTTAGTACTTCAGTATTCCATTTATTTGCATATGTACTCCTCCTTCTCTTCGTCATTACCAAAAGGTGATCTGAGTCTACCTCTGCTCCTGGGTGTGCCTTACAATACAGTGTATGCTATCGGAATTTCTCCCTGACCAAGACGCAATCTAACTGAAATCTTCTCGTACCCCCGAAGCCTTTTCCAAATATATCTCCTCGTCTTGTGATTCTTGAACAGAGTATTCGCTATTACTAGCTGAAATTTATTAGAGAACTCAATCAGTCTTTCTCTTCTCTCATTCCAAATACCAAGCCCATATTCTCTCGTAATCCTTTCTTCTACTCCTTCTCATATAACCGAATTCCAGTTCTTCATCACTGTTAGATGTTGATTTTCATTTACGTGCTGAATTACCCGTTCAATATCGTCATTGACTTTCTCTATCTCTACCTGAACTATCACTGCCGGTGTTGATTTGCTGTCCTGACGATAACAACCCTATCAGTGAACTGTTCGCAGCAACTCGCTCTGCCATATCTTCTTATCCCTAACGCATCCTGCTCCCTTTATACCACTTTCTGCTGTTGTTGATTTTATCCTATACTCATCTGACCAGAAATTCTTGTCTTCTTGCCACTTCACTTCCCCCCCCCCCCCCATTATATCGGGATTATCTACACTACCCTTTGTAGATTTTCTAGCTTCCTGGCTACATTCACACTTCTGACGTTCCACACACGACTCGTAGAACGTCATCCTTCCCGTAGTAATCTTTTCCTCACGGTCACCTCTCCCTTGGCAGCCCCCTTCCAGAGATTCAGATATGGGACTCGTTCAGAATCTTTTGCAATGGACAGATTATCGTGATACGTTTCCAGTTACAGGCCACATGTCCTGTGGATACACAGTTTGGTCTTTAATACAGTAGTGGCTATTGACTTCTGCGTCCTCGTACCGTTTGTCACTGGGTATTCTTCCTTCTTTAGGGACAGTTTCCCACCCGTAAGAGAGTGCCCTGGACCTCTGTCTGCTCCTCTGCCCTCTTTGGCAATGTCGTGTGATTTTTATTCAGACTGAGCAGTGGTGGGATTCGAACGTGGGTTGAGAAAGTTTCGGTTACTGATCAAAGACGCCACCCCTAGACCACAGATGCTCTCCTAAGCACGCTTACTAACTAAAATTTCTGTTCTGGCGTAACGACAAGCGCCGGAACAAAGTGGAAGAACGCAAAACCAGAGAAGGTGCTGAGGACAGCAAGCTGACAAGGACCGCGCTGTGGCAGGAGCGACCTCTGCAAGAAGTGAAAATAAGCGCCGCTCCTGCCAGCCTTGGCTGGACGCTAGTGGACAGGATTCGCAGAGTGCACTACTGGCCATTAAAATTGCCACACCGAGAAGAAATCCAGATGATAAACAGGTATTCATTGGACAAATATATTATACTAGAACTGACATGTGATTACATTTTCACGCAATTTGGGTGCATAGATCCCGAGAAATCAGTACCCAGAACAACCACGTCTGGCCGTAATAACGGCCTTCATACGCCTGGGCATTGAGTCAAACAGAGCTTGGATGGCGTGTACAGGTACAGCTGCTCCTGCAGCTTCAACATGATACCACAGTTCATCATGAGTAGTGACTGGCGTATTGTGACGAGCCAGTTGCTCGCCACCATTGACCAGACGTTTTCAGTTGGTCAGAGATCTGGAGAATTTGCTGGCCAGGGCAGCAGTCGAACATTTTCTGTATCCAGAAAGGCCCGTACAGGACCTGCAACATGCGGTCGTGCATTATCCTGCTGAAATGTAGGGTTTCGCATGGATCGAATGAAGGGTAGAGCCACAGGTCGTAACACATCTGAAATGTAACTTCCACTGTTCAAAGTGCCTTCAATGCAAACAAGAGGTGGCCGAGACGTTTAAGCAATGGCACCCCACACCATCACGCCCGGTGACACGCCAGTATGGCGATGACGAATACACGTTTCCCATGGGAGTTCACCGCCAAACGCGGATGCGACCATCATGACGCTGTAACCAGAACCTGGATTCATCCGAAAAAATGACGTTTTCCATTCGTGCACCCAGGTTCGTCGTTGAGTACACCATCGCAGGCTCTCCTGTCTATGATGCAGCGTCAAGGGTAACTGTAGCCATGGTCTCCGAGCTGATAGTCCATGCTGGTGCAAACGACTTCGAACTGCTCGTGCAGATGGTTGTTGTCTTGAAAACGTCCCATCTGTTGACTCAGGGATCGAGACGTGGTTGCACAATCCGTTACAGCCATGCAAATAAGATGCCTGTCATCTCGACTGCTAGTGATACGAGGCCATTGGGATCCAGCACGGCGTTCCGTATTATCTTCCTGAACCCACCGATTCCATATTCTGCTAACAGTCATTGGATCTCTACCAACGCGAGCAGCTATGTCACGATACGATAAACCGCAATCGCGATAGGCTACAATCCAACCTTTATCAAAGTCGGAAACGTGATGGTACGCATTTCTCCTCCTTACACGAGGCATCACAACTTTCACCAGGTAACGCCGGTCAACTGCTGTTTGTGTATGAGAAATCGGTTGCAAAATTTCCTCATTTCTGCACGTTGTAGGTGTCGCCACCGGCGCCAACCTTGTGTGAATGCTCTGAAAAACTAATCATTTGCATATCACAGCACCTTCTTCCTGCCGGTTAAATTTCGCGTCTGTAGCACGTCATCTTCGTGGTGTAGCAGTTTTAATGACCAGTAGTGTATTAGCGCCGTCTAGCAGAGAGTGCTACGAGAACAGTTAGGAGTGATCCACAAACTGTGTGACAGACTTGCCTGAACATTGCGTATATCAGAGGACTCGGATTGCTATTGCATGTCGCCCATCGCTTGGGACACCTTTGTACATTAAAGTTAAGTGTTGTCAATCTGGTTTATATAAATAAAACTACTAATGTTTTTGAATTGAATTCTTGTATAGGATTCCGAGAACGCAGCATCCCTTAGGCCCCCTATACGAGAAGCCTCGGCAAGACTCATCAATTACACTTATGAATATCACGATCGTGTTGCTGTCATGAATCAGAATTTTGTAAACGAAGTACCTTTTCAGGAAATCCGTGCCGGAGTCCTACTCGTTACGCACTCAGGTTAAGAGCTATCATGTAGTAGGCGAACTTTAAGTATACTCTTGCTTAATCTGTTTTTGATTGCACATTGATAATCATGTACTCACCTGACTTCATATCGTGTTCTTTCTGTCACTGCATTTCAACTATTCACGCCATACGGAATATTATCTTGTTTTTAAGTTATCTAACTTCCTGCCCGATTAAGGGAGCTAACATTACGCTCTCCGACTCGTAGAGCCCTACTATTTTTTCTGGTGACATCATTCTTTTCAGTAGTCCCCACCCAGAAATTCGAAGGGGTACAATAAGGGGCGTTCAAAAAGAAACGAGTCGGAGTCTGGAGTGTGCAAACCGCTGACAGGAAGGTAATATCGCGGCGTGGTTAACGAGGTGTGTTTCTGACCAGAGCGTGGAAATTCACATCCCATCGCCAGAGGGCACGCATGCACGTCAAGTGAATATTCAGAGCTAGCTGCAGCATGCATCAATCGTCCAACGCTGCCAGTCGGACGTTCTTCTTTGACCAAGATGGCCACCTTCTGATGCACTTCGTGCAGCACGGGACAACAGTGAATGTCCAGCGTTACGCGCAAACATCGACCACCCTTCGCCAAGCGATCAAATCAAAATGACAAGGCTATTTTACACATGGGATCACTCTGCTCCACGACAATGCAAAGACTCATACGGCCAACACAGTCCCGGTACTCCTGCAGATATTCAAATGGGAGGTTCTCGGCCACCCTCCAAACAGTCCGGACCTCTCTCCCTGTGATTACGCCGTTTTTGGTCCCCTTAAAAAGGCTCTGAGGGACAAACCGTTCACCTCGGACGACGACCTCCAGCTGTGCATACAGAACTGGTTAACATTGCAACCCTAAGAAGTTTATGAGATAGCCATTCGCCGCCTTGTATCACAGTGGAACAAGTGTCTCAACAAATGGCTCTGAGCACTATGGAACTTAACATCTATGGTCATCAGTCCCCTAGAACTTAGAGCTACTTAAACCTAACTAACCTAAGGACATCACACAACACCCAGTCATCACGAGGCAGAGAAAATCCCTGACCCCGCCGGGAATCGAACCCGGGCGTGGGAAGCGAGAACGCTACCGCACGACCACGAGCTGCGGACAAGTGTCTGAACAGCCAGGGTCCATACTTCTAACATACAGGTACTGAATTCTGTAATTATCCCTCCGGCTCATTTCTTTTTGAACGCACCTTGTATTTCACTTCCAGAGTAGTTCACCGAATCGGATACTGCCATTAAGAAACTACACTGTAGAGCTCCATGTGCTTGGAACACATATTAATTTCCTCTTACTTTCAGCCGTTTTCACTGCTAACCCCACAAGGCTTTGCTGACTAATTTTACAGGACCAGATCGGTCAGTCATCCTTACTGTTACCATTGCAACAACGCAAAAGGATACTACCTCTCTTCAGTCACATCAAGTAACTCAGCAGCAGAAGTTAAGTAATTTACGATAGACATCTTCTTTCGCTGCACTGGAAACTGCTTTTTACTAGGTAGATTAAAATGGGGTGTACGACAAATAATAGCAAGGTAAACAACAACAAATGTGGTTGTTGTGTGTTACACATTTCACTATATGTATACCAACGACTTTCAGGCATAGATCATAACCAACGCGTTTAGCATCAATGTTATTTGAACAATGCTCTGGTCATCATTTGTTCAATTGCACACAGAGTTTTGTATTTTCTAACACATACAATCACGACACTCAGTGGTCTGAAAGCTGTTTCCGTATGGCAGCTGATACATTAGCGCTACAGATAGTAATAAGGCAGGTCATCTCTTAATAACACATACGTGATAAGAATAATATAAGAGTCTTCATCCCTTTTCAGTAATATTTATGGACATTAAATAACTATTAGTTCAAAAATGGTTCAAATGGCTCTGAGCACTATAGGATTTAAATGCTGTGGTCTTCAGTCCCCTAGAACTTAGAACTACTTAAACCTAACTAACCTAAGGACATCACACACATCCATGCCCGAGGCAGGATTCGAACCTGCGACCGTATCGGTCGCGCGGTTCCAGACTGTAGCACCTAGAACCGCTCGGCCACTCCGGCCGGTAATAACTATTAGTCTCTGCACCTTTATGCAAGTATCTAAATACGTGGGTAAAACTAAAAGTGAACTCATGTAACCTATATGCACTTCTTGTGTAACCAGGAACGACACTGAAGCTAGTAACGACATTCCATTTGTGATTTTGACTCGCACCATTTATGATTTTGCCTCGCACTTAGAGTTTTCTGTCACCCTTAGTCATAATTATTATTTTTATCTCAATTATCATTCTGTAAAGGATTTGGTACTTCTAAGCAAAATGCCTAAATTTTCTAGTACGGTACTGAGTTCACTTCGTTCCACTTATGCGCACAAACGATGAATCTGTATCGGAAAAAAAATTTACGCGTACCTTCGGGTAGCAAAACGTTACTTTTGTAATGACGAACGGAAGTATGCGAACTCATAAATTTTTGTGTGATTTAAAACATTCGTGTCGGCTAATTTCGGGAATATTCAATTTAACGACTTTGACAGCTTGTAGCTATCTTCAGATGAAATTATTAATCCGCTAACAGGTTCATCGATGTATAAAAATATTAACTTATGCACTCTGAACTTCATGAAATTATGCAAAACATGTCGATGAATCAGGCTGTGCTTCATACCGTCACATAGTAAAAGAGGCTGACATTAATTATCACATCTAATGGTGGCAGTAAGTAATATGAATGTTATAGTAGTTACGTGACCTTTACAAAATAAATTATTGTTTTTATAGGAAAATATACAATCAAGAGATTTATTCCACGTACAATAACATCCTCTGATATACTGCTTTCAAAGAAAATTTCTCGAGAATAGAATATATTTCTGTATCCTACGGACGTAATATTTCGGTAAACCACTATGCCACCATCATTAGGTCACAAGAGAACTGCCAGATGAGGGACCTCATCTCCATGTTCCCCGAGTTCCTGCTATAATCTCGAGAATTATTCTCTCATTATCAGCGCCGGCAGAAAATGAAGAATCGCCTGCGGTGCCTTCGTAAAGACACACCAGATATTAGCGCATGGAGAACAATAGCAACTATTTTTCGGCGGGAGAAAATATGTGTGCTGGAAACTGAGCCCCAGCTAAATGACATACGTCGAAAATAGAACCCATTTTATTCAGTGGTGAACAGTAACTGGAAACGGGTAACAAGGCAAAAATAAGATCATACATATAACAGCAAAATATTTTATTTAAGAGACAAAAATACGATAAATAACGCCATATTATAACCATTAAACGTTAGTGTTACTGTATACTAAGTTCAACCAATGGACGTCGGAACCAGCTCCAGATATTATACCAAAGCGAACGAAACGTTTGTATTGACAAATGGACAGAAAACGGCACAGTAAGTATTATTGATTTTTAAAGTGGGGAATGAACAGAAAATTTGGTTCAATGGTTAATCAGAAAGCTGCAGTGGTTATTCCCTTGATACTAATATTGTTATAATGTCATGTTGATAATCAGCCTCTATCGATAACAGTTGACCACTGTTTCATATTACATTTCTTACGTCTAATAGCCTCTCAAGACTCTTACAAATGCTGAAAAATAATCAATGGACTGCCTTCTCCTTCTTGTTTCCACTGCTCACAACGTTAGACACGTTCCTGTTTCTAAGAGACATTCACCTGAAGGTATAGTGAACAGTTAAACTTGTTAGCGGCTATGTGATATCTTGTCGAAGCTGGTAACAAAAGCAATCACTAGTGTTATTTTTTACCACATACACTAACAGAAAATGAGATGAGGGAGCTTGTTTCCTCCAACGACTTATAAATCATACCATCGTCGAAGTTTGTCAAACAACGAAACTAAGTTGTGATTCACCTAAAATGTTTCTAACAATATAAAAAAATATAATTATTCGCTTTTAAAAAAGTCTTCCACGCCTTTTGTTGATGAATGGTCACCGCTCCGGTAAGACGGCACAAGAAAACGTTGCTCATCTTGAACTGTACTGAGACAAACGAGTGTTCAGAGTTTATTTTCAATACATAATATATCTTCCAGGGACTAATTGCTAGTAAAATAACAAGTGATTACGTCAGGTGGTCAGATATAACTAAATAAAAGCCTAATGAAAACGCCCTCAAATACCAAGAACGAAAGCTTAGTTTCCAATTATTTGTTAAACAAATAATAGTATTCTATATAACAGTGACTACGTTCCTTCAAGGGTCACTTTGAGTTCATTTACGATCAGAGAACAGGAAACACCGCATTACCACGATGCAACTGTTTTTTCGCAAACATTTGGGAGCCGACTAATTTCCAAGAGTCGGTTACGGTCAGTATTTTGTGATGCATCTTGAATAAGATTTAAGTACGCAATATTTTATCATTAATATTATGTTTGCCGTCCTAGTATGTGCAAAGGAAGTAATTAAGATTTAATTATCAAATAGAAAAACAAAAAGTTTCGTTGGTTTGCAGGTAACTGTCTTCCATGCTCATATAAACGCTGTTTCCCACTCCGCCTTTTTTTTTTTTCCTTCTACGATTTTGGTTGGCTGTTGCAGAGCTAACTATTTTTCTTTGAGACAAACACCCTTGTAGTCCGGTATAGGGGCAGAGGATGACGCAGTTGGGAATATTTGGGAGATGATTTCCAGGTCGAAGATTCGCCAGATGACCAAGGAAAACTTCCAAAAGAATCTGATCGAAACCGGTGGGGACTGTGGTTATATTAACACCTTCTTATTAGTTTGTTTCTGTTTAAAAGCAGTCGTAGATTTCAGAATGTTCTTTATTAATTTAAGAACACGCGTTTCGCTCGGATAGGGCATCATCAGGTTATCTGAAAGTATAAGGGGAAGACGATACTACAGTAAATCCGGCGAGGTCCCATGTTGGACTACTATAAAAGCAAACGAAGCTTCAAAAATCGACCGAATAAAATTGTGTAGAGAAACGTAATATCGATCACGTTAAAGAACATGAAATGAAGCGCCAAAAAGAGTCCGTCAAGAAGGCATGATACCGCATAAAATGTATTAAATGGCAACCTAAATGGAAAAAATATTAGAAATTAGTGAAATAAAATCACCGGTCTCACGCATGAGTAGAGAGCGAAGGAGTTGCCGAAAAATGAGTATTTCCTCATGGAGCGCAGAACATGACCTCGCGGTCAATCTCTAAACACAGCCGAACAATACACCAGCCCCACAGTCCAGTCCGTATTCATGTACTGCATACACATGAACGATAGGAGGTCATGCTAAATATAATAGTAATGACAGTCGCCAGGCGGCGCTGCTATCGGGTGTACCATGTGGTAACAGAGAAAAATTCAAATAGTAATGAATAAATTAAGAAATAAATAAAACTTAATAGAGCATACGGGAATGAAATTTTCACTCTACAGTGGAGTGTGCGCTGATATGAACTTCCTGGCAGATCAAAACTGTGTGCCGGACCGAGACTCGAACTCGGGACCTTCGCCTTTCGCGGGAAAGTGTTCTACCAACTGAGCTACCCAAGCACGACTCACGTCCCGTCCTCACAGCTTTACTTCTGCCAGTATCTCGTCTCCTACCTTCCAAACTTTACAGAAGCTCTCCTGCGTACCTTGAATGAATAGCACTCGTGAAAGAAAGGATATTGCGGAGACGTGGCTTAGCCACAGCCTGGGGAATGTTTCCAGAATGAGATTTTCACTCTGCAGCGGAGTGTGCGCTGATATGAAACTTGCCCGCGAAAGGCAAAGGTCCCGAGTTTGAGTCTCGGTCAGGCGCACAGTTTTAATCTGCCAGGAAGTTTCATATCAGCGCACCCTCCGCTGCAGAGTGAAAATCTCATTCTGGAAATAGTTCCCAGGCTGTGGCTAAGCCATGTCTCCGCAGTATCCTTTCTTTCAGGAGTGCTAGTTCGGCAAGGTTGGCAGGAGAGCTTCTGTAAAGTTTGGAAGGTAGGAGACGAGGTACTGGCAGAAGTAAAGCTGTGAGGACGGGGCGTGAGTCGTGCTTGGGTAGCTCAGTTGGTAGAGCATTTTCCCGCGAAAGGCCAAGGTCCCGAGTTCGAGTCTCGGTCCGGCACACAGTTTTAATCTGCCAGGAAGTTTCAGAGCATCCGGGAATTTACACAATGTAGGAAATGCCAGTCCGAAAGCTATGTACTCAGACATGGAGCACCATTATGCTCAAAATCAGTGTATTAGACTTACTATACTTTACTTTACACGTGGCTAAGGCCTTATCGACCATACACCTGCTCTACGAGCCTCTTCTAATTATTTCTATCCAGGGAAATTGTTGTCCAATCAGAGTTGATGCCCATCCTAGCTGCATCTTCCCGGATATTCTCCATCCACCTAATTCGAGGTCTTCCTCTTCTTCTCTTTCCTTCTAATTTCTTAGTGGATGCTATGTTGGGTAGTCTGTTCTCCGGCATCCTTGCTACATGACCAGCCCAGTTCAGTCTTCTCTTCTTTAACATTTCCACAATGGTACTATGTTTGTACAGCTCCCGTAGTTCTTCATTTTTCCTTATCCTCCACTCCATGACATTTTCATCGAAGATTGGTCCAAATATTTTTCTTAGTATTTTTCTTTCAAATATCAACAGTTTTTCTTCATCTTTTTTCCTGAATGTAATAGCTTCACATCCATATATTGCTACTGGTACAATAGTTGACTGATAAAAACGGATTTTGAATTCAGTACTAAGTGATCTCATCCTTAAAATTTTGATACAGCTGTAAAAAGTTCTATTAGCTGCTGCTAGACGGGCGTCTATTTCTATTTCTGCTCTATTGTCTCTGCTAAAAAGACTCCCTAAGTACTTGAAGTGGTCAACTGCCTTGAAAGTGAGACCATTTACGGTCAGTGGTGTATTCTTTTGGAGTTTTTTACTTATGACTACACTCCTGGAAATGGAAAAAAGAACACATTGACACCGGTGTGTCAGACCCACCATACTTGCTCCGGACACTGCGAGAGGGCTGTACAAGCAATGATCACACGCACGGCACAGCGGACACACCAGGAACCGCGGTGTTGGCCGTCGAATGGCGCTAGCTGCGCAGCATTTGTGCACCGCCGCCGTCAGTGTCAGCCAGTTTGCCGTGGCATACGGAGCTCCATCGCAGTCTTTAACACTGGTAGCATGCCGCGACAGCGTGGACGTGAACCGTATGTGCAGTTGACGGACTTTGAGCGAGGGCGTATAGTGGGCATGCGGGAGGCCGGGTGGACGTACCGCCGAATTGCTCAACACGTGGGGCGTGAGGCCTCCACAGTACATCGATGTTGTCGCCAGTGGTCGGCGGAAGGTGCACGTGCCCGTCGACCTGGGACCGGACCGCAGCGACGCACGGATGCACGCCAAGACCGTAGGATCCTACGCAGTGCTGTAGGGGACCGCACCGCCACTTCCCAGCAAATTAGGGACACTGTTGCTCCTGGGGTATCGGCGAGGACCATTCGCAACCGTCTCCATGAAGCTGGGCTACGGTCCCGCACACCGTTAGGCCGTCTTCCGCTCACGCCCCAACATCGTGCAGCCCGCCTCCGGTGGTGTCGCGACAGGCGTGAATGGAGGGACGAATGGAGACGTGTCGTCTTCAGCGATGAGAGTCGCTTCTGCCTTGGTGCCAATGATGGTCGTATGCGTGTTTGGCGCCGTGCAGGTGAGCGCCACAATCAGGACTGCATACGACCGAGGCACACAGGGCCAACACCCGGCATCATGGTGTGGGGAGCGATCTCCTACACTGGCCGTACACCACTGGTGATCGTCGAGGGGACACTGAATAGTGCACGGTACATCCAAACCGTCATCGAACCCATCGTTCTACCATTCCTAGACCGGCAAGGGAACTTGCTGTTCCAACAGGACAATGCACGTCCGCATGTATCCCGTGCCACCCAACGTGCTCTAGAAGGTGTAAGTCAACTACCCTGGCCAGCAAGATCTCCGGATCTGTCCCCCATTGAGCATGTTTGGGACTGGATGAAGCGTCGTCTCACGCGGTCTGCACGTCCAGCACGAACGCTGGTCCAACTGAGGCGCCAGGTGGAAATGGCATGGCAAGCCGTTCCACAGGACTACATCCAGCATCTCTACGATCGTCTCCATGGGAGAATAGCAGCCTGCATTGCTGCGAAAGGTGGATATACACTGTACTAGTGCCGACATTGTGCATGCTCTGTTGCCTGTGTCTATGTGCCTGTGGTTCTGTCAGTGTGATCATGTGATGTATCTGACCCCAGGAATGTGTCAATAAAGTTTCCCCTTCCTGGGACAATGAATTCACGGTGTTCTTATTTCAATTTCCAGGAGTGTAGATATTCTGTCTTTCCTTCATTCACATGAAGTCCAGCTTTCTCAGCTATTTTGTAATAATTTTGCATCATCCTGATTAATTCAGCTTTTATAGTGCTTATTAAGGCTACATCATCTGCATAAGCAAGTCTAGTAATGTTCTGTCCCTGCAGTTGGATCCCTTGTGGATTAGTTTTGGTGAATTCTCTATCAATCTTCTCTAAGATAATATTAAATAGAATAGGTGAGATGGCATCCCCTTGTCTCAGTCCAGTGTACACCTTAAAATTTTCAGTCTCTCCTGCAGGTGTCTTAACTTTGCATATGGTTTCTTCCAAACACATTTTAACTAATTTGATCAATTAGACTAATGAAGTAAAATATGCAGAGCGATAAAAATAAAGATTAGACTACAAACATTAGTCTCAGGACTGAAGACCGCATCAACAACAACAACAACAACAAACATTAGTAAATGGTAATAATGAGAAAAAGATAAAATACAACTGCACACACTTGACAACTGACCAAGGCTCTGGTTCAAAACGAACGGCACGCGGCTGGTTGATATCTGCCAACAATTTCACCTCAAGATTATGTCTACCCACTTCAGAAAACCCGCACACAAACAGAAAACGTGGCAGTCATCGATAACGTAGCCATCTCCCACGCCCATTACAGAACTATCCATGATGTCCAAGTCCGACGGGGTTCGAAATTCGATTCATACCACTACCTTACTCGAATCAGAATAAAATTTTCCCCTAAGAGAATTCACCACAAAAAAGCCCACAACCATAAGGTACATGTATCGAAAATTCAGGAAACAAAAATCGCAGAAGAATGGGAAAAAGAACCTGTGAATAATAGGACTGACTTCCGCAACAAAATAATCACAAAAGCCAAAGAACTTAGCCAACTGCAAGAGAAGGTAAAGCATCCCTGGTGGATTTCTGTTTCAAGCCATCGTAAAGCACCGACTCGCCTTCCAAAAATACAACAGCCACAAATCACCAGAAACCCAACAGCACTTCTTCAACATCCGAGAGCAGACAAGCGGAACCATCAGGAAAACAAAACGCGACTATATCACTGAACAACTCAAATCAATAGAGGATAACTTCAGGAACTTCAACAGCAGAAATTTCTACAAGGCTTTGATGAACAAAGTCAACTGGTTGACTTCGTAGCAGCTGAGCAGAGCTCCGCACACCAACCTAAGGGAGCCATGGGTCTGTTGATGGTTATGTAAAAATAACCTAAACCGGTTACCTATGTCATTGAAACATAAATGGTGTGATCAAGACTGAACTTTAGTCAAAATATAATAATCTATTGATCACTGTATTCCAAAAATGTTTACCAAAATTGAAAGGAAAATCATTCGCAAATCCTGGGTCCAGAGATCACAGAGGAAGGATATCGGCTACTTTCAAACAGGGTGACAGAAAAATACTCCAACAATGAAACAGATTTCAGCATACGACGACTGAAGTCTAATGTACTCACAGAAACTAAAAATGACAACATTCTGGATCAAACAAGTTCAAACTGATCTCAAAAATACCAACAACACATCCTCAGACATCTCAGATTGAAAAATCTTCAAACAGAAGATCCTTTGCTGGGAAGTTGCACCAGAAGAAAAACCCAAAATATCTACGGGAAAATGGACGGAAGAACGTCGAGTTAAACATAGCGAGAGGATTAATCAGTTCTGGAACGACAAGACAAATAGCAACCACAGATCGTAGTTCGTTTTGTGTGATCCTCTATGGGTCTAAACAATTTAAATAAATAATCTATTTAAAAATGGGAAACATGCAATCTTCGAAAACATGACTCTCGCTTGATAACTGATCATTAAGTAACATATTCTTCTTAGCGTGTGAGCGTTTAACAGTTTCGATCTCTTCAAGCAGATTGAGCCTCTTACCTAATTTTAAAAGCTCTTCCCATCTGGCCAATATAAGCTGCTTGACAGCCATAACACTCGAGCACAGAGGTAGCATATTTATCTTTCCGGAGACGTTCATTGTGAATGTGTTGATACTGAGTTTTATTGGAGGAGGTATACACTGTTCCTATATTTTGACTTGCTGTAGCATAGGGCACATGACCAAAAAATGGTAACTTAGCAAACCCGTAATTTTGAGGTGCAAGACTGAAAGTTGTTTCTCGGTCGCGTGGCGATGTTTCTGCATGGCTAATTTTTCAATGAGTCGCTTGTGGAAGGCTTAAAATATACCAAATTTGATGACATTATTAGTGAGGCAAAGCTGCAAATCAAGGAAGTTGAGAATACCACTTCTCTTCATGATTAATGCCACAAAGATTATTATACTCTTCGACCAGAAGCATAACATCGGATCCTTCACCGTCAAAAACATTTATTTCGTCATAGAGATATCGCCTGCAAAAGCGAATACTTTTGGAAACCGTAGAGGTCCGGGTAAAATAGTCACACTCCAAGTAGTTCACAAATGTATCAGCAAGAAATCCCACAAGACAGCTACCTATGACCAAGCCATCCAACAGCTTATAGAATTCTTTATTAAAACTAAAGTAATTGTACGAAAAGCGAACTAATGGTACGAAGTCAAGAGTCTAAGAGGAGTTACGACCTTGACAATTTCATCAGCGCACATATGTCAGTGCCCGGAAAGGTTATTCTAAATTATTGAAGCAGTTTCTTCTAGGAGGGAAAGATTTTCATGTAGGAGTCGTACAGGTTCCTTTCTATTAGAACTGGCAAAATTTTGGCGAAACGTGGACTCATTGAGAATTAATTGAAGCAAATATTAGACACCAGCTCGCCTGGGTTCCCATTCCCATTAATAACAGGACATGTAGGAAAATCCACCTTGAGAGTGTTTATCTGCGCACGCATGTTAGGAGCGTAATGATTCATCACTCTAAAATTGGGGAAGAGTTCGGGGCAGGGGTGGGGGCGGATGACATATGAACATGCATCTAATCAAGCCTTAAGCTCTTTAGCATAAGTCTCGGTAGCATCATAATCTATTTCGCGAATATCTTCGTCCTGAAAAAACCGGTGGGTGTCATCAATTTAGTCACTTCAGCTAGCAGCTATCCATCACACCATTCAGAAATTTTGTCTATCTTTAATCTTCCTACAGTTGCTCGATGAGGATTGCTCGATGAGGACACCTTACCATAACCAACAGCTTCATCAGCGAACAGCGGCAGACTCTTGTTCACTATGTCGACCAGATCATTTATGTATATACAAAATAACAGCAGTCCTATCACACTTACCTGGGGCACACCTGAAGATAACCTTGTCTCTGATTAACATTCCTCGTCGAGGAATTTAGTCACTTCAGCTAGCAGCCATTCATCACACCATTCAGAAATTTTGTCTAAGTCATCTTTAATCTTCCCACAGTTGCTCGATGAGGACACCTTACCGTAACCAAAAGCTTCATCAGCGAACAGCGGCAGACTCTTGTTCACTATGTCGACCAGATCATTTATGTATATACAAAATAACAGCAGTCCTATCACACTTACCTGGGGCACACCTGAAGATACCCTTGTCTCTGATTAACATTCCTCGTCGAGGATAACATACTAGGTTCTGTTACTTAAGAAGTCTTTGAGCCACTCACATACGTGGCATCCCAATCCGTACAATTGTACCTTCCTTAAAAGTCGGCAGTGTGGCACCGTGTCAGATGCCTTTCACAAAACCAAGGAATATGGAATCCGCCTGTTGCCATTCATCCATGGTTCGCACGATATCGTACGAGAAAAGGGCAAGCTGAGTTCCGCACGAGCGATGCCTTCTAAAGTCGCACTGAAATGTGGACAGAGGCTTTTCTCTCTCAAGAAAATTTATTATATTCGAAATGAAAATATATTCAAGGATGCTGCAGAAAACCGATTTTCAAAACATGGGTTTGTAATTTTGAGAGTCCGTTCTTTTGGTCTTCTTATATACAGGAGTCACCTGCGCTTGGGACTTGGGCGAGAGATTCGTGACACATGCAAGCTAAGTAAGGGGCCAATACTGTAGAGTACTCTCTGTAAAACCAAACTGACTATTCCTTCAGGACCTGGTGACTTGTGTTTACAACTCATTCACTTGTTTCTCTACACAAGCGATGCTTCTTGCTATTGCCAGATTCTCACATATTTTCAGCTATTGTAAATAATTCACCTTTACTGTACTGGGACAAATATGAATGAGCGCAGTGCATGAGTAGTTAACAAGACCCCGATACATTTGTTTGTTTGTCCCTCATTCCTGGTCCATATACCTTCTTCCTCTTATGATGTGTGTGTATTTTTCACGTGTGTGTTTTATTGCCACTGTTGCTATTTTCACATGTTAGATGTTAGATCTGAATAACTAAACATTTTCTGTAACGTGAGATCTATTTCTGTGTACACACTAGATTTTATTGTACATTTTCATGGTCAGTTGTCACCATTAGAAGATAATGATGTTTTGTCAGTAGCTCCTGGCTGTTGACTTTACTTCATATCTGGCACAGAATCTTGCATAATTCATTTTGCATGTTGATGTTTTATGATAACTCTAACTCTTGTAATATGCAAATATTCATGTTTCGTACACAAGCTTCATTCTACGTTTTCGTGCTATGCTTTTGTACTATTTCAAACATTTGTTAGGAATAAAGTCATTTCTTAAAGAGACAATGCGGCATGTGCAGTTCACATTTTTCTAATATATTGTAAAACCACAAATTCAATCAAGTTATCAGGGATTTAACTAACTTTTACACTCACTTAAAGGAAATAGTTGTACTGAGTTTATCTACGAGACTTCAACTGGTTATATGATATATGAGTTGTCAGTGGAAAACTATTTCCCTGAGTCTGCAAATCTTCAGGCAGTAGTCAGTGGTGGACTTTCAATTGCCTTACTGGCTCCCAGAAGCCTGAACCATTCTTCACATTCAGCAGCGTTGCTCACCTGTGCGTCCAATACTACAGGGTCATCGTCCTCATTAGTGACTATGCTCCAAGAATTATACCAACATTCTGCTAGTTGCATTCTTTTCCGTAGTCACTAGCATAATGACGAGAGACATTACCGGTATCTTCGTTGCGGTTAAGTTCTACTCAGATACTAGCCTCAGTATTAATGATACGAAACTTTAAAGCCAATCCTCGATAGTTATGAGTGACGCAGTATTTACCAGAACTCGGTAAATAGTTTTCGTGCATCTTCCCTGTCAAAAAGACTATCTTCATTTGTGAAACAACACTCCCAATATTCTATCGTATATTTTGTAACTAAATCCTAACTAATGAAATATTACCGTACACTATTGCACTTGTTTCTTCGTAATTTAAAAAAATCGTTATCCTTGCCTTACCGCAGCTGATGAAATTCAAATATTTTTTTCTGCGAGTCGAGGCGGATAATGTAAAGTTTCATATGTTTTCTGCTATTGTAAATAATTCACCTTCACTGGACTGGGACAAAGATGAATGAGCACATTAAATGAGTTGTGGTAAAATTCTTGACTCTGTATTTAGTTTTATGTGGTTAATTTGCTAGTCTAGCCACGCAGCGCTGGTGCAATTTTATTTGACTTGTAGTAGCGAGCAGTTGAGTTTTTCAGAGGATGAGATGCGTTTTCTGTAAATCTGAGTGAAGCTGAGTGGATTACTTTAGTATGGAGATGTATTCGAAAATGTCAGTACTACAGACGAAAACAGCATGCTCAGCAACAGATAAATCACTTTTATTTCTTTAATTTCTGGTCTGAATTGTCAGCTGTCGTTCTTGCAAGCACACTACTGGCCATTAAAATTGCTACACCACGAAGATGACGTGCTACAGGCGCGAAATTTACCCGGCAGGAAGAAGATGCTGTGATATGCAGATGATTAGTTTTTCAGAGCGTTCACACAAGGTGGGCGCCGTTCGCGACACTTACAACGTGCTAACATCAGGAAAGTTTCCAACCGATTTCTCATACACAGCAGTTGACCGGCGTTGCCTGCTGAAAGTTGTGATGCCTCGTGTAAGGAGGAGAAATGCGTACCATCACGTTTCCGACTTTGCTAAAGGTCGGATTGTAGCCTATCGCGATTGCGGTTTATCGTATCGCGACATTGTTAGTCGAGATCCAATCACTGTTAGCAGTATATGGAATCGGTAATACGGAACGCCGTGATGGATCCCAACGGCCTAGTATCGCTAGCAGTCGAGATGACAGGCATCTTATCCGCAACAGATGGGGACGTTTGCAAGACAACAACCATCTGCACGAACAGTTCGAAGTCGTTTGCACCAGCATGGTCTATCAGCTCGGAGACCGTGGCTGTGATTACCCTTGTCGCTACATCACAGACAGGAGAGACTGCGATGGTGTACTCAACGACGAACCTGGGTGCACGAATGGCAAAACGTCATTTTTTCGGATGAATCCAGGTTCTGTTTACAGCATCGAGATGCTCGCATCCGTGTTTGGCGACATCACAGTGAACGCACATTGGAAGCTTGTATTCCTCATATCCATACTGTCATATCTCCCGGCGTGATGGTATGGGGCGCCATTGGTTACACGTCTCGGTCACCTCTTGTTCGCATTGACGCCACTTTGAACAGTGGATGTTACATTTCAGATGTCATTCGGCCCATGGCTCTACCCTTCATTTGACCCCAGCGAAACCCTACATTTCAGCAGGATAAGGCGCGACCGCATGTTGCAGGTGCTGTACGGGCCTTTCTGGATACAGAAAATGTTCGACTGCTGCCCTGGCCAGCACATTCTCCAGATCTCTCACCAATTGAAAACGTCTGGTCAATGGTGGCCGAGCAACTGGCTCGTCACAATACGCCAGTCACTACTCTTGATGAACTGTGGTATCGTGTTGAAGCTTCATGGGCAGCTGTACCTGTACACGCCATCCAAGCTCTGCTTGACTCAATGCCCAGGCGTATGAAGGCCGTTACTACGGCCAGAGGTGGTTGTTCTGGGTACTGATTTCTCAGGATCTATGCACCCAAATTGCGTGAAAATGTAATCACATGTCAGTTCTAGTATAATATATTTCTCCAATGAATTCCTGTTTATCATCTGCATTTCTTCTTCGTGTAGCAATTTTAAAGGCCAGTAGTTGGATTAATTTTCAGTGAACAGCACTGGGAATTTAAAACAGTTGTTTCTTTCCGAGTAGAGCGTAATTTGTTTTTATTGGTATTCGAAGTCTGACATTGCACTTCCTATCACGTAGCGATCTACTTCAGAATTGAGTTTTAGTTGTATAGTTTTCGCTGAGCATAAAATTAGTTTATTTCGGCATTTAATTAGATATATTTTCCTTATTTCAAATTCTGAATATCTTGAAGGTTAAAGTTTTATTTCATGACACTGTCGCATGCGTAGTACAGGGCCAATGAACAGTCGGTTTTGCTCAGCAGTTGAATACTAAGCCTGAAGTATACATTACATTAGGTGAAAGTTTTTGTAATCAGTCTCCTCCCATGAAGAGTTTTTATAGGAAGCTTATATTACGGTCTCCACACAGTAGTCCCCACAGATACAATTATACGTGCTTCATCCAGTCACCCGTAAAATCAAAAATTAGCAACCCTACGGTGCATGTTATACAGACTAAATAATATCCTACTCAGCAAAGAAAACTAGGAAGAAGAATTACAAACAACACAATTCATAGCTACAAACAATGGTAACAACACACATATAGTACAAAGACTCAACCAAAATGTCGAAACACAGTTAAAGAAGAATGAAAACAAGCACAGAACACAAACACTTAAAAACCCCACTCAGAAACACAAAACAGTAACACTCATGACATGATTAACCGAGGGAAATGGTACACTTTAACATACAAACCCATAGCAACAGTCAGGATAGCAATATATTGAAAAACAGCGATTACACTTTGCGTACAAACCAAGATACACATTCCAGTCGCATTTACAAAAACCGGATAAATACCAAGGAGCAAGTATATACCAGTACATATGTACATAATGTCATCCAGTAACATTTTCTATAACTCTGACTGTGTTCAGACTCTTTGTGAAGCCGTAGCTTCATCATATCTTTGTTACATGTTTTGTAAACAAACATTGTAAGTGACAATTTGGATGGTGTGATATTCTGCGTAATGGAGAAGGTTCAGTACTTGTAAGTAACCAAACAAAAGTACCATTTCTGACACTAGCGTTTAAAAACTCTCAATAATTCAATTTGTCCGACTTTCTGATTGCAGTCTAACTTCAGAAAGAAGCAAGAGAGGCATAAAATCACACATGCGAACATCACCAAACATATTCATGCAAGCAAATGCAAAGATGAGCTTCAAAATGGAAATAAAATTCTTGAAACGCGTTGTGCTAAGCATCAGAAAATAAGTAACTGGTGAAGTTTTCATTATTTAAATGAGGATTGATACAGTTGCAGGCTTTCCTGTTTCCTCTAATACAACATTATACACTTACCATATGTATAGAAAGAAAAATGTATTACGGGCAACTGAAAATGTTTCGTAAATATAACAAGCGAAACGCGTATGGCAAAAACAAACTGTCTTTCATTTAGTTGCATAGGCGAAGCTTACTTCAACGAGTTTTGATGCAACTAAGGAATGATGGAAAACGGGGGGAAAAGAAGAATTAAATACTGTGTGAATCATGCATTCACACATGTTAGCCACCCACAAATATCTTCCTTGCGCGAATCTATCGAACTAACAATGCATCCAACATAAACTTTAATGGAAAAGTAAATCAAGATGAGCTAACCTCAGCTGACACGAATATGCTAAACACTAGCAGATACACTGCTGAAGTAGTGCTCTTTCACCCATCCTAATTAGTACAGCCAGTGTACTTGATCTTAAGTCGATCGCCCTTGGGCGATATACATAACTGGTAACCTCGTCGAGATTAACTAGTAACTAATTAGCTTAAAGAGAACCGCGGAACTTCCGTAATTAATGCTTAACCTTCGTGAAAGAAGAGGTGCCGGTGCACAGTTTTCCGGACACTAGATTCTATTTCTAAACGGAATTTACGTTTGAAATTGTATCAGCACTCCTAGAACACGGCAAAGCAGTTAAGTTTACTCAGACGAAATGAATGTTTCGTTTTTGGACTTTTCATACACCAAAGGAAAAGAGACGTTCCTGGGAATGTATTGGGTGCTCAATAACGAGGTTATCAGCGCCATTATTGAACTAATTTGATATGAATGTGGTTAAATATTTAAAATTTTTTCCCAACATTTAAAATAGGAAATATAAATCTCAGTCACACCTGTCCACTCTCACTCACACTTAACTTTTACAAAATATCGAACGCTCAAATACTTTTGTAAAATCCATTCTTAAAATACACACGCCCTAGCTACACAATAGGCAAAATTCCATAAAGAGAAAAGAGAATGGTAGTCAATGGAAGAAAATAGGTGAATCAACCTATTTGGAAACACATTAAAATCACATGTCTGTAGGTAGAAGATCAGACATTACAGAGGATCTTAAAACACGAACTACAATCGATTCATGGGCTCCTGAATTAGAGGTCAGAGTAGCATGTAAGTTGGTTGCAGCCCTCTTATTTCGATAAAGAACGAATCTGTTGTGTAAGGACATTTCCACACTAAAAGCACTGCACACTGTTGAGTCCTCTCGCCGGAGGATGAATCTATGCGTCAGATAAAAGTACCATACCTGGAGACACATTTAAAAGTAATTCCTTCTGCCACAGCAACCGGGAAGAGGAATACCACTGCTGTGCCGTATGTTTCACCGACCGCTACTAGTTGCTCCCCTACTCAAACAGCTTCTCCTCTCATAGAAGCATGATCCTGTGTCTCCACACTGAGGTGATCGCAGGTACGGAGTAGCAATTTGGGAGGCTGTATTTTCCAAGTAGGCATACTTATTTGCTTCATTTGTTGCTTCTGTGCCCTGAATGCCCATCTAAACGACACTTCATTGCTCTGCTTCTGTAAGTGGAAATGGTGTCATGGATCATCTGAATATATTTTAATGGTGGTGTGATGGATAGCTTCAAGCGCATCAGATGAGGAATTTGGTGGGATGATGATACTTCATCTACTTCAGAGCCGTCAAGGTCGCATATAATTCAGTGTTTGTATTGAATAAGAGAATATGGGTTGCATGTTTTAGAAACAGTACATTACATTAGATGGAATTTTTCTTCCTTCAGTTTCATATATTTCATATTTAAATTATTTTTAAATGTTTTTTTATTTATTTTCAAAAATTATGCTATCACAGATACGTCAGGACATGTGCCGTGTAAAAACTGTTATTCTCTTTCTTTCAGCAATTGTAAGGATGATATATCCATAGAACACGTTCCACAGTTATATTTTTCTACAGGAAGTTGTTCCATCTCTGATGGTAAGTTTAAAAATAATGGAGTACAACAATAAAATTATGAAATAAAAAAGTTGGAAAAAATTAATACCTATGTCCAAAACAAGTTAACAGCAATAATGGTGTTCTACAAAGAAAAAAACATAATCTACTGCTAATTCACGTCATTATTTGTAACATAGAGTGAAACAAATTAATCACTTGGAAGCACAGACCACTTTTAAAGAAAAAATAAAATCAGTGTAAATGGAGTAATAAAAAACCAGAATTAAGGTAAGTTTTCAAAATAAACAGTTTATCCTATAAGTTACAAAATTTATTAAAGAAGATGGTGAAAACTCTGTGTGTGTACTAAGATCCTTATATATGCTGCTTATGGAGCTCTACTTGTTGCTTGCCACCTCGCAGATAATGGTGCAATAATGCAACCATCATGATTGGCATTAAAGAGTTATTTAGAGGGAAACAGCTGTACTACACTACATGGAAGTTTATCGTTCAAAGTTCGTGCAGCGCTGAAGATATACTGGCTTAAAATATACTGATGTAAAGTATAATCTGAGGCTAGGAATATTACTTAACATGTACAAGCGAATGAAATCCAAACTTAAAGAGCTGAATTCCAATGTTTCACAAGCGGTTTATAATACTCTAATATTTGCATTTACGATTTTTCCACAAGCACTTGTCCCGTGTGTTTTTTGTAGTTTAGAAAACACATGGAACAACTATAGTATAGGAGACAAGTTTGTAGACTGTGAGTGGTTCCATCCACTGTGCTGTATTGTAAAGTTTCGATACATCTGTATTTTTCCCTTCATCTACATAGTATCTCATTTTAATAACTTTATACTGGCTATGATTTGCTTTAAATTTGCTGTAAACTTCAAAAAGTTTAGTTTCGTCCATTCTATCTTTTAACAGAGGTACATTGTTTATCTTTGAAGAAAAAAGTTATTGTTTGTTGGTTTTCGATTTGTTGTGCTTTTTAGATAAAATATTTTTTTTTAATTTACTATATTTTATTTTAATTGTTTTTAAATTTTAATGAGACATATATTCAGTAGACACAATCGAAATGCATGGGCTAAATTTGTGAATATGTTTACTAATTGTATTACTCATAAAATTTTGCATAAATTGAATAAAAATGAAAATAGGTCACAAAAAAAAGAGAAAGAAATACAAGTTTTCTTCTAAAGGGAAAAGAAAATGATTCACAACCATTTTTTCCAGGACTTGTCCTGTAAGTGATATAAAATCAGAGTTAAAAGGGCCACTCAAATTGGAACAATAAATCCCCATCAATATATGAGATGTCTACCAGTATGTATGAATTGCATCCCCCCCCCCCCGAACCCCACCCCCATGAACCACTGACCTTGCCGTTGGTGGGGAGGTTTGCGTGCCTCAGCGATACAGATGGCCGTACCGTAGGTGCAACCACAACGGAGGGGTATCTGTTGAGAGGCCCGACAAATGTGAGGCTCCTGAAGAGGGGCAGCAGCCTTTTCAGTAGTTGCAGGGGCAACAGTCTGGATGATTGACTGATCTGGCCTTCTAACACTAACCAAAACGGCCTTGCTGTTCTGATACTGCGAACGGCTGAAAGCAAGGGGAAACTACAGCCGTAATTTTTCCCGAGGGCATGCAGCTTTACTGTACGGTTAAATGATGATGGCGTCCCCTTGGGTAAAATATTATAGAGGTAAAACAGTCCCCCATTCGTATCTCCGGGCGAAGACTACTCAGGAGAACGTTGTTATCAGGAGAAAGAATATTGGCGTTCTACAGATCGAAGCGTGGAATGTCAGATCACTTAATCGAGCAGGTAGGTTAGAAAATTTTAAAAGGGGAATGGATAGGTTAAAATTAGATATAGTGGGAAATAGCGAAGTTCGGTGGCAGGAGGAACAAGACTTTTGGTCAGGTGAATACAGGGTTATAAGTACAAAATCAAATAGGGTTAATGCAGGAGTAGGTTTAATAATAAATAAAAAAATAGGAGTGCAGGTAAGCTACTACAAACAGCATAGTGAACGTATTATTGTGGCCAAGATAGACACGAAGCCCATGCCTACTACAGTAGTACAAGTTTATATGCCAACTATCTCTGCAGATGACGAAGAAATTGATGAAGTGTATGATGAGATAAAAAAAAATTATTCAGGTAGTGAGAGAAGGAAACATAGTAGGTGAATATGGATTGGGGATAAGAAATGAAAGAGGAAGCCGTGGGGCAGAATTTTGCACAGAGCATAAATTAATCATGGCTAACACTTGGTTCAAGAATCATGAGAGATGGTTGTATACATGGAAGAACCCTGGAGATACTAAAAGGTATCAGATAGATTATATAATAGTAAGACAGAGATTTAGGAATCAGGTTTTAAATTGTAAGACATTTCCAGGGGCAGATGTGGACTCTGACAACAATCTATTGGTTATGAACTGTAAATTTAAACTGAAGAAACTGCAAAAAGGTGGGAATTTAAAGAGATGGGACCTGGATAAACTGACTAAACCAGAGGTTGTAGAGAGTTTCAGGGAGAGCATAAGGGAACAAGTGACAGGAGTGGGGAAAGATATACAGTAGAAGAAGAATGGGTAGCTTTGAGGGATGAAGTAGTGAAGGCAGCAGACGATCAAGCAGGTAAAAAGATGAGGGCTGGTCGAAATCTTTGGAAAACAGAAGAAATATTGAATTTAATTGATGAAAGGAGAAAATATAAAAATGCAGTAAATGAAGCAGGCAAAAGGGAATAGAAACATCTCAAAAATGAGATTGACAGGAAGTGCAAAACGGCTAAGCAGGGATGGCTAGAGGACAAATGTAAGGATGTAGAGGCTTAGCTCACTACGGGCCAGATAGATACTGTCTACAGAAAAATTAAAGAGACCTTTGGAGAAAAGAGAACCACTTGTATGAAAATAAAGAGCTCAGATGGAAACCCAATTCTAAGCAAAGAAGGGAAAGCAGAAAAGTGGACGGAGTATATAGAGAGTCTGTACAAGGGCGATGTACTTGAGGACAATATTATGGAAATGGAAGAGGATGTAGATGAATATGAAATGGGAGATATGACACTGCGTGAAGAGTTTGACAGAGCGCTGAAAGACCTGAGTCGGAACAAGGCCCCAGGAGTAGAAAACATTCCATTAGAACTACCGACGGCCTTATGAGAGCCAGTCATGACAAAACTTTACCATCTGGTGAGCAAGATGTATGAGACAGGCGAAATACCCTAAGACTTCAAGATGAATATAATAATTCCAATCCCAAAGGAAGCAGGTGTTGAAAGATGTGAAAATTACCGAACTATCAGTTTAATAAGTCACAGCTGCAAAATACTAACACGAATTCTTTACAGACGAATATAAAAACTGGTAGAAGCCAACCTCGGGGGAGATCAGTTTGGATTCCGTAGAAATATTGGAACACGTGAGGCAACACTGACCCTAAGACTTATCTTACAAGCTAGATTAAGAAAAGACAAACCTACGTTTCTAGCATTTATAGTCTTAGAGAAAGCTTTTGACAATGTTGACTGGAATACTCTCTTTCAAATTCTGAAGGTAGCAGGGATAAAATACAGGGAGCGAAAGGCTATTTACAATTTGTACAGAAACCAGATGGCAGTTACAAGAGTCGAGTGGCATGAAAGGGAAGCAGTGGTTGGGAAGGGAGTGAGACAGGGTTGTAGCCTCTCCCCGATGTTATTCAATCTGTATATTGAGCAAGCAGTAAAGGAAACAAAAGAAAAATTCGGAGTAGGTATTAAAATCCATGGAGAAGAAATAAAAACTTTGAGGTTCGCCGATGACATTGTAATCCTGTCAGAGACAGCAAAGCATTGGAAGAGCAGTTGAACGGAATGGACAGTGTCTTGAAAGGAGGATATAAGATGAACATCAACAAAAGCAAAACAAGGATCATGGAATGTAGTCGAATTAGAGCCTAGGTCAGTCACCTTCTGAACCATCAGAAGTACTGCTTCTAGCATCACGCACACGAGTGGTGGATGAATGTAGCTGAGTCACCCGTCTAAACATTTGACATACTCCGTTACGCATAGTCGTGGGACGGAGTCAAATTGGTTTGGTAGACCAGCAAACGTGTCCACCGGCTCACACCTGCACGTTTTTCGGGCGCGCACCAATAATAACAGATTGCCGCCGTCCATGAATTCAGTCGCCGAACGCGCCGTGGTATGGCACCCTGATCAGCAGAAGGGTAAAGTATTCGCTGCTACGGCATATGGCGCCAATATATGTTTCTCAGCACCCTTTTCTTTCGAACCATATTTATCTTTTTGGAATAGTAGAGTACAGATGCTTGATGGTGGCTCAGTTCTTCTGCCTTACCCCGGATTAAAGTGTATGAAGTCAGACACAGCGATTAGTGTTCTGCATAGTGTCGTGTGTCGATCCCCAGCTGATCACTTTCTCCACCATAGACCCCATATTAGTGAATGCGTTTGTCAAATGGAAATGTTTGTCTGACGTTTCTTTGGCCATTTTTTTGCCTTGTGATGTTAAGAACGAATAAATCTATTGTTATTTAGATCACAACTCCTAACTGTGTTCTGATGAACATTACCTTCGCCATATTTATTAAAGTCTCAATTACTAAAGAGAATAACATGCTTGCAAACTCTTCGAGCCGAAAAGTGGGGGACTTAAAAATTTTCTCACTGAGTTAAGCTTAACAGCAGACGCAAGTTGCCGGTATGAAACCACTGACTGATTTTGTAACCATATCAGCCTCAACAGGTTAACGTGAACATACAAGCCGGCCCGAGTGACCGTGAGGTTCTAGGCACTACAGTCTGGAACCGAGCGACCGCTACGGTCGCAGGATCGAATTCTGCCTCGGGCATGGATGTGTGTGATGTCCTTAGGTTAGTTAGGTTTAATTAGTTCTAAGTTCTAGGCGACTGATGACCTCTGAAGTTAAGTCGCATAGTGCTCAGAGCCATTTTTTTAACTTATCACGACAGCGACAGACGAATTGCGGAGATTGTCAGATCATTTTTGTTGACTTTCAGTAATTTCAAGTTCATTCTGAAAACTTATACGCAGATACTGCAATGCAAATCCTTTTAACATTGGCCACAAATAGAATCACACTGCCTTATATATTCTAATACAAAAAATAGACGCTTCATGAAGGAATTATCCGAATGGGACTGAAATAGGTAGGTGTGTTGTATATATGGAGACAAGCAAATGATTCCAATTTCTGAAAATTTGGATGATTTATACAAGAGAATTAGTTTTACAAATTGAGTATTTTAACGATGTGTTGGCCACCCTCTGGCCCCAATGCAAGCTTTTATTCGGCTTAGCATTATTTGATCGAGTTTTTGGATGTTCTCCTTCGGAATATCGTGCCAGATGCTGTCCAGTTGGTGAGTCCGATCGTCAAAATCCAGGATTGGTTGCAGGGACATGCCCATAATGCTCCAAAATGTCTCAGTTGGGAAGATGTTTGGAGGGCCCGGCCTATTATACTCGAAACGTTCAAGAGTGGGAGAGATCCGCGACCTTGCTGGGCAAGGTAAGGTTTAGAAAGCACGAAGACAAACAGTAGAAACTCTAGTTACGTGCATATGGGCATTATCTTGCTGAAGTGTAAGCCTTCGATGGCTTGCCATGAAGGGCAGTAAAACTGGGCGCAGAATATTATCGACCTACTGTTGTGCTGTAAGATTGCCATGAATGACGACCAAAGTAGTCCTCCTACGAAGAGAAATGGTTTCACAGACCATCACTACTGATTCTCAGGCCTCACTGATTGATATTCCACTGCTGTATAGGGCGTCTCGAGACACGTCTTCAGCGGTCATTGGGGCTCAAATCAAAGCAGGATTTATCACTGAAAGCAATTCTACTCCAGTCAATGTGATTCTAGGCCAAAGACCTGTCTGAGGACGTCCTGGACAGCGGTGGGATACCAACCTGACTATCGCCCTACATACGGGTCGCGCAACCAGGAGTGATGGTCTCTGGAGCTATTTCTTCTCATAGCAGAATCCCTTTGGTTTCTATCTACGGTGTAATTATAGCTCAGCGTTACGTCAACAATATTCTACGCTCCATTTATTGTCCTTCATGGGAAGCCATCCCGTGCCTATATTTCTGCAAGATAATCCCCGCCCACACATGGCGAGCGTTTCTGCTGCTTGTCTTCGTTCTTGCCAAACCCTATCTTGGCCAGCAAGGTCAAGGATCTCTCCCACTCTAGAACGTTTCTAGCATAATGGGCCGGACTCTCCAAACATCTCGGGATTTTTTACAATCTAAAGCGCCAGTGGGAGAAAATTTGGCAAGATAGCCCTCAGGAGGACTCGAACAACTTTGTCAGTCAGTGCCAAACCGACTAGCTACTTGCATAAGGGCCAGAGGTGGACGACACGTTATTGACCTCATCTGTTTGTGAAGCTCTTCAGAATTTCGTCGTCAACGATTTTCTTTTTCATTATTTTGGACGGCTACTTTGCGTACCTCTATTCAACATCTCGATCCTTAAGCTTTCAAAATCTACTTTTATTTATTACATAGAAAGAATAAAAGAAAGCTATTGGGAGTTTTCGGCAAATTTGAAGCAAAATAAAGTCAACAGAGAGTTGTTCAGATGAGAGATGATGTAGTTAGATGGAAAATTCCAGTTTGCCGAAATCTCCCTGTATTAGAATAGTACTTAGGGTTTACGTTCAGCGGTTAGGAGAGAGTTGAAAATATTGTAATCACACACAATATTATCGCAAATTATGACTGCTGAAATGAAGACAGAAATAGGGAAGAAAATTACGTTTTATCGTTCCACCGGTGTCGATTTCATTATCTTGAAATTTACATACATTTCGGGTATTTTTCTCAATTGATCTAAAAAAACTACGCAGAACGCAAATCAAGATGATGGGTTCTTTAACACAGGTAATTTTCAACGAAATTCTCAGGCGTTGTGTTATTAAACTCGGAAAGTAATGTGTGTAATGAAAATACGTATCTTACTGCGATAAAAATTCATCACAATATTTCATGGAGATAAAACCAAATAATTAAAAAATATCTCTGTTAGTGGAAATATGCACTCAGACTGACATGTGAAAAGCTCTCGAATTCCTAATTAATCTAATTAGTATAAATTGTCCTTTTATTTGTGGTAACCGGAAATGACCATCGTATTTTTATATTTAACGTATCTCCTGACTAATATTATAATTATTCATGCGGAATGTACCTGGAGACCGATACTACCGCAAAATACACTACTGGCCATTAAAATTGCTACACCACGAAGATGATGAGCTACAGACGCGAAATTTAACCGACAGCAAGAAGATGCTCTGATATGCAAATGATTAATTTTTCAGAGCATTCACAGAAAGTTGGCGCCGGTAGTGACACCTACAACGTGCTGACATGAGGGCAGTTTCCAACCGATTTCTCATACAAAAACAGCAGTTGACCGGAATTGCCTGGTAAAACGTTGTTGTGATTCGTCGTGTAAGGAGGAGAAATGCGTACCATCACGTTTCCGACTTTGCTAAAGGACGGATTGTAGCCTGTCGCGATTGCGGTTTATCGTATCGCGACACTGCTGCTGGCGTTGGTCGCTATCCATACTGGCATATCTCCCGGCGTGATGGTATGGGGCGCCATTGGTTACACGTCTGGGTCACCTCTTGTTGGCATTGACGGCACTATGAACAGTGGGCGTTGCATTTCAGATGTGTTACGACCCGTGGCTCTACCCTTCATTCGATCCCTGCGAAACCCTACATTTCAGCAGGATAATGCACGACCGCATGTTGCAGGTCCTGTACGGGCCTTTCTGGATACAGAAAATGTTCGACTGCTGCCCTGGCCAGCACATTCTCCAGATCTCTCACCAACTGGAACCGTCTGGTCAATGGTGGCCGAGCAACTGGCTCGTCACAACACACCAATCACTACTCTTGATGAACTGTGGTATCGTGTTGAATCTGCATGGGCAGCTGTACCTGTTCACGCCATCCAAGCTCTGTTTGACTCAATGCCCAGGCGTATGAAGGCCATTATTACGGCCAGACGTGGTTGTTCTGGGTACCGATTTCTCAGGATCTATGCACCCAAATTGCGTGAAAATGTACTTAGATTTCAGTCCTAGTATAATATATTTGTCCAATGAATACACGTTTATCATCTGCATTTCTTCTTGGTGTAACTATTTTAATGGCCAGTAGTGTATTATACAAGATGTTCCACTTATCGTTCCATATCTGGCAGACTTACTGAATGTTGCTCTACTAGAAGGACGAATATCGATTACATAGAAGACGGAAAATACTGTTATAATCAAGAAAGCAGAGAACTAAGAACCGACAGACCCGGAGACATACAGACCAATATGCCTCATAGACATTCTGCAAAGATACAGGAGAGACTGCTGTGCGACAGACTTCAGTCCCATTGGCACCTCTTCGGCCTTAGTCTACATCAGTTTTGCTTTCGACCACGTAAATCCATCGACGATGCAGTAAACAGGGCCATAGAAAGGACACAGACAACACATGACAAATACATATTAGTAATCCTAATAGTTATAATTGGTGATTTCGACAACCTTTAGTGGCCAACGCTGTTTGAATGAGTATTCAGCTGGCTCTACGCAACAACCTTAGAGATTATTGCAAAAACAGGATAGTAGAATGGAAGACTGGTCGCCAAAAAGTTATGAAGAGGGTAACCAGGGGTTGTCCTGGGGATCCATGTGAGTACCAATTTTCTTGGACGTAGCCATAGAGCCGCTAGTGACTGCACTAGCAGACAATGACATGGGAGGTGGCTGAGTACACTGATGACCTCATGGTCATGGTATCCGTAAACTCAAAGTCCCAGTTAGAGATAAAATCCACGAGGCTACTCGCGTCCTCGGTGAATAGTGCACAAACAAGAAACACACAATAGAATCTTTTTACATACTTCTAAGAAGGAAACACATTGAAGAGTAATCCAGTTAGAAAAATAAACAACATGTCTGCAAAAAGGAAAGCTGCGACAAGATACCTCGGCATTTATATTGACGAACATTTACACTTTAGCTAATATACCAGACTAAAAATTAACAAAGCGATGAAACTCGTGCGTGTACTTGCGAGTCTGAACACTATACGATACGAGCTGACACTACAGACAATGAACAGTTATTAAACAGCACTCTTTGAGTGAGTGATCTGTTTTGTGGCTACCATCGCAGGCGCTCCTGTCTGTGATGCAGCGTCAACGGCAACCGCAGCCATGGTCTCCGAGCTGATAGTCCATGCTGGTGCAAACGTCGTCGAACTGTTCGTGCAGATGGCTGTTGTCTTGCAAACATTCCCACCTGTTGACTCAGGGATCGAGACGTGGCTGCACGATCCGTTACAGCCATGCCGATACGTTGCCTGTCACCTCGACTGATAGTGATACGCCGGCCGGAGTGGCCGTGCGGTTATAGGCGCTACAGTCTGGAACCGCGTGACCACTACGGTCGCAGGTTCGAATCCTGCCTCGGGCATGGATATGTGTGATGTCCTTAGGTTAGTTGGGTTTAAGTAGTTCTAAGTTCTAAGGGACTGATGACCACAGTAGTTAAGTCCCATAGTGCTCAGAGCCATTTGATAGTGATACGAAGCCGCTGGGATCCAGCACGACGCTCCGTATTACCCTCCTGAACCCACCGATTCCATATTCTGTTAACAGTCATTGGATCTCGACCAACGCGAGCAGCAATGTCGCGATACGATAAACCGCAATCGCGATAGGCTACAATCCGTCCTTTAGCAAAGTCGGAAGCGTGATGGTACGCATCTCTCCTCCTTACACGAGGCATCACAACAACGTTTCACCAGGCAACGCCGGTCAACTGCTGTTTGTGTATGAGAAATCTGTTGGAAACTTTCCTCATGTCAGCACGTTGTACGTGTCGCCAACGGAGCCAACCTTGTGTGAATACTCTGAAAAGCTAATCATTTGCATATCACAGCATCTTCTTCCTGTCGGCAAAATTTCGCGTCTGTAGCACGTCATCTTCGTGGTGTAGCAATTTTAATGGCCATTAGTGTAGTATTTAAGAAAGAGAGCACTTAGCGACTTCCAACGAACCTTATTCATGATTTCAAATACCATTAAACTAATGCAAGGTTTCCTATAACTAATTCTCGGTGCCCTCAGTTACATCCACATGTTTCTGTCTCACTGACCTCTGAACAGAATGATAACCGCAGATCTCTCGATGATCACCTGTTACTTCAATACCATTATTGCTGTATCTTTTATCAGTTCCGTCTGAAATCTGCATAATAATCGTCAATTAGATGAATGTTATGTTTTATCGGCTTCAGCTGAGCGTAGAACTTCACAGATTAAAAAAAAACCCTAGATGTAAGTATACATTGGAACGATCGGTTTAATGACCAATTTTCCTGATAATAATGTAACATGGAGAAGAATGAGGCAATAATGCACAGTTAGTAAACAATAATTTTTAATTATGAAACGAATAAATCCAAACACGTTTATCACTAGTCATGAGAAATGATGTAGTTAATATCGGGCACAAAAGCACGTCTCATTGACAAACGCAAACAGTTGCGAAGATTTTCATCACTTATGCTTCATCGAAACCTTGATTTATTCATTTTTATCACCGAGAAAACTCTTTCACAAACATATGTCGACCCGAACAGGGACATAACTCTCGCGGCTTCTCGGTGCAGGCGTGGAAATTCTTGTCGTGAAAAATTTTCGTAGAATTCTTTTGTACTTGGCACTGCAAAGAACTTGTCCTTCAGTCTTGTATTGTACTGTATGTCGATCAGTTCCATCTGTAGATCATTCGGAGCATCTTCAATTAACGACGAAGACGGTCGAGCAAAGAGGGGAATGACAGGAGACAAACTCGAAACATCTGCAAATAGTGCTCGAAATTGTTCTTTAATTTTTACAATTATTGACACGTATTCTTGAAATCTAGCCCTTTCACGGACCAGTCCAAGAGTCGGCAAATGTGCAGTGTTTTCTGTCAATAGCTGGCTCTCAGAAAAGCGCACGCTTCCTTTCAAAGGCATTTCCTCTTTACAACATGTTAGAAATTAAAGTATTTTCACCTTGCAAACTGACGTTCAGGCTGTTCATGTGAGACGTAATGTCCACGAGAAATGCAAGGTCTGATATCCAACAAGGGTCTTCCAACATAGGATCACTTTTTCCCTTCTCATGTAAAAATGTTACGATGACCAAACGTAAATCAAAAATTATTTTCAGCATTTTACTTGGACTGAGCCAGCGTACTTCGGTATAGTAAGGTATGTTGCCGTACACCGTTAATAATTCCTCCACGAACCGCCGAAACTGGTGATGCGTAAGCTCATGTGTCTTCAGATAGTTTTCAGTAGACACGCAGTATGCATGATGTTTGCTAACGTTACTGATTTTGCACAAAGCGCCTCTCGATGCAGAATGCGCCCTAGCTTTTTCCGCATCCGTGCTATGAGTCCTCTCTGATGGCCTTGCATTGATGGTGCTCCATCTGTGGTCACTGAGACTAACCGATTCCAGCCCATACCGACACCATCAATCGCTTGCTCGACAGCTTGGAGTAAGTCCGTACCTGTAGTAGTCCCTTTCATAGGTACTAAGTCCAAAAGTCCTCTGTTACACATAGGGCGTTATCTACACTTCGTATGTATGTCACAACCTGGGCTGTATCTGTAAGATCTGTTGCTTCATCGAGCGCAACAGAGAAAGCAACAAAGTCTTTGTGGTGTCACCGCCAGATACCACACTTGATAGGTGGTAGCCTTTAAATAGGCCGCGGTCCGTTAGTATACGTCGGACCCGCGTGTCGCCACTGTCAGTGATTGCAGACCGAGCGCCGCCACACGGCAGGTCTAGAGACTTCCTAGCACTCTCCCCAGTTGTACAGCCGACTTTGCTAGCGATGGTTCACTGACAAAATACGCTCTCATTTGCCGAGACGATAGTTAGCATAGCCTTCAGCTACGTCACTTGCTACGACCTAGCAAGGCGCCATTACCAGTTACTATTGATGCTGTAAAACATGTACCATCAAGAGCGATGTTCACCATTTATGGATTAAAGTTAAGTATTCCACAGCTACATCCTTTTTTTGCTAGTCTCATTTCCTTGACCTATTCCAGACCTCACGCCAGCCTGCATGAGCTAAAACGCGTGCCTTTCAGCTTCCTCTCGTAGTGGGTTGGCTCTCTTGCCAATCCACGACATTTGGCGACGAGGCCACACCGCATTCGTAACTATACTGCCCTGATTTACTTGTGTAATGGCTTCGCCACCATCTCCAGATGTACTGTCCGAATTTTATCGCTCACAGAATCAGCAGACGCAGGCCTTGCTGGATGCCCTTGGACAGCTCGTCCAGGGTCAACGTGCAATGCAAGACGATGCGGCAGCCGCCGCTCCACCGCTAACGCAGCCACAACACGCAGTTGCACCACCTTTTCGTCCTTTTGATGCTGCACTGGAAAGCTGGACGGAGTGGTCCCGCCAATCTGGATTCCATCTCGCTGCCTACAGAATTCAAGGTAACGAGCGGCTGCCTTTCTTATTATCTTCCATCAGGGTGACCACGTACCATGTGATAGTCAAATTATTCCCCCGATGCGACGTAGCTACTCTGTCCTACGACGGAATTTTGTCTGCATTAGATGCATATTTCAAAGAATCAGTCAATGTAGTTGCGAAAAGGTATACCTTCTTTCGTACAAAATGTATGGCAGGTCAGACTAATAGGGAGTGGGTTGCAACCTTGCAAGGCCTTACTAGGGATTGTGCTTTTGAGTGTGAATGTGGACTCCCTTATTCAGATACTATGGTGCGTGAAGCAATTGCACAGAACGTTTCTGATGTTCCTATAAAGGAACAGATTTTGAAACTAGTCAATCCCTCCCTTAAACAAGTGGATATATTGGATCGGCAGGACACACTTGACTTTGCTCAGGAATCATTTGAAACTTCACCACCCGTGTGTCAGGTTATCCGGCCCGCCGGGCGAGCTGCACGAAACAGTAAACAGTCCTCGCGCCCGGCCACGCCAAAGCCGCCTGGCTCTCGGCCACGTGTGCCGCGTCAGCAAGCAATTGCGCTGCTAGAATCATGCCCGCGGTGTGCTACTAAACATTCGCGTGAGAATTGCCCGTCATGCCAGGCTATTTGCTTTTTCTGTAATAAAAAAGGACATGTTCAAAGGGTTTGCCAGAAAAAGCTCCGATCGGAAGCTCAAAACCATTCCAGGCCTTTTGCTTCACGCCGGAATCGTAATCGAACCAAGGATATTCAGGCTAGTGACACTTCGCCCATGGAAATTCATATAGTTCAGGCCACTCCGCCCAGTGCCACTCTCTCTAACAGTGATTGTGTTCGTCCCACAAGTAGTGTACATCGACATCGCAGGAACTCCCGTCAAGTTGCAAGTGATTTTGTACCAGTGTCAGTTCACGTTGCACGAGACAGTCGCTCTTGTCGTCAACAGGACAATAAACTTTTTGTGGACTTGGACATTAACGGCAAAATGATACCATTCCAGCTCTATACCGGGGCTGCAGTTTCACTGGTCAATCATGACACATACAAACAGCTGGGCATACCTCCGTTGCGTGCCGCAAATGCTAAGCTAACGAGTTATTCTGGTCAGCATATCCCTGTGTTAGGACAGTGCAGCCTTCTTGCCACATACAAAGGACAAACAAAACATGTGCCATTTTACGTCCTTCGTTCTTCTTCTGCAGTGAACTTGTTTGGTTTCGATTTATTTCAGTTGTTTAACTTGTCTACAGTCAATCAGGTCCTATCAATGAACCAGACTGTGCCTTCGGACACTGTTTCTCGTCTATGTGAAGATTTTGCAGACATTTTTGCACCGGGCCTTGGTTGCGCTAAGAACTATAAAGCACATTTGGAACTGAAAGTCAACGCGCAACCGAAATTTTTCAGAGCGCGCAATGTTCCCCACGCATTGCGTGATGAGGTCGCAAGAACATTACACGATTTGGAATCACAAGGTGTAATTGAACGTGTGCAGGCTTCTCTCTGGGCATCACCCTTAGTAATTTTGCCAAAACCTTCCGGAAAATTGAGACTTTGTGTGGACATCAAGGCAACAGTGAATCCACAACTAGTGATTGCAACTTCTCCTTTGCCCCGCCCGGGAGAGCTTTTTAACAAACTGTGCCCGGGTAAATATTTTTCAAAGTTGGACATAGCAGATGCGTACTTGCAAATACCGGTGGACGAAGAATCCCAGCGCGTTTTGGTGGTTAACACGCATCTTGGTTTGTATCGATTCAAACGACTGCCATTCGGGTGTGCATCCACCCCTGCATTGTTTCAGCAATATCTACAAACTGTTTGTGCGTCGGTCCCTACTGCAGCAAATTATCTGGACGTTATTGTCATCTCCGGAAAGACGGAAGAAGAACATTTAGCCAATCTCAGAACATTATTTCAGGTCTTGCGACAAAATGGTCCTCGCTTGCGGAAGGACAAATGTGTGTTTTTTGCTCGTGGCTTACCCTAACTAGGACGTGTACTCAATGCCCAAGGCATATATCCCAGTCCAGAGCACCTCCGTGACATACAAGACTTGCCTTCGCCGCCTAATTTGAAGCAGCTACAGAGTATGTTGGGAAAAATAAATTACTATAACTGATATGTGCCACATGCCTCTTCCATTTCAGCTCCGCTTCATCGCTTAAGCCGTAAGGGTGTTCCGTTCGCCTGGACGACGGAATGCGAACGCGCCTTTCGCCAGTTGAAATCGGCGTTGCTTTCCAATACTTGCCTTACGCCATTCGATCCCCGGAAGCCCCTTTTGTTGATGGTGGATGCATCAGATTTCGGGATCGGTGCTGTGCTTGCGCACAAAGATGGTTCGCACGATCGCCCTATTGCTTTTGCGTCCAAAGTGCTCTCGTCTGCGCAACGAAATTATTCAAAGATCGAGAAAGAAGCATTGGCTCTCGTATTTGGTGTTACAAAGTTTCATGATTTCTTGTATGGTCGTCACTTTACTATCATCACAGACCACAAACCATTGACATCGCTTTTTCATCTGACCAAGCCTGTACCTCCACGTACAGCGCAGAAATTCATTCGCTGGTCTATTTTCCTCTCACATTACCGCTACGATATCTTGTATCGGTCCACTGCTAAGCACGGAAACGCCGATGCGTTGTCCTGTTTGCCCGTTGCTGAGGATAGAGCATTCGATTCCTCCGAACTTTCTTGCATGTTCATTGATTCGGAAACCGATGACGTGGTCGAATCGTTTCCGATTGATTTTCGTCGGGTAACTACGGCCACAGCTGCCGACCCTATCCTTGCTACCGTTCTGCGTTTCGTTGCTACTCAATGGCCCTTGTCAAAGTCACGGATCGGGGATCCGTTGGTTCGCCGATTTTTTGCTCACAAGGAGAGACTTTTTGTATGACGTGGTGTTTTGCTGTTGCGTTCTGATAATGATCAGTCCAGGGTCGTGGTCCCACGTTCGTTACAGTCCTCTGTCTTACGGCTTCTCCACCAAGGACATTGGGGTATAGTGAGAACGAAACAACTTGCTCGTCAGCACTGTACTTGGTTCGGAATCGATGCCGTGATTACGAATATGTGCTCTTCTTGTATGGTGTGTGCCGAACAACAATCAGCACCACCGCAGAAATTCTTTGCATGGCCAAAAGCCACTTCCCCTTGGCAACGCTTACACATCGATTTTGCTGGTCCATTCTGGAATGCTAGATGGTTGGTTGTGGTAGATTCATTCAGTAATTTTCCTTTTGTTGTCCGGATGTCTTCCACGACGTCATCTACAACCATCCAAGCATTATCCGCTATCTTTTGCATTGAAGGTCTTCCACAGACTATTGTTTCCGACAATGGCCCACAATTCATGGTTGCAGACTTTGTCATTCTGCAAGGCCAATGGTATTCAACATCTGACGTCCGCGCCGTTTTCGCCAAAGTCAAACGGTGCCGCTGAACGATTGGTCAGGACTTTCAAGTCACAGATGTTGAAGTTGAAAGAGTCGCATTCTCGGGAGGACGCGTTATTGCTCTTTTTGTCCTCGTATCGCGCTCAGTCCCGAGATGGTCGCTCGCCGGCTGAGTTCCTCCAAGGTCGCACTCATCGAACCTTGATGTCTTTGCTACAACCGCCGCATCAGGTTCCTGTGCAGCGGCAACCACCTGTTTTTGCCCCAGGCGACGTTGTATCCTATCGCCACTATCGAGGTTCACGGCGTTGGCTCGCAGGGCGCATTCTTCGCTGCCTCGGCCACGCTATGTATCTGGTTTTGGGGGCCTCTGGTGAGGTGCGTTGGCATCTCAATCGGCTGCGCCTCTGTCGTCGCACGGGTTCTGCCGCTCCCCGTCTGCTTTCAGCGACGGTGCCGTCCGGTCAGCGACCTGGGGACCCATCTACTGGCTCAGCCCCAGGTGTTACCGACGCTGCCTTCCATTTTGCCCCATGGCGACGCGCCGCCGTCGCAGCCGCCGCCGCCGGTTCTCCCGCCGGCGACGCCCGCAGTGGACGCGACGCTGCAACCGCCGGGCGCCTCCCTGGGTCACGCGCCGCCGATCGCTTCCCGTGACCAGTTGTCCTCCGACATGGAACTCTTGCCCGCTCCGGACCATATGTCGTCTTCGCCCGTCGGGTCCCCCGGCCCGATGGAGGTCGACCCTTCGGCCCCTCCTGTCTCTCTACAGGCGCATACACCGCATGATGAAGTGCACCCTGGAGCAGGTTTTCAGGCGTTTCCTAGCTCCCCTCGGTCCGAATGGCAGGGTGTGGGTGGCACAGCCTCGCCCGTTGTTAGGCTCCCCACCTCGTCGCATACGTCAACATGGGGTCCTCCCCACGGCGGGCGGAAGCCTTATGCCACAACCGTCCGCCGATTTGCGGGGGAGTAATGTGGTGTCACCACCAGACACCACACTAGCTATGTGGTAGCCTTTAAATCGGCCGCGGTCCGTTAGTATACGTCGGACCCGCGTGTCGCCACTGTCAGTGATTGCAGAACGAGCGCCGCCACACGGCAGGTCTAGAGACTTCCTAGTACTCTCCCCAGTTGTACAGCCGACTTTGCTAGCGATGGTTCACTGACAAAATACGCTCTCATTTGCCGAGACGATAGTTAGCATAGCCTTCAGCTACGTCATTTGCTACGACCTAGCAAGGCGCCATTACCAGTTACTATTGATGCTGTAAAACATGTACCGTCAAGAGCGATGTTCACCATTTATGGATTAAAGTTAAGTATTCCACAGCTACGTCCTTTTTTTGCTAATCTCATTTCCTTGACCTATTCCAGACCTCACGCCAGCCTGCATGAGCTAAAACGCGTGCCTTTCGGCTTCCTCTCATAGTGGGTTGGCTCTCTTGCCAATCCACAACAATCTTTAGCCTTATTTATTAACTGCCTGTGCAGATCGCCGACCATAGCACTGATACGTCTTGTCACTGTTTGTTTGGATAGACTGATTTCTTGAAACCTGCTAACGTTCGTGGGACACACAAATTCTGCAGCATTAATCAGACACCCTTTCACAAACTCTCCTTCTGAAAAGTGTTTCCCAGATTGTGCAATTCTTAATGCGATTTTAATACGTGCTCGCAGTAAAGATTTAATGTGGTTGTCATTCTGGAAAATCGAAAACAGTATATTGCACAGCGTACAGTAAAGCAGATATAAATGTAACACAAGAAACGACGATTCAAGAAGTATCAGTTACTTTGACGTACAGTAAAATCGAGTTGATGTGTCTCATCCATTTTCTTAAGGACATTTAATTTTGCTTGCCGTTCTTCACTGTTAAGTACACTACACTCGTCTTTGAGATATGTATTGTAGTGTCCTTCAATTGAAAACTTACGCTGGCCGCCCATTATTCGGCGGCACAGTAAACACTGAGTTTTCGCCAATGGTTACAAGAAGGAATTGCAGTTCCCAGTCATTTTTAAACGACTGAGAACATAGATCTCCCGCCCTTTGCTTTTTTCACAGTACCTGCCGTCTCTGTTAAGGTTACGGACACCAGGGGTAAACGAGACTGGGTATGTTGCGCCCTTGCTTGTACCACATAAACAGGGACGTGGAGCCGCCGCCGTTCATTTAGGACACATGTCTAATAACAGATTTCGCTGTCGCTCGCTGTCGCTCGCTGTCGCACACGTGCGCACTTGTGCAGAACTTCCGCACGTCTGCACACTATGCAGCGTTTGGCCGGCCCTGAGCTACAGTCTTATTTTTAACCTTTACTCCAGGTTTTACGTAAATGCAAACACCACCATGCCTGTTTCCATCCTGCAGTGATGACTTACTAATTCTTAATGGGAAATGCAAATATTTTCTAGTTCATAACTCCTGCATTAATGTTGTTGAATACGAATACAATCTATACTAGCTTCACCGGCTGCAATCTCAAGTTCTAATATTTTATTTTTAATGCATGGTATATTAAGGTTCACTATTTTGAAATTATTAAAATTAACTTAAGAGGAGTTCGTACTTACGCTTCACAAAGTTACTAGCGGTTCCTTGTTGAGGCTGGGTACCAAAAATCCTTAAGAATTAGACGTTTCCTGCTCCCTGTATTTCTTACCCCTGGACATGCCACCATACTTGTATGTTGTTGGAGCTGCTGATTCAGTGAATGCTGGAGGTGTTTCTGAAGCTGATGATTCTGTGGATGTTGGAGATGCTGCCAGTTTTGATGTTGAATCCGTTTCTGAAACTGACGTTACAATTAATACTGAAAATTTTGCTGACACTGAAGTTTCATTTAAAACTGGAACTAAAGTTGTCACTGACGTTACTGTGGAAGTTGAAGCTGCGTATAAAGCTGATAAATGATGCTTTTATGGTGTTGATTTTTCTTCTGTTGATGATGTCTGAGTGGCATTTTGTACCACTGGTCGGGCCTCTGTTCTTCTCATTGCTGGACTAGTCACAGATGCTGTGCTTGTTTTTGAACATGCTGGATAAGGTGGCACATCTGCTGCTGATGATAATGGTTCAGCTGTTTCTGATGATTTTGACATCACTGATGAGTTGGCTGATTTGGTTACTGTACTGAATGACACCAGATTGTTTTACTTCTTCTAACGTCGAAGAATCTTCTGTTGTTACTAATGATTTAGGGACATCTACTCTTCCTAATGTTGATACTGTAATAAGGTCGTTTTCAGACAATGTGATAGTGTTTCTTACTACTTTTGACTCTTTAACAGCATTCGATATTTCAGCACTCATGGCTCCTTTCCCTTTCATGTTACCGTGAAGTCCATGCTCTGCAAAATGCTCTCTGCAATCACTGTTTATCCTAACATACGTAGCATTAGGATAACCTCGACATATCTTGGCTAGAAGCTTGTTGGCGGTAATAATCTCAGTATTCACTCAAGAGTTTTCCGTGAGCTCATACCTATGAGGAATACTGACAACAAAAAGTTTCACTTCAGGTATTTTACAAATTACTTGCTTTAAAACTGTTGTAGCACGTTTAGTTTCATTGTGGTGTATATCATTGGTGCCTTAATTATTACACACGTGCTGCCATTCGTCATAGATTGTTTACAGCTATTTAAAACTTCACATAGTAGTGCTCCTGGTTTGATTATGCCTGTTACCTTGAATTCTGATTTGTTAGAACTCATAATTTTGGCTAAACCTCTTCCATGGCTGTCTGCTACAATAAGGCTTTCATGTATATTTTCTAACGCGTGTTTTTTGTTTTGTTTACAAACAGTAGGGCTATTTGTTTTCCTTTGTAAGTGTAATTTAGCGTTGATCATTGAACTATCTGTGTGGTTTATAGTACAATTCGATTATTCTTTCTCATCTGTGTTATTTTCAACCACACTAAACCTAACTCAGTTTTAAAGTAAGTTCACAGTTTTTGTTTGTAGTCACGTGCTTTTTATTTGAATGGTATTTAAGAACTCTTGAAGGATAGATTTTGAGGAATTTTTCACACTTCTTACCAAGTTTTTCAAGAGTTGTAGCGTATTTTATAATATAATCGAGTTCTTTGTACCGCCCTTTGCACTCCATACCACAGTCGCACTTATTTAGAACTCCCCATCGTTAGAAACAATGTGTGCGACACCACTTACGACTGAAAGCGCAAATTCGTCATCCATTTAACACAATTTTATGGCTCATGGTACACTTCACTGACGAAATATGATCATAAATTACAGAGCGATTTGAATAGGTCGGCAGAAGGCTTTCCTCAGTGACTCAAAGCAGGGAACCAACGCCTCCCGGCTGGCAGCCAGTTTTTGCGGAAATGGTCCTGTTTCCCGAAATGATTATCGTGGAACATTCTTGGCGCTAATCCACTTGCCAGATGCACGGTGCTACTGGCCGCCAGAGACTACCCCTGAGCGTGCTTGAGGACGAAATTTGCCTTTCTGTCCGCACATGAAGGAGGAGCCACCTACTGACACTTTCGTGGCAGGAAAAACTGTTTCCCTCCAAAATTACACGAATGCATGTCTGAAAAACTTTGCAGAGTGCATTGAACAAACGTGGGCACTGTACCGAGCGGGGTGCGCAGTGGTTAGCACAATAGATTCGCATGCGGGAGGACGACCGTTCAAACCCGTGTCCGGCCATCTTGATTTGGGTTTTCCGCGATTTCACCACATCGTTTCAGGCAAATGCCGGGATGGTTGCTTTGAAAGGGCACAGCCGATTTCCTTCCCCGTCCCTCCCAAATCCGAGCTTGTGCTCCGTCTCTAACGACTTCGTTGTCGACGGGACGTTAAACACTAATCTCCACCTTCCGCGGGCACTGTATTGTAGTATTTCATGTCTAAAACCAAGGCTGCGACTTTAACCATACGTCTCTCGCTATATGGGATTCATAGTATCTGTGCGAGTATACGATGTAGACAAAACGGTGACATTTATTTATCAAATTATTGTGTAAGGTATTCTAAGGAGTTAGTTAAAATATATCATCAGAGTGTGAATATAAAGTAACTAAATACTTAGTGCCTTGGTCCTGTCCGAGAGAGTGCCCGGGTAGCCAAAGTGATAATGGCAACCGCTCGTGTAAAGCGGAAATCAGGGTTCCTGCCCCAAAATGGCACAAATTTTCATTGTCACTAACAAACTGTGCAGCTTGAATTTAACCATATTCACAAAGGCTAATATACTTCTTGTGTTTCATATAGTCGACGATCGCTACAGTGCCTGTTCCTTCAGACATGGATGTATGTCAGAAGTTGCAGAGTAGATTGAGCCGTCGGCCGGTGTGGCCTTACGGTTCTAGGCGCTTCAGTCTGGAACCGCGTGACCGCTACGATCGCAGGTTCGAATCCTGCCTCGGGCATGGATGTGTGTGATGTCCTTAGGTTAGGTAGGTTTAAGTAGTTCTAAGTGCTAGAGAACTGATGACCATAGATGTTATGTCCCATAGTGCTCAGAGCCATTTGAACCATTTTAGATTGAGCCAACACCGGCACTGCAATATAGCATTTTATTTTAGTATGCTAGAATTTTCAAAACATCTATCTGTTGTTCACTGCCAGTTAGTCACTTGATGACATTGAATGAAGCTTTTGTTTTCTCGTTCTGACTTACATTTTGAGATCCCTAATCGCTACAACTTCCCTATGGTTAGGCGACCGTTAAATATTAAATACGACATGCTGTATTTCTAGGATGTTTGGTCCGTTGTGATGAGATCCCTTTTGTGTAGTGGCAAAACACTTTCTCTAAAGATGTAAGAGATGCGGAGGTGGTAACGAATGTCAAACGCTCCCATGTTTTGTGTAGCAGCAGTAGCTGGTACACAAGCTATCGAGTCTTATTTCATGCTCTTCCAGATCTGATAATTATTTATATTAACTGTCATGCATACCGTGTAGGGATATTTGACATCCATAGCCATTAAATCAGTTAATTATAACACACGACATGCAAATTTCATGGCAACCTTTGACCACAATATTTCCCTTTGGTTTTCTCTGTGCTCTGAAGTACCCACTTTTTCCTTTCTTTTTTTTCTTTTTTTTGCGTCTGCATAACGCATTAACGATGGCTGCACCATTGGCGTCACTATTATTTATTTTCCTGTGTATGTATTTATGGGATTGGGTTTGTGTAACTTGTACTGTGTATATCTATAAAGATTTTATGCGTGTGATCAAGGTTATTCTGTTTTTGATAAATTTACGAGAGCACTGGTGTGCAGGATTTGAGACCAAAGTATTTCATTTTAGTTTTATGAACAGGGCTAGTGAAGCTGGTTACGGGAGGACACAGAAGTCACTAGTCAAGAAGATTCTATGGAATTTCCAGGAACTGTGGCGGAATTTTCTGAGAGGAGCTTCAGTACCAATCCCACCATCTGAGACCCATGACACCGGACTAGTTACTTTAAGCTTCTGTGGTGCAGGGTAATTGACACTCTAAAATCATGAACGACATTCAGTTCCGGGTTAGGCAGATGTTAAAACAAACAGAAGCAGGTAGAAAGATAGTATAAGCAAACGCAAAGGGAGAAAAGACCGGAAAGAACAAGCAAAGCAGATAGAAAATAAATGCAGTACGATAAAACTCTGGGAAGAGGTTGAGGTAGTACATAGAAACCTCGATTCCAGTCTACATTCGAGAAACAAGAATTTGCACAAAATTAGAAAGACAGAAGAGAACAACATGCCCTGGTTGAAGCTGTTGGAATTGAACCTAGACTGGCTAAAGAAGAAAGTGAAGAAAGCAAGCAGCTCACTTTCGCAAAGAGTGCAGGTTTTGGAGAGCAGATTGTGGCATGGAAGCAGCTCACTTCCCAGAAACGGGAGAATTTGTCACTCATCGACTAAAATGGAGAAATAAAAACAGATATCGCAAATCAAGGTACAGATAACCTCGGCTGTAGAACGGATATGCGAAAGTTCACAATCCATCCATGCATTTGCGCCGTTGTAGGCAAGACGTGTAATAGGAAAGACAAGATTGCATCGGAGACTGCGTGCACCAATGGGCAATATTTCGACGGAAAGCATTTCTTTGCACTGCGAAAATCACCAACACACACTGTATGTGGATCTTAACATATAGAAGCAGTCAGTCCAAGAACAGCTCAGCGAATTCCTGGCCTATTCAGAGGACACTGGAGCAGTAATACGAGCGGCGAAGCCACTGTGCGAGTTCTACCATTTATAAGAGACTACAGAACCTTTGCAGAATTTGAGACAGAAATGATGAAACCGTATGGGTCAACTTCGGGAGAGAAACGAGTGTGGATAACCGTCATAAAAGCCTCGCCTCTGTCAGATATGCAGCTCCAGACATATTCGGTGTACTTCAGTGAGATTTTTAAACGAAATCGGCATCTGGATAACCCCTGTCATACTGGCGAGCTAATACTCCTGTTCATAAATGCAGTGCCCTAGAACATATGAGGTCTCTACTCGGTGTAGAGAAGGGTGATCTACGAGCTTCCAAATTGTTACTGACAGATACGGACGAGTATGTGAAGGAGTTTAGAAGAGAGAATTTTGCGATAGATAGGCAGCAGGACAGTAAATCATATGGGGCTGACTGTGTAGATGAGGATTTTGATGGAGGGAATAATTACAGATCACAAAACCAGAGAGGATACTGGTGCAGTCAGATGTCAGGAAACTATGGTGATGGATTCTGTCAGCCAAATGCCGTGTAAGGTCAGTCAAGGGAGTAGGCAGACAGACTGGTGGAACAGTAATACAGTAAGAACTGGTAACATTCAATCGTCACTTTTATGCTACACACAAGTCTGCAAGCATTTCGAGAGAGTCGCGCGGAGTGGCCGCGTGGTTTAAGACGCCATGTCACTGATTGCGCGTCTCCTCCCACCCGAGTATCGAGTCCTCCCTCGTGTGTGTGTGTGTGTGTGTGTGTGTGTGTGTGTGTGTGTGTGTGTGTGTGTGTCTGTGTGCGTTGTTCTTAGCATAAGTTAAAGTAGTGTGTAAATCTAGGGACCGATGACCTCAGCAGTCTGGTCCCTTAGGAATTCACATACACATTTCGAGAGACAATGTTCTCAACGTCAGGTTCTAAAACTTACCTCAGGAGGCTAAACTTCGAAAAAGTCTAACAGTACAACGGTGGAGTGCACAAAATAAAATGGAATAAAACCACAATGAACTACGTGTCTTCGTCTTACATTAAAATCCACTACTTACGGCAGTAGCCGTCCCACCTCGCACTGCGCACTCCATCAGGCCGCGTCCTCCTGATATGCTGTGGGCTCCAAAAGTGTCAAGTTAGCGCTTATACAGAGCGCCAGGGGTTGTTGTGGACTGACATATCTACGGTAGTACGGCGTAATCATAGCTATCGGCTGAACCATAATGCTGTTCTATTGGCCGCCTGCATTTTCTTCATTTTCCAAGTCTACGGCCGTCAGCTTCTGGCTACTGATCGAAGAGGGATTACGAAGTTATAGTATATATTTCTGCATTAAAATAATTCTACGAGGGCGTAAAGAAACCTCATTCCGTTGCCATTACCTTCATGTTCAAAATATTACTATGTTTTTTTGTTTCTTTTTTTTTCATGAATGGCGATGTCCAATTCTTCCAGCAAGTCGGGTTTTCCTTTTCTAATTGCAAGTCGCGTTCGATTCCCTTAAAGGAATGGCCCGGTTTATATATACATATCATTCACAAGAGCTGATTTCTCAAAATTATCTGGATCCATCTTTATGTTCCTTGTTTTTACAGGAAATTTTCTCTCTGACTGTCCAATATACTTTGCATCAGAGTATGGCCACTGATTTTTACGAAATTCCAATCTTTCTAACATATTTATCTTTTCACCGGCGTCATGGTTTAGGTTAAACCTCACTAGATTAACGGTAGTCGACGAAATTGTCTTGAGAGATTCAGCAATTGTTTAGGTAATTGAGAAGAAACGACCATGAAAACTACAGCAAATGTTATTGTGTAACAACGTCCAAAAGTATTCTACCTATTTCACAACAGAAGCTATCTTGGAACTTGGTTGGGAGTATCACCTGTCACCATCCTGTCTATCAAGCACAGTTTAGAAATTTTGTTCTCTCGGGCGCGCAGTGTAAATATGTCTTTTTTCTATTGACAACTTGGATGAAAGTGAATATCCCTGATCCACTGTCATCCAAGTTGTCAAGAGAAAAATAGCGTACATATAATCCAACTAAAATCAGAACACATCCCCAGTGTAGAAACTAATAGTTCTAAAATAGACAGGAGATGGCAGCAGCGACATAACATGTAAGAGCACCTGATGATGGCAATATGACGAAATGAGGTTATCATGAATAATCGTAGTTTAAAATGATTGGACCGAGCGACGCTGCTGAGACACGTTTTACGAGCAATTGATTTCAATGTTTGTTAAATGGATGAAATAACGCCAACAAGTCACTGTTGTATGGCTTTTTTTCCAGGATGGTCTGACCATATTCAACTGCGGTTAAAATATATTTGTCGCTTCCAAGATTGCCGACTACACTCATAAATGTAACGGCAAAATAAAGTATCATAAAAAAGTGACTTCTCACCGGTTTTTTAATCTTTCATTATAGCGACATTTATAATATACAATACGGGTAAAACAGTTTTTAATATGTGTTAATTTGTTAAAATTGTGATGCATGGATGTACTGGCATATCATTCGCCTACGATTGCTCTGCAACGACTATCTATCCTGTGTCCACTCATAGAGAATCTGAATTCAAAAATATCTCAGGGGGACTGAGGTGCTGATTCCGTAGAAAAGGAATAGCCTTTGCTATAATTTGTTAAGTTATCATTTGCAAATATTTTACGATTTCATGAGACACTCTGAGGAGAAAATCCTCATTTCTTACCTTATCAGATGACCTTATTTCCAGCATCCTGCTGTAGCACCACATCTCAAACTCCTCGATTCTTCCCTCTTCCAATTTCGCACCGTCCGTGATTCACTGTCATACAACACTCTGCTCCAAGCCTACATTTACAGAATTTTCTTCTTCAAATTAAGCACTTGCTTTTGATTTACGCCGGCCGGAGTGGCCGAGCGGCTCTAGAAGCTTCAGTCTGGAACTGCGCGACCGCTCCGGTCGCATGTTCGATTCCTGCCTTGGGCACGGATGTGTGTGATGTCCGTAGGTTAGTTAGGTTTAAGTGGTTTTAAGTTCTAGGCGACTGATGACCTTAGGAGTTAAGTCCCATAGTGCTCAGAGCCATTTGAACCATTTTTTTATTTACCTAACAATACTTTGATATCTCTGTACATGAGACAGTCCTTCTCACGATAATTTCTTTTTCGGAATCTTCGTATTTCTCCTGCAACCAATTCGCTTTGGTTGCCCTGTAATTCCCACTCACTTCATTTCTAATTGATTTATATCGCTGTATTCCTGTCTTCCCCATAATACTTTAGTGCTTCCTCCTTGCTTTGATCGGTTGACGCATGTCTTTTGTTTCCCACGGTTTCTTTGGAATTATCTACCTTGTAACTAGGCCTGACTGTCCTACATTTGTGATTGCTCTTTTAAGAAATGACCACTCTTCTGCTCCTCTCCAACTGTACTGCATACTGCGATATTACTTATTGCAAAACCTACGTTTTTTTTTTTTTAATCATCGGTCTTCTTACTGAGTTGACGTAGCCCACTGCGAATCACGGATTCCTTTCATGCGCCAACATTTTCATCTCAGACTTCCAATTGTAGCCTACGTCTTCAATTACTTGCTCGATGTCTTCCAGTCTCTATCTTTTTGTACAATCTTTTTGCTCTATAGCACCCTTTAAAATCATGTAACTTAATCCCTCATGTCTTAACAATGTCCTATCATTCTGTCCTTTCTTCTTGTCAGTGTTTTCCACATATTCCTTTCTTCGCCAATTCTACGAAGAACCTGTCCATTCCCTACTTCTCAGTCGACCTAGTTTTTAACATTCGTCTGTAGCACCACATCTCAGATCCTTCGATTCTCTACTGTCCCGGTTTTACCACAATTCATGGTTCAGTACCATACAATGTTCTGCTCCAAACGTACATTCTCAGAAATTTCTTCCTCAAATTGAGGCCTGTGTTTGATACTGGTAGAATTCTCTTGGCCAGGAATGCTCTTTTTGTCAGTGCTAGTCTGCTTTTGATGTCCTCCTTGCTCCGCCCAACATTGGTTACTTTGCTGCCTAGGTAATAGAATCCGTTAACTTCATCTACTTCGTAAACTATTTATACTAATGTTAAGTTTCTCGCTGTTCTCATTACTGCTACTTCTCATTACTTTCGACTTTCTTCGAGTTACTCTCAATTCTTATTTTGTACTGATTATATTGCCCATTCCTTCCAACGTATCCTATAATTCTACTTTACTTTAACTGGTAGTAGCAATTTCATCAGCGAATATTAATAATACCACTTTTGTACTTCAGTGTATAGTGTGAACAGTAGGGATGAAAGGTTACATCCTTGCCTTACATCGTTTTTAATCTGAACTCTTCATTCTTGGTCCTACACTCTTATCGTACACTCATTGATCCCTCTTGGTCCTTGTACATATTGTATACAAGGCTTGTCCAGACTGTAAGTTCTGATCAGTCGCGAAATGGAAACTACATTGATAATCAGAAATGCTTTGTTTGCGACAGTTGGCTCCACCTTTCAGCCACTTCTCTACATAGTCGCCGCTCCAGCTAGGACATCTGTCGCAACGTTATACCAACTTTCCAATGCCCTCCTCATGAAAGGCAACCGCATGTGCTTCCCGCCAATTCTCTACGCTCATCTATATCTCGTTGTCTGTGCGAAAAAGTTGTCTTCATAGCCAGTAGTTAACGTGAGCAGAGATGAAACACAGAGGGAACCAATTACCGGCTGTAGTGCGGGTGATCAAACACTTCCCATTGAAAAAGCTGCAAGAGCATTTTCATTGCCCATGCGGATTGCGACCAAGAATTTTCACGAAGTAGGAACCGTATGACAGTTCTGTAATGTGGGCTGCATAACATTAGGCGAAATCTCTCACCAGGATCTCATACTTGATACAAGAGACTATTTTCTACGCAACTTTATGTGCTCACCATGTGCTCAGAACTGAAAAGGGCAAAGTGATGCAACCGACAGGCATACTAGAGACACTGTCGAACACATACGTGCAGCGCTTCATTAGATTTTCACAGTGAATTCCATTTGTTGACCGATCGGAACTTACTTTCCGAATATCCTTCGCATTACGAGGCGTATTTGGAAAGCAAGGTCCGATAAGGTGCGAAATGGAAACCATTGTGAAAATCCGATGAAACTTTGCAAATATGTGTTGGGCAGTGTCTTTAGTGTGCCTGTCGATCGCTTCACGTCGCTCTTTTCAGTTCAAAGCGCGAAGTTCTCACATAGAAATGCCTAAAACAACAGTGTGTACCGCCAAGTATGTGTATCTGGTGAGAGATTTCGCCTTGAAGCTATGCAGCTTATATGACATAAACGTCATGCGTCTTTTTCTTCAAGAAAACTTTCAGCCGCATTCTGCAGGGGCAATGAAGGCGCTCCTGCAGCGTTTTCGATGGGAAGTGCTTAGTCACCCACAATACAACCATTAATTGGCTCCATCCGTTGTTCATCTTGCTCGGATGACCCGGTAGATACGAAGGCAACATTTTGGCACAAACAACAGAAACGCAGAACGGAATAGAGAGTTGGCGGAAAGCACAGGCTGCTGATTTCTGTGACGAGGGTTATGGAACGCTTATACAACGCCACGACAAATGTCTAAGTCGGAGCATCAACAATTTAGAGAGGAAGCTGGACAGTGTGGCTAACTGTTGCGAATAAAAAAATTTGATTTTCACTGTCGTTAATTGTTTCGCCTCTTAGGGGCAGTATCCCACCGCAACGGCAAGAGAATACCCTGACCCTCAGTCCGTAATTCCGTCCTCTTTGACAAGGCCGCTGTCCGAAAAATCGATATCTTATGCCAGAAGTCTTTGACCACCACTGTTGGTGATTTTTACTTAAAATTTAGGCAGTGGTGCCGGCCGCGGTGGTCTAGCGGTTCTAGGCGCGCAGTCCGGAACCGCGCGACTGCTACGGTCGCAGGCTCGAATCCTGCCTCGGGCATGGATGTGTGTGATGTCCTTAGGTTAGTTAGGTTTAAGTAGTTCTAAGTTCTAGGGGACTGATTACCACAGATGTTAAGTCCCATAGAGCTCAGAGCCATTTGAACCATTTTTTTAGGCAGTGGCGAAGATCGAACTCTGGACACAGTTGAAGATTTGATTACCAGTCAAATATGCTACCTGTAGACGGCGTCCTTAGCGAATTTCAGATGCAGCTCATCATTACTCTGTACTTCTGTATCCTACTTCCTACCACGCTGATTCTTCCGTTGTTTTTTTTAAGGTCATCTGTCTTCTTTCTGACGTGTTTGATGCGGCCCGCCAACAAATTCTGCCCTGCGCCAACCTCTTCATCTCAGAGTAGTACTTTGCAACCTACATCCTCAATTACTCGCTGGGTGTATTCCATTCTCTGTCTTCATTTACAGTTTTTGCCCTCTACATCACCCTCAAGTACCACGGAAGTTACTCCCTGATGTTTTAACGGATGTCCTATCATCTTTTCCTTTCTCCTTGTCGGTGATATTCCATTCCTTTCCGAGTCTGCGCAGAACCTCCTCATTCCTCATCTTCGCAGTCCACCTAATTTCCAACATTTGTCTGTTGCAGCACATCCCAGATTCTTCGATTCTATTCTGTTCTAGTTTCCCGCAGTCCCTGTTTCAATCCATAAAATGCTGTGCTCCTAACATACATTCTCAGAAATTTCTTCCTCAAATTAAGGCCTATGTTTGATACTAGTAGACTTCTCGTGGCCAGAAATACCCTTTTTGCCAGTGCTAGTCTGCTTTTCATGTCCTCCTTGCTCGCTGTTTTGCTGCCTAGGTAGCAAACCTGCTTAACTTCATCTGCTTCGTGACCATCAATCCCGATGTTAAAGTTTCTCACTGTTCTTAATTCTCCTACTTCTGATTACTTTCGTCTTTCTTCGATTTACTCTCAATCCGTATTCGACTGTTCATCCATTCAGTAGATCCTGTAATTCTTCTTCACGTTTAGTAAAGATAGGAACGTCATCAACGAATCGTATCATTCATATGCTTTCGCCCTAAATTTTGATTCCTCTCCTGATCCTTTCTTTTATTTCCATCGCTGATTCTTCGATGTACAGATAGAACAGTAGAGGGGTGAAAGACTACATCTTTGTGTTACACCCATTTTAATCTGAGCTCTTCATTTCAGATCGTCCACCCTTGTACATACTCTGTATTACCACGCTTTGTCATAGCTTACCCCTTTTTTCTCATAATTTCGGAAAACCTGCACAATTTTACATTGTTGAACGCTTGTTCTGGGTCAACAAATCCTATGAACATGTCTTGATCTTTCATTAGCCTTGCTTCCATTATCAACCGCAACTTAAGAATTGTCTCTCTCGTGTGTTTACATTTCCTAAAGCCAAACTGATCGTCATATAAGATATCCTCAATTTTCTTTCCCATTCTTGTGCATATTATTCTTGTAAGTAACTTGGATGCATGAGCTGCTAAGCTGATTGTGTGATAATTCTCGCACTTCTCAGCTCTTGCAGTCGTAGGAATTGTGTGGATGATATTTTTCCGAAAGTCGGATTGTATGTTGTCAGACAATCTACACACCAATACCAATAGTCGTTTTATTGCCACTTCCCCCAACGATTTTAGGAATTCTGATGGAACGTTATTTATCCCTTCTGCATTATTTTATCTCAGGGCCTGCAAAGATCTCTTAATTTCTGATTCTAATACTGGATCCCCTATGTCTTCTAAATCTAATCCTGTTCTTCTATCACGTTAGACAAATCTGCCCCTTCTTAGAGGAATTCAAAGTACTCTTTCCACCTAACCGCTCTCTACTCTGCATTTAATAGTGCAATTATCGTTGCACTCTTAATGTTTCCACCCTTGCTTTTAATTTCACGGAAGATTGTTTTGACTTTCCTATGTGCTGAGTCAGTCCTTCCAACAATCGATTCTACACAGAGTACGCGAAAGAACTTGCCCCTCTTATAACAGCCGTGTACCGCAAGTCTCTAGAGGAACGGAAGATTCCAAATGATTGGAAAAGAGCACAGGTAGTCCCAGTCTTCAAGAAGGGGTGTCGATCAGATGCGCAAAACTATAGACCTATATCTCTGACGTCGATCTGTTGTAGAATTTTAGAACATGTTTTTTGCTCGAGTATCATGTCGTTTTTGGAAACCCAGAATCTACTCTGTAGGAATCAACATGGATTCCGGAAACAGTGATCGTGTGAGACCCAACTCGCTTTATTTGTTCATGAGACCCAGAAATTATTAGATACAGGCTCCCAGGTACATGCTATTTTCCTTGACTTCCGGAAGGCTTTCGATACAGTTCCGCACTGTCGCCTGATAAACAAAGTAAGAGCCTACGGAATATTAGACCAGCTGTGTGGATGGATTGAAGAGTTTTTAGCAAACAGAACACAGCATGTTGTTATCAATGGAGAGACGTCTACAGACGTTAAAGTAACCTCTGGCGTGCCACAGGGGAGTGTTATGGGACCATTGCTTTTCACAATATATATAAATGACCTAGTAGATAGTGTCGCAAGTTCAATGCGGCTTTTCGCGGATGATACTGTAGTATACAGAGAAGTTGCAGCATTAGAAAATTGTAGCGAAATGCAGGAAGATCTGCAGCGGATACGCACTTGGTGCAGGGAGTGGCAACTGACCCTTAACATAGACAAATGTAATGTATTGCGAATACATAGGAAGAAGGATCCTTTATTGTATGACTATATGATAGCAGAAAAAACACTGGTAGCAGTTACTTCTGTAAAATATCTGGGAGTATGCGTGCGGAACGATTTGAAGTGGAATGATCATATAAAATTAATTGTTGGCAAGGCGGCTACCAGGTTAAGATTCATTGGGAGAGTACTTAGAAAATATAGTCCATCAGCAAAGGAGGTGGCTTACAAAACACTCGTTCGACCTATACTTGAGTATTGCTCATCAGTGTGGGATCCGTACCAGATCGAGTTGACGGAGGAGATAGAGAAGATCCAAAGAAGAGCGGTACGTTTCGTCACAGGGTTATTTGGTAACCGTGATAGCGTTACGGAGATGTTTAGCAAACTCAAGTGGCAGACTCTGCAAGAGAGGCGCTCTGCATCGCGGTGTAGCTTGCTCGCCACGTTTCGAGAGGGTGCGTTTCTGGATGAGGTATCATATATATTGATTCCCCCTACTTATACCTCCCGAGGAGATCACGAATGTAAAATTAGAGAGATTCGACCGCGCACGGAGGCTTTCGGACAGTCGTTCTTCCCGCGAACCATACGCGACTGGAACAGAAAATGGAGGTAATGACAGGGGCACGTAAAGTGCCCTCCGCCATACACCGTTGGGTGGCTTGCGGAGTATAAATGTGGATGTAGAATCGTTTCTTTTTCGATTTCTTCACGTATTTCATACAGCTATTTTGTCTTAGCTTCCCTGCTCTTCGTATTTATTTCATTCCTCAGTGACTTGTACTTCATTATCCCTGAATTTCCCTGAACATTTTCGTTCCTCCATCCATCGATCAACTGAAGTACTCGTGGTTTCTTCGCAATTACTTTCTTTGTACTTATGTTTACCTTTCCGTCTTCTGTGATGTCCCTTTTTAGAGGTGTTTATTCCTCTTCAACTGTACTGCCTACTGATCCGTTCCTCATTGCCGTGTCTTTAGCGTTAGAGATCTCCAAGCATGTCTCGTTATTACTTATCACTTCCGTATTCCACCTCTTTGCGTATTGATTCTTCCTCACCAATCTCGTAAATTTCAGCCTGCGATTCGTCACTACAACATTGTCATTTGACTCTGTATCTGCTCCTGGATATGCCTGGCAATCCAGTATCTGATTTCGGTGTCTCCGTCTAACCAAGATGTAATCTAGCTGAAATCTTCGCGTGTCAACAAGCATTTTCCGAGTATATCTCCTCCTCTTGTGATTCTTGAACAGAGTATTCGCTGTTACTAGCTGAACTTTACTGCAGAACTCAGTCTTTCTCCTGTCTCATTCCTCGTCCGAAGCCCATATTTTCCTGTAACCTTTTCTTCTACTCCTTCCCCTACAACTGCGTTCCATTCCCCCATAACTATTAAATTTTCATGTCCCTTTACCCTTTTAATATCCTCAGATACTTCCTCTCTCTCTCTCTCTCTCTCTCTCTCTCTCTCTTTCTCTATCTTCGTCTACAGCTTGCGACATCGGAATATTTATCTGAACTGTCGTTGACGGTGTTGATTTGCCTTCGACTATGATAATAACAACCCTATCACAGAACTGTTCTCAGTAACATACTCTCTTCCCTACCTCCCTATTCGTAACGGATCCCACTCCCGTTATACCATTTTCTGCTGCTGTTGATATTACCCTATACTCATCTGATCAGAAATGCTTTTCCTGTTTCCATTTCGCTTCACTGACTCCCACTATATCTAGATTGAGCCCATGCTTTTCCCTTCCGTTTCAATCTCTTAGACTTCAGTCTACTCTTCATCATTAGTAAATTACGATCTGAGTCTATACCTGCCCCTGGGTACCCCTTACCATCCAGTATCTGATATCGGAATCTGTAATTGACCATGATGTAATGCAGCTGGAATCTTCCACTGTTTCCGTGTATTTTCCAAGGAAATCTTCGAAATTTATTGAAGAATTCAGTTAAGAAACGAAAGTCTTATTTGCATTGCGCGGTGTAATTTTTGAGGTATGCGACGTAGTCCAGTGAATGCGAAACAGCATCAAGCCCACATAGATCTCTCATGCACTAGTGCATAGCCCGGAGATGAGCAACTACACCTCCGACAAGTCTGCGTGATGACAGATCTAAGCAGGCCTGTTCCTGTCTCACATTCATTGGACTGCGTCGTATGCTTCCACAATTACAACGCGCAATGTTTCCAAATATTTGATGAGGGCAATTAGATGGTGGGACACTGCGTGTGTTCGGTATCCATATACCTAACGCCATCTAATATTCACTCAGTCTGAAGATGGCTAAATCTGTGAAACGCCTCGTTGGTGAACAAATAACAGTTACATCCGTATAAGCAAGGCTGACTCTTTTGCTTCTTCATCGTGTGTCAATGGTTGCTGTTAGCTGTCGACTCTGGTGTGAACAATGCTGTCACTCAACTGTTCATAGTAGCTCACTCTCTGCCCCACCTTCCTACTAATAACGAATCGTACTCCCATTATCCCATTTTCTTCTGCTGTTCATATTACCCTATATCCGTCTGACCAGAAATCCTTATCTTCTTTCTATTTCATTCCACTTACCTCACTTCATGTAGACTGAGCCGGTAGATTTCCTTTTTGAGAATTGCTAGCTTTCCCATTACGTTCAGTCTTCTGACATTTCATGCGCCGACTCGCAGAATGTAATATTTTTCCGCCTGGTCACCTCCCCCTTGGCAGTTCCCAGCCGGAGATTTCAATGGGTGACTAATTCAGAACCTTTTGTCAATGGAGAGGTCATCATGACAGTTTTTCAGTTAGAGACCACATGCCCTGCGGATCACATTACGAGTATACACATACTCGTAATGCAGTGATCTCCATTGCCTTCTGCATCCTCATGCAGTTGATCATTGCTGCTTTCTCCCCCTTTTGGGGCAGATTTTTTAAAACTGAGTCGACAAGTGGATGAAGTTTTGACATTAATGTACTCTATTTATCATTCGGTTCCATCATCATAAAGAGAAATTGTTAGTGCGATGGGGCCTACAGCTTCAGTTTCACACATCTCGTGGCATATACCCGCTATCCAGACAGTTCTCCACAAAATAGTCGTACAAAATCTGAAGCTTTTTGTTTTCAGGAGCGCTCAGATGAATACACAGCCATTGAAGGATAATGCCAAATGCTCTAGTGGCTGATATCAAATAGCGACATACAAGCTAGTAAATCCTACTTCTGTTTCGATGTCCACTTGCTGAAGTACGTCGGGCTGTGCAGGAATTTCACCACGTTGTACTTCCACACAAGTCTTACCCACAGTTTCAGAGTTAGAAGGTGCTTCAGGCTTTTGTTAACAACATATCTAACCTGAATCAAAACGTTTGACAAGTGTGACATCCATAAATTATATGAGCACTGTCACACTGTTTTAGATAATGTCAGAGAACATATTGTTGGTGACTGACTACTCCCTTATACACAGAGCGCCAAAGAAACTAGTAAACGCATGCGTATTCAAATACAGAGACATGTAAGGAGACAGAATACGGCGCTGCGGTCGGCAACGCCTATACAGGGTGTTACAAAAAGGTACAGCTAAACTTTCAGGAAACATTCCTCACACACAAATAAAGAAAAGATGTTATGTGGCCATGTGTCCGGAAACGCTTAATTTCCATGTTAGAGCTCACTTTAGTTTCTTCCACCTACGCTCAATGGAGCACGTTATCATGTTTTCATAGGGGATACTCTACCTGTGCTGCTAGAACATGTGCCTTTACAAGTACGACACAACATGTGGTTCATGCACGATGGAGCTCCTGCACATTTCAGTCGAAGAGTTCGTACGCTTCTCAACAACAGATTCGGTGACCGATGGATTGGTAGAGGCGGACTTATTAAATGGCCTCCACGCTCTCCTGACCTCAACCCTCTTGGCTTTCATTTATGAGGGCATTTGAAAGCTCTTGTCTACGCAACCCCGGTACCAAATGTAGAGACTCTTCGTGTTCGTATTGTGGACGGCTGTGATACAATACGCCATTCTCCAGGGCTGCATCAGCGCATCAGGGATTCAATGCGACGGAGGGTGGATGCATGTATCCTCGCTAACGGAGGACATTTTGAACATTTCCTGTAACAAAATGTTTGAAGCCACGCTGGTACGTTCTGTTGCTGTGTGTTTCCATTCCATGATTAATGTGATTTGAAGAGAAGTAATAAAATGAGCTCTAACATGGAAAGTAAGCGTTTCCGGACACATGTCCACATAACATATTTTCTTTCTTTGTGTGTGAGGAATGTTTCCTGAAAGTTTGGCCGTACCTTTTTGTAACACCCTGTATAAGACTAGCACAGTTGTTAGATCCGTTACTGCTGATACAGTGGCAAGTTATTAAGTCAGTTTGAACGTGGTGTTACGCTTGGCGCGCGGGCGATGGGTCATAGCATCTCAGAGGTACCGATAAAGTGTAGATTTTCACAAGTGTACCATAAATATTAGGAATCCGGCAAAACATCAAATCTCCGACATCGCTGCTGCCGCAAAAAGATCCTGCAAGAACGGGAACAACGACTGAAGAGAATCATTAATCGTGACAGAAGGGCAACCCTTCAGCAAACTCCTGCAGATTTCAATAATGGGCCATCAACAAGTGTCAGCCTGCGAACCATTCAACGAAACATCTTCGATATGGACCTTCGTAGTCGAAACCCACTCATGTACCCTTGATGACTGCACGACACAAATCTTTAGGCCTCGTCTGGGTCCGTCAGCACCGCGGTTGGACTGTTGAAGCCTGGAAACGTGTTGGCTGGTCGGATGAGTCTAGTTTCAAACTGGATCGAGCGGATGGACGTGTATGGTTATGGAGACAACCACATGAATCCATGGATCCTGCATGTCAGAAGCGGACTGTTCAAGTTGGTGGAGGCTCTGTAATGGTGCGAGGCATGTGCAGTTGGAGTGATATGGGATCCCTGATACGTCTAGGTACGACTCTGGCAGGTGACACGTATGCAAGCACCCTGTCTGATCACCTGCATCAATTCATGTCCATTTTTCTTTCTGACGGATATGGGCAATTCTAGCAGAACAATGCGCCACCCTACGTCCAGAATTGATACAGAGTGGCTCCAAGAATATTCCTCTGAGTTTTAACACTTCCGCTGCCCACCAGACTTCCCAGGCATGAACATCATTGGGCATATCTGGAATGCCATGCAACCTGCTGTCCAGAAGGGACCTCCACTCCCTCGTATTCTTACAGATTTATGGAGAGCGATGCAGGATTCATGGTATCAGTTCCCTCCAGCACTACTCCAGACATTAGTCGAGTCCATGCCACGTCGTGTTACCGTACTTCTGCATGCTCGCGGGTGCCGTACACGATATTAGGCAGGTGTACCAGTTTCGTTGGCCCTTCAGCCTATTCTTAAGGGGACCACACCGTGGTTCAGGACGAAAAAATTGATTTTCGGTTTTCAGCATATTTCGATAGATTAAGGTTTTATTTAAGTACTCTGAAAACAATTTTACTGAAAAAATTCTTTTATCTGCATTTAAAGAGCATTTTCCTACCACGTGCGTTTATGTGCCACGACCACTTTTCTGTCACCCACTTTCCTCATATATTTTAGATCTTTATATCCCCTATATTCCACGTTAGGGATTTTTTCTTTACTCCCTAGTGTGTTGCCTATCCTTGGAATGCAACGGTCGGTATTCTTTTGTTTCTGCTGTTTGTAAACAACACGCTTTGGTTCAAATGACTCTGAGCACTATGGGACTTAACATCTATGGTCATCAGTCCCATAGAACTTAGAACTACTTAAACCTAACTAACCTAAGGACATCACACAACGCCCAGCCATCACGAGGCAGAGAAAATCGAACCCGGGAACCCGCGCGTGGGAAGCAAGAACGCTACCGCACGACCACGAGCTGCGGGCAAACAACACGCTTTCAAACACGCTGTTTGTTTTGTACAAGTGTGATTGCGAGTAGTTGTTATACTTACGTTCGCAGTGCTTGTTTATAAATGTACTCATCTCTTTCACAGCTATTTATAAAGAAGCTCCTACAACTGAATCCTATACCAAACGTCCTCTACTGACGATAAGCCATGTCATGGGTTGTGTTCATCAGGAGAAAATTCTTGGTGCAAATACAATAGGGCTCAGGCAACTGGAGAATCTTATTCTCACCAGCATTCTCTTCCTGCTGCTGTAATTACAGCAATTAAACCTATTTTCAGAGACTTGCCTCATCCTGACCTTCTAAGGAAATGTCTGCATGGGCAGACACAGAACGTAAATGAATGTTTCAACACCATAATTTGGAACCGCCTTCCTAAAACTGTATATGTAGGCATGCATACAATGGAACTAGGAGTTGATGATGCTGTTATTACATTCAATTGTGGTAATATTGGAAAGTGTTAGGTACTGAAAAAGCTGGGAATTAATCCTGGTGAAAATATGATCACTGGGCTGCAACATTGCGGTAAAATGAGGATAGCAGATGCCGACAGGTCTGCATCTAATGTGGCCAAGAAAGCAAGACAAACGTCCAGGAAGGTGAAAAAGAAGCTAGAAGACCTACTAGAAGCTAAAGAAAGGCCATCATGTGCAGCAGGACAGTTTTAATTAACTGTAAGTAACAAATTTCAAAAGTTTTTTCTTCGATGTCAGTTTGCCGCAGACTAAAATTTTAAGTACATATGCCCCATTATATAAGAAACTATCATAGATAAATGAATGAAATTTGCAGAGACTCTGCATAACATAAAAAGCCACCTCTGGTACTACATTCATTAATATTCCCCCATTAGGAAGTTCAGAAAAAATATTTTCTGAAGAACAAACTTAATATTCTTTGTTAATAAATTTAAAAAAGTATTTCTTAAAAACTATAAAATGGATAAAGTAGATTTTAGTACAGTTGACTCTATTAGCATCATGTAACATACAGTAAAAATATTAAGTTTTTGCATCAAATAGTTTTTCAGAAATGAGTCAAATACTAGCCTAAATTAACATGGGTTAGATAGGCATGGTGTGGTCCCCTTAAGTAAGGAAAACTCCGAATATTTAATAGAATTCATGAAAACGTCAAGTGAATAGAGCAGGATAATTCTGAGCGCTCCAACAAAAAGGGCAATGATTACAATGCAACCAAACAAAAAAACCAAACAAATTCTGAAGGGTTGTGACGAGTCAATTGCACGAATAGCAAAAAGAATAATTTTTCACTGCCATTTTTTTGAAAGGTGCACTGCCTTAGCATCAGTGATCCTGCGCAGGCAGCAACGATTTCTCCTGGGGCCGATCGAAAACCCTAATGAGTTTTATTGTCATTTCTGTACCAGATGTCGGAGCTAAAGCATAGTTACGCATAATACTCAGGTCCAAGGACTGCGGCAAGAACACTATAAATCCAGAACACGGTGAAATATTTGAAACGCCTTCCTCTTCGATAGATGCGCTAATTATTTTTGTTTTTCTCTTTTAACCTTACTGCAAGTTCAGATATACATTCGATTTTTTTAATGTTCCATTATTCAAGTGTATATACTGGCAATATTAGGAGTAGATAAAACTCTCTGCTCGTTTGATTATTATGAGCTTAGGAAAAGTATTTCTCAGTAATGCTTTCATTGTTACTTTCTGAAAGCTACGAATAACTTAAAGTTACAAATCAACAAAGTGTAATGTGGGACAACCAACGAAAATGACCAACGAAACGGGATGAAAAACCTGTGTACAGTTCAGATTCAACTCCAGCGTCTCCTAATGTGAGGGAAGAGAAAGCTCTAATCATATATGTAGGAGGAAACATCAAACACTGACAGCTTTCTACAACAACTAAAGAACGAATTACGCTTAATCTTAATTGTGACAACACCATTGCTTTGTCAATGAAAGCGTAAAGTGTTCTGTTGAATGGATTTCCCACTATCTGCACAGACGAAGTAAAACCAATATAACAATGAACGTTTCACCAAGTTGAGCATGGGGTGCAGTTGCTACGCAGTGTCTCACATTAGGAGATGTTTGCTTTTAACTGAGTCCCCGTTGATGTCATACCAACAAAGTCTCTGCGCTGTCGCAACATCCTTATGAGCATTACCAAGGTGTAATTGTGAGTACAGTCCGTTATATTATGTAGTAGTCTACTTGAGGCTCAATTTTATTCAGTCTGCGACAGCAGTTTAATTTTTTTTGCGTATGCTGACGACTTTCAGAATGAGTTCCAGACTGCTCTGACTTGTGTTTTCTGCTTCGTGAATGTCGACAGGTTAGGATTGTCAGCTGATAACCCTATTGAACACCTGAGCAACCAGTCCTCTTGTCGGTTCCGCTAACGAATTATTGCGTCGAGCACGAGTGCAGCTAACCTGCTAGTGCAGTAAGTATTGATTAACTGGCTCGTTGGTGACAAGTGGGATTAGTACTTCCATTTTCCCCGGAGGACAGCAAGTGCTGCCACACTTCTAATAGCGAAAACCATGGATCCGCGCTGCAGTGATCACATGGTTTAATTTTCTGCGCCATCAGATTAGGTAGGCGAAAGTCATCTCAGATAGGACCCTCGTCCTTCGATTCTATCGCCAGCAATCCGCAGAGTGGGCTTTAGACGTGCCGTTATATTCATCCAGACGAACTATGGGCTGCTGGTCACTTTCGTTTTAGTTAAATGCTTGAGAGTTAGGGAAAAAGAAAAAATTTGCCTGGGTCTCAGTACAACTGTGAGAACCACTATTAGACATAACTTAGTTCAGACATAGACACAGAATCTTATTAATAGCGATATAGGGTTATGTCATGGGTTTCGGGTAATCTGTTAGTATACCATTATCGATAGCTCGGCGACTCACCGAAAGTCAGAATGTCTCTACATGTTGTGATCAAGGTGACAGAAATTTGCAGCACCGGCAACAGCTGTTAGCTTTCCTACCCATCATCTAAAGGCGGAATTCCTTGTGATGTTTGCACCGGCCATTCCAATGAGTCGGAAATCTCTGAATAATGTATCTGAAGTGCAGCATCTCAAGTCTTACTGCTGTATTCGTTGACTGCGTTTACAGTAACAGCTATTTAGGAAGGAATGGGTCAGTCGTGAATAGCTTAAGCGCTGCAGGAAAAATAAAGTTGCAAAGAAGTTGAAAATCAGTTTAAGAGGTCGACATCATGTCCTCCGCAACACGAATAAAGTTACTACTAGCTGTAATGCTTGATAAATGTAGACGATTTTTTTACATCCATATGTTAGGAGTAAAAAAACTTGACCTCTTTATAAAACTGATTTTCTTAAAATTCATGTTTGGTAAGTCTTAATGTTGGTTCTGTTGACGTATCACTATTTGATTCGTGCAAGGTTAACTTTAGATACATACGGGTCGGGTTTATTTTGGTAGCACTGTATCTCATTGCCACTTATGAGGCACAACAGCAGTAAAGCTTTGCCCCTTTGCACTCATCATAATGAAAAGGCGAAGGCTCTCTCGAATATTGTCTCCGACTATAAATCACAGTACAGCTTTTTAACATGAAGGAACAAATAAAGGTTTGGTACCATATTTGACTAGAGCGTTCTCGTACGAATGATTTTATGAACAGTGTAATGTATCAAGCAGTTTTATACAGAGGTGATGAACAACCATGGAGTATTTTGCATATTTGTAAATGACAGTACAAACCAGAAGAAAGGGCTTCACAAGACCAGAATTTAAAGTACCCTGTACAATCGCTTATCTATAGTGCAGCTCATAATATTTCAATGAGGCGTTTCATAACGGACTTCACATTCTTTATTTCCGTACGATTGATTCTCTTAAACGGTTAGTAGTGCTTCAGGTACTCTCCGCCTAACACAGTTAGTTGGCTTGCGGAGTATAATGCAGGTGTCTGGGCTGCAGACCACAAAAGCAGCCACTACTTCTGTAAAACAATAACATAACCTTAAATGATTGATGTCTACTCTATTGCGTGTTGATGATCTATAACACATTATGTATTATGGCCATCAGTACCAACGTTATTGAGGCACACGATGAGCTCTGTGACGAAAGAATCCCTACTCGGGTCATCGCTATTCACTCTGACGTAAGCAGAGATTTGTACACTGTTACCACTGTCATAGAGTTTATTCACTACTTAAAGCAGAATGAAAGACACTCTCAGACCCGTCCCCACACACTCCTACATGCTCTTTATTTCCTTTTCGGATTTGGGAAGGGGGGATTAAAATGTTGTTACGGACAGTTTCCATTGGCAAATTCCCAAATTTACTAAATATGGGAAGAAACAGACGAACACCATAAAGAAGAAAAAATGACCAGTCTAAAGGAATTGTAAAAGTTATAAACTGATGCCTGCGATTCTTCAGTTTTTCAAAAAATAATTACATGTAAGGATAACGATCCGAGCAAGATGTTGGAGAGCAATCCCAGTACTCAGAACATACGGTTAAATGTCACAGTGACGATTCTATTCAGGTTAAAAACGTTCCATCTTTCCCAGACAGTTCGCTACATCCATTAATTTACCTTATAGTATATCTGTGTATCCTGAAAAACATACACCACGTTTCATTCACATCGGTGCTAGTTCAGCCGTGGCTGTTTCCATCTGCTAATTTTTATGCTATAAAGTGTACATCAGAATATCAGATACGCTGCTGTCAGTTGTGTGATTGATCTTGTCCATTAATCTGAACCGTTGTTCCTGCACAGCATTATCTAATGACGTGAACAAGCGCTCACCTCACAGTGCAATTTCAGGACGAAGGTGCAACTATTTCAGTATTTGTCATTGAGACAGAACATCGACGTCATTGTTGATTTTATCAAATGAAAACCTCTCACAATACTGCTAAAAATACGGGACACGAAGCATTCCATAACGTTCTACGCTGCTTTTCCCCTAACACACCTCTTTTCCTGCTTAACACACGAGTCTACAAACGCTGTGGCGGTTTTGTTACTTTGAAGACCAGTCATGCGATATCAATCAATAACGAAGCACCGGAAGATATTGTTAAATATTCTCATTTATTATAGAACAATATCGCTCTGTCCAGCTGTAAATCATTGAAGGAGACAGGAATGATCGATATGCCAAAATGTCACAATTCGTTAAGTGATGTTGCTTTTCAACGTGAATACAAATGCTTCCTGTCTTGATTAGGTATGATCCTTATATCGCTGCGATATTGAAAGATGTTGATTCCTCTGGCGACAGAGCACTACGAGTGAACAAGAAATCTTGTATCTCTTACGACCCACAGTGATTGAGAAGCCACGGATATCAAAACTTGACAGAATCCGACTGCGATTTCATTCACAACTAGGAATCGTAAGTAGTATTTAACATTCAACATGGTGTGTCATCTTTCGGCTAAGTTTCGTACTTCTTTCTGTGAACCTTGTATCATGCTATCGAGTAGAGCTGCGATTTCAGTGACAAGTCGCAAATAGCAACAACAAAGCGCAGGTATCATTCAACGCCGTGTGCCATCTGATGGCCTACTTTCGTACTACTGCTTTTCTTTGCGACAATCTATCGAGTCTAACTGTGGTTTCTGTGACAACTCGCAACTACAAGTGGCAAGCAGCAACTGTTGTTGTTGATGTTGTGATCTTCAGTCCTGAGACTGGTTTGATGCAGCTCTCCATGCTAATTTATCCTGTGCACGCTCCTTCATCTCTCAGTACCTATTGCAACCTACATCCTTCTGAATCTGCTTAGTGTATTCATCTCTTGGTCTCCCTCTACGATTTTTACCCTCCACACTGCCCTCCAATGCTACATTTGTGATCCCTTGATGCCTCAGGACATGTCCTACCAACCGATCCCTTCTTCTAATCAAGTTGTGCCACAAACGTCTCTTCTCCCCAATCCTATTCAATACCTACTCATTAGTTGCGTGATCTACCCACCTAATTTGCAACATTCTTCTGTAGCACCACATTTCAAATGCTTCTATTCTCTTCTTGTCCAAACTAGTTATCGTCCATGTTTCACTTCCATACATGGCTACACTCCATACAAATACTTTCAGAAACGACTTCCTGACGCTTAAATCTATACTCGATGTTAACAAATTTCTCTTCTTCAGAAACGCTTCCTTCCCATTGTCAGTCTACATTTTATATCCTCTCTACTTCGACCATCATCAGTTATTTTGCTCCCCAAACAGCAAAACTCCTTTACTACTTTAAGTGTCTCATTTCCTAATCTAATTCCCTCAGCATCACCAGACTTAATTCGACTATATCCCATTATCCTCGTTCTGCTTTTGTTGATGTTCATCTTATATCCTCCTTTCAAGACACTGTCCATTCCGTTCAACTGCTCTTCCAAGTCCTTTGCTGTCTCTGATAGAATTACAATGTCATCGGCGAACCACAACTAGCAAGTAGCAACTAAAAAGTTAATATTAGATGCTGTATGCCATCTGTTCACCTACGTTCGTACTTCGTTCTAAGAACCTTGCGTCTCCCGATATGGATGTATTGCGTATTTAAGGACGATGAAATGAACGAAGAAGCTAATTTGCTCTGAGAAAAATTTTATATCCGGTTGAAAATTGGTGCAACCAACGAATGTGGATGCCAAATAAAGGTTGTGCTAGTAGATAGACCTAAAGTACAGCCTGGAGTTTTCGTGAAATATTGAAACATACTTTTCATCATGAAAGCTAAAACAACAGGGTAATTTAAGAAAACATAATGTATAAGGCTCTGATGAGTATACTGATGCGTATTACACACATGTATCGTACATAAACTACTGAAACTGCAACATGGTGTCTACTATGTAACGTTTACCACATGTTTAACAACTGTGCTTACAAGACGGTTATTTTTTCCGACAGTATAATATGCAGATATATTTTGAAATATTGCACTTATATTCTTCGCAATGTCCGCTTGTTACTGTAAGGTCAGTACTTTCCACTGTTTTCACTCGCACATCAACCTTAAAATACGCAACCTTTCATCCTAACCTAGACCTACAGGTCAGGCTTCATCATACCCATCATTTCAAGCCAGGAGAGATGAACGGATCAATATTATTACACTCTAGCATGTCTTTATCACTAAATACACGGCAGAAAATTCTGGGGTACGGGACGGCTTAAGCAAGGTGAGAATGGAATTTTGATTGTTGACTGACATTGTAGTTCACATTTATTTATCATTCCTTTCATATCACATAATGACTTCAGTGACATTTTGCACACTAATGTTAACAATTATGGCCCCTTTAAGTTGCAAGTTCTTGAAGAGCCATCTTGAATCTTCACGATTATCTGTTCTAGATGTGGAGGGGAACATAGAGCAGCCAGTAATCGAAATGGAAAGTGCGGCTGGAAACCTCGAGGGTTACTAAACTTTTATGCTGCTATCAATTACTAGCAATACAATTCACACTATGCAACTGCTAATAGTTTTAGCGATGAAAGCAGTTGCTTGGAGGGAAGAGGTTTCACACTGTGCATAAACTATGTCACTACGTTCATTCACAAACTTAGAAACTAACCTTGCTTCTGGTGAAGGCCGTTTAGAGAAACTGTGGCAACTTCTCCAGTACTTCTGTCAACGATATTTTGAGTTATCACTATATCGAGTGATTGAAAATATGGTTCAGATACCTGTGAACGTAGCAACGCGTTTAGAATCCGTATTCCAAACATGAACTCTTATCGTACTGTGTGCTAATTTTTGTTATGGTTCTCAACATCACACTATCAATGGTTTCACACTTGTTCAATTAATACAAAATTAAAGCTAAAGGAGGAACATAAGTGAAGTATACTCGCTACTGACTGTTTTGCTGATATGAAATACATTCGGTGTATCGTGTAACACCTGAGGAACAATCGTTAGAAATATTAATAATCCCCTTCCGCGTAACTTCTTGTTAGTAGGGTTACTTTAACGATGTTTCTTGATTATGTTTACACAGTTCACTTCCTACTTGGAAGTAATGATAGTGTAACATCTAGCAGTGATAAACCGCCGAAATCACATAAAGCTCAGATCGCAGAAGTCGCAAAAATCGAAGAAGTAGCAAAAATCGAAGAAGTAGCAAAAATCGAAGAAGTAGCAAAAATCGTAGAAGTAGCGAAAATCGCAAAAATAGCATTATTTGAATGTGGAGGGATACAAGTTGTGAATTCGTTAACTACGATTCTTAACTGTGACAAATCGCAGTTACCGCACAGTAGCATCCACAGAAATCACTGATACAAGAAAATCGTAGTTTATTCCATCCCTGCAGGGCAGACAGTGTGCCGAGTCACTATACAGTACACAGTACAGTGAAATTATAAGTTGTCGGAGATACATTTACAATTCTCTACATACTATATTGAAGGGGTCGGTCGGCGACAGTGACACCCATAACCTTAGTGAGGATTAGAGTGTTCGAGTTATTGTTCTATTTTCGCATTTGCACATGTTGGAAATTTTTAACTCTATACATATTGATTGAATGCACTGTTTACTTTATATACTCTTTTGTCTTATTGTATCTACGTTCTTGTTTTCGAATGTAATCAAATCTTCAACACGCAATATCTCCAAACACCTTCTAGTGGGGTAGCACTTTCTTCTGTAGATATATTCAATTGGCAATGCATTTAACAGCTATTTATTACATATTCCAAGCACAGTACTCATTGTGAGACATGAGTTTCTCCTGGCGTATACAATTTTCAGACAACTTACGGGAATTCACCCAGTTAATATTTACAGCGACCGGCGATATTTCGGTGGGAGTACACCCCGCCATTTTCGTTCAGTATTGTGAGAGGACTTCGTTTGTTAAGATCAACAACGACGTCGATGATCTGTTTCAACGGCAAACACTGAAATAGTTGTACCATAGTCAAGAAATAGCACTGTGAGGTGAGCACTTGTTCATGTCATTAAATAACGCTGTGCAGGAATGTTGGTTCAGAATAATGGACAAGATCAGTCACACAACTGACAGCAGCGTATCTGATATTCTGATGCACACTTGACGGCATAAAAGTTAGCAGATGAAAACAGTACTCACTATTTTCGCCAACAGCCGGTCGGTGTGGCCGAGCAGTTCTAGGCGCTTCAGTCTGTAACCGCGCGACCGCTACGGTCACAGGTTCGAATCCTGCCTTGGGCATGGATGTGTGCACTGTCCTTAGGTTAGTTGGGTTTAAGTAGTTCTAGGTTCTAGGACACTGATGACCTCAGATGTTAATTCCCATAGTGCTCAGAGCCATTTGAACTATTTTTTTTCACCAACAGTACAGGCTGGAATTCCTTTTTCCTGTATCCCACGACAGTAAGTGAAACACCTTATATTATAAGACGAAAAATATGGAAAATCAGGCCGGCTGATCATTAAAATGTTACCTGTTCTTCACTTCGAATGCACTCTCAGGAGAGGAATCAACCAATAATGAAAAGTAAAGAAATATACAAGATTGTAGAATAAAGGTGAGAAATTGACGCAATTAATCAAGGAACAATTGCAATGTTACCTGCCTTGTTCAAGAGATGTAAATATCGTGCTGCAATAGGCCAAGAGAGATTCTTATGCATTGTTGTCAGTAGCTGGAGGTCTGCTAATTTTCGTTCACGGGACTCCAGGTTCGTTTCCCGTTCGGGCTGGGGTTTTTCTGGTTCGAGCCTCGTTGTCATCTCCGAGCCTCGTTATTATTTCCTCTCCATTGACTTGCACCAGGTGGTCAAAGGACACTGGTAAGGGATTCCCTGCCAAATATGCTTGACGTCAAACTCATTTCTTTCGCACTGCTGTGCTAACATTGCCCGCCGGGCCGCTACGGGCGACAAGATCAAGTCTGGCCACATCGACCAAATTCAGGATGTTTGCTGTAACTTCACAAAAATGTTCAAATGTCTGTGAAATCTTATGGGACTTAACTGCTAAGGTCATCAGTCCCTAAGCTTACACACACTACTTAACCTAAATTATCCTAAGGACAAACACACACACCCATGCCCGAGGGAGGACTCGAACCTCCGCCGGGACTAGCCACACAGTCCATGACTGCAGCGACCTGGACTGCTCGGCTAATCCCGCGCGGCTGCTGTAACTTGCAGTCAAATAAAAACGATAATGATGGAAAAAGTGAGTAAGTTGTCTATTACTTCAAAAGCAGTCGTCTTAACTGATTTAAATTAGACAAGTCTGTTAGTGCCTTTATCAAAAAATATTTGCGGTTGCCTACGGAAACATAATCGTACCCAGGCCTGCACCTCTTCGTTTGAAGGATATCGACGGCCATAAAATGTCTTTCGTCAAGGCTCGAAAAATATGGAAATCGCGTGGGGAGGACCTGTAAGGCCGTCCCAGCAAAACTTCTACAATGTACTCGAAATAACTTATGCGACAGCTCCAGGATGATGACTTTTCCTTTGTGTGCTATGACCCATTGCTCTTTGACTTTCTATAACATGGCACCAAAATTAACGCACAGCGGTAAGCGGACACTTATCAGGAATGGTGAAGTACGGCGTCATTCCGCTGCAGGACGGTGTCCACCCTCATGTTGCAAAATCGTTTCGGGCAAGCTGAAGAAATTTCGCTGAAATCCCCGTATACATCATTCAGTCCCGACCTATTCTCATGCAATTTCCATATTTTTGAGCCCTGAAGAAAAACATTCGTGGCCGATTTTCTTCTGACGTAGAGTGCACGCATGGGTAAAATCATGGTTCCATGGGTAAGCGCAAAATTTTCCCATGTAGGCATCGTGCCTTGTATTAGAGTGAGATAAATTTATTAACAGTTATGTTGATTCCTTATGAAATTATTAACAGTGTACTTACTTTTCTCGCGTCTGTAAAATTTTCATATGATTGATCTTTAACACTGTCCAGTGATATTAATGTGATCACCTGCCTGAAGCTTGGATATCTACCGTTTGCAGCGCGCACTTATGGGAGACATGCAGCAAGAGAACTAATGATGTTCTCTAAAGCACCGTCAGGGATACGGGGGCATGCTGACTCTAGTGCTGTGATCAACTGTGCTGGGTTTATCGGTTGAGGACCCATGGGTACAGCACGATCGTGGTGATCCCGAAGTTTCTGGATTGGGCTGAAATCCAGGAGAGGGGGGAGGGGGCAGAGGAGTACTGTAAACTTACCGTGGTACTGCTGGTAGAAGTCATCCTGCCAAGAAAGAGAATGCAACAAGGGGCCAACACAAGTATGCATTCCAGAATAACGAAAACGTGATTCATTTGAAAAGGCACGTGACCCCACTCAGTGGATGTCCAGTTACCGTATCTGGACGGTCAGTTGCTCTACAATTGCAGCTCTATCCCTACGTACACATCTCCGCAGCCATAGTTGACCGCTGTCATCTACGACCCGCTGTACACCGATGTTGCCTTTTCTGTTGTTTAGGTGTTCACACGCGTATGGCATGCACGCATGACAGAGGGTGGGTCCAGAGTCCTCGCAACGCATTTGAACGCAACGCAGCCGCAGTTCAATATCAGCTGTTGTTTGGGATATTTCATTGCACTGTTCCTGTCATCATGGGTAAGGTTCAAATGGTTCAAAAGCTCTGAGCACTATGGGATTTAACAGCTGAGGTCATCAGTCCCCTAGAACTTAGAACTACTTAAACCTAACTAACCTAAGGACATCACACACATCCATGCCCGAGACAGGATTCGAACCTGCTACCGTAGCGGTCGCGCGGTTCCAGACTGAAGCACCTAGAACCGCTCGGCCACTCCAGCCGGCCATGGGTAAAGAACAGGAAATTAGGTACACCTACCTATGAATCGTTTTTGAAAAACAACATATTTGCGCCATCAGCTGTACAGCTGAGCATTCATTCTCTACCGGTTAGGTTATAAATGCATATTCACAGGAGAAAAGCAATACACGCTGTAAAATCTCCTTTTGCTTGTTTTGCGATTGCTGACGGGGATAGAGAAATTCTGCACTGCTTAGTGAAAGAAAAATAATTCAACAATTTTGAAAATACCCCTAAAATGAGGTTGCTTCAATATTGCGTGTGAATTAGCGATAGACGCGAGCAGACCAAGGATTCAAATCAATACGAGAGATCAATGAGACAGGAAATGACAGAGAAATGTACTGAACTTTGCACTGCAATTGAACTTCAGATGCTGTAATTCTCCACCGTAAAGATGAAATCACGCAACAGTGACATCATAAACTACGATGTAAAAGGACAGGACAGGGCCTTAAATATCTCTCTGCCCCCGTGGTGCTCTGCTGCCGGTATGCTCGCGTCGACCGCTGCCAGTTATCTGTAACACAACACACATCAACGGCAGACAATATTCTGAGACATAAACTACACAATATCTAGAGAACAGGTGACCAATACAACGGAATAGAAACAAATTAGCCTCCGTGAGTTACTTGGCCAGTGCCAGCCCTTAAACTTTGATTAATAAGTTCGCTCAAAATCATGCCCTAAAGATGAGAAGAATTATCTCGGCGCACATTTACACGCTAAACTACCAAATGAACTACAAGGTAGAATAGAGGACGTCCCTCGGCGTGTCTTGGAACGCCAGAGACGGACTTACTCACCACTCGTTGCACTTCTAGCTACATCTTCAACCACACTTCATGTCGGTTGGTGGGGGTAGCCACACTTCCTCAACTGCCGTCATGATAGTTAGTCACGATACCGCGGTAGGTGATAAACAACTAAAACAATTCCAAAGGATTTTTAGTACACTGGCATATTCAATTAAGCGGCACGAAACCCACCCAAGCAACTCGGCGAATCCAATTCCATCGGGTGGCGTAGCTTGTAGAAGACTCGAAGGAGCTTATCCTTCCGACCTCTAGGAAAACCAAATCACCATGGCCGGTGGATCTGCCCTCACGACTCAACACGCCGTAGCCGCTGGCCCCGCTCCTTCGTTATCCGACTCGCGCTCTTCCCGTCCTGTCTACGTCACCGTCCAACGTGACTCTCGCTCACCTCCGATCCCGACACACCTCTCCAGCAGAGCGCACGCGCTGCCGTTAAATCCGCGCCGGAAAAGGTAATCAGAAGACAAATGAGCATCGAAGCGACTCAAAGATCAAAATGACGATCGATGGAAACTGGTGCCAGAAACGCACCAGCTCATATATGCTCTCTCCGGGTGACTTATTAGTTGTTACAGACACCCGATGAAACAGAAATAGGTTGCGCATTTGAACTGCACTTTGATACATTAGTGAAAAGACATTCAGAGCGTAGTGTTTTGGTACTCGCAAATCCCCATGGTATCCGATGCTTTTGTGGAATATCTACCTTTTTCTCAAATGATAATTCGCATGAAACAAACACTTTAATAGTAATTATATAACATCTTACATTACATACATATATACATATGCATAGAAATACTACGTTTTTCTTTATTACATCGTCACTTCATTCTAGGTAATCTGCAGTGTCTCGAGACTTCCCTTTTTGTGTTCAACGTGAGGGTTTTTTTTTTTTAGGATGCTTTTATTCCTCTCTCTACAATTTCTCTGAGTATGCAGTTGCATAATGTCTTTGTGAAGTTTGCTTTCTATTTCAAAGTTCACATTATCCCTAAGTTAACTGGGCGGCAAGAATGCTGGCTCGTACATGAGAGCGTACGCAACCATCAGTAGGATACCACAGCGCGGTCTTCTTATACACTTCAACTGACCGTTGCGGCGTAGTTTGTGACTGCACGTGTGTTACGAGTGTGAGTTGCCGAGTGCTTTCTTTCATCGTTGTTTTACGTGCACCGGGCTCCACCACATTCAGAGAACACTAGCAAGGTTCTTGAAGAAGTTGAGAGTCCTTTTGTTACATCTACATCTACATCTATACTCCGCGAGCCACCTTACGGTGTGTGGCGGAGGGTACTTATTGTACCACTATCTGATCCCCCCTTCCCTGTTCCATAAACGAATTGTGCGTGGGAAGAACGACTGCTTGTAAGTCTCCGTATTTGCTCGAATTTCTCGGATCTTTTCGTTGTGATCATTACGCGAGATATATGTGGGCGGTAGTAATATGTTGCCCATCTCTTCCCGGAATGTGCTTTCTCGTAATTTCGATAATAAACCTCTCCGTATTGCGTAACGCCTTTCTTGAAGTGTCCGCCACTGGAGCTTGTTCAGCATTTCCGTAACGCTCTCGCGCTGACTAAATGCCCCATGACGAATCGCGCTGCTTTTCGCTGGATCATGTCTATCTCTTCTGTTAATCCAACCTGGTAAGGGTCCCATACTGATGAGCAATACTCAAGAATCGGACGAACAAGCGTTTTGTAAGCTACTTCTTTCGTCGATGAGTCACATTTTCTTAGAATTCTTCCTATGAATCTCAACCTGGCGCCTGCTTTTCCCACTATTTGTTTTATGTGATCATTCCACTTCAGATCGCTCCGGATAGTAACTCCTAAGTATTTTACGGTCGTTACCGCTTCCAATGATTTACCACCTATGGCATAATCGTACTGGAATGGATTTCTGCCCCTATGTATGCGCATTATATTACATTTATCTACGTTTAGGGAAAGCTGCCAGCTGTCGCACCATGCATTAATCCTCTGCAGGTCCTCCTGGAGTACGTACGAGTCTTCTGATGTTGCTACTTTCTTGTAGACAACCGTGTCATCTGAAAATAGCCTCACGGAGCTACCGATGTTGTCAACTAAGTCATTTATGTATATTGTAAACAATAAAGGTCCTATCACGCTTCCCTGCGGTACTCCCGAAATTATCTCTACATCTGCAGATTTTGAACCGTTAAGAATGACATGTTGTGTTCTTTCTTCTAGGAAATCCTGAATCCAATCACAAACCTGGTCCGATATTCCGTAAGCTCGTATTTTTTTCACTAAACGTAAGTGCGGAACCGTATCAAATGCCTTCCTGAAGTCCAGGAATACGGCATCAATCTGCTCGCCAGTGTCTACGGCACTGTGAATTTCTTGGGCAAATAGGGCGAGCTGAGTTTCACATGATCTCTGTTTGCGGAATCCATGTTGGTTATGATGAAGGAGATTTGTATTATCTAAGAACGTCATAATACGAGAACACAAAACATGTTCCATTATTCTACAACAGATTGACGTAAGCGAAATAGGCCTATAATTATTCGCATCTGATTTATGACCCTTCTTGAAAATGGGAACGACCTGCGCTTTCTTCCAGTCGCTAGGTACTTTACGTTCTTCCAGCGATCTACGATAAATTGCTGATAGAAAGGGGGCAAGTTCTTTAGCATAATCACTGTAGAATCTTAAGGGTATCTCGTCTGGTCCGGATGCTTTTCCGCTACTAAGTGATAGCAGTTGTTTTTCAATTCCGATATCGTTTATTTCAATATTTTCCATTTTGGCGTCCGTGCGACGGCTGAAGTCAGGGACCGTGTTACGATTTTCCGCAGTGAAACAGTTTCGGAACACTGAATTCAGTATTTCTGCCTTTCTTCGGTCGTCCTCTGTTTCGGTGCCATCGTGGTCAACGAGTGACTGAATAGGGGATTTAGATCCGCTTACCGATTTTACATATGACCAAAACTTTTTAGGGTTCTTGTTTTGATTGTTTGCCAATGTTTTATTTTCGAATTCGTTGAATGATTCTCTCATTGCTCTCTTTACGCTCTTTTTCGCTTCGTTCAGCTTTTCCTTATCAGCTATGATTCGACTACTCTTAAACCTATGATGAAGCTTTCTTTGTTTCCGTAGTACCTTTCGTACATGATTGTTATACCACGGTGGATCTTTCCCCTCGCTTTGGACCTTAGTCGGTACGAACTTATCTAAGGCGTACTGGACGATGTTTCTGAATTTTTTCCATTTACAACTAGTAACACAGCTACATGTTTATTTGCACGCTCCGTGGTGCCTTTAGATGTTTTTACTTCTTCCATTGCAAGTCCGGAACAACTTTTTATCCTCAATGGGAACAAAACTTCCTTAAATTACAGTTTTCATTTCACTATATTTGCACTACACGAATGTAATGTCTCAATTTAAGGTAATTTTTATAGCTTGTTAACAATCTTCCTTCATATTGACCTCGCTCATGGGAAGAATCCCTACTTGTCTGAGAACAGCTCGAGCAGCATACAAATTTATTTGCAATTTATTATTTAGAGCGCAATACGGATTACATGAGACAGCCTTGTCCTTCCATCATACCGAAATGCGAATCGTGTGTATACGCGGGTCGTTTAGAATCCACGCCTTGTAAAGTTACAGCAATCATTTTACTCGCTGTAAATGCAGTTTGCTTATTTGTTTAGTTAGCGTCACATCAACATTTCGGAGTACCGTCAAGTACCTGCAACCGTCACAAATTTGAGATATGAATTACTATTTTCACCGCAACTCGGCAGTAATTATCAACCTACAGTTTCAGATCTTCAAATATTAAGACAAACAGTGATAATAATAAAAAATTATATACAATTAGCAAATATAGAATTGAGAAGATTATGGAGACTGATCTTGAGATACTTAAGATACTCAGAGTATTTCCCACGAAGCTCTACAACAAATTCAAGAAGACAACAGTACAGCTGCACAGAACTATCCTTTGCGTCAGGTTTAACAGAATCGCCGAAGCAATAACGACGAAAAGAGAACTGTCGAAAAAAGGGCACAAAAACCGATATATAACAATGCGGTTCATTTAACGATGTAATTTTAAGGTGAGCGTCTAACCAAGACAAAGCAAAATGCACATATCGTAATTATTAGGCCTACAATAGATGAATTATTACAAATCTGATATTATACTTTACAGAAATAAAAATTTCACCCACAGAAGATGACACATAGGTTTCGAAAATTGTCTGGATACATATAACAATAAAAATAAAAAATATTTATTGTATTTGCAAATGGCTGACTTCCAAAATAAACCAATTTTAAATTGCAAACACGAAAATACATCAAGGAGATCTTCAAACCTTAGTAAAAGAATTCTCTCAAAACCAAGCGAAGCATTTCCCACGAAGCTCCACAACAAATTCAAGAATACAGCACTACAGCTGCACAAAACTATCCTCAACATCAGGTTTAAGAAAATCTGTCTAAGTAATAACATAATCCCTCGTTTTGTAAATGTCAATGTAAACAGCAAGTCACCTACAGCACACGTAGCCAAGAGAAAGGCAGAAATTATTTGCTTAGAAGAAGAGATTCGTTTCCTATATGCGAATCAACAGCAGCTTAATCTTTAGTTGTACAAAACACAACTTGAATCAGAAAATCTCCTAACAACAGCTTCCTATTTCCATGACATAACTCAAGAAATCCGGTCTTACACAGAAACACTAATGAACAAAAAGAAAGAAACACAAAACAAAAAACCTGAATCACCTCATGAGATCTGTCACAACAACAGATAAAGAAGACATAGAAGGAGCCCAACACAAGTTACATGACAGACTTATCAAGTTGACAGACATAGAATTAACAAACCAAGAAAGAGAATTGCTTGAAAAGGGGCCAGAACACAACATAAACACAAAATCGTCACACAGAATCATAGAAAACCTGATCACAGAAGCAGAACATATAATAAAGCAAAAAGAAAAGTTGGACAACCCAAATTTTAATGCCAACTTAACAAAGGAACTTGTAGCAGAAGAGATAAAGCACATAATCAGGGAGAACAAGACCCACATCATCTCAAAAACAAAAACAACAGTGCAAAACATAGCCATAAAACTAAACAAAATCTCCTAGAATACAATATAATCACCAGAGCAGACAAGAGAATACGCTTGTATTTATTGATGAGGCTGAGTACATCAAGGTAACAGAAGAATTTATATAACAGAACAACATCATCAAATTACTCAATGATCCTACCATGAGGTACCAAAGAAACACACAAAAACTCATAAAAACCCTCAAAGTCACCGTCACGGAAACTCAAGCCAAATACATGACACACAAAGTACCCAAAGCCTCTAGCCTTCATAGTTAACCAAGATACATAAGAATAACTGTCCTATCAGGCTCGTGATTAACTTCAAAAATGCACCATCTAACAACCTAGTTAGACACTTACATACTGGTACTGTACTACAGAAATCACACGCTTTTATAAACAACAGAAACCTAAAACATACCAGTGAAGTGGCCGAAAAGATAAAAAATATAAACACACCATCAACAGCAACCCTGGTATGTTTTGACATCACATCCATGTACACAAATGTGCCAATAGAAGCTGCAGTATCGAGGGGACATAACAAGTGCGCACATAGATGAAACAGAAGCCACCCTAAGGATTATCACAGAACACAACTATTTCAATTTGAAGAAGGAGTTCTATCTACAAGAAGATGTCCGACCAGTGGGCTCACCCATCAGCAACCTACCCGCAAACATATTTCTAAACCACATTGAAAACAAAATATTCAATGAAATCATACGCCCAGAACAGTACAAGTTTACAAACTTATAGCGACATGTGGATGACATCATCAGCTTGACTGATGAAACAGACACCCAAATAAAACAATTACACAGTGACATAAGTACAGTTCACCCAAAAATAAAATTCACCATTGAGACAAGAGAAAATGAAGCTTATTTTCATAGACGTCACTATACACAGAACCAATAAGAAACATAATTTTGGAATTTTCAGGAAACCTACAGACACAAATACAACCATTCACATCAACTCCATCCACCCGAAGCACACAAACTCTAAAGTTTCAGACACGTGTTACACAGGCTCAACAGAACTTCAGTGGACAAAGTCAGTTACACAGAGGAACTAAACACAGTACACCAGACAGCCAGAGAGAATGGGTACAACACAAAAATGATAAACAAACTGAACAACAAAATTAAAAAAACTAATTAAAAGAGAACAAACCATGAACATATCATCAACCACAACGGAGAACCAAGAACACAAACTCCAGACAAACACAGGGAACCAGGAACACCCTGTAAAGATTGCAGCATGACACATACTAACATACAGTAACAAAAACGTCCACAGAGTGGGAAACATACTGAAGAAACAAGGGCTACAAATATCATTCCGCACAAATACACAGTACAGAAAAATCTAAGCACTACGAACACCTCAATAGACAAATTCCCCAAAGCTGGAATATATCAGTTAACCTGTAATTCATGCCAGTCTGCCGAAATAGGCCAAACATGAAGAAATTTTAGAATGAGGTATTCTGAACACCTCAGATTGCTATCATCTAATACAAGAAAACCACCATCCAAGGAAGGTGGAGACTGATCTTAAGATCCTCAAAGAAAGCAGTACTCTCTATCAAAAACTGACAATAGAGGAGAACTACCACATGCAAAAAGCAGTAATAAAAGGAAAGAGAGTTCTGAATGAAAATACAACACTGTGCAACAAAACACTGTTTGAAGCACTCAATGAACTATACAAAGACAGCTTCCCACATGAAAAATAACAATCAAACTGTCTCAAATATCGACAAAAAGAAACTCCTGTTTTTTTTCTGTTCCCTCCCCACCCCCTTTCTCTCTCTCTCTAATTCTGCACACACACACACACACACACACACACACACACACACACACACACACACACACACACATTACATGAATTCTGCTCTCTCCCTGCAGCAAAACCACACTAGTTCTGACGAAACATTCACAATTAGCGCCACAACAACCACAAGACCAATGATGAACAAGTGAGCAGCGACAAGAACATAGCACCTCACACTGAGTATATAATCAGAAGTGTCTCCTCAGATCACTTTTCACCACATTTCATGGAAGTACATGTGAGGTGAACCAGTGAGCGAAAATTTTGTGAAAAACTGCGTGGAAACAGTGCACTGAGTTCCTGTTGATCGAGACATCAACCAGAAACACGCAACAGGACGAAAAATATAAGCACAGAAACGCGCATAATCTCCACCCACGTAACAGTTCTTCAAAAATATACTATAATTTTCTTCAAGACTACTTTGCAAAGGACATGCTGTAAAAATATTAAAAAAGTTCATTTAGCGATGCAGTTTTGAGGTGAGCGTCTAAGCAAAACAAAGCAGAATGCATATGTTGTAATTATTAAGCACACAATAGATAAATTATTATAAATCTGATATCATACTTGACAGAAATAAAACTTTGACCCACAGAAGATGACACATATGTGTCGAATCATGCTGAGTAAATATGAAAATAAAAATAAATTAATTGTGTTTGCAAAAGGCTGATTTTCGAAACAAGGCAATTTTTAAATCCCAAACAAGGAAAAACATCAAGAAGAGCTTCAAACCTTAGTAAAATGTGCCCCAATAACCAGATGGCACGTACGCGTGAAACCTAGACCTCGGGCGACATATGGCTCAATTAACATATGGTGTAATCCCAAGAACACTATGATCTAAACCTTCATTCATATGTCTACAATTTAAATGATAAGTGTCTGTTTACATGGTATTTGGATCTCGAGTGATGGGTAATGTCTTAATTCATTGATGACCAAATAATGGCGTCAGGTGTGTCAAACTAAAATCTCAGGTGGAAAGTTGATGTAACTCTTCAGTAGCAGATGACCAGCTCCTTTAACATAAGCCTGTAAAAGCGTGAGCGATATTTAACCAGTTAATAATTGTATTATCTAGGTAGTTAGTAACATGAATTTCTATTTGTACAACCACTCTTTTGGGAAAACATGACTGTCAACAACACACTTCAAGCTTTCGTATTAAACATTATATGATAAATTTTGGGTAAAACTGATGATGCCACAGTAAGCCAAGTTTCATACAGCGGTAGACAAAAACTTGTAACTAAACTACCTCACATTGAGGCTCAGATTAAGTTGACAGTTTTAGTTTGACATACTTACATAATCAACACGAAATTTGACATGCTTACTTACGTACAGAGTTACTTAATCATCAATGTAGTTCACTACTTCGGATGATAAATATATTATTTTTACTTTTTATGGTTGTAACTTCATATTATTTTAATTATACACAAATGAATTTGCCTACAAAGAGTCAGTGATACGCCCCAGCGACTGTGTGGGAGGGAAGGATAGTGGGAAGGCGTGGAGAGGGAGAGACAGATAGAGAAGCAGAGAGAGAGATAAAACTCAGTATTCTAGAAGCACTTGAAACACAGTTTCCAACACTCTGAAATGCTGAATGAACAGACAGATAGTGACTAAAACATGTTAGTTTCGGCATTCACTAACAAGAAGCTATGAACATCATTTCCTTATCTTTGGCTCAAATATAAATACTTCCTACCATGTAAAGTCATTCCACCTGCCATGGTCCCTCTCTCCCTCTCTCTCCCTCTCTCTCTCTCTCTCTCTCTCTCTCTCTCTCTCCCCCTCTCCCTCTCTCCCTCCCTCCCCCTCTCTCTCTCTCTCCCTCTCTCTTTCTCCTTCCCTCTCTCTCTCTCTCTCTCTCTCTCTCTCTCTTATTAATTAGTTAAGGGAAAGGAGAACAGTTTTACAAGCGGTGGAAGGAAGAGAAGAAGACTGGAAGAGCACAGAGTGGAGTACTCTGGCACAGAAAGCTATAATTTACCAGGAACGACGAGTTGGTGTCAGAACCTTGTGGAAAACGATTGCTTCACTACTGTTGCAATGATTAACTATTATTTGGATAAGAAGGTCGACGCAGAAGAGAATAGCGCAAGTGAGAAATACCAAAGAAAAGTAGAAGAAATACAAGCAACAACATTTGTTTCTAGATCACGCAAAACACAGCAAGAAGAAGAAGTTGAAGACACCTCGAACAATTTGGAAGTTGAAGCAATCAAATTAATAAAACGCAAAGGCACAATGATTTCTTCACGCAGCTAGCCGAATTATTTTGCGTTACGTGAGATAGAAAACGGACTGTATTTTCCTATCTTATGGAGTGAGTGGAGACAGACCGACGTTGTTCTCTGCATTGAAATGTGAACTGTGTGCAGAGGTTAGATTAAACAGTACGAGGGCTTCAGCTTCTGATCAATTGGTTTAAGCGAAGTTAACAGAAGGACGATCTAGTATTTAGAACATAAACCACACATTCGTCGATGTTGAAAGTGCAAAATCGAAATCTGCTAAATTTATTGTAAGCTCTACGTGAAAAAAATTAAAACCTGTGTAATAAATAGTGGAGTAAATATTGATTTTCCTTTTCCATACTCAATTAGATGTAATTTTTATTTTAGATACATAGCACTTCCACACTAATGAAAATAAAGGGCAGAACAAATGTTATAGTATTATTTATTATTTTGTTGAAACAATATAACAGGAATATTTATCAAATTTGTTGTTTTGTGTGTTTTCTAAAAAAATGTTATTTAGAGGTCAGTCTTTTCTTCTAGTGATTTAAGTACATAAGACATGCTCCAGCTCAAGCTATTTAATGCGTTTTTGAATAATGTGGTTCAATGCATTGGCGAGTATCATATTATTATTTATGCAAAATTTTGTTTTATATCTTTGATACTGAATGAGGTAATTATACCTAAGTATGCAGAAATGCTGATTACGTGAAACTGAAACTACAGATTTGCAGGTCATTTTCTAACATGTAAAAATATTCCAGCTCTATAACCTTGTTGATTCTGAGTGTCTTTTTCACCTTCTTTGGTTCTTTTCCTTTGTTATTCTGGCCTCCTTTGTCATACTTTGAGCAGCTTTTTCAGCTTCAGTGAAATATTGCCAATTCACTTGTAGCAGCTGACTTTTCATGTTATTCCCGATTTTCGTACCGACCCTGCTCACGGTTTTTAATCTACTTGTTACTCCGTCATTAAAACATATTGTGGCATCCATCACACCAATCTAAATACCTGACATGCCAACAAAAATAGTTTCTGGCAAGCTTTCTCAACTGCAACTATTGAAGCTTTTTGCCAAGAAAACATTTTTTACAAATATCTGTATGTTGGCTTTAACTATACCATAAGAATTTCTCGCATAGGGTGTGCGTGTGTACATTTTTGTTCACTTGCTTCACACCTATTATACCTACACCGCGAAAAATTTTACAGAATATCCACTCATGGGCATAAATTGCATGGATGCCAAAGGGAATGATAGTTTCCCAAATTGCTTTTCTCATGCCACTGACATTCTCACTGTTTCATCTGCTGGCTAGACCATAATATTCTGTGAGGTTTTCTATTTGTGACTCGGCGAGTCTGCCTTGTCCACCAATTGTTTTGCCATCAAAGAGTTTTTCCCTGTCATGTCCTTTCAGAATTTCCTATGTCTTCTCCCATTCTCTTCTGCACATGTCCTATATGGTCCATCCATTTTTTTTTTAGTTGCAGCTTCACCATAAGGTTTGGCAGCCCCAATACTTTGAAGCCTTTGAAGTCACCATCACCAAGGCAGCTTGTGTATCACAACGCATCTAGCAAATGACCTACTAAAAATAGACGCTGCCTCCTTGCTCTCCATACCACCACTGAAAACTTCAAAGTTTTTGTCAGATTTGTGTTCATTTATAATATTGGGAACACGTTGGCGGTGTTTTGTGTTCTGTCAGATATTCATAGTTTAGCACCTTGCTTGTGTCTTCAGAGGTAACTGGGACGTCTCCATTCAGCGATGTAGAGCCTCTCTTATGCCAGTAACTACCCATTGTTGCAACAACATGATTAGTTGACAAATATCTACAGCTTCTTTCACTGTCCGATGCGTAGATTCTTCACTGACTTCTGTTAGGGTATTATGCAAACATTTAGAACAGCTCTCAAATTTGACATGTTGTGGTGGGAGATCCATCATAGCACAGATTATCTGGGCTGCGTTTCTTCCCTCCCCAATACACCTCATGGCATAAGCAAGTCGAATATTAGCATCTCTACATTTTGTGCATGTTACAGGAGATGTCATTGTACATTCCATTACTTTACACACTTGGCATCCCATTACAATTATGCTGGATATTGCGAGCTAACATCCCAAAGATGTTCTGGCTCACATGCAGTTCTTCTTCGTCGAAATGTCTTGGCTCAAACTCATCTAGGGGTTGAACAACACGTGTCGCATTATAAGCCCTAAATTAGACACTTGTGACCCTTTGGTTAAATTGTCTGGCTGATGGCAAGTTTGCGGAATATAAACTTAATATAACATATAATAACAGTAATAATAATATCGGGAATTAAATTAACGACCCATAAATGATTTAGGCCACAAAGTTGCGAATTTGTTAGAATAATGTTTCTTCAGAAATAAATCTAATAGTGAAAGTGGTCGTATTTAGAATTACTATAACAATCGAGCTCATACTCATTTGACACAGTTCTATCATTCACAATCTCATGGAGAAACACAATACTCCACCTCGATATTTACATGAAAAGTTAGAGTTCATTCCAGGCGCGCTGGTGCTCACTGCTCCGAGACTAAGTCCCGCGATAGCACACAACACGAAATTTTTAAGTCGTTTCACTTCCTAGCTGCCTAAAGGCTAACTGTCCGCTTTCGCGTCTCAATTCGAACTCTACCCTCCGGTGTCTCCAGCCGAACTGTCCGTTTTCGCCTCTCCATCCGAACTGCCCCTTTGGTGTCTCGACCAAAACTGCCCTCTACCCGTCTCCGGCCGCGTTTCGCGCGCGCCTAACATCTTAGCTCAACTGACTAGTGTAATTCCCTTTCCTGAAGTCGTCCACCTGATTAGCTACAGCTTATTCTACATTACTTTACACTTTAACATATTTAAATAATCAAAGCTTGACCACTTCCACGTTCTAAATAAAGTAAAAATAATATCCATTACATAATAAACGTTACATTTTTTTACATAAAACCAATAAATTTTCCTTCTTAACTTTGAATGTCACGGCCAGTAGCTTTGCACCAATGTGCTTCCTGATAAATAAATAAAGAACAAAAGTAATTATTATGCACTAAACTTTACAACAAATATTCTATTACCTAATTATTAAATAAGGCGTCATGCTGTCATCGTTCAATGTGTTTTGTGTGGAGGAGATGACGATCTGATGCTTATCTGAAAATACTGACAATTTAAAGTTACTATGCCTATTAAGCAAATAAACTTACAGAGTTGATATTTACAACTTTTGTCATTTTAATGATGCGCTTCTATATGAAATGTCGATCGTTAAGATCGACCAAAGAGTTCAGATTTTAGCATTCCAGTCTTTCTTACGAAACTTGTTAATTTCACTTTAATAGTAAATCCTAAACAATTATAGACATGACCAATATTCCAGTTTTATTGGGATCACCAGGTTAAAATTACTGAGGCTTGATTCCCTGCACTACTACAGAATTAAATAGTTTTCATAAATGTTTCCCTTCATGGCAGATCTTAAGTCCGCCATATTTAACACTGCTACGTATCCTTGGCCACAAAAGCCTTCTACTGGGTTTCCCTATGACGTACGTTCTCGTCTCTGTCTCACTCGCACACTTCAGCGCTTAGGCGTCAATAGACAATAGACGCCTGTGAGGTTCCCCACCTCGTGGTGAATCTTGCGCCCTTTGTGGCATCCGGTCCAGGACGACAGGGTTCGTCTCATAATTCCTGAAGGCTGACTCTTTCGGCCATGTACTTAAATGAGAGCAAAATGCTCGTTAACTCTTCTCTTACTTATTTCCTCACTAAACATTAAGGATTTTCCACTTATAAAGTTCTTATATTCAGCAACTGACAAAAAGAGTTCTGAAAAATTTCACTTCCTAATCAAACTGTCACTGTTATTTTCATATTTACAAAACTATCAATTTGTTCACTTGTGGTAAGATGTTTCAACCTGCATATTGAAGCACTGGCTGGCGAACTTGTGGGCCTAACCTCAACTTCACTGCGGCGTAACATTTTTACAATTTCCTACAGCACGCTTGTGTAGATTACCGTAAAATTTCCGAATGTAATTAAACTTCTTCGTTTTTGGAAGTTTGCAATGGTTGAAATACACTCCTGGAAATTGAAATAAGAACACCGTGAATTCATTGTCCCAGGAAGGGGAAACTTTATTGACACATTCCTGGGGTCAGATACTTCACATGATCACACTGACAGAACCACAGGCACATAGACACAGGCAACAGAGCATGCACAATGTCGGCACTAGTACAGTGTATATCCACCTTTCGCAGCAATGCAGGCTGCTATTCTCCCATGGAGACGATCGTAGAGATGCTGGATGTAGTCCTGTGGAACGGCTTGCCATGCCATTTCCACCTGGCGCCTCAGTTGGACCAGCGTTCGTGCTGGACGTGCAGACCGCGTGAGACGACGCTTCATCCAGTCCCAAACATGCTCAATGGGGGACAGATCCGGAGATCTTGCTGGCCAGGGTAGTTGACTTACACCTTCTAGAGCACGTTGGGTGGCACGGGATACATGCGGACGTGCATTGTCCTGTTGGAACAGCAAGGTTCCCTTGCCGGTCTAGGAATGGTAGAACGATGGGTTCGATGACGGTTTGGATGTACCGTGCACTATTCAGTGTCCCCTCGACGATCACCAGTGGTGTACGGCCAGTGTAGGAGATCACTCCCCACACCATGATGCCGGGTGTTGGCCCTGTGTGCCTCGGTCGTATGCAGTCCTGATTCCTGATTGTGGCGCTCACCTGCACGGCGCCAAACACGCATACGACCATCATTGGCACCAAGGCAGAAGCGACTCTCATTGCTGAAGACGACACGTATCCATTCGTCCCTCCATTCACGCCTGTCGCGACACCACTGGAGGCGGACTGCACGATGTTGGGGCGTGAGCGGAAGACGACCTAACGGTGTGCGGGACCGTAGCCCAGCTTCATGGAGACGGTTGCGAATGGTCCTCGCCGATACCCCAGGAGCAACAGTGTCCCTAATTTGCTGGGTAGTGGCGGTGCGGTCCCCTACGCCACTGCGTAGGATCCTACGGTCTTGGCGTGCATCCGTGCGTCGCTGCGGTCCGGTCCCTGGTCGATGGGCACGTGCACCTTCCGCCGACCACTGGCGACAACATCGATGTACTGTGGAGACCTCACGCCCCACGTGTTGAGCAATTCGGCGGTACGTCCACCCGGCCTCCCGCATGCCCGCTATACGCCCTCGCTCAAAGTCCGACAACTGCACATACGGTTCACGTCCACGCTGTCGCGGCATGCTACCAGTGTTAAAGACTGCGATGGAGCTCCGTATGCCACGGCAAACTGGCTGACACTGACGGTGGCGGTGCACAAATGCTGCGCAGCTAGCACCATTCGACGGCCAACACCGCGGTTCCTGGTGTGTCCGCTGTGCCGTGCGTGTGATCATTGCTTGTACAGCCCTCTCGCAGTGTCCGGAGCAAGTATGGTGGGTCTGACACACCGGTGTCAATGTGTTCTTTTTTCCTTTTCCAGGAGTGTATATAGCCACAACAAGAAGTGTACAAGACGAACGAATGTGAGAAACGGTAATAAACTTAAATAACCTACATTTATCAAGAGAAAGATCGGTTAAAATAAATCGCTGCTCATAGTTCAGTCGATGTGTTCTTCAAAGATACTATACAAATGAGTTGCTATAGAAAAACCATAATCAAAATTAAATAATGGGGCATTGTAGGTAAGGTTTTATGTTTGACAGTAAACATTCAAGCGCCGCATCTCATTTAGAAAGGCCATTAAACACGAAAATGATGAGGTGCTATACATAAAGTATATATTTTTAGAATCACGGATAACCACAGAAATTTATTAAATAAAACAGTCATTTTTTGGTCCTCACTATGTCCAGGTCCCCTTAATTAAAGTGAATAAATACAGGTTAGCAGTGACAACATTTCCTTAAGAAAATAATTAACAGTACTTCACAGCATATCAATTGCATTTACCGAGACAGAACTCTCTCTGTTGCAGTTAAAATTTTCCGTCACACGGCATAACAGGATCTATGTATTTGACTGAGTTTGCGGATAAAAAAAATTATTTTGAATAAGATAACATAGAACTCACTGACAATTTTTCTTTAATAGTCTCGAGAGAGTTGAACATAGGATCAAAGACGATAGTGTTTTTACTTAACAAAAGGAGATTAAAGATAAGACTTAGTGTGAAACATAACAAAAGATTACGTTCAAGTGAGAGAAAATGTGACCTTGATTTTAGATTTCACCGAGATGTGTTATTGTCTTTCACAACATTGTCTTTCTGTACCAGGATAACAAGTCTGGTTAAGATTCGCTCATCCATACAAGATCAATACTTACCGTTGCAATTATTGTCGATCAGAAATATCTTACGCTACACAGTACAGCTCATATACTTCAGTATGTCATTTTTGTTCACTTGTACTTTGCATAACAATTACCTGAAATATAATTTAGATACTTGTCCACAGATCCGCTAACAGTAGTAAACAGTTAGCTTCTCAGTAATCAACATTTCAACAGATCTTTTATATGTATTTCATATCTATGTACGTTTATGCTGATACTTACGATTCTGTAAGTGTGAGTTTGAGTGTGTAAGTGTTGTCTTACTCATCTTAATCAGGTATGTAAACAAAGCTAACCAGAAGAAGTTTTCGGTGATTTATTTAGTAAGAGTGTAAGCCGAGTCTTTAGAAGGATCGTGGTACTACAAGTCGGATTTTGTCAGGATGCTGTAGCGACGATCTTGTGTGCTAAGGTATTAAGTATTCTTGAGAGCATAGTGAACTCTTGCTATCAGAGCTTTACATGGAATGCAGGGTGAGAGTATTAGATTTGCTCATACTTAGCAGCTACAATAGAGACCTTGGCGCTTACATCAGAAAATTCATGTATAATTGAAATTTTGTAAAAGTGTCTTAACGGATGCAGTAGTCGTAGTAGCTGTAATAGGTTGGGTGTCAGAGAGGTCAGTTATGACTGTTTTGCAGAACGAAGTTTTTCTTCAGAACACTGACTGCGCGATAACTCACCTTCACTCTGTGGTTTTAATAAATGTTTTCTTGAAAGTCTTTTTAAGTCATCATATAAGGGAAAAAACTGGCTTTCTGTCATATTATGACACTTGCAGTGTTGGTACTTGTGCTGTTCAAGAACTCGCATTGATTGGTGACAGAAGACAGATATCACTGTCACGAGTCTCAAAATATTTCTTAGACGTTTAGCTACACTGCCTGACAAAAAAGGTGAAGTACCCAGAATGGGAGGAGGAAACTTCTTGGCTTACCCGGATACGTGATGTTGCTACAGTGATTACAAAATGGAGCCAAATTTACAAAGAACTTGACCATATAAGCCCACTTACCAATATGACGTTGCATCTTCACTGGCATGGATACAAACAGTGATTCGGTTGTAAATTGTTGTAAATGGTTATTGATTCCTGTATTCTGACACTAGGAGGGAGTCGATGCTTGAATCGGTCCCACACATATTCTACTGGGGACAGATCTAGCATCTTACAGGACACGTGAGAAAATCAGTATTACGCAGCCAGTTCATAAAGACTCATTCCGTGTGGGGACGAACATTGGACAATTGAGAATTGGCACTTTGGTACTGTTGCAAGAGAAGGAACACTTGGGGACGCAAGTTGTACCGTGGTTACACTGTTGTTGCACCGCGTTTTCTCAGTCAGTACTAGCTGTGACCTCATGCGACATGCAATGGCTCCCCACACTATTACCTTAAGAGTGACACCGCTAGCCCTCTCCAGAACATGGGAAGTGTAGCTGATGATGGTCATCTAGGGTACTGCAGAACTGCAATTCATCGCCGAACATAATGCGACGCCATACACCAATGCCCATGCTTCCTGTACGTGGAACCACTTGAAATGGAGCCATCTGCTTTGGGGTTTTAACCGCAGTGGTGCGGTAGTTCTATAGTCAGGCTTCTGCTAGTCCCTGGCCAATGGTGCGAGACGACCCAGTATGTTGCTGTGTGGCGGTGGTGGTGGTAAGTTCCTATGGGACCAAACTGCTGAGATCATTTATCCCTAGGCTTACTCACTACTTAATCGAACTTAAACTAACTTACGCTAAGGACAACACTACACGCAATGCCCGAGGGAGGACTCGAACCTCCTACGGGGGGGAGTCGCGCGAACCGTGGCAAGGCGCCCCTAGACTGCGCGGCTACCTCGCGCGGCTATGTTGCAGTGAGTCCATTACCTATTCTTGGGTGACAGGCGCAAATGTGAATAGGCTACGATGTCCTTGGTGCTCAATACGGCTTCCTCACTTGGGTGATTAGAGTTGGTTACTGCAACCTTGACGACGGATATGCTTGCCCTCACGTTCCCATGCAGTCGAACAGTAGCCACTGTGACATCCGAATGCCCCACAAATTTGTACTTTGCAAGATTCGACCAGCTGGTCAATTGGAGACCTACAATAAGGCTCCAATCAAATTTCGTTAGGTTCTGATAGTTCTAACTGGTGTATCGGCAACTTCGTGTTCACTACCCTTGTATACCCTACTAGCTCTTACATCAACATCAAATATGGACAACGCCAAGCATACGGTGACCGTTTTACCTGCAACAGGAAAATGTACTGATTATTTACATACCCACCGATGGTGTGTACGTGTACGAATTTACATTGACATTCGATCATGTCTTCTAGGAGGTTCACTTTGTATCAGAGAGAATCATCCTGACGACGAACACATTTCTCCCAATGATAGACAAGTTTGGAAATTTTAGAAACTTGTGGTAAGGTCTTATGGGCCCAAACTGCTGAGATAATCGGTCCGTAAGCTTAACCCACTACTTAATCTAACTTTAACTAACTAACGCTAAGGACAACACAGACACCTATGTCCGAGGGAGGACTCGAAACTCCGACGGGGGGTGGCGGGGGGGGGGGGGGGGGGGAGCCGCGCAGACCGTGACAAGACGCCTCAACCGCATGGCTACCCCGCGTGGCTAGACAACTGTGTTGATACCGTCACTTTAGAATGTTTGTCTTTGTTAAGGGTGCCACAATCTCATCTCTGCTTGCACCGTTTGATCTCTATCAAAGTGGAGTCCTCGATGGTCTTCTTTGAGTTGTAAATGGACGAAACTCGGATGGGCCTAAGTTGCGACTACGTGTATAGAGGACGAATGATGACGGTGAAGGCAAGGCACCAGATTGTTGCACATGTCGCAGCGATCGTGTCTGGTCTGTCAGTTTGATACTGAAGAACGAACTCTTCGGTTAGATACTCGATTACAATACGCTGTCTCTCAGACATCGTCATAGTTACATTACGTACCATGTTACAAGCTACAATTCGGAGCCCTCTAGGGGCAGAGTGTTGCAACTTACTCAGCGAAACTGGAACTTAGACCGAGTAATATTAACGACATGTAACACCACAACCGCTATTGAGAACAGCGTAATAAATTTTGATGCATTACTTTTCAGCAAGCACTCGAATTTCACTCAGAGTACTATATCATCTGAAACGCAGCGAACGGTGGGCTACAAGATATCACAATTTTCCAACACAAGATTTGTAAATAAAGTGCGCATGCTTGAGAAAGAGTATCATTTCGCGATGACCGTTACGAGTAGATTTCCAGATGGTAAACTACTACACATACAAAAATCAGATTTTTAACCCCATACTTTCTTCAAAATTGTATTGAGAGACTTTACGGAACTAAACAAGTGTGCGAAACGGAAAATAGGCGTTTCCTCGTTTCACAAGGAACCTTCCTGGCCCAGCTCGCTATGTGGATACAGCCTTAACCACAAACAAGATTTTGTCCTGAATAGTTCGATAGCTTAGTTTCATCTTCGACAAGAAGTGATCACGAGTAAACGTCTAGACGTTATTCATGTCACTTTCAACTTCCGACCCATCAGTTGGCAAGACTAAAAGGTATCAGGAGAACCTTTGAAGATGTCTACCGCAACAGTGAATGAATCTTCAAGAACAATAAAGTATCATAGACCAACAGTACAGAACCCGGAAGAGTCACCAGCACTAAATGCTCTATTTCATGACTCTTTCACGTCGGCATCGGGTTGTTCCGTGCTGTCATTAGTCATTATCAGCTATAACACAACTAACTTTTGGATAAATAGTGGGGAGGGGGTTGGTAAGCTACCCTTCGCCTTTGTAGTGTGAACAGCAGAGAAACTGGAAATGATTTGCATGCTTACCCACGCAGTGTAAGACACACTGCCCAATAACTATTCCTATGACTGAAACCAAAATTAGTTTTTGAGTGGACGTGTGTGTTTAGTGATTGTATTGCCACAAATCAAACATCAGTGTAAGTAAATGTTTGTATAAGTTCGGGAATTGCTTTGTGAGGGCTATTGCATTAAGGTGTAGTTTGAACCAAAATTGGGCGATTGCTGATGTTAATACAGAAATCAGAAATATTACTTTGGTTTCGATAAAAGATAATGCATACAAACCTTTACTGTTAAAACTTTGCGAATATTGTACTCTGATAAAACGGTTCTTTACAATACGCTGACGAGTAGAAGCCTGTCATTGATAAGGCACTTATCTAAAGACGTGTAAAATTGCCTCCACGGAACTGTTAGGTTTCTCACTTAGCTCCTACTGATGTTGACTCAGTACCAGGTAAACGCTTATTGATAATGTGAATCGAATCTTTAGAAACACTCTACTAACAATCACCCCTTCGCGAAATTCCTGCTGTCTTACGTCTACTCCGTTCCCAAAGTACTGCACACACTAAAGGAGATAGGGATGCAAGCTCTGCTCATGTGCACATCGACGCTTGTGGACTATATTTGTAATCCTCATAGCTGTGTTGTTAAACGCCAGACAGCGGATCGCTACAGAGATTTTAGATCATAGCTACAGGCTCTGCCTCATGAGGCGAAAATTTGTAGACTGTCAGGAATTTAATAGAGATCTACTTCGTTCCAGACTGCAAAAGGCTATCACCATCGATCCTTCTTGCAGGAACCTCAATTCATTAGTAGTAGACAGGAGATGAAACACTTTAAAAGAGATTAATGTTTAACAATAGCATGTAGTCCCGTAGAATTTATACACATATAGCCGAGAGCAGACTTCACTGCCCAGATAAACTACAGACATGTAGAGATAGTTTTCAGTGAATACAGAAATCAACACACTTAATTACGTATCAAAAGAACTTGAATGGTGCGTGATGGAGATAGTTGAATTCATGAGACAGTCATAAAATGCTAGAGGGAGAGAGCTGTACCCACGAGGTAGGATAGCGATCGAGTTGACAAAGATGGTGACTGCAATGTTTGTTTATCACATGTTGGGTGGTGTCGTGTCAATGCAACAGCGCGACGTAGTCGCTCTCGTCGATTGCAGGCACTGGCACCTATACGTCATCAACCTTTTTACCTTGTTCTCAAGGTAACTTGCTCATCAAACTTAAAGCCGACTCGAGGCAGCAAGTGCCGAGAATACAGCCTGTACAGGATACGCTGGCCGATGCCCGGTGACCAATTGTCGAGCAAGGCGCTGAGCGAGTTCATTGGTTTGATCAGAAGGGGAGGTGGACAATGTTGCCACCTTCCGGCAGATGGGCGATGAAGGAATCGAGACGCAAGCCTTCAGTCTTCCTCAAACGTTTTAAAGAAATCATTGGTAATAAAATTCATTTTTCCTGTATTTAAAGATTTGTATCTCATGTTCATAACGAGGTGCCTATCTTTTCGTTAATGGTCATAGTTATTGTGATATTTACATCGAAGTAACATACTGCACGAAATTCTAAAATGTCTGCAATCAAAGATAGGGGTCTCTAAGACTTTACGTTTGGTGCATATTGCGTAATACGTTGCTCTATATGAAACTTAGCTGGCATATTCAATTTTTCCTTAGACTTGGGTAGAGGGCTCTGTCACCAATCTCGAGAATATTGATCTGATGGAGCACACTGCTCTCGCACCACGCCAGTGGTAAATCCCGAATGAAATATCCACAACATTCTTCATACGGTTTGAGGCATCAAAATGATATTCTGGCCAATGATAGCATGGAACGAGGAGAGTATTTTTGCAAATGGTAATGCTGCAGAACTTCATTATGTACTATGTTATTCCACTTACTACAGACTTTTTCGATGAAAGGTTGTAATTTTTAAGGGTCGTCGATAGTAGGTGAAACCAGAAATAGTATGGATTTTGGAACCACATAAGTGAAAACATTACGCAATGTATTTCGTACCGAGGATGTGCTTTTCCATAAGCTACTGACCTTATTTTTGCTCAGTTCCTCACTTAATAAACCAGTGTTTCAGAATTCGTTCGCAATTGTATCTGGACAATATGTTAGTGAGGTATCACTGTCTAAACATCGTTGTGTTTCGGCAACAAGAGAAATGTGTAGGTTCTACTAACATCTTGGACCTACTGATAACAAACAGACCCGAACTTTTCGACTCCTTAAGTGCAGAACAGGGAATCAGTGATCATAAGGCCGTTGCAGCATCCCTGAATATGGAAGTTAATAGGAATATAAAAAAAGGGAGGAAGGTTTATCTGTTTAGCAAGAGTAATAGAAGGCAGATTTCAGACTACCTAACAGATCAAAACGAAAATTTCTGTTCCGACACTGACAATGTTGAGTGTTTATGGAAAAAGTTCAAGGCAATCGTAAAATGCGTTTAAGACAGGTACGTGCCGAGTAATACTGTGAGGGACGGGAAAAACCCACCGTGGTACAACAACAAAGTTACGAAACTACTGCGAAAGCAAAGAGAGCTTCGCTCCAAGTTTAAACGCAGCCAAAACCTCTCAGACAAACAGAAGCTAAACGATGTCAAAGTTAGCGTAAGGAGGGCTATGCGTGAAGCGTTCATTGAATTCGAAAGTGAAATTCTATGTACCGACTTGACAGAAAATCCTAGGAAGTTCTGGGCTTACGTTAAATCAGTAAGTGGCTCGAAACAGCATATCCAGACACTCCGGGATGATGATGGCATTGAAACAGAGGATGACACGCGTAAAGCTGAAATACTAAACACCTTTTTCCGAAGCTGTTTCACAGAGGAAGACCGCACTGCAGTTCCTTCTAAAAATGGTTCAAATGGCTCTGAGCACTATGGGACTCAACTGCTGTGGTCATTAGTCCCCTAGAACTTAGAACTACTTAAACCTAACTAACCTAAGGACATCACACACATCCATGCCCGAGGCAGGATTCGAACCTGCGACCGTAACAGTCTCACGGTTCCGGACTGCGCGCCTAGAACCGCGAGACCACCGCGGCCGGCGCAGTTCCTTCTCTAAATTCTCGCACAAACGAAAAAAATGGCTGACATCGAAATAAGTGTCCAAGGAATAGAAAAGCAACTGGAATCACTCAATAGAGGAAAGTCCTCTGGACCTGACGGGATACCAATTCGATTCTACACAGAGTACGCGAAAGAACTTGCCCCCCTTCTAACAGCCGTGTACCGCAAGTCTCTAGAGGAACGGAGGGTTCCAAATGATTGGAAAAGAGCACAGGTAGTCCCAGTCTTCAAGAAGGGTCGTCGAGCAGATGCGCAAAACTGTAGACCTATATCTCTGACGTCGATCTGTTGTAGAATTTTAGAACATGTTTTTTGCTCGAGTATCATGTCGTTTTTGGAAACCCAGAATCTACTATGTAGGAATCAACATGGATTCCGGAAACAGCGATCGTGTGAGACCCAACTCGCTTTATTTGTTCATGAGACCCAGAAAATATTAGATACAGGCTCCCAGGTAGATGCTATTTTTCTTGACTTCCGGAAGGCGTTGGATACAGTTCCGCACTGTCGCCTGATAAACAAAGTAAGAGCCTACGGAATATCAGACCAGCTGTGTGGCTGGATTGAAGAGTTTTTAGCAAACAGAACACAGCATGTTGTTATCAATGGAGAGACGTCTACAGACGTTAAAGTAACCTGTGGCGTGCCACAGGGGAGTGTTATGGGACCATTGCTTTTCACCGTATATATAAATGACTTAGTAGATAGTGTCGGAAGTTCCATGCGGCTTTTCGCGGATGATGCTGTAGTATACAGAGAAGTTGCAGCATTAGAAAATTGTAGCGAAATGCAGGAAGATCTGCAGCGGATAGGCACTTGGTGCAGGGAGTGGCAACTGTCCCTTAACATAGACAAATGTAATGTATTGCGAATACGTAGAAAGAAGGATTCTTTATTGTATGATTATATGATAGCGGAACAAACACTGGTAGCAGTTACTTCTGTAAAATATCTGGGAGTATGCGTGCGGAACGATTTGAAGTGGAATGATCATATGAAATTAATTGTTGGTAAGGCGGGTACCAGGTTGAGATTCATTGGGAGAGTCCTTAGAAAATGTAGTCCATCAACAAAGGAGGTGGCTTACAAAACACTCGTTCGACCTATACTTGAGTATTGCTCATCAGTGTGGGATCCGTACCAGATCGGTTTGACGGAGGAGATAGAGAAGATCCAAAGAAGAGCGGCGCGTTTCGTCACTGGGTTATTTGGTAACCGTGATAGCGTTACGGAGATGTTTAATAAACTCAAGTGGCAGACTCTGCAAGAGAGGCGCTCTGCATCGCGGTGTAGCTTGCTCGCCAGGTTTCGAGAGGGTGCGTTTCTGGATGAGGTATGGAATATATTGCTTCCCCCTACTTATACCTCCCGAGGAGATCACGAATGTAAAATTAGAGAGATTAGAGCGCGCACGGAGGCTTTCAGACAGTCGTTCTTCCCGCGAACCATACGCGACTGGAACAGGAAAGGGAGGTAATGGCAGTGGCACGTAAAGTGCCCTCCGCCACACACCGTTGGGTGGCTTGCGGAGTATAAATGTAGATGTAGAAAATATACCACTCGTGATGCTTCTTTGAAAATTACAAATGGTTACCAACACAGGCGAAAATAAATCACAGTATTTTGAGCGGAATACCTTTTAGATACTAACCGAAGCAATGCTGACCGTAGATCTTTTTGAATGGTCACCATGTAAGTGTGGGCACGGAGGGGCTCATCTAAAATTTACAAAAAATGTAAGTGTGGACTTCGGTTTAGAACTTCACTTCGCCGGCATTTCCCCTTTAGCGCCTTCCCGTAACCCCCATCACTACCGCTCTCCCCACGCATGCCTGCCGACTGCGCATCTACTGGTCACGTAATTCTGTTCAGACTCCATATCGATGCGCATCAAAGTTGCTACAACTGTTGTTCCGAAGAAACGGTGGCAAACTAAGGCTGGGATTTTAAGACTTCTGAAACTCGCACACTAGTACGCTTCCGACTTCAGTAAAACAAACGTAGTGCCAACTCCAGGTACGGCACTGGCGAAGGGCGGTCTTTGTCGAGAGAGATTTCCAGGCATCGTAGCAAAGTACTCGAGCCCTTAGGTGAAGAACATGAGCTGTTTGGATTTTGTCTTAATATAACGATGGCCAAGTTTATGGGAAAATAATAAAATCCTCTCAAAATGATCACATCCGAATTTATATTCCAGTTTTAGAGGTCTGCATCTGACGTTTATGTTCGTTCGAACAGTTCGGTGCATGTAGTACCGCGTAGGCCCGGCAGATGTCAATACAACCGCTGTGGACTGTGCGGGCAGGTGCACCCGATTTCCTTGAAGTTAGTACTAGACCCTCATGCACGAATTGCCTGGCCGTCTACTACAGTAACCCGAGCTCCGCTCAGTCGCCCGCAAGAACCTGAGACGACGGATGGTCGTAACAATCTCTGGGAGAGATTTTCACTGGTAACTCATAAGGGTGTCTGCTACATGTACGGTTGCAAGTGCTGTGTTCTCATTATGGATCCGCCCTCACACACCTAAAGCTACATGTCTACAGAACACTACAAAGTGTAAGTGCTGAAGCGTACAGGTTCCCCTGAAAGCTACGGTAATTAGAATTCTGTGTCGACATGTGTGCCAGTCATCTTCGTTCATTTACGTTAGTATTAGGTGTAGGATTTGGCACTTCATATCAAGAGTTTGTAAACGTTGGCTGAGAATTGGTACATATAGACGTCGCCAACATTTTGCTTCATCGTACGGTAATATTACGAAACAGTGAAAGAAAAAATGGCTCTGAGCACTATGGGACTTAACATCTATGGTCATCAGTCCCCTAGAACTTAGAACTACTTAAACCAAACTAACCTAAGGACATCACACAACACCCAGCCATGACGAGGCAGAGAAAATCTCTGACCCCGCCGGGAATCGAACCCGGGAACCTGGGCATGGGAAGCGAGAACGCTACCGCACGACCACGAGCTGCGGGCAGTGAAAGAAAAATGGACGATATATGGAAGAGTACGATGGCCAGCATTCATTATCCAGGACATAGGCCTGAATGCACGTGAATGTACAGCGGATATACGATCGTTACATATAGGAAAATATGTAACATATGTATCACTGCGCACATCGTTTATCGAGATTAGCCACTGAGAAATATGATACCCGAGACAACTCTTTTCTGAGAAGAAAAAACTCTGGGGACTTTGTTGAGAACTACAGTGAAGAAACATTATTCAAATTATTAGGGGTAAATCCCAGCATTTCAATAAGGTTTAATTTGTCACTAACTGAGGCGGTACTACATCATGGAAACCACACGTTGCATGTTGTACCACCATACGACGAGACCTTCAGATGTGGTGGTCCAGATTGCTGTACACACCGGTACCTCTAATGCCCAGCAGGCCTTTTTCAATCTATCCCAGGCATGTTCGATAGGGTTCATGCCTGTAGAACGTGCTGGCCACTCTAGTCGAGCGATGTAGTTATCCTGAAGGACGTCATTCATGTGGGAACGAATTGTCGTCCATGAAGACGAATGCCTCGCCAATATGCCGCCGATATGGTTGCACTAACGGTCGGAGGATGGCATTCACGTATCGTACAGCCGTGACGCCGCCTTCCACGACCACCAGCAGCGTACGTCGGCCCCATATAATGCCACCCGAGAAAATCAGGGAACCTCCACCTTGCTGCACTCGCTGAACAGTGTGTCTAAGCCGTTCAGCCTGACCGGGTTGCCTCCAGACACGTCTCCGACGATTGTCTGGTTGAAGGCATACGCAACACTCATTGGCGAAGAGAACGTGATGTCAATCCTGAGCGGTCCATTCGGCATGTTGTTGGGCCCATCTGTACCGCGCTGCATGGTGTCGTGGTTGCAAAGATGGACCTCGCCAGGGACGTCGGCCGCGAAGTTGCGCATCATGTAGCCTATTGCTCACAGTTTGACTCGTAACACCACGTCCTGTGGCTGCAGGAAAAGCATTATTCAATATGGTGGCGTTTCTGTCAGGTTTCGTCTGAGCCATAATCCGTTGGTAGCGGGCATCCACTGCAGTAGTAGCCCGTGGGCGACCTGAGCGAGGCATGTCATCGACAGTTCCCGTCTGTCTGTATCTCCTCCATGTCCAAACAACATCGTTTTGGTTCACTGTGAGATGCCTAGACACTTCCCTTCTTGAGAGCCCTTCCTGGCACAAAGTAACAATGCGGACGCGATCGAACCGCGGTGTTGATCGTCTAGGCATCGTTGAACTACGGACAACACGAGGGGTGTATCTCCTCCCTGGTGGAATGACTGGACCTGATCGGCTGTCACACCCCCTCCGACTAATAGGCGCTGCTCGTGCATGGTTGTTTACATCTTCGGGCGGGTTTAGTGACATCTCTAAACAGTTAAAGGGACTATGTCTGTGATACAGTATCCACAGTCAACGTCTATCTTCAGGAGTTCTGGGAAGCAGGGTGATGCAATACTTTTTTTGATGTGTGTATAAGCAAGGCCCTCCAGCATCATGCATGTGTCACACATGTTTTGCACTCAGTCCTCAACCACATTTTCCAGAACGATTATTGGTAAATGAGGTTGCAGTGGTTCATTCCACTGCTGCCAAACAGACTGTCCGTTTTATGAAGAAACTGGTGGCGTGAATTCGATACAGACAAGCTTGAAGCAAGAAACAGACAGCAGGTGAAACAGTCTATTTAGGATGCTGCAGTCTGTAGGTAGACATTATGATAAAATCATGGAAATGCCTCTGGAGAGAGGCATCTCTTAAAAACTTACTGGCTGCAACAACACTACGACAGAACTCGTGACACTTCTAGAACCCTTCAAAGATGGAACAGGAATGCTGGGTAGCGAGAAGTATCCAAAAATTTTGTTTGTTCTGTTATGGGTGCGTTGTAATACAGGGCCAGAAGATAGAGAGGCCAGTTGAAATTATTGTAGACCCATATTTCTTGGTTCATACGAGCTGTATGCCAGCAAGTGAAAATTTCGCTTAGTTGCTAAACCGCTGTTTCAGAGTCACCCCTGTTTCGGCAGTACAATACAACTTACATATTATTGTCTGTTAACTGTAAATAGTACAAATACTGAAAGATCACTGTATCTGTCCCATAGAGGAGAAAGACAGAATTCGGAAGTCGTGCAGAGTGGTAGCCTAACATTTCTGCAGTTGCCATTTCGATTTATTTAAACCGAATGGATAGTGGCAACGACGACAATCGGCTTGAGAGTTAACAGCGTAACTATAGTCCCTCAGCCCCTTTCCCATGATATCTAATTAGAAGAATGTTTTGTTTTCCAGCCTCAGATGTGAGGAGTAGAAGTAATGTCAGTACGGCACGGAACCTTATCTTGGAATAACGAAGCAAACTTGATGTGAAACAGGACGATTCACTGAAATTACGCCAGAAATAATTTTAAGGCAATTTTGTTTCTGTTAAGTTCTAATTTATTAGGTAGTGGAGCTGATACATGTACACTTGAATCAAGAAAGCAAATAGTATTACAAAAAGAGCAATGTGATTTTTCGTTACGAGGCCGGCAGTCTGTACCAAATTTTTTGGTTACATTGTTTTTCTTGTGAAACTCCAAGCTGTTTCCAAGTTTTCGTTATTGCATAATGCAGGCTGTGTTCTCTTAAGACATATCGTTAGACACTGCCGAACAGAAATACACGTGGGCCATTCGCAAAGTAAAGAACGTACCGCGTCCCCTCACCACGACTGCCTTGGTGGACTTGGTACTCATCCTCTTACGTTCTTAGGGAGCTACGATCCAATACGGTTGCTTACCGCATAGCTGTTCGACTTTAAAATGTGTCAAAAAATTAATGGTCCCACCAAGCGTGAGGTGAGCGATGTTATCCGCTTTTTAAACGCGCAGAAAGTCCTACCCATCTAAATTTATAGACATATAAGCGAGGTTCACGGTACTGTAACGAATGAAGCGTTAATTCGGAAATTGTGTATCATATTTAATGGCTGACTGAAGAATGCTCACGACGAAGATCGCTCGGACCGTTCCTTAGTGCTGACTGACGGGCTCAAGCAAGGATTTAAACTAAAATCCAAGAAGATAGGCGTTTCACAATTAGTGGGCTGGACTCAGTCTTTCCAGAAACTTCAAGAACTGTGTTTTACGAGATTGTTAGAGCGGAAATGGGCTATAAAAAAGGGTGCCAGATGAGTTCCTTGAATTTTGTCAGACGAACAGAAAACCAATCGCAGCTGCTGTGATTTTTCTCTGTAGCTATGAAAATCTTGGTTTTTGAATGACATTTTTAGTGGTTGTGAAACTTGGGACATCACATTTCAAGGCATCCGTCAACGGAATGGCATCATGCGCAATCCCGAATGAAACCAAAAACGACAGAACAAGTTTTCAGCTACAGTAACATTATGACTATTGTGTTTAGGGATCGTAAGGGTGTCCTGCTCATCAACTACATGAATAGTAGTGAGACCATAAACGCAGCGACCTTCTCTCAGACTCTTCAACGACCTCGCTACAAATGGTTCAAATGGCTCTGAGCACTATGGGACTTAACTTCTGAGGTCATCAGTCCCCCAGAACTGAGAACTACTTAAACCTAACTAACCTAAGGACATCACACACATCCATGCGCGAGGCAGGATTCGAACCTGCGTCCGTAGCGGTCACCCGGTTCCAGACTGAAGCGCCTAGAACCGCTCGGCCACCTTGGCCGGCACTTCGCTGCACTATCAAAACCAAACGGCGTGGAATGCTAATTAGTGGAGTCATCGTCCTTCGTGATAATGATCGTCCACCTGCAGCGGAGATGACGTACGACTTACTTCAGCGATTTCAGTGGGAAATGTTTCTCAATACAGTCCTGATTTATCCCAAAGTGATTATCATTTATCCCCCAAAATCGAAAGATTTTTTGAACGGACAATGCTACGGAAATCATGAACGTAAAGAAGCCGTTAATCAGTAGTTCAAAAACTTGGTGGCAACAGAGTAGACGTAAAAAAGCTGTTAAACGGTACTAAAAGTGCCTAAATTTGAACGTTAAAAATGTAAAAGTCTTGTGACTAGGGCCTCCAGTCGGGTAGACCAGTCGCCGAGTGCAAGTCTTTCTATTGTGCAAAGTGCCCCTCAGACGTTTCCCAGTGCAAAGGTACGTCGAGGAAGAATGCTTGTAATGTTAATTAACGTATGCAAATTGACTTTGTTAATGTGACATAATTAAATCATTCCCCTCCAAAATAAAAGTCACTGATTAAACAAGAAATTAAGCAGAAGTTACATTTAACTCAGTGTATTACATTAAAGTGAATGATAAATGATTTGACAAATATTGACTATGCTAAATTAATACCTTGCGCAAGTCTGATCAAGGGATCTGGGGTCCATTTCTGATAAACACATGTCAAGGTTAAAAAACAATATTATATTCGCGAAGTCGTACCGTGATTGCTGGAAGGTTAGTATTAAAAGCAGGATGCGCTACAGAAGGGTATACGTTTGCATCTATGACAGGACAGCATATTGACCGCACTAGCAAGTTTGAAGGAGGAAGCTTGAAATTACTGAAACTAGGTAAAAATGACTTCACTGTCCTCACACCACATCTCTCAGTCGCGGCTGGGTCTCACCATGTTGACATGTACGTGGAGGCTGAAGTGGCAGCTAAATCACTCATTAGTTTCCTACCAACAACTTGCCTCTGCGGCTTAGTTCAAATCAGCTGGAAAAGTTTGTAAGTCCCCGGCTCAACTACTCGACGAGACGGCTGGCTGCGAAGAAGTCTGGGGAGCTGGGGCCTGCCGAAGAAGTAGTCTGACGGAGAAGAGATTTTGAATTGGCTGCTTCGTAAAAGGAAGATAGGTGTCTCCGCGTTTTCGTTCGTCACATCGTTTTAATCGGTTGAACTGTGGATGTCTTAAAGCAGGCTGTCTTCGAGCTACCTAACACTTGGTTCTAAAAATTGTCTTACTACCTTTCTGTCTCCCTTTGTGGACAATTCGGAGGGACCTCTATGGCATAGCTGGCTTTATCTTAGTTCTAAATTTGTACTGCTACCTAAACACAAGTCACAGTTTAAAGTTGTTACCAAAAATCTCGGAAACCTCTCGACCGACTTACGTCAGATTTTTATATGATGTTATAACAAAGGTTCTGAATGTGTGTGTGTGTGTGTGTGTGTGTGTGTGTGTGTGTGTTTGTGTGTGTGTGTGTGTGTGTGTGTTCTGACGAAAATGAGTTACATTTTTAATACATATAAAATCTATATAAGCATGTATCTCTATGTATATAAGGCAATGACTCAACTCACTGACTCGCTCACTAACTAATATTTGTGCTTCGCAAACCACTGAGGATAGGAACATAAAATTTGGAGGGGATGCTGATCTTATACTGAAGGCATCGATTAAGAAGGGATTTTTCCAAATTCCACCGCTAAAGATGACGTAGGGCATGAAAAGTTTTTTGAAAATACGTCGCTATTAAGACAATTTTGAAGATAGAACCAAGAAAATTGGTATTTGATTTCTCAGTAAGATATTTAAAAAATTTTCAGCAATTTTATAAATTCATCCACTAAGGTAGTTAAACAGGAGACGAAAATTTTCAGAAAAATACTTCGTTATGTAAAAAAATTGAGCTAAATCTATCGAAAATGGTGACTCACTTCTCGGTTCGATATTAAAAAAAATATGGTAGGGCCTTTAAATTTCTTCGGAGGTCTCACAACAAGAAATCAAAAGGTATGATTAGCAAAACCCTTGGACTCCAACTACCAGAAATGCTTTTCGGTCAGAAGTACATTCGGTAACGACCATGGCATTAATCAGCGTGAAAAGTTTAGGTGTAGTAGTTATTGAACAAGAAAAAATCGATTGAAGGAAACCCTAAACATCTTTGCAGGCCGTACAGTCTACGTGAGTGAAGCAACGGACGCTAAGCTAGTACACTACACAAAATGAGAAGGGTTGTTAGCAAAAATCTCGAAAAGTTATTCATCGATTTACTTCACATTTTTGGACAACAATCTAATAAATTATACATAAATTATTGACCAATTTACTTCAAATTTCCTCTCAATACTCTAATAAAGATTCGGACACACATAGGGCACATATTTTTTACATGCATATTGCACATAAGTATGTGTGTATTACGTAAAGTGGAAAGTATGTTAAAAGAAATGTGAATAAGTTGTTGACCGATTTACTTCGAACTTTTACACAGTATTCTACTAAATGTTCAGACGGACACAGGTTACATATGTTGGAATAATGTGGTATAAAAATATAATTAAAATATAATAAGGGAAAACGTTGTTAGCAACAATCTTGAGAGTTGTTGATCGATTTACTTCAATTTTTACACAATATTCCATCGGATGTTCCTATGGAGATAGGCTATATATTTTGTAATACATATCGTATACAGATATATGTATAATGTACGAAGGGGAAAGATTGTTAGGAAAATCTTGAACGTTGTTGGCCAATTCAGTTCAAGTATTTTACAGGATACTCTACTAAATGCTCAGACTGACAGAGGTAATGTATTTCTTTTAAAATGAACATTTGATATAGATATACTGTAATATATCAAGAGGAAAAGTTTTCAGAAAAAAATTCGAAAAGTCCTTTACCAATTTGCTTCAAATTTTCATACAATACTCAAATAAAATTTCCATGGCCATAGACTGTATATGTTTTAAATATACATAATATATGAATATATGTAAGATACGTTAGGCAAACATTGAGACAAAAATTTCAGAAAGTTCCTCCTTGACTGATTTCAAAATTTTCCACGGTAATTCTAATAAACATTCAGGCTGACGTAGGCTACGTATTCTTTTAAACGACAGTGTACGGAGGTTCTGTTAAAACTGACTGCAAGAAAAAGATGGAGTGCTGTGCCGAGCTGTGGAAATGTGCCGTTTTTTCTTTCTCGCAACCAGTTTAAATTACGATTGTGGGGCATTCAAACTGTTGGACAAATTGTTTCTCCTATAACTATTCTTTCTCCGTTTACATTTTAAACGAAATGTGGATATAAAGCTATGTGCTGTTTCGTTTTACTCCTAGCAGTCGGTTTTAACAGAAAACGGGAAAGTTGTATTTATGGCTTGTTGGCACACGATTTGAATACCACTATGGAATCTGAATCATCCGAATCTCTGTAATCTTACCCATTCGCAGATTACTATCGTTAAAGCTACTATCCTCACAGATACAGCAGCTGGAGAGGTACCTCTTGAATCCTTACACAGTTATTCCGACTTATTTAACCACTCATTTTAAGAGACTTCGGTGTCAATCATGGTTTCCTTTGCAATGCCAACAAACGAGGATCAAAGTCAGAAAGGGGGGGGGGGGAGAGGAGGTGGACAGAGAGTGGTTAGGTAACGAACATAGAGAGGGGAAGCAGGAGATAGACAGGGTGAGAAAGAGTGGAGGTGGACATAGAGAGGAGAGACGAGGAGAACGACAGAGAAAGGGAGATGGAGGAGATGTACAAAGAGAAAGAAGGTGGAGGAGCGTGACAAAGAGAAGGGGGAAACGGAGATTATGACACGCATCCAATTACCATATATATTTAGCAATTGCGAAGCATCGCCGGGCTCGTCAGTTATTTATATTTCCCAGTGATTGCAGTTCTTACATTATCAGGTTACCTTCCATTAGGAACGTGGGTGCACTCAGCGACTGTGATATGATTTATAAATTATAGAGCACAGCAAGCAGTCGTCCTTTTTCGCAGTTTTTGTTTGGTAAACTCAGATTCCGGCTAGTGCCTAGCCATTATCAATGCACCCCTCTACTCTCAATGCATATCAGTTCCCTGTTGTTCGGGCGTCAGTCACAGTTCTTTGAATACTACTGACGCCCGAACAACAAGGAACTGATATGCGTTGAGAGTAGAGGGGGTCACTGATAATGGCTAGGCACTAGCCTAAATATGAATTTTCCAAATAAAACCTGCAAAAATGGACGACTGATTGCTGCGCTCTATAATTCATAAATAAAATCTTACGTTATGTTAAGTATTTTTGTCTGGTAGGGCCATAACTGATGGCAGCGTCCCACGGCTTCAAAACGCGACTTAATTTCCCTGCTCTCGCTGACTCTCAGATGTTATCTACAGCGATATGTGTACTCCAAGGAAGCCCCGCTTTCTACAGTTCTGTTCATAAATGCATCCTTCCAGGTCTTTGCCAGAAATGGCACATTCCCACCTTCCACACGCGGATCGTTTAAAACGGATGCTAGTGGCCTGGCACCACGTGAGCTGATATCTGCATTGTGAGCCTTGGCGACCAGCATTCGGTGTGGTTCTTCAAAGTGCCTCGTGGACTACTCTCGTCCGTTGGCTTTCAGCGAATTCCGGCCAAGGCCAGCTATCCTCACCGGCCTTTATGGCCCACCTGTGTCCACTCACTCACAGTCCAAGTCCAGCGCAGTTTACTTCCGTATAGGAACCTCTTATTTAGGAGAATCAGGCATTTCAGTACGAAACAGTGATTTACGTTAATTAAGTACTGGCAATCACTGGTACTAATACACATTTCGTTTATCAGTGACGATTAATAACTCTGATTTAATTGGTGTTTTTGATTCTGATTTGATATCTGTTACAAGGCAGTTTTGAACAAAGCAGTCGTTACACCATAACTGCAGGTTTGAACATGGATCTCTGAAATGGATAACATGTACGTGTTCGTGACAACGTCAGTCATGATCGCAGTGGGCACGGGTATCATCGAGATAGGACGGTGGATCAAAAGTAAGTGTTGGTTGGTAGGATAAACCATGTCTTGTGTTAGATCAAGTCGATGGTTGTTTCCAGATATGCTTTCGTCGAAGCAAACGGCTGCTCGAAACATGCAATGTGCCAAAGAAGCTTCCCAGTGGGGCAGTATTATATTATGATTGTCACTGTTCTGGTCTTACAAGGGACCTGTGGTAGTAGTCGAACGCACTACAACACGTGCACCTTAGTGAACATTATTACGGACAACTTGCATCCTTTTATTTGATTTGATTTCTTAGCCCATGACCACGGAATCTTGCAGCAGGCTAACTGTCCAAGGCCTGAGTCGTGCAACATTCCATTGAGGACCGTGATATTGCGCTCACGTTGATGTCTTGGCGACTTAATTCTCTTGATATAAATCGATGGAACAAGTCTGAGGTGCTATCGTGCGCCAGCTCTGCTCCCACAAACCCCCGCCCTTAAATGACGGGGGTTTATGTGATCTGTGTGCAGCCATCAGATACCAAATATCTTCAAATATCTATCTACGACTTGAAACTTCCTGCTGAAAGTGGAGATGTTGAGGAGGGGGCATGAGTCGTGTTTTGGTAGCTCAGATGGTGGAGCACTTGGCCCCGAAAGGCAACGGTTTCAAGTCTCGGTCCGGCAATCAGTTTTAATATGCCAAGAAGTTTCCTATCAGCACACACTCCGCTGCAGGGTGAAAATTTGGTTCATATCTAGCACTTTTCAAATGAATACTTAATAACATCTTCACTCACTTTCTGAACGCAATTCAGCAGCGATTCTGAATGGCATACGTCGAAAAAGGCCTTGAAATATTTCCAGACATGCAGTAGGACTCTCATTTTCGGATATTGACCATGGTTCAGTGAGAATCTGAGAGACTGGTGGTGGTAAACAAAAAGCGTGCTCAGTGAGGTCTACAATCGGGACCTGCGAACGTCATACCAGTCGCACCAACGGAAGGAAAGGATACTAAACAGACAACGAATAGGACAATGTCCACTGACGAACAACTGGAAGTGAAGCTCTTTCGGCGCAAGATATTTTCACTACATGGCTCTGAGCACTATGGGACTTAACTGTTAAGGTCATCAGTCCCCTATAACTTAGAACTACTTAAACCTAACTAACCTATGGACATCACACACAGCCATGCCCGAGGCAGGATTCGAACCTGCGAGCGTAGCGGTCGCGCGATTCCAGACTGTAGCGCCTAGAACCGCTCGGCCACTCTGGCCGGCTTTTCACTACATGTACTTCATATGCTGTTATAAAGGCAACCCTCAGCTTCTCTTGGGAACTGTCCACCATCCCACAAGACAACAATAATAGAACAATACGCAGTTTAAAATTTTGCAAAAAAAAGAGCCTCCTACTTAAAGTACTGTGTAGAGCATGTCACCTTGGTAGCTCTGGTGCCGTTTTGTTTTATTAAGTGGTCAGACATCCACATAAAACGGACAGTTTTATTATTTACATTAACCTGAATCTATATTCAGGAGCAGTACAGCTTTATTCTATTACGACAAAACCAGTCAGAGTGGAAACACTAACACTGTCACGAGATTTACAGGCACTGGCAATTTTTATACGACGTCCACAACCTTACAAGCATCTTGGCTTTCGTGCCGGAAAAAATGTACGGACATAGTTACGTAGACATTAAGTACACTAACGTCACCACTAATTAACCACCTACCATGGATACAGTAAACTGAAAATGTTTCTGTGTCATAGCGTGTTATATGGACATTTTTCCAAGATTTTAATACATGACAGAGGAACTGATGAATTGTTTGTTTCAGTAATGAATCACATGTTTGTGTCGACTTCTCCATAAGAGTATATGCTGAAGAAAACTAGTAATTAGTGTCCGTGAGGAGGCGTTGCAGCAATTCCGCGTTCGAGATACAGACTTCTTACAACTCACGAGATACGGTGAAGACTATGCTGTTGAGAGTCGCAAATCCCCATCACTGTCATCATCATCATCATCATCATCATCATCATCATCATCATCATCATCATCCACATGGAAGTTTGAATCTCATTCCTCCCGGATGCAGGTCTGATTCAATAAGAAGTGAGTCACAATGTGCGATCCATCCTCAGGTTAAACAGTTCTTTCCAGATTTGTAGTTCGTACACCAGTATTTCGCTGTTGAGCGTTGTCGGTATCCAGTTTTAGCGTATGAAGGCATTACGAAGTTGTTCTACACCTATGTCGCACTTTCGACTTCTTGTTTCCTTTTAACTGATGCTGCCTCGAAGTAAACCAGAGCTCTAAGCATACGCCTATACAATAATAATCCATAATAATACCAGCGGAAAAATGCTCATGTCAGAGCGTAAACAATGTCTATATGTTCATCTTTAAAAGACTGTGATTAAAACAGGGTAACCTGCCACCTTCCTCACTTCAAATTTTGGCGTGAGAACACATCCACGCTCTTTTAAAACAGGTAATTCTTAACCCTTCTCCACAGTCTCTCTTTATAGTTAAATCTTCATATTCAGCATGTTTTTCTCACTCTCACTGTCTGCATATGCCTCTCTCCCATTGTCTCCTTCTATTGACTTACAGTAAATCTCACTGCAACTGTCTCCTCTCCCGCTTACACTGTCTCCTTTTGCCTTTTTTAACTTTCTTGCCTTTCTTGTCTTTCTATCCTACTGCCATTGTCTACACCATCCCTCGGCACCTCACAAATTCTGGAGTTACAACTCATGTCGCCTCCACACCCACAAGTTTAAAATTTCGTTCCGTAATGCGCCCTCCCCTGTACCTACGTGTTAAAGTTCACCAATGTGGGAGTGTCCAGACCTCAGAAACTATACATTGCATCCGCTCATCTCTTTTTCATTTACACTGACTTCTCTCTCTTTTCCTCTCACTGCATCTACCTCCATCCATCTCTCTATGTCTCTCTCTGATCGTCAGTATCCCCTTTACCTCTGTCTCACACTGTTATTGTCTTCATCCATCTGTCTCCTTCACTTCCCCTTTCTCTCTCCCGTTATCACTGTTCCTCTCACTGTCTCTGCCATTGGCTCTGTCTCCTCTCTCCTCCATCGTACCTGTTTCTCTGCTACTCTCTACCGGAGCGAAAAAGTGCAGATACGTTGGAATGGCAAAATTTTTGGAGAGGAAGGCAAAATGAGGATTAAGGCAGCTGGTTCCGCACTTTTCTGCCAGAATCTTTTAAAGACGAATATATTTGCCTTTTTTGTCATAGAAGGCAGCAGCCAGTGCTTTTTGACACTTCTCTACGCTGGTATACAGTTCGTTGTCTGTGCCAGAATGTTGCCTTCTTAGGCAGCGGTTCACGAGAACAGAGATGAAAATCAAAGGAGCTAAGTCCGGACTGAGCTCACCACCTGCATCATCGACGATAGAACCGACTGTGGTCCTTTGGTGCAGTGCCGAGTGGAGGGTCTGAATCAGAGGCTCAGGTGGTTCTGTGACCGAGCAGGCCGCAGATTCCTTGACTTGTGCCATCGGGTTCCGCTTAAGAGGTCAGGAGTCCACTACACACAGGAAGCGGCTACACGGGCAGCGTTGGCTGTGTGGAAGGGACTGGGAGGTGGTGGAGTACTTGTTGCTGTCAGAAGTAGTTTACCTTGAAAACTGAAGAAGGTAGCTAATGCGAAATAGAATGGGTAGGAGTTATATTTGCCAGTCGACCTAAACTACTCGTATTAATTGGATCGATCTACAGACACCCCCCCAGATTCAGAAGACATAGTTGCCGTGCAGTTCAAAGAAAATTTTAATCCCATTTCAAATAGGAGCCCCACTCATACAATTATAATCCGTGGTGACTTCGATCTACCCTCGATATGCTGAAAAAATTATGCGTTTAAAGCCGGCGGCAGGCATAAAATGTCATCCGAAATTGTACTGAATGATTTCTCAGAAAATTATTTGGAACAGTTCATGAGCCCACTCGAAGGGAAAATGATTGCGAAAGCGTACTTGACCTCATAGCAACAAATAATCAAGAAATAGGGAGTATCATAACGGATATACGGATTAGCGACCACAAGGCAGTTGCTGCTAGGCTGAGTACCGCAACGCCCACAAACATCAAAAAGAAACGCAAAGTATATCTATTCAAAAAAAGCTGATAAAATGGTCTTAACGCCTTTTTAGGAGACAGTCTTCACTCCTTCCGATCTGATCATGTAAGCGTAGCAAAGATGTGGAATGATTTCAAAGAAATAGTATCGACGACAATTGAGAGATACTGTATATACGACGTAAATTAATAAGTGATGTTACTGATCCTCCATGGCACACAAACGGTTCAAATCGCTATTGCAGGAGCAACGAAAGAAGCATGCCAAATTTAAAAGAATGCGAAATCCCCAAGATTGGCAAAGTTTGCCGAAGCTCGAAATATAGCGCTTACTTCAATGCGAGATGATTTAATAATTTCCACAACGAGACGCTGTCTGGAATCTGGCATAAAACCCAAAGAGATTGTGGTCATACACAAAACACACAAGTGATAAGACGCAATCAATACCTTCACTGCGCGTTGATAGCGGTGAAGTCAATGATGACAGTGCCACTAATGCAGAGTTATTAAACACGGTTTTCCGAAACTCCTTCACCAAAGAAGACGAAGTACACACATCCATGCCCGAGGCAGGATTCGAACCTGCGACCGTAGCAGTCGCGCGGTTCCGGACTGCGCGCCTAGAACCGCTAGACCACCGCGGAATAAAGGCAAGACTTCGGGTCCAGATTGTATACCACTCAGGTTCCTTTCAGAGTATACTGATACAATAGCTCCATATTTAACCATTACATACAACCGCTCGCTCACAGAAAGATCTGTACCTAAAGACTGAAAAATTGTTCAAGTCACACGAATACCCGAAAATTAAAGTAGGAGTAATCCGCTGAATTACAGGTCCATATCAATAACGTCGATTTGCAAAAGGGTTTTGGAACATATGCTGTGTTCGAACATTATGAAGTACCTCGAAGGAAACGATTTATTGCCGCATGGTTAGCACGGATTCAGAAAATATCGTTTTTGTGAAACATATCTAGCTCTTTATAACATATCTAGCTCTTTATAGTCATGAAGTAATGAGTGCTATCGACATGGGATGTTAAATTGAGTCCATATTTTTAGATTTCCAGAAGGCTTTCGACACCGTTCCTCACAAGCGTCTTCTAACCAAACTGCGTGCCTATGGAATATCGCCTCAGTTGTGCGACTGGATCAGTGATTTCCTGTCAGAAAGGTCACAATTCGTAGTAATAGACGGGGAAGTAATACCCGTCGTTCCCCAAGGAAGTATAATAGACTCTCTAGTCCTGACCTGGTCGTTAGTGTAGTTTTCTGGCAGCGTGCCTTTCCTCGTCCTGTTGATGCTGTCCAGCACGGCGTGTAGTTCGACGGCCTTTTAAGTTGTTTAGTTCATATTTTGCTTAGAGTGGCTATTGTTCCCTTGGCTGTTTTAGACGCAAATTTCTCAAGATGTAGTGCTGTTCGTATCCTCGTCCTTGGCCGATATTTTCCGTCGTTGTGCCGTTGGTCGGACGGAAAGGAATTGGTTAAATTTTTGGTCGGTCCTAGAATCGTCCCTAGTTTGGGCTGCCATGCGATTATTTAACTTCAACTCTTGGCTGCCTGTCTCACCTTACCTTACGTTTGAGCCACCTTCTCAGGCCGACCCTTGGAACACTTCTGAGCACCACTTGTTCTGTTTGTTTTAGATTGTGATTTTCACTTTACTTTGAAATATTGTGTGAGGCCTTCGGCCATGTATTAATTCAGTTCTTTTTAAATTTTACATAAAGGCCTTCAGAGACGTTAAATTAAAATTCTGAGGATTTCGTTTATTTTTAAAATAATTTCCTTAAAATTGGTTCTGTCTGAAATTGTTTTTTATTCACGCCCTAAGCCGTTTGATGTGTTATGTGGGGCCTTCAGCCGAGGATTTACGTGAACCCCTTTTAATAAGGCCTTCAGCCATGTGTATTCCTTAAAGGAAAATTCTGTATACGAAGTAAGGGGTTTATTTTAAATTGTTTGTCTGACTTGTTGTTCTGGCCTCCAGCCGTTCTTTCAAATTTGTATGTGGCCTTCAGCCGTGCAAATAAGTTAATGTTTCTTTAATTAGGCTTTCTGCCATTCTGTTGTAAGTTTAAAAAGAAATTTCCAGGCTAGAAAAATTGTTTATTATTGTGTTTTATTTATAGTTGTCCTTCAGACGAGTGCTGTATTCCTTCAGCCGCTAATTGTTTTCGATTGCTTTTGAATTCTTGTTGTGGGTGTGGTTTTGGGCTTTCTGCCCAAAAAGAATCTCAATTTTTGTTTAACTAGGCATTCAGCCGCATTGTCTAATTGTGATCTTTTAAAGCAATGTGAAGATAAGTGGTTCTTAGAAAAATAAAGTTTTGTGTTTGATTGTCCAACTCACAGCAACTGTTTACGGCCCCATCCAAAATCGTAACCTTATCCTTTGCTCTCTCTGAGTACCTACCAACCAGGTTTCAATTACATAGATAATGTTGTGGGTAGAGCAAACAAGAGACAGCCATTCATTGGCAGAACACTTAGAAGGTAAACAAGTCTACTGAAGAGACTGCTTACACCACACCTGTCCGCTCTATTCTAGAGTACTGCTTTGCGGTGTGCGATCCTCATCAGGTGTGACTCACGGATGACATCGGAAAAGTTCAAAGAAGGACAGCTCGTCTTGTATTATTGCGAAATAGGGGGAGATAGTGCCACAGACGTGATACGTGAATTGGAATGGCAATCATTAAAACAAAGGCGTTCTTCGTTGCGACGGGATCTTCTCAAGAAATTCCAATCGCCAGTTTTCTCCTCTGATTGCGAAAACATTGTGTTGGCATCCTCCACCATAGGAATAAACGATCATCACGAAAAAATAAGAGAAATCAGGGCTCGCACAGAAAAATTTAAGTGCTCGTTTTCGCATGGCGCCTTTCGAGAGTGGAAAGGTAGAGAGACAGCTTGAAGGTGGTTCGTTGAAACCTCTGTCAGTCACTTTATTGTGAATAGCAGAGTAATCACGTAGATATAGATGCAGATGTAGATGATCAAACACTTCATGTCAATAATGTTGCGGGGGCGTCCTCATCGTCCCTACAGCGTGCAGCAGAGAATAGTCATGAAGAAGAAAATGTATGACGGCTACGTTAAGTAGGGTTGCGTGAAATCAGGTGAAACCTCTCAATAGGTACCCATACACCTAAGGCCGAATATTACATGAATGTTTTACCTACTTTGAACCTCTAGATCTCGATAACGGATAATGATACTGAAAAATGTTTAGACATTCCCCGAGAATATCATCTTGAGAACACAGGGTACAAATTACGAAAATTTGCCATGAACAGAAATTATAGAATTGGCCATCCCCACAACTGGTACTTTTTATACCCAAAAATCATGATTTTTTTGGGGTTTCATCAGTTACCGCCCACGAGGAAATGGTGCTTTTATGTGCCGCTAGAGGGTCACCCTACACCGAATTTGTTTAATTTGCTGAGTTGAAGGATGTATGAAAAGTTTAAATTTTGACACTGTACTGTAGAATCTACATCTATATCTAATTAGATACTCCACAAGTCACCGTACGATTCGTGACGGTAGGTACCCAGTACCACCACTTGTCATTTTCTTTTCTGTTACACTCTCAAATAGAGCGATGGAGCAACGACTATCTAGTGCCTCCATATGGGACCTACTTTCTCGCATCTTATCTTTGTGGTCCTTATGCACAATGCATGTTGACGGCAGTAGAATCGTTCGGCAGCCAGCTTCAAATGCCGGTTCTCCACATTTTCACAATAGTATCTTTCGAAAAGAACATCGCCTCCCCTCTAGGGATTCCCATTTGGGTTCCCAAAGCATCTCCGTAGCACGTGTTGTTCGAAACTACCGGTAACAAATCTAGCAGCCGGCCTCTGAACTGCTTCCGTGTCTTCCTTCAATACCACTCGAGCAGTAGTCAAGGACAGGTCTCATTAGCACCCCGTATGCGGTCTCGTTTACAGGTGAACCACACTTTCCTAAAATTGTCCCAATAAACCAAAATCGACCAATCGCCTTCCCTACCACAGTTCTCACATGCTCGTTATATTTCCTATCGCTTTGAAACCTTACGCCCAGATATTTAAGCGACTTGACTTTGCCAAGCACGACACTACTAATACTGTATCCGAACATTACAGGTATGTCCTTCTTACTCATCCGCTTTAATTTACATTTTTTTACGTTTAGGGCTAGGTGCCATTCATCAGACCAACTAGATATTTTGTCTAAGTCATCTTGTATATTCCTACAGTTACTCAACGACGACACCTTACCATACACCACAGCATCGTCACCAAACAGCCGCATATTGCTGCCCTCTGAGCCAAACTTTTATGTAGTATATAGAGAACAACAGCGATAATGTCACTCTTCTCTGGTGCTACCCTGACGATACCTTGTCTCTAACCACGGTATTCCCGTTTTTCCCTTTCGTAAACAAATGGACGCTGAACCAAGAACTACCAAAAACACTTCTTATCTCTGCGATCAATACAACCCGAGATCACATTTTCGTGCTTGGCTTCTTGGAACAGATTGATACCGCTCACTGTCCCGCATGGACCGATTTCAGACAAATGCATGTTAACTTCCTATCTTCCCAAACACGTCTCAAGATCCTGTTTTACTTAGACGAGCATGACACCAATTTATAAGAAGTAAAGCTCACGTAGCACCCAGGCTTGGGCACACCTTCGATGTCTCAAATGTCAGGTCCACTGCTTATTAAATGAGGGAGGTTCTAATTTGCCCACACGATGCTGAATACTTTCTATCTCATTCCAAGCTACCTTTAACAATTCGCAAATACCTTCGCGAATCGTATCCTCCCCCTCCACTTGAATATCCAGCAGCTCCACCACTAGACTAAAAGAAGTGCCTTAAAAATGTGTGCATATGAAACTGAGATACTAGAGGGTATCAAATAGATTATATAATGGTAATAAAGAGATTTAGGAACCAGGTTTTAAACTGTAAGACATTTCCATGGGCATGTGTGGACTCTACCACAATCAATTGGTTATGAACTGTAGATTGAAACTGAAGAAACTGCAAAAAGGTGGGAATTTAAGGAGATGGGACCTGGATAAACTGACTAAACCAGAGGTTGTACAGAGTTTCAGGGAGAGCATACGGGAACAATTGACAGGAATGGGGGAAAGAGATACAGTAGAAGAAGAATGGGTAGCTCTGAGCGATGAAGTAGTGAAGGCAGCAGGGGACAAGTAGGTAAAAAGACGAGGGCTAATAGAAATCGATGGGGAACAGAAGAAATATTGAATTTGATTGATGAAAGGAGAAAATATAAAAATGCAATCAATGAAGAAGGCAAAAAGGAATACAAACGTCTCAAAAATGAGATCGACAGGAAGTGCAAAACGGCTAAGCAGGGATGGCTAGAGGACAAATGTAAGGATGTAGAGGCTTATCTCACTACGGGCTAGACAGATACTGTCTACAGACAAATTAAAGAGACCTTTGGGGAAAAGAGAACCACTTGTATGAATATCAAGAGCTCAGATGGAAACCCAGTTCTAAGCAAAGAAGGGAAAGCAGAAAGGTGGAAGGAGTATATAGAGGGTCTATACAAGGGCGATGTGCTCGAGGAAATATTATGGAAATGGAAGAGGATGTAGATGAAGATGAAGTGGGAGATACGATACTGCGTGAAGAGTTTGACAGAGCACTGAAAGTCCTGAGTCGAAAGAAGGTCCCGGGAGTAGACAACATTCCATTAGAACTACTGACGGCCTTGGGAGAGCCAGTCCTGACAAAACACTACCATCTGGTGAGCAAGATGTATGAGACAGGCGAAATACCCTCAGACTTCAAGAAGAATATAATAATTCCAATCCCAAAGAAAGCAGGTGTTGACAGATGTGAAAATTGTCGAACTATCAGTTTAATAAGTCACAGCTGCAAAATACTAACGCGAATTCTTTACAGACGAATGTAAAAACTGGTAGAAGCCGACCTCGGAGAAGATCAGTTTGGATTCCGTAGAAACGTTGGAACACGTGAGGCAATACTGACCTTACGACTTATCTTAGAAGAAAGATTAAGGAAAGGAGAACCTACGTTTCTAGCATTTGTAGACTTAGAGAAAGCTTTTGACAATATTGACTGGAATATTCTCATTCAAATTCTAAAGGTGGCAGGGGTAAAATACAGGGAGTGAAAGGCTATTTATAATTTGTACAGAAGCCAGATGACAGTTATAAGAGTCGAGGGGCACGAAAGGGAAGCAGTGGTTGGGAAGGGAGTGAGACAGGGTTGTAGCCTCTTCCCGATGTTATTCAATCTGTATATTGAGCAAGCAGTAAACAAAAGAAAAATTTGGAGTAGGTATTAAAATCCATGGACAAGAAATACAAACTTTGAGGTTCGCTGATGACATCGTAATTCTGTCAGAGACAGCAAACGACTTGGAAGAGCAGTTGAACTAAATGGACAGTGTCTTGAAAGGAGGATATAAGATGAACATCACCAAAAGCAAAACGAGAATAACGGGATGTAGTCCAATTAAGTCGGGTGATGCTGAGGGAATTAGATTAGGAAATGAGACACTTACAGTAGTAAAGGAGTTTTGCTATTTGGGGAGCAAAATATCTGATGATGATCGAAGTAGAGAGGATACAAAATGTAGACTGGCAATGGCAAGGAATGCGTTTCTGAAGAAGAGAAATTTTTTAACATCGAGTATAGATTTAAGCGTCAGGAAGTCGTTTCTGAAAGTATTTGTATGGAGTGTAGCCATGTATGGAAGTGAAACATGGACGATAAATAGCTTGGACAAGAAGAGAATAGAAGCTTTCGAAATGTGGTTCTACAGAAGAATGCTGAAGATTAGATGGGTAGATCACATAACTAATGAGGAGGTATTGAACAGAATTGGGGAGAAGAGGAGTTTGTGGCACAACTTGACTAGAGGAAGGGATCGGTTGGTGGGACATGTTCTGAGCCATCAAGGGATCACCAATTTAGTATTGTATGGCAGCCTGGAGGGTAAAAGTCGTAGAGGGATACGTAGAGGTGAATAAACTAAGCAGATTCAGAAGGATGTAAATTGCAGAAGTACTGAGAGATGAAGAAGCTTGCACAGGATAGAGCAGCATGGAGAATGGCATCAAACCAGTTTCTGGACTGAAGACCACAACAACAACAACAACAACAAAATGAAACTGAAAAGAAAATGACGATGTAAAGTCAAGTCGACTAGGATATCATTATAGAGGCGGAAAGATATGGATAGAAATCAACCATGTTTCTTTTGAAAGGACCATCCCGAGGCGGTGCAGTGGTTAGCACACTGGACTCGCCTTCTGGACGACGGTTCGAACCCGCTTCCGGCCATCCTAATTTAGGTTTTCCATGATTTCCTTAATCACTTCAGGCAACTGCGGGAATGGTTCCTTTGAAAGGGCACTGCGGACTTCCTTCCCCATCCTCTTCTAATCCGATGGTCTCCTCGCCCACATCAACCAACTATGTGAGGAAAGCACGGAAAAGCCTAAAACTGAATGGCTCGACAGGGCCTTGAAATGCCGTCCTCCCGAACGCGAGTTAGAATCCTGGTTAAGAGACTTCGAACCACTCTACCCAAAACGAATGTTAAAGAACACTTGTTCAGCAGTAAGAGGTCGAAAAAGCAAATCTACCCGTAACGTGACATGTTTGTAATTTCGTGCACCTTCAGAAGTAACACGTTTCGCGATTAAATATACCCTGCTGAATCTCAACTTCAAAATGAGACGTAATGCAACGAAACCTTTAGGTTATGTTAGATATCACATTCCCTTCTTCCCTACAGTGTGGCCGTTGATATCAAATACGAATTTTCCTTCCGTCCTAAGTTTTATGAAACTACAATGAAATGAATACCCCTAGCTGCATACAGGCGTTGATATAAGTCAACGGGAACAGCTGAAAATGTGGGCTCCGACCGGGACTCGAACCCGGGATATCCTGCTTACATGGCAGACGCTCTATCCATCTGAGCCACCGAGGACACGCAGGATAGCGCGATTGCAGAAACTTATCTCTGACATGCCTCCCGTGAGACCCACATTCGCAACTTACTGTCCTGCACTATGTTCATAGTGTCCCTGCCCATCATACTCATTACTCGCGGCTTTACTGCCGATTCCAGTAAGAGTTCAGGCACTGTTTGTGCATCCACACAGAAGAAGACAGTCAATGGCCGGTGAGCCTTATATATATATGAAGATGGTATCTGTTCTTTACGACATGTCCGAAAGAACAGGTACCATCTTCATATGTACAAAGTTTTATGAATGGCCTCTGACTTTTCATTAGAACAGCTAGAAGGATCAAGCGCATGTTTTCAAACTTCAATGGGAATGTGATATAGCAAAATATCTCCACTACATTTTCATCATCTCTACAGAAAGAACATACAGCTACTAACCTTTCTTCGTCATCTTCAAAAATTAACCAAGGCTTTCCCTAGACCGCATTACTTGCTGTATTTAAAAAATTATATCCTCTCACAGTGAATTCTGCTTTATTTTATGGCAACCCATTAACGTAAAGTTGAGGTCAGTAGCGGCTGGAAACTGGGTTACACCACGTATAGAATGCTGAAGCAAAATAGTTTACAAGTCCCCGTGGATACTTAAAAAGGCGAGGATGCCCTGGAAAACTGCAGCCATTTAATGAAACGATCACTTAGGGAACAAAATGAAACCCCTCTGTGGCAGAGGTAAAACTTTATCGAAGCTACCTTTGCCGAGACCATTTCCGCGATAGTAAATGTTACCTACTTTTTTTTCTCCTGGACCGTAGAAGGTTAGATTCCGCTTTAACTTCATTTATTGGCATTTGGGAACTGAAAACTCTTGAGATCGCTAATTTTCAACTGCAAATGCAGCAGAGCTCTTCTGGTAACATTACCTCGAATTTGTTCTCGCTTGGAAAGATATTCGCAAAGAAAAATCAAGCTCCATATACCTCACTTTGTTTTAGTAAAGATTAATGCTTCTGACTGTTGTGTTTGTTCTTCGCAGAGTATTTTGTACAATATTAATGAAAAAACACACGACATTGGTGTACCAGTCTATAATATTTATTGTTTTACTAATCGTTTTTCGGCAGTTACGCTATCGTCAGACACAAAGATACTCGTAAATTGAAATTTTAGTAGAATCAAAGCTTTGAAACTAGTACATCTACGCTCAGTACTCAGTACTAGTTTCATGCTCGATGTATCATTTGTACGATAAACGGTAATGGTGTGGAACGAGTTACTATATAATATCAATGTTTCGTAAGTATGCCTCCATGCTGATTATTTACTAATTTTTAATTTTTTTTGCCATTTCGATCACGAATTATTTTTTTCCAGAAAAAAAACATGGCCTTGATATCCAGATCTTCTAATTAAATTATGATTTGTTAGATGCATAAAATATTCCAAGGTGCCCCCTAAGAGGAGATTCAACGCATCACCAAATCAGGATATTGTGTTCAAGACGGTGCAGAATAAGACTAAAATTCTAAGTATTTTATTTCATTTTATTTCACCGGAATACGTAAATTACACAAATGACATTTGCATAACGAATGGAATTCATGATATCCAGTGTTTTATGGCGCTATACGATAAGTTCGTTTATTTGGATAAAAGTGTATGGGGCCTGATGATAGCAAAATGAATTGCCGAAATTGGTTGCTTTCTGAACAAAATACAATGTCCTAAAGAATACGGCTGTTGGTGAAGTTTATTGACATTGAAAAATTCATTTTATGTCGATTTTGAGACAGGCACACGGCCGTATAGATTTTTTCAACGTCTACATGATGGAATATGTTTCAGGTTCCAAAACCGGCTATAAATCGTGTTCGGTATCGAAAGCAGCTAACTGCATGTTGCCTTCGGGTGAAAAGCCCGCTAAATGTCCAGTAGGCATCGCTGTCGCCGTGCCATGACCAAATGCAAAGCACGTGAACAGACATCAGACATACCAATCTAGACACTCAAAGCTATCTTTCAGTCTGTTACTATTAGAATAGATATTTTTCTTATTGAGCTTTAGGTTGGCTGCAATGTAACAAATTCGTACACAATGCTAACATTCTCGCTGCCAATGGGAAGAGTGTTTCGTGATTATCTCAGTGTCACTTATCATGCAGTTAGCAGGTTTTGCGTCTAGGCTACTCAGCTTTAAATAAACCATATGACATAAAACGTCTAACAATACCTCCATCATTATCCTCTTGTTCAAAATTATCGCCTGCATCATCGGATAGATGATCAATTTCAGATGAATTAAGGAGCTCTGTGACTTCTTCTTCTGTAAGTGGCCTTCGTCTATTTTGGGGTGTGGGCAATGTGAAATCACCGTCACATGACTAAAAAGACAGCGAAATAATGTCCTAAATTTCTACGCTATTACAACCTTTCAGTCACAATGTCCTCATTTGGAAACGTATAAAGTTATAAATAAGGCACTTATATTTCGTTCTGAAAGACACCTTTAGTTTTCACCTTCAAGAATGCACCTTTCTAGGCACAATTTTTTTTTACTTAAACTCAGACGATATTAACCGGCTGATGGAAGGTAAAAAGATTATTGGGAAGTGTCCATGCGACTGTGCACATTCAGTTTTGTTTTGTGCTACCACAGATTGACAGGAGATGTCGACGCTGTTCTCAAATGAACTCTCTGGTTGTGACAATATGAGGACAAAAATCACAAATGGTAAAAATAACGAATTTTAATATACTAAGCATTTATTTAGTACGTCCTTATATGACGACACCTTGACTGAAAGGGTTAAGCAAAGACAGGCAGATGTTATTAATTCCTACTCATCACCATTTCGACATTAGAGTAACAGATAGTCTTCTGCAGAGTCACATGAGTTGTCAGGCAGTTATCATAGGCTCCACCAGCCACTCCTTTCGTCTCCATGATTTCTACCTCTCCATTTATGGTCGTCCCATCCAGCTCACCCCCACCCTGAGATATCTTGGCCTCACTTTCGATCGGCACCTTACCTGGACCCACCACCTCTTGACCATCCAGCAGAAAGCCCACTCCTGCCTCCACCTCCTAAAACTCCTGTATGGCCAGACTTGAGGATTGCATACTTCCACCATCCTCCATACCTACAAATCCCTCATCCGTCCTATCCTCTGTTATGCCACCATTCGCTGGATCTCCGCACCCACCTGCCTTTACAAGGCCCTCCAAATCCTCAAATGCCATGCACTTCACCTTGCCTTCCGTATCAGCCTTACTTCCCCCACACAGCTCCTGTATGACCTCATCCCCTACCCCCACCTCCTCCTTTTCCTCCAACATCTCCACATCCTTTACACTGTCCACAGGCTTGATCCCCCCACCCCCTGGTTTCCTCCTTCCTCTCCATCCCCCACCCATTGCCATGCCTGTATCACTGTATCCCTCCCTCTCTCCACCTCCACACCCTCCATCTCCTTCATCAGGGCAATTTCCAGCACCTCCCCCTCCTGGATGTTGCACTTCACTGTGACAGCTACCCTTCCTTCCAACTGTAACCTGGTCTTGTTCCTCCCCTCCCCAGGGCCCCCTTTTCTTCCTCTCCCCTCCTTCCCTCAGAGTGGATTTTTCTCCTTCCCTCCCTGAGTACCTGCATCCCCTCCTCGACTACTTCCCTCCCACGTCCTTCCCTCCATGGCCCTCTTAGGCTCACCCCCTGCCCATCCCCCACCCCCATTTCTTTCCTTCCCTCCCTTCTTCCCTTCTTCCCTTCTCCCCCCTCTCCTCCCCACCTTCCCTCCTCCCTCGTCTGTATGCCCCTGGCAGATCTTCACTGTTTGCTCACCGTCATCATTGTACTACGTCAGTGTTATGTTTTGTGCTGTTCTCCTGTGCGCCAAGTGCCGTGATTTTAATTGTGGGCTGGACTTGTACATAGTGTTATTGTCAGTGATTTTTATGTGCTACGCAGTGCGTCGATACTTTTATGATCCAGTGTGTAGTTTTGTTTTGTGTGCACCTATTTTTATGGTTTTTATCTCCATTTTACAGTCCTCCCCTTTTGTCTGTTCTCTTCCGTACTGTTCCCCACTTTTTTATATATATGTAAGCCATATTTTCTCCATTCTGTTATTTTGAATGTTTTCTTTGTATAATTACTGTCTTTCAGCTGAATAGCAGCGCATGTGCTGCTGTTTGAAACACAATAAAGGGGAAAAAGAGCATCAGTTGCTGTCTGTAGGGCATTTTATATCACTGGGTAGATGATCAGAACTCTTGGTTGCAACATTGTGAACCCCTGTTTGGTACTACAGACAACCTAAATGTGACGCAACAGACGTTTTTTCTGGTATTGTAATTATATAAATCATTCTTCCTTTGAAGTACAGTGAATTATTTACTACAAAATTTCATTCGGGAATAAATATACTCTGAAGCGGATGGACTGCTACTCACACGGCGAGCACCAGACAGGCACGACGAAAAGGGTGTTCACATAAGTTTTCGGACAAAGTTTTCACCTGAAATGAAGCAAAGTGCTCACCCACATTCATACAATCATTCACACAAAATTCACGCATGCATGACCGCTATCTCCGTCTGTTATACCCGGAATCTTTTTTACAGAGGAAGGAAGTGCAATGAATAACTATCAGCGAGAGGAATTTAGGGCATGGAGATGCTGCACCAGCAATCAACGCGGTCATGTAGCCTTGTGTTATGCAGGGACGAGACCTTTGATACAGTGTGGCTCGCATGTCGGCATGTTTGAGATTTGGAAGGCAATGAAAAACACAGGAAAAGAGGGAAGGAAAAGATACTGAGTAAATTAAAACTTCAGAGGACAGTAACAAAGGAAAACATCACTGGTTTGTGGGAATAGAAGAAAAGGCGTTAGGCAAAATCAAACAATGGGGGGTGTCCAGGTTGGAATATCAACAACAATCGCCAGTTCTGGCAACAGCAACCGGTGACGGCGGTCATGTGTGCTTGAGTTTTGTGTGTATGGTTGTATGAACGTGTGTTTGTGTTTTCCTTCGTTTTTGAAGAGGGGTTTGGCCGATAACTATTGTGAACACACTTTGTGTTATGTCTTTATGCTGCTCTGCGTGTCTTCTTTACGGTAAGTAGCAATCTATTCTTCTCACTTTTCTCAAAATTGTTGATATTCCAATCTGTATTTTCCCTTGTATTGTCTGATACACTGCGAAGCAGTAGTCAAAATGCCTAACTTCGTATACAGACATCTTCAAGCTGACCGTTGGTGAGTACCACATCGTATTCTTACAGCACGATTTTGAGCAATGAATATATTATTTCATTAAGATAAATTACCCAAGAGCATTATTCCATAAGCCAAAACTGAATGGAAATATGAAAAACATGTCAAAGCACTGATCTGACTGATCATAAGATTTTCAATGATTCCAAGTGCGAATGTGGCTGAATAAAGTTTGTTTTAGGAGATCAGAAGCGAGCTTTATTCAGTTTAAATCCCATTAATATGAACACTATGCTTTACGCTTCTCGTTGGAGTACTACCTCTAGATGTAAGAAAGTAAATATCTTGTGCCTTTTCGAGATCAAGGGTGAGATCATTTGCAGAAAAAACAAGTCTATGATACTTTTAAGAACACTGTTTATCATACCTTTTTTTTCTGTATGTATGTATGCATGGATAGATTATAATACTAGTGTCCTCAGAAAGAACTAATTCTGGTGAAGACACATATCTACAACATCATTTGCTGATGAAACTAAACCACCTCTGCTCTCCCTGTGTATGAAAGAGTAAACATTATGACTCCCGTCACCTCGCAGCATTGACCCCTCAGGGGACTCAGCATTTATGTGCTGGGTACGGGCTTGGCGAACCCGGGGTCCCCGAGCTGTGGACTGGTGTGCGCCGCCAGTCCTCTGACACCGTAAGCTCTGGGCATGCTTCAGCGACCACCGTGTGGCGCAACGGTGGAACGTTGTGTGTCGCAGGGACCGGGGATCTTGGCTTGATTGCCTGGATCGCGAGGATGGTACATACCTCTCTAAAAAACCCGTCAATCTTAAGGTGTGCTGCGCGCCGATAAGATGCATGGCTGTTGAGGTGGAACAGTCGCTAGCGGGCGACCTCTGAGGAACCTGCCGCACCTCAGTTGTATAAGGCTTACCCAGGCACGCGGGGCTCTGTCTGGGCTGACGTTTCGTTCCCTAGCTGCTCGTGGGACGCACATGGCAACCACGTATTTCCCTTCACCAACTTCGCAATCAGCCAAGCGCATGAGGGAGGCTAGTCCTCCAGATATGCAGATGGAAAAGAGTAACAGGGCTCATGGAGTCGTAAATGACAATGTTTAAATCGTGATTAAGAGGAAGGAGGGCTCATTTGAAAAAGTGTCTCCTTTCTACATACATAAAGGTTTAGAAGGACTCGCAGGTACACTGAAATCTATCAAACGCCTGAGGAATGGTACCCTGTTAGTTGAGACTACTAGGGCATCGCAAGTGGAGCTGCTTCGGAAGTCACCCAAGTTAGGCGAGTATGATATTACTGTCGAGTTGCACAATTCCCTCAACTCCAGTAAAGGCGTTGTCACCTGCCGTGATTTAATGGATATCGATGTCGACGAGCTGAAGCAAGAATGGGCAACACAGGGGATTGTAGACGTGGAACAAAGGACACGTAGGAATAATGGAGTTATTGAGAAATCTGCCACTTTCATTGTGACTTTCAATTCGCCTGTCTTACCTGAATACGTTCTGGCTGGTTTCCTCCGACTTAGGGTTCGGCCTTATATACCTAACCGTATGCGCTGTTTCAAATGTCAGCGATTTGGCCATACGACAATGAGTTGTGGGGGTGAACCAACCTGCGGTATCTGTGGCAAGGCAGCTCATGAAGCTGGGACCAACTGCACATCTCCAGCGCTGTGTATAAACTGCTCTGGGAGCCATCCCGTCTGGAGCAGAGACTGCCCCGTCTTTGCGGAAGAACGAAAAATTCAGGAGATCAAGGTGACAAAGAGGCTACCCTATGCGGAAGCCAAAAAAGAGTATAGGGCTACAAAACCCCCTGTCTTTGCCACGTCCTATGCCTCCTTGGTGCACAACCGTGCGTCGCGAGTAGACGCTTCGACGCAGACCATGTCCAGCGTCGCAGTATCCTCCACCAATACCTGTACCTGTGTTTGTACCTGCCAGAGCACTCCCACTAACGATATAGCTATTCAGGCTGCTCCGCCTGCACCCACCGCTATTGCAGAGAAAGCTCCAGTGAAACCTTCGAAGGCCCTCCAGAAACAGAGTGCCTCTCCACTTCCCCCATCCCCAGCTTCCACAAAGAAAACGGGACCAGGGAAAGGGGCACGGCGTTTGACGTCACACCTGCCAAAGGCACCATCGGATGTCGTCATGGCATCCCTGACTGATGAGGAGGACATCGTCATGGATTTTGATACCTCTTCCCCAGAACCTGGCAGCCCCTCTGCTGCCACTCGCTCTACAAGTGCCTCACCAGCGCGGCGCAAAGACAGGGGGGAATCTAAACCGAAACGCTGATATGGCTCCCATACTTCAGTGGAATCTGAATGGAGTCAGACCTCGCCTTGCAGAATTGCGGCTGCTAGTACAGGCAAACCCCATTTGCATCTCTTTGCAAGAGACACATTTTAAAGAGACTGACACGCCTGTACTTACGGGATATCACATGTACAGGAAAGACGACCTGACTGGTAATAGGGCTCAGGGTGGGGTGGCAGTGTTCATTAAGGACACATTCCACTCCTCACCTGTGACCTTAACCACGACGCTACAAGCGGTTGCAGCTCGGATCCTGGCCCAGGTTCATGTTACAGTGTGCTCCTTGTATTTACCACCCACTGATCTCCTTGACAGTGAAGCCCTTTCACGGCTCATTGATCAGCTGCCCCGTCCCTTCCTCATTTTAGGAGACTTTAATGCTCATAATGCATTATGGGGTTCCAACAAAACCTGCCCCAGAGGCCAGATGATTGAGCAGTTGCTCAGGACTTCCGACGTCATACTGCTGAATACAGGTCAGGCCACGCATTTTAGCACCGCTTCAGGTTCGTCTTCTGCCATAGACCTCTCTATTTGTTCGCCTGTGCTTGCGGACATTGCTCAGTGGGTCGTCGACGACGACCTTCATGGCAGCGACCATTACCCTATCTGGCTCCATCTGCCAGTTGAAATGGGTCGTGTCGCACAGCCGCCGAAATGGTTGTTCCGGAAGGGAAACTGGACGCTCTACCGGCAGTTGGCTGTTTTTGAACGATGTGAAGGCGTCCAGGATTGGGTGGATCACATTACGGCGGTGATGCACCATGCCGCTGATGTATCCATACCAAAGTCAAAGGGAACACCTGTGAGGCAGCCTGTCCCTTGGTGGAATGACGACTGTCGTACCGCCATCAGAGACAGGCGGGCGGCTTTGAGGAGATTCCGTCGGTGCCCCACTGCTGCGCATCTGACAACTTTCCGGATAGCACGGGCGCGGGCGAGGAAAATCGTTCAGGAGAGTAAACGGAGGTCTTGGCGTGAGTTCCTGAACTCCATCAATAGGTCCACATCTTCAAGCAAAGTATGGGAAGCCATTAGGAGGATCTCAAGGCGATACTCTCGACCGCCACTAGCCGCTGTACGTGAGCGGGGGTGTCTCCTAACATCTCCGAGAGACATCGCCCGGGCGTTGGCAGAATCTTTTCAAACTATTACGGCCGATTCTAGCCAGGACCCCGAATTTCTGCGCTATCGGGGTACACAGGAGAGGGCTGGTTTTGATTTCCATTCACAGAACACTGAGGAATACAACCAGCCTTTCTCTTTGTGGGAGTTGGACTCTGCACTGTCCATATCTCGGGATACCGCACCTGGTCCAGACCTGATATCGTATAGCATGCTGCAGCAGTTGGATCTGCGGTCAAAGGAAGTCCTCCTTCAACTTTTTAATGAAATTTGGAAGACAGGCGACTTTCCTAGCTCGTGGAAAGAATCGATTTTAATTCCGCTTTTAAAACCAGGGAAGGATCGGACCGAACCCAGTAGCTACCGTAGCATTAGTCTCACGAGCTGCGTCGGAAAGACATTTGAGCGTATGGTCAATAGGCGCCTGGTGTGGGTTCTCGAATCTAGATCCTTACTTACCCGCTGCCAGTGTGGATTCAGGAGGTATCATTCCACCCTAGATAACCTGATCCTACTCGAAACAGCGATACAAGCTGCTTTCCTACGTAAGCAACACCTTATCGGGGTTTTCTTCGACCTGGAGAAGGCGTACGATACTACCTGGAGGCATACCATTTTGCGGCAGCTTTATGAGTGGGGTTTCCGTGGGCGTTTACCCACACTCATCCGATCCTTTCTGTCGGACAGGTATTTTAAGTATAAGGTTGGGAATGTCCTGTCTGACCGTTTTAAGCAGGAGAACGGTGTCCCTCAAGGAAGTGTCCTCAGTGTGACAGCTTTCGCAATTGCCATCAATAGTATTGCGTCCACAGTACGACGGCCCGTGCAGTGCTCCTTGTTTGTGGACGATTTCTCCATTTTCTGTGCGTCTTCCTCCGTCACAGCTGCTACACGCCAATTACAGCTGACACTCGTGCGATTGGAGAAATGGTCTAAGACCACGGGCTTTAAATTCTCTTTGGAGAAGACCATTTGTGTAGATTTTAACCGTTCCCGTTCTCTTTTTAATCTCCCTGTTTTAAAACTAGGAGACACTGTTCTCCCCTTTATGGAGAAAGTGAAATATCTCGGGCTTATTTTTGATGAGAAGCTCACATGGTTGCCACACTTAAAGGATCTAAAGGTCCGCTGTTTCAAGGCTTTAAACGTCCTTAAATGCGTCAGTCATAGATCCTGGGGCGCTGACAGGGCACGTCTGCTCCAACTTTATAAGGCCTTTGTGCGACCTCGACTGGAATACGGATGTCAAGCTTATGGCTCTGCAAGACCTTCCTACCTCAAAATGTTGGATGTGATTCACCATGAGGGTATTAGGCTTTCAACGGGGGCTTATCGCACGACTCCGGTTGCTAGTCTGTGTGTCGAGGCGGGAGAGCCTCCGCTGTCCATTCGGCGTCTTCTCCTCGTGGTACGGCACGCGTACAGGGCCAAGTCCACTCCTCTTTCATTGGCGTCCGACACTTTTTCCCAGCCGGCACTGGCACGTCTCTTCCGCCACCGTCCGGCGGCAACAAAGCCGTTTGGCATCCGTGCAAAGGAGAGTCTCGAGTCGGTACACCTGGAGGGCATTAAGGTCCTCCACCAGGAATGGAGTAGGGGATCTCCCTGGCGACTACAAAGGCCAAGATTACTTCTTGATCTGGCTGCTTACAGGAAGTATTGTACCCCGGACCACCTTTTTAAAATTAAACTTACTGAGATTTTAGAACGCCATTCCGATTTTACTACTGTTTACACGGATGGTTCTAAACAGGGGGATTTTATGGGCTGCTCTGCTGTGTTTCCCGATGCTGTCCATCGGATAGGGCTCCCAGAGCAGTTCTCAGTTTACTATGCAGAACTGTTTGCCATTCTGCAAGCATTAGAGCATATGCGCCGACATCGTGGCACGAAATTCATCATCTGCTCCGATTCCCAAAGTGCTCTACACGCTCTTGAACAGATGTACCCAGCAGATCGGATGGTGCAAGAGGTGCAGGACGCACTCCTGCTCTTGCAACAGCAGGGTAAGGATGTGATTTTCTGCTGGGTTCCAGGGCACATAGAGATTCCTGGAAATGAATTTGCAGATGCGGCTGCCAAGGAGGCTTGCTCCATCACACCTCCTGCTCGCTGTTCCGTCCCCCTGCAGGCCATTACGTCTTTCGTGACTCGGAAGGTCATGCGTTGGTGGGAGGCTCAGTGGCTGGACGTGAGGGATAATAAGTTGCGAGCGGTGAAGGATTCTGTCCGACCGTGGCTTACCTCCTTCCGACAACGACGAGCTGAGGAAGTAGCCCTTACACGGCTTAGAATAGGACATTGTCCATTGACACATGGTTTTCTGTTACGTCGTGAGGAGCCACCAACGTGTCAGACATGTGGGACACAGCTGTCGACACGACATATTTTAACTGAGTGTGTTTTATATGCGGGTTTGAGGGAAGATTTAAGTTTCCCACCAGACCTGCCCTCTATTTTAACTAATAATGAGGCGAGTGTGGCTAGAGTTTTACGTTTTTGTGTGATGTCTGGACTTCTTCCCAAAATATTGGGATTGAGATCTTAATGTGCTGTCCAGTGGTTTGGTCACCCATTATTTTTAAGTGGTCACTCAGCCACCGTTACTTCCTTTTCCCTGTTTGTACTGCTCTTTTATTTTTAGTTTTATCTCCCTGTTTTGATGTGCTGTGTCCAATCTTGCAATTTGAACAATACCACTTCTCTCACGATTCGGCTCTGAATTGAACTTTTGGGAACGGGCGCTGATAACCTCGCTGTTGTGCGCCCTAAAACACTAATCATCATCATCATCATCATCGCAGCATTGAAAATCAAGTCTCACATAGTGAACTTTCTAAGAGCAGAACAATATACACAACAACATGGGCCACCACTTCAAAGAGAAGAAAAACCAGCTTCGCATAGTCGTGCAAGTAAGTCCCAAATGGCTTTCCACATTTTGTGACCATGAATTATCTGAAGCGACACTGCTTTGTTTTTCAATACTCAATCCTACATAATTAAGAGTAAGAATTTCCTCCAGCGTTACATAATTGCTTTTGTCAGATTTACGAATTACGTTGAGTACTAATAGTCTCCTGTAGTCAGAAACAAACTGACGAGTATCTGGGCTATTGATTCATCCAACACGAATCGAATGCTACTTAAAAATATATTTGTTGTTCTGAGGGCATTTGTAAGTGGGAAGAAATTTCAGTACGGATGCAGAAGACTGAGCCTCAACTGACGTTACACAAAAGCGTAAAACATTTGAAATATTTATATGGAAACCAACAAATACAGTCTTCTTATTGGAGTCCACAACTCTTGAACCTTGACGTAATGGAGACATTGCAAGTACTTTCACGTACTTCTGTATATCCAACAAAAAATCTTCCAGATCTAAAGTAATGAACTATCAAGCGTTTGCTTCCACTGATTCTGGATAAGGCTCCTGGAATTCATCATACCAAATAGGCGGTTGAATATGTGAATAAATCTGATTGTTGCAGATACAGGTCACAGCAATCTGCTACGGAACTGCTGAGCAGTTGCCCTGATGACCTTGCTTTCGTTTTATTATTGACGAAATGAAAGTGGCTACTTGTAAAGCTGTTGCCTAAAAATGGAACTCTTCTTTTATCTGCACTTTATGAAGTAATGATATCGCCTTGCTCGTCCCACAAGTGTTCCATTTCTCCCAAAGAGCTTCTTATGAGTTTCAACAGATGTGCAGTATCTAATGTAAATGCCACTTCATAGTTGACACATTCAAAAATGTTGTCTTCAGATCATGAGGGCTGAGACTGCACCCTAAGCATTTGGTAACTGATAGATTAGTGGCACAGCCATCAAAACATAGACACTGCACCCGAATGGCACTGGCATTGTCAAGGCTGATGCGCTGTTGCACTAAGTTAGCTTTCTGCTTCCCAGTTATCCCAGAAGTAAAAAAGTACCCCACTGTAAGTTTCCAAGAGCCTTGAATAGCAACCAGCATCAGTAAAAATGTCCCTTTAGCTGCAAGTAAATCATCCACAGCCGGGCAGAGTGGCCGATCGGTTCTAGGTGCTACAGTCTGGCACCGCGCGACCGCTACGGTCGCAGGTTCGGATCCTGCCTCGGGCATGGATGTGTATGATGTCCTTAGGTTACTTAGGTTTAAGTAGTTCTAAGTTCTAGGGGACTGATGACCTCAGCAGTTAAGTCCCATAGTGCTCAGAGCCATTTGAACCATTTTGAACCAAATCATCAACAGCAATAGAGAACCTCATATCAACATAGCTAATAGTATTGAGCACAATCCAACTCAATGTGTTGCCTTATTGTGATCTCACTAGCTAACAAGCTGCAGAGAATGACATTACTGGATCCCCGATGGAAAGCTTTTGATATAATTATGGCAAAAGCCTCTGAGGTAAAAGCCAGGTGCACCACCCATTCACTGGACCATCTTGCTATTGTTCTAGGAAGTGGCATGCATATGCTAAAGCAGCATCTAACACAGTTTTATACGCTTAGCGAGTAACAATGCAAACGAGGACAAACGAACGGAGTTTAGATTGGTACGATTTTGGCACACTCTGACAGGTAGGCTCTACCTTTTTCCCACGGAGCCCATTCCAGTAAAAATGCCGCAGTCCCCTGACGTCATTGTGAGGCTGCGTAGTGCAGTGCAGCAGTGTGATTATAAGGGAAATGCGGCGTACCACAGACGCTATGAGGTGTTACTCGTTCATTTTACTTTCTGTTTTGTAGAATACACAGTCAGACAAATCAAATCAAGTGATATGACAGATGAATTACACATTAGAATCACATAAATGACAATCAAAATAAAAAATAACTCACTCGTTAGATAAAATAGCAGATTTTAATGTAAACTGTTCGCCATTTCTATTGCCTTTTACCAGATGAAAATGCAGTCGGTAGCTGTTTCCGCCTTATGGTACATCTCTTCGTGGCTTTCAACTTCGCTTTTTCATTCAGATACATAATATAAACGCTCTTCTTCTTTAATAAAGAACAGCAACTGTGTCATGAACCACAGGACACTTTTGTTTCAAAATAGAGGACAGAGATTTTACACTTTTGACTAGCAAAATCCATTTCCATAAAAAAACAGAAAATTTTTCTTCAAACTGCAATACTTTGTTCGTGCATGCTGACGTTGGAGAATAAATACCACCACGAGATATAACTGATATCCACTCTGTATTAGTCTCTCCTACATCACTTTTTGCTGCTGGTATACCTAGTGATTTATCATCGTTTAGGCACTTAAATGGGGACAGCGAATCTGAGTCTAAGCCACAGTGAGAAGATTCTTCGTTTAATTCTCCAGTAACCGGCGATTATCTGGAAGCAGAAGTAGCACTTGCGTTACCCGTCATTATAAGGAGACGCACTCTGTTCCTTGCTTCTAGTGGCGTAGCGCTATTACGAAGTTCACGAAGTACACGAAGTGTACTCTCAAAAAATAATTTTAGAAGAAGTTTTGATTGGTTTGAAAGTTAATATGTAGCTGAGTTTCATTCTTTTCAGGCTTTCGAAAAGACCAAAGAAAAATTGTATTGACTTAAAGAAACCATTTTCGCATTGCTGAACAAACGGTCAAAGAATCTTTGTAATGTATTCTCCTGAATTGCGAGATTCATTCGAATTCCCCATGACATTTATAAAGGCACATTTGCATGCCGAGCGTGAGTTTCCTCGGAAACGCGAGATATTAATTAAATAAATAATCAGTGACAAGTAAATAAAGCCTATGGCACACAACTGCAGCGCTGTGTCGCTGATAAAACAAAAGCACATTTTCGTTACTCGTATGTTTGATTAAAAAAGGAGAGCTCTGGTTGAAGTGGGGCGAGAAGCACGTATTTTAGTTTATTGTCTGGCACACCGCCATATTTCATATTATAGAAAATTACTGCGAGTTGCAACCATACTAGGCACTCGATTCTGAAAAGAATTTATATTTATAAAAGTAAGTAGGATTGTGAACAGTAGGCTTATTCATTGAATATATATATGATTTAACTAACTGTGTAATTTTTTGTTAGTAGACAATCACCTCTGTACGACGTTTTGGCATGGCTGGCAAATTATTGTAATATTGAGATTTAGTTTATGAGTCCGCACCTACCGCAGCAGTCTTTGGAAACGATTTAATTACGAAGTCCGATTATTTCAGTTTTATTTCACGGTCAACTACGAGTAACATTGCCTTTACGAAAAAGCCATTGTCAAGCGTCTGATACCGAATAATCAAAACCTGACGACTCATAGGAGAGCCAATCATACAGATAAAAATAATTAATATTTCATTTTATTTTATTTTATTTTATTAATTTTATATTGGCGACTGCGTGTCGGACTTGTTATTTTGTCATTTGTTACATTGTTCTCTTTGTTTCATGTGAAAAATCAACCTTCTGGACCTGGACTTGACTATATGAGAAATAAAAAAATCAGAAGATATTTGCCAATTATAAAATTTTGCGGGAAGCCGCAAAGAAGCTTCCAGCAAAATAAGGTAAGACGCAGCATCTTTGCATTAGCAGGCTTGACCAGACGTATAATTCAGTGTATTAGCTTTTCAGTAAAATTCTGTAGTGTTTCTTTTCCGCATAACAGTTTCAGTGATAAATTCCATTCTCAGTATTTTTCCTTAAACAATTACGTATGCAACAATACCAATACACGAGTGTACAATATGGCCGACTTCTGTACGATATCATGTAACATGGCCAGCAGCCATTACCAATAATCTCAAATTCAGTTTATATTTTTAAATTAACAGACAGCCATTGTTGCTACGACCGATTCATGCTCAAATGCATTTTATTTTAAAACCAGTGTCAAACATTAATTTCTTGAAATATATATCACGTGTGGCATGGTAATAACTAGAAAACAATACGCAAAAATGGAACAGCAAAGACGTACTATTCAGACGCAATCCGACTCGGACGAGAGACAAAGGTTAGAAAATGACTTTACGACAGCAACCGGTAGTGACGATTCATCAAACATTGAGGCAAGTGTTGACGAAAATTTTGACAATAGGCCTTCCACCACAAAAACTTCAAAGTCTCAATCAGAGCCCATGTTAATGCATGACGTCACGTCTAATGACGCGGCGGGGGCAGAGACCTTGCAAACAGTAAACATTGCCAACATGTTACAAGTGCTAATGAAACAGAACGCGGAAAACATGGCAACCTTAAAGACACAAAATGACGAAATTAAATCTGACCTCATAGCAATCAAGGCATGTAATGACACTTTGTGTAAACGTGTGGAACTTATAGACGCCACACTGACCAAACAGATGACTGAACTCAGTACGAAATTTTCCAAGCTTAATACGAGACAAGAAAAGACTACAAATGACGTAGCACTTTTACAGACACAATTAAAAAACCTTAATGTCACGTGTGAAGCTCTTACTGAACAAATTCAAACATATCCTTCAGTACACGACAACCTTGAAAAACGAATTACTGACGTGCAGAATAAATTTGACGATGTTGAACAACACCTGACTGACATCTTACAATCTGATGCCACAGCTCATTTTCAAAATATTAATAAAGAATTTCATGATTGGGTAGAGAACAAAGACAAACATTTTGATAGATGCATACGTGAAAATTTACCAACAATTGTGCACAACTCCGTAGCGGAATACATCACTAATAACAAACAGCTGATTAGTGACGCAGTACAATCCGTCACTGCACCCATGAGACAATTCACCGATCAACCACAGTCTGAATGTAACGAAAATATCAGTCAAAATGTACAGTTCAGAAATCAATATACATTCGAGTATGACGCACACATACCGCACACAACATACACACAAGAACAAAACACACTACGACAACAACACATACCACAACGTGCAAACACAAACACAAGCTATTATCATGGTAAACTACAGCAACATTATCGTAATTACTCGCCAGTTGAGCATTGCAGTAATTACAGTGGTACAAATCCATATCATAATGCAAAGGAAGAAGAAAGCTTAATGAAACACAGGCAATTTCAAATTTTTATCCCAGAAAAACGAACCATTCATCCGGTGATTTTTCTTAAATCTTTTAGTAACGCATTTCCACGTACTTGGAGTGACCGGAAAAAGATTTCATATATTGTCGGTTACATCCAAGGCGATGCAGCTGTCTGGGCATACAGTCAAGCTGACGTATGTACCACGTACAGTGAGTTTGAGCGTGCTTTTCTGAACAAATTCTGGTCGCAATCCGTCCACGAGCGACTCAGAAGACAAATCTTAGAACCTGAAACTTTTAACAGTAAAAATGGTAACTTACGCAGATATTTTGAAAAATACTTGAACATGGGACATTTTTTAGACGAACCAGTCGCAACACGTGATATACTCCGAGCGTTGAAGGCCAAATTGCCTTTCAACATTAAAGAAAAACTCCTACATATCCCGGATGACGATTCAGATTATTTTTTAACAGCTTTAGATTCGGTTGACATGTTACTTGAAGATCAGCGCTTCGCGCGGCAAAACAGCAGCCACAATGTTTACACTAGTGGTATGCAAAACATGCAGGCTTGCCAACACAATTCTGGCGCGCCCACAGTTGGATACGCGGTACAGCAAAAACAGCAAACTCACATGCCGTCTCAATACGGAAATCAAAATCAACATGCGTATTCCAATACAAACAACAATTACAACAGTAATAACACTTCATGCGGCAATCCATACAAAAGGCACCGCGGTAATCACAACAACGGTAACAACGGATACAAATGTAACAACAAAAACACAAACAGAAATAGAAATAATAATAACTACGAGCCAAGACAGCATCAAGGCTGGACTCGTAGCGATCAATACTTTCATTCAAACACTGCTTTACCACAGCAGCCACCAGGACAAAATTGGAGCATACCTTACGACCGACAGGTAAGTTATAATGCGCAACAGCAACAACAACCGCAAAAGTTTGGAGATCATAATAGGCAATATCCGAATGTGAATATAATAGAAATGACACCTGATGCACAACCCCAATCTGTGTCAGTACCTAGTACAAATGATAATCCAACAAACTAGAAACAGTCACTACTTTGCCCCAGGTCGTGGCTGAAGAATTCTTGGGGCGCGACTTCAATGTTAATCAGTTATTTGACACCACACTTCAACAACAGAATAATGATATGCCGAGTAATTCTAAACAAAAACTACCTGTTTTATTTATAAGATACAACCACAATAACAATATATCAGATGAACTTTTACAAGACAGTACACAATGTCGTTTAAACACAAATGAAATTGTTTTAGCATCCACTACTGGTGTAGTAGGTGGGATTCCAACTACTATTATCCTAGATACAGGTGCAGCTGTGAGCGTTTTATCTTTTAATTTTTATAAAAAGATGTGTGAATTGAAACCTGTGCCTGAGTTTCCTGCCAAAAACTGTAAAATAACTACTGCACTAGGTAATAAGTCATGTAGGGTTACGAAGCAAGTTTTTGTAAACGTTAAAATAGGTAATGGAACCGTACAATGGCCATTCCTGGTTGTACAAAACCTTGTGACAAATTGCATATTAGGAATAGATATTATGAGCGAGAAGGACTGCATTGTAGACTTCTCCAAAGGTAAATGTATTTTAAATGATAAAAGCAGGGTAATTATTATTGATTTGGACAGGAGAACTCTAAAGCATGACAAACACTGTACAGGGTACAAGGTTCAGTTAGCACTTGACAAAGACATTCAAGACATGCAAACACGCTCATCTGACGCAGAGCTATTGGACTTGAAAACATTGCTTGATCATAAGATAAGTGAAGCTACAGCTCTCAGTGTACATGAACGTATAAAACTACAGGAAGTGTTATCCAAATATTTACAAGTTTTTACCAAACGATTAGGTGTTATCAACACGTATGTGTACAAGATTGAAGTTAAGCCTCACAAGATCTTCTACCATAAGACATATAACGTACCGTTATCTCAACGACCTGCTGTGTGGCAAGAATTAAAACAAATGTTAGACTGGAAGGTCATTGAACCATCCACCTCACCTTATTGTAGTCCTCTACTTGTTGTCAAAAAATCAAATGGAAGCATTAGGTTAGTGTTAGACGCACGAGCTATTAATGAAATAATTTTACCGGTTCACACAAAACCTGAAAATTTAGAAGAGCAATTACAGAAATTTCTAGATGCAAAATATTTTTCCACAATAGATCTCGCTAATTCGTTTTGGCAGGTGGGTATCACTCCTGATTCTCGGAAATATACTGCATTTATGTTCGGGGGGCGAACCTATCAGTTTTGTGTTCTACCCTTCGGACTGAATGTCAGCTCTGGGGTATTCATTACAGCCCTGGATACCGTGCTTGGCGACGATTTAGTTGAGACAGTCACACACTATGTAGATGATATACTGATAGCTACACAATCCTGGAATGAACACGTTGACACACTTCAAAGAATTTTAGAAAAATTTGCACAAGCTGGAGTCACAGCCAACCTAAGAAAATCAAAATTTGGTTGCAGTGAGATAAAGTATTTAGGACATATCATTAATTCACAGGGCATACGTCCGGATCCCAGTAAATTAGATGCTATCAGAAACTTTCCTAGCCCTCGAACTAAAAAGCAGTTAAAATCATTCCTTGGGCTATGTTCATTTTTCAGACGTTTTTTGCCACAACCACTTTTGAACAGTAAACATCTGCTAAATCTACTCAGAAAGAATCAAGTTTGGATCTGGTCGGAACAGTGCCAGAATGACTTTAATACAATTAAACATGCTTTAGTGAATGCTAACATTTTGAGCCATCCAGATTTCAATTTAGATTTTTGTATGACTTGTGACGCTTCACGTACTGGCTTTGGCTGTTGCTTATTTCAAGTTGTAAAGAATAAAGAGGAGGAACAGATAAGAATTATTGGGTTTGCGAGTCGCACTCTAACTGAATGTGAGCGTACATACTCCACTACTGAGTTAGAAACACTTTCCATAGTATGGGCATTCAAGAAATTCAATTATTATTTATTTGGAAAACATACGGTAATTTACACCGATCACCAGGCCCTGACATTTTTGTTAACTTGTAAACTTGTACATCCTAGACTATCACGATGGGCAGTTACACTTCAGAACTACTCTTTTGAAATTAAGTACATAAGAGGTAAGGACAACACCATTGCAGACACTTTGTCTAGACTTCCACAAGGTATGAATGATACCAACAGTGACTTAGAAAATATAAATGACTACAGGATTCTCTTAATGCAAGACAAGCAGTATCACCAGTATTATATTGATATGTGCAGAAACATGGCTGAATTACAAAAATCTGATCCTCACTGGTATAAGATAATAACATTACTGGTAGAAAAACACAATCATCCTTTGACTAAGTATTACAAGTTACACAATGATGTGTTATTTTACCGCCGACATCCAAATGCTACTAACTGGTGTGTATGCATTCCCATAGAGTCTGAACGTAATCTAATTTGGCACACACACTTAGTTTGGGGTCATTATGGGACGAAAAAGTGTTTGGCAAAGCTCAGTACATACTGTTATTTTAGCAATATGAGAAGAAAAATTTATAGGGAACTAAAAACATGTGTCATATGTCAAAAATCAAAACCTCAGAATTTATCCACAAAAACAGATTTACATTCTATTTTACCTAGTAAACCCCTGGAAATTCTGTGTACTGACATCAGTGGACCGCATCCAGCAAGCTCTGGAGGCGTCAAATATATCTTAGCTTTTTACGATATATTTTCTAAACATGTAGAACTTTATGCTTTAAAATCCGCCACTGCAAATGCTATAATACGAAGATTCTCAAGTGATTACCTGACGCACGTGGGAAAACCTAAAGCAATTCAGTCAGATAATGCAGCATACTACTCTGGGTACAAATGGAGAAATTTCTTGAAGGACAATAACATTAAAAGTATATTTATTTCGAGGTTTAGTCCACAATGTAACGCGACTGAGAGACTTTTCCGAGAATTAAATCGATTCATGAGGACCTATATTTCATCAAAACATACTAATTGGGTGTCCTACCTAAGTCTTTTCGAAGACGTACACCATAACTTAAATATTTACGATACGAATTACACACTTAACGAGATCATGTTCAATTGCAAACAGAACGATCAGTGGATAGAACCATTACCTAAGTTGTCAGACAAGGAAATCACACCTGAACAGAAAATAAAAGAAGTATTGACTACATTGACACATCATGCACAAATACGAAACAAACATCACAGAAACATAATAAAAAGAAAACAAAAATTCGAGGTAGGAATGCTTGTACTACTTCGTACTCATCATAAATCTGTAGCACTCAAACGACGCAATGCTAAGTGGCGTCTGCTATATGAAGGACCTTATATAATTGTTAACATACCGCATCCTGGTGCGTATCTGTTACAACATCCTAGAACTGACAAAATTATTGGGCTATACGCACACCGAGATCTTAGAGCTTTTCATGCCAAATAATGTCAAAGTCATACCCATGAAAACATTGCTAAGCAACTCGCAAAACTCTGTTTGCTACAACACAGATAATAAGCAGTATAGAAATTTTCATTTCAGCGGTTCCAGTGACGCAGTTGAAGACAGAAGAACTTTTCTTTCAACGCCGCGGCACCACCGAGAAGACTGAATATTGAAGTAAAATTTATGATTACGTAGCAGTGAATGATATATAAATTTTTCACGGAACATTTGTGACTGTAGGTACCACTGACTTGGTATGACACCTGACGAACTGACAGACGTCATCTGTGAAGCGATCTTTTACTTTGAGAAATAGATTAGACGCACATCTCTCAACACAAAAAGCATCTATCAGTAGTCAAGGCCACACAGACACTATACACACACGCACAAAAACGCGAGGAATCGAACATTTTCTCTCTCTTACTATTTTGAATATTTATTGAGTAGCGAAAACGCCTGGTCTTGCCTACTGATGTAATGAATGTTGTGTCTAACCTATCTTAATTTCAGATGACATCACAAAAAACATCGATAATATCCCAGCAAAACCGCTAAAGAGGATGTAAATATCTGCAATTCATGTAATCAAATGTGACACAATGTAATAACCTATAGCTATGTAATGATGATGTAAACATGTTTATGTGCTACTGTATTATGTTTATGCTAAGAAAATATGTGACGTGTGTATGTATTATTACTTTTTTTTTTTAACTGATGTATCATGTAAGAATTTGAACAAAACGAGTGCCAAAAAGACATTGCATAGTGAACCTCTGTTCACGGACATTAACGAACATTTAGGTGAGCTATATTCAGCAAAAAACTGAAAATGTGAAGTGAATAATTCGTGCATCGTCTAGTGACATTACTACAGTACCCAACTTCAAGATGTTAACTGGATTAAATGGACACAAAGTGCCTGTCCAGAAAACAACACGACGGGTGGAAGAATTTTGGTTGGAACTTCAGGGAATGAAATGTTCTCGAAATGTGACGGACACTCTTACCTGGACTGTCCAAGGATCGACGCCAGCTATGTGCCTTCCGAGGTTCTGCAACCAAGCTTCCACGGAATGTAAAAAAAAACGAACTGCACGTGGACCAATTACTCGACGGGTTACGTCTGATCTGTAATAAGCAATGCTTTTACTCACAACGAACTGCATCACAACGACTATAATGGAAATAGGAAATGGACACGCTTATGTATTAATCACGTTGTTATACAACGATGTTACTGTGATCAAAAAACTTTACCACGACGATACTAACCTGTAAAAAATTATTGTGCAGCAGATGAATATGAACTCTGATAACGACACGATGTGTATAGGTCAACGCACCTGAAACAACAGAACATTTTTCGTTGAAGCATTTCATTGCAATGCTATGTAACTAAGAACATTCAACAATCTAAAGTTGTATTGTATTATAACAAATATTGTAATTTTAAAACTAAGTTACCTGTCATAGAATGTAGTCTTCATATGTAATCTTGGTGGAATATTTTCTTTGTGCAACGACTAAGAAATGCGCGCGCACACGAACAATATGAACTGCAATACTGTGCCGCGTGATCTAAATTTACGAAATAACGACAGTGCCGCAGTTACACAGACGCTTCTGCGCATGCGCGCACTCTATCTGCCAACATAAGAACTTTTACGGCGCACCCGCGTCATTCAAATTTTGTATATAATGTATATAATGTGTATAATGTAAGTCATGTAAATAGTTGTAGATAACTTAGATTTTCTTGTGCCTTTAGGTGAATTGCTCGCCTGCAGGTGTGTCCTTTCGCCTCGCAATTCAGGGGGCAATATAAAGGCACATTTGCATGCCGAGCGTGAGTTTCCTCGGAAACGCGAGATATTAATTAAATAAATAATCAGTGACAAATAAATAAAGCCTATGGCACACAACTGCAGCGCTGTGTCGCTGATAAAACAAAAGCACATTTTCGTTACTCGTATGTTTGATTAAAAAAGGAGAGCTCTGGGTGAAGTGGGGCGAGAAGCACGTATTTTAGTTTATTGTCTGGCACACCGCCATATTTCATATTATAGAAAATTACTGCGAGTTGCAACCATACTAGGCACTCGATTCTGAAAAGAAATTATATTTATAAAAGTAAGTAGGATTGTGAACAGTAGGCTTATTCATTGAATATATATATGATTTAACTAACTGTGTAATTTTTTGTTAGTAGACAATCACCTCTGTACGACGTTTTGGCATGGCTGGCAAATTATTGTAATATTGAGATTTAGTTTATGAGTCCGCACCTACCGCAGCAGTCTTTGGAAACGATTTAATTACGAAGTCCGATTATTTCAGTTTTATTTCACGGTCAACTACGAGTAACATTGCCTTTACGAAAAAGCCATTGTCAAGCGTCTGATACCGAATAATCAAAACCTGACGACTCATAGGAGAGCCAATCATACAGATAAAAATAATTAATATAATATTTTATAATATTTTATTTTATTTTATTAATTTTATACATTCATCTTTCGGAATGCTATAGCTCAAGACGTCAATGACGTCAGTAATGAGTTCAATATAATTATTTTCGATTTCCTTGTGAAGAACTATTTAAGGGCCTAAGCTATTAAGAAGATAGGCGTGCTCTCGTCCAGTTAGATTTAAGAGCGCTTCGGTAGTGCTGTGGGTTATTGCTAGGTAACTTTTTCATGTTTAATATGTTCTTGTATAGTTCCCTTAGTTGTTTTGGACCCATTAGGTAGCGTAAAATGGTTCAAATGACTCTGAGCACTATGGGACTCAATATCTGAGGTCATCAGTTCCCTAGAACTTAGCACTACTTAAACCTAACTAACTTAAGGACATCACACACATCCATGCCCGAGGTCGGATTCGAACCTGCTACCGTAGCGGTCGCGCGGTTCCAGACTGAAGTGCCTAGAACCGCTCTGCCACACCGGCCGGCTAGGTACCGTAACGAAATAGTTCCTCAATAAGTTTAACAGATGCGGTACATCGAAAATAACCAATACATTCCTGCTAGATTTACGAAATATGTTTTATATGTCCAAAGTTTTATATTTTTTCCACCTGTATCACATGTCACAGCTACAATATTTATTCCCGCGTCCTCAACTGACTTAATGATACTCTGAAGCAAAATACAAACATTGCTTCCAGTGCTTACACAACCCATGGATCATGAAAACTGGAACACTGGAATGTGGACCGATTTCTGTGTCCTCTGACGAATCGTAAAATACGCAGACATCAACATTCATTTACCCAAGAGTTAAAACTGCTAGTCTCTTCTAAGAAGTAAAAGTTTTGACTTAGCCTTCAATAAACTTGGGATATCTTCGAGAATGCCGGGTCCCTTTTAAAGTCCTTCGTTCATTGCTGAAGTCTTAGGCATTTTTCGTTTTTCAAATAAGCGTGTGCGTTTACCGATAGAGCTCTTAAAGTCAATGCATGAGTAACATCCCCTGAATTCCGTTTTAATTTTTTGCTTTCGTTCAACAGACATCTGTGCTGGTGTAAATCATTTTGACAACACTTTACTCACATTTCACAATTCTGCGTATTCTTCTTTTTTTCAGATGATATTTTTCTCCGCTTTCGAGAAAGAACACGGCGCCGAATATTTGTCTTACTTCATAAGTCTACATCGCTTTTCTTTAGTACTCCTTCTTTCTGTCCATTTAGATTTATTGAAAGTTAAATCTCCGCACTCAGCTTCTAAATCCTTGCTTGCTATTTTACTGGACCCACGAAAGAGCTCATTAGCTGTGGTCTGGTCGGCTTTCTTTCTTTTTTTCACTTGACGCAGTTTATAAGTCACCAAGGCTCATTTTTGCAAACGTCTTGCATAGCAGTGTTTTGCACGACTTCCAAATCTCTGAGGAATGAATATACTTTTATTACCGCTGGAATTATTTACTAAGCACTACACAGCTACATTAATTTCTCTTTATTAATCAAATAAGCAATAGACAAAGTCGATAAGATATCAGTAAAATATATCGATGCAATAGCTCATTTCGATAGAATTTAAAGATAAAAATTGAACCAATCAATAGATTTGGAATTCACAACATTCAGCATGTTATGCAGAGTCCCTGCCAACTGGGCTATAAGCCCCCTTCACTAAGACCTTCATTGTGCTTTAGAGCACCCAGGTTTGAGAGTTCAACCGCAAGTCTTACTATATTCTTACATTGGAATAGTTGACACATTTTGAGAATCTCCACCAGAAATCAAGCTATCGTATCTATTTATTTATTTCTTACACAATATAGCGAGTAATCCAGTACCTCCTGAAAAAAAGCATTAAATTTAAGTCAATTAATTTAATTTACAGTAATTTTTGAGTTATAATTATGTTGAGCGTTATTTATGAACTGAATTCTCATCTTTTCATCTGCATCGCTCTTACCTGTAATTTTTGCCGCATGCCAGGTTGGAATTTTTTGCGCTGGGGATTGTAATGGGTAGTAACTTCTTTCTTGAAGGTAACCCTAAAAGTTTTTTCTCAAATCTCGTTCATAATCTTCAGGCCGAAAATGAACTGGCCACACAAGTGAAATTTTCATTCTGTCCACGTGTTTCTATCGAACTATCCATTCAAGTTGCAAGTTCTCATCTTTGGGAAAACGGGGATAAATAAAGTCTGTCGTATTTCGAGTAACTATAGTTACTGACACGAAACGATTCATTTCCTCTGGACGTACACCACCACTCCCTCGTTCTGCCATATGCGCAGCCAAGAAAGCCCTGAAAGCGCCGTCAGGGCGCGCAGTGGTGTCTGAGAATTTTTGCTCGGTAGGCTCCGGAATGGCCTACCTCCTTTTACTGTATACCTTGTTTTCTGCAGCTTGTCGTTGCAACAGCCCCTTGTTCATTCCAGGTATGTTTTCCAGAGCACTAAGGTCACCTCCGTAAAAAAGATGTATTCTTCTCAGTTCTCAAAAAGTAGTTTTCTTCTCATTCGCCAATTCAGTCAGTTCTTCTTTAATTCTTTTCCTGAGTTCTTCATTTTTTTGCTAACAGAACACTGTTAGCCCTCTTAAAATTTTTACAGCTACTAACTCTTCATCGGTCTTTTCTCCCAAACTGAGACGCTGTAGCACCAAAGACGACACTTCACTGTCAGTCGCAATGGCAGGATATACACTCCTGGAAATGGAAAAAAGAACACATTGACACCGGTGTGTCAGACCCACCATACTTGCTCCGGACACTGCGAGAGGGCTGTACAAGCAATGATCACACGCACGGCACAGCGGACACACCAGGAACCGCGGTGTTGGCAGTCGAATCGCGCTAGCTGCGCAGCATTTGTGCACCGCCGCCGTCAGTGTCAGCCAGTTTGCCGTGGCATACGGAGCTCCATCGCAGTCTTTAACACTGGTAGCATGCCGCGACAGCGTGGACGTTATCCGTGTGTACAGTTGACGCACTTTGAGCGAGGGCGTATAGTGGGCATGCGGGAGGCCAGGTGGACGTACCGCCGAATTGCTCAACACGTGGGGCGTGAGGTCTCCACAGTACATCGATGTTGTCGCCAGTGGTCGGCGGAAGGTGCACGTGCCCGTCGACCTGGGACCGGACCGCAGCGACGCACTGATGCACGCCAAGACCGTAGGTTCCTACGCAGTGCCGTAGGGGACCGCACCGCCACTTCCCAGCAAATTAGGGACACTGTTGCTCCTGGGGTATCGGCGAGGACCATTCGCAACCGTCTCCATGAAGCTGGGCTACGGTCCCGCACACCGTTAGGCCGTCTTCCGCTCACGCCCCAACATCGTGCAGCCCGCCTCCAGTAGTGTCGCGACAGGCGTGAATGGAGGGACGAATGGAGACGTGTCGTCTTCAGCGATGAGAGTCGCTTCTGCCTTGGTGCCAATGATGGTCGTATGCGTGTTTGGCGCCGTGCAGGTGAGCGCCACAATCAGGACTGCATACGACTGAGGCACACAGGGCCAACACCCGGCATCATGGTGTGGGGAGCGATCTCCTACACTGGCCGTACACCACTGGTGATCGTCGAGGGGACACTGAATAGTGCACGGTACATCCAAACCGTCATCGAACCCATCGTTCTACCATTCCTAGACCGGCAAGGGAACTTGCTGTTCCAACAGGACAATGCACGTCCGCATGTATCTCGTGCCACCCAACGTGCTCTAGAAGGTGTAAGTCAACTACCCTGGCCAGCAAGATCTCCGGATCTGTCCCCCATTGAGCATGTTTGGGACTGGATGAAGCGTCGTCTCACGCGGTCTGCACGTACAGCACGAACGCTGGTCCAACTGAGGCGCCAGGTGGAAATGGCATGGCAAGCCGTTCCACAGGACTACATCCAGCTCTCTACGATCGTCTCCATGGGAGAATAGCAGCCTGCATTGCTGCGAAAGGTGGATATACACTGTACTAGTGCCGCCATTGTGCATGCTCTGTTGCCTGTGTCTATGTGCCTGTGGTTCTGTCAGTGTGATCATGTGATGTATCTGACCCCAGGAATGTGTCAATAAAGTTTCCCCTTCCTGGGACAATGAATTCACGGTGTTCTTATTTCAATTTCCAGGAGTGTATATCGACAAATTTACATCATCCTCCTGCTGCTACTGTCTTGGTGGTGGTGGTTGTGGTGGTAGTGGTTGTGGTGGTGGTGGTGGTGCTCTCTTCCTCTCATACTAAACAAAATGACAAAATAAAAATTGCTAAAAACAACTTTAATTAAAGGTGTTACATGTTACTAAACCTTCAAAAAATAGATCGTATGTAAATACGTATCAATTCTGGAATAAAGTACATAGCAACAACAATAATGGCTCATGGCCTTGCATAATGCTTTTATACACTAATTCTATAGAAGATGAATTCAGAACTGATATGTTACACTTAACTTTTGTAAGTGGGAAGAGCATTTTTACTAATATGCACAGTCGGAAGCGATGTTCAGTTCATGTCAACCTGCCGGCCGCGGTGGCCGAGCGGTTCCAGGTGCTTCAGTCTCGAACCGCGCGACCGCTACGGTCGCAGGTTCGAATCCTGCCTCGGGCATGGATATGTGTGATGTCCTTAGATTAGTTAGGTTTAAGTAGTTCAAAGTTCTAGGGGACTGATGACCTCAGATGTTAAGTCCCATAGTGCTCAGAGCCATTTGAACCATGTCAACCTGCTGAAAATACTGCGAAAATATTTTGCTAAATGTGGTTGGTTTATCTAAAGTCAAATGACAAAATAAAAAACACTACAATAAAAGTATACAGCGCAGCTATAATTCATGTACACAAAAAAAAGATATTGTTTGAACGGCTCCACTTACGGATGAAACGTGGTTCCTTTAAACTTAAGATTGCGATCGGATCGATTAGTACACACGTAAATTATGAAACAACTACGCCTCTACTCAGTCAAAGCACCAGGTGCTATTTCGGATATCCCCAGTGGGGATGGACGAAGGATTTTAAATGCAGAGAGGGTACTCTCGAAGATATCATACGTTCATTGAAGGCTAAGTAAAAAACTCGAAGATAGGCTATGTTTATTGAAGGTCCCACCAGAATGTTGAATGCAAGAATGCAAATTTGCAGGCATTGTGTTATACAGGTGCCGGATGTACGTTTGTGGGATCTATTACCGCGGCTGTTGCACTTGGACGGTTAATACTGTTTGTAGATGACACTGGAGTTGTCGTACGATGATGTCCGACATGTGAGGGATTGGAGACTGATCTGCTGATAGAGCAGGCCAAGGCGACAAAATCGACTCTCTATAGAGCATGTTGGGTTATAACAGCGGTATGCGGGCGAGCGTAATACTCCCCCTGAAACGCTGTTCATGAATGGTAGCACGACAGGTGGAATCACCAGACTGACGAGCAGTTTTGCAATTAGGGTGAGTGGGATAACCACGAGAGTGCCTCTGCTGCCATACGTAACCGCACCCCAGTGCATCTCCAGGTGTAGATCCAGTGTGTCTAGCAGTCAGTCAGTTTGTTTTCAGGCACTTAACTGGCCTCCTTCTAACCAACAGATGGGCGTCATGCACAAAGACACAACCAGCCTTCACCAGAAAACACTACAGGCTTCCATCCTGGCTTCCAGTGAGTTCTCCCTTGACACCACCAAAATCGCAAAAGGCGTTGGATTGGGATCAGCGGAATGCACGCTACACGGCGTCCGGCTCGGAGCTGTCTGATTCGTAACAATTCACTGTGTCACTGTGATCCCAACTGCTATTCAAATTGCTACTGCGGATGCAGCATATTGCGCCAGTCATACGTAGAACACTGTAGTCTTCGCTCTCGTTGGTGCCACGTGGCCGTCCGCAGTCTGGTCTCCTTGTGGCCTTGTATTCTCGTGACGACCGTTGCCAGCAATCATCTATGGTGGCTACATTTTTGTCGGTTCCTACAATGCCTTTCTGCAATGTCGCAGAAGGAACATGCAGTCCTCGTAGCACCATTAAACGATCTCGTTCAAATTCAGTAACGTGTTGATAATGGTGTCTATGTCACATTAAAGCCATTCTTGACTAACAGCAGCTCACGGCGTCCGATCACAAAGGTAATTAACGTTTGCGACCATTGCAGCATATTGTTGTTGTTGTTGTGATCTTGGGTCCTGAGACTGGTTTCATGCAGCTCTCTTACAGTAAAGGTGCATGCCCTCGGGAAAAATTACGGCTGTAGTTTCCCCTTGCTTTCAGCTGTTTGCAGTACCGCCTCTCAACAGATACCCCTCCGTAGTGGTTGCACCTACGGTACGGCTATCTGTATTGCTGAGGCATGCAAGCCTCCCCACCAACGGCAAGGTCCATGGTTCATGAGGGGGTTGCAGCATATGAATGAAGCAAAGAGGCATGCAAGCCTCCCCACCAACGGCAAGGTCCATGGTTCATGAGGGGGTTGCAGCATATGTATGAAGCAAAGATGTGGAGCTACTAGCGCCACTCTTAAGCGACTGGCGACTAGCGAATGGCGACGTCTTGTTTCAGATCAAAAAACACTCCCACTTGCTTTCGTTTATGTCGCACAACTCCTTCTATGTTCCGATTTTTTTTCCGTCAATTTATTGACAGGAAATTCCTCAAACCCCTGTGTCATACGAACGGTGTCGACCGATTCTACTAACTAACTACAAAATAAGTTTTGGGTACCCTGGGACTGACACATGTGCAGTGTGTGACAAGTTTAGATCCTACTGTTCTGCACTTGATCTCTAGATAAACAAAGAACGTGCAACTAATGTAAAAACTGAGTAAGCAGACACAACATTTAACCACATAAAATGAATTACAACACAGGAAACCAAATACGTTTTACAGGAGTAAACATTCCTAACGTTTGAAGTCGAAAAATTATGTGATCAATAAAGCAGTGCGCATGGACTAGCAGAAAATCTTCGGCTTCCTAGTATTTCGACGAATGAAGAATATTCCCGCAGGCAGCTATCATTTTATTCATTCAGTATTCACTTTCTTTTTTCTGAGAAATCCTTATTTTATGCAAGTGACGAAACACTTTCCAACAAGCGATCTGTGCGTGAACTCAGTATGTTCTATGATTCCTCTTTGAACAGAATAAAAACACAGCGGCAGTGGCACATCTCTATCTCTCTCTCTCTCTCTCTCTCTCTCTCTCTCTCTCTCTCTCTCGCTCTCTTGTGTCATCTGGGTTCTCAAATCGAAGATCTGTGAATAAACAAAAAACTTTTTCTTTAGTACTATGAAAAGTATTACATCTGGTCCACCTACTGAAAAAAAAGATTATTTGTGAGTTGAATTCCTTGCCAGATATAGAGAACGTCAATATCATCTGTAAAAGATAACTTGTTTTCAGAATGCTTTCATTTTATTAGTTTTATTGTTCGACCAATACAGAATCTCACCTAAAATATCTTGAGAAAGAAGTAGACCCCGTACGTGTCCAACACATGGATTCCTATCCAAGTCATTAACCCTAAGTCACTGACAAGGAATCTACTGCGCAATGGCATGTTGTCTTCTTCTGACGTTAGTTTCATCGTTGTGGTCGATTTCATCTGAAACTGTTTCCCCTACCATAAAAGTAGGAACCACGGCTCTATGGCTGTTTTATATTTAGGCCATTTTCAACTCTTTCTACCTCCTTCGTTTTATCATTACCATCAACTTCAAATTTCTGTCATCATCACTTTTTTGTCTTGTAATCTGGAGCAATATCACTATCTTCCGAAACTTCAACAATAATATCTTCCAAGATCTTTTCGAAGCATACTTCACTTTCTCTCAGATGTCATTCAGAGTAACCAGTGTGTTCAGGCTGTTTTGAATTCTAATGTGGACGTGGTAGAGGCTCCATACTTCGCAAATTAACTACGGGAGAGTGTCGGAAATAATCATAACACACCACACCATAATTAACATAATAAACACGAAATGAAAACAAGTCTACGAATGACGCAACTGATATTACATCTGCGAGATTTCACGGCGGCTTTATTGTGCATTTACTGAGGGTCAGATAGGATTAACGGCTCTGCGGCTTCACAGGGAGAAGACTGCACGCCACCTGAAAGATAAACGGAGTGAAAAGGCGAAACGATCCTAAAAGGGGAGAAAGTTACTTCAAGGAAGATCGACAGCGAGCTTGCAGAAATATGAAACTAATTAAGGATTCAAATACCTAAGTCCTTTAAGAAATGCTAATCTACGCCCGCGGGTCAACACTACACATTCTTCTTGCAGCTCGTTTCCGTGCAATCAGTACATTCTGTATAGGTGAACAGTTAACTCCGAAAAATTACTCCGCAAGATGAATGCCGATTTACTTGCCATACCAGTATGAGCGCAGAGCAAATGTTTAAAACTTAACCCATCTAAAATATAAATAATCTCAGTCGCTCAAAAAAGATTCATTACCCCTCAATTCAGATAATCTCTTCCACCGTTAATCCTAAACGACATAGAACTAACCTTTTCTACTTCTGCAAAGTACTTTCATACTTGATTATGGTGATGCCATTTTCCGAGTACTTTCGTGCGAAAGCTTACGTAGATTGGAAATGGCGATGAATGCTTGTCTGCGATTCACTAGTGACATTCGCTTTTTCGACCATTCGCATTTGCGACCTTATCACCCCAGTCTACGAACAATTAACGTGCTAGTAAGTGTGGAGACTATCATACTCTACATTTGCTTTGTCGTCTTTTCAATAATTGCACTCGTTCTTACTTGTCTTCAACACTTACTTTATTTCCTTAACAGTACAGCAGGAGCATTCATTCTCGACAAAGTAAAATTGTCTCTGTCCCATCACACAGCATTTTCCTGTTCGGTGAATAAATCACACAGCTTTTCCATGTTCTCTAAATCACTTTATGCCTCAGGAACCCGACTTTGGAATAATCTTCTTCAAAATAGCAGAGAAATTAAATTCCTTCCGAACTTCAAGAGACAGCCAATGCCCCACCATCTATCTCCTATGTTCTGCACAACTCATTCTGGTCAGTCCCAGTCCCCCAGAACTTGTTCCTAACTCCCGTCGGCAGAGTTTCTCTGTTTATATCCTGTTCTTCCCTAACAGCCACTTTCACCATCGTTTCAATCTTCTCCTCTTTCTTTATCCAATCCGATTCTGATAACAATAAACTTAGCTTCAAACATGTCAAACACCCTTTGTTGTCATAATTGTCATTATTTTCATTGTTGTTATTAGTATCAGCTCTTACTATTAGTGATAAGATTTGTAGTATCTTTTGTATGTGTCGGTCTTTGTCAGATGTAAGAGAGGGCCTGAAAGCCCTAATCAACAAATAAATAAATAATTAAATTACCGATTGAAAATATGGAAAATACGGCGGGAGTCTCATCTGTTTATTTGCAAGTCTAGCAACTATACGAAGAATAAAAGTAGAACAGCTTAGTATTCCCTTGGCTTTAAATCAAGTATGAAATACATTTTCATTTGTTAGGTCCATTAAAAGACTTTCTTTTCCTAACTGAATATTTGCTAATATCTCGTACAAGACAGTGAGGGGACTGCCAGGTACACATTTTCATGTTTTAAAATTCTTTACCTGCATACCTTCTTACGAAGCAGACTTGGTAAAAGATTGTCATAATTTGAGGTATTCTCTATTTTTTTAAGCTTTCTGCAAATAATTTTGCTTCATCCATTTGCATGGCTTTACTTCTACTAAAAAACCTTCGACTCCTGTTCCCTACCGTCAAGTGTCGAACGGCTTTATACAGTTCTTAAGTTGTACCTTAAGCGCCGTCTAAGGTGGATCTTCAATGTCCAGCTAAAGTAAAGAAATGTACTACTGTGTATTTTATTGTGTACTGTGTTTTTATTGGGTAACAATCTTCTGTTAAGTGCTACATATATGGACGTGTCCACGTGCACAAGGTGCTTTTTCATTTTAAATGTTCTATTTATGACAAAGCTTTATGTAATGAGTTACATTACACGTACAAAACAACTTGACGAAAGGTACAACTCAAAATGAACATATTTTGTAACAAAAATTTTTCAAACCTGAAGTCAACTATAGTCTCTCGAAACGAGTTGTTTGTAAATAAAGAAATTTTTGTGCAATCTTGGCTTTAGAAAGCTTTACCAAATAATCACTCCTTCTGATTTCTCATCTTGAGAAGTAATGAGAAAATTCAGCAACTTTTTCAGGCATTACTTCAACAATGTCATTGTTGTAACCATAAACTATCTGTGTTTGTCACCATTTTTTGAACAGCGTAAACATTTCAAGAAATCTTTCAGTGTGCACAATTGCTTATCCACAGTTACTTCATGGCCACCGTTCATATGAAACGATGAAATATGGTGCCTAGGAAATATAATTTTTTTTGTCTACAATATTGTTGTTTTCGATGTTTGTCTTTCATTATCTTTTCTCTGCAGATTTTCGCATCTTTGCAGATTCTGTTGCGAATAGTCTTGTTTCATTAAGCATATTCCGTTGCACTGGGGTGACAAAAGTCATGAGACAACGATATGCACATGTACAGATAGTGGTGGTATCACGTACACAAGCTAGAAAAGGGCAGAGCATAGGTAGAACAATCATTTACACTCTGGTGATCCATTTGGAAAGGTTTCTGACGTTATTACGGCCGCACGACGGGAGTTAACAGACTTTGAACGCGGAATGGCGGTTGGAGCTAGACACATAGGGCAGTCCATTTTGGGAATCATTCGGAAATTTAGTACTCAGAGATCCACATTGTCAAGAGTGTGCCGAGGATGCCAAATTTCTGACATTATGTTCCATCACGGACAACGCAGTGGCCAACGATATTCACCTAACGACCGAGATCAGTGGCGTTAGTGTAGAGTGGTCATTGCTATCAGACAAGCAACACTTCGCAAAGTAACAGTAGAAATCAGTGTGAAATGTATGACGAACGTACCTGTTACGACACTGCGTTTGCCATTGATGGGCTATGGCAGCAGACGACCGACACAGCTGCCTTTGGTAACAGCACGACATCGCCTGAGTGTCTCTCTTGGGCTCGTGACAATATCGGTTGGACCCTAGACGACTGGGAAACGGTGGCCTGGTCAGATGAGTCTCGATTTCAGTTGTAGAAGCTGCTGGCAAGGTTCGATGGTGGTGAAGACCCCACGATGCCATGAACCCAATTTGTCAACTAGGCACAGTGCGAGGAGATGATGGCTTCACAGTGGTGTGGGTTGTGCTTCATGTACTGGAGTGCGGTCTGTGTTTACATGGAGTTGACTGGGTCTTCTGGTCCAACTGATATGATCATTGGCGGGAAATGGTAATGTTTGGCTACTCGCAGACCATTTGCAGCCATTCACTGACGTCATGTTCCAAACTAAGGACGAAATTGTCATGGTAGACAATGCGCCATGTCGTCGGGTCACAATTGTTCACGATACGTTTGACGAACATTATGGACAGCCGTGACGAATGATTTCGACACCAAGTTCGCCGGACAGGAAACCCATCAAACATCTACGTGAGATAATCTAAATGTCAGTTCTTGTGCGAAATCCTGTATCGGCAACATTTTCGCAGTTATGGACGGGTATAGAGGCAACATGGCTCAATATTTCTATATTTCGGCAGGAGACTTCCAACGACTTGTTGACTCTACGGGCATCAGACGCCATATTAGAAGGTATCCCATAACTTTTGCCACCTCGTTGTAATCCCTATTATCCTTCCCACTTATTTGCTGGTTCCATTTGATTTTTTTTTTTTTTTTTTTTTTTTTTTTTTTTTGGAATCTTCATACCTGTTTTATGAGCCGTGCTACAGGAATCGAAACAGAAATCGTAAAAATTAAATAAACAAATGTGTTTAACCACGTTGCTAGAACTTCAGTTTACTTCCTTGTACACCAGTTAAATTTGCATCTCAAAACGTTCTTCTCGGTTAACGTCTTTTTTGCACATGTATCTCACCCTTCCCGATTATCACGCGAGAATAAGGTGACTTGTAAGTAAAATGAAACTCTGCAGGGCTGCCCCCTTGGCAACTAGAAAGGCAGGCGATAGAAACAGCACGGGATTTCACTCGGCGCGCGACGCAAACTTCCCCGGCTGCCCCGCACCGCTGCAACAAATTGAATTCTTTCCGCCTCGCAGTTGGCGCGCTCGCAGCGCCCCGGTGTCGGTTGGTTTGCCTTTGTTTCCACGCCTGTGCCCGTCACTGACTGCGCGCGCCTCCCCTACGCCACACCTGCTGGCAGCCGCCGGTGTCGCCTTTCCCCCGGACTTCTCCTGTTCGCTCGGCGCTGTGCACAGAGGGCGAAAGAGGTGGAACTTGACAGGCTACACCTGAAGCGAGGTTTCTACAGAATACGCTATGTTCACATTAGACAAGCGAAAGATTTAGCGCTCAGAGTCACTTCCTGCGACATACCAGACGCTAGTTGTCCAACAATGACAGAGCAAGTTTCATCTCTTCCATAGAAGTAGTATCGCTACATTTTCTCCTGTGTGACTTAGCAGCCGAATCAGTTTTACAGGTAACTGCTGACAAAAGCGTTCTTTTGTGAAAGACAAGTTTTGCCTTACGACAGCGCCGGTGTATCTCTCCTTTTCACGCTGGAAGGATTTTTCTGTAGGAAGACAAATTAGACTTCTTTTTGTGTAGGGACCATTCCGACGTTAAGACATAAGGGAAAAAGACACTGGTTGCCAGTGTATACTGATTTATATCAATGGCGCAAGTTGAAAATTTGTGGGCGGATTGGAATTCGTATCGGGGTCTGCTGCTTCCGGAGCAGTTACGCTGACTACTACGCCACCCGGAGACATGTCGGGATATCTCCAAAAGAAGAGACACAGGATATATATGTATAATTAAGGCGATGGTGGCCGATGTTCCCTTCAGTACAGATGCACACCAAATTCGAGCTCTCACCAGAATCGGTGCGATGCAGCGATTAATGAGGCTAATGGGTAGGGATACTACATCAATATTGTGTGGTATTCGCAGAGAACTTTGGTCTGATGGAAGGCGTGTTAGATTAGTCCGTACGGTTCTGTTGACTATTGTGTCCAGATGACGGAATAGTCATTGCAACTTGGAGCCATTCTTTCTTATAGTAAGTGAAATATTTCTTTTTATTTGTTTTGAGTTATTTATGTGAGTCATTATTTCACTTTTTGTTTGAAATCTGTAAGTTTATTAATATAATAAAATAATTTAGATTCTTCAAGGAAGCTAAAGGCTTCAGAATAACAAGCACGTCGGCAAGACTCACCGGAGGAGAAACACCCCTCTGAAGATGTCCAGCGCAGCTCTGGACGAAACGTTAGGAGCTGAAGAGTTTCATGGACCACGACCTTACATCCCGGAAGGTTTACCAGAAGATATGTCATCCGGTCGTGAAAGCCTTCATACTATGACATTGTTCAGTGTTTTGTATTTAGTATTACATGTTTGAGACCGTAGGGATATCTTCTGTTCTGTTAGCTCTCTTTCAGTGAGAATCTCGGTTGCATTTTTTTTTTTTTTTTTGTCGGTGTGTTATTTATGAAAGATTCGTTTCGTACGAGTTACGAATAAAACAGAATCAAAAGTAATCTCTGGTTCAGCTTCGTTATTTATGGATCTTAGTATGTACCATTATTGAAGTGTTGTTACGTTTTTATATTTTAGGCTGATTGGTTTGAAAATGCTAGACAGCACGTACTATAATTTTGAAGTCAGTCTCTATTCAACAGTAGTTAAACAATTTTTGTAAAAAAGTTAACTTCCGATGGTAGCACAGACCGATCGGCTGACAGTCATTTATTTGAAGAATTTCACAGACTACACTCCAGCAACCTCTTTGACTTCCAGCGTGTAATCTGGCGTCAAAACTTAATTACGATGAATACAAGGTGTCAAGACACTTAATTTCAATTCTGAATGCTTGAAATTAATTCTAATTAAAAACAAATAGAGTTTGTTCACGGAGTTAGACTGAGCTTGCTTAATAAGAGGGTTTGTGAATAAACAGTTTACGACGATGTCAAGCTACGTTACGTCCGGTATTACTGTTTCAAGAGATTTCAATGAAATTTGTGACTCGTCCTCCCAGCTTTAAATAAAAATAAAGTGAACTGGACCCTAGAGATCGAAGACCTCGTCACCCCCCAACTTAATGAACTAAAATTTAGAACCCACGACAGAATATAGAAAGGAGGAAGAACCACAAACTGCTTAGGAAGATGGAGACCTAGGTTCGAATTATGCTCTGGCACAAATTTTCAGCTTACCCGAATGATGTAAATAAATGCCGATGGGCAGCCTACGTCTTCAGTTTGTTTGTGTCTTGATTCATAGAGACTGCGGTATAAAAATGGTGTCCGTTCTTTTGGATATGTCTGAAGGAAGAGACACTACATACACAGCGTGCCCATTTTAACTGAAGACATCGAAATATCTCGAAAACAACACATTGGCTCAGAAAAGCTGTAACACCAGTTTGTTTCCACGGTAGGGTACATCCAACAATGCCACACTAGACTCGCCACCCCACCTCGTGCGTGGACGACTGGGGGCAACTTTGAAATCTTCAAAGGGAACTCCAGCTTTTATTTCAGATTACGATTCTGCAGTAAAATCTGCATACGTTTTGTCTGAAGTATTTTTTTCGTTTCTCCACAGAATAGAAATGGATACACAATTGCAATTTACTACATGCTCCGCAACGGCCGTTGAAGTTGATCCCTACCTCCACGTTGCGACGTTAGGACAGTCCAGTATTTGGTAACTTCCAATTGGAAACCTCATTCGCAATTTTGTATTCCTCCGAGATACTCGACGCGCCACCGTGGCCAAATAGAGAACTTCGACGTATCATAACAGGCGGTACACTGCGACCGGAGATAACGTATCGCGCATACGTAGAAGAGATAGCGGCCTTACACGTTACAGCACTTGTGCAACTTTATTGCCTGCACACCTACCTATCATTTGGAGAACAAATATGCAAGTGGACGATCAATGTTGCAACCACAGAAGAAAATATTGAAATTATTCTGATTTACGGAGAACGTAGGAGAAAAGTCGAGGTTGCTGTTACTTATACGCCCTGTATTTTCCAGAGAAAGTTCCCTCTCGTTCATTCTTTTATAAGTCGCTTATGTCTAATGGTAGCTTAGAGACTGGCTAAAGGAAATGAAGCAAACGTGTTAGAGGAGAAGTTAATGAAATAACTGTACTAGCGGCAGTGCACCACAACCTACAGATAAGCGCCCGGCAATTACAACTGGACTGTCCTACCCTCGCAGCATGGATGTGGGGTCCCATGTGCCATTGGATATTCAGGGGCAACTGAGTAGCATGTCGTAAATTGCGACTACGTACCCATATCTATTCCTTCGATTAAAAAGCCAGCTGAGGCGCAACGAAGTAAATGCTTCGGACAAAGTATATATTGATTTTGCCGAAAAATCGTGATCTGGAACAATAAACGGGGATTCTCATTCAAGAATTCAAAGTTGTACCCCGCCACCTACACACGTTTTGGGATAGTGGGTCGAGTGTGGTATCACAGGATGTTCCTCCTCCGAGACAATCAAATTGGAATCATAACTTTATTTGACCTCTTGTCATTATGACGGGATGGTGGATTGCGGCGCTGTTATCTTGTTACCGAGTACCACGTCAGTGACGTAATCCTCTTTTCAGTTTCACGGGAAATGTGCGTGTGTCCGTTACAGCTTGAAGATAGAAATTTTGGTTACTTTGTAAACAGACACGATCACAGTGAAATTTGTATACCTTTTTTCCATAAATACAAACAGAAAGGCAACTGAGTTATTTAAAGCGAAGCTTTTTTTTTTTTAATGAAACTTGAAGAAAACCATCATGGGATAAGCACACATTTAAAGTGCCATTAAAGATCGATTTTACATGGAGTTCATAATTTACAAATAAATTTACAGGGTCTCTGATGGTTCAAAGAACTTAGAAGTAATCGAATTAAAAAGGTAATGAACAATTTTGAGTTTGTCATTCAGAATCTTATCCCGTTGTTTTCATGTGTGATATACTCCTATAAAAATACCTTAACTGCAATCAACGTACACACCAAGTTTTTGGCAAGATGATCAGAGAATTAATTGCCTACACTTTATGTCGATGTGGCCTGTTGTCCGCTGGAAACAAATCAATATATGGAAATCTTATCATCTCATTAGTTATTGGATGTCCTGCATCATGTAGACCGAAATTTTTCCGGAAGTTGCTCTTCCAAGGATAAAAAGAGCACTCACGTAATTGATACATATTAGGAGTATTTAAATTTCGATGTCTCCCCGTCGAAGTGGTTATCTGATAACTTTGTTTTAACAGTCGGTCGTCGTTCACTTTACGGCACGATATTTCCACTGGACATCTGTTTGTCATTCTCAAGTAGAGAAATGCCAAATAACTCGACGAGACCACCTTTCAAACTCTGCCGTTTCACATGTGGTTGATCGGTATTTCTCGATTTCCCTTTACACAGATTTTGGCATTATTTATACAGCTTCTGTACACCAGCATGGATATTCTCCACCGTCTTAACAGAGATATTTGCTTTCCTCCACAGTTTCTGCAGTTTACTTACGATAGATTTAGTAGCATCTGAAAACCTTTCTTTCCTTTCCTTGTAATGGTAAATAAAAATGAAGGACATTTTCCTATGATCAGAGCAGAGCTCCTAAAATCTCATCGCTAGGCACCTTTTCTAACAAATACCTCTTTTGGTTCCCATTGTAAAGTTCAGTTGCCTTTAAAAGATGAAAGACATACATGAGAAGCTCAGTAGCGCACAGCATTTCAGTATTATAAATTTCAGTGATTTGAAATGAAAACGATCACTGGGTGCAATTTTTTCCTCACTTTGGCCCATTAGTGCAAAACATTTCAGTATTATACATTTCAGTGATTTGAGATAAAAGCGATCAGTTGGTGCAACCTTCTTCCTCGCTTTGGTTGTTCTTCAGTCTGATTTTTGTGACTAATGTTATAATTCAGCCGTTACAGAATACTGATGTGTTGCCATGGCAGCTAGGTGGTGGGGTTTCCACCTTTACGTATCTGACACATCTATATTTTCTTTTGCGGATGTCTCCCGTGGATGGTTGCCAGCACTACAGCTATGGATCCATCTCTGGATCCACCTCTTCAAGTTTGGTAGAGTGTCTTTCCTGTCTTTGATCAAGATTGTCTCCTCTGAGATTGTTGATTCCTCTACGTCCAAGAGACCCCTCGCCTACTCTATGGATTAATAACAGTCTGACTCTGGCTCAGAAGACTTGGATTGCTGGGTTGGCGTTGCCAGGAACTTAAGTTCCCGCCAGCATAGATCTCTGGGTCACAGTAGGGTGCGTGAATGCCTCGCCGCGGTGAGGAGGCAGTCCTCGAGGAGAGGCAGAGAAGTATTACAGTATTTGTTGTCAAATTATCCAGTTCTATGGCTCAAACTGCAATGTGTTTCACTGTTTCATTACTGGCAATCTTTTCGCTAGGACCACAGCTCCAGATACCACTGTTCTCCATTACCCTAACATCTGTTACAACAGACGAAGCCGATGCACGAGTATGTATGGGAACTTGTTGCTTCTTAGCTGCGGCTCTGGTCGCATACGGTACTCTTTTGCACAATGTGTCCAGAGCATTGTGCGGCTACCACCACACTCTGAGCAACAATAGCACAACGAAACACAATCACGAGACGGGAACAGAAGTCCCCGCATCGCACACATTCAGCTGCTCCATGAACAGGATGTTCTTAATTAAAGTATCAGTTTCAAAAGAGAACCACAGCTCAGAATGACGTCAATATGAACAACATTTCATTGACACAGGGAGAAACGTCAAGGTACAAAAAAGTTTTTTGAAAATTCGACAGATATATGACACTGTAAGTCAGAATATGCACATTAACAGACATGCGGCACACTGCTGTTCCTCATTTTGTGTCCGAGACGCTCAACGTGAGTGTCTCAACGATGGATAGCGCCCTGCGGGTAAAGCCCTTTTAAAAGAGTGGTGACGGTGCGCCAGTAGCCCTGCAGCAGTTCCGGGCACTCAGTGGTATTAAAAAAAGGCAGTTGGTCCGACCTCTGTCGAAGTTGTGATCACAGCCTTGCAGGAGTCGACTGGTGGTATGCAAACATTCAGTGCACGGAGAATTGCTCAGACGTTGAATATGCCTGCGAGCACGGTGCATAAAATCCTACGAAACATCCTGCATTGATATCCATATATATCTTTTACGTTCAGGAGTTGCTAACTGCAGACCTGCCAGTAGGACAAACGTTCGCTCTGGAATTTTTTGCTCAAACGAAACCCATTTCAAAGGACAGGTCATTAGGCAGAAACCCGCACGAGCATCAACCGGTACCACTTAATTCCGCAAAGGTGACCGTGTGGTGCAGTTTGACGGCATCGTTTATCGCAGGCTTTTGAGGAAATGAGTGCTGCGGGTTCTGTTACCTTCGCCGTCACTGGTAAACGCTATGAAAGTGTTTTGCATGCCACCGTCATTCCAACCATTCAACAGCGTTGATGTGTGGGTAGGATCATTTTTATGCGTGATGGCGCTGCTCCGCACATTGCACAGCCAATGAAACGGCTGCTGCAGAGGCATTTGGAAATGCTAGAATTATAAGCCGTCGTTTCCCTACAGCTTGACTGTCCATATCACCCCATATTATTCCGTGTGAGTTCTGGCTGTAAGACTACTTGAAAGATGTTGTGTTCAGTGCTCCAATTACAACCGTATCTGAACTAAGGGCACGCATTGCCTAACGCATTCTGAACTTGACTCCGAGACATTCCGATCTGTTGAGGAACATGCAGTTTCTCGATTTCAATTTGTGGAAAAAAAGCGATGGGCGATATATTGAACATGTCTTGCTCCTGTCTTACGACAGTTATAAACCGATGTCATTTTGCTTTCTACTTTTTTGGTCACAGGACAATGAAAAACCGATTTTTCCATCCGATGTGGTACGATCTTGTTGTGGTGGATGGACTTACCTCAGTAACAGTGCCATAACTGTTGATTCCGAACTAGTGCAGTCATGCACATTGGATAGTTCGTATGGTTTAACGTACAACTCAAGCCATAGCCATGAAATTGTTATTCATCTGTCATTTGTAGTCGACCATACTTACATTAAGACATTTGATGTGCCATCTGTCGGTAAAATTATCATTAAATATTTTTTGTCGTTCCATGACGTTTCTCTCTGGGTCGGTAACATGTTGATATGTTTCAAATTTGACGACATTCTGAGCAGTGGTTTTCTTTCTACAGCGTTTTAAACCTGGAGTCTTAATTGTGAACACCCTGTACATGACTAGCCACAGAGATAGGTGACAGAATGCTGTCTTGGCACTTGAAAGGCGGATAAAGATCGCCTTGACTGAAGACTGCTGGTACATGCTGGTGCACGTCCATGGTAGAGTACAAATACGCTAGAAACCCCTTGATGCTCCGTGTCTCATTTGCCAAGAGGCTGATGTTCCGATTAGTGGTGTAGACAATACCCTGTGGGCAGTGTTCATGTGGGATAAATTTGGCCTCTGATACAATGACCCATTGAAGTGTATGTTTCCGTAAACAATACTGCATTTTGGAACTGTTCCTTGCATATTAAGTTCGTGCAGGTCCGGTTTAAAGCCAAAGTGGCGCAAGCGGTCACTTGGTGCCCCAATCTGTGTAGAGGGTGTGCCATAATTAGACGAGAAAAGAAGCAAAATATAAGCCCTGAAACGAGCAACCACTGACTTCAGTATCAAAAGCAACCTACTTAGTATAAAAGTAAATCAAGTGTAAGCTTTTAGATTTTTCTCTCTTCGGATTCTGCCCAAACTTCACGCAAACACCACCGCATCATCTTGTAAGTCTTGACAACATTATGCAATTCACTGTTCCACTTACTGAACCGTATAAATATGGAAGTTGTAAAATTTACCTTCGAGAATACCATAGAAAGAAGAAACCGGGTTACAGAGACCAAGTGACCTTGGATGTGAAGGTTAGGCTGTACTTCAGCTGTCAATCTCGAAAAATAAGTTTTCCGTGCCCAATCTTGTATGTACCACGTTCCTCAACGTCGCGCAAGGTAGGCTGTGAGATAAAATTAAGAGCAATTAGATGGAGACTTAATCGAAGAATTCAAATTTCAAATGCATATGTAGTACGCAGGACAATATTTCGTACTGAAGTCAGTTTCATCTCATAACCACACTTTCGCGATTACCCCATAAACGGCTAATTTTCAGACTTGTATTTACGGGATATTTTTGCTTTTATTATCGTGTCAGATTTCCTTATTAATTGCGGTCCTCGTGGATAATGACAGATTCATTATTTTAATCTTTATAAATCAATAATAATTATTCTCGTTTGAGGCACGTGTATGGTGAAATATTTTCATCATATGCCTCTTCACTGACAGGCTACTAGTAAATCCTAAACAGATCTTTCCGTAATCGACATGCGGCGCCAAGGATAGAACAAGAGTTGGAATGTGAAAGTGAAAATGTGTGTGTTCAAAACAGAATTAGTCGCTAGCGAGCATTGCTTTGTTGCATGTGGGCTCGTTCGCTACATCTGGTCATAAACGTTCCTGCGCAGTCATATCCGCTGTAGCCCATTTTTTTAGTACAATTCAAGAAGTTTTCAGTTTCTTTCGTGAATCTGTCTGCCGGTGGGATATTTTGAAGAAACTTGTATATAGTCACACTGCAACACCTCTTGGGGGCAGACGAACAGATACCTGGGAATTTCCCGGCAGATTAAAACTGAACACTCGAACTCAGGACGTTTGCCTTTTGCCAGCAAGTGCTCTACCTGCTGAGCTACCCATGTACGACTCATAGTTTTAATTCAGCCAGTACCTGTCGATCCTGTTATAAAGTGGGATTTTGGTTCAATATATATTACTATCCTATTTGAATTACCTATCATTCCTTTGCTTGAATCCGCCTTGAAATTAAATTTTATGGAGAGAAAAAGTTCCAACATTTAGTGAACTGTTGGTATGGTTTGTTAAAGTAAGAAAGATGAAACATAAAACTTCGATTGGTTGCTTTGTAGCTGTACTTGCGTAAATTTTGTTTGCTTAAATTCACCGACTTAAGCCTAAACTAACTTCAGTCTAACTAACTGCATTTTTTCTTTGCAGAGTTCGTAGGCTAATGTTCCTTGAGAATGTCACTTAACCTTCCGGCAGTCGCGCGTGTATCTGTGATATACATGACCTACTTTTTCTCCAATATTACCGCAATGAACAGTGGTAACGGTTTGCTGGCCCACGACATCTTGTGTCATACCTTTCTTATTGCTTCACAGGAATTTCAGTCTTATCCCGATACTGACAAGGTCATAAATGAGTCAGGTGTGGGAACGTGTACTGCCTGTATCTCTCAGATACAGCGCGCCTACTCGGGTAGCGCTTTGTCGCCGCTAATGACTGCAACTGTTGCATTGTTTGCAGCGTACGCAAGTCGACAGTTGCGTTGTTGTCTTCTAAATGAAGCAACGTTTCATTGTAGCTACGTGTACTCTCTTTCAAAATGAGTAAACGATGTTGTTGTGGTTTTCAGTCCTGAGACTGGTTTGATGCAGCTCTCCATGCTAATCTATCCTGTGCAAGCTCCTTCATCTCCCACTATCTACTGCAACCTACATCCTTCTGAATCTGCTTAGTGTATTCATCTCTTGGTCTTCCTCTATGATTTTTACCCTCCACGCTGCCCTCCAATGCTAAATTTGTGATCCCTTGTTGCCTCAAAACATGTCCTACCAACCGATCCCTTCTTCTGATCAAGTTGTGCCACAAACGTCTCTTCTCCCCAATCCTATTCAGTACCTACTCATTAGTTGCGTGATCTACCCACCTAATTTGCAACATTCTTCTGTAGCACCACAGTTCGAAAGCTTCTATTCTCTTCTTGTCCAAACTATTTATTGTCCATGTTTCACTTCCGTACATGGCTACACTCCATACAAATACTTTCAGAAACGAATGATCTAGAAAATCCTAAGGATTTGGAAGAAGTACATCGCCTTCTTTTCGGCGACGAGGTATCCATTGAAGATGAAGATGATCTTGCAGAAACTGATTCAGAAACCGAAGATATACTCGAAACACGATCTGTAGACTCAGGCACAGATCATGAATTTGATGAAGAGGAAAATAATGAAGCGCAGGAAACTGATGAACATTACTATTTTGGTGAGTAGAAAAGACAATAAATATGCTTTCAGATGTAGTAATAACAATATCTAATAATGGTGTAATGTACCTACTTTTTATTTTAGGTAAGGATGGAACTAAATAGAGGAAAGTGCCTTGGAAAGCAACACAGACACGGCCTCATAATATACTAACCAAACTGCCTGGGGTAGTTGGAGACGCAAAGAAAATGGTAACTGAAATTCACTGCTTGAGCCTATTCATCAGTAGTGATATCCTAGATCTAATTGTGGTCAACACTAACAGGTGTATAGCTGATCTAAAAGGAAACTTTGCTCGCGAGAGTGACTGCAAGGACACAGACGCAATCGAAGTAAAAGCCTTTCTTGGCTTGTTGTACCTTGCTGGTATGTTCCGTGGTGGGCGACAGAATGTTCACGATTTCTGGACAGCAGATGACCTTGGTCTGAATATTTTTAGAATGACCATGTCCGATAGACGTTTCCTGTTCCTAATAAGATGTGTTCGTTTTGATGATGGAGCCACAAGACAAGAACGGCGCAAGACAGACAAATTAGCAGCCGTGAGGGAAATGTTCACCATGTGTTTGAATAACTGCAAGACACATTACTCCCTCGGTTAGAACATCACAGTTGATGAGCAGCTACCAGCACTTCGAGGCCGGTGTGGATTTGGCCAGTTCATACCATCCAAACCATCTAAATATGGCATCAAAATTTTCTGCCTATGTGATGCCAATCTTTATTACACTTACAACATGGAAATATATTGTGGATTACAACCAGAAGGACCCTTTCAGAATAACAACTCCGCCAAAGAAGTAGTTCTGAGACTTGCCTGTGGTGTCACCGCCAGACACCACACTTGCTAGGTGGTAGTCTTTAAATCGGCCGCGGTTCGTTAGTATACGTCGGACCCGCGTGTCGCCATTATCAGTGATTGCAGACAGAGCGCCGCCACACGGCAGGTCTAGAGAGACTTCCTAACACTCGCCCCAGTTGTACAGTCGACTTTGCTAGCGATGGTTCACTGACAAAGTACGCTCTCATTTGCCAAGACGACCTAGCTACGACCTAGCAAGGCGCCATTATCATTTGCTATTTATCTTGTGATGCATGTACTGTCAGACCGATGTTCACCAATTATGGATTAAAGTTAAGTATTCCAGAAGCTACGTACTATTTTTGCTGCTATAAGACCTTGACCTGTTCCAGACCTAACGCCAGCCTGCGTGAACTAAACGCGTGCCTTTCGGCTACCCGTCATTGTGGATTGGCTGTCTTGCCAGTCCACAACAGTTTGGCGCCGAGGATTGGCGACGAGCCAATTCGCGTTTGTACCAATACAGACTAATTTACTTGTGTCATCGCTTCGCCACAATCTCCAGATGTACTGTCCGAATTTTATCGCTTGCAGAATCAGCAGATGCAGGCCTTACTGGATGTACTTGGACCGCTCGTCCTGGGTCAACGTGCAATGCAAAACGATGTGGCAGCCGCCGCTCCACCGCTCCACTGCTCACGCAACCACAACACGCTGTTGCACCACCTTTTCGTCCTTTTGATACTGCACTGGAAAACTGGACGGAGTGGTCACGCCAATTTGGATTCCATCTCGCCGCCTACAGAATTCAAGGTAATGAGCGGCAGCCTTTTCTCCTTTCTGCCGTAGGCGTCCAGATGTACCGTGTGATAGTGAAATTATTTCCCCGGTGAGACGTAGCAACTCTGTCCTACGAAGAAATTTTGTCGGCATTAGATGCATATTTCAAAGAATCAGTCAATGTAGTTGCAAAAAGGTATACCTTCTTTCGTACAAAACGTACAGCCAGTCAAACTAATAGGGAGTGGGTTGCAACTTTGCAAGGCTTTACTAGGGATTGTGCTTTTGAGTGTCAATATGGACTCCCTTATTCAGATACTATGGTACATGATGCAATTGCACAGAACGTTTCTGATGTTCGTATACGGGAACAGATTTTGAAACTAGTCAATCCCTCCCTTCAACAAGTGATGGACATATTGGATCGGCAAGACACACCTGACGTTGCTCAGGAATCTTTTGAAATTTCGCCGCCCGTGTGTCAGGTAAACCAGCCCGCCGGGCGCGCTGCACGGAACAGTAAACAGCCCTTGCGCCCGTCCGCGCAGCTGCCACAAAGCTCTCCGCCACGTGTGCCGTGCAAGCAAGCAAATGCAGTGCTAAAATCATGCCCGCAGTGTGCTACTAGACATTCGTGTGAGAATTGCCTGTCACGCCAGGTTATTTGCTTTTTCTGTAATAAAAAAAGGACATGTTCAAAGTGTTTGTCAGAAAAAGCTCCGATCGGACACTCACAACCATTCCAGGCCCTTTGCTTCGCGCCGGAATCGGAATCGAACCCAGAATACTCAGGCTCGTGAACCTTCGCCCATGGAAATTCATGTAGTTCATTCCACTCCGCCCAGTGCCACTCTCTCTAACAGTAACTGTGTTCGTCCCACAAATAGTGTGCGTCGACATCGCCAGAAATCCCTTCAAGTCGCAAGTGATTCTGTACCAGTGTCAGTTCACGTTGCACGAGACAGTCGCTGTTGTCGTCAGCAGGACAATAAACTTTTTGTAGACTTGGACATTAATGGCAACATGATACCATTCCAGCTCGATACCAGAGCTGCAGTTTCCTTGATCAATCAAGACACTTACAAACAGCTGGGCACACCTCCGTTGCATGCCACAAATGTTACGCTAACTACATATTCAGGTCACGGGCTCCCTGTGTTAGGACAGTGCAGCGCTCTTGCAACATACAGAGGACAAACAAAACTTGTGTCATTTTACGTCCTTCGTTCTTCTTCTTCAGTGAACTTGTTTGGTTTCGATTTATTGCAGTTGTTTAACTTGCCTATAGTCAATCAGGTCCTATCAGTGAACCAGACGGCGCCTTCAGACAGTATTTCTCGTCTGTGTGAAGAGTTTGCAGACATTTTTGCACCGGGCCTTGGTTGCACTAAGAACTATAAAGCACATCTGGAACTGAAAGTAAATGCACAACCAAAATTTTTCAGAGCACGCGATGTTCCCCACGCATTGCGTGATGAGGTCGCAAGAACATTACACGATTTGGAATCACAAGGTGTGATTGAACGTGTGCAGGCTTCTCTCTGGGCATCACCCTTAGTAATTTTGCCAAAACCTTCCGGAAAATTGAGACTTTGTGTGGACTTCAAGGCCACAGTGAATCCACAACTAGTGATTGCAACTTTTCCTTTACCCCGCCTGGAAGATCTTTTTGACAAACTGTGCCCGGGTAAATATTTTCAGAAGTTGGACCTAGCAGATGCGTACTTGCAAATACCAGTGGACGAAGAATCCCAGCGCGTTTTGGTGGTTAACACGCATCTTGGTTTGTATCGATTCAAACGACTGCCATTCGGGTGTGCATCCGCCCCTGCATTGTTTCAGCAATATTTACAAACTGTTTGTGCGTCGGTCCCTACTGCAGCAAACTATCTGGACGATATTGTTATCTCCGGAAAGACGGAAGACGAACATTTAGCCAATCTCAGAACATTATTTCAGGTCTTGCGACAAAATGGTCTTCGCTTGCGGAAGGACAAATGTGTGTTTTTTGCTCGGGACTTAGCCTACCTGGGCCATGTACTCAATGCCCAAGGCATACATCCCAGTCCAGAGCACCTCCGTGCCATCCAAGACTTGCCTTCGCCGCAGAATTTAAAGCAGCTACAGAGTGTGCTGGGAAAAATCAATTACTATCATAAATATGTGCGCCACGCCTCTTCCATTTCAGCTCCGCTTCATCGCTTACGTCGTAAAGGTGTTCCGTTCGTCTGGACGAAGGAATGCGAACACGCCCTTCGCCAGTTGAAATCGGCGTTGCTTTCCAATACTAGCCTTACGCCATTCGATCCCCAGAAACCCCTTTCGTTGATGGTAGATGCATCGGATTTCGGGATCGGTGCTGTGCTTGCGCACAAAGATGGTTCGCACGATCGCCCTATTGCCTTAGCGTCCAAATTGCTCTCGTCTGCGAAAAGAAATTATTTACAGATCGAGAAAGAAGCATTGGCTCTCGTATTTGGTGTTTTAAAGTTTCATGATTTCTTGTATGGTCGTCACTTTACCATTACCACAGACCACAAACCTTAGACATCGCTTTTTCATCCGAACAAGCCTATACCTCCACGTACAGCGCAGAAAATCATTCACTGGTCTATTTTCCTCTCGCAGTACCACTACGATATCTTGTATCGGTCCACTGCTAAGCACGGAAACGGCGATGCGTTGTCCCGTTTGCCTGTTGCTGAGGATAGAGCGTTCGATTCTTCCGAACTTGCTTGCATGTTCATTGATGCGGAAACCGATGGCGTGGTCGAATCGTTTCCGATTGATTTTCGTCGTGTAGCTACAGCCACAGCTGCTGACCCTGTCCTTGCTACCGTTCTGCGTTTTGTTGTTACGCAATGGCCCTTGTCAAAGTCACGGATCGAGGATCCGTTGGTTCGCCGATTTTTTGCTTAACAGGAGTGACTTTTTGTACGACGTGGTGTTTTGCTGTTGCGTTCTGATAATGATCAGCCCAGGGTCGTGGTCCCACGTTCGTTACAGTCCTTCGTTACGGCTTCTCCAACAAGGACATTGGGGTATAGTGCGAACGAAACAACTTGCTCGTCAGCACTGTACTTGGTTCGGAATCGATGCTGCGATTACGAATATGTGCTCTTCTTGCATGGCGTGTGCTGAACAACAATCCGCACCACCGAGGAAATTCTTTGCATGGCCGAAAGCCACTACCCCTTGGCAACGCTTACACATCGATTTTGCTGGTCCATTCTGGAATGCTCGATGGTTGGTTGTGATAGATTCCTTCAGTAATTTTCCTTTTGTTGTCCGGATGTCTTCCACGACGTCATCTGCCACCATCCAAGCATTATCCACTATCTTTTGCATTGAAGGTCTTCCACAGACTATTGTTTCCGACAATGGCCCGCAATTCATGTCCGCAGAATTTCAGTCATTCTGCAAGGCCAATGGTATTCAACATCTGACATCCGCGCTGTTTTCGCCTCAGTCAAACGGTGCCGCTGAACGATTGGTCAGGACTTTCAAGTCCCAGATGTTGAAGTTAACCGAGTCGCATTCTCGGGAGGACGCGTTATTGCTCTTTTTGTCCTCGTATCACTCTCAGCCCCGAGATGGTCGCTCGCTGGCTGAGTTGTTGCACGGTCGCCCTCATCGCACCTTGATGTCTTTGCTACAACCGCCGCATCAGGTTCCTGTGCAACGGTAGACACCTGCTTTTGCCCCAGGCGACGTTGTATACTATCGCAACTATCGAGGTTCACGGCGTTGGCTCGCAGGGCGCATTCTTCGCTGCCTCGGCCGCCCTATGTATCTGGTTTTGGGGGCCTCTGGTGAGGTGCGTCGGCATCTCAATCAGCTGCGCCTCTGTCGTCGCCCGGGATCTGCCGCTCCCCGTCTGCTTTCAGCGACGGTGCCATCCGGTCAGCGCCCTGGGGACCCATCTACTGGCTCGCCTCATCCCCAGGTGTTACCGACGCTGCCTTCCATTTTGCCCCATGGCGACGCGCCGCCGCCTGTTCTCCCGCCCGCGACGCCCGCAGTGGACGCGTCGCTGCAACCGCCGGGTGCCTCCCTGGGTCACGCGCCGCCGATCGCTTCCCGTGACCCGTTGTCCTCCGCCATGGACTTCTTGCCCGCTCTGGGCCATGGGACGTCTTCGCCCGTCGGGTGCCCCGCCCCGATGGAGGTCGACCCTTCAGCCCCTCCTGTCTCTTTATGGGCGCATACACCGCATGCTGGCGTGCACCATGGACTGTGTTTTCAGGCGTTTCCTAGCTCCCCTCGGACCGAATGGCAGGGTGCGGGTGGCACAGCCTCGCCTGTTGTTAGGCTCCCCATCTCGTCGCATTCGTCAACATGGGGTCCTCCCCACGGCGGGCGGAAGCCTTATAACACAACAGTACGCCGATTTCCGGGGAAGGAATGTGGTGTCACCGCCAGACACCACACTTGCTAGGTGGTAGCCTTTAAATCGGCCGCGGTCCGTTAGTATACGTCGGACCCGCGTGTCGCCACTACCAGTGATTGCAGACCGAGCGCCGCCACACGGCAGGTCTAGAGAGACTTCCTAGCACTCGCCCCAGTTGTACAGTCGACTTTGCTAGCGATGGTTCACTGACAAATTACGCTCTCATTTGCCGAGACGATAGTTAGCATAGCCTTCAGCTAAATCATTTGCTATGACCTAGCAAGGCGCCATTATCATTTGCTATTTATCTTGTGATGCATGTACCGTCAGACCGATGTTCACCAATTATGGATTAAAGTTAAGTATTCCAGAAGCTACGTACTATTTTTGCTACTATAAGACCTTGACCTGTTCCAGACCTCACGCCAGCCTGTGTGAGCTAAACACGTGCCTTTCGGCTACCTGTCATTGTGGATTGGCTGTCTTGCCAGTCCACAACATTGCCGAACCAATATATGGGACAGGTAGAAAGATTACAGCAGATAACTGGTTCACTAGTTTGGAGTTAGTAAGAGAACTGCATAAAAGGATACTGTCGTTTTTAGGCACAATTAGAAAAAACAAAAAGGAACTGCCATCGAATTTCGTAGCACCAAAAAGTAGACAGCAATATGATAGCGTATTTGGCTACAGCAAGAATGAAACCCTTGTGTCGTATGTCCCGAAAAAAGGGAAAACTGTAGTCCTCCCTTCGAGTATGCATGTATCGTCAAGTGAAGTTTCCGAAGGTTTAGAGAAAAAACCAGCAATTATTCTGCACTAGAATGACACCAAATCAGGAGTTGATGTAGTTGACAAACTCTGTGCAACCTACAATGTAGCTAGGTCAATAAGAAGATGGCCTATGGTGATTTTTTCCACCTGTTCAACATTGCAGGCATCAACTCAAGAGTAATTTTCTTGGGGAACAAGAATAAATACTCAAATCGGCTCGTGTATCTCAAAACTTTGGCTCTGACTCTACTGCAAGATCATCTCAAAAGAAGAGCTCTTATTATGACTCTACCTGATGATATAAAGTCAATGCTAGTAAAGTACAAACCTAAAGGAAAAGAGCAAGAAAACGCTGAAGAATCCTTGGGATCAGAAAACAAGAAAAGAAAATGGTGCCAGTCGTGCTACAGGGTGACAAAAAAGACTTGTCTCAGCAAGTATACATGTGAAAAATGCGGTACACATCTTTGTTTGCAAAAGCACGCAAAAATAATTTGTGAACAATGTCTTTCTGTAGAGGGCAATCAGTAAAAAGAGACATGCTTTGATTAGTTCAATAATTTGTTTGTATCTATAATAAAATCAATTTTTAAAAGAATTTCATGTACTTCTCCATTACAAAATGTCAAATATTTCTGTTAATTTGAAAGTGTAATGAGCCTGATGTTCACTTCTGTATTTGTAAAATCTGTAACAATAGAGGTAACTGCAACTTAAAACAAAAACAAAAGAAAAACAAACAAAAAACCACAAAAAATCGGTGCATGTATCCACGATATACATCGCGACTAGTGGCGTCATGAAAGTTGACACGCCTGCTGGAGGTTTAAGATTTTTTTTCATTCTAGTACAAAAATCTGTAATAAAATTTATTAAAATATAGATCAGTTAACTCTTCTAAGATGAATGAACTGACTCACTATCACAATTCGTCCCTCAGGAAGTGACGACACGTATTAGTAGGTCGAATTATTGATTGTCCGGAGAAAAGTTCTCAGGATAAGTTATTATTGCTTCCTGGCGCAGTGGTGAATGATATCACTCTGACTTAGTGGGAAACACTCTCTATGGGAACGATAATTACAGCCATAGTAAATTGAAGTGTACACGTTGTTTCTAGATACGACCACGTAGTTCACCAACTAAACACGGCGAAAGAAGTCAGATAGCCTGATGAATATTCAGATAAATACTGAAGGGGATGACATGACTAAGGGAGTGTAGTTTACTCTAAAATTGTGTTCAGAGTATCAATGTTATTGCTTTTAGCTGCATGTCAATGGTTTCATACGAAAGACAGCCAAGATACTAGAAAGGTCACACAGCTTACTGGCGCAACTACAAACTCGTAATAAAAAACGATAAGAGAATGCTGTACTTACGAATAGAGAAGAAGGTGTAGGGTCGTTCCAAAGGTAGAACGAGTCAGTAGGTCTAGCTCTTTCCCCTTTAATTGAAAAGTTTTAAACATCTCAGAAATTACCTTATATGGAAATGGATTTTTCATGTTTTAATACCTTCCACCGTTATAAGATTCAGAAATTTTGTTTCCTTATAGATGAATGTCTATGAAGCAGTAATTTAAAAGAAAAACACCTAATTTCCATGATCAGTAGATTTTAGATCTTTTCACGAGTCGTACCAAGAGTTCAAGGAATGACATCAGACGTCCAAGGTGGAAAGGAGTGGACTCAAACGATAATTGTGTGTGTTGAAATATAATCTCGTACCAGACCTTGGTCCATGGCATCATTGATCCGGACTCCTTTGCAACCGCTTCCTGCAAACGAGAGTAAAACGAACTGAATAACCCTCATCTTCGTTTCTTGCATTTAATTTGTGTGTATCTCGCTCTCTGTCATATACTCATTATCACAACACACCTTGTTTGGTCGGCTAGTGACTAGTACTGGCGTTACATTTTGACTTCAATAATGTATGTTCGCTAGCTTAGGGAAACTAGAAAAATGTACATCAGAAGGAGGAAGTGGTGGGCATTACGTAAAAATGTAGGGAAGTAATTTCAGTATTAACAGTAATTGTGGTTTCAGGTTTTACTTCCTAATTTCCAGTCATCAAGGCAGCTGATAGTCAACAGCGCTGCACGGTGTTCACAAACAACATTTGTTAAGCCACCATTGTGATAAAGCAAACAGACAGATTGTGTTTCGCGGAAGTTTCTGAGATAATCCTCTTCCTTCCTGCTTCAGCTAAAAACAGTTGTTCAAATGTGAGCCGACGATGGTGACCTACACTCGAGTGCACTACAGAAGCGGTGGAATCCTAAATAATATGTGATAAAAACTCAGAAAAAAAGCTTTACATGTGGGTTTGACATCTCATTTCCACTTTTGCTCATGCTTCTGGTCCATTTATCAGTGGCAGAATATCAGATTCCATAGTAAACACAACAATCCGTGCAATATCTGAGGATTTAACATCAATTACTTACAGCTGGACAAGCAAATGTTGATCAGACGTGGACAAAATTTAAAATAATTGTACTATACGTCGTAGCCAACTACATGAAGAGAAAGGTTGTGAGCAATGACAAAGTCCCAACTGTGGTTAAGCTCTTGTGTCGAAAGTTGTTACTAAATTAATGAAAGCTTTATAGCAGGTTTAAGCGAATCAATGCCTGTTGACAAAATAAAACCAAATCCAAGAGGAACATAAAAACAACAAGGTAAGGAGAACGTAATGAATTATAGAGTAAAATAGTTTGAGTAGTTCAGATCAAAAATCCTAAGTAGTTCAGTCAGTAACGAGATGACAAGCATCTACTCAGTCACTCTGCGTCCATACTGCCAAGGCAACGAACAATGGTGGACTAAAGTCCGAAATAATGGGTTCGGTATTCCAAAACTACTTATGGAAGGTATTACAGCTTTTCTATTCACTCTCCACGCGAAAGCTGAAATGGCAGATATTGCAGATACTGATATAGGAGTATAAAAATGTAAAATAATCTAAAACTGAAACTGCCAGAAGGTATCTGGACCGTTTGAGATAAGTGTAACAAAATGGCAACATGCCCGAAAACGTGTAGCAGTAGGTAATTCAGTATAATGGGATATTTAAATCCAACTAAAGACAGAAAATGTGACAGAGTGTCATTCAGAAAATTAATTCACACAGTTCGTCTTTGAGGGCCAGCAGGCTGCAGACAATGGCTATTTCAACTGTGTGTGACTTTAGTTGGAGAGTTATCTGCCAACTGAGGTTCCGGGTTCGAATAACGATCCGGCACACAACTTTAATCTAACAGGGAGATTCAACAAAATACAGGCTTACCGAGTACTGGGCCAGATTTGTGACTGAATTCAGGACTTCAGCACAGGAGAAACTCAACATCTTCTCTTCATATTGAAATGTACATTCAGTAATTCCACAGTACACTGACACTGAAGCTCCAGGTAGAGGATGCAACCCTACGTGCTCGTTGGGTAACGTATTGCATACCAGTAGTTTCTAGGAATTTGTAAAGAAGACCCCATACCGAAGTCTAGCAAACGTGTGTGTTTCATCGCTAGGTGTGATCATGCTAGGGGACTCGCTGCTGATTATTATGTTGGCAGGATTCTCGCTAGCTGTTTAACGACGACTGTGCCTAGAATTGGTTCTTCATTGGCCTTGTTCTTTGTATAAACTATTCTTTCTTGGGTTTAATAAACGTGTAGTGCACAAGGTGACAACAGTAAATAATGTTCAATGCTCAGTGAAGCTATTTCTTGTAGGTTCAAGACTGAACACTGTATCGAAAAGAAGGAAACGCCTATTGGTGCTGTTGCCTGAAAGAGAATGTAAAGTACTACTGATAAATTAGCGATCGCTTTTATTACTGTTCAATTACACTTTTGCTGGAAACAGTAAAAATTGTATAATACACAGAAATAGCTAGTCTACGCAACCTACAGTGAAATGGCTACAATAAACCATTACTAGTAAGAGCAAATACGAGGGTAGTGTCAAGTGAAAGAAAAGTCAAGAAATGTAATTCATCCATGAAAGAAATGGCTTACAGTGCACTCCTTCATTCGATTACTGAGTGTTGTTCTTCAGCCTGCGACTCTTGCCTGGTCGGATTGTAAGAAAGGTGTAGCAGATCTAACGACGACTCTTCACCGTTTCATTATGTAAGATCCTCATCAGTTCCATGTGGTACACTCTGTAGTAGAGATCGGTGGTGCATAACGAAGAAGAAATTCGTTGTTAAACTTCCAAGATAATGCATTCCAAGAAGAATCAGGCAATATGTAACTGCCTGCCCCCCCCCCCCCCCCACCCACACACACGCATGTTTCGAAATGATCACTATGAGAAACTCAGATAACTTTGACATTATATGATGATTTAGCGATAGAAGTTACTCCTTCGCAATTTTGTGTATGGAGTGCAAAAGAGAAGTGATTATGGTGTATGAAGAACGCTAAGAAACACTTCATAATGGTGCTTGTAGACTATAGATGCAGATGTAATGTAAAGAATAAATGAAATTAATAAAATTAAACCAAATGAAATAGTGGTACTAATCAGAACCAAAATATTTAAAGTAAACAAACCTATGGGTAATGTTAACACAAGTGTCATGCAAATGTTGTTGTAAATATCTTCACTAATACGTGACACTTACAATAAAGGAGAAATGGGATTCCTATTTGAAACTATGGTTTCGCATTTTAACAGCATTCCATAAATTTACTTTCTATATATCATAAAAATTTACTCAGTACAGTAATCGAGTAAGAAACTAAGGTTGCAAATGTCCTAAATTAATTTTTCCAGCATAATGTTGCATGACATACTAGGAAACACAACACTGAATAAACAGCAATAATTCGTCATTAAATAATAAACCCTGATATGAATAAAAATACACAAATTAATTAATTTATTTCACATTTAAAGCAAGATGCTGAATAAAATAGCAGGATACAAACAGTAGTTATTGACAGAAATATGGAGAGAATATGCTACAAATGAGATAGAATCATTTGTTAAAAACATTTTTGAAGCAAGAAATTATTTTTTGCAGTTAAATGATGCACAGCAACATACTTCTGATATCACCACTAAAATCTCAAAAAACTGTATTCATTTATCACACATTTGGCACCTGTAAGATTTTGTGTCATTTCATGCACAAGTGTTACTGATGGAGATACGAATTTCTCAATGCATGTTGGTGGTGAAATGTTAATTCCTGAACATATAGTTCCCTCTGATAAAATGTAGAGAGATGTTATTATTTTTTCCGATTCTCCATTAAATTTGAACTTATAGAATATCCTTGGGACTGTATCCACTCTAGTCTAGTCGCAAAGAAAGCTATAGATCCAACACTAATATATCTGTAGACGATTTTGTATTGTTTTCACAAGATACCACCTTCTCACTTCCAAAATCGAGTGCTATGGGTGTGTTGTAAAGAGATATCGTTTTGAATTATAAAGTTTGACATGTTCTAAGTTTGGCTGAAACTCCTCCAAGTATTATAAACACACTTTTGCATTTTATGCTGTACTGTATCGCAAATCTACATTTCTAGCATTTGTAGACTTAGGGAATGCTTTTGACAATGTTGACTGGAATACTCTCTTTCAAATTCTAAAGGTGGCATGGGTAAAATGCAGGGAGCGAAAGGCTATTTACAATTTGTACAGAAACCAGATGGCAGTTATAAGAGTCGAGGGGCATGAAAGGGAAGCAGTGGTTGGGAAGGGAGTGAGACAGGTTTGTAGCATCTATCTGATGTTATTCACTCTGTATATTGTGCAAGCAGTAAAGGAAACAAAAGAAAAATATGGACTAGGTATTAAAGTCCATGGAGAAGAAATAAAAACTTTGAGGTTCGCTGATGACATTGTAATTCTGTCAGAGACAGCAAAGAACTTGGAAGAGCAGTTGAATGGAATGGACAGTGTCTTGAAAGGAGGATATGAGATGAACATCAACAAAAGCAAAACAAGGATAATGGAATGTAGTCGAACGAAGTTGGGTGATACTGAGGGAATTACATTAGGAAATGAGACACTTGAAGTAGTAAAGGAGTTTTGCTATCTGGGGAGCAAAATAACTGATGATGGTAGAAGTAGAGAGGATATAAAATGTAGACTGGCAATGGCAAGGAAAGCGTTTCTGAAGAAGAGAAATTTGTTAACATCGAGTATAGATTTAAGTGTCAGGAAGTCGTTTCTGAAAGTATTTCTATGGAGTGTAGCCATGTATGGAAGTGAAACGTGGACAATAAATAGTTTAGACAAGAATGGAATAGAAGCTTTCGAAATGTGGTGCTACAGAAGAATGTTGAAGATTGGGTGGGTAGAACATGTAACTAATGAGGAGGTATTGAATAGGATTGGGGAGAAGAGAAGTTTGTGGTACAACTTGACTAGAAGAAGGGATCGGTTGGTAGGACATGTCCTGAGGCGTCAAGGGATCACAAATTTAGCATTGGAAGGCAGTGTGGAGGGTTAGAATCGTAGAGCGAGGCCAAGAGATGAATACACTAAGCAGATTCAGAAAGATGTAGGTTGCATTAGGTACTGGGAGATGAAGGAGCTTGCACAGGATATAGTAGTATAGAGAGCTGCATCAAACCAGTCTCAGGACTGAAAGCCACAACAACAACAACTGTACCCAACCTCTCTCCTTCCTTGTGAGTGCACAAACCCATTCCTAGCCATGTTCATAAATGGCCAACAACAAAATATTATAACTATTTGTTGAATATCGACATTTCTCAGGATAAAGTGATTGTGTGGAATTTGTGTAGAAGTATTACATTGATTAGAGCTTTGCACCAAAGATCATGTTCAAGTAAAAATCACACCTTGCTAATAAAGAACATTATTTAACAGTTTTTGGCCTATGTCAAAAAAAGCAAATTCTCATTTCCTCATTTAAAAATTTTCAAATGCAATAAATTTTATTTTTCATAAATAACAACCAGAAAAACTTATTTGTCTTTATTGAAAAAAACATAATTCTCATATCCTCATTTAAAATTTTTCAATTTAATGTACTTTTTTTGTATAAATAAGGGCCTTCAAATCTAAAATCTCAAAGATATATTTTAAGAGAAACAGTTTGAATCAAAATAAAATCTCAAATTTCACTTCTTATCAATAAAATGGGAAAAATGATAAACAAACCAGAACTATTTAAGAACATGGGAAATTATAGTAAAAGAAAGCTTATATTTATATATCAAGACATAGAAAATAATTATAAATAAAATGGTAATTCAAATATATACAGAGAAGATCTCTTGCAATTTACGGATAATTTCAGTAGGAAAGAAATGAATAAGGAAATAAAGAAGATTGAACTAATATATAACACTTTAAAAAAACTTCAACTAGTTTCAAAAACATGAAATTTGAAACAAAATTCCTAATTTAATAAAGAATAATTAATAATTACTTTTGTAAATCCTGTTGACAGTATTAATAACAATTACAACAATAATGAATTGAATAAAAAATCTTTAAAAGAACCTCAACAAATCTGTAAAATAAAAAAATAAAGACTTATTGTAAACTTATAAAAAGTTATATAATCCATCTCATCAAAAAATCTGATAGTATAATGAATGAAAATATCGATTTAGGTAATAAGTGTATAAGTTACTTTTGTAAAGTTAAAAAACAAAAATTTTATAAAATTATTCTACACTTAATTGACATCAATTAATGAATCTTATCAACAGATCTGAGGACAAAATTGATAGTAACAGTACAAATTGGAAAAATGAGAATTATTTTCAAGAACGTCTAGTAGAAAAATACGAACAAATGAATGAAAATAATTATCAGATAAGTTTAACAAGTTTTAATATTCTAAACAATAAGAAAGTTTTTACTCAGAAAAATGAATTTATAGGAAGGTGTCTAAAAATGTTGTTGAAACATAAAAATGTTTAATCGAATTAAAGAGAAAATAAACACAAAATTAAAAAATATGTGGAAACACGGAAGAGCAATTCAACATAATGTTAAATTTTACTGTAATTTTAGAAGACAAGAACAAATACAAGAATCTAATTTTTGAAAACAGCTAAACAAGTATTACTAAGAACAATTATTTTTAAATCAATGAATGAAGTGTCAACTAAAATGGAAGATATTCAAAGCAAAAAATATGAAAAGTCCGTATTTTATATTGATAGTTTAGTATTAAATATTAATAAGCACCAACCAAGTTTTGCCTATCATTATATCACTTGACCAGAACTAATTAAAGATTAAAAATCCCTAGTTAACATGAAAAACAAAGAGCATAAATGTTTTTTTCAATAAAATCAGCTTTAAAAAAGTAAATGATCATTTAGAAACAATTAATAATTCCAAAGATATTAGATCGCAATTAGAAGAAATTTTTGAAACAGACAAAATTAATTTTCCTGTTACATTAACAGATATTCCAAAATTTAAAAGAAATCTAACATTCCAGTTACTGTTATGCACATGAAAATGATGAAAAAGAAGAAAAATTAATTTATAGCTTCTTTACTGCACACAAAGTTAACTAGAAAAATATAGCAATCATCTTTTAATTCGAAATGAAAATAATTCTTATTATTCACTTAACTGTCTGATAAAAAACTTTCTAGATTAATTAGTTCACAAACAAGCAAACACAATGGAAGAATTTATCTTTGTGGTAGATGTTTAAGATACTTTGATTCACAAGAAGAATTAGACATTCATGAAAACCATTTTTCCGGTTCTTTCAGTTATTATGCAAAATATTCTACTGTCAATTATAAAAATCCATTTGCTTACACAGTTACAGATACAGCATAAAAATCGCTGAAATATTAAAAGAAGAACCAAGAGAAATAACTAGAAAATGCAAAATGGCTAAAGAATATCTAATCAAATATAAAAATTCTGAAAATTGTTGTATTTGTGCAAAAGAGTTTAATTTTGGTGGAAAGAAAGTTAGAGATCACCCATTTAACAGGAAAATATCGAGGAGTTGCATATGAAGATTGCAAACCTAATAACCAAAATCCTAAACCTATTCCAGCATCTATTTTAAAAAATTACGATGTTCATTTCTTTATCAAAGAATTAACAGCAGATAATGAATATATTGATGCAATTGCAAGAGAATGAACAAAAAGATATTCAATTTAGTGAACATATTTAAGATGGATTAACATTAAGATTTTCAGATAGATTTAAAATTATGGCTTTAAATATTGAAAAATTATGTATTAATCTTGTAAAAAAAGGCAATTTAAAGAAACCAAAAAATACTTTGAAAAAATTAGATTTGATAAATAAAAAAATTTCACGCATATGAATATATGGATTCAGGAGAAAATGACAAGAAACCAAACTCCCTGAAAAGGAATGTTTTATTCAAAACACAATAAAGATATAATTTGTGATGATTATGAAAGAGGAAAAACAGTTCAGAAAAAAAATCAATATTATAAATTTAGCTGAATAGACAAAATTATGTAATGTATCTGATGTTTTAATTTTTGCAGCTATTTTCGAAATTTTAGAGATACCTGTATTAAAACATAAACTTGACCCATATTGGAATTTTATATTTCCAGGATTATCTTGAGTTTCTCTGTTAACAATGACAAATTTGATTATATTTATTACATGAGTATACAATTATTTTCTTTCTTGAAAAGGAATATATGCTGGAATTTCTCAAAGTGTTAAAAGACTTGTAAAATCAAATAACAACTATATGAAAAACTTTCAACCAAAAAACAATCAAAATACATTGCATGATTAGAAGCAAATAATTTATATGGTTTGGCAAAGTCTCAACTTTTGACATTAGGAAATTATGAGTCGATAAAACCAAAATGTTTTAAATAAGAAAAAATAATTAAAATTTCGGATGAAAAAACATTTCTTCACATTTTAGAAGTTGATATAGGATACCCAAAAAATTTTATAATTTACTTACAGATTTAAGTTAAGCACCTGAAGGGAGAAATAAGTAATTTACAACTTTAAATAATAAAGAAAATAGGTTTCTCACTATAGAATCTTAAACAATGTTTAAATATTGGTTTAAAATGAAGATATTAACCAACTTTACTGGAGAAAATACAAATAATTTTCAGTAAACCAGTTCATATTGGAATGAGTATTCTAGATATTTCGAAAACCAAAATGTGTCATTTGTCACTATATAACATCAAAATATGGTGAAAATATTGATTTATGTTTTATGGATCCTGATTATTTCGTTTAAGATATTAAGAACACAAGATTTTAGAATAAAGCTAGGATAAACGAAGTTCATAGATTGATTATCCAAAACATAACATTTATAAAGTTCAAAAGTAAATAAGAAAGTTTCATAAAAAACGAAAAATGAAAATTGTGGTAAAATTGTATTAGAACACATTAGTTTAAGACTGAAAATATATGCTTATAATGTGTGTAATATGGAAGATAAAAAATTCAAAGCAATAAAGTAATCTATTCAGAAAAATGAAATTACTTCCGATTCTTATAAAAAAAGTCATTGCTAAAATAAAACAAAGCAGAAAAATGATTGTGATTAGATCACATAAATATGAATTGTATGCAGTTTATGTAATAAAATTGTTTTATTATGATGAGAAACATTTTGTATTATAAAATTGGGTTATTACACAACAATGTGCTCATTATAAATTAAATCAAAATAAAATAAAAGATGAAATAATTTCTTGTAAGGATTAAACAGGTGTACAGAAGACAAAATAAAAAATAAAAAAATGAAATAGTTTTTAATATTCTTGCATGATATCATAATTTTTAATGTCTTATCAAATAAAAATGACAAAAAAGTTTTTGACTGCAAAATTCAAATTTTTTCATCTTCTTCCTATATTACAGTTAGTATTTCATCTTTTGAATGATCGCAATTATGAATATACTTAGAAGAGATTCTAACTTCCTTTGCACATTTTTCACAGGTAAATGTATTAATACACCAATTATGAAGATGTCCTCTTTGTTTAATCCTTATACAATTTTTACAATCTGATTTTGATGGGAAAATTATGTCTTGTTATTTTAATTTCTGTTTGAATTTCATTTTATTGGGTGTAACCTGGACAAATCATTTTGTGTGAAGTATCTTAGGGGCAAGAAACAATCCATACCTCTTCTGCGCAGTAGCAATGGAGATACTATTGAAGATAGTGCTGCCAAAGCAGAGTTACTAAACACAGCCTCCCAAAATGCCTTCATAAAAGTTGACAAAGTAAATATTCCAGAACTCGGATCGAGAACAGCTGCCAACATAACTTAGAAGTATATATGCTCGGAGTAGTCAAGCAACATAAATCCAATAGTAAAAACAAGTCTTGTCCAGGTTGTATACCAGTTAGGTTCCTTTTGGAGTATGCTGATGCATATGCATGATCATATACAACCGTTCACTCAACGAAAGACCATTACCTAAAGACTGGAAAGTTGCACAGGTTACACCAATATTCAAGAAAGGTAGTAGGAGTAATCCACTAAATTACAGGCCCATATCGTTAATGTCTATAAATAGCAGGATGTGTGAATATATACTGTGTTCGAACTTTATGAACTGATTCGAAGAGGACAGTCTATTAACACACGGTGAACATGGGTTTAGGAAACATAGTTCCTGTGAAACACAACTAGCTTTTTATTCACACGATGTGTTGAATGGTATTGACAAGGGATTTCAGACCGATACTGAATTTCTGGATTTCCGGAAGTCTTTTGGCACTGTACCACACAGGCAGCTAGTAGTGAAATTGCATGTTTATGGAATTTCATCTCAGTTATGTGACTGGATTTGTTATTTCCTGTCAGACAGGTCACAGTTCGTAGTAACTGATAGAAAGTCATTGAGTAAAATGGAAGCGATTTCTGGCGTTCCCCAAGCTACTGTTACAGGCCCTTTGCTGTTCCTTATCTATATAAACGTTTTGGGAGACAATCTGATGAACTGCCTTAGGTTATTTGCAGATGACATTGCCGTTTATCGACTAATGTAGTCAGAAGATCAAAACAAATTGCTCAATCACTTAGAAAAGATATCTGAATTGTGTTAAAATTGGCAGTTGACCCTAAATAATGAAAAGTGTGACGTCATGCCCATGAGTGATAAAAGGAGTTCATTAAACATCGATTACACGATAAATCACTCTAATATAAAGCCGTAAATTCAACTAAACACCTAGGTATTGTAATTATGAACAACTTAACTTAGAAGGAACACAAAGAAAATGTTGTGGAGAAGGCTAGCCAAAGACTGAATTTTATTGGCAGGATACTTAGAAAATGTGACAGATCTACTAAGGAGACATCCTATGTTACCCTTGTCCATCCTCTTTTAGAATACTGCTGCGCAGTGTGGGATCCTTACCAGATAGGATTGACAGAGTACAACGAAAAAGTTCGAGGAAGGGCAGTACATTTTGTATTATCATGAAATATTGGAAGGAGTGTCACAGAAATGTTACACGATTTGGGCTAGATATCATTAAAAGAGAGGCGCTTTTCATTGTGATGTATTCTCATGAAGTTCCAATTAACAACTTCCTCCTCCAACCACTAAAATATTTTGTAGACACTGACCTACATAGACATCATCGTCATAATAAAACGGGGGAAATCAGAGTATATAGGTGTTCATTCCTTCTGCAAACTATACGAGATTCGAATAACAGAGAACGGTAAAGGTGGTTTGATGAACCCTCTGCCAGGCTCTTAAACATGATTTGCAGTGTATCCATGAAGATGTAGATTTCGCTTCCCATTTATAAGGAAAAACATTTATTAGAAGTAAAAAATATTTTTAAATATTTTATATATAAATGGAGTCTCTTGTGGATCTAAAAGATTAGAAACTTGATTACAACAATAGTTTTAATAATCACTGATGAAAAATACAAACAATGGCTTAAAGCTAAAAATATTTCTGGTATTTTGGAATATACGAATTTTAGAATAGCTTTAAGTAATTGTGTTAAAAGTAAATTTTTAAAAAAATACTGAAGCATTCCAAAATATTACACTTAGATTAACATGCAAATTTTATAAATGAGCCCATAGAGATTATTGTGCAATGACATCACAAAGGGCAAATGAGTCATTCAAATGAACTGAATAAATTTAACAATTATTGTATACAAAATTTAGACGAACAATTTCATAAAGCTAATTTAAGAATTAATTTATATCAAGGAATGAAAGAAATTTTAAGAATAGCTTACTACTGAAATTATTTCAGTAGTTGGTTGACCCTCCAACAAAACAGTTGCTTGAAGATAAAATAAAGTAACAAACATATTGTAGATATGAAATGAAATTTCCAAGTACTTTTATCATATTCAAATTTTAAATAACATTGACAAGATTTTTTATTCGATTAATACACAAAATTTATGAAAACCATGACTGTATCAACTCATATTTGAAATTTCAGTTTCACATTAAATAGCTTTTGTTAACTGTAATTTGAATACCAAAATACACTCTATCTTCTTTAATGAAACAATAAGCATAATGAAAATTCCATTCAGTACCAAACATGTTTCAAGTTTCTTAGCTAATTCAATTTATATAGTACACACTTTTTATTAATATTTTAAAAGAATTACATTACATTTATTTACCCAACTTCTGTGTGAATAATCAAATAATTTAACATAAGCATTATTTCCAATCATATATAAAGATTTATCACCAAGGTAAACATCTGGGGCATTAATTTCCAGTTGTTCTTGTTCAAAAAACTTCATTAAATTTGTTCACCATTTAATTCATTCTATTATTTCAATTTCAAAAATTTCTGTTGACAAGTTGGTAGTATATGCTTTTACAAACAATCCTTTCAATTTACTTCTTCTTACTTTTTCACCAATCTAATATTTAGGTACTGTAACTCACAAATATCACACATAAAGAGTTTTCAATAAGAAACTGTTGTTCTCTTTATTTACCTCTTTCACTGCTTTCGTATTTTTTAATGTTTTGTGTTATTATATTCATCAATTAATTTAGAAACTTAGTCAACTCGTTTATCACTTCCTTGACGAAAAAATTTCTTCCACATTTTTTTTTCGATGTTCTGTTGAATCATTCAACAACTGTACCTACTATTTCACAAGAAGTTGAATAACGATTAATGTCAATTTTTCATTAATTGTTGACATGTTTTATTACAAAGTTTTTAGTCATTATCTGTTTGAAATTTTTTTGGTTTTCTTGACTCAAATATTTTTTCGAAAGTATCAACAACATTTTTACCTGTTTTATCTTTAAAAAGAATTGCCCAAGCAAATTTCGGAAAACCATCAACAACATTTAATAAATACATATATCCTTTAATTACTTTTGACATTCCTTTCGACTTTGGTGAATCTATTTCGACTAGATCAGACTGTGAAAAATCATCAATGCCATAAGAAATTGGACGTTTTCGTCAAATTTCTAGTAATACTGTTTATGTAATTGACTAATAATTTCTTCACGAAAATTTAGAGCTTCACTTATAATTTTAATTTCTTTAACACATTTAATGTTTTAAACTTTAGAAATTGAATGAAGACATTAAATTCTGGATTTGAATTTTCAGTTATTAATCTATCAGGTTGAAGTATATCAGTAAACGTTTTGTACTTGAAACAATAAATGTGTCTGTCATATTTCATTTGTATAGAATACAAAGTATTGAATTATTTCACCAAAATCAGTTATTTTGATATCAACTGGAACAGTTTTAACAGTATCTTCTAGTGTTAGAAGAAGAAAACATGATTTGGAAACTATTTAATTCCTTGCATTTCAGCAGATGTTTTATTAAGGTTGTTAGCAACAGTGAATGAAAGATCTAAATCACCAAATATTATATATCTGTTTATGTTTTCACCAACAACAAGACCTTTTCAACAAAATATTACGTTCACTGAAATTGTGCAATTTTTTTATATGCTTTACAATTAAGTTTTCCAAATCATATAAGTATGGAGTTAATCTGTTTTTGAAAAACAATCTGGTAAAACATTCTCAATGTCTTTCTTGGAATAATAATTTTGAAACACAGATAACACATGTACATGTTGTTGTTAAGATTTGAAAGTCTTGTTTCGAATTATTGTTTAGTAACTGCTTGCAAATCATCAAATGGATCATAGGTATTAACTATTCTTTTCTTTTAAAACAATATAATACTTCGCTACTTTCTGAATGTTATGTAAATCTTTGTGAAATAGTTTAATTACATTAACGATATTTGAATCTACTGGTGAACGAATATTTTTGATCTTTTAAATTAATCCATTATTAATTTTTGGTTGTAATAATTAAAAATCTTTAATTTTTCCTAAACTGTTATTGAGTTTATTTCCAAAAATGACCATTTAGTAAATTTGGGTTATCACTAAAATTATAATACATGTCTAATAGTTTACAAACAAATATACACAATTTTCAATGCTCACAATATTGTAGCACAAATTATACTTCCCAAATGGTTCAATAATTGTTTACTTACATTTCCTCCATATTAATCAAAAATTAATTTCAAATCTTTGTTTTTATACTAACTAATCCAAAGTGTTCCAATATTATTCAGAGTATCTAGATTAACTATTCGATATTCTAAACCTTTTGGTTCAATAGGTAATTTTCATCAGTCACAAAAAGCCAAGAAAAACATTAATTTTTCATTGTTTAACTAATTCTGTTTAATATAAACATTAGATAACGGAATTTCTTACTCCTTTACCTTTCTTTTCTGTTTCCAAATAAGATCTTTCTTGTTCTCTAATTCGTTATCACCTTTTTTCTGAAATATACCTGCAATTGGAATTGCTGTAGTTCCACCATCAAGTGAACCAATTGCTAAATAAGGCGATGCAGCAAAAATAATGATAAAAATCCATCTTCATGTTTTGTTTCTTTTTTGGTCATTAAATATTACTCAATCTTTTTCACAACAGTAACAGTTCATGAAACATGTAAAATTCCAACAGTTTTTCCTCTCTGTTTCTTTTTTTAACATCAGCTAACATCGTTCAATAACACTTAAGTTAAATTGATTTTGGTTAATTTTGACACTTGATCGCAAATTACAATCAATTGAGAAGTGATTCATGTACATAAATAAAAACAATAAAGATTTTTTTTATAAACAACATCCATTTTATCAAATCACAGGCATATACTTGCTACAGCTGGCACAATATTTAAACACATTCCCAATTTTCGTTTTCCATACATTATTCTTCTAACTGCAATGTGGCAACATTTTTTTGCAAACATTTATCCTCTTCCAAATAATTTTAATTTTTTCTACTTGTTGCCTTTTTCTAAATATTTATTATTTCCCAACAATCACGTTTTTTACATATTACATGTAATGAATAAATTCTTTTATCAGTTGTAGCTGATCTTTCTTCTAATTTTGTTCCTCGACCCCAAAAATTATGAGCAGGTTATTGCAATTTGTTAATTAATATATTATCTAAACCTTTTCAGATATTTTCACTTTTCCAAAATGTATGTGTTAAATTATTCAAAAAACTGATTAAGTACAGATCTTCTTTTGATCATTCACTATAAAATCACTAAATTTGTTTGTTAACTTTTGTGTTATTCCATCATACTCATTATGATAATTTTTGTTTCCTATTAATTCTTCACCATGAATTACTGTTAATATAGCGATTGATTCTCTAACGACTTTCACCCAAATTTCTTCAACTAGTTCTTCTGAATACATTTTTACTAAAACTCAACCAACTTAATCAAATGAATCACTAAGATTTCTTTCTGAAAAACTAGAAAAATATTCTTTAAATATTGTATTAATCATATTATTACATTTCCACTAATAGATTTTAATTTATTAAATTACTTTTATCGGATACAGCTCTTGAGTTGAAAAATTCTTGTATAAGTATGTAAATCAGGAGAAAAAAATTCTGTTCCTAAATCATCCACATTTGTTTGTTTTCTAGTTAATACTTTCATTACTCTGTATGTTCTCTCATATTCTCATTTCTCTAATTTCTAATTTGTTACCATTGAATTCTATTAGTGATTTTCCATTAAATTTAATTTGACCAGTATGTCTAAATCCTAAAATTTTATCTTCACTATGATTCTAACATTTCATCACATATATTTATTTCTTTCACATCATTTTCTTTTAATTTTCTCTATCAAATTATTTATTTATTATTCACTTATGTTATAATCTCTTTTATTACTTTCATAATGTTTAACTTTTGAAATACCAATAGATTATTGGAAATAATGTTGTTTATAAGGAACCATTTGTTTCACAACTATTCTCTTCAATTACTTTTAAAACGTTTTCTCCTTATCCTTCATTTCCCTGGTTAACTGTTCTATCGCATTAATAAGAGATTTTCTTTATCAAATTTGCATACTCTGTTCTTGATTCTTTTTTCCATTTCTTAGACTGTTCTTTTAATTGATATTTCCTTTTTTATTTCGTTTGGCTTTTTTAGCAATTTGTCGATCATATTTTGCAAACATTTACGAAGAATAAAAAATGGCATAATCAATGTTTTCATTTTACATTTAACGTTTATATACAATGTTTACATTCATTGTTTCTAATTTAATGTTTATGTTCAATGTTTATGTTGTATGTTTACACTCAGTATTGATGTTGAATGTCTAAAAAATTATTGAGCTTTCCTCTATATTTACCTTCATTAACTTTTGTTTTTATACATACTGTTAGGAAACCTTTATTCCTACATTTAGTACACAGTTCTTTAAATTCATCAAACACTAAACTGCGACCATAAATTCACGATAAATGACATTCAAATCTGTATCATCTTGTCTAAAAACGTAAAAAAACTAAAATCATCTCTAAATAACTGTTTTGGAATTTTTGGATAAGCTTAACTTAAATAAAAACAATGTTTTCTCTTCTATCTTCCTCTAATACAATATTCTAGAATTGTATCTTGATTTTCAAGAGTGAAGGCATCAAAAACTACAACTGAATTAACTTCATATTCATCTAATGGAATAAGTTCATCAGTATTTTCTAAAAACTAACAATTTTGTCAATAGTTTTAACCTCAATCTCTTCACATCTTTTGATAAATTCTTGTTACTTTGGTTGATCTATCCTTTTTGAAGGAGAAACAAATGACTAATTTTTTACAATTTAACCATTCTGGTGCTAAAATGTAATTATCGTTATTATTGCTATTTTTCCAAATCCACAAGTGACGGTCATTGCACATTGAATTGAATTTTGTAAAATTTTTTCATTGATCTTTTTCTAATTTCTATCCTGGAATACTTTTTTCTGGTTCAAAATACATCATTTACTTACATAATTTTTCTTTATAGAAATTTCTATATTATTTCTATTTGGTGATTTTCTGATCTGAAAAGAGTGTAACTGTTCCAATAAGAGAAATTCATGAAAAAGGTGTTACACTAGTTGCCTTTTATTCAACTCATTTTGCTCCAGATGTTACAGAGAAAAACAATAATCTTTACTGTGATGGAGAAACAAACTAGTTTGAAAAATTTCAAAAAATTTAATCATTCGAAAAATCCAAACATTCGTATTAAAGGAGATAAAATTATAAATAAAACTAATTTCAGTAGTGAAAAAAAATTTATATGCATAAAAAAGTTTGTGTTGGTTAAGTTTTAGGTTTTAATAATCAAATTATTGAACCTAATAAGAAAGTTGTTGCAAAAGATGTTCCTAAAATCATTCCATTAGAATTAATTTACATTAATTTTAATTTGGCTGGTGGAATGTTTGTTAAACATAATCATCAGTTTCATCAAGATACTAACATTACTGCTTCATTTAAACCTAATTCTGAAAATGGTGGACTAATAATTTATTAACCAAATCGTCCTATAGAAATTCCAACTTTTAATGCTATTCAAAATTTAGCAATAACTGTAGCTGATGAATATGATAATATGATTGACTTTAATGTGGCTTATGTAGCACTCATTTAAGAAATCAATTAATAAATTTTTTCTTAATAAAAAGTGAACCAAATAGAAATTTATCAATTTCACTCTTTTCCTATTACTGAGGAAGCAAAAAATTATAGCTTGCAGGGGAACTGAATTTAAAATTAATATTGGTGACAACTATATTCAACCTAATTTTTTAAAACTTTATATGGCTTTTGATGTTATTCACACGGAAGGCTTAAAAACGCAAAATGCCTTTTCTTTCTTCAAACTTCAAACAACAGAATTTGCTGGTTTACTGGAAAAATATATTTTGAACTAAATATTACTAATTTTTATATCTCTACAGAATCTGGGCTATGCCTTACTTTGTTTTTGTTGTTTTCCAAACTACTCAAAAAAATACTCAATTACCGGTACCTCATTCTTCCTTATTCACGCATGTTAAATTGGAAAATGACTGTTTTAAAAATGGAAGAAATGAGGTTTTTCCTCAAGAATTAATGAATCTCGATCCAGCAATTAACTTCTTAAATTCGTATGCTTCTTTTATATTTTGAAAGACTAACTCAATTAAATAATGATGTAAATCTACAGCCTTTCACTTTTATGCATAATTATCTTGGTTATGTAATTAATATGTCTAGGAGGATATATGTTTTAACTACTCAAGAAACAACAATGAAATCATTTGGAATTTTTAATGAAAGTATTCGACTTGATACAACTGCATATGTTATTGTGTATGACAAAAGGAATTTAAGTTATGATTCACAACACAGAACGCTAACGGAAAATTTCTAATTATATAAATGAATGGAAAATTGTAAAAAATTAAAGAACCTTCAACATTATGATGGAATTTTCTTTTGAAATATTTCGGAAAACTAGAGATGATAAAAACTGAAAACCTTAGTCTCCAAAATGTTTTACAAATATTTGGAAAACATTTTAATTTTTGATTCAGTACATTTTTTCTGTGTAAATAAAACCAAACATGATTGGTAGCATTGAAGATCTAGTAACTTAACTTAACAATTACAATAATGGTTGGTCAGAAGTGTTCTCTAAATTATCAGAACTTCAAAAACATTAATCTTATAATATTTCAAATGTTGAAATTTTACCAACTAAATTAGGAGAAAATTTTTTATTACTTTTAGATGATAAATATAAAGTTACTCTTCCAGATCATTATACTAAAGTCTTTGCAAATAATGTTGACCTATTCATATTACTAAATTTGAATAATTTTGCAAAAAATTGCATTTTTCTTTTTATTAAATCTAAAATTTCTCTACTCTAATGGTCTAAGTTTTTAAACAACTTAACTTCATTGGTTGTTCCGTTTGCACTGTATTTATATAGAATTTAGTTGGGATAAACTGCAAAATTAGATACTTAGTTCGTAACTTGGAATTTTTACTCTAAAATGCTCTTTTGATCAGAGTGCTCGTAATCTTACAAAAGCATGTTTCTTGTTGTGATCTAACATTTGTGTAATCTGTTGCCAAGTCCACCACACTACAGTACTAATCTGACAAGTCGCATTTTATTAATTAATTTGAAACATTTTGGGATATCCTTAACTGAATAGTACATTGGCTCTCACACTTTTCTTATATGGTTTAGGGGAGATTTTATCTCTCCATAACAAAATGGGAAGTATACAGTTCTGTGTTTGACTATGCAATACTTCATGAGAAACTCCTAAAATGTTTTCTCTGTAAATTTCCTATAAGACGATGGCTGAGTAACAAAGTCTGAGACTGATTATTTTCCTATAGCGTCCATGACAGTTTCCTGTCAGTACCATGAATATTTGAAGAAAGAGGGTTTTGTGTATATAGTCTGTAGGTGGTGCCTCTCTCGTATGGCTAGGTGGATATTGATGCTCTATTTTCTAGATGCTCTTTGCCTTTCTGATATCAAGTAATCAAGATGACATGATAGGATCAGTATGGTGCAGTAAAATTTTGTGTTCCTTTAAACCATATAGCCACTGAAACTTACGAAAAGCTCCAGCTAGGGTGCGGTGAAGATGTACTACCTTGTGCAGTAGTGTATAGGTGGTACAAGATGGCCAATTTGTCTGTGTTAAGCAAGGTGGGCCTCGTGTTTCGACTTTTGCTGTGATAAAGTCAACATCAACACACCCACTGTGGTTGTCTGTGAAGATCAGCGGATAACATTAGGTAATCCCAGTGAAGAGAATTTCATATGGCACCATCTTTAGATTAGGCATGAACATCTCTTTGTGACTGTTTCATCTGCTGGGAAAGTGGTGGTGATCACGTTTTATGACTGTCAGGGGTGATTTATCGGCATGCAGTTGCCCCTCACACTACTGTTACAGCAGCAGTATTTGCTAAAGTAAAGAAGCACGTTATAAAGCAACAATCGGAACTTCCTTGGACTCGCTGGCGCCTTCATCATGACAATGCTTGGTCTCAAGTCGCAAAGTAGTTCATGAAGTTTCTGACTCAATTCAACATTACCTATGTACTGCACATCCTCCTTATAGCCCCAGTGTTGCACCCTGTAATTTTTTTTATTTATGTCTATCAGTAAAGGTATAGCTTCAGGACATTCGATTGAGATTTCTGAGAAAGAAAGTGAGGCGATTCTCAAGCATCCGACAAAGAATGCCCTGCACCATGCATCCTAGGACTGGCAGAGACCCTACAAAAAGTGCATAGAAGTAGGATGGGAGCAATTTAAAAAATATTGTGTAACACTGAAAGGGAGTAATAAATTTCTGTGGAAAAAAGTCTATCTCTGTTGATCATCCATCGCAGGTAGTATGGAACTATACCCACATCGAAAATAAGCTAGATTTACAAGCTGCAGGGCTGCACCTGTCTTCAGGCATACATTTGTCTTAACTGTGCTGCTGAACATCTTACATCCACTTGGAAAATACGGGCAGTGAGATTAAGCATTAATTTATAGATATTTACCAGCATATAATACATACAGGAAACATAAGGTGGCAGCACACAAATGTTCACTTCTGACTGATTTTATCCGGTTCACCTCTAAATTCTTCCCTGTGCCAACCTTCTCATCTCAGAGCAGCAGTTGCACGTAATGGCCTCAGTCATTTGATGGACATATTCCTATCTGATCTTTCCATACAGGTTTTCCCTTCCACAATGAAAGCTAAACCCTGGTGACATTTGAAAATGGTTCAAATGGTTCTGAGCACTGAAATGAAATGTAATGTGAAATGTTGAAATGTGTGTGAAATCTTATGGAACTTAACTGCTAAGGTCATCAGTCCCTAAGCTTACACACTACTTAATCTAAATTATCCTAAGGACAAACACACACACACCCATACCCAAGAGAGGACTCGAACCGCCGCCGGGACCGGCCGCAAAGTCCATGACTTCAGCGCCGAGACCACTCGGCTAATCCCGCGCGGCACTCTGAGCACTATAGGACTCAACATCTGAGGTCATCAGTCCCCTAGAATATAGAACTACTTAAACCTAACTAACCTAAGGACATCACACACATCCATGCCCGAGGCAGGATTCGAACCTGTAACCGGAGCAGCCACGCAGTTCCGTGCTGAAACGCCTAGAACCTCTTGGCCACAGAAGCCGGCAGTGACAAGTAAGGCTTCCCATGGTGGGAGGGCTGGAATGGGGTGCACTCACGTCATGGTGCTTGTTGAGGAGCTACTTGGTGAGAAATAATGGCTCTGAGTCTAAAACAACTGACAACGGTCGTGAGAGTGATGTGCTGACTACACACCCCTACGTACCACATCCTAGACCTCCTACACAGTGTAATAGGCTGAATCGACTGCTACATTTTCCTCATTTCGGGGGATTCGACAATGTTTAGCAACCTATTCACATTACTTTTTACAATATTAATTACTGTTTGGTATACTTCATGCATGCAGTACCACATATCTTATGACTGTGGATGTTTGAATTGCAATGAACAGTGATTAATGTATATAGGGATATTTAGAATGCTCTTTTCATATAACGGAAAAACTGAAATGCAGTATTACACAGTTACAGAAATGTAGGCTCGGAACTTATGTTGTAGTTTGTACACTTTATATTTGATAGTTAAGAAATTGGTAAAAATGCCTTCAAATATGGGCGTTAGGCAGTAACAACCCACGGCTATTTAGTAGTTTTTGCCATTTTTTAGACTCTTGCGAAAGTGGTGTTTATTTTTTAATCAGAAGTTGGTATTTTAAGAAATGTGGCATTTTTTTTACTGTAGAAAAGGGGAAGAAGTACATTTTCATGTTGCAGTGAAACGAATTTTTTATAACAGTAGCGTCTGTTATTTAACCAGTATTCATTTAGTGTACTACATGATAGGTTAGTGCAGCTCAGTGAAGAAGTGGTTGAGGAATATCAAAAAGAGTTTTGCAGCTTTGTTTCCTATCTAGGTATAATGTAAGGAAGTGGTAAGTGTCCTAATGTATCATAAAAGCACGCAAGTCTGTCTCATCCACATCTTCAAGATTGCCAGTTTATGTTACAGTAGCTTAAAATCCACTTCCACAGAGTTAAAGCCTGTAATTTAGCTTAGATGACCATTCAAGACGTGATTCCACTGCTTCTTTTGGGTTGGTAACCCATGGAGTTAGTACCTTTATAGAATTAGTGTCTGTAACATTATGACTCTGATAACCATTTTTAATATATTCATCAATGAGTGAAGTCTTCTATATACTCTTTCCACATATCCGCTTTCTTCTTTGTGGGTAATAACAGATTTTCTCTTGCATTCTTAAGGTTAACGCCTTTGATTTTGATTTCTTGTAAGATTTAGTCCTATCAACGACCAAATGACGTCTTTACATTTTCCCATGCATTTCTAAGTGACATATCGCTGACTTCTTCTATTTAACTTACAATTTCAGTATTGCCTTCCTTCGTTTATCAACTGAAGTATTGCTTCTGTTTCCAAGGTTTCTTCATAATTAGATTCACTGTAGCTGGAAGACAGCTACTCAGATTGATTCCTGAATCGTTTGTATCGATAAGTAACAGCAGAGGACCTGTAATATTGTCTTGGGGAACGCCTGAAATCAGTTCTGTTTTCCTCGATTACTTCCCGTCAGTTACTACGAACTGTTACCTCCCTGACAGGTAAACACGAATCCAGTCACATAACTGAGACGATATTCCATAAGCACACAACTTCACTGCAAGCTGCTTGTGTGTACAGTTTCAAAAGCCTTTTGAAAATCTAGATATAGGGAACCAATTTGAAATCCCTTGTCAATAGCAGACAACACTTCGTGTGTAAAGAGCTAGCTGTACTACACAACAGCGCTGTTTCCTAAATCCGTGTTGACAATGTGTCAATAGACCAATCTCTTCGAGATGATTCATAATGTTCGAATACAATATAATTTCCAAAATCCTGCTGTACATCGACGTTAATGATATGGACCTTTTCAATACATTGCCTTTAAGAAAATAAATGGAACGATTATTTGAAAGAGTCACAGGAGGGTCTATGCAGAGGAGAGGATTATCTGAAGTTGAGCACATAACACTGCAGATGCAGTGATATGACATTAGACATATTGTGACAAGACGCAAGTTTACATATAAGCAGTAATACATTCTGAGAAATTTATTTTTCATATTAATCTCGGTATTTCATAGTAGTAGATAGATTTTCGCAAGAATGAATTATTTGCCAATGGTAGTCAGCATTCCCTGTCCTCCTTGCTTCACCCGTCATATGTTATTTACCTCCCAAAGTAACGAAATTCCGTCACTATGTCTACTTTGTGAATCCAGGTTTGATGTTAAACTTAGCTCGAATTTCATTTTTGTTCATTGTCATGAATTTATACCTCTTATAGTACACTTTCAGTTAGTAGTATAGGCTCATTAGGCTGTTCCTTACATTAAAGGGACCCTTCACTACTTCCTCATTAGTATTTCCTCATCCTCATCTGGCACTGAGATACGCAAAAGGGTCTTGCAAGCTACAAATCCACGAAGAGTGATTAAACACTAGCACACAGAAGTATGAATTGGTGGAAAAGGTAGACCCTCACACCCAGCGTTTCTTCAACCATTTGTGGTGGACAGATTTTTTTTCATCATTAGCAGGTTGTACAAAACTACTGCAAGAAAGAATTAATTGTTAAAAGTTATGCAAGAGCCTGCAGATTCCACCTATTGGCATTAACATGCTATTTCGGTCGTGTCAAGTAATTTACCACAAGGTCACCACAAGCATCACGAAGAGTGATTAAACACTAGCACACAGAAGTATGAATTGGTGGAAAAGATAGACCCTCACACCCAGCGTTTCTTCAACCATTTGTGGTGGACAGATTTTTTTTTTTTTCATCATTAGCAGGTTGTACAAAACTACTGCAAGAAAGAATTAATTGTTACAAGTTATGCAAGAGCCTGCAGATTCCACCTATTGGCATTAACATGCTATTTTGGTCGTGTCAAGTAATTTACCACAAGGTCACCACAAGCAGCAAACTACTATCGAACTTCTAGATTAGATGTTTGTGAACATTTTCGTTGTTGTGGTTTATTGCAATTGTATGCAATCTCAGATTTTAAAGAAACCTCAAGAGCTTCTCAAATTTCTTTGTCTATTTTAATATATTATTGTCTCATATTTTACATCATACAGTTTTTATATGAGTGCAGCGCAAAACAATAATCGCTATACAAGAACAGCATCTCAAAATAATTTTGAAAGTTATTGTGAATTTTCACATTTTAGCTACACAGATTAAGTGTTATGCAGTTGTTATAGGAGTAGAACGTATGGTTCAAATCCCTGTACGCTGAAAAATTTAAGACACCATAGCAACATTTTATAGATTTCTACTAGTGAAGTTAAAAAAACTTTCATGCTGAAGCTCTATTTGAACACTACACTACTTAATGAGACACAGCCCTACATGAGGCGATGTGTGACCTGAGAAACACATCACCCAGACAGTTGTGTAGAGACAGAATTTAATGTAGAGTCTGAAGCACAGTGTAGCTCGGTTTTTCTAGATATATTTGCAGCTGGTCATATTAACTGCAAAAAGTAACACCAGAACAGTCAAGGAATAGTGTTTGCCAGATGAAGGAATTAAGCGTGCAATTTCATATATAACAGTCAACTCTGTAGTAGACAATGAAAATTAACTGTCAGGAAATAAAATATTTTTCAGAGAGATTCCTAAGATCTGCTACTGAGGAATTTCTTTAAGGAGTATTGAATGCTAATGAAGGAAATATTGAAAAGTTAAAATGGAGGAAATTGGAAAAATTTTACTTCAAAAACTTACACAAGCCACGATTTTGTCACTGTACTTTTACTTACGAGTCACTGTTAATGACTATTTTTCATTTCGATGAAACTCTAAAACACTTTGATTTCCATCTACACAATGAAATAGCCTCTCTAAACTTATGATAAAACAGTATTCACTACATTTGAATTCTTTCTTCTACATATTGACATTTGGGTGAACATAAACAAATAAATGAAAGTAAAAATGCTTTCACTCAACGATAACCGAAAACATTGGAAGAACGAGTTACTTTGCTATGCTGCTTGAACTGCTGAAAGATGCTAATAAAATTAGAAGCACCCCATTATATTTACTATCTGTAGAAAGTGTAAAGAATAAAATCCTAATATTAGATTCATAGCAATTTACAGATGCTTTCTAGTATTACTCATATGTCTCCTCCCTAGTTCAGTAGTCAGCTTGGCTGGCTACTCTTCAAAGGGCCAGGAGTCAGTTCCTGGTATTACAAGTGAACAAGCTAGTTGAGCGAGACGTTGCAGCTCCTAGGTAAAGATAGCCAACAATGGCCAGATGAACGGTTTGCTGGCCGTGTACGCCCCTCCATAACGCAACCAATGATGCCGTAGGCAGAAGATGACACGGTCGTCTGTCGGTTCCGATTGGGCCATCAGGACTAAAGCTCGGATCTTTCTAATAACATAGGTATGTAATTTAAAAATTATATATAAAAAGCTATGAACGATCAATAAAAACAAAGAAGTTATAGTTTCGTTTCCTAGAAAACACAATTTTGGTAACGCTACAGAAAAACATTAATTTCAGTAATGCGAGTATTCAAAAATATTGACATTTGTATCAACGTCCGCTAAGTTAATCGTACATGAGAGTAACTGAACCAGTAGCCATTAAATGAAAGAAATGACATATCTGCTACAAAGCTGGTTATACTTGAATATAAAAAGTGAGTAGTTACAAGCACAACCTGCAACACAAACTAACTTGCTATAAAATACGGTTTTACAAAGAAATTTTCTGGTGTCTGAATTATTATTTACCCCTTTGATGCCTGAGGGGCTAGACTAGCAAAAATGCTGGAGAGTTGTCTGTGAGACCCCTAATTTAAAACAAGTACTAAGTGTTGGTATTAAAGGAAATGTTGACTTAGTGGTACACAGAATGAATAAGAAATAATTTTTAAGATGTTCTGACTTTTTATTTTAGTGCAATATAAAACACAATATTGCAAATAATATCACTAATTTTCTAAAGTTGACTAATGAACTATCAGTTTTACTGATCAAGGATATTTTCTCTTTAGAATTAGTACTATTCACAAACCATTACACTATGATCTTTGCACATATTTTCGAGCATTTTCAGAAGAATTGTCCGTTTTTCTGTCTTATAGGAGTGGGCATATAATGATCTTTCAGCTATCGCAATCTTCGTTCACTGGCTACAAATTCCACGATGGAGCTAACAGCCGGGGGATGATGGTTGAAGGAATCGCTATAGCAAGCGGATGTCTGCTAATACCAGTACTGCAGGCCCCTGTTTTGACGAGCACAGAGGTGGAATCTTCCTACACGACGGTCAGGGACCTGAAGGTCGCGTAGTAAATTGCCGAAACTGGCAGCCAAATAAAATAAGTTTCGAAACTTGACGGCTGAAAGGTGTTTAATTTGACATCCTGCATCGAAACGCCGAATCCATCTCCGAGATGATGGACATACAGACATTTATTATTTTTGGTACACAGTATACAACTGCTAAATTGTCATTCAGACCAAAATTATGGTTATAAAATTCTCAACTCAGGGAATCCTTCATCTTTAGTGGATTTTGCTTTTTGTTTAGTTATACTGTCTCTTATTGGACAAGCTGAAATTTACCAAGCACTCATATACTGTTCAGTGGTGGCAGCGATTTACTCTGTTGCATTCCATCATGACAAATAAGTAAATCGGCAGTTCTGTAGACTTTATCATCTAACTCTTCACTACTTGTTTCACTTGGGACACTTATCTTCAACAGAGCATTGTATGAAATTGATAACATCTATCACTAATTCAGCTACTTCAACACATCGTTCTGGTAAAATATAAATAAAATATCCGAAAGACAGCTGGTGTCGTAACACAAACTAATCATTTTGATATGCAGAAAACAATAAGCCTTCAGAGGAAAATCGACTGTATATTCAAGTATTACATAGGCCAGCAATTAACATATTAAATTTTAAGATAGTTTCTTGAGAGAATGGAAGGTTTCCAGGTCTAAAAGGCGGCTGTTACGCATCCATGTCTGAAACGTGATAAAAAAGTGGCTCAAATATGGATATATCACGTGGGTGAGCTGTAAAGTATGTCTCCAAATTTTTTATTCTGCTCTGAATGTCGGCTTAGGTACTACATCTCATGGATATTACTCGGTCGACATTCCCACTTCGCTGGCACAAGTTGAAAACTTCTGCCGCTAGAGGTCCCAGAACATGTAACATGCCAACGTGTAAAACAATTATGTGCATGCAAGAGAAAGAGCATGCTATAATCGAGTTTCTCACAACAGAAAACGTGCCTGCAATTGAAACACAGAAGACTGGACATCTGTCAACAATTTCATTTACGTTTTGAGTGTCAATGCGATGGGTTCCTTCAGGGGGACGTTTATAAAAAAAGACACAACAAGTTAACAACTTTGAAGATACAACACTGAAATTTTTTACCATGCTTTACATGAAATTAACACTGTTACTATTAAGTTCATTAGATTATATGTATTTATCTTTTTAGGAATTTAAAAATTTTATTTTCCAAATATAATTTATGTAGATTTTTCTCAGAAACTGTTGAATAGATTTCCGCAAAATTTTCTCCGGTTAAGCTCTTGGGATACAGTAAGCCTTTCTCATGCAGTTTTTTGAATGTAATAATTTTTAATTATAATATTATAAATATAAAATTCACACAATATTACAAGCACTTTCCCCATATCTCAGCTTACACTCAGAATTCCAAAATTTACTCTTAAAACATCATTTACTGGGTTTATATAAATAAGTGTTCAAAATTTCATAATTTTAGACTTCATAGAGTCTGAGAAAAAGGTATATTAACTGTGAAAAACACAATTTGCCGGAAATGAGGTTTAAAGTTCAACCGAATGGTTTTTCTTATGTCACCTCATCAGAAAGCTCCAGATTTGCACTAAGAGTACTCTTTCTCTTCAAGGCTTCTCTTCTGGTTTCTTGTTTTCTGCCTTCTTTCTTCCATCTGAACTGACTTTTCAGTTGCAGTTAGGCGCTGTAAATATATTTCACTCAACGTATCTTGTGTGAAACTTCCTATCTCAAAGCCTGTCTTCTCTCATACCTTCATCATCCCTACGTTCCCATAATTAAATATAAGAACTGAAACATAAGTTGCAATTCTAACAACTGTAGCAGATGAAAATATGGTTTTCAGGCACTGTTCCCATATGAGTGAATTTAGAAACTCACTTAGAATCTGTATTTTGGCAGGAACAAGAATCTGTATTTTGGCAGGAACACTCTACTTTAGAAGGTCGTGGTCAGCCGTTAACATGTATGTGGCACTGACCACAACCATCATACAATTTGAAAGTCTCTCCTTGTGAGTGTAGGTGTTGTTACCCCACTGAGGCTGTAGTTACTGAAGTGCAGCTTCAAAAAGTTGACAGAAAGGTAAGTTACACTTTTAATTATTTTTCACCCACTTCGGATTTCGTAAGTAAAACTTTTGGAACCAATTTACCATCGGTTCTACTAACAAATAAAAATAAATTGAAAATTGACATTTTCGGCCAATTTCATGAAAGCTCCCCCAAAGTACCCCCCACCCCTCTTAGAAAAACTGTGAATGGTGATGAAAGCTAGATTCAGCATTTTGCCCAGAAAACAAGAGAACACAGTCAGCGTGCTCCCACAAAAGTTCATCAACACAAAAAAAGTTCAAGATCATGCCATCGCAGGCACATTCCTGCTCACAGTGGTCTGGGATGTTCAAAGTGTGGGAGATTTGGAATTCATACCTAAAGGCACCGCCATAACCTCTACACGATACTTCGAGGCCCTCAGAAAACTGAAACCACGACCTGGAAGATTTTTCCATACACAGAGCACCCTTTCTTTCAGTACGACAATACCAGACCACACACGAGCACTGTAACATCTGCAACAATCCAACGCTTTGGGTTCACAGTCATCGATCATACTGTCAGACTTGGCCCCATCCGACTTTCATTTGTTTCCAAAACTAAAGAACAGCTTGAAGCATTTCACTTCGGCAGAGATGAAGATGTGAAAGCAGAGCTGATGTTGTGGCCCGGCAAAATCGCAAACATTCTAGAGCGACCGTATCAACAAACTAGTCTCTCTTTGAAAGAAATGTGTTCGTCGGCAGGGCGACTATGTTGGTAAATAAATATCTAGACATGACAGGTAAAAGATATAGAATATTAATACAGTTTGTTTTATTTAAAAAGCTTTAAGAAATTTCACATAAAAAATTCGGAAGGATTACTTTTCTCCACGTCCTCTTATAAGCGAATCAGCAAAAAATTCTTATGGGGCGTTCGGGGAAAAGTAATCCTATAATTTTACTGTGCTTGGTTCAGAAGCAAATTGAATCCTCCACTTGCGTCACATAGATTTCACCTGACCGCATTTCAATTTGCTGGAGGCACAAGAAATTTTATCGCCCAAAGGCGTCCCTCCCTCCAAGCCGTTTATCGCTCTTATCAGGAAACGGCAACCTCCTGTTGAATCAGGCAGATTCTGCATACTGAAATTCGCTTGAGTTAAAGGACAGTACCTCAGGTTACGCAAGAACAGTAACATTTCTATATTTAGTTTAAATGGTTAATTTATATACCGGAGAACGGCTGTCTGAAGCTTCTCCGTAAACTTCAAAAATGGCTCTGAGCACTATGGGACTTAACATCTGTGGTCATCAGTCCTCTAGAACTTAGAACTACTTAAACCTAACTAACCTAAGGACATCACACACATCCATGCCCGAGGCAGGATTCGAACCTGCGACCGTAGCGGTCACGCGGTTCCAGACTGAAGCGCCTAGAACCGCACGGCCACACCGGCCGGCCCTCTGTGAAATAGCTCATATTCATTGACACTTACATTCCGTCAGTGGAGTAGCTATGGAGTTTGGCAACCAGGGCGGAGTATTAACTTATGACCAAGTCCCACTTCCTCGCCCCATCCCCACCAACCCCACAAAAACCATTAAATAATTTGTTTTTGGAAAGCGATGTTTTGATATAAGTGGTTATGTAACCGAAATACAATGTCATCTTTTTGTAAAAAGTTTTTATGAATACAAAGAAATACGTAAGACATACTTTTTAATAACAAGTGTAAATGATTATTAATTAACCAATATAAATAACAAATAACCTTCTTTTTGATACTTGAATTGAACACGTAGCTTATAACTTCATCCTAACTTTACTGCAGCAGATTTTGCACTTGCGTCTTAAAATACTGTGCCTTTAGATCCGCTATATGCGACTGCCAAACTGGAGACCCATCTTTAATTAATCGATCTAACATAGTTCTTTACTATTTCGAGTTTTGAAAAACTTTTAAGAAAACTCTTAATGTCACAGTGAGTTTGGGAACAGATGCGAAAAATTCTTATTCAGCCATTTAGTGTAAGACTCTGAAAGACATCCAGCCAAAAGACTCTTCTTTTGGAACGTTAGAAACTTGCAGAAATCTTATCAGACGTGTAATTTCAGCAACGAAACCATCTGCAGAAATCTCCTCAAAACTGTAAACTTAAACTTTAACTACCAAGGGAATTTTAGTTTCTGGGGTTTTAAACAGATTGCAAACAACGGAAAAGCGATCCTTGGTTTAGCAACGTCTGTCTACTTCTTGGCCTCCTCGCTTCCTACTACAAAGTCAACGTCTCGTCTGCAGCTTTCTCTCCAGCATTATTTTCTTCTTCCAGATGGTTCTACTTATCTCCACAGGAATGCTCATTCGTCGCTTGTATTCTTCACAATTCCGCTTCGACAGCATTATAATTTCTCTTTTCTTTCAAAATAGCTTTAAAATTCTTAGCTTAATAATACACACTTCGAAGCTTACTCCAAGATTCTGTGAGTACTTGGGAGCTTGATATTCCATTAACAAACTAAATACAATGCAAGAAACAGAGTCTGAGCAGCTGCTCTGGCTTTAATTGTTTCCAAAGAATCATATAGTTCTTCGTTGGATACGATAGCTTTTTAAACAATGAAACATACGATTGACAGCTTCACAGTGAGCAAACTGTCTAGTATCTGACTGAACTGTGCGTCTAACTTTTTTGGATGGATAGTCCTTCTGTGGATGGAAGTTGAGTGAAACACAAACTTTCTGAGGTCCTTACAATAATCCGATTACGATATTTCAGACACGTATATCAGGAAAGAAAAACATTGCAGTACAAAGTATAAGAATAAGCAAAAGAAAATTCTTCCAGGTCATTCTGACCTGACGGGAGTACTTATCTATTTGCATTACATATTTAAAAAATGTGTAACGATTCTGGAAAGAGCGCCGCATTCAAGGACGTGCTATCTTAATTACATGATTTAACAAAAGTAAGAGCCATGTCTTTGCTGTAAAAGCCATGTCTTTGTTGTGAGCACTGAGAGGTGCCTGTTTACTCTGCATTTTCATTTCTTCCTGTTACATTATGTTTGTAGTGGATCGCAATGTTTACTTTTACAATGCTCTTAGCGAGTCTGCTAGAATCAGTTTCAAGTAATCGATAGAAGCACTGTAGCTACCTCTCTGCATAGTTATTCTAGAAGTTCTAAGTCTTTGGAGGTCAGTTTTACTTTCGACCAATAATATTCGTAATGTTCTGCTCGCTTTACGCCTTTCTGGCTCCTGATTTCGGATGACTAGTCACCTCTGTATTGTGTTCTGATGTTGGGAAGACATCTGTGCTCTTCTGCAGGTACAACAATGACTGCGGAATTTGGCGAGACTACTTCAGTTTATTTAGTGTGCTGAAACATATTGAAAGTGGCGAGCTTCGACTTGCGTTGTTTAGCTGTGATTACTCCTCGAGTAGGGACGAGGCGATGTGCTTGCACGTAGTGAAATGAGTCCTCATCGGTTGCCCGTATTTAGTTGAATAGAAGCTGGTTACAACACCGTAAATTATGTGTTCTCTTCGTTATGTTGTATACTAAAGGTTGTCACCCCCTCTCACGAAAATAAAAAAAAGAATCTGCTTGTTGAAGAGCCGTGAGATGCGAACATGATGTTCTGTTTGTATGTCATTAGTATGAATCTGATACCTGTAGGTTTGAAAGCCTGTGCTCGTATTTATGTTTGTTTATTTGTGTTCTGAGACAATCCCAGTCCTTACTGCTCTAATTCTTTCGGGTTTATTAAAGAAAATAAACGGTAATTGTCTGTTAATTATTGCTGGAGTTCGTGCTACATTACACGGTAGCCATCCTGTTATTGATGTGAACTCTCTTCATGACTTATGTAGATTGTGATGGATGGCCAATCACCTGTTGAGCGGCCAATAAGAAATATTATTAGTAAGTAGTTCTTCCTTGTATGCTCTTAGGTTCCACGCTCTGATGATGACTAGTTTTTCTAATTGTGATTTGCCAGACATTGTACGACGTGATCTTGTCTGCTACAATGGTGTTATGTAGCAAAGAGAATCAGGTTGTAGTTGCTCACTCAGATGATTTAATCATTTTTAGCATCAAACTGATGACCATAAAAATAAGAAAACATATCCACAGAACAGCTGAGCGCTATCAGCAATGTTCAATTTGGTCCATTGCCTTTGAGAGTCATCACTCACTGTGCAGTATACAAGCATGAAATATACAGGTACCTTTCCTCTCGTTGTAATGAATTTTAGAAAGTGTGTGTGTGCGTAATTATTTCCATCTTACTTTATGAGTCACAAAGCGTTCCAGACGGTTTTTCTGCGCATTAGAATAATAAATTTTGTATATCCTGAAAGTATCATGGTTTGATTACCACTAATTATGGGAGAAGTTCTTGCTTTTATAAACCCAAACACATATCTTTCAACACACACTACCAACTCGAGAAACTGCTCTTGAAGGAAAGTATATTTTAATACACTTACATCGTCACGTAAATTCAGCTACACATCTTGCGGAAAAACTGTTGTTTTTTAATCCTGCAAATCCTAAACTGGAAACCCCTCCATCCACGATCTCATTTTTTCTGTGATCACTTTACCTTCGCTAATATAGGCTTATTATTCTTCATCTTACAATTTGTACTTTCTACTATATAATAACAGTACCAAAATCTTCGCAGTACAACTAAATCGTAAAAAAGGTTTAGTGACTGGCAAGCTACGTTAACAATGCGTCCTGTACAAAAAAAAATCTTTATCAAACTGAGACTATTGACATCACTGTCTTTAGTACTGTATGAGAATAGCTTTTGCTTACACTATAGCTTGATGGTAAAATACTGATCTGCATGTAGATGGTCAAGCCTAGACCATCAACTCTGTGGTTGCCCGCCCGTTTCCATTAAATCACGAAAAAAGTATTTTTATATCTAGTGCCACTGAGCCTAGCAGGTTTTGTCACCCCCACGCAGCTGATATCCGGTACGACATGTCACCTCCCTCACAGGAGACAGCTCGCTAAAGCCTGCGCCATATGTCTCTCTGTATTTGCATTCATTTTTTCCTCCCACTTAGTAATATTTCCCTCAAAGGGCTCATTAACATAACCTCTTACATACAGGGTGTTCTGAACTATTCGTTCAAATTAATACAGAAGATAGAGAACATCAAAACAAACATATTTACGCTGTAGCGCCAAAGAAACTAGTGTAGGCATGAGTATTCAAATACAGATGTATGAAAACAGTCAGAACACGGTGTTACATTCGGCAACGCCTATATAAGACAACAAATGTCTGGCGTAGTTCTTCGATAGATTACTGCTGCTACAATGACAGGTTATGAAGATTTAAGTGAGTTTCAACGTGATGTTATACCCGGCGCACGGACGGTGCGACACAGGATCTCCGAGGTACCGATGAAGTGGGGATTTTCCTGTACGACCATTTCACGAACATATCGTGAATATCAGGAACCGGATACAACATCAAATCTCCAACATCGCTTCGGCGCAAAAAGATCCTGCAAGAACGGGATCAACGACGACTGAAAAGGATCTCAACGTGACAGAAGTGAAACTCTTCGACAAATTGCTGCAGATTTCAATCCTGGGCCATTAACAAGTGTTTGCGTGCGAACCATTTAACGGAACGTCATCGACATGGGCTTTCGGAGCAGAAGGCCCACTCATGTATTATCGATGACGGCACGACACAAAGCTTTATGCCTCGGCTGGGCCCTTCAACGCTGACATTGGACTGTTGATGACTGGAAACATGTCGTCTGGTCGGACGAGTCTCGTTTCAAATTGCATCTAGCGGATGGATGTGTACGCGTATGGAGATAACCTCATGCATCCATGGACCTTGCGTGTCAGCAGGGGACTGTTAAAGCTGGTGGCGGCTCTATAATTGTGTGCGCGTGTGCAGTTAGAGTGAAATGGGACCCCTGATACGTCTAGCTACGACTCCGACACGTAAAACGTACGTAAGCATCCTGTTTGATCACCTGCATCCATTGAAGTCCATTGTGCATTCCGACGGACTTGGGCAGTCAGCAGTACAATGCGGCACCCCATACGTCCAGAATTGCTGTAGAGTGGCTCGAGGAACATTCTTCTGAAGTTAAACACTTCCGCTGGCCAACAAAATCCCCAAACATGAACATTATTGAGCATATCTGAGATGCCTTGCAACGTGCTGTTCAGAAGTGATCTTCACGCCTTCGTACACTTCCGGATTTATGAATAGCCCAGCAGGATTCTTGGTGTCAGGTCCCTCCAGCACTACTTCAGACATTAGTCGAGTCCATGCCACGTCGTGTTGCGGCACTTGTGCACGCTCGCGGTGGACCCGATACGATGTTAGGCAAGTGTACCAATTTCTATGGCTCTTCAGTGTAGTTGTGGTACATTTGTTCCCCGATGGCAATTTCTGATGCTAGGGAGGATTTATACAGAAGGTAGTTTAGCAGTCTAAATGCAGTAGGAGCTGCTCGAATTCGCGACCACTGGCCTATATACACGCAGTACATCGTCGGACCATTTATTTTCATGTCGGATCGAAGATTCCTGGCGTGTTCAGTGGTACTATCAGCGGCGACAACTCTAGCGCCTACGTCATCTTCTATTCCCGCAACGGTTTCACGCACCAGATACTTAATATTCCACCAGAGGAAGAAATCCAAATCACATAGGGTCAGGTAACCTGGGTGGCCAGGCTCTAGGACGGCCTCTACCGATCCATCGATTCTCGGAGATGACTTTCTAATGATACTTCACAGCAGTCCTGAAATGGACTGGTGCTCCATCGTGCTGGAAGTATATTCTTCGTCTAATATTCTAAGCAGATCTCAGAGCCAACCATCCAAACACGGAGCAATTTTTAATGGCAGTACACATTCCCTGTCAGCGACACTGACACAACAGTTTATGTCAGCACCACCAACAAAATATTTCCTAACTTCACAAGCTGACTTCAGAGACCATATGTTCGTTTTCTCTGCCTCGTGAATTAATTTGAACGAATGCTATCGGAATATGCTGTATACTTACTTCGTCTTTCTTATTGGCTTCTGTTTCGGCCAATTCTTTTTTTAAATTTAATTATTTCATAATGTACATGACATTCTGTTTCAAAATTTCGGATAAACCTCTTCAGTCTTTTCGCCAATCAGAACGTGCTCTGAATCGTAATCCTGTTTGGTCATATGAAAGATAACATGTCGTCGCTCATTTCGCGCATCACAAGATTACATCATAGTTAGACCCTGTATAAAGCCGCGAAAAATTATTTTTTCAGAATACAGAATAATCGTTGCGGTATGTATGTGTCAGTCCGCTGTAGGATGAGTTGATTTGGAGACATGAAAAAATTTTTTGTTTATTTATAGACAAATTCACATGTTTATGACCCAGTCATACCCTGTGTTCAGTGTAAGCCACCTTTAGCATCTGAAGATGGTCATTGTATGGCCGAAACCGGTTATGACTGAGTCATAAACATGTGATTGTGTCTATAAATAAACATAAAATTTTTCAAAAGAGTCAATCACGCACTCCATAGACAAAATGTCGTTTTTTCAAATAACATGAGAAAATGGCAGAAAGGATTCAATGTGAGTGGACATACCCAAGTCGACACCGGAATGAAGTTAAATGATTTGTTGGTATATCAACGTAGATGTACCAACACTGCTGTGCACTCGTAGCTATGGAGTATGGGAAGAACAAGAATTAGCCTGCGTGCAGTATGGTGGTGCTAGTGACAGTCTCAGAGTAGTTGCATGCGTTTGCGTGTTTAACAAGTTTGGTTGAGCAAATCCTTGTCTAAATAGTAACACGGCTCGTTTTTAGTTATTTTCTCTGTTTACTAGATGTTTGATAGTGGGGTTGATAGGAGTATGCCTGCTGTGTGCGGAGCAGGAAGAGCTGACCAAAGCTAGCGAACAGCTGGAGCCGTTGTTAGCCACAGTCAGCCATCAACAGGCTGCTGCCTCGGTTGTTAACGGCGATGGGAAAACTAGAGCACTGCGTGGGTCACCTGAAGCGTCGCTTCTTGCCCCCGTGGGCTCTATTGGTACCTCCCCACGTGCTCCACGTGAGAGAAGCACTCTCACCACAGGGTGAATGGTGACTTGTAGCCTGTTTGAGTCGCTGGCAGCCGATGGTAATGTGGCGACTGCCCATATGGCCTCCCACAGTCACCCAATGAATGGACAGGTGGCTGCTAACTGTTCAGCAGTGTCATATCAGGCACAGGTGGGGTAGATCTGCTAGTTATTGGGAGCTCCAATGTTTGGTGTATTATGGAGACCCCTTTGGGTAACAATATTAAGGGCTGGAAAGAAATCTATTGTACGCTCGGTACGTCTGCCAAAGGGCCTCACCAGAGGTGTTCAGGAGGCCTGCCTGCGGCTATCGAGAGTAGAGGAGGATGCATTACTCTGCAAATTGGGACTCATGTCAGTACCAGTGATGCCTGTTTCTTGGGTTCTGAGGCCAAACGCAGTTGATAAGGGTGGCCAACGGAATCGGTGTAGATATTAATCTGCAGATTGGGACTCATGTCAGTACCAGTGATGCCTGTTTCTTGGGTTCTGAGGCCAAATCAATTGATAAGGGAGGCCAACAGAAGTGGTAAAGATTGATGGCCTTTCTCACGGGATACAAGCAGAACTTAAAATTTGCAGTAGCTTACCCATAACTGATCAGGCCCCCCTGATGTTGTACCGAGTAGAGGGTTTTAGTCATAGGTCCATCGATTTTCTGACGGTCTTAACTTTAGATTTCTGGACCTGCATTTTAGATTTGTAGGACATCTCTTGATAGGTCTTGGATGCAGTACACAGGAGAAGTAAGTACTCTGGCTTCAAAGTGCTTGCAGAGTGCACATGCCTTTTTTTAGGCTAGGTGACAATTTGAGGTCCTCTGTTGAATGCTCACCAGTCCATACACAGAGAGGGAAATCAGATCGCCAGAAAAGAAACATACTTCGAATGCCAAAATTTAACAGTCAATTTATGAAGCATTTTTAACAAAGTCACTGAATTTGCCAACCTCCAGGAAACCTCGAACCATACTTAGGATGAAACTCGAAGTAGAAAGCTCTGAAATATTGGAACGAGTGTTGGAAGATGTATCGAAAAGTCAGGTTAAATGCCGCAGAATGGTGAGTGTTCACTGTACCTGAGAAAAATATTGAGTCTATCAAAGTCGAAACGGACACTGACCACGAAGTTATCTAGACACGAGTAACTGGCCTAGGTGAATTCATGTTGATGGTCGAAAGTTTTTACCGGCTAATCGGTTTCTTCATAATGGTTGTAGAAGTGTTCAAAGAAAGTCTATGTTCAGTAGTACAAAAGTACCCCAATCATGCGACTTCAACATACCGAATATAGATTGGGACATCCACAACTTCGCTGCAGTTGCAGGAGAAAAGTTATTAGAAATTCGTACGCTATAAAAATATCGATGTGTAGTGCATACAGTAATTTCCAGTATCATAGATTAGTGAAAGGTCTTGCCAAGAACCTGACAATATTCTGGTGCTGTGTAAAATAGCAAGGCTTCTGTCCAGTCACTCTTTGACCAGTCTGATGTAGCAATAGAAGGCGGCAAAAGGGAAGTTGAAGTTTTGAATTTCAAGTAGTTCATGCGCGAAAATGTACATCCCATCGTTTGACCCTATGGAGGGCAAAGAAATTAGTATTGCTGGTGTTGAGAAACAACTGAAAGATTTGAAATCATATATCTTGATAGATTCGAGTGAAATTATAATTTTGTTTACAGACAGTAATCTGTGGCATTCGCCCCTTATTTAGCTTGAATTTATTGCGAATCTCTCGCCCAGTACAAAGTCCCAAACCACTGTAAAATTGTGCAGCTGATTCGTGTGTCTAAGAAGGGTACATTAATGGTCCTGTTAAATTACAGACCAATATCCTTAGCAGCGAGAATTCAACAGTGACGAGGCTATCATCAACGTAAATGTGAAAGGACCGCTTTTGTTCCCTATGTACATAAACTGTGGTATCGCATATCGATACCAGTCCACAGGCATCACAGCAGTGGAACCGGAAGTTTCTGTGAGAGACCGATAGTAGTTGTGTGGAATCCGGCCGACCCCATGGCGCATGCCTGCTGAGCCATGCCTCTAGAGGATCTGTACCTCGAGCGCCCTCTACCGGCGCAGCATAGGACGACCAGCGGCAGACCACTCGCACTCAGAGCCACATGTGACGTGATGCTTTGTAGATATCCCATGGATGTGGCTCTATCTTCATCACTCAGGCTTTAGTACAGAGAGACGTTTCCTTGTGAGCAGTGTAATCGCTAGTCTCTGTTTCATGCTGCCTCATTTATGAGTCTTCATACGTTTGGAGAAATACAAGTTAAGTAAGTCTTCTGTCCGCTGCCTTACTTTTTCACTAACCATTTATGCTCCTGTTCAACTTTCCTATGAAGATAGTCGCCGCATCAGTCTGTAGCCTACCCCTGTACAAAGTCGTACACAACATAAATTATATGACCGACGGCATGAGTAGCAATCTAGGACTGTTTCCTGTTCACACGGTACTATATGGTAAAGAGTTATCCTTGAGTGACTGTAGGAAGATATGGGATAACAGAGTTTGCATTTTGTGTGATGAATGGCACCTTACTCTAAATGTATAAACTCTAAGTTAATGCAGATGACTAGTAAAACAGTATTGTAATTATAGTATCAATAGTGTGCTGCTTGACACTGTCACATCCATTAAATATGTAGGCACAGCACTGCAAAACGATATGAAACGGAGAAAGCTTGCTAAGGTTCCCCGTTGTGGGATGGTACGCGCACGAAGAAGACAGTTCCCAGGTAGCCTTAAACTACAGAATTTATTTCTCCAAGGAAGAAACAAGAAAACATTAAGAGCAGAAACTGAATCTGTACAATGAGCACAAGAGACTGTCCCGATCCGATAAGGATAACTGTCACTCAGTGAATACAGTTCTACGAAGGTGTAAGAGAAAGCACCAGTGATCGCGGTGCCGTACGTGCTGCAGCGGACGCGCTGTGAAGTCAGTGTCGGCTGCAGGCACCTGGTGCGACGGCAACCCGCAGTGCACTCCTGTTTGGCAAGTGTGCCGGATCATCAGGCACCAGAGTTACACAGCATTTCTCTTCCCTACGGAGGGAGATGGCGAAGTCATCTCGAGGTGTTGACGGCGGCCGTAGTGGAAGCGACAGCCTAGGACGTAGCACTTGTGAGATCATTTTTAGGCAAAGGGGAATAGAGGACTTTGATATATTGGGAGAACTGTAGGAAAGTGTAGCTCATCTGTAAAGGATACGGCATATAGAACACTTGTACGACATATTCTTGAGTACAGCTCGCGAATTTGGCGTACCCACCAAGTCGGATTATTGAAATACATCGAATTATTTGATAGGAGTGCTGCTAGATGTGTTGCCGTTACGTTCGATCACCACTTGAGTATTACGGAAATGCTTCATGAACTCAATTGGGAAACCCCGAAGGGTAAAAGGCCCTCTTTTCGCGAAACACTTATGAGAAAGTTTAGTGAACTGGCATTGCACGTCTGTACTATTACCAACGTATGTACATCTCCCGTAATGTCCACAAAGAAACAGAAATTACGGCTGGTATGGAGTCCTGCAGGTAATCATTCTTCCCTCGCTCCATCTGTGAGTGAAACAGCAAGGAGAGTGACCAGTCGTCGTAGTATACAGTACCGTCCACCGTGCCCCATCTTGCGCCTTGTGAAGTATGTACTTGAATGTAGTTGTAGACGTAGCTTCTAACCAGTAGGGCACAGAGTGTCGCGTTTTTGTAAATGACCGTCGATTTCAAACCTAACAGAAACTGTGCCTCTAAGTGACTGCTGGTCCATCTCAACCAGCTTCCGAGCGAACATTTCGATGGTAACGAATGTAATTGACATTTAGAGTGGGGAATCTAGCAAAAGATGATTTCTGACAGCAGCACACAGAGCGCACGTCTACAATGGGCCAAACATCACAGAAATCAAATAGTAAGCTGACTGGAGGCTTGTAACAATTTCGGCTCTTTCCACCTGATGCAAGGGGGTCTAGCACAAAGACGACCCAATAACGAGTTTACCACTCAGTATGTGGCGAGTATTAGATTTTTCTTATGGGAGGGGGGCGGGGAGGGGGGAGGGGGGAGGCAGGGGGTTGTTGTTTTCCGCTTTTGTCCTGCGACCACTCACTTAGCTTACCTTGAGCATGTACAAAGGTGTACATTTCAGTGTCCTTGGTGACCAAGTACATCCTTTCTTGTCACTCTTCATGATGGGTATCCTGCGGACACTCTTATCTTCAAGATAACAGTGGTGTTAATGACGCTACAAACAAATGTTCCTGGCTAGACCATCACACACTCTGGTGCTCGACTGATCCGCGAAATCAGTCGGTCTTAATCCGATGGGTAGTAGTATCTGTGATTACTTGGTACCGCGGAAGCGGAAGAAACTTAGCCACCGGAATATATTACCTCTACGGGATTTAATTAACGAGCACCTTCAGCTGGATGTTATATACCTACAGCAATTTGAGGGGCCTCTTCGTTGACTAGTCTAAGTATTGTTTTACAGTATTTGCGTGATGTCTCCTCTGGATAGCAAATTCTTTATACAGTATGATTATTTACAAATATCTGCAGTGAAATTGATTGGAAGCTGAAACTTCTTCTTGGTGTCCACGGTCACTACTATCTGATACTGCAGAATTATTGTGCTTTGTATCAGGCAAATGGCGGTTGGATATAACTAAAGACCAGGTACTCCTGAAGCTCCAGTGTGGGCTGTAATTATCGTATGGCAGAGAAATTCCGTAAATATGTTAATGCGCTCATGTGGAACCGACTGCATGACATCGACGTCTTCGGTGCTCATTTTGATCAAACTATATTAGCAGCGGTTAATAATAAAATCAACCTTATGCGTTTCTCAATTGCTTGGTATTTTATGCCGTACCCCGTTCCTAATCCATTACATACGGAAACATTTCTATACGTCTTTATTACATTCACAACGTCGCATTTGCTCCTGGTGGTCAAAATTGGAATTAATTTTCTTTCTTTCTTCAGCGTAAATCGTTTCTGCATTAATGCATTAGAATATCTACTAAGTTTTGCTGCCATGCGATAATTACAGCCAACAATTGACCTTTGTGAGTAACTGCACTTTGAAACTTCCTGGCAGATTAAAACTGTGTGCCAGACCGAGACTCGAACTCGGGACGTTTGCCTTTATCGGGCAAGTGCTCTACCATCTGAGCTACCTAAGCACGACTCAAGCCCCGTCCTCACAGCTTTACTTCTGCCAGTATCTCGTCTCCAACCTTCTCAACTTTACAAAAGCTCTCCTGCGAACCTTGCAGAAATAGCACTCCTGAAAAAAAGGATATTGCGGAGACATGGCTTAGCCACAGCCTGAGAAATATTTCCAGTGCAGGAAAGGTCTCGAGTTCGAGTCTCGGTCCGGCACAAAGTTTTAATCTGCCATGAAGTTTCATATCGGCGCACACTCCGCTGCTGAGTGAAAATCTCATTGTAGCTGCACTTTAATTGTAACCAACTGGTAATTGGCAACTAGTACTCCTCTGAAAGTTATTTGGAAGTATTGGGACAAATTACGCACGATATGTGGTATAAAACAGCTTTGACAACCATTCAATATTTATGTGCATCGATCCTAAATAAAAAACCGAAACTATCTTGGCTTTTAAAACCGGCTGTATCGCGTATTATGTGGCCAGTTACATTATTCTTTGCAACTCTGTAACCATCATTACTCAGTCAAAATTATAGGGGAAACGTTTTAGCACATCTTACGTAATTCTATGACAGCCATGAAGACACGAATAGTTGGGGTGAGGGGGAGGTATCTTTCCGGAGCAAAAGTGCCAGTTACTTGCGATTCGAAGTGCCTTACGTTTACATTTTCTGCGCAAAGTGACTTAAAATAGGGCCAGAGGAGACGAAAGCCAGTCTGCAGTGCGGACGTGAATTTGCATTTAAATGTGACGTCTCGCGCAACCGGATAAAGAGCGGCCGCGAAGGCGGTTTGTCTCTTCCTCGAGGAAACACACAAACAAAACAGGCTCCTCCTCCACGCACCGTGAAAGTAAATGGGCTGCGCCGGTTCCGCCCGCCCCGCCGGCGTTTCCGGCTCGCTCTTCCACCACCCCAGGCGACAGCAGCTGCATATCCAATGACAAATGGTACTCTCCCCAGTTCGTCCACCATCGTGGCTGAAGTGCTTCACTTTTACACTCGCTCATTCCACACGGTCAACGTTTCTTTAGAATATTCAGAACCCAAATATGTAAGCTGGTAAGTATCTAATGAATTGAAGAAGTCGGTGGCCGACAGGTTGCTAATATTTATTGAAAATCGTTTTGTACCTCCTCTAATCACTAATCGTGATGAGGTGCAGAAGAAATTTTCACTTACACTACCTGTGTAGATACAAATGTGGTTTTCCATTAGTAACATGATCTAATGTGAGTTATCCTGCCAAGTTCGTATGCGGAGGGGGAGTGAAAATCGTATGATACGGTTCTACGTGCCGCAAGACTTACAGTCCCGGCAGAAGGGCGATATCGCTTTTCCAGCGTAGCGGTTTGCTGACGTGTCACGGTGTCACACACCTGGCAACAGCGTCCTCGCTTGCTGTTGGCTAAGCAGAACTCCACCAATTATAGTAGCTCTATATTTTCTTCGCTGAGTTGGCTGAAACGCTCGAGGCAGAAGCTCTCTTGTATCGGCAGATACTCCGATGTCGTTGTTTCTAGCGGGGGTCTAGAGGAGTCAATCACAGTGGTTGATTGTCTGTGGCTAGCCATGGTGTAGAAATCGACAATTGTCGAAACAGTATTACCTGTTTATTACAGAGAATATCGGGGTGACGGAGAAAGGAAACGGTTCCGCTTTTGATGGCAGTTGTTCAGAAAATCGCGTTATTAAGCCTGTCGTCATCGGAAGCGAATGTGAGAGCCAAACTTAATGGCCACCACGCAGAATACGTTTTAACTAATGTATTCCCAAAGACTATCATCGATAAATATTATAAAATACATGTATCTGTACGTAGGTAGATAAGTAGAAATGTTCCACGCCTCCTCCTAAACCACTGAATCGATTGCAACCAAATCTGATAGACATATCACTTACTATCTGAAAAGAACCATTTTCACAATGAAATGAGACGAGGTACTGGCGGAATTAAAACTGTCGTGCTTGGGTAGCTCAGTTGGTAGAGCACTTGCCCGCGAAAGGCAAATGGTTCAAACGGCTCTGAGCACTATGGGACTTAACATCTATGGTCATCAGTCCCCTACAACTACTTAAACCTAACTAACCTAAGGACATCACACAACATCCAGTCATCACGAGGCAGAGAAAATCCCTGACCCCGCCGGGAATCTAACCCGGGAACCCGGGCGCGGGAAGCGAGAACGCTACCGCACGACAACGAGCGGCGGACGAAAGGCAAAGATCCCGAGTTCTAGTCTCGGTCCCGCATACAGTTTTAATCTGTTAGGACGTTTCAAGAACCACTTTGGCGGTAACAAGCAATTCCTTCTCAAAGGGGTGGGGGTGATGGTAAAAAGTATCGTAATTCACGACGCTCAAATATTCAGACTAAAAACTGATGAACCAAAACATTATGAACAGTTGCTTAATACATTCAAACTAATGGCAGATTAAAACGGTGTGACGGACCGAGACTCACAGCTTTACTTCCGCCAGTAGTGCTTAATACAGTGTTTGTCCGTACACCTGTTTAACAGCTTGATTGTCCATCTTTGGAACGAAATACACCACTGATCCTGCGTATCAGGGATTCGAGAGATTGTTGGTAGGTTTGTGGAGGTATGTTGCAATAGAGATGTCTACGGACGTGTCATGTAATTCGCGAAAATATCAGGCAGTCTCTTAGCACACGCGGTGATGGCACCCGATAGCGAGCCATAGGACATGCATCAGACGAATTTTGTCACCGAAGCATCAACGTGAGTTCACGGTAATGCTCCTCAAATCACCGCATCACTTTTCTGTCTCAGACACCAGAACAAACACACTGCTGAAAGGTGACAGCGCCGTCGGGGAAGACATGAAGCATGAAGGGATGCAAGTGGTTCGCAGCCGTCAACACGTCTTCAATTACTACCACAGGTAGCATGCAAGCGCAGGGGAATGTCTCCCACTGGCCCACGTCCGTGGCGCGCTGCATGTTTCGAGCTACCGTTTATCTCGATGACGGCGTTTATGGAGACGAATAGTGACCTAGTGTAGGAAAAATGTGATGCACCCGAAGAACCGACCCTTTTCCTTTGATCACCGGTGGAATCCCGTTGGTTCCGTGCGCACTGCAATTGTAATTGACCATGTCGTTGGGTTAATATGTGAACACATGGGGGTGGCCTGCTGCGTAATTCCATATTCAACAACGCACGATGAATGGCGTGCTCCGAAACAATTTTGCGAACACAAGCATTGTGCTATTTCGGCGGAGATATCATTATCTGTCCAACTTTACAGAGTACCGAGTTCCGAACCCCATGTTCTATGAAGAGTCGTGGACGTCAGGAAGTTTCATTTAGCGCCTAGTTTCACTGTCCTTCTACCTCTTTTCGTAGATGCTCACGATTGTAGCACTTGAATTTTAGGCCAAATTCGCAGTCTTAGAGATACTTGTTCACAGGATGTGCGTAATAATAGTCTGCCCTTTGTCAAAGTCGCTTATCTCAACGAGTTTCCCCATCTGCAGCCCATATCTTCGCTAGGGTCATCCCCCGTCATGTCTACTCCGCTTATATACTATTGTTACAGCGTCACGTGTTCGCAACGCCACCACACGGCATCCTACGTCGCAGTTGGCAGAGGCCGTAATGTCTTACCAGCATTTCATCAAGTATTTGCGAATGAGAGCACTTAGTAATGCAACATAATTTACACATAATTTTAAACCGGTAGTACACTTTGCCCGCTGACACCCCCACAACATGATGAAAATGAAAAAGGTAATCTCATGCCACAATTTCACTGTTCATACATTAAAAATCCCGCATGAGCTATGTGTTTTTTATTATTGGTCTGACAATTGACATACTGAAGCTTACAGGGGAGGAAACACGAAAACATTTGGCTAAAGTCTTTACTTCGTGTATACAGAATAGCAGCATCCCAACCTGCTGGAACAAAGCAAACATAATCTTACTACATAAGAAGGGAAGTATTCACCATCTGAAGAACTATCGCCACATTAGCTTATTTTTTGTTATACATAAAGTGTTCACTAAAGTCCTGTTAAGTCGCATTAAAATGCTAGTGGAGACTGCACATCCCATAGATCAAACTGGATTCCATATAAACACACTGCGTGATGTAATTAGTCGAGTCAATGAGTATGAAATGCCACTACGCATATCCTTCATTGACGTCGAAAAAGCCTTTGATTCTGTCAGCCACACTGCAGTCATACAAGCACTGGCCGAGCAAGGCGTAGAAACAAAATATATAAACATATTGTGCAACATTTATGACAGGTCTGTAGCATCTATCAACATAGGAAACCACAAGTGCGAATTTCCCATTGGAAAAAGATTAAAGCAGGGCGATCCTGTATCCCCGAAGCTATTTATAGAAGTTCTCGAGATGGCTATGTCCAAAATTATTTGGAACAACAGAGGAATAAGGATAAATGGTAAAAAGATAACCAACCTAAGATTTGCTGACGTTATAGTGGTACTAGCTAACAGGAAAATGGAAATGCAGTCCTATATAAAAGACTTAACAGATCGTTGTCAGGAAGTCGGACGTAACATAAATCCCTCTAAAACTAAAGTTATGCATAATAAGTGGGTAGCTGCAGAACAAGTAACACTGAACTGCAACATCCTAAACAATGTTACAGAATACGTTTATCTGGGAATATTAATTGACTCAAAAGGGTATTTGCAACATGAAATTTTTCGTCGAATTAAACTGGGTTGGCGGGCTTAAGGAAGGAATGCAATAGTTCTCAAATCTAACATGCCAGTCTACATAAAGAAGACAATTTTTGATCAGTATGTCCTACCGGTTTTAACGTACAGGTGTGAAACTTGGACTTTAAATGAATTTTTCCAAAGGAAACTTAGAACTGCTCAGAGAGCTAGGGAAAAGCCAATGTTAGGTCTCACTAAGAAAGATCGACAGAAAAGTGAAGATATTCGAGCAATAACAGGAGTAAAAGATATTATAGAACGGGCTAAGACTCTAAAATGGCAGTGGGCAGGACATATTGCACGAACGAAGGATGGAAGATGGACCAAATCAGTTTTAGAGTGGAGTCCCAGAGAAAAACGAAGATCACCGGGGAGACCACCTGATCGCTGGGATAAGGAACTCGGGAAAGTTGCGGGCTTCAACTGGCAGAAGACAGCAACGGACAGAGATGCATGGAAAATCCTCTTATTAAATACCTTTTTAAGAGACTACATCCTGTATATATTGAATTAACTGAACAATAAATAAAAATCTTGTTAACTAAGATTTAATTACAACAAGTGGTACCAAGAAAATGCGTTTTTGATGGATCTTCAATGTGTCATCGTTTTGATCAACTGTAAAGGAAACCCTTATCAACAGGCAAGTTTTTCCTATTGATTTGTAGATTTTTTTAGGTTTCATCTGCTTGATTTAAAAACTTGTTTTTCAAAATAACTTTTAATCATTTTCCTAAACTGCAGTAGAAGAAAGTTTTCACAAACATTCCTATTTTGTAATTTCTTCCAAATGTAAAGCGTCACACTTAACAGCGGCTTTTTCTTTGTGCCACCTCCAATCTTGTTTCCTTACGAACAAAAAATTGTCGTGAGTGATTTCTGAGCGGTAGGAAAAGGGGACGAGATGAATGTCAATTTGAAAAGTCTTGGAATTACATAAAATCGTATTTTATTTTTTATCTCAAGAAATACTGTCAACACGCCGCTTTTTAATCAAAAATTTTATTACTTTCAACACCATTATTAATCCCGTTAAATTTAATAATGCAGTGTATAAACGTACTACCTACTAAGCGTGTGAGACAAATACAAGAAAAAACTTTCTTTCCAAAATATCGTGGGATGAAGTTTTTATTTTTGCCTTGAATTTATGGCGATACTAAGACACAGCCTCATTTACATACAGCTTCTGTTCCTCGTTTCATTTAAGTTATTCATTACAGATCTGCACCAATTTGACGCCTGCCTCAACCGCATAATTTTGTGTAGTAAATGGGTGCGCAGCGTTAACGACAACTTCATTTTCATGCCACTGTGCAGAATCTGTCTTAACGAACTTGTTGCTCAAATCGAAGCTGTCTAAGGATACTCCAATTTTATAAGACACAAGCTGTCCAATCTCATTACTCATAATTTTTAGGCTATAATCGATTCCTGTTTGGGTCATTACATATTCCTTTCTTTTCTACGGTTCAAGTAGTTTTCAGTTTTGATTCAGAGGATTAAGGCGACAGAACAAAAAGCCTCTTACTGACAGCAACATCAAATTTAAATGGTTCTAAGCAGTATGGGACTTAACATTTGAGGTCATCAGTCCCCTAGACTTACAACTACTTAAACTTAACTAACTTAAGGACAACACACACATCCATGCCCGAGCCAGGATTCGAACCTGCGACCGTATCAGTAGCATGGTTCTGGACTGAAGCTCCTTGAACCGCTCGACCACAGCGACCGGACACAGCAACATCTTCTCGCTTACTGCGTACAGCTTACTGTTGGAATCTGCCGAGCAATAAATTAATGTTTGGACGAAGCCGCTTTCAGAACAAAACTTCGCACGACAGCCAGGCACCCACTTGCTATTCCACCGCTAGTCCAGTCAGTGTGGTGAACTGCTGGCTTCCTGACCTCTGACAACCCAGTTCTATCTCCCACTATAGAGGCCAATCATACCCGGCCTCTAGAATCATATTCTAGACATACACTATGTGATCAAAAGTATCCGGACACCTCCAAAAACATACGTTTTTCATATTAGGCACATTGTGCAGCCACCTACTGCCAGGTACTCCGTATTCATTAGGCATCGTGAGAGAGCAGAATGGGGCATTCCGCGGAACTCACGGACTTTGAACGTGATAAGGTGATTGGGTGTCACTTGTGTCATACGTCTGTACGTGAGATTTCCACACTTCTAAACATCCCTAGGTCCACTGTTCCCGATGTGACAGTGAATTGGAAACAGTTAGGGACACGTACAGCACTAAAGCCGACCTCGTCTGTTGACTGACAGAAACCGCCGACAGTGGAAGACGTTTGTAACGTGTAATAGGCAGATATCCATCCACCATCACACAGGAATTCCAAACTGCATCATGATCCAATGCAAGTACTATGCCAGTTAGGCAGGAGGTGAGAAAAGCTGGATTTCATGGTTGAGCGGCTGCTCATAAGCCAAACATCACGCCAGTAAATGCCAAACGACGTCTCGCTTCGTGTAAGGAGCGTAAGCATTGGACGATTGAACAGTGGAAAAATGTTGTGTGGAGTAACGAATCATGGTACACGGCAGGTAGTAGGTATGGAGAATGCCCGATGAACGTCATCTGCCAGCGTGTTTGGTGTCAACATTAAAATTCGGAAGCGGTGGTGTTATGGTGTGGTAGTGTTTTTCATGGAAGTGGCTTGCACTCCTTGTTGTTTTGCGTGGCACTATCACAGAACAGGCCTACATTGATGTTTTAAGCATATTATTGCTTCCCACTGTTGAAGAGCAATTCGAGGATGGCGATGGCACCTTTCAACACGGTCGAGCACTTGTTCATAATGCACGGCCTGTGGCGGAGTGATTACACGACAATAACATCCTCAATGCAGCACTCCGTGAAGAATGGGCTGCCATTCCCCAAGAAATCTTCCAGCACCTGAGAGAGTGGAAGCTATCATCAAGGCTAAGAGTAGGCCAACACGTTATTGAATTCCAGCGTTACCGGTGGAGGGCGCCACGAACTTGTAAGTCATTTTCAGTCCGGTGTTCGGATATTTTTCATAACATAGTGTAAGTTTATTTAGTTAACCGTTTTGACTACCGCTTCATAGCATAAGTATTCCCTCATGAAGTCTTTTGCAACTACCTGAGTACTGTTCAAAAGCAACGGTGATATACATAATTACAGAGCCAAAAGATAAAAAGACATTTATTATTCCTCATTAAGATTGTCTTTAGCACATAAAGGCATGCAATGTGCTGCCACCAAATCTTTTATCGTTTACCAAATGATACAAAATGGCTGACAGACAAGGAAATTAAATTTTAAAAAGAACGATAAAATATTCTTCCTGATAAATCCTTCTAAACTGTTGAAGAATTTCACTTTATGTAATATGCAAAAGATCGCAAAAAGGAATTATTGATTCGCATATGTATGTTTATAATAAAAAATTGTACATGATTAGTACGTAGTGGTGTTTACGTATGAGTAAGTACGTACATCATTACGATTAATGATCCATGAAATATGAGATCAATTAACTAACCTGTTTCAGCTGTAAGTATCTTCATAATTAATATTATTGCTGACTGATGTTGATAATGTTGCTTCGTGAAGATGAATATTTCATCAGCATGTCTTGGTGGTTCGTAAACATAAATTTGTTTAAAAGTTTTCTTTACTCATAAGCGAAATTGACAGTATAACATCACGTGTAATAATCAGTTCTACGTATCGTCTGTCTACTGTATTATGTGTAACTGCTAGACATTCTCTTTTCTTTAAATTCCTATATAACCTATGGTGTAGAAGAGAAAGGTAGTAGCAAACTTATTTTCCCAACCTTCTTTAAATATAGGGAAATAAAATAATTTCATTCAAAGCACCAAGTGGTTAGGTGTTGTTACGTGAGTGTCCAGGTATGGTTCCGTAATTTCGCTGTTACATCCATACGTGGGAGGACTATTCGTTCATTAACGTCCAATCGGTTGTGAAATAAAAACCAAAACTGAAATTCCAATCGGCCAGTGCCTCTAGTATGACCGTCGATAGCACCACGTCGCTCTATTCAGCTCTGAACGCGTAGTGAGCACGTAAAAATGCCTAGAAAATATTATCTCCCGCCAAGTATATGTGCCCGCTGAAGGATTTCCTCTACGATAACGCAGCCAACGTAACAACTGTCATGCATTTCCTTCTTCATGACAATTCTCAGCCGCACACTCCAGGAGCAATGAAGACGCCTCTGCAACGTTTTCGATGGGTTTGATCGCCCACCATATAGCCCAGACTCGGCTGCTTCTGAGTTTCATCTCTGCTCATGTGAACCGCTGGCTATGAAGACAACATTTTGGCATAGAGAACGATCTGCAGACCAGCGTAGAGAGTTGGCGGTAAGCATAGGCGGCTTTCTTGTACTATGGGGGTATTGTAAAATTGGTGCAACACAAGGACAAATGTTCGCAGGAGAGCTCCTGTGAAGTCTGGAAAGTAGGAGACGAGGTAGTGGCGGGAGTAGAGCTGTGAGGACGGGACGTGAGTCTTGTTTGGGTAACTCAGGTAGTAGAGCACTTGCCCGCGAAAGGCGAAGGTCGCGAGTTCGAGTCTCGGTCCGGCACACAGTTTTAATCTGCCAGGAAGTTTCATATCAGCGCACACTCCGCTGCAGAGTGAAAATCTCATTCTACAAATGTCTAAGTCGCAGCGGCGACTGTATAGGCAAGTAGCTGGCAGGTGTAGCAAATAAAATATTTTTGTTTCTCAGTGTGGTTTCCATTTAGTAACCGACCGGACCTTAATGAACGAACAGACCTCGTAATATCAGTTTTGTTGAAGCAATTAATATATTTGGCACAAATAGAATGGTCACCTGCTAATTCGGATGCGAAGTCTCTATTTGCCATTGTCTCATGTTCTGCATTAACTGATAGATTTAGCTATTAACTTCCCTTTCTCTGACTTTAAAATCTATCCTAGGAAGATCAAGCAATGCGTCTTATTCCAGCGTCAGAGTGAGCGACGCAATCGGAAATATTATCGGAAATCTAATCACACATTGCCAATAGTGTGAACCCTCCAAATTTAACTGTGTGTTCCTGATCAGTTCTAGCTACCTCGTGTGTGTCTGGCTTCTTTCGTATTATGCACAGAGTCGAGCCAGGTTGGACCAGTTCACGTTACAGTGGGATGCCAAGTCATTGTTTACTGTTGCGACGTTCGTATTCACTGTTGGCCATTAAAATTTGCGAAACTAGGAGGGATAGCAAATTACAGAAATTTTATTTTTTGCGTGTATACTTTATAGGAAGAAACGAACATGATAAAATTTGTTGATGATTTGCGAGAATACCGGATGCGAAATGTAGGACACACGAAGTGCCACGTCTAGAAACAAAAGTGACTAGAAACCCAGTCGTTCTGAACTTGAAAGGTAGATACCGCAATGTCACGCAGAACGTGTTCAACTAATTTTCAGATTTCATCAGTCGTAATGATGTTCCTTTCCCTCAAAAATCCATAACCAAATCTTTGTCAAGGCTGAGACATCTGCAGAGCGTGCTGGCCAAAGAAGTAATTGAACACCTTCTCTATCGAGGTATACAGTACAACACGACCAAAATGTGGTTTTGCGTTATCTTGATAATGTAAATGCCACGATGACTTCGAAGGTGGGCCACAGACATGGGCCTTAACACGTTAGGGCTGTAACGATTGCTGTCCAGAGTACCGGCTATGTGAACCAGTGATGGTCATCCTGTCCTAGTGTCACTCCATACCACCACACTCTACGCTGAGCTCGTATTGCGGTGTCGAATGCAGTCTGCCAGTGTTCCTTCCCCTCGGATACGCCAATCGTGACACTGTTCACGGAACCCATATTCATCTTAAAAGACGAAGTAGTGCCAGTCCTGTGTCCACTGCTGTCTCTGGACGCGCAACTATCGGCACGCCTCTTTCTGCCACCGCGTCAGTATAAACCTCAACTAAGGTCACCATAGTGACAGTAAGGCGTGCTCCGGACGGTGTAATGCTATCCGTATGGATACTCGTCTTGCTTTAGAGAAGCAGATTTCCAGACTCCAGGTGCGTGACGTGGCTTTACGATCTCGCATGACAAAATAAATAATTTGTCTGTCCTCTCAGGCGCTGCTCGCGCGGCACTGTTGAGATAGTACTAACAAATACTATCTCATGAATCCTTAGATTCCAAGTTAGCATAATAGTCGCGGGATCCTGTTAAAGGCAAGTAGCAATTTCGTGGAACGATAAACTATAGTATCGATAGACAACGTTCATGCAGCTGTCAAATTCCGACGCGCTTTGGCACAATTTTTTCCTTTTAAGAGAGGCATAACACGATATTCTGATAATCAACCTATAGTTTTTATTAGAAATGAACATTGTTTCATTTCATTTTAACGTTCATTTTGAAGAAGAAGAACATTTATTGAACTTTTCACACTCGTAAGGAATTGAATAATTACGTGATGGAAGAGCTTTTCGTGTGTGAATTGTGTTTTATTCCCAAAAACATTTTATTTAGTTGACAAATTACAAAATTTCGCACATGGAGCTTTGTCAAGTGACATGACACGATAGAATTACATTATGCTTATTGCAGATCATGAAGCACATAGTACTGTGGCCGGCCTGGGTGGCCAAGCGGTTCTAGGCGCTACAGTCTGGAACCGCGAGACCGCTACGGTCGCAGGTTCGAATCCTACCTCGGGCATGGATGTGTGTGATGTCTTTAGGTTAGTTAGGTTTAAGTAGTTCTAAGTAATAAGGGACTGATGACCTCAAAACCTCAAAATTTAAGTCCTATAGCGCTCAGAGCCTTTTCAACCATTTTTGAACATAGTACTGTGCAAAGAAAAACACCTGAGAATGATGAGGCTTCAGTAAGTATTGGCAGCACATTGATAGATCTTCGTTGCACATTATTCATTCTACATATGCGGGGGCTTTGTTTTAACTTGGAACGTCTAAAGATCTCAAAAACGAGGCATCGTACGACAAAAATGTTGTTGCTGAAAAACTAATATTAGAAAAAGGGAAATCCGCCTGTGGTACAACTGGACATCTCCTAACAATCCCTTCTGCCCGGGTGTGGTCAACTTTATGTTTCCGAAATGCAATTCCCCATATTTACTGCACATTTAGATTCCTCGCCAAAAAAATTGCTCACAGTTTACTCAAACCATCGTTTTTCATTCGCGGTAGATGGCACTGTAATCGACCAATATCAAGTTATCTGTTTTTCCAGTTCAGAACAGACACTTTCTTTACTAATAAATGTGACCCTTTGTGTTCTAACGCTTGATATTTATGTTAGAAATTTGCTTTATTGTTCTACAGTACAATATGGTAACCCGTTTCTGAGTATGGTTAGTATCTACATTTATTTTTAGTTGAGTAATTACAAAATTTCACACCCTTGCATATTGTCAAGTGACATGATACGACAGAATTAAACTATGCTTACATTAGCCGGTTCAGTGTCTGATTAGAATCTACGGCGTGGATGTAATAGATCAAGCCGATGTCAAGCAAAGGGTCTCACTGAAATCAAGCACCTCAATGCTATGAGACATAGGAACTCACTGAAATCAAGCACTTAATGGAGGCTGGCAAGAGAATTCACCGATATCAAGCAGCCTGATTGGGACACAAAATTAATACATCCACGTCATTGTTCCTGGATGATGCTAAACGTAGTTTGTAACCAGACAATGAAACGGCATACCTTACTGTATTGTGCAATTAAACTTGTAACACTAAAGTAAATACTGAACATAAATATCAACCGTTACAACACAATGATTTACATTTACATCGTAAATGAAATATAAAGTCAAATGCGTCGGTTCTTGATTGTAAAAACAGCCACAACTGATATTTGTCGATTATAGTGCCCCACCGCGAATGGATAACAATCGTTTTTTGGCGTAGAATCCGAATGTGCAACAAAAATTTCGGGTTGCCATTGAAAATGCAAAGCAGACCCGACCACGAAGGAGGGCTGCTTAGGAGGTGGCCAGTTACAGCGAACAGATGTCCCCTTTACTAATATAAACTTTTCACATAGAACAATTTTCGTACGGTGGGTCGGTTTCAAGATATTTAGTTGTCTAAAGATAAAGCAAACAACCTGTGAAGCTCAGTGAAGTGGGGACTACGAAGAAACCTAAGTGAAAGAGTGTAATAATCTATCAACAAGCCATACTCATTTACACTTAAACAAGGAACCGACTATTTATCATTACAAAAAATTGTGTCACCTTCACGGAAAAACAGCTGTCACGATAAACACTTACTGCCTTTTTGCGAAGAAGAAGACGGCATCCATGTACTCGCGGAGCTGAAAATTCAGACTTTCTTCAACAAATGTGTATCACGTAAAAGGGAAACCATTAATTCCAAAACAGCACAAGTACACTTTTTGACACTTCAAGAGTTATTGGTATTAGTGTATTTATTCCATTCTAGGCGGGAAATCATTGACACATCAGAACAGCACAAAATTCTCAACTTAGGGGTATTTTATAGACACAATGACATTTATAACAGCACGGGTCCATGAATCAGTGCCGCTCATACCTGCCATGTGACTATAATTTCGCCATTACAGAGCTGAAGAAAAACCAGCAAGATACTGTCTACAGCCGGCAGCTGTGACCGAGTGGTTTTAGGAGCTTCAGTCGCAACCAAGTGGCTGCTACGGTCGCATGTTCGAGTCCTGCCTCGGGTATGGATGTGTGTGATGTCCTTAGGTTAGGTTAGGTTTAAGTAGTTCTAAGTCTAGGCGACTGATGATCTCAGATGTCAAGTCCCATAGTGCTTAGAGCCATTTGAACCATTTGAACTATCTACACATCGGATGTGCGCGTTAAGACAATCCAGGAAACTGCTGGTCGTATAAGCGTTGTTGATGTTGGGAAATGCATGATCAAAGATTGCAGAGCCTTCGTCTCCAGTTTCAAAGAACCTGTTCCTCTGACAAATAATCAAGGAAGTGTAAAGTGACGACATTAAACTCATGAGTACAATAAGAACCGTGTGAGTGTTAGCAGGTCACCGATACATTTCAGTCCCGACAAAAGCAGATTTTCAATCATTGGCGGCTTAAATGTACTTGCGAAGATGACGTACAAGTAATATGTCCTCAGGTATATCTCGTTAACTTAATTTGGCCTCTCTTATTGTAACGTAGCAGAACCTGGAATAAGACGACTTCCAAAACAGCACAAAAACAATATTTTAATATTTTTTCTCACTTCAACCAATAATTCTGTTTCACTTATATGAAACAAGATTATATATATATTAGCTAGCAGCACACAAAATGTCTATATAATAAACAAAATAGGCCGGCCCGAGTGGCCGAGCGGTTCTAGGCGCTACAGTCTGGAGCCGCGCGACCACTACGGTCGCAGGTTCGAATCCTGCCTCGGGCATGGATGTGTGTGATGTCCTTAGGTTAGTTAGGTTTAAGTAGTTTTAAGTTCTAGGGGAGTGATGACCTCAGAAGATAAGTCCCATAGTGCTCAGAGCCATTTGAACCATCGGAGAGGAAAGGAATATGTGGATAACACTGACAAGAAGAAGGGACAGGATGACAGGACATTTTTAAGACATGAGAGAAACACGTCCATGGCTAACTATCTACAATATCCACAATCGAGGAAGAGCTCGACATGCCGTGTCTGACAACAGTGACCAGGTTTCTTCATCACAATACAAGGTCTTCTATCGCCGTAGTGGCGGTGAACACCTGACCACTGCCGGCCGGTGTGGCCGAGCGGTTCTAGGCACAACAGTCTGGAACCGCGCAACCGCATCCGTCGCAGGTTCGAATACTGCCTCGGGCATGGATGTGTGTGATGTCCTTAGGTTAGTTAGGTTTAAGTAGTTCTAAGTTCTAGGGGACTGATGACCTCAGAAGCCATTTAAACTAAATAGTTTCAGAGATATAAAAAATAATTGATTTTCTCAGAAGTAAGGCTAGTGTAGTGATTCTTCAATTTCTCCAGGCGTATTTTACGACGAAATAAATCTCGGATGAACATGTACTATGCACACTCATTGATTCACATTACATATTGGATCGGTGTGTATATCTCCTTTGTTATCTTCTCTGTGACATAAAGATCTTATAGTAGTTGGGAAATGAGGACATTGCACGTTTATCCTTGTTTTCGAGGTGATTCCATCAATTTTTCTCAGGCAGGAATAACGAGCTGCTGGTTGTATGGTCCGTTGGTTCCCTCCAAATAATGGCAACAGCAAAGGACATAGATGTGATCTTTTAATCAGCCTGTCAGGAGTGTAGTAAATGAGGAACAGCATATGTAATTGGGCTGGTTCTTGTACTCGTCGCCAACCTTACACCAGAAATAAATTTCGTAGCACTTTACAAGAGGCTTAATTTTCTGTTTCGTGATTTTCGAGTTAATTTCCCACTGTTTTCCAACAATTAAATCTGCTCCAATTTTAAGCCAGATTCAACGATATTATAGCGTGCCACAAGAAAAACTAGCCCGGGAGCCAAAAATTGATTTCCTTTTCGACGTAGCAAGGAATGGTATTCGAGTTGCAACAAAACCGCGTTATTAATCAGTGTAATTTGAGGGCTATAAAGAAATTATGGAAATATTCAAGAAAAATTCTAATTACGTTCCTCTACAGATCCTTCATCTAACACTACAGGATTTCCTTTCCCTCTCTTGTATTGACATTCTGCTAAGTTTCGTCCTTTGTGGAGATACAAAGCTTATTTTCTGTGGGAACTTCAGTACCAACTTATCGTTGACTGTCCACAGGGAACACACCTAATGAGTCGTGCCATACACTCAGACGCAGCAGCACAGTTATCTATAACTTTTTAGCTATTTCAATGAGTTAAGGAGCACACTAAACGAAAAGTTCAAAATGTAGAGATACTGTCACTTACAACATCAAGGCAGAGTCATACACCAAGGCAGCAAACCAAAGACTGGACCGTCAGTTTCCAAGGCAGACATCGATTTCCAATCACTAAATGTTTACTTGGTAAGAAGCTCATAAATTGCATAAATTGATAATCAATAGAATACATTTCTGTAGGACTACATTAATTTCTTTGATAGCTCTTTTATACGCAGAAATTTCGTCAGAAAATTAAGAGCTACCAGATCGATAATTAATGGAATTTGAGTATCAAATATGAAGGCACAAGAGATGTACCATAATGTGCAATCCAGTCACATCTTGGTCACATAACTTCAGACATTACGGCAATCTTCCGAAATATCTACAGAAACAATACGTAATATCAAGAGCGTTAGGATGATAATCCATATCATAAATAAAATATTCGGGCACGTGCTGAAGAAGCGGAAAATTTTTTAACTACTTCCTGTCAATAGATGACAAGCTAATAAAAAATTATTCTTGTAGTCAAGTATTTAAGGTTTTTAAAAAGTTGGTGCTCAGAGGCAGTTGTCACCTGCATCTACAGGAAATAAGCATTGAGAGAGCTGAGTCACTCAATAAGTCACTGAAGGATGATGGTCATGATGAATACCGTATACTGCTACGAAGTATGGCCTTTTGGCTTTTGTCTCAGTATCTTCGACTGATGTTTATTTAAAGATTTTTCACTAACGAAACATCGTTAAACAAACGACAATGGAAGATCACGATACAGAAACTATCAGGCAATATACCAACTAGGTCGCCACGAGAAACTTCCAAATTTTTGTAGGTTTATGAAATTGACTGCATGAAAACATGAGTGTTATACTTATCCTGCAATTGGTATTACAGGTGCTGCCAGTCTACGCATAGAATATTCTTCAGCGAAACTCTTTTACAAAAGTGTCGAAAGGTAAAGTGTGAACAAATATATGGCAATTTCCTAGCTCAAGATTTATTATATCTTTGAGATGACTGTTATAAGAGAATACTAACTCGTTTCAGTAGACATATTTTACTGTCATGGTTCAGAAAAAGATGGTCATCAGCAAACACTAATTGTTGTTTCGCATGAGTGGCATGCATCATCATCATCTTCTTCCAAGGTTTACGTGTAACAGTCTCCTTTCCCGATCTCTGTCATTCAGCCAACTCTTACAACGTCTTCCTAGTTCTCTCTTTCCAGAAAGTCTACAACTCATTACCTCTTATGGCAATCTGTCTTCTATCGTTGTAGGTATCATTTTATGCTATCTTTTCATTAACTGAAGAGATTTTTAAATGTTGTGTTATTGTTTCATTCCTTATTTTACTCATTTTATTACAGCCCCTTACTTATCTCGTAATTTCAACTCTACTACTTGTATACGGGATTCTCTTTTTTTCCTTGTTGTCCATGATTCGTAATCACGTACAAGAAATGGTGCAGGTATCACTTTCTGGTGTTTCATTTGTGTTTTTTCTCTCGTTTTTCTTCCTGAAGTTATTTCGATTGGTCAGTAGACACCTTGATATTTATTAATCTTCTTCTCAGTGTTTTTTCCATCGTTAACTCTAATATTACATGCTAGAGAACTCAAGTTGGAGACTTGTTCTAAACAGGACTTGAAGATAAGCTAAGGCATATCAAATGATCGGCCAAATGGGGTTGCTGTCGTCCATCCAGCCATGCTTTTTATAAACCGAAACTTTAAGGATTTAGGAACAAATAGTTTATTTCAAAACGAAAGCAGAAGGTTACACTTCAGAGTCAAAATAACAGGGAACAGATATGACTGTGGCTGCTGAAAGCGAGCCGAGACGAGGGAGGTGGTGCTGCAGTTTTGTTCATAGGCGCGCTGCTTTTGTTAGGGTACATGAAAGATAAAAATTATACCACTAAACATGACAGATGATGTAAGAAATTTACATTTGAGGATATAGCTGTAACGTAAATTATTTGCTGAACAGCATAGTGTGAATTACAAGAGACATTGCTTAAATGCAAACGAACACAGTGCTTGTAGACTGTATCTCGGAACTCCCAAAAAGCAAATTTTTATTTTATAACTCGGTAAAATAATAATAGAAGTCGGAAAATTTTAAAGTCTTAGGACTGAATACAGATGAAAAGCTTTCATAGAAAAATACATTTAGAATTCGTCAGAAACTTCGTTATGCTAATAACCTATGTTACTCATACTAAAGAAAAAACTGTGGTGTTTTATTTTGGTATATCTCTGGACATTTGTAAAATATATTACTAACATCGACATGGGATACCATTACCATCTGCGCTTTCAGTTCTAAAACTTGGCTGTTGAAGCGTCTCTCAATTTTTGCTCTACCGGATTTACCCTCGAGAGATTTGCGTTTTACAGTATGAATTCATTCAAAGTCACCTGAAACGTACATGTAGAATTTGGGAGAGAAAGATTTTTTGCAGTTAAAGGAGGTAGTATGCCATTTTTCAAATTAATGGGAGCTATGGGGCAAAACCTCCATAAAATAGATTATTTGCGCTGGGACAAGGCTTTCCTAACCAATGTACAAAAGTATATGCACTATTATGCAGATTCAATATAAAACATGCTCCGAGTAGAACCAAAAAATTTGAGTGATGAACACTATATTTTCAAATTAAGTTGAAAATTTCAATTCGTTTATTTTCCTCTGTACAGAAATAACGTGCAGTATGTTTAGTCTCGCAGTGATGTACTCATATTACTATTTGTAGCATTAGACACACACAGACACACATTATATATATATATATATATATATATATATATATATATATATATATATATATATAAATTTAATACTGGGACAGTGGTCAATATTACCCCAGAAACATGGTATTATAGTTCCAATCAATGATTTGCTACCAAGGTTCACGCGAAGTTTCCCTTGGTTGGGAGGAAACACTGAAACTGTTAATCCCACGTATTCTCAATTTGAGTGCCTCTGATCCACTGATAGCATGACTGGAAATTCGGGATTCAATAATGGGTCAGATCTCAAACAGCCCACTCTACTCCTTAGAACAGAGAACGACAGGTACATAAAAAGAAACTTTTGTTTCCTTGGTTAACTTCTTAAATGAAATGTTTTATTTTTAAAATTTTAATCAAGATTCTGTGTAAGTTCGTTACCTATTCAACATATCATTTGAACGTTTCTTCTATCGAAATGCGAAATGATGTTTAGCGAGTCAGGTTACTGGATATGTGTAAACGATTACTGTTAACGTAATGAATACATTCTTTTACTTCTATCCGCGCAAATACATTTAAAAACATTTATTTTATTTTTCGTTTTTTTTGTATTTTAATTATTTATTTCTTTTACTGCTTATCAGTTTTTAAGTAGAAATTCGTCCAAGGAAATAGAAGGAGTTTTCCATGAGAAATGATTTGAAGTTAGATTTACAACCTGCTTTGCAACCTGTCATACATTTCATGATACTGGGCAAATCACGGAAGTTTTTTAGTTGCTGTGTAGTAAACTCCTTTCTGAGGCACTAAAAGCGTTAATAATCGGTAATGAAGGATATTTTTCACTCTACTGTTGTGGGTATGGACATCACTGACATCTCAAATTGTGATGGTTTACTTATAATGAATTTTGTTAGCGGATGTGTATTTTTAAGTTGCAGTTAAAATCCCTAGACCCTTTAATAGGTAACTAAGTGATGTCTGTGGTTGAGCGCCATATGTTATTCTCAGTGCCCGCTTTTGTGTAATCAATAGTGCCTTCCTAAATGATGAGTTACCCCACAAAATTATTCCATAAGGCATTATTGACTGCAAATGTGGAAAATATATCAGGAGATTGATACGTTTCCAAGATTAGCAACTATACGAAGAGCAAAAGTAGCTGAAGTTCATTGTTCGAGATGTTCAGTGACATGCCTCTTCCATTTCAAGTTGTCATCAGTATGTACACCTAAGAATTTGGAGAATTCTAGTCTGTTTACTGGCTCCTGCTCATGCATTACATCAGTTGTTGGTATGGCCCTGTTTGTTGTACCAGACTGAATATGGTGAGTTTTTTCAAAATTTTAGGGTGAACTCATTTTCTAAGAACTACTTTAAAATTCTTTAAAAAGTATAATTTTTCATCTCTTCTATTGTTTTATCTCTAATGGATTTTGTTTTAAGACTAGTACAGCCTGCAAAAGGTATCAATTCTGCTTGTTGAATGTTTATATTTCACATACACTGTATAAGAAATAGAAGTGGACCAAAAACTGAGCCCTGTGAGCCTCCCTCCCCAAGCACTCAAATTTTCTACCCTTCTGAGACTGTTTGAATGATTCAGGACAACATTTTCAACCTGTTTGTTGAAATACAAACCAGCTGTTTGTAAACACTTCAGTCCCATAAAATTTGAGTTTTTCTAAGAGACTCAGATAGATTTACATGTTTTGGAACGCTCGCAAAAAATACCAAATTGTGATATTTTCTTATTTAAGGTTTCTGCTATTTGAAGAGTGAATGTATAAATAGCATTCTCAGTCGAGCCGCTAATTTGGAATCCAAACTTGATGTGCTAAATAAATTGTTTCGACTTAAGTGTGAGGCTACTCTTGAGTAAGAATTTTGAAGAAAGACGTCAGTAACGAAATTGGATGATAACTTTAAGTCTATCTGGTGACTCTTCTTACGAATTGATTTAAGAATTGCGTATTGTAACCCATCTCGTAGAATTCCCTGTGCCAGTGAATCATTGCATATATATTGTTAAGACATTACTTACAAAATTGGAACAATTTTTTGAGAATTCGGTTTGAAATTCCATCAACACCACAAGAGCTTTTGTTTCCTAGAATTTTTCTAATTTTTTAATTTCAATGAGAGCTGCTGGTGATACCGCTAGTTTCTTAAAGTTTTGTGATATGAGATTTTTAATATAATCTCTTGCTTTTTTAACTGAACCATTGATTCCTATTTTTGCTGTTTCATTTAGAAAGTGACCGTTAAAAGTACTTGCAACTTGTGAGTTAACGGTCACAGAATTGGCACTGAGTTTAATTGTTATAGTATCCTACACTGCGATGGCATATCCTGTCTGCAATTAGACAATATCCCTTATATTGTTGTGTATTATGTGGTTCCTCGTACCAGAAAATAAAGTTTATCATTCACATTGTGTCACAGAACCAGACAAACAGAAAATCAAGAAAGAAATACGAACGGAAAGGACAACTCATTTACAGTGTGGCACGACCTGAAAATGAGTGGGTATCTAGCATGGATTCAGTAGCCATATTTGGGATCAACTGTCAGAAGTTACTGACTCACTATAGAGGTTCTAACAGGCAGTAACGTATAATCTAATGTTATATAAATTCTAAAATGGCGAATTCGTAGAGCCTCCGAGATGACAGCTGTTACAGTCTTACTTACCAGTTGTAGTTGCTCAGCCGACAGCCGTAAAAATTTTCTGAAGTGACCATTTGGTTGCTGGTGCTCGACGCTTTCTTCCAGTTTCTCCGTCTGAATGATGTAACGCATCCTGTACTGGTACCACTACGTCTACAGTTAGCTGATTCTCTGCGAGTCCTAGAATGGTCCTTTCCCGATACTGTCACCGCCTTACCGAGTCATTGTCCGAATAACCCTATAGTATCCTCTGTGCTGCTCGAGCAGCGGCCAGTGTAAAAGTTGAGAGTTCTTTTAGCAACGAGTGGAATGACAGCCTACATTTTAAGCTGGGCTTGCCCATTATCGTCGCGTATATGAATGCAAACTACAAACTACCGTAACCACTCAATTTTATTATTTTTTGCACTAGATGTTTCCACTATTACACTTCTTTCATTAAGTAGGTTTATGTAGATTATTAAAGTTAGGATGTACTGTATTTTGCGTATCCTTTGCCGTTGCAAGTAACAGAAGAAGAATGGCTGTTTTTTAAATGAACACACCGCCATTTGACTGTATTTTTGTTTATTTAATTACGACCCAGGTTTCGGCCTTTTATGCTATTTTCAAATGATTGCTAAAAGCAAAAATTGTCTACAGTAAGGCCACATCGACTTTCAAAAGATGTAAAATGTCTTAAACATTGAACGTAAATCAGTGCATAATTACGAAATATGTACTTACACTTTATGTCATTAACGTATATTGCACGACATCGAGCTCAAGCAGGACATCAAGGAACAAAACGAAAAAAAATTGAAACACAGCTAATCACAAAAGAGTATACTCGTAGTAAGTGCCGCTCATAATGTGTTCATCTTTTATACGTCCGACCCCAGTAGCTAATGGTCAGGGCGACAGAATGTCAATCTTAAAGGCCCGGGTTCGATTCCCGGCTGGGTCGGAGATTTTCTCCGTTTAGGTACTGGGTGTTGTGTTGTCCCAATCATCATCATTTCATCCCCGTCGACGCGCAAGTCGCCGAAGTGGAGTCAAATCGAAAGACTTGCACCCGGTGAACGGTCTACCCGACGGAAGACCCTAGTCTTACAAGATGATGATTTTCCATCTGGAATTTCTGGGCGGGGAATATTTTTCTTAATTTATGGTCAATTTTGAGCTTTTTGTCCTGCAATATATGTTAATGACATAAACTGGAAGTGCATATTTTGTAATAATACACTACTTTATTCATTGCTCAAGACATTTTACGTCTTTTGAAATTTTACGTGGTCTTACTGTATGCATTTTTTGCTTTTAGCAATCACTTGAAAATGGTGTTAACAGGCCGAAACACGGGTCGTAATTACATAAATAAAAATAGAGTCAAATGTTAGTGTGTTCACGTAAAAATTATTGTACCACTGTTGCTCAGTAACATCAAAAACAAAAGGCTGTATTAGAACAAACCTCCAAGTTAGTTTGAATGTTTTCATTGCACATGTGAGCAGTGACAAAATGTAAATACCACCGACAATGTTGCTTCCGATCACTGAAATGTATTAAGATTTATACTACAAGATAATAAAAGGCGACGAACCATGAAGGAATTAACCGAATGTGGTCGGAATCTGGAGATGTGATGTACATGTAGAGACAAACAAATGAGTACCATTTCATTTATTCAGGAGAAAGAACTTCACAGATGGAGCAAGTCAGTAAGGAGTTGGTGCGCCTCTGGCCCTTGTACATGCAGTTATTCGGTTTGGTACTGAACATCAGAGTTGCTGGATGCAGTCCTGAGGGATATCGTGCCAAATTTTGTCCAACTGGCGCGTTAGATCGTCAAAATCCGGAATTGGTGGGAGAGCCCCGCCCATAATGCTCCAAACAATCTCAGGCAAGAGGTGGTGCGGCGACCTGGCTGAACAAAGTAGTGACTGGCAAGCACAAAGACAAGCAGTAGATACTCACGCCATGTGTGACTGGAAATTGTCTTGCTGAAATGTGAACTAAGCATGGCTTGCCATGAAGGGTAACAAAACTGCGCGTAGAATATCGTCGACGTACTACTATACTCTAAGGGTGCCGCGGATGACAATCAACGGGGTTCTGCAACAAAAATAAATAAACATCACCTCAACCATCACTCCTGCTTCCTGGGCGACTGACATGTTGGTATCCCACTGCTACTCGGGGTGTCTTCAGACATGTCGTCGCTGGTCATCGAGACTCATTTCGGAATGTGACTCGTCACTGAAGACCAGACTACACCAGTCAATGAAATTTCAGGCCGAAGAAGTGTATGGAGAAGCGCACATTTTCATCCGGAAAGGAAGTTCCTTGAAGGGTTTTCGATACAAAGCCGGAAAGGTGAAAATCTGACAGCCAGGTCAGTAACGTGGTTATGGGTTGACTTCCCAATTCAACTAATCTATAGATTTTTTTTTCAGTCTAGCAGAATGCAGGCGCCCATTATGCAGGTGGTCGTTATCGTGGAGGAACATCACTTCACACAATCGTCCTGGTCGTTGTTATTGGATTGCATCTGCAAGACGTCTCCGTCGTTGACAATACATGTCAGTAGTGATGGTTACACCTCGTTGTACACCACACCGTCGCTGTACCATCAGTTGCGTAACATTATCTTTTGCGGCTATGCACAGGTCTTTGTACAGGAGGTTGCTGCTTTGTTTGGGCTCAACCATTCCTTTCTTTTCCTTATGTTAGTATAAAGACTTCATTTCTTGTGGACAATAACGATGCAGGATATGAATGGTCGGTGTTGATCAAGAGCCAATTGATGGCTAGCAAGCAAAGATGCACATGTGGTCAGCAACTGATTTATGTGATTTTGGCTGAGGATGTGTGGTGCCCATACATACGATTTCTAAACCTTCCCCGTTACTTGGGAAACGTCTCGCGTTGTTGGAATGTTCACAGTTCATCACATTTGCCTGTCGTCGAGCAAAGTGACGTGGATCATTGAGGATCTTCATCAAGCCCATATGGTCTTTCTGAACGTTGAGAGTCAATAAAACTCTCCTTAAAACGAGAAAACCATTTTCTTGCTGTGTTCTATCCATCAGCGCTATCCCCAAACACGACGCAAATGTTTCTGCCTGCCTCGGCTGCTGTCACACACAGACAAAAGAATATATTGAAAAGAATATATTGAAAAGAATATATTGAAAATGTTCCGATTTCTCCACTTGGTAATCCATTTTCAATAATCCACAATCCCTCTCACTATCTCCGTTTAGCAGAATGACAATTCGTAATAACGTAGCAAACTAGAAATAGAAAATGACATGAAATAAATAAACCCATAGCGATCGGAATGCCGATATGCAAAACAAAATCTTTACGAACTTATGCACCAATCTATTACATTACATCCATGGATTGTTTATTAACAGTGATCCACGTGATGATGGCGATATAATCCTCCGAAACGTCTAGTGAAAATAATAATATATGTAGCTGGTTTCAGTAATTTGTAGTTTCAACTGAAAGAGCATAGCGTCGGCTCGCGATTTCGGGCTTGGTGCGGTGTGCAACTATGAAGCGCCCCACTCAGCGGCTTATGAATGGTGCAATTATTCATCGAAGCAGTACACTGTACATTATATTTCAAAAACTTTTCATCGTTTCACTTCTATCGTCCAAACTGTCCATCTTTCGCGCCCATACACAGCTATATCCAACGGAGCACAGTATTGTGACGAAGAATAGTCAGGTCGTCACTGTATAAGTAATACCTCGCAGTTGAAAATACGAAACATAAGAATTTCGGCTAATGCTGTGACTGGGAAGTGACAAAGGATATCTTTGAGGATACAAAATCTTTAATCAAAGATATTATTTATTGATACAACGTTGAATAGCAAATAAATGACGGTATCAGTGATCGAGCATCTTAAAACCCGTCAGGAATGTCCAACAAAGTCACGAGTACACCAGAAGGGAGACGTCACAGCTCCATCTGGCGCTCGACCCTGGAGATGTCGAAGGTGCAGGGCGAGGTGGCCACCACGCCGGGGCCGGGCACCATGTCATCCCCCGCCACCACCCCGGTGGCTCGCATCTCATCCCGCACCTGCAACACACACACCAGGGCTGCGTAGTTCAATCTGCTCCCTCGAAGAACTGCATCGCCACTGTACCTGTAAAATATTAATGTAAAATTTCTTATTACCAAAAAAGGGTGAGTTCTGTTCTAACCAGATAAACGCATAAAAGAGTTTCTTGGTCACTTTGGGGCGCTATGTATGGTGTATTACTGATCATAAGATGTCATCTAATCCTATACTGCTGACGTGGGTCATGACGGTGAAGTAATGTATATGTTTCTGTCGGTTGTATATCAGAGAATAATATGAGTCGAGATGTAAACGTGGCTGAATCAAACAAATGAGCTGTCATGTTTGGACGTGCCTATGACCATAACGTGAATGAAATTGCGCGATGTGCTGGTATATCAACGCAAGGGTGTCCAAAGTGTGTACTAGGAAAGGCGTGTACCACTCGAAGCTGTGTGTCATTGGGTAAAAACATCGATCGTATAAAAATGCAACTCATCTGAGACCGATGAAGAATGCTACGTCTTGTCAATGATACTCATCTATTAATGCAAGTCCTTATCAGTTTCCGAGTGGAGTGAAATATATACAGTGGATATTTGCAGTCTTGTACCTCTCATATGGCAAGTGCTCACAGCTCTGTGTAACGCTGTACGTCTTAAATGGACTAAACAGTACTGAAATTGGACAGCAGCTCAGTGGAGGCCCGTAGTGTGGTCCGAGGAGTCATGATTTGAGCTCATTTCAAGCGGTTCAGGGTGCAGAATGCACCAAAGGACCATGCAGGTGTTTAAACCCATAGTGTCTAAAGAATTTATGCAGGTATCTAGCACCAAATGACTTTGTTCAGTTCACGTAATTATCACAAAGTACGGGTGATGGTTTGTGGATGCGGATCTGGCGTCGAACAGTGTCCAACATGTGTTCCATCGGGCGAATTTGCTGACATCAAAGCAAGTTCACCTCCATTCACCTCCAACAATTATAGCACGATTCTGACTTATGCAAGGACAATTATCCTGATGGAAATGCCCTCTAACATGAAGCGATGCGAGAGGTCCACAATAACTTTCACGCAGTCCGCGGCTGTCATGATGCCTTTGATTATCAGCCAAACTCAAAAATGGAGCCCATGTGATGGTCCCCACTACCTTATGGCTGTACCTACCGTCCTTCGTCAGTGGTGGGTACAAGTTTTGAGCAGCCGGCCGCCCGGATGACGGCCTATCTAGACAACATCTTCGACTTAGTGCCACAAGAAACGTGAGTCGTCCGATCAGGCGATTTATTTCTGTTGACTCAGGGTCCAATCTTGGTGATCGAGTCCTGATCCAGTTTTAACTGACGATGCCGCTGTGTCAACATCCGAGGACGTAGGTGTCACCTGCGGCAGAACTTTCCTGGTTAGAACAATACTATCGAACCTTTACTTGCCCACTGATTCTCCTCGAGCTAAATACGCCAGAAAATATCCATGGCTATTTGGAACAGTGGATTAAACGAAGCGATCAATATTCTCGTAATTTGTCTGATCTATGGCATCTGTCAACGAATAGCTTTGGATAGATTAAGCTTTCAGAAGAAACGGACTTTCTTCCTCGCCGAACTGAGGTCATTTCTGTACTGGAGATTCTGTGTTTTACAATATCTCGTTGATGATTCCTGGGCATGAGTAATATTTTGTTCGTGTGCTTGTTTTGGTTGAGTTAAAAATGGTGAAATTATGTTTCCGCAGAGGTTATAATTTTGTGTTGCACTTTTATTTTCTATTGGCCTATTTCAATCTCATGGCCATTATCTAGCATCTGCATGTAAGCTGCCATGTGTGTACTGTTCGTAGACCATTCACATTCACATGCACGTTATTGATAGTGACTATCAGGTTGAAACCGGTCTACAGCGAATATGATAAATAGATAAAATTACAGCCTGAGCGAAAATATGTCTTCATTTAACCTGTTATTTGATGTTTGTGGAGCCACTGAAGAAGAAAACAAATGACAAATCACACAAACATGGAATGCAGTGTAGCCTTACCTTTTCAACGGCGCGGAATACTCTCAGCAGGTTCAGTCCTGCGACCTTCTTCAGGTCGTCCGGGGTCCAGTCGCCCCGCCGTAGCAACTCGGTAAACAGCTCAGGATACATGGACACATCCTCTAGGCCGCGCGGAGTCCTGCAGCAGCAAATGCTCCTGAATTATTCAGCAAACCTTGTGTCCGCCATTCTCGCTTGCTTTTAGCACTCAAAAAGAGACTTGCGAGTACGGCGGCTTGTATTTTCACCTGAAATGCATGTCTTTTATACGCCAAGTGAAGTTTTAAGAAGTCAGTAGCTCCATATAACATAATACATCGTGGTAGGGAGAAAGTTTGTTGCTAATACAGACTGCAAAACTCAACTGCGAAAATCATTTGGTTTGAAACAGTGCATGAGGTGATAAAGTAGCCAATTTCGTCAACACTACCGAAATCAGTACGTAAACGATCCAATAACTTCTTGCAGTACATATTAATATAAACACTGTCTTTTTGAACCCTGTGAATAATAATTCGTTTCTGCATAAAATTGCACACATGAATAACACTGTGCTCGCAGGGATAAGACAACTGATGTAGTTTTTCAATTCCTCAATTAATAGTGATTAATCGAATGTTGCGATTTCTGTAGTCGTTTATGTTAAATGAAGCAATATTAAAGTTTAACATCTCGTCTGCGATGATGTATTAGAATCGAGCGCAAACTCAGTTAGGAGATAGATGGGTAAAGATGGTAAAGATCTCGAGCGTGTCCTTTTCAAAGGAACCCTCCCCATGACGTTAGGCTTTAGCGAAGTAGAAAAGCCAGGGGAAAGGTTAATTTGAATAACCTAACTGGGAACTTGTAACCTCCCCCTCACTTATCGACCTTAATGACAGTGAAAAATTAAACCGCGTGTACCTAATGGAAATTTGGGAAAAGCAATCGTCACCGAAGTTAATCTGTCGGTAAAGAGGGAGGAAAGGGTTACATCTAAATGAAAGGAAAAATGCAAATGAAACTGGTGGAAATTAATTTTGAAAAGGGGTAAAGTTAATGAAGAAAGTAAATGTGCGGCCGTTACGTTAACAATTAACTAGCAGTAATTAGATATTTGAGATTTGGGGGAAATTACGATCGCCAGTCCTAAGGACAATTACTATAGTAACTCAAAAAGAAAGGTAATTACACATATAATTAGCACTAGAAGCGTGGCAACTGAAGGTTGACACGTGTAGTGTCAAAACTAAAAGTTTGCCAGAAGTAATAACTTTCGCTGCACTCTGACTTAATTTAGCAAAATAATTAATAAAACCGGAAAACTGAAAGTTAATTTAGTGACTGAAATTAATAAGAAGCTTTCTTTCTTAAGCACATCGAAATTCAGTAAAATACGATTAGTCTTGGACTACCTCAACAATCATTTCAAAAGCTACTTGAATCCACGCAATTTAGAAATAAGAGATTTAGCTTTGAACTTGAATTAAATGATTCTGAACAATTAACAATAGTAAAATTTAGTATGTACCAAGCTGAGCTGCAGTCACAGGTAACTAAAATACGGTAACAAAACTCGCACTCTTAATTTGTGCTTGTGCAATCTAAATATTGTAGCCAGCTGAACTTTGAAATTAAAGCAGTGAAATCGAATGATGCTGGCGTTTGAATAACGACCCTCGGGCTCATTTCGGAAAAGGAAGGGACCCTGCTTGGCAATGCAATTGGGACAATGAGCAACAAAGGTTCATGCTAAGTTGCTGTAATTTTGCGAGGCAAATGGAACAATTTGAAAAGCTGAGGCCTGCCATACAGTTCTGAAACTTTACGTGCTTTTAGTCTTCCTTGTTGGTTGATTGAAGGTTTGAAGCCGTCGATCGAGGAGGTGGCGACAGTCACTCATTGTCGGCCGTCGCTGTTGCAGAAGCTGGATGTTGGCGCGCCTTCTTCTCGACACGGTCACCAGGCGAAACGGGCTCTTGATGTGCGCCAGCTAATGCTTCCTGTCCGCGACACCATGTCAGAAACTATCATCGCGAGTCGAGCGCAATTACATGCTGCCAAACCCCGAAAGCGCGGCAACTCGCGGGAGCGTCACACAACACACCTGCACCACTCGCTGCTCCAGCCAGACTGTCTCTGCCCGCGCTCCACGCGGCAGAGTTAACACTACCAAAGATCCTACACAATTTGATTCTTCACACGACCCATCGATGTAAATCGTTCGATAGCAGTTTTCCCTAGGCAAGACCCAGCGTAAAAATACAAATAATATTTACGAAACAAACCAATTATACATCGACATGAGTGCATAAATATATATATATATATATATATATATATATATATATATATATACAAACAGTAAAACAATTACAATATATAAAGAGACAGAAATGTCATATCTTGAGGTAACAAAACAAGGAAAAAAAATAATAGTACAATAGATGGAAATAGGAGGATATGCATTTCCGGCGTTACACGTGCCCCACATTGTCTGAGGATGTTCGTGTAACGTAAACAGACTCAGAAAATGTCCCAAAAAAGAAACAGCGGAAATGCATATGCTCAAAACATCAACAAAATTTAGCATTCGTCTAATTAATCATAAATCAATTTTTAGACCATAATAATTGAGTGGAGACACTCCTAATCTTATTCCACTCTGTCATCTTGCACAAAATAAAACAGGTTGACAACATATTAAAATTCATAGAAGATATAGAAAATGGTTTAGCTATTCCAAAATCGTCAAAATCCGTAACACTATCATGAAATGGAATACTATTTACAAAATTAATCAGAGTACATGGTCATAAAAACAGGTAGATCAAAATACGCAAATTAATTATTAATTACATAGAATACACATTTTATATAAACTTTTCGTAATTAATACGCTTGCCATGAGAGTCCACTTAATGCTAAACAAGAAAATAATATTCAGTAGATCGAAAAAAACATAAGTATTGACAGCAGAATTCTTTCACATCATCTGTCCGGGAAGAAAAACAATTCCGCCTTCCGTACTCGCAAGTACAAAGAATGCCGACAGCGGCACAAGAGCCGACAGCGGCACCGCCTCGCCAGTATTGTTGCGCCCGCCTGTGCGGCACGCTTGATCTCACTCGCCTGTGTAACGGCATTTCCAGAACGTCCGTTTCACTGAATTCTTTCGGAAAAACTCACTCCCGAGTTATCTCAAGGAGTCCATTAACACTATCACAGTGGATAACTCAACACTATCCATCATCACACATGTACAAGCCTGAAACCTAAAACAGCGTCTAAGTACATCGGCAATGACTAGTAAAACACATATTCATGGAATCTTACAGCTAGTTACAACATCATATTTACATTGCTTAATCTACTGTGACTCAGCTGAAAACTTAAACTAGCAGCTTGGATTTTTAAATTGATTAATATTCAGTAACTCTTAAATCATTTAATCAACATAAATTACTTATTAATTACAACTTCTTTAATGACCTCTAGGTCAGGCAAAAGCATCGCCACATGGCACATCCTTAAATCTTACACTCTATATCTACATACTGTACAAATTACCCTATCTGTGGTACTAATCAATCCTTGGTTGGTACAATTTCAGGTCTACAATGTTTCGTATACCTAATAGCTTTCCAGAGCGTGGATACTCTAAGCAATAAGCATTTGTGTGAGGTATACCAATGACTTTATATGGTCCATTATAAACAAACTTAAATTTAGAGATTTCATTGTCTATCTCGCTCGATTTCTCATGAGCTTTTACAAGTACTAAGTCTCCGATCGCAAACTTAGCAAAACGCACTTTAGCGTCATGACGACGTATGCGAGCATCGGCTTTAAGCTTCATTACTTCTCGCAAACGATCTTTTTTCACACCAATACTAATGTCAATCCGTGGAGGGAATTTGATTATCTCTTCCACTAAACTTTTACTTCTGTCATCCAACAGGATTTCCTCTGGAGAAAATCCCGTCGATTCATGTCTCAAGGTGTTCATAATTCTCTCAAATACTGCTACATATTTGCCCCATGCCCTATGGTTGTGATGGCAATAGGTACGGCACAGTCGGCCTAGTTCGCGCATATACCTCTCAGCGGGATTCCCAGCCGGACAATAAGCAGAAATATGTATCACCTCGACCCCATTACTTTCCATGCCTTCATTCCACAACTTAGAAGTAAATTGTGCCCCCTTGTCTGATAGAATCGCCTTGGGCTTACCAATATGAACAAAATAATCGTTCACAAGCTTGCTATAGACCGCTTTGGCTGTAGCTTTCCTAATCGGGTATAGTTTGATGAACTTGGAAAAAGCTTCTAGCACTACTAAAATGTAGGCAAAGTTTCCTGATGACTTGGGCAAAGGTCCGTACAAGTCCACGCACAGTAACTCAAAGGTGTCGTTAGGCCTTATACTTTGCATAGGACCACGACTCGTACAGTTGGTAACCTTCACCTTCTGACATAAATCGCAAGTTTTCACTCTGTCAGTAACTCGTTTTAACATGTTGTTAAAATGCACTACTTCACTCAGCTTTTCCGTACATTTCTTTGGTCCACAGTGACCATACACCAAATGGTAGTAGTCTATTATTTCCGTGACGTATTTGGTGGGCCAGCATACCCGCCAAATATTACTATCTTCACCCTTACGTATGTACAAGATATGATCGTATATCTTGTAATACTTCCTTAATTTCTCTCCTTCTGGACTCTTTTCATCATATCGGGTTTTCACCATATTTAAACAACCATCCTCGTTCTGATGACGACGTAGATTCTTACAGATGTTCATTATTAATTTACGTCCCTCAACTTCTTTAAAATAGTACAATTTGACCACTCCATCTGCCTCATCTTTCAATAGACCTTGATTAGACTCGGGCAACCGCGACAGCGCATCCGCTACGCAATTGTCGGTCCCTTTTACGTAAGAGATGTCATAGTTAAATTGCTGAAAATACAACGACCACCTCGTCAGTCTTTCGTGAAGTAGTTTACAATCCTTCAGATAAATGAGCGCCTTATGGTCCGTATGAACAATCACCTTACGGTCCTATAGGTAACCCTTGAACTTCTTGAATCCCCACACGATAGCGAGACACACTTTCTCAGAAAGCGTGTAGTTTCGCTCACTTTTTGATAAAGTTCGACTCGCGAACGCTATCGTCCGGTGTTCCTTATCCTCTCCTTTACCAACTTCTTGGAACAGTTCTACCCCCACCCCGTAATTCGACGAATCCGTTCCCAGATGGAAGGGTAGCGATAAATCAGGATGAAATAGTATGTTAGATCTTAACAACTCGTCTTTTAATCTCTCGAAAGCGGTCTGACACCCGTCAGTCCACACAAACGGAACATTTTTGCGTAAGAGGTTATTCAAATTTTCATCATTAAACACTTGTCCTTTTACAAATTTACGGTAAAATCCTGTGAGCCCCAGAAAACTTTTTAACTGTTTCCTAGACTTGGGTGGAGGACAATTCCTTATTGCCTCTAGTTTCTCTGGGTCTTTCGTAATACCAGCAGTGGTAATTACATGCCCTAAAAATTTCAGTTCCTGCTTCACAAATTCGCATTTCTTTAGCTTTAGAGTCATTCCGCCACGGCGCAATGCTCTAAAAACTTCATCTAACAGGTCACAATGGTCATGCCAAGTGGCATTGGCCAACAATAGGTCGTCAACATATACAGTTAATCTTGAACTCAAAGCCGGTCCTAGCACTTTATCTAGGGCCCTGATGAATACGGACACAGATATATTAAGTCCAAACGGCAGTACTCTAAACTGATAACACCTGCCCGCAAACAAGAAGGCGGTGTATGGCCTAGATTCTTCTTCGAGTTCTATTTGCCAGTAACTAGCCGTCAGATCGAGGCTAGTCATGAACTTAACGTCATGAAAACGTTGCAAAATCTCCTCCATACTCTCTGGTCTGTCTGTTTTGCGTTGAACGACCCTATTCAACGTGCGTGCGTCAATCACAATACGCACACTACCATCCCGTTTTGCTACAATGACCAAACCGTTATTGTATGGACTCTTACTTCTTTCAATCACTCCCCATTCGATCATCTTATCTATCTCCCGTTGCACTGCTTCCTTTTTGGACAGCGGTATAGCTTACGGTCTCACGAAGAATGGTTCGTGCGGAATTACGTGCAACTTGCATTTATATCCTTCCATAAGTCCCGGTTTGTCTGAAAACACACTCTTATTCCTCATTATTACTTCATACAGGCCTCGTCTTTGTTCGTGTGTTACGTTTGACACACCGTCTACAATAATTTCCAATTCACTTTCTATACTATTGTCAATGCCGAGATTCCTCACATTACAGTAGTTCAAATTCATACCTACGTCAATACCATTGGGCCAGTTAACAATGCGTATAGGCTGGTATTGCCTATGCACACCGTCTCCTGCCTCGTCAAAACTAACTACTATTGTTTTATCTTGGGACGTACATGTCAAAGTTTTGCTTTCGCAATTAATCACTGCACGGTACTTTAATAGCCAATCTAACCCGATAATTACTTCCGTAGTTAAGTCTGGCACGACGACAAACTCTTGCTCAAATTGTGCCCCACATATCTTGAAGTTGACAAAAATCTGTTTTGTGACCGGTTTACTGGCCTTCCCAGTAGCACCGATAATTTTCACTCCTGTTACTGGCATAACTACGATGCCGGGTCTGTTTTTCAGTAGCTCAAATATTTTCCCAGATACAGCACTCAGTTCTGCACCGGTGTCCATCAACGCGTTTAGTTGTAGGTCGTGCATATTAACAGACACTACTATCTGTCTACACTTGTCCTCGACAGTTCCTTTATTTTCCCACAGTAAATCCTCCTCTATATCCAGGTCATTCCAGAACAAACCATCCGGCTTTGATCCTAAATCCGGTTTATCTGGCGGCTTTTTCAGCCTCTGTTCACTTACAGTTTTAATTTCAACACGTTTGTCCTGAGGCTTAGTCTCTAGCTTCGCCTCCAATACCGAAACCTTTTCCTGTAACTCGTCAACTAGTGAGTGTTGCTTTGCTATCAATTCACTAATTGTCACCTTCGTTGATTCCACTTTGGTCAGATTGATCTCATCTGCCAATCTACCTGGAGGAATGTGCCCAGTAGCATCTGAAATTACTTCCTCTGGATCTGCACAACCCACACTGCTATCGTCTGACTGTATAATGTCAGCTCTAACCTCATACACGCTGTAATTTATGTGCTTTTCTACCAATCGTGTCCGGCTATCACTAAACTTTTCGTAATCTTTCTCCTTAATACTCTCGCAACGTTTAAACTGGAGGTTTGCGTCGGATGGGTCGGCTACTTCTATCACTATAACTTTCGGTAAAGTCTGCCGGTTAGGGCCAGAACTTTCCGTTACTACTTCAACATCTAACTCCTGCGGGACGAAACACGACGAATCTTGCTCGTGCTCCCCATTAACATCAACTATTTCTGGTAAAGTCTGCCGGTTAGGGCCAGAACTTTCCATCACTTCACAAATACTATCTTCCTGTGGGACGAGACGCGGCAAATTCTGCCCGCGCTCTCCATAAATGCTTCTCCCGTACAGGCCCCTATAATCTCTTAGTTCGTCGTATAAGCGACCGAACTGCCTTAACCAGACCTCATCCCTCTCTGCATCCCCTCGCTCAATGACGGACGTGTTATCCGACATCTGATCTTCTCTCAACAATTGCGAATCATTCTTAAACTCAATCTCCAGTTCCGCTGTGGGTATTACAGCTGCCCCTTTATAATCGATTTCCGGAACACTACTTAAATTGTTCTCACTGACAGTGAATGTATTTTCTACTGCCGTGTATACAGTTGATCTACTACTTGTGGGCGCACTCCTTTCTCCTAACACTGGCACACTCTCCCGCCGTTGATTATTCCACACGGAATTTTCATAACGACGACACCTGGGTTTTCTCCTGTTATTGGGCCGCCAAAATTTCTCCACGCCTGGTCGGCCCCTCACCGGCGCGGCTAATGGTTTCCCTGTCTCGTCCCAGCAGATACGCTCCCCGGATGCTGCTGAGGCGGCTGATCACACCCTCTGGCGTTATTACTATTCTGTGAAGCCCGTATCACGTTAGTATGATACTGGTTTCCGTCATTCCTGTTATTTGCATTGTACCGATTGTTATTACGGTCCGAACCATTATTGTTATTGCTGCCATGGTTGCGGTATGCATTATGCCCGTGGTTATCGTTGTTGTGGTTGCTGTGGTACCCGTTGTTGTTACCACGGCCTCTGCCACTGTCGCGATTATTGCGCCAATTGTCCTCGTCCTCCACTCTTTCCAGGAAATCATTGATTGTCCTGTAATTGCTTCCTACGTATCGTTTTGTATCATCTGGAAGCTTCTTGTAGAGTTCCCAGACTATTTCGGATTCCGAGCGGCGGTCACGCAAATATTCCAACTTGCGGATCCAGCCCTCACAAAACTTCATCGAACCGCGCGAATTCGCATCGAAAGGCCTCGATACGACAAATTCGCGCCAGACACTTTGCTGTTTATGCTCTGACCAGTATTCGGCCAGAAACAAATTTTTAAATTCGTCAAAAGTCAGGTTCGTAATGTTGAGGTTTAAGCCCCAACGCTTGGCATCACCAGCCAACACATCAATAATCGCATTAATTTTTCTCTTATCAGTCCATGATCTGGGTAAAACTCTTTCACAATTCTTAATGAAATCCGTCGCGTGTATACCGCCTTTTTTCAAGGGGTCGAACCGCTCCTCTTTCGTCAACAATTCCGAACTATGTGCATAGATTGGCACATAGCTCTGTTTTTCGTCAAGTTTCTTTTCTAATTCCGACACTCTCGTAATTACTTGGCAAGTGGTTGTCGCAAGCGTTTCTACTTCCCTTTTTTTTTCTTCGCAGGTATTAGCCTGCTTCGTCACTTTGGTATCTACTTCGGATACTAAAGCCTTTAAAGTTTCCACCTTCTTTTGATCCTCTTTTTTCACTAATTGAATTTGTTCCGTCACCTTATTCTCGATGATCGGAGCAACTGATTCTCCTACACTTTTCTCGATTCTGCTAATTTCAGAATTAAAACGAGTATTTATGCTCGCAATTTCCGCCTGAACGCCTATCATTTCCTGTTTAAGATTACCGATTTCGGTATTAATTACAACAATATCTTCTTTGATTTTATCAACTTTTGTGTTAACAACTCCAACATTGTTGATAACAACGTTAATAGCTTTGTTCTGATTGTCTAGCATCCGTTCAAATTTTTCAGACTGAGCTTCTTGCTTGGCAGCCTGATCTTCTTGCTTGGCCGATTGACTCTTGATTTAGTTAACCAAACATGCAATAAATCAGTTAAATTCCCGGAAACTACCTGTTTTACTTCCGCAGCGGCTTCCTCTTTAATTTTCCCCCCGTATTCGTCATCAAGGGATTCAGATTTGATTTTCACTTCCGATTCCGAAACATTTTCTAAAGTTTGGAATTCCATTTCTGCTCTTTGTTGCGTTTCGGCGGTCGCGTCTTTCATGTTCGCCGCCTGCCCCTGAACAATTGGTACCGCGGTGCGCGTTTCCCACTGTTCGACCGATTTTTCCGTATCCAAGTCTACCAAATTTTGGTAATTGTTGCCTTCACTCATTTTAATAATTTTCAATATAAATGCCAAATCTCAAATATAATTAGGATTACTCCCACTACTTATTCTCGCTGACGTAACGGCCTGTACGTAACCAGTACTTCGTTACAAGATTTGCAACATACAAAATTCGTGTCCAGAACAACCTCAAATCCGAAAATTGTCCTGTCACCAGGTCGCCACGTGTAACCTCCCCCTCACTTATCGACCTTAATGACAGTGAAAAATTAAACCGCGTGTACCTAATGGAAATTTGGGAAAAGCAATCGTCACCGAAGTTAATCTGTCGGTAAAGAGGGAGGAAAGGGTTACATCTAAATGAAAGGAAAAATGCAAATGAAACTGGTGGAAATTAATTTTGAAAAGGGGTAAAGTTAATGAAGAAAGTAAATGTGCGGCCGTTACGTTAACAATTAACTAGCAGTAATTAGATATTTGAGATTTGGGGGAAATTACGATCGCCAGTCCTAAGGACAATTACTATAGTAACTCAAAAAGAAAGGTAATTACACATATAATTAGCACTAGAAGCGTGGCAACTGAAGGTTGACACGTGTAGTGTGAAAACTGAAAGTTTGCCAGAAGTAATAACTTTCGCTGCACTCTGACTTAATTTAGCAAAATAATTAATAAAACCGGAAAACTGAAAGTTAATTTAGTGACTGAAATTAATAAGAAGCTTTCTTTCTTAAGCACATCGAAATTCAGTAAAATACGGTTAGTCTTGGACTACCTCAACAATCATTTCAAAAGCTACTTGAATCTACGCAATTTAGAAATAAGAGATTTAGCTTTGAACTTGAATTAAATGATTCTGAACAATTAACAATAGTAAAATTTAGTACGTACCAAGCTGAGCTGCAGTCACAGGTAACTAAAATACGGTAACAAAACTCGCACTCTTAATTTGTGCTTGTGCAATCTAAATATTGTAGCCAGCTGAACTTTGAAATTAAAGCAGTGAAATCGAATGATGCTGGCGTTTGAATTTCAACGACCCTCGGGCTCATTTCGGAAAAGGAAGGGACCCTGCTTGGCAATGCAATTGGGACAATGAGCAACAAAGGTTCATGCTAAGTTGCTGTAATTTTGCGAGGCAAATGGAACAATTTGAAAAGCTGAGGTCTGCCATACAGTTCTGAAACTTTACGTGCTTTTAGTCTTCCTTGTTGGTTGATTGAAGGTTTGAAGCCGTCGATCGAGGAGGTGGCGACAGTCACTCATTGTCGGCCGTCGCTGTTGCAGAAGCTGGATGTTGGCGCGCCGTCTTCTCGACACGGTCACCAGGCGAAACGGGCTCTTGATGTGCGCCAGCTAATGCTTCCCGTCCGCGACACCATGTCAGAAACTATCATCGCGAGTCGAGCGCAATTACATGCTGCCAAACCCCGAAAGCGCGGCAACTCGCGGGAGCGTCACACAACACACCTGCTCCACTCGCTACTCCAGCCAGACTCCCACAGCTCTGTCCGCGCTCCACGCGGCAGAGTTAACACTACCAAAGATCCTACACACTTTGATTCTTCACACGACCCATCGATGTAATCGTTCGATAGCAGTTTTCCCTAGGCAAGACCCAGCGTAAAAACACAAATAATATTTACGAAACAAACCAATTATACATCGACATGAGTGCATAAATATATATATATACAAACAGTAAAACAATTACAATATATAAAGAGACAGAAATGTCATATCTTGAGGTAACAAAACAAGGAAAAAAATAATAGTACAATAGATGGAAATAGGAGGATATGCATTTCCGGCGTTACAAACTGAACCTATATCCTCCCGAATTCGTGTCCCTTGTCTTATTTCTTGCACCTCCTCACTCGGTGCTTTTATTGTTGATAGCCGCTGATGTGACATTTAACTGCTGTCGTAATTTTCATTTTCACCTGCATGCAGTTTCTTTGACAGCGAATTTCATTTGCTTTGGTGATTCAAGAACTCTGATTACAGATATACAGGGTGTTACAAAAAGGTACGGCCAAACTTTCAGGAAACATTCCTCACACACAAAGAATGAAAATATGTTATGTGGACATGTGTCCGGAAACGCTTTTTTTCCATGTTAGAGCTCATTTTATTACTTCTCTTCAAATCACATTAATCATGGAATGGCAACACACAGCAACAGAACGTATCAGCGTGACTTCAAACTCTTTGTTACAGGAAATGTTCAAAATGTCTTCCGTTAGCGAGGATACATGCATCCACCCTCCGTCGCATTGAATCCCTGATGCGCTGATGCAGCCCTGGAGAATGGCGTATTGTATCACAGCCGTCCACAATACGAGCACGAAGAGTCTCTACATTTGATACCGGGGTTGCGTAGACAAGAGCTTTCAAATGTCCCTATAAATGAAAGTCAAGAGGGTTGAGGTCAGGACAGCGTGGAGGCCATGGAATTGGTCCGCCTCTACCAATCCATCGGTCACCGAATCTGTTGTTGAGTAGCGTACGAACAGTTCGACTGAAATGTGCAGGAGCTCCATCGTCCATGAACCACATGTGTCGTACTTGTAAAGGCACATGTTCTAGCAGCACAGCATGAAATCATGATAACGTGCTCCATTGAGCGTAGGTGGAAGAAACTAAAATGAGTTCTAACATGGAAATTAAGCATTTCCGGACACATGTCCACATAACATCTTTTCTTTATTTGTGTGTGAGGAATGTTTCCTGAAAGTTTGGCCGTACCTTTTTGTAACACCCTGTATATAGGACCCCAGAGATTCTCAGCACAGCGAATACTGCAGTTCATCGAAGAGCGGACGGGATGATTATGAACTCCATTTCAGAGGATCTTAGGAATGTTCGCTGAATTTACCGGTACATTGATCCATGGTTTCCGAAGGCGCGTTACCAGTTAACTTGAACTTACTACGTGGGAAATTAAAAGCATATTATTCAGTGTTTTACACTAAAATCACTGGCAGCTCGTAACCACACGTTCACAGTTACCTCTCAGACGGATCCTGGAAGACCTATATTAGTTGTATCGTTTTTGCTTCTGTTTTCGTATAGTTACATCCGTCTCAGTTTCCACTATTAATTTTGATGACCTTCTAGTACGTGTGTCGGCACCATAGATTCAGAGTGTTAGTGCCTTTCACCGCATCTGGTGAATATATATAAATAACCGAAACCAAATCTAAGCAGTATTCTTCATTCCCTGAGTATGCATTACGTTAAACACTGGTTATCAGTTTTTTGACTGGTTTCTTCGGGGAACAAGGATTCCTCACTTGTCCCAAACTCTTCGTCTCTGAGTAGCACTTGCACTCTGCGTCCTCAATTATTTATTCTGTGTATTCCACTCTTTGTCATCCCCTACGCTTTTTACCCTCTACAATGTCACTTTCTTTACCAGTTCTGTGGAGAACCTCCTCATTCCTTACTGAAACACTTCAGGCTGTAGGCAGCCTCTTGCTTAACTGTGTGTAGTATTTTTTTAATTTTTCGACTGATCTGATGCAGCTCGCCCGAATTACTTTCTTGTGCAAAAATTTTTCATCTCAGTAGCACTTGCAACCTATGTCTTCAACTGCTTGCTCGATGTATCCCAGTCTCTGTCTTCCTCTACAGTTTTTAGCCTCTACAGTTCCCTCTAGTACCATGAAAGTTACTGCCTGATATGTTATGAGCTGTCCTATCATCCTGTCCCTTCGTCTTGTCAGTCCTTTCCATATATTCCTTTCTTCGTCGATTCAGCGGAGAACCTATTCATTTCTTACGTTATCAGTCCACCTAATTTTCAACATTCTTCTATAGTGCTACATCTCAAATAGTTCTACAACACTGAAACACCAAAGAAACTGGTATAGGCATGCTTATTTAAATACAGAGACTTGTAAACAAGCAGAATACGGCACTGGGGTCGGTAACGCCTTTATAAGAAAAAAAGTGTCTGGTGAAGTTGTTAGATCGGTTACTGCTGCTACAGTGGCTGATTATCTAGATTTAAGTGAGTCTGAACGTGGTGTTATGGGCGGTGCAGGAGCGATGGGACACAGCATCTTCGAGATAGCGATGAAGTGGGGATTTTCCCGCACGACCATTTCACGAGTGTACCATGAATATCAGGAATCCGCTAAAACATCAAATCTCCGACGTCTCCGTTGCCGGAAAAAGACACTGCAAGAAAGTGAGCAGCAACGACTGAAGAGAATCGTTCAACGCGATAGAAGTGCAACCCTTCGGCAAATTTTACTACTGGGTCATGAACAAGTGTCAGCGGGCGAACCGTTCAACGAAACTTCACCATATGGGCTTTCGGAGCCGAAATCCCACATAAAGCTTTGCACCTCGCCTGAGCCCGTCAACACCGACCTTGGACTGTTGATGACTGGAAACATGTTGCCTGGTCGGGCGGGTCTCGTTTCAAATTGTATCGAGCGGATGGATGTGTACCGTTATGGATACAATCTCATGAATCCACGACCCTTCATGTCATCAGGGGACTAATGGTGGAGGCTCTAATGATGTAGGGCGTTTGCAGCTGTAGTGATATGGGATCCTGATACGTCTAGATATGACTGATAGGTGACACGCAGTTAAGCATCGAGCCTGATCACCTGCATCCATTCATATCCATTGTGCATTCCTACGGACTTGGGCAACCAGCAGGACAATGCGACACCCCACACGTCCAGAATTGCTAGTGTGGCCCCAAGAACACTTTTCTGAGTTTAACCACTTCCGCTGGCCACAAATCTACCCAGACATTAGCATTATTGACCATATCTGGAATGTCTTGCGACGTTCTGTTCAGAAGGGATCTCCACCCCCTCGTACTCTTACCGATTTATGGACAGGCCTGCAGTATTAATGGTATCAATTTCCCCGGCACTACTTCAGACAATAGTCGAGTCCATGCCACATCGTGTTGGGGCACTTCTGTGTGTTCGCGGGGGCTCTATAAAATATTAGGCAGGTGTGCCGATTTCTTTGGCTCTTGAGTGTATCTTCTGTTCAGGTTTTTCTGAAGTCCATGTGTCACCATCATACAATGCTGTGCTCCAAACGTACATCCTCAGAAATTTCTTCGGCAAATTACGAACCGTGATTGGTACTTGTAGACTCCTCTTGGCCAGGAATGCGCTTTTTGCTAGATTTTTATGTTCTCTTTGCCGCTTCCGTTCTGGGTTATTTTGATGCCTAGGTAGCAAACCTCCTTAACTTTATCTATTTCCTGATATCGAATTATAATGTCAAGTTTCTCGCTGATCTCATTTCTGCTACATCTCATTACTTTCTTTACTCTCAGTCCATATCCTGTACTCATTAGACTTATTTCACACAGCAGACCCAGTAGATCTTCTTCACTTTCACTGAGGATAGCAATGTCATCAGAGAACCTTAACGTTGATATCCTTTCACCTTATCTCAAAATTGCATCGCTCATTATGTAAAATAGTCAGATCATACGAGGGAAGTTGAGTGTATCAAAGAATGGTAAGCCACTGTTCCCTAGTTTGCGAACGCCGACCAGCTATAACTCAGCCTCATTTTCCCGCCTATATTCCATGTGGACGGTGTTTTCAATAGCGCGGAAAGCTAGCAGCGGAGGTTTGCTCTTCCTAAGTTACGAAGCGATCTTATCTTGCTTTGATACTAGACCTCTTATGGTCAGATATGTCCCATTTTCCGGTGCTAATCTGCTTTTAATATCCTAGTTTCATCCGCTATTTGTTATTATGCTTCCATGATATCAGAAGTCGTTTGCTTTGTTTCAACTGCGGGTTGCAACTTTGATGCTTATTACTTTCACCTTTCTTTGGTTTACTCCCAGTCCAAACAAAGTGGTCTTTAGACTGTTCATTCTTTTCAAGAGATCCTCCAGTTCTTCCTCACTTTCACTGAAGATAACAGTGTTGTCAGTGAATCTTATTATTGATATCCTTCCACCCTGATTAGTTACCCCACTCTCAGATCTTTCTTTTATTTCTATGACTGCGTCTTCGACGAATGGGCGAACACTAGGGGCGAAAGTCTACATCCATGTCCTACACCCACTTACTTTCCCGTCCTTCCCCAATCCGATGAGACCCTTGACCTCGCTGTTTGGTCTCTTCCTCCAAACAACCCAACCCAACCCTGTCCTACACCATTTCTCATATTTACACTTTGTTCTTGGTCTTACATTCATACTGTTACAAATGGCTCAAATGGCTCTGAGCAATATGCGACGTAACTTCTGAGGTCATCAGTCGCCTAGAACTTAGAACTAATTAAACCTAACTAACCTAAAGACATCACACACATCCATGCCGGAGGCAGGAATCGAACCTGCGACCGTAGCGGTCGCTCAGCTCCAGACTGTAGCGCCTAGAACCGCACGGCCACGCCGACCGGCCATACTGTTATCTCCAGTTCCTTGTGGATACTGTATATTACTCCTATTGGATAATCTTCACCATTTTACACAACCGAACTGTCAACAAATTCTATGAATCTTTCTTAAATCCTTTTTCCATTATCAGTCGTCTCTAAAAAGGGCGATCACAGAATTTGGGAAGAAAAACGTGAATACAAAGAAGGTAACTCCGAGGAAACCATTGGTAACAAAAGTAATACTTCAGTTGATCAATGAAAGGAAGAAGTACAAAAACAATCCGGGAAATTGAAGAATACAGAAATACAAGTCGCTGAGGTATGAAATAAACAGGAAGTGCAGGGAAGCTAAGACGAAATGGCTGCGTGAAAAATATGAGGAAGGGAAAAAGGATATGATTGTCGGAAGGACTGACTCAGCATACAGGAAAGTCAAAACAACGTACTATGACATTAAAAGCAAGAGTGATAACATTAAGAGTGCAACGGGAATTCCGCTGTTAAATACAAAGGAGAGAGCGGGTAGGAAGAAAGAGTACATTTGAATCTTCTATGAGTGGGAAAAATTTGTCTGATGAAATAGAAGAAGAAACAGGAGTCGATTTAGAAGAGATAGGGGATCCAGTATTAGAATCAGAATTTAAGAGAGCTTTGGAGGACTTAAGATCAAATAAGGCAGAAGGGATGGATATCATTCCACCAGAATTTCGAAAATCATTGGGGGAAGTGGCAACAAAACGATTATTCACCTTGGTGTCGAATGTATGAGTCTGGCGACTTACCATCTCACTTTCGGAAAAATATCATCCACGTAATTCCGAAGGCTGCAAGAGCTGACAAGTGCGAGAATTATCAAACAATCAGTTCAACAGCTCAAGTTGCTCAATAGTATAATATACAAAAAACAGAAAAGAATACTGAGCATGTGCTAGATGACGATCAGTTTGGCTTCAGAAAAGGTAAAGATACGAGAGAGGTAATTCTGAAGCAAGACTAAAAAATCAAGACACGTTCATAGAATTTTTGGATGTGGAAAAAGTGTTCAACACCGTAAAATTGTGCAAAATGTTCGTAATTGTGAGGAAAATAAGGGTAAGCTTTAGGGAGAGAAGGGTAATATATAACGTGTAAGAGAGCAAATAGGGAATCATGAGAATGGACGACCAAGAACCAGTGCATGAATTAAGAAAGGGTGTAATACAGGGATGTAATCTATTGCCTCCACTGTTCAATCTGCACATCGAAAAAGCAGTGACGGAAATAAAAAAAAGGTTCGCGAGTGGGATTGAAATCAAGGTGAAAGGATATCAATGATACGATTCATTGATGACATTGCTATTCTAAGCGAAAGTGAAGAAGAATTACATGATCTGCTGAATGGAATGAACAATCTAATGGGTACAGAATATGGACTGAGAATAAATGGAAGAAAGACGAAAGTAATGCGATGGAGCAGAAATGAGAACAGCGATAAACTTAACTTCACGATTGATGGTCGCGAAGTAGATGAAGTTAAGGAATTGTGCTACTAGTCAGCAAAATAACTAATATCTGACTTAGCAAGGAGGACATCAAAAGAAGACTAGCATTGGCAAAAAGGACATTCTTGGTCAAAGTAAGTCTATTAGTATCAAACGTAGGCCTTAATTTGAGGAAAAAATGTCTGAGGATGTACGCCTGGAGTTCAGAATTGTATGGTAGTAAAACGTGGACTGTGGGAAAACCGGAACTGATGAGAATCGAAGCATTTGAGATGTGGTGCTACAGACGAAAGCTGATAATTCTGTGAACTGGTAAGGTAAGGTATGAGGCGGTTCTGCGCAGAATCGGAGAGGAAAGGAATATGCGAATAACACTGACAAGAAGAAGGGACAGGATGATAGGACATTTGTTAAGACCTGAGGGAAAGACGTCCATGGCACTAGAGGGAGCTGTAGAGGACAAAAACTGTAGGGAAAGACAGAGACTGAAATACATCCAGAAAATAATTGAAGACGTAGGTTGCATGTGCTCCTCTGAGATGATGAGGTTGGCACAGGAGAAGAATTTGTGGCTGGTCGCATCAAACCAGTCATAAGACTGATGACCCAAAAGAAAAAAAATGAAGTTATCGTGTGGCATTGATGGACGGGAGACCAGTCTGGGGAAGGTCGGCCGCCGCGTTGCAAGTTTTATTTCAGGTGACTGCAATGGGCGATGTGGTGAAGGTGAGAAAAACGCAACATCCAGTCCACGAGCGGAGAAAATCTCCAACCCATCCGGAATTCGAGCCCGAGGCCGCTGAATGGTAGGCAACCATTTTAGCACTTAGCTAAGCAGGCGGGCTAGAGAGCTGTCGAAACACTGTAACACCTAGAAGTGCTAAAAGGGAGAAGGTAGAATTGTGCAGACCATACAGCAACAATGACGGAAAACAGACTATATAAAATAGAATTTAGCAGGACAATAGTTGGAAAGAGTTGAAGAGGAAGACCCAGAATCAGGTGGTGAAATAACATCCTGGAAGACACAGCTAGGACGAACATCAGCACTGGATGGACAGACATCTCAGTTTTCTTTGGCATTGTTATGTATATTACTTTTGATAAGGAAATGTGATCTGTTAAGTTGAACGCACGATAATGCTCGCTCTCATCTGCCTTTGTTATCTTTGGGATTTTGCAGATCATATTTTTCTGAAAGTTTGATGGTATGTCTCCAGTGTCACGGATTCGACACATCGACATGAATAGTCGTTTGGTTGCCACTTATCTCAATGATTTTAGAAATTCCTCAACCTCCCTATTACATACGACTATTCCTTGCGTTCACCAGTGGACGTCGGTCAACTGTGCACCCCCAGACGCACTCATACAGTACATGTCCTTTGTTTGGGCACTTTGCATATGAAGTAGCAGATGTCGTGGGTTCAATGTCCGGAAAGAGTGCCCTCCTTGAAATTTCATGGCAAAAGCGTGAAGGACACATTCCCATCACTGATAATGGTGTGATCCTGGAGAGAAGCTATATGACAGGATCGGACTGCTCCTCCCCAGGTGCCAACCAATATGCTCGCACCAGACCAGCTCATGAGCTGGGCACGTTGTCTGGGATGCAAGTGGTGTAGCAGGTTTCGATGACTGCACCCAAGCAAGGTTTCGGCGAGACTGATGCCATCGATAGGGGTGCAGCTATACACGGCCAGAATGGTGTATAAGGCTTCCACAGCCGTCAGCATCAGCAAGGTCTTCGTCATTTGTGCTTTGGATACCCTGACCATCCATCCAGTCCCTGATTTGGACGGCTAGTTAAAGAAGTCGGTGGTCAGGTTCAAATGGTTCAAATGGCTCTGAGCACTATGGGACTTAAATTCTGAGGTCATCTATCCCCTAGAGCTTAGAACTACTTAAACCTAACTAACTAAAGAACGTCACACACATCCAAGCCCGAGGCAGGATTGGAATCTGCGACCGATGCGGTCGCGCGGTTCCAGACTGTAGTGCCTAGAACCGCTAGGCCACACCAGTCGGCGGTGGTCAGGTGTTCACCGCCATTACGGCGATAGAAGACCTTGAATTGTGATGAAGAAACTTGGGCACTGTCGAGCGCTTCCTCGATTGTGAATATTGTAGAGAGTTAGCGTGCGTAGTCGATGACTGCATTTGTGTCACAAAAAGGTAGTGAGAGTGAGCGTGAAATGTTCAGGAAAAATCAGCATAGTTTCTCTCTCACTGGCAGTCCGGATGTTGCCATGGAGGCAATGTATGTTTCGTCGAGCTAAGTCTTTCATGCCCGACATCCCCCACAGCGAGGAATGAAGTAGCTGGAGGATGGGGTGGGGATGGGGGGTGTTTGAAGCAGAGGCAGATTTACGAATCGGCATTTAGAGTTAGCTGAGGTTAATGTTACGAAGCCGTTTGTTGCATTGAAGCTGTGCCGCATCGTAAAATAGTTACGAAATGCCAGGTCTGCTTGGTTTTGTATAAGTTTCGGATAGTCTGACTGCACAGGCAACAAAATTTTGTGCAGTAATGGGTCGCGGGCCGAGCTGTAAGCATGAACTCGTCCGTTTTCTGGTGATCATACTCGATGTCGGGACCACGGAAAAGGCGATAAAGAGCGTGTGCAGTCTCATGCTGGATGGGTGGGTGTGGGGGAGCGCGGAAGCTGATTTCGCAGTTATAACCACTCAAAAACAGTGCCCACTGTTGCTGACACCGTGCTGTCCTTCCAGCAAAAGCATCGACTGAGTCCTAAGATGCGATATCAGTGGTTTGTGGTAGGATAATATTTCTAGTTTATACCACAAAAATACCCATATATCTTCTTCAGGCCGTAAATTATCACTAAATTCTCGTTACCAGTTTGGGATAATTTTTATTTGCTTTTGCCGTTAATGAAGTTAAATTCTTTTGGGTCATATATCTTCAAGCAGACGACATTTCGACCCTTGTGCTATGATCTTCTTCAGGATCTTGTGGTGTACACTGTAGACTGAGAAATTTCAACCACCAGTGTCACCTTTCATTGTAAAGGGAAGTTTCCCCACGCTTGTACTGGAGAAGTGCGATTATTGGGCAAAAGTCTTGCACTAACATTGGTGGGCCATAATCTCTGGATAGTAAGAGAAGTTTTCCCGAGCTAATGCCGAGGAAGGGGGTATTAGCTAAAACTCCTGTGGCTACCGTTGGTGGACCAACGTCATTGATTAGAGAGGAAAGAACTTCAATAGAGAGGACGGCTATAGGCTTCCGGCATCATGGCTTCCCATCATCAACGAAGCGAATACGGGGCCTGGAAACCTATTCTGCAGACAATACAGTAATATCATGGAAAAATGTCCCGCCTCTAATATTCTGCCCTTTTCGCTTCTAGACAATGATGTGGGCCCGTCAGTAGCAGTAGGACGAATTTCAACCAGTAACTCTTCTCGAGCATAATTGCGGAAAAGACCCTTTCAGACCAACGACGTTGTTCCACCAATGGTAGCTCCAGGAGTTTTAGCTAATAACCTCCTCCGTCGACACTATCGGGGGAAAATTTCTCTTACTAACAGATGACGAAGCGCAGGCTCATGGTCATTAGGGCTTGTCAGACCACTTATACGACGGAGCCATACCGTTCGCATTCTGTGATACATCTGTTGGAACCATGGTGGCTGAGCGATTTGAGCTCCTTGGGATATAACTATCTTTTAGATGTGATACTGTTGCTGCCGAGAATGTGTCCCAGATATTTAACGCTACGGGGGAAAATTCTCCACTTTTCTTACTGGCAACGTAAGACATTTTCCGAAATCCCTTTGGAAAGGAATTCATGGTACGTCACGTGTGTCGTGTCTACAGCCCCTGTTATGACGGTAACGTCAAAGTAAATAGTGCGCTCAGGAACGAATTACTCTAAGTATTTCTGGAACACGGCTGGGATCCTACCAAACCCAGACGGTTAGCAGTTGCAATGGAATCTGTCGAATGGCACATTTAAGACCAAAAGCTGTTTTGGCTCGTTATCTAACGGAAATTGCAAATATGCGTCTTTTAAATCAATAATGTTGGGCTCTTGCTACTTTTATTTACAAATCTTTGTAGATATGGTATAGAATACAGATCAACGCTTGAGTGAGTACTTATTTGCTTTAAAGTCGCAACAAATGTGCATTGACCGGTTCGAATTTCTCATGACGACTCCTGGAGTTGCTCATTAAATGTCTGAATGACTTCTTGTGCCTAAAGTTGTGCCATAAGCATCTACAACCGTGAGCTCTACTAAATTTACGCACTGCCAATGGTTACATACATATACGAGCAGAATTCGGAACAACCGTCGGACTCGACATTTTTCACATCTACACGTCATTTCTAGAGGAGTGGTGCTAAGGGGCAAAAAATACCCTAGCGTAAAAGAAAGTTTGCAACACAGTCTTTTTTGGATTTGTAGTCTAAGCGCTTACTCACTAACGTACGGAGTCACCAATGTGGTATAGTACCAGTTCAGTTCATAGCCGTCATTTACGTCTCTTCAGTCAAAAGAACTACTTCTGGACACTAGCTGAATTGTATCACTTCATACATAGACTGCAAGATGTCTATGATCTGTACACTGGTACGAAAAACTTAAGAATGAAGGTAACGTTTCCGTAATGGGTTACTGCCATGCAACAAAGTAACAGAGATCTAGGAAACTTGGACTATATACGATAAGAACTGCTACAGCACACTATAGAAGGTAACTTAAAGACATACCCAATGAAATAAATAGATATGGCACTTTATTCAAAGGAAGTAATTACTCTAAACTCTCCGCAACACATGACGGTCCCCTAGACGGTACAAATGGCTGGACATGATTCTTAATAGGGTGAGTTGTCTCCACAGATGCACTGATGCATCGTGCTCCCACTCCGGCCACAAGCTTGGTCTTACCAAGCTTTTATGGTAAGATGCTCCATTGCTCCACCACTGCGGTTGCCAACTACTGGACGGTCGTTGGTGCATGTGGACTTGCTGCCTTACGCCTCGCCAATGCATACCATACTTGTTCGATGTATTTGCATAGGGGGAAGGAGCGTGCCAGTCCATTCACAGAATATTCTCTATACCAGGAGCTCTTTTGTCTGCTCTTTTCGATTCAATCGCTCATTGTCATTCATAAAACTGAAACAAGGACCGAATGCACTCCTGAAAAGACGCACAACGAGAAGAAGTGGTGTGTCAAAATAACGTTGACTGGTGACTTTACCGTGCTGAAGTATTGGGAGGTGCAACATTATGCCTCCCCACATTATAATACCTGGATCACCATAACTGTTGTGTCTAGACAAGACAGCCTAGACACAATGAGAGGAAGCCGAAAGGCACGCGCTAAGCTAAAGCAGGATGGCGTGAGGTCTGAAACAGGATACGTAATGAATGCTATAAAGAAAAGTACGTAGCTTCTGGAATACTTAACTTTATCCATCCTTTTGGTACATCTGGAGATTGTGGCGATACAAGTGAGACTCTTTAGATACATGCAATGTTACTAATGGCGCCTTGCTAGGTCGTAGCCATTGACTTAGCTGAAGGCTATTCTAACTATCTGCTCGGCAAAGGAGCGAGGCTTCGTCAGTGTAGTCGCTAGCTACGTCGTCCGTACAACTGGGGCGAGTGCTAGTCAGTCTCTCGAGACCTGCCTTGTGGTGGCGCTCGGTCTGCGATCCCTGACAGTGGCGACACGCGGGTCCGACATGTACTAATGGACCGCGGCCGATTTAAAGCTACCACCTAGCAAGTGTGGTGTCTGGCGGTGACACCACAATAACGGCCATGTTCGACAGTGTTGCGGGACGCATTACGTGTTCCCACCTTTCTGTATGAGAGGATATTTCCAGCATTGTCGGACTTGACAGTTTTTGTGGTTCAGGCGTTATGGTGGGCCGCACTTACCTCCAAATCTTTGTACACGGCACATTCGCCGGTCGATGTTATTGAGACACTGTGCTTCTTCCCCATTTGCGCCTTTCAGGACTGTATTCGGCCTTAAATTGAGTTTTATGAATGTCAGCGCGACAGCGTCGAAGAGGCAGTGGGAGAAGCTTTTCGAAGGAGACGATGTTTGGCGAATGGACTGACCTACCTGTACCCTAGAATTAAATCCGATCGAGCAGTTGTGGGATGCGTTGGGGAGACGTATCACAGCACTGTGTATATTTCAGTGGTGTATCTTCTGTCGGACATGTCCGTCAGGACATCACTCGTGACGACGTGGCTGCGGCATAGAGAATGGGGAAAGAAAAGAAACGAATGGGTGGAAATTCGTGACTTTCAGCTCCACAGGGTTTTGTGGTAATGTAGTGGTGAAAGTTAAAAAAGTATGCCAGACCGGGACTCGAACCCTGATTTACCGCACCTCATGGACGCTTGCCTTAGATCACGCCGACACGTCACCGATAAACTTAAATTTTGAATGTATCGCGCGCCGCACTGCATCGTCCCTCGTCCATTAATCCCATACTCGCAAATTATTGATTTCCATAGGAGTTCGGACGATATTAGTGCATCCGCGCTGACGCATGTCCAACAGCAAAGACAACATTGAAATATATACAGTTCGCACAAGCGCATCTGCTCTTCGACTTTTCTATCATCGCAGTTGCACTAACATCGTCCGAGCTCCTACGGGAATCAATATTTTGCGAGCAGGGGGTTATGTACGAGGAACACTGCAGTGCAGCTTGCGGTAAGTTGGAAATATCAGTCACTGAGGGATTGTCTCCTGATGGCCGAAGTGGTTAAGGCAGCTGCTCATCAGAAGCGGCAAATCCGTGTTCGAGTCCCGGGCCAGAACAACTTTTCCAACTTTCGTCTTTGCATTATCACATGTCCTGTGCGGCTGGAAGACCGAAATTCCCACCCATCCATTCCCATTTTTCCCCATTCTGTAATTCATATAAATGTGTTACATCACGTGCTCATGTACCAACAACCATACAGCAGATGGAACCCCGCTGCTGGAGAAATGGAACGTCCTACCACAAGAACTTCTTACTAACCCTGTGGCCAGCATGTGAGCACGTTACAGAGCACACACCGTGTATTACTTGGCAGTGACATATCATGAGACAGTTAATTTCGTTCTCATGTTTTGCACATCAGTGTTTTGCAAGGTGGTCATTTGCTTACTTCCGATGTGACAAGGGCCTTATCGACCATACATCTGCTCTACTTGACTCTCCCCTTTCTTTATTTCGATTGCATTGTCTGTTCATCCAGTGGTGATGTTAGTCCTAGATGCATCCTCCAGGATGTTATCTCACCACCTGATTCTGGGTCTTCCTCTTCAACTCTTTCCAACTATTGCTCTGCTAAATGCTATTTTACATAGTCTGTTTTCCGTCATTGTTGCTGTACGGTCTGCCCAATTCTACCTTCTCCTTTTTAGCACTTCTAGGTGTTACAGTGCGTCGACAATTCTCTAGCCCGCCTGCTTAGCAGAGTGCTAAAATGTTTGCCTACCATTCAGCGGCCTCGGGCTCCATTTCGGTTCGGTTGGAGATTTTCTCCGCTCGTGGACTGGGTCTGGTGTTGTTCTCATCTTCACCACGTCGCCCAATGCGGTCACCTGAAATAAAACTTGCAACGCGGCGGCCGACCTTCCCCAGACTGGTCTCCCGTCCATCAATGACACACGATAACTTCATTTTTTTTCTTTTGGCTCATCAGTCTTATGGACGGTTTGATGCGACCAGCCACGAATTCCGAATTCTTCTCCTGTGCCAACCTCATCATCTCAGAGGAGCACTTGCAACCTACGTCTTCAATTATTTGCTGGATGTATTCGACACTGTCTTTCCCTACAGTTTTTATCCTCTATAGCTTCCTCTAGTGCCATGGACGTCTTTCTCTCATGCTTTAACAAATGTCCTATCATCCTGTCCCTTCTTCTTGTCAGTGTCATCCACATATTCCTTTCCTCGCCGATTCTGCGCAGAACCGCCTCATACCTTACCTTATCAGTTCACAGAATTTCCAGCTTTCGTCTGTAGCACCACATCTCAAATGCTTCGATTCTCATCAGTTCCGGTTTTCCCACAGTGCACGTTTTTCTACCATACAATGCCGAACTCCAGGCGTACAACCTCAGAAATTTCTTCCTCAAAGTAAGGCCTTCGTTTGATACTAGTAGATTTACATTGGCCTAGAATGCCCTTTTTGCCACTGCTAATCTGCTTTTGTTGTCCTCCTTGCTAAGTCAAATATTGGTTATTTTGCTGACTAGTAGCACAATTCCTTAACTTCATCTACTTCGTGACAATCAATCCTGATGTTAAGTTTGTCGCTGTTCTCATTTCTGCTCCATCTCATTACTTTCGTCTTTCTCCCATTTATTCCCAGTCCATATTCTGCACTCACTAGATTGTTCATTCCATTCAGCATATCATGTAATTCTTCTTCGCTATGGCTCAGGAAAGCAATGTCACCAACGAAACGTATCATTGATATCCTTTCACCTTGATTTTAATTCCACTCGCGAACCTTCTTTTATTTCCATCATTCCTTATTCGATGTGGAGATTGAACAGTAAGGGCAAAAGACTACATCACTGTATTACACCCATTTTAATTCATGCATTCGTTCTTGGTCGTCCATTCTCATTATTCCCTCTTTGTTCTTGCACACGTTGTATATTACACTTCTCTCCCTAAAACTTACCCTTATTTTTCTCACAATTACGAACATCTTGCACAATTTTACATTGTCGAACACTTTTTCCACGTCCACAAATTCTATAAACGTGTCTTGATTTTTCTTTATTCTTGCTTCAGAATTACCTCTCTCGTATCTTTACCTTCTCTGAAGCCAAACTGATCGTCATCTAGCACATGCTAAGTTTTCTTTTCTGTTTTTTGTATATTATACTTTTCAGCAACTTGAGCTGTTGAGCTGATTGTTTGATAATTCTCGCACTTGTCAGCTCTTGCAGCCTTCGGAATTACGTGGACGATAATTTCCCGAAAGTGAGATGGTATGTCGCCAGACTTATACATTCAACACCAAGGTGAATAATCGATTTGTTGCCACTTCTCCCAATGATTTTCGAAATTCTGGTGGAATGATATCCATCATTTCTGCCTTATTTGATCTTAATTCCTCCAAAGCTCTCTTAAATTCTGATTCTAATACTGGATCCCCTATCTCTTCTAAATCGACTCCTGTTTCTTCTTCTATTTCATCAGACAACTTTTCCCTCTCATAGAGGATTCAAATGTATTCTTTCCACCTATCCGCTCTCTCTTCTGCATTTAACAGCGGAATTCCCGTTGCTCTCTTAATGTTATCACTCTTGCTTTTAATGTCACAGTGCGTTGTTTTGACTTTTCTGCATGCTGAGTCAGTCCTTCCGACAATTATTTCTTTTTTCATTTCTTTATACACTCCTGGAAATGGAAAAAAGAACACATTGACACCGGTGTGTCAGACCCACCATACGTGCTCCGGACACTGCGAGAGGGCTGTACAAGCAATGATCACACGCACGGCACAGCGGACACACCAGGAACCGCGGTGTTGGCCGTCGAATGGCGCTAGCTGCGCAGCATTTGTGCACCGCCGCCGTCAGTGTCAGCCAGTTTGCCGTGGCATATGGAGCTCCATCGCAGTCTTTAACACTGGTAGCATGCCGCAACAGCGTGGACGTGAACCGTATGTGCATTTGACGGATTTTGAGCGAGGGCGTATAGTGGGCATGCGGGAGGCTGGGTGGACGTACCGCCGAATTGCTCAACACGTGGGGCGTGAGGTCTCCACAGTACATCGATGTTGTCGCCAGTGGTCGGCGGAAGGTGCACGTGCCCGTCGACCTGGGACCGGACCGCAGCGACGCACGGATGCACGCCAAGATCGTAGGATCCTACGCAGTGCCGTAGGGGACCGCACCGCCACTTCCCAGCAAATTAGGGACACTGTTGCTCCTGGGGTATCGGCGAGGACCATTCGCAACCGTCTCCATGACGCTGGGCTACGGTCCCGCACACCGTTAGGCCGTCTTCCGCTCACACCCCAACATCGTGCAACCCGCCTCCAATGGTGTCGCGACAGGCGTGAATGGAGTGACGAATGGAGACGTGTCGTCTTCAGCGATGAGAGTCGCTTCTGCCTTGGTGCCAATGATGGTCGTATGCGTGTTTGGCGCCGTGCAGGTGAGCGCCACAATCAGGACTGCATACGACCGAGGCACACAGGGCCAACACCCGGCATAATGGTGTGGGGAGCGATCTCCTACACTGGCCGTACACCACTGGTGATCGTCGAGGGAACACTGAATAGTGCACGGTACATCCAAACCGTCATCGAACCCTTCGTTCTACCATTCCTAGACCGGCAAGGGAACTTGTTGTTCCAACAGGACAATGCACGTCCGCATGTATCCCGTGCCACCCAACGTGCTCTAGAAGGTGTAAGTCAACTACCCTGGCCAGCAAGATCTCCGGATCTGTCCCCCATTGAGCATGTTTGGGACTGGATGAAGCGTCGTCTCACGCGGTCTGCACGTCCAGCACGAACGCTGGTCCAACTGAGGCGTCAGGTGGAAATGGCATGGCAAGCCGTTCCACGGGACTACATCCAACACCTCTACGATCGTCTCCATGGGAGAATAGCAGCCTGCATTGCTGCGAAAGGTGGATATACACTGTACTAGTGCCGACATTGTGCATGCTCTGTTGCCTGTGTCTATGTGCCTGTGGTTCTGTCAGTGTGATCATGTAATGTATCTGACCCCAGGAATGTGTCAATAAAGTTTCCCCTTCCTGGGACAATGAATTCACGGTGTTCTTATTTCAATTTCCAGGAGTGTATTTTTCATGCAGCCATTTCGTCTTAGCTTCCCTGAACTTCCTATTTATTTCATTCCTCAGCGACTTGCATTTCTGTATTCTTGAGTTTCCCGGGTAATTTTTGTACTTCCTCCTTTCATTGATCAACTGAAGTATTTCTTTTGTTACCCATGGTTTCTTCGGAGTTACCTCCTTTGTGCTTATATGTTTCTTTCCAAATTCTGTGACTGCCCTTTTTAGAGATGTCCATTCCTTTTCCACTGTACTGCCTACTAAGCTATTCGTTATTGCTGTGTCAGTTTCGTTTCACAACTCTCCACATTCTTCATTTTCCTTTACTCTCCATTCCATATCATTTTCATCAAACATCGATCCAAAAATATTTCTTAGCAATATTGCTTCGAATGTTTACAGTTTTTCTTCATCTTTCTTTCCAAATGTTAACGCTTCCCAGCCCTATAAGTTGCCGGTGTAACTGACACAACTGGATTTTGAAGTTAGCACTAAGTGATCTTATCTTTACGATTCTGCTGAAACTGAAATATGTTTTTTTCGGCGTTGTTGGATTTGACATCTGTTTCTATATGTTTCTGTTGTTATTAAAAGAAAATCCTAAGTACTTCAAGCGGTTAGTCGTCTTCAAAGTGAATCCATCTGCAGACAAAGTGGAAATTCTTACCTAAATCCATATATTCTATGTATGCTTCATCAGCATGTAATCCTGTTACCTCAGCGATTTTGTAATAATTTTGCATCATTGTGATTAACTCCGGTTTGGGACTACTTCTTAATGCAACAGCATAAACATTTAGTCATCGCAAATATCAAAATCACGGACTTTCTCTTCGACGTTGTCCCACACTTCCAGCGTAATGTTTCATGGTTGTCTTCTATTCAGGCAGCATTCATGATACAGGTATTGCATGTCTAAAACGTATTTTCGAGGTTTACCTTACAACAGTACCTCATTCACATGCTGTCATAATCGTAAATATAGTACAGGTATATTAAAAAGGAATGTAGAAGCCAAGTATTGACACCAGAGGCAATGTGTAGAGTTTATAAAGATACATGCAATCCTACGTTAACGTAAGAAGCACTAAAATGTTCGGCTTTTGCCACTGTGTTGATTTTCGCTTCTTACTACCTGTATCCTCCATCTTCAGGTGTGCTCGGATGAAATATCACCTAAACACACCTGAAAATGGAATATAGCTGGCGATACTTGTTATGGGAGGAATAAATTAAATCAGTGGTAAAAGTCGATCATTTTGGTATTGCTTATCCAGATTTCGACGATCGTCGGTCATCCGTCTTTGGGGATGAACAAGTGTACTGCAGTAACATGTTGATCTCGTTTCAGTGGCACGTAGTGACAAAATAAACAAAAACGTCCGATAAGGGGTCAGGAATAGAGCAACTGAGTTAACAGTGCTTGATGTTCAACGGGAAGTTTCCAACTTATAAATAAGTTGCTCCTACTCTCGGTGCACTCTCCGTTGACATGTCTCATTCGTTCGTATCAGTAACCGTTAAACTGGCTTACAATATTGTAATAATAATGACAGTAATGACTTCTGTTCTCTTCTATCCGCAGAAATCATCACAGCTTTTTATAATCAATGTAGAACGCGGGAGTGACACTTGTCACGACCGTAATGAAACCTAAGTTTTTCATTAGACGAGACGGTTACGGGTGTGTGGACGGTAAGATGAATATGCTAAGTCTAGAATAATATGAGAGCACTGTATTTTCGCGAACCATTAAGCTAAGTCTTTTGTAGAAGAATTACATCGCTGCCTGTGAGCAAAACAAGTAAAAATTCGGCTGCTACCTCCTACTCACACCCAGAAAATATCGACCTACCAGAAATTAAACAGCTGGTTTCATCGCATCTCTCTTTTTCTTTCATTACGTTTCCGCCTGCCGATTCACGGTGCACACACCATCAGATAGATGTGACATTTGTGGTTACTGAACACAACTTCAAAGATGGCACCGTGACAAGGACGGTGGGGTGCCGACAGAGACGTCCGTGGAACGGTGTAGGTGGGGGTGAGACGGGGATGGTGAGGGGGGGGATGCGGGTTGGTGGAAGTGGAACACATTCATCTCGTCCCTCTCGCCGCACTGCAATCATGCTCTCATCGCTGCTTTAATAAATCTGCCCGCTTTCGTACGAACCAATATCAGTCCTTCAGAGTGCTCTCAAACGATATTGCTGCAGGCAGACAGTAGCGGCATTGCGTGTAGCCTCCTCCAAACACAGGAATCCGGGACATATGCACGCGACGCGCCCTAACTTATTGTAGCACCCTTCAAATTGTCCTAAGTTGGCAATATTGGCATGAGTGGGTAAGCTTCGTCGCACAGCCGGTACGTGGCAGTTTCAGGCAAGAAATGCGACGTAGGGACGACGTATTTCTAAGAGATGTCGTCTTCTTCGTTTGTGTGACGATGTTCCGAGGAGACATGCTGCACCAAGATCAAAACTTTGGAAATACAATGGTGTGCAAAAGTGAAGGACGAAAGTAACTTTCGAGTGCTGTGTAACAAAACTTACCGAAACTTGGGCCATACACAGAAAGAACCGCTACAGTAGAAGCTATACAAGAAAAATACACAAAAATGATATTAAATGTGTTCTATCTCGGAAATAATGCTGAGAAGGGTATATTTACTTATGAATGTTCTGTTCTGAATCATTAACACAACACCTCTCAAAGCATGTACTTTTCCTCCTGACTCAAGCTGTATAAAGGAAGAATTCGCAGCAGGTTTCTCATGTACAAAACACATCTGATCTGAACTCTGACTGTATGTGAGGAGATTGTGTTACACCTCTTGTATGGACGAGACACGGTTATCAGTAGGAAATGTACAGATGTAGGATCCTGGCCTATCGAGACTGCAGCTTATCATTCTATGACATTGCTCCTCGCGTTGGTTGGGACGCAATGAGTGTCATTCAGATTTGGAATCAAAGGAATAAGGTGAACTATACTGTACGGTATGCAGGGTCTCGACGGCCCCACGCTACTACTGTTTCCTCAGTCGTGCTGTATCATACAGTCACTTCATGTTTATTGAGTTAGGAAACGAGTTTCTTTGCAGCAACGTAACTGCCCACACTGGGTGTACGACGACGCCTGGATCAGCGCAGAGTGTTAACACGGCCATCGTTTGCGGCTTCCCTTAACGCGGCAACAAAGAGACTCTTGAAGCCAGAGTAGTGCCCAACGACAACACACCTCACACGGGAGAGGTTCCAGCTTTTGTTTACAGGTGAGTGCCATTCCAGCGTACATTATCAAGATCGATGGATACGTTTGCAGAGTCTGTGAGGAGAACAAAAGGTTACCAGATAGTATTCCTCATCGTTAGACACGTCTAGCACGTTGCTTGGCGGTATGGGATGCTACTAGGTACATAATACAGTCATTCCTCGTTCGCGCAGTTGGGAATTTGGACATCAGGCGTTATCGTTCTGCCATGTTAACGCCGGTAGCTGCGCACTATCTTCGAGCTTTCCCTTACGTTATCTTTCGACAAGATTACTCAGGGGTGGAGGGCTGCCCGTGATGTTACAGTCTACCGAGGTACAAGACATTCTCGTCTGTTACCCTGGTCAGCACGTCCTCCAGATGTCTCCTCCAATGAAAACGTCTGTTCATGGGTTGCCGAGAGTGTGGCACGCCACCTCTAGCCAGCCACTACAGGTAAAAAAAAAAATGGCTCTGAGCACTACGGAACTGCTGTGGTCATGAGTCCCCTAGAACATAGAACTACTTAAACCTAGCTAACATAAGAACATCACACACATCCACGACCGAGGCAGGATTCGAACCCGCGACCGTAGCGGTCACGCGACTCCAGGCTGTAGCGCCTAGAACCGCACGGCCACTGCGGCCGGCCACTACAGGTAATAAACTCCACCATAGAGCTGAAACTGTATGGAATGAGGTACCCGAAACTATCATCTAGGCATATTAGTGTGTGCTCATTAGACTGTTCAGTTTAACAGGTTATGCAATTCTTCCCCACTTTCAGTGGGCACAACTAGGTCATCACCGAAGCCGGCCGGGGTAGCCGAGCGGTTCTAGGCGCTACAGTCTGGAACCGCGCGACCTCTACGGTCGCAGGTTCGAATCCTGCGTCGGGCATGGTTGTGTGTGATGTCCTTAGTTTAGTTGGGTTTAAGCAGTTCTAAGTCTAGGGGACTGATGACCTCAGATGTTGAGTCCAATAGTGCTCAGAGCCATTTCAACCATTTTTCATTACTGAATCTTATCACTTATATCCGTTCACCCTGAATTTTAACCCCAATCCACAACTTTCCTTTTAGTTCCTTCATGTGTACATTGAATAGATAGGTTACTTATCTTGACTTATACTTTTTTCTAAACCCGAATACTTCGTTCTTGATCTTCAGTTCTGGATACTATACTGTAAACGCATTATAATTTGGTTGTTTTTTATCCCTCTTTGTATTGCACTTCCAATTGCAAGCAGAATATTAGATGTTCCAAATTCTTCTAGTTTGTCAATACATCTATTTTACAGTAATTAAACCGTGCGCTATCGGTGGTAAAATATGAGTATATTCCATATACTGTGTTATGATGTATATAAAAGGATGAGTCTTATCTGAATAAAAGTCGCTAATGTAATCTGGTATGGAGTTGCTCAGCCCGGAAATACCCGTTTGAATCCTGCTGGTGCAAAAAAGTTTCATAGCCAGTATTTGATTTGCAAATGAAGGAAAGGAAGTGACATATATATCGTGATCATTACGCTTTGTTCTAAGGCCCGGAGTGAACTCTGGACCTTGACAAGATTCTAATGTAGAAAAGGTACGTGATACTGTAGACATTGTCCATGTGGCGGATGGGGCGTTAAGCTCGTGGACAGCTTGATAATATAATAATATACAGAACACCATATTGACTCCACACACAAACCCATCTCACGAAATATGCAGACTTAACGCACTAGACTCTGAAGCTGCCAAAGTGACATCCTCTGCAAAAGATTGCACTGCCAGATAGGAATATTAGGTAGCAGTCTTATGTATAGCCAAGTAAAAATATGGATAATTACGTTTACTGAGTACATAAATTATCCACACACATTAGGAAAAAAGTCCTAGACCGACGAAGGCACGTTATCGTTGAACACACAACTGAGGTCAGTACCTGCAGTGGTAAACACAAAAAGCGGCCAGTCTGGCGAACATGGGGCTTTCAACACGGACAGGTATCTGTATTTCATTGTTGTACTAAGTGAGTTATTTCAGTCATATGACTCATTTTTCAACATCAAGGCGACAGGAGTAAAGCCCACAGGCCATAGCGGGCAGTCGATGATCACTATCAACCACCGCTTGCTAAAGAAGTGTAGCTACTTCTTTTCATTAGTTATCTTTCATAGTGCGATTACTTGGGGTATGTGATGCTTACATGAAATTCATGAGCGAGTTAAAATACATCGTACATCATACTCATACACGCATTTTCTCTAATGGAGTGCAGAGTGACTCTACATGAGAGTGTAGCGGTAGATAGACATCGTAGAACGAAAATACGCAGCTTATTGTGGTGTAGGCATGGAAACGTCAGAGACTGAAGAATACTGGATGAATGGTTCTGCCCCAGTTAGGATATTTAGTTAATTTATTTTCCCCTATCTCCCAGTTTCGTTCGTTCTCGCTTTTCATTCATTCTGATCTCATATTCCTTCGCAATTAGGTTATTCGTTCCATTAATCAGGCATCTTCATTCAAGGACTAGAACTTTGTGACCTGTTACAACTTCGTAGGATTAATTCCCATTTTTTCTTTGGTCTTGCCTTACTACTTCTTCAGACTGGCGTGTACCTACTTGTTGCTTTTGGTAGTCTTCTTTCACTCATACGTTCTAGGTAGTCTTTCCACTTTTTATGTAGTTGTATTTTATTATTAAAGTTATGCATTTGCAGCTCTTTTTTGATCTGTTCATTTCTAAATCGATCTCGTTTATAACATCCATTTACGTGCCTTAGAAATTTCATTTCCGCTGTTTGCACGCGACTTTTATCTCTCTGACTATCCATGACTCATTTGAATTAAGCAGCCTAGGGACGGACATTACATCATAGAACCTGAGCTGGATGTCCTTCTGACTTTTTAATGTTCTTCTTGTGGTTCTGCATATCATTTGGAAATTATTTAATTTAACATTCATGGTTCTGCTGTTGTCAAAAGATATATTATATCCAAGGTGGCCAAGATAAAGACTTGTTCAATTAGTTATTTGTCATTATTTTTGATCTTAGGGTATTACCTCCTAGGAAAATATTTAAATTATATTGAGTTGAGTACAGGTCCAACATAGGTAATGCGCTTTGCAATCCATCTACTATTTTACCTACAAACCGCATGTCGTCAGCAAATAGCTGCGTATAAATAAATATGCTTTGTGCTAAGTTAATGCCTTACGTTGGTAGGGTACTTTGCCACACAGGAGTGGCGTCGTCTAAATATAAAACGGCGTTGGAGAAAGGCTACATCTTTGTCTTATTTTCTGATTTATAATTAATAGCTACTGTCTCTTCCCTTTGGCAGAACTGTCCGTGTGTTTAAATACAGGCTCTTTATTGCTGAAATAAGATGTTCTGGGTTTCTACGTCGTTGAGAAATTCCGCATAGGGCCTTCCTATCTGCACTGTCGAACGTCTTTTCCAACACGATATACCTCGGAATGCTATATTCTCCTCGCTTTTCCAACATCAATTAGTTTGGTTAATATATCCATTGAGATGGACTGTGTCACAAGAAACTCATACTATATTACTCGTTCCCCTTGTACTTTTGATTGAAATATGAAAATGACGTTCGCTACCTGTATTGTTTCTTGCTAAATAGTGACTAAGTTTCAACACCTAGTTACAACCTTCTTAATTTGTCGTTTGCGAATTCTCATTTTTTAAATCCTTGTTACAATTCGAAGCAGGTAGATGATATATTCACACACTTCACTGTTGCTGTCCTGGAAGAATGATCTGAGGCTTTCACTAAATTGCTTACGTTTCTATTTCCGATGCCAAAAGACAAAGTGAGCCCAGAGGAAACTTCGATCCATCTACCACAATCAGCTGCGTTTCATTTGAGGTAATGGTGATTATCAAACGAACAGGATGAAATCAAGAAGGAAGGAAAAGAACATTTAGGGTTTCATGCTGGCAATGATATTATTGGAAAAGGAGGACAAACTCAATATGGGAAAGAATGTAAGACAAAAGAGACTGCTTCCTTTTCAGAAGAACCACCCCAACGTTTGTTTTACAGATTTATGTCGATGGAAGGGATTTGAACTCCGCTCCTCTCTGTCAGTCTTTTACGTTTTCGTCTTTCACTTAAGAATCTGTTGTTTTAAAAACTGCGCGCCCTCGTTCGGTGAGAGGCTGGCGCAAATGAAGCCGATTTGCTTCCTCATAATATACAACTTTGCGTTTACAGTGACGTTATAAGGAACACACAAGTAACGTGTCACTTCCAGTCATTCACTACTGTCTTAGATATGTAGCGAAACCACACGAAACTTAAATTTCGGCACACTGACGACATCCTCAGTGTTTTGAGTCCGTTATTAAGTTTGCTGCCAACAGTTAACCACAGTTCAAAGACAAAAAGTAAAAAATAAATAAAAAAATAGTAACGTTCCAAAACATAATGCTAAGAGGAGAAATGACAAACACTGTCTATCGTCCAACATAGTGAGTCACAGGACGAAGAAAGCTACTTGAGCATAAAAATTCTTGGGCAGCTAGCCAATAGTGTAAATAATTTATTAGGTAGTAAAATTAACATCGAACACCAAAGTGAAATCGTACTGAAATTGTATCTGCTTGAGAACACCTACGCCGCAGAAATTGTGAATGTGTATTAGTAGAGTAATATAGTGTGTGTGTGTGTGTGTGTGTGTGTGTGTGTGTGTGTGTGTGTGTGTGTGTGTGAGTGCTAGAGAGATAGGGGATGAGAGGGAGATGGAAGTCATCACGTGATATCTCAACATATTGGAACATGGCAAGTGGCTGCCGCCAGTATGAATCTTAGCATGTAATGTCAATGTAATATATTTTTGTTTGGTTTTTTAGTACCTTTGCAGTCTGCATGTTCCGAGAATATCAAGGTGTGAAAATGGTATGGATAGCCGGAAAGCAATATTTTCAGAATGTTTGTGTTAGTACTGCTGTTAAATATATATATACAGAATGAACATTTAAAAAAACGAACTGTAGGGACGGATTCATGACTGGAAATGAAGGAAGAAAAGGTCCTTTGGACATGTGTCCGTAAATGAGCGGGGTGCCTGCAACGGCAACAAGTAGTCCCGGAAGACAATGCAGAGCTGCATGGCATCCAGGAATTGAAGCTGTTGTCATGCAGGAGACACATAATTGTACTTTGGCTTACATAGTGTTGGTAGGCCACTTGCCTGAACTTTCTACCAAAGTTCGTCCCAATGTCCTGTAGATCCTGGCCATCCAAATCCCGTGTACGCACAATCCACCTCCTCCCTGCACGTTTGTCTGGCTGGAACGGCCATTATCACACAAATGCTCTAAAGGGGATTGAAATGTTGTGTGGTGTGGTTGGTGTCTGTGAGGATACTTATTTTGCATTGCCTTGCTGCCACTCGACCGATTCGATCTGATTAACCCTATACAAACACCATTTCGGGTTGTTCTCAATATGAATACCGGACCATTCTGCTGTTTACAGTAAGCTGCGTCAATGACACAACATGCAACACACAAGCAACGCGTGGCATATGGGCAGAGGAACTGTCATTCGTCAGTGCTATCTGCCGTAGTATCCTTTTTTCCCCATTTCCAGCGGAATCCGTCCCTGCAGTTTGTCGGTTTTATTTCTGTTCATCCTGTAGGTCCAAAAATTTTGTGGTGTGAGTTGGTGTTGACGAAAGGTGAACAATCGAGAATTCGCGCTGGGTTACTGAATTTCATACCGCGCGCAGTTTAACTGATGTACCGCCATAATTTTAGAAGGGGAATAAGTTAGCTTTAATAGTAACCAGCTCGCTTACATTTGGTGCCGCGACCGGGATGAAATTTCTTGGTTTAATAAACTATTTCATTATGGTAAATGCAGTCTATATACGTGACCGGTGACATATGAAAGATGTTGCAATAGAGTGACATCAAGGGTTTGGCCAGACACGCCAGCAGCTAACAGTCCATGAGCCCCAAGTACGAATGCACATGAAGGAGCAAAGTAGCTGCTTCAGGGCAGTTCCACCATTCTCGAATTTTTCCCAGGGGGCCGAGTGTCCCTTCACTGCTCGTACGGGACTGGAGAGTTCTGACTGCGGTAACAGCGCTTAAGTACTATTGGGACTCTATGGACCACCAATTACGGACAATTCGCGTTTGCGCAGAGAGAGTATTTGCGTTTATTGCTAACTTCCAGACCAGAACTGCTACGACCTGCTGTCCGGCTTATCGGCAATAAATAATAAGTGTAACAGGGTGTTGGGTAGCGAAATTAACCAACGTAGATGTGAAAGGCGGGAATGTTTGGACGAGTAGAACGCACCAAGGGTAGGAGATCATTGAACAAAAATGAGTAGTGGAAGGCAATCGTAATGATGACAGTTTTTGTGTCATGGAAATAGTAACGTTGAAAGGAGTGTGATGGTATCTAATGCGAAACAACAGGATGTAATGCAGAAAGATAACGATTATACAAGGGTTCTCAGCTGGGCTATACTGGTATAGATGCTTGATACTGTTGTGAAACACATAGGCTTAGTTAAATCTAATGGCAGTGCGGTTAAATCTGAAGTTGTCTCAAGTACATCTGATATGAAAACCGGTGTTGATTCATATAAATCCGATGTAAAATTTAATTTGGACACCGACAGTTCAGGTACACACACCGACGTCGCAAGCTGAAGATGAAGACAGAGACAGAGAGAGAGAGAGAGAGAGAGAGAGAGAGAGAGAGAGAGAGACTATATGAGGATACTGAAAAGCTAATACAGCAAGTAAAGTGAGATGAAAGTCTAATAGTCATGGGGGACGGAATGCAGTTGTAGGGGAAGGAGTAGAATAGGTTACGGGAGAAAATGGGCTTGAGACAAGGAATGAGAAATACTATACTATACTAATTGAATTCCGTAATAAATTACAGCTAGTAATAGCAAATACTCTGTTCAAGAATCACAGGAGGAGGAGGTATACTTGGAAAAGGTTGGGTGATATGGGAAGATTTCAGTTAGATTACATCATTATCAGATAGAGATTCCGAAATCAGATACTGGATTGTAAGGCGTACCCAGGAGCAGACACAGATCACAATATAGTAGTGATGAAGTGTAGCCTTAACTTTAAGACATAAGTCAGGAAGAATCCATACGCAAAGAGGTGGGATGCGGAAGAACTAAGGAATGACGAGGTATGCTGGGAGTTCTCTAAGGCTGTAGATACAGCAACAAAGAATAGTCCAGTAGGCAGTACAGTTGAAGGGGAATGTACATCACTAAGAAGGGGAATCGCAGTAGCTGGAAAGAAACATATATACAAAGAAGGTAACTATAAAGAAACCATGGGTAACAGAAGAAATACTTAAGCTGGTCGATGAAAGAAGGAAGTAAAAATGTTCAGGGAAATTCAGAAACACAGAAATACAAGTTTCTGAGGAATGAAATAAACAGGAGGTAATGAAATAAATAGGAGGAAAGCTAAGACAAAATGGCTTCGTGAAAATATGAAGAAATCGAAAAACAAATGACTGTCGGAAGGACTGACTGAGTATATGGGAAGGACAAAACAACCTTCCGTGAAATTAAAAGTAAATGTGGTGACATTAAGAGTGCATTCGCAATTCCATTGTTTAGTACAGATAAGAGAGCGAATAGGTGAAAAGAGTACATTGAAGACCTCTGTGAGAGGAATATTTGTCTGATGTGATAGAAGAAGAAACAGGAGTCGAGTTAGAAGAAGAAACAAGAGTCTATTTAAAAGAGGTAGGGGATCCAGTATTACAATCAGATTTTAAAACAGTTTTGGATGACTTAAGACCAAATAAGGCAGAAGGGATAGAATTTCTAAAATCACTGGGGGAAGTGGCAACAAAATGACTATTCACGTTGGTGTGAGAATGTATGAGTCTGGTAAATTACCGTCTGACTTTCGGAAAAATACTATCCACACACTTTCGAAGATTGCAAGAGCTTGCAAGTGTGAGAATTGTGGCACAATCAGCATAACAGCTCATGCATCCAAGTTTCTGACAAGAATAATATACAGAAGAATGGAAAAGAAAATTGATCTTATGTTGGATGACGATCAGTTTCGCTTCAGGAAAAGTGAAGGCACGGGTCAGGCAATTTTTACGTTGCGGTTGGTAATGGAAGCGAGACTAAACAAAAATCAAGACATTTTCATAGGATTTGTTGACCTGGGAAAAGCATTCGACAATATATAATAGAGCCAGATGTTCAAAATTATTAGAAAAGTAGGGGTAAGCTATAGGGAGAGACGGGTCGTATACAATATGTACAACAGCCAAGAGGGAATAATTAGAGTGGACGACCAAGAACGAAGTGCTCGGATTAAAAAGGATGTAAGACAGGGATGTAATCTTCTCCCCTTCTGTTCAATCCGTACATCGAAGAAGCAATGACGGAAATAAAATAAAGGTTCATGAGTGGAATTAAAATTCGGGGTGAAAGGGTATCACTGGTACTATTCGCTGATGACATTGATATCCTGGGTGAAAGTGAAAAAGAATTACACGTTGCTGAATGGAATGAACAACGTAATGAGTACAGAATATGGACTGAGAGTAAATGGAAGAAAGCTGATGGTAATGAGAAGTAGCAGAAATGAGAATAGCGAAAAACTTAACATCAGAATAGATGGCCACGAAGTAGACGAAGTTAAGGAATTCTGCTACTAAGCAGCAAAATAACCAATGACGGACTGGGCAAGGACATCAAAAGCAGACTAACAATGGAAAAAGGGTAGTCCTGGCCAAGACAAGTCGACTAGTATCAAACATAGGTCTTAATTTGAGGAAGAAGTTTCTGAGAGTTTACGTTTGGAGCACAGCATTGTATGGTAGTGAAACATGGATTATGGGAAAACCGGAACAGAAGGAATCGAAACATTTGAGATGTGATGCCACAGATGAATGTTGAAAATCAGGTGGACTGATAAGGTAAGAAATGAGGAGGTTCTGCGCAGAATCGGGGAGGGAAGGAATATGTGGGAATCACTGATAAGGAGAAGGGAAATGACCTTCATCGTACTAGAGGGACCTGTAGAGAGCAAAAACTGTAGAGTAAGACAGAGATTGAAATACACCCAGCAGATAATTGAGGACGTAGATTGCAACAAGTGCTACTCTGAGATGAAGAGGTTGGCACAGGAGAGGTGACGGGTCGCATCACACCAGTCAAAAGACTGATGATTAAAAAAAATTGATTCCAAGTTCGTGACTGAACTGCGGACTAAGGACAAGTATCAATCCACATTGGCGAATTCGTTCGAAGGGGAAAGATACAACCCTCAGAGTGGTAGCTTGAGGGCCTGTTTCCAACAACGAGTTAATAAAATTAAGTATCTTGACAACAGCTTGGTTACTGGAACATTTATACTGCCTGGAGAATAAACTGCCTACTCAGGCAAGGCAAATTGTGGTTGTAACACCCAGAGACAATGTCGAGGGATTTACTAATTTCCTGAAAAGAATTCAAGACAGTTTTCCTAGCGAGGAGCCAAGGAACTATGGGAGATTTAAGAGATGATGGGGAGCAATAGAGAGTAAACCGAGAGAAGTGAATAATAGAAATGATTGATAGGGGATGCCAAACTGGTGGATAACGATCTCGGCAATAAGTGGTCACAAAATATGGATAGGAATGTTCGACTCGCATACAGAAATGAGGGGCAACCTCACCTTGAGGGGGCAGGCTTGGGAAAGAGGAATCAACTCCTGCTACGGCTGGGGCAGAAGCAACAGTATAGAAAAGAGAAAATAATGGAAATTCTGAGGGCCATTTGCGAAGTAGGATATTGATTAAAAAGGGTGTAGAGACGGAGTGGAGAGATCTTTTAAGGTTACAAAGAATGTGGTGGAGTCACAGTCATTAGAAGATAAAAGTAACCAGGCAGCTGAAGACATTATTTCATGTATGCAACTATGGATCTACATTTAAGGTGTATCCATACGGAAATGAGGTATACTGAAGACTATCCTCTCGGCAAGAAGGGTTGGAATTAGGGTTTTGAATAAACAAGTGGAGAAATAGAACGGATTCCTGGAAGCAGCATGGAGAAGGTGTACCAGCAGGGGTTTAGTGATAGCGTTGGTCATTTAAAGTAAAACCACAATTGATACAGCATTAGTTGGCTTAATTGTGGTGCAATGAGAATGGAGCGGAAGATTATTTGAACAAGAGTATGAGACGGTACAGGAGGCAATGTCACTAGGAGTAGAGGGAATGGGAAGTTATGGTGAAATGAAAGTGTAAGATATTATGCAGACTTGTTTTTGACGAGGATGACGTGTTAATAAATCTGAATATTCTGGTTATGAATCAATCATGGACAAAGAAATAGTAGCTAAAAAGCTAAAATAGAATTGCAATCTGATTATTTTGGATAGAGGGGAGGGGAGGGGGAAATCTCTTGATGATACAAGACAGTTGAGGAGAAGACAAGCTAGAGGTACTTCACTACAGTAAGAGACTGTAGATTAGTGCCAAGTTATTAAATGAAGACCAATCCTTCGTGGATGAAGTAAAAAAGAATCACCTAGTCATTGAAGTTAAAAGAGGAGTTGTTCCCACGAAAGCTGTGCTAGGCAATGGATATAAGGATATCACAGGCATAGTATGTGTATGGGGCTAAGCAGTTGGAGTTTGTAACCATGCCAGTAGCGCAAGTAAAGGTCGTTGAGCGACAGGCAAATTCATGAAAGAAACTAAGTAAGACATTGTATTTCCAGTAATTCCTGAGCTAATGGCAAAATTCCTTCTTAAGGCAGACTTGTTCAACAGATTAGAGGGAAACTGAGTTTGCAAAAGGGTTGTTTTTCTGTGATTTAGGCAGAAGCATTCAGGAAGTTCTACTTGTTTACCAAGTAGAAGAAATATCCGGTGAACCGACCTTTAAGGTGTACGTATGAAAACGGGGTATAATGAAGAAATAACGCGACCGAGAACAACAGCGGTATTGAACGACTAGAAGGAAATGATCAAAGAGCAAGTGATGAGTATACAAGAGACAACAGACTAATAGCGAGAATATTTTCTGTTAGAAAAAAATAGCATTTTCTGATATTCGAATACTGTTGAATATGTCTGTATGTAAATTGGGGCTGTCAGAGCATATTCCATTTCTTGTAAAGCCTTATAACATGTTGCATGATAAGTGGGGGTACGTAAAGTAACCAAATATTGGTAGACTGGGAGTGAATTTTTATTTCGAACCCAGTTTAGGAAAAGCACTGTAATATGTGATGTAATATCTGCTTTGGAAATGTTGTGGAGTGGGGGGGCGGGGGAGAAAGTAGGGTTAGCAAAGTCAGAATTTTTCAAGAAGGAAGTAAAGTTTTTGGTACATATTTTAGTGAACTAGGGATAGCATCAGATCCTAACAAGCTGAAGGCTAGATAAAAAATTGCAGCATGGTCAAATAGGAAGCAATTGAACTGTTGTATTCACTGATCACACGACACTAAGATTTCTTAAAACTTGTACGTTGCGTCATAGTAGGCTAACTAGATGAGCGCTGTATTTGCAGAGATTTCAAATGGAAATACATTATACATAAGGTGATGATAATCTTAGAGAGATGCTTTGTCTCATATGCCTAAAGTGAACGGGGAGTGACCAAGATGGAGTAGAGCAGATGGTTGAGATAAAAGTACTATACTTTGAAAAAGTAAAAAATGATAGCGTTATTAGGAGTTTGTGCCATAGAATTAGGAGTGAGCAAAATGCAGATGAAAATTTGAAGCTGCTTAAGCATTATTTGAACTTGTATGATTACCTAAGGGCAAAAGTATGTTATAAACTACATAGGAATGTTCCTTTAGGAGGAAGAACAATAAAGTGGAAGACTTGACACTGTACTTCCTAGATCAGTACGTAGAGAAATTGATTTGAATGTTACCGATTTCTGAGCCACGCAGGTACACTCCTGGAAATGGAAAAAAGAACACATTGACACCGGTGTGTCAGATCCACCATACTTGCTCCGAACACTGCGAGAGGGCTGTACAAGCAATGATCACACGCACGGCTCAGCGGACACACCAGGAACCGCGGTGTTGGCCGTCGAATGGCGCTAGCTGCGCAGCATTTGTGCACCGCCGCCGTCAGTGTCAGCCAGTTTGCCGTGGCATACGGAGCTCCATCGCAGTCTTTAACACTGGTAGCATGCCGCGACAGCGTGGACGTGAACCGTATGTGCAGTTGACGGACTTTGAGCGAGGGCGTATAGTGGGCATGCGGGAGGCCGGGTGGACGTACCGCCGAATTGCTCAACACGTGGGGCGTGAGGTCTCCACAGTACATCGATGTTGTCGCCAGTGGTCGGCGGAAGTTGCACGTGCCCGTCGACCTGGGACCGGACCGCAGCGACGCACGGATGCACGCCAAGACCGTAGGATCCTACGCAGTGCCGTAGGGGACCGCACCGCCACTTCCCAGCAAATTAGGGACACTGTTGCTCCTGGGGTATCGGCGAGGACCATTCGCAACCGTCTCCATGAAGCTGGGCTACGGTCCCGCACACCGTTAGGCCGACTTCCGCTCACGCCCCAACATCGTGCAGCCCGCCTCCAGTGGTGTCGCGACAGGCGCGAATGGAGGGACGAATGGAGACGTGTCGTCTTCAGCGATGAGAGTCGCTTCTGCCTTGGTGCCAATGATGGTCGTATGCGTGTTTGGTGCCGTGCAGGTGAGCGCCACAATCAGGACTGCATACGACCGAGGCACACAGGGCCAACACCCGGCATCATGGTGTGGGGAGCGATCTCCTACCCTGGCCGTACACCACTGGTGATCGTCGAGGGGACACTGAATAGTGCACGGTACATCCAAACCGTCATCGAACCCATCGTTCTACCATTCCTAGACCGGCAAGGGAACTTGCTGTTCCAACAGGACAATGCACGTTCGCATGTATCCCGTGCTACCCAACGCGCTCTAGAAGGTGTACGTCAACTACCCTGGCCAGCAAGATCTCCGGATCTGTCCCCCATTGAGCATGTTTGGGACTGGATGAAGCGTCGTCTCACGCGGTCTGCACGTCCAGCACGAACGCTGGTCCAACTGAGGCGCCAGGTGGAAATGGCATGGCAAGCCGTTCTACAGGACTATATCCAGCATCTCTACGATCGTCTCCATGGGAAAATAGCAGCCTGCATTGCTGCGAAAGGTGGATATACACTGTACTAGTGCCGACATTGTGCATGCTCTGTTGCCTGTGTCTATGTGCCTGTGGTTCTGTCAGTGTGATCATGTGATGTATCTGACCCCAGGAATGTGTCAATAAAGTTTCCCCTTCCTGGGACAATGAATTCACGGTGTTCTTATTTCAATTTCCAGGAGTGTATATTGCCAATCTTCAAGTAAGTGTTATATTTGACAACTTTGGAAAGGCAGTGTCAGAAAGTGAGCGGAACTACCAAAGTTTCAAAGAAAGACCTAAAAGACGATATTTGTTTGTTCCTTTTTCGATGTCAAGAGGAGGGTGCAGTTATACTTTTGTGGTTATACGCCTATCTTCCAAATTTGTCAGACCCTATCCAATCATAAAAACGCAAGAACACTTTATCATGAATTGTGAAAGGATTATATACTCCAACAGAGTAAACCAGAGGCCTTGCTATAGAACAATGGACGCCAGTTTGTGTCTAAAAGGTTCAGAAAATGTATCGAGACGAAAGATATAAAGCATATTAAAATTTCGGCTTATTTCTCTCAAGGGAACGTGAGTGAGAGAGGATAGGTTGTGCAGGATCTACTATCATACTAAACATACTTCGTTGGCCATCTACATACCTACATTTGAGACAGCTATAAGTAATGTATGGTATGAGGCCACAGGGTTTCTTCAGATGAGCCCTTGCAGGAGGTGAAATCTGATAAAGAAGGAGAATGAGTTTTCAATTATTCAAGAGCTAAGTGCTTAAGAGAATGAGACAAGTGCATATGGTCCAATGAGGAAAAAGGCAGGAGAAAGCAATAGATAGCATGACAGTTGGCCGAAACGAATTGTATTTGAAAATGGGAATCTAGTTTTGATTAAGACCAAGGAATGGTCAAAGAGGTTAAACTCCGGGATAAAGAAATTGTGACGCATGTACCACGAAAAATATCAGTTAGTGCAGAAACTCAAATAAAATTCACATTTGCTGGCATACACGAAATCCATAGGTTTCAGAAACATCATAGACCTGAGACAATACATCCATGTAGCAAGTATGTGATCCACGCTCCTGAAAGTAATATTTCTGCATGGACACTTTATGAGAATATAAATGTACTAATAATATGTAAACATATTAGGTTAGACAGATGTTCTGGGGCAGCATAATATTTCTTAATACGTTTGTTTGCATAGCCATCTTCCGCAACAGCTGTTAAATCAATTATCATTGGATTTCCGTTTTGGGCTTAATGCAAATCAATTAAATAGAACTACAACAGACGCGTTTCGCTGTTATTTATAAAGAATCTTCCGTGGTTATTGATGTTTCTTCACACATTCTGCAAACCACTGCTTCTTCCCTCCTTGTTAGCAGCGGGTGACGTCGAAAGACTTCGTTTCACACATGCACTTGGAACTTTTTGTCATTCTGCAGTATTGCTTGCGCTGCGTTGAACTTCAGTTCGATTTACAAAGTGAAGTGTAAATAACTCAAAAGCAGCGCAAGAAATACTGCAGAGTGGCAAAAAATGCCAAGTGCATACGTGAAACGAAGTCTTTCGACGTCACCCACTGCTAACAATGAGGTAAGAAGCAGTGGTTTGGATAATATGTAAAGAAAGACTAATAACCATGGAAGATGCTTAATAAGAACGAAACGCTTCTGGAGTAATTCTCTGTAATTAAATTACAGTGGTTTGGAGAATACGTAAAGAAACACGAATAATCATGGACTATGGTGTGCAAATAAAAGGGAAACGCGTCTGGTGTCATTCTCTGTAATTAAACTGCAGTAATCTCAAGATAGAAATCCAATAATAACTGACATTTCTTAGAATATTTTAGTTCATCCATTTAGTGTTTATTGGAACAACATCTTTAAGAAAAATGTGGGATACTTTTAGCAGCTGAAGCTGAATAAACTTCTAAGTAATGAGGTTAGGTTAGTCTACAAGTTCATTATGAACTGAATTATGATCAGAATTTCAGTGTCAGTAGGTTAACCAAACAAGAAAAGACTGACAAATTAAGTGGTGAAGTGTACTTTTATAGGTATTTTCATGTTTGATTCATAAAAAACTTTCTAGTTAACGAAGTCTCAGTATATATTTGCCTAACTAACCCAGTGTTTTTGAGTAAATTATAAGATTCTGTTATTAACTGCATTGTGATAATTATTAACAGATACACGTTTATTTTGTTAACTTTTCCAAATTAAGGACGCTTCAGAAAATTGGAGGATGGAATTATCACATGCACGTGGATTTATTCGGTATGACTCACTATTTCCGCCGCTGATTAAATTCTGATTAACAATCGGGATTGGCGACCGAAGACTTCGGGCATAAGAAGTCACCCTAATTCTTCCAACGGCCTTGTCAAAGAGGGCGGAGGAGCGGACATGGGTTCAGGGCACTCTTGTCCTCGGAGTGGGCCACTGCCCATAAAGGTGGAAGAATCTGCAATGATCAACGGCATAAGAATACAGAAGGCAATGGAAACCACTGCATTAAATACATGTAACGTGTATCCACAGGACATGTGGCCTGTAACTGAAGAAGTGTCATGATGATCTCTCCATTGGCAAAAGATTCCGGAATAGTCCCTCATTCGGATCTCCGGGAGGGGACTTCCAAGGCGGAGGTCATCATGAGAAAAAGATTGAATAATCAATGGAAGGATAAAGTCTACGAGTCAGGGCGTGAAATGTCAGAAACTTTAACATGGTAGGGAAACTAGAAAAACTGAAAAGGTAAATGGAAAGGCTCAATCTAGATATAGTAGGGGTCAGTGAAAAGAAGTGGAAAGAAGACAAGGACTTCTGGTCGGATGAGTATAGGGTAATATCAACAGCAGGAGAAAATGGTATAACGGGAGTAGGATTCGTTGTGAATAGGAAGGTAGGGCAGAGAGTTTGTAACTGTGAATAGTTCAGGGATGAGTTTGTTCTTACCAGAATCGACAGCAAACCAACACCGACAACGATAGTTCACGTATACATCCCGACGTTGCAAACTAAAGATGAACAGATAGAGAAATTGTGTGAGGATATTGAAAGGGTAATACAGTGCGTAAAGGGAGAGAAAATCTAATAGTTGTGGGAGACTAGAATGCAGTTGTAGGGGAAGGAGTAGAAGTAAAGGTTACAGGAGAGTATGGGCTTGGACAAGAAATGTGAAAGCAGAAAGACTGAGTTCTGCAATAAGTTTCTGCTAGTAATGGAGAATACTCTGTTCAAGAATCACAGGAGAAGGAGGTATACTTGGAAAAGGCTAGGTGATATGGGAAGATTTCAGATGGATTACATCATTGTCAGACGTAGATACCGAAACCAGATACTGGGTTGTAAGGCATACCCAGGAACATAGATTCACATCACAATATAGTAGCGAGGAAGTTTAGGCTTAAGTTTAAGACATTAGTTAGGAAGAATCAATACGAAAAGATGTGGGATACGGAAGTGCTAAGGAATGTCGAGATACTCTCGAAGTTCTTTAGGGCTATATATACGGCAATAAAGATTAGCGCAGTAGGCAGTACAGTTGAAGAGAAATGGACATCTCTAAAAAGAACAATCACAGAAATTGGGAATGAAAATATAGGTACGAAGGAGATAACTGCAAAGAAACCAAGGGTATCAGAAGAAACACTTCAACTGATCGATGAAAGGAGGAAGTACAAAAATGTTCCAGGAAACTCAAGAATACAGAAATAAATGTCGCTGAGAAATGAAATAAATTGGAAGTGCAGGTAAGTTAAGACGAAATGGGTGCAGGAAAAATGTGAAGACATCGGAAAAGAAACTATTGTCGGGAGGACAGATTCAGCACAAAGGAAAGTCAAAACAACCGTCGGTGACACTAAAAGCAAGGGTGGTAACATTGAGAGTGCGACGGAAATTCCACTGTTAAATGCAAAAGAGAGCGGATAGGTGGCAAGAATACATTGAAAGCCCCTATGAGGGGGAAGATTTTTCTGCTGTGATAGAAGAAGAAACAGGAGTCAATTTAGAAGAGATAGGGGATCCAGTACTACAATCGGAATTTAAAACAGTATTGGAGGACCTAAGATCAAATAAGGCAGAAGGGGTAGATAACATTCCATCAGAATTTCTAAAATCATTGGGGGAAGTGGCAACAAAATGACTGTTCACGTTGGTGTGTAGAATATATGAGTCTGACTATCGGAAAAGCATCGTTCACACAATTCCGAAGACTGCAAGAGCTGACGAGTGCGAGAATTACCACACAATCATCTTAACAATTCATGCATCCAAATTTCTTACAATAATAATATAAAGAAGAACGGAAAAGAAAATTGGGGATGTGCTAGATGACGACCAGTTTGGCTTTAGCAAAGGTAAAGGCATGAAAGATGCAATTCTGACGTTGCGGTTAATAAAGCAAGCAAGGTAAAGAAAACTCAAGACATGTTGATGGAATCTATCGACCTGGAAAAAGCGTTCCACAACATAAAATGGTGCTAGATGTTCGAAATTCTGAGAACGTAGAGGTAACTTATAGGGAGAGACGGGTCATATACAATGTGTACAACAACCAAGAGGAAATAATGAGAGTGGACGACCAAGAACGAGTGCACGGATTAAAAAGGGTGTAAGACAGGGATGTAATCTTTTGCCACTACTGTTCAATCTGCACATCGAAGAAGCAATGGTGGAAATACAAGAATGATTCGAGAATGGAATTAAAATTCAAGGTGGAAAGATACCAATAATACGATTCGCTGACGACACAGCTATCCTGAGTGAAAGTGAAGAAGAATTACATGATCTGCTGCATGGTATGAAGTCTAATTAGTACAGAGGATGGAGTAATAGTAAATGGAAGAAAGACGAAGGTAATGAGAAGTAGTAGAAATGAGAACAGTGAGAAACTTAACATCAGTATTGATGGTCACAAAGTATATGAAGTTAAGGAATTCTGCTACCCAGGCAGTAAAACAACCAATGGAGGACGGAGCAAGGAATACATCAACAGCAGACTAGAATTGGCAGATAGGACATTCCTGGCCAAAAGAAGTCTACTAGTAACAAATATCGGCCTTAATTTCTCAGAATGTTCGTTTGGAGTAGAGCATTATATGGTAGTGAAACATGGACCGAGGGAAAACAGTAGTAGAAGAGAATCGAAGCACTTGAGATGTGGTGTTACAAACTAATGTTGAAAATTAGATGTACTGATGAGGTAAGGAATGAGGAGGTTCTACGCAGAATCGGAGAGGAAAGGAATATGTGGAAAACACTGATAAGGAGAAGGGACAGGACGATAGGACATCTGTAAGACATGAGGGAATCACTTCCATGGTACTAGAGGGAGCTGTAGAGGAAGACAGATATTGGAATACACCCAGCACATAATTAAGGACGTAGGTTGCAAATGCTACTCTGAGATGAAGACGTTAGCACAGGAGAGGAATTTGTGGAGGGCCGCCTCAAACCACTCAGAAGACTGATGACCAAAAAAATTGCATTCTGCGTGGAGGATCCAATTCATTAAATGTTTAGTGTGTAATATGAAGTGTATACATTGTCCTAATAACACTACCTGAAGAAATTTCTGTCTAGGACAAGAGGGGATCGTTATGTCGATTTAATACTAATGCCAGTGTTTGTCGTCGGCGGTTGTATTTCATGTTCTTGTGCCTCTTAAGGGGGTACGGGATTAGAATTCTGTGGCAAGTCGCAACCGCCACAGCGTCACTGACATTGCGAAGGCAACCAAGGACTTGTTTGTACTAGGTGAACATTTTAACGTATAGAGTGAAGACGGTCAGAACCAACGGATGTGGTGTATCACATTTGTTACGTTGTGATAAAATTGGTGATGTCACCAAATGGTCGCCTATTGGCTGCATGTATGTATCTATTATTTACTTTTGGTATGTGTGACTCAACTGGGAGGAACATAAGGAGGGGGCTTGAATATTTAGAAAATTCAAATATTAGTAGGAAATTTTTTGGTGTTGTTTAAAACTTCCTTAGTATAACGTGCCATGTGGACTCTTTTTTTTCCATTTCAGGTTTATTAGACGGTGATTGTGAAGCACTATTTGCATTACTCATAATGAAAAATAAGTGGGGGTTGGTGAAACATTACATGTGGCTGCCCCCAGTATGAGTCTTAGCTTTTATTGTTACTGTAAGAAGCTTTTTGTGTGTTTTGTAATACTATTGCTGTCGATCAGTTTTGAGGATGTCTTTGGCTTTTCACGCCATCTGTGCATAATCATGTGAACATGCCATTGAGAGTCGGAACGAATATTCTGAGAACGTTTGTGTTGCTACTGCTTTTTCTGGTGTGAATTTGTGTTGATGTAAGGTGATCAATAAAGAACTAGCGATGAAATTTAAATTTGTGCTTGTTTACTCATTGTCATACCATGTGAAGAGAGACTAATGCTCTAAGATAACATTAAGAAGGGAAATAAGTTAGCATCAGTATTACCCAGCTGGTTTACAATCTGTGTTTTCATCCTGTCACTGTTTTGTATGTTCAGTCATTCTCTACTTCTGTGGAGAAACTTCTCATTCCTTATCATATCAGTCTACCTAATTTTGAACTTCATTTTGTCTCATAAAATCTCAAAGGCTTCGATGATCTTCTTTACCAGTATCCTCCATAGTCCATGAATACTGTGGTCCAAACACGTGTTCATAGAAATGTATCCCTTTAATTGAGACCTATGCTAGATACAGGTCTTGTTTTAGCGAAAAATGCTCTCTTTTCATTTACTAGTCTTCTCTTTATGTGCTGTCCGCCTGCTTAGCTGGGAGGTAACGTCCTCGTCTCCCATGCAAGCGGGCCCGGTTTCGATTCCCTGCCGGGTTGGAGATTTTCTCCGCTCGGGGACTGGGCCTTGTGTTGTTCTCATCATCATTTCTCCCTCATCGCCGGCGCGCAAGTCGCCCAATGTGGCGCCGACTGATTTGCACTTGGCGGCCGAACTACACGAACGGGGTTCAAATGCTTCAAATAACTCTGAGCACTAAGTGACTAAACATCTGACGTCATCAGTCCCCCAGAACTTAGAACTACTTAAACCTAACTAACGTAAGGACATCACACACATGCATGCCCGAGGCAGGATTCGAACCTGCGACCGTAGTGGTCGCGCGGTTCCAGACTGAAGCACCTAGATCCGCTCGGCCACATCGGGTGGCCAGACGGGGCCTCCCGGTCAACGATGCCATACGCTCATTTCAATTTTTCTTTATGTCCTCCCTGCTTCGTCCGTCACGTCTTACTTAGTGGTCACCAGTTTTGATGATAAGTTGATTGCTAATCTGATTTGTGCAACTCGCCTTACCCTGAGGTGACATAAGTAGCAGGATAGAGATATGCTCATATACAGTGGACGATGGTATTGCAAGTGCAAGCTGTAAGAGAGCAGTGTATTGACGGGGCTGTCATTTATACACAGTTGATGCATGTGAAAAGGTTTCCCAAGTGATTATGGCCTCAAGACGGGAATTAACTGGTTCTTAACGTAGAATGGTAGTTGCAACTAGAGGCATGGGACATTTCATTACGGAAATCGTTGGAAAATTCAATATTACGAGATCCACAGTGTCAAGAGTGTGCCGACAATACCAAATTTCAGACATTACCACCCATTGCGGGAAACTCAGTGACCGACGCCCTGCGCTTAACGATCGAGAGCATCAGCGTTTGCGTAGATTTGTCAGTCCTAATAGACAAGCAACACTGAGACAGTCACAGAAATCAATGTGGGACATACGATCAACCTTTCCGTTAAGACAATGCGGCGAAATTAAGTGTTAGTGGGGTATGTCAGCAGACGACCGACGCGAATTCCTTTTGCTAACAATACGACATTGCCTGCAGCGCCACTCCTGGGCTCGTGACCATATCGATTGGACTCTAGTCGAGTGGAAAACAGTGGCCGAGTGAGACGAGTTAAGATATCAGTTGGCAAGAGCTGGTAGTAGGTTTCGAGTATGGTGCAGACTCCACGAAGCCGTGGACCAAGTTGTCAACATGCACTGTGCAAGCTGGTGATGGCTCCATAATGGTGTAGTGTGTGTTTATATGGGGTGGAATGGATCCTCTGTTCCAACTGAACCGATCATTGACTGCCAATGGCTATGTTAGGCTTCCCGGTAACCATTTTCAGCCATTCATGGACTTCATGTTCCTGGACAACGACAGAATTTTTGTGGATGACAATGCGCCATGTCACCGGTCCGCAGTTGTTCGCAATCGGTTTGAAGAACATTACGGATAATTCGAAGAAATGATTTTGCCATCCATCCGCCAACGTGAATCCCATTGACCATTTATGGATATATCGAGAGGTTAGATCGGTCACAAAATCCTGCATCGGCAACTGAGCATAGTGTAGAGGTCCGAAGTACCTGAGGAAAAATCAGAGTGGAACATAAATAGTTTTTACTTGTCAGGACGTGCTCGAGACATTGGGCTTTTTATGGTTCATAGAAGGTTCGGACGACAGGTGTAACGTGTGGAGCAGTTGCAGACAAACCAGCAGTGAATATAAAACAATTCATTATCAAACACTTTTAACTCGACTCTACCATGTAACTGGTCAGAAGTTTTTGCGGGCAGGCATGATGGAACACATGAACGAGTGTTTAAATACTCGATCCAACTTGTACGGCCATTCAATTGTGATTCTGTCTTTACGTTCTGGCACTGTAGCACCAGATGCAACCACGCAGGCTGCTTACACAGCGGAACTCCGTCACAGTGCACTGATTCAACGGTGACGGTCCAGACACTGCACATAGCTTAGCTGTCGCACAGAACGTGCCGAGGTAGCAACATCTTATACCTTGCGGTAGATCACAGGTGGCCAGCGGTATGGTGATGACGTTGCCAGATTCTAAGTCTGAGCCAACGGCTGAATAGCAAGTGCGGACGCTGTCAGATTGATGGCTGTCATGGCTGGGAAGACAAGGCGCAGGTCCTTTGTTTGTGACCCAGTCTCAGCAGCGGCGCGGCGTGGTGACGGCGAAGACTCTACTTGTCACTGATTGGGTGTCACATGTTGCCCAACTGGCCAGACACTGACGGGCTGATTTGGTCAGGCTTAAAGTCTGCTGCTCTCTCCTGACTCTGAGACAGTCACGGTGCACGTGTATCATGACGACCTTGGAAACAGGCAACGGCCAGCGGTCGTAACAGCTAGCAAGTCGGTCGTAGTTTTTTTTCTGATGGCTGGCCTGCTTTCATCACATGGAGGGCTATGACATGGAATAGGTGTTAGTCCACTCAACACGAGTGTTGCTGACCGGCACTTGGCTGGCTCTAGGGTGACCTCATATGCATCATGGTGCCATCACTGCTTCCTAGTCCACTTATAATTTTTCCCTTCAAAGTCCCCCCATCTACAAACAACTCCAGCCTAGGATTTTTGCTGAAGCACATACTGGTTCAAATTAATTACGCTTCATTTTTTCCATCTTCACTCGTCCTTGTTCTTATCGTTACTTAGACTTTTCTCCTTTTCAACCACCTTGGCACTTGGCTCACTATTGTGTCTGTAGGTTCTCATTTACACATTCTTCACTTCCATTCACTTTAAGTCGTGCTTGCAGCTTCATAATTTCACATCGTGGAGCAGGAATGGAACCAAAAACGGCTTTCTAATAGCTAGTCTTGCCACTTAAAAATTACACGCTAAAACTCGCTTCTCACGCGTTTTTCTATTACGTACACCACATACGACTAGTAACTAACAAGGGAAACCCCAGAAAAGAGCTCTTGCATTTTTCTTTAAAATACGTCCTGCTTCTACACACACACCATCACGCCTTTTTCGGCACTAACACAGAAAACCCAAATGCTCGCTGACCTGTGTAACTAGTTTCCGGTGACATACAAAAACTTTCACATTGGCTAATAATTATATTCTAATCGCTAGTGAAAACTGAAACTTTCTGGGGGATTAACACTGTGTGCGGAACCGAGAATCGAAATCGGGAACTTTTGTTTTCGCGGGGGAAATGCCCCAGAGTCACCCAAGCGCGACTCATGAGCCATCCTCACAGCGTTTCTTTCGCCAGTACCTCATCTTCACCTTCCAAATTTCACAGAAGCTATCCTGCGATACTTACAGGACTAGCACTCCTGGAAAAATGATACTGCAGAGACACTGCACGTAGTACTTCAGCATCGTATTCCTCAGGTTTCTTCGTAATGAACCTCAATATCTTAACACATAGGTACCTCTCATTCCGAGAGAATACAAGTAGCCACGCTTCATGAGCTCTCCGATACCACGGACCTTCATCGTAGATCGCAGTCGCTTTCCACCTATACTCCTTTGCCCATAACAAAATTTCACCTCTCTACTTCGAATGACTATTTCCTGGATTACCATTGTGCCGTTTATACAGCTCTGGCGGTATAACTGGTGTCGCGTAACTATCATCGCGCATCCGTATGTTCCGCAGCATATTGTGGCTTCAGATCAGTCAAACACAATGTAAAAACAAAAAACCTGAACCATCCGATTCCCTTGCGACTCTCGGATCATTTTCTTCTTGACCAGTCCTGAACTACCGCTGGTTACATCTGCCTTATTATTCCCATTCCACCTATTCCATGTAAGCTAAGTCTAACCCAAATGGTATTCTAACCTTTTACCTAAACTTTCACTGTCTTAAGTTCTCATTCTCCTCTACAAAATTGGTATGTACAGGAAAATCTTAAGATTGTTTTGGCACCCATCGTTTTCCATGTATAAGCCTGGTACACTACCACCACTGCATTGCGTAGCGACCTTCTCGATGAGAAACTCAACGTATCACATCATGTGACTTGTGGACGGGGCTGAATGCCCTGGCAAATTACACTGCGTGCCAACTCCCAGCGCTTGGGCCTTCGCCAAATACACAACTAAGTCTACACCCAAAGTAGTGAACAATGAGGATACAAGGTTTCAAGGATAGAAATGTAACAGTCCAATATAGCTGCCGAAAAACCAGACTGACATATAAACAATTCTTGCTTGTCAGGCTTTGGTCAAGTCTTCCATGGGAGTTGTAGTATTCATAGAAGATTTGGTAGACAGGCATGACGCGTGGGACAGCTGCAGACAGACCAGCGGTGCGTATAAAACAAATCTGTATTAAATTATTAAACTCTACTTCACCATAAAACTGGTCAGAAGTGGATGCGGAGGGACATGATGCTGAACATCAGTAAGTCCTTAATTACTCTATCCAATTCGTACAGTCACTCAAGTGTGTTTCCATCTTCACGTAATATTGTGGCGTTGTAGCAACAGGCGTAGCAACGACCTGAGGCGCTGGGATCCAAGATGTTTACTCATTGGACAGCCGACTCGGTGCGTTGATTCTACAGCAGCGGTCCGGACAATTCACGTGGCTTAGCTGTGGCGCGGTACGGGCCAAGGCCTCTTGTACTTTGCGGTAGTTCGCGGTGTCCCAGGGGCACGGCGATGGCATTGTCCAGAATCGAAAATTGGACCGACGGCTGAAGAGAACGGCCGGGTAGCTGATTGAGTGTTGGCTGCCAGGACGGGGCAGAAAGGCAGAAGTCTCTCATTCACGGCCCGGTGTCGGCAGCGGCACTAGTGGCATAGTGACGGCGAAGACACCTGTTGACGCATACTGGCCGTCACGTACTGCTCAACTGGCAGAAAGCTGGTGGGTTTGTTTGCTCTCTCCTGACTACGATAGTCACGACATTTGTGTGTCACGCCGAATTAACGTGAAAAGAGGAAATGGCCATCCGTACAAAACCGGGAGCGGATTGGCTGTAGTTCTTCCTGGTGACTGCCCTGGGTTTGTCACCCAGAAGACTGTGACGCGAAAGGGGCTCTGTTCCATTCAGCATGAGGGTTACTGACCAGCACTTGTCTGCCTATGGTGTGACCTTATCACAGTCTTGGCGCGTCATTGTTGGCTCCAAGTCCTGTTATAGCTTTTTCACTGAATAGTAGCAATGTGTTAGTGAATCTTACACCCTGAATTTTAATCCCACTCTTGCGAGTTTACTTCCGTCATCGCTTCTTCTCTATACAGGATCCGTAGTAGGATCGAAAGACTGCATCGCAGTCTCACACCCTTTTTAATCCGAACTTATCACGGTAACTGAATCTCGGCTCCATCTTCCTTCTTGTAACGAGTCCTATTCCCTTTATATCAGTTTCCGATGTTTTTGACATTACGTTTTATTCATCTGACAAGAAATCCTTAATTTCTTTCCATTTCACTTCACTGACCGCCACTATACCTAAATCGAGCATCTCCTTTCAGACTTTCCTTTCAGAATTTCTAGCTTCCTTATCACATCCAAACTTCTCACATTTCATGCTCCGAGCCGCACAATGTAATTTACTCATTCGTTATTCACTCTTTTTCTCATTGTTACCACTCCTTTGGCAGTCCACTACCAGAGATTCAAATAGAGGGCTAATGCTGAATCTTTTTCCAATGGAGAAATCATGATGACATTTTTTCAGTGACGAACCACATGTCCTGTGGGTACACATTATATGTCTTTAATACAGTGGTTTCCATTGCCTTCCCCAGCCTCATGCTGTTGAGGATTGCTGATTATTCCGTCCTTTAGGAGCAGTTCCTCACCCCAATGGAAACAGATTGTTCCTCTGGGCAGGTCACAGTTAAGCGTAAATCTTAAGTAAAAGATCAGAAGTGCTCAGTGATTCACATAAATCGTCACTATCTTCGCATATTTTTCATTGAGAAAGTGAACCATAATTTTAAAACTGACTCGTTCCAAATCATAGCAAGAGGTTGCAGTTATATTACAAGGAACGAACGAGCATCCTCTTTACACTATGTTTGGGAATTACTATATGGCTCATTAAATTAGCAATGTGTTAAGTATACTACAGTTCGAAAATCTTTTTCCCCCATGCTATTGAAGTTCGTTCACTCATTCACTGATAGTAGTTTGTCCATTAAATTGTTTGTCTCTGTCGAGTGCATATTCCTATGGTTGGTGACGCAAATGTCTGTTAGTGATACGTCCGTATTTCCGTGGGAGATAATTTAGTAAACTTGTAGCTAATAGGTTCGCCGATTTCTATTAGAATGCAGTCACAAAGGGAATGCAGTTTCTAGACGCATACCTGAATTGGCTCCAGTTCACCCTGCATTAACTGGGAGCTAATGTACGTCGGGCGAATTATCCCGAGAAATCACTCTAGGTGAAAACCAAAATTACCTCAGGTAATTTCCCCTTGCACAGACGCCGCTCCTTTTTTTGGATATTGCCGTTAAAACTACTCGCCCACTCGAAATGTTTATTTGTTTACAATGGCATCCAAATTCATTATTCCTTTCTTGTGACTCTGGGTCACATAATAACTAAAACTCTAGCCTTTCTGACTATGAACAGTTCTATAATGTTGCTCTAAAATCGTTAAAAATATTGACGTAAAATGTTGACCGAGGGAGAAAGGAATGGAATAACCAGGAGAATGCTTTTCACAGTGGACGACAATTCAAATGTTCGTGAGGGTGACTACCTATAGTTTTTCCATGGTTCCTGTAAGTGGCTAAAGGTAAATGCCAAGGTGTTTGAAAAAACGCGACCATTCTCCTTTTGCATCTTTCACCTGCTCCAAGCTTGTGAGAAGTATTGTTCTTTTACCTTCTTTTAGATGGATCCTAAGGGCTTTTAAACATTTCGGTTATAATTCTTGGGTTCACTGAAATTCTATCCACATGAACATATCTCAGCAAGACAATTTCACGTAGTATACGAGCGCTTGTGTGAGGAAGTCTGTCGATGAACAAAACCTGCACGGTATTGACTGCAGGGAGTCTTTACATATAAAAGCAGACTGGATGGCTGATAGTTGACACAACGACAATTGTTTCTTTCGTAAAAGACATGAGAGTCGCCTCTGAGTGCAAATTTATTTATTTACACTAGTACAGTTGCACCCATATGGGTATTACCTAGTGGTGTAGCACAAATGTACTAACCGTCAGGTGGTAGAACTGTACCATATGCTCGATAATGGCCACACGGATGTAATTCCAACAGTGTAACTTTTGCAGTCAAATGCTTCTATTACATCGTCTATACAACTTTACGTAACTGTGAACCAAATAACGAGTGGTATACCAAGTGGTATTTTCGTCATCAGAATTTTCATGATTACAATGATACGTTGTTTAACTTGCAGCAAAACATGTCTTAGTAAGTGCAAAACTACAATGAAATTCCCCTTGAGAATCACCAAAGCACAATATCTCAAGTTCCTTACAAGACAACAATATTATTCAAAAGAAATTCATTGTGGAATTTCAGGATTAATATTAATTAGTTACGTAGTTTGATCCCATTGAGGACTGGTAAGGTGCCTACCTATTTATTCCGTCGAAGTCTCCTCCAATTCCGATGTGGTCAACACCGATCAGCGACCGTATGTAATGAATGTGGTCTGAAAAAAGACAAACGCAGAATGTGATAATGCCATTTATTCTCCCACACAATATTTCACTATAGGTGGCTTGTATCTGTCCCTGTAAGATATGACTAAGCTATTAATATATACATAGTTTTATCAAAAGAATGAGGACATCTGAACAAAAATGATTACCACATTTATAACGTACCCGTTTAACTACATAAACTTGGACGATGGACAATTATTCTGTTACGGAGCCTGGTATACTGTTATGTGAATTTAAATTGGGAATTTATTACAGAAGATACTCTGTGTGATCAGAAGTATCCGGACACCACCAAAAACAACGTTTTTCATATTTGGTGCATTGTGATTCCACCTACTGCCAGATACTCCATATCAGCGACCCCAGTAGTCGTTAGACATCGTGAGAGCAGAATGGAGCGCTTCGCGGAACTCACGTACTTCGAACGTGGTCAGGTGATTGGGTGTCACTTACGTCATACGTCTGTACGCGAGATTTACACTCTCGTTCTCTAGGTCCATCGTTCAAGATAGTGATAGTGAAGAGGAAACGTGAAGGGACACGTACAACACAAAAGCGTGCAAGACCATCACACAGGAATTCCAAACTGCATCAGGGTCCACTGAAAGTACTATGACAGACGGGAGGTGATAAATCTTGAATTTCGTGCTCGAGCGGCTGCTCATAAGCCACACACCACGCCGGTAAACGCGAAACGATGCCTCGCTTGGTGTAAGGAGCGTAAACATTCTACGATTGAACAGAGGGAAAACGTTGTGTGGAGTAACAGATCACGGTACACAATGTGGCGATACCATGGCAGGGTGTGGGTATGGCGAATGCCCTGTGAACTTCATCTACCAGCGTGTATAGTGCCAACAGTAAAATTAGGAGACAGTTGTGTCATGGTGAGGTAGTGTTTTTCATGGAGGGGTCTTGCACCCCTTACTGTTTAGCGTGACACTATCACAGCACAGGCCTACAGTGATGTTTCAAGCACCTTCTTGTTTCCCACTTTGAAGAGAAATTCGGGGATGGCGATTGCAACTTTCAACACGATCGAGCACTGCTCATAATGCATGGCCTGTGGCCGAGTGGTTATACGACAATAACAGCCCGGTAATGGACTGACCTGCACAGAGTTCGGACCTGAATCCTATAGAACACCTCTGAGATGTTTTGGAACGCCGGCTTCGTGCCAGGCCTCACCGATCCTCATCAGTACCTCTCCCCAGTGCAGCACTCCTTGAAGAATGGGCTGCCATTCCCCAAGAAACCTTCCAGCACCTGTCTGAACGTATGCCTGTGATAGTGGAAGCTGTCATCGAGGCTATGGGTGGGCCAACACCATATTGTATTCCAGCGTCACCGATGGAGGGCACCACGAACTTTTAAGTCATTTTCAGACAGGTTTACGCATACTTTTGATCACATAGTGTATATCCGGTCGCCACCTGAAGTGACCCGTCACTTAATTACACAGAACGTTTGTTTAAAAAAACTTATTAATTCAAGAAAAGTTAATGAAATTTTGATACGCTTTGACAGTTCTTGATTAATAGTACGAAGTATTAGCCTGAGAGATGCTCTTAAATATACTAAAAATCATATACATATGAGTTGGCAAGGAAGAGCTTCGATAGAAAGTTACATGAATAGCGGACGAGTTATTGAACATTAGGAATGCCGTTTACTATGTATTTATTTCAGGGTTAATTTTTCGTAAGGAAACAACATGAACAAACCTATATATAACAGAAAAACCTTAGCCTATCATGGATAGTTGGTACTTACTACTTCTGGTAAACACGGACTCAAATGCATAAATAAATAAAAAGGCCACAAGACAGAAATTGGGTTAGAAAGAGGTTGAATACATTAACAGAAAATTGTTCCTAAATTTTATAAGAAATTACGCGAGACTGCAATTAAGAACAACGAGTAGGAACTACGTTCTGTGAACAGTTCTTCCAAAAGGTAGGAGCCACCGAAGATCTCTAGTTATCACGAAGCTATCCACTACAAAGAAAAATTGATAAGATATTTAAAAAATTCACGACAGGGAAGACCACGAAATCAAACAATACAACCCCGAGAATTTATTTACGCGAGGAAATTGGTTCATTGCAAGCTTAGAATACTAAAGCACAGTATATATTCTCCGGACATTTGTCAATAGCGCGATTAGGCGTTTGGAAATACCCTAATTTAAAGAAACATCACAAAAATTACGATAAACGAGAATCTATGTGGCGAATCTTATGAAGCCTGATATAAGTATAGAAGACAAAACAAACCATAAGTAAAATAGTAAGACCGAATTATAGATAAAGGAGTTAACGCTTGAACTTACAACGGGGTTAAATGTAATATAAAGATCCGAAAGAACTGAACTGAGTAGCGCCTGTTTTGCGTACAGCCCACATAACGTGACTTTTTTGTAGGTAATGTGATCTCATCTCCGTATAGTCAATGACTATAGAAAACGGTTAAGTCTGTTCTGTGTGGCACTCAGTTCAGATGTAAATTAATACGGTATTGTAAATATCATTGAAACATGGAAACACGTTATTACAGGTCAGTTTGCTCATAATGCTTGTACACAGATGTTTACTACTGCAATTATCATTTAAAAATGTTACCACTCTCATTAGAATCTAAGACAATTAAAACCCGTAACTCTGTGACATAAATCAATCAGTATTGCTCAGTCAAAGCCAATTTTTTTGTGAGTAAGAGATTTTGACGGAATAATATTACGAATTATCATAGAACTTTTGATGTCCAAATATTCTTGCGAAATCTCTCACTCATAAAAAAATTCAGATAGACTACAGATATGACTAAGGATTAGTGAATGACTTACGTGACAGAGTTATGGGTATTAGTTGTCTCAGATACTAATGAAAGTGGTAACATTTCTGAAAGGACACTTATTGTAATACATTTGAATTTACGAACTGCCTCGCTTCTAATAATGAGTTTCCTGATGTCTTGCAATATTGTGGTATTAATTCACATGTGGACTGATATTTGTACAGAACAGTCTTCCCTAGTGGTCTCTTGTGGTAATGATTTTGTGTTGTCAAACAGCTATAATGAAAAGTGATTGCAGGATCTGAAGGACAATTACGTTATGTGAGATGCTAGCAAATCAGGCGGAACCAACGTATATTTCTGAGCATGATAGTGCATCGTTATGAAATACAACAGAAACCAGTACCTAAACATATGAATAGGTGGAAGTCATCTCACAAACCACGCAGACTAATGAAAAATACAGTCACAAGCTTAAAGAGCAGTGAAACTCCCCAAAGTTTTACGAGTACGTAAAAGTTTGTTTATCCATGACATGTATGCTGATGATTTAATCGAATCAGAAAACGGCAGTACACAAACTAGTCCTTTTTGGTGCTTGTATAATTTTGCTACTGGAGATTCATAATATGTCAAGTATGGTAACAGAATTTTAGTTTTCAAGTATTGTTTAATGAATACAATAGAATAATCAAATATGTACCCTAAGATTTACCTGGAACAATAGTGGCCATTGTTAATTGCAAGTGAATGAAATTATATGCACATGGGTGACTCATTCGTTAGCAGTATATTGAAATATTGTTGTGTAAATGATGATTCCCACGTGAAATAAAATATTTGTGCTTCCATTAGGGTTGAAAAAAATTCATTTTCTCAATTTATGTGATTATTATTTAGTTTGTATTGTTGAAGGCTCTAGTAATTGCATTATAACCTAATTTAAAATAGAGCCTTGACCGCTGAGAGCAACCATGAGACAATGAAAATTAGTAAGTATTAACAGTGTTGTTATTAAGTTCTACAGCTAGTTTCAATTTCTTCAATGGCGCTAGTGTGTCTTACAGTGTGTTTAAATAAATAAGTCTAAGGAAGAATTATTACAACATCTAAAAATTTAGTCAAAAATCTTTCGATAACAGTAACCTGTAGTACCGAGGAAAACCAAGAACGGAATGCTCGGATTAGTAATGGTGTAAGTGTTAAGCCTATTCGTTCAATCTATACATCAACACTGAACAAGAAAGCACGGAAATAAAAGTAAGATTCACACTGGTATTAAATTTGCGAATGAAAGGATGACAACAGTAATGTTCGTTGATGATACTTAGTGAAATTTGCTGCACGTTGAGTGGAATGAGTTTAATGAAAACATACTAGGATTGAAATTAAACAGATGAAAGACGAAAGTAATATGGAGCACCAGAAACGAAATTAGCGATAAACTTATCAAAATAGGATGCCACGATGTAGGTGAAGCGAAGGCAATTTTCTGCCATGGAAGCAAAATAAGACGAAGCAAGAAGGATGTAAAATGCAGTTTAGCCCAGGAAGTCGGGCCTTCCTATCTAAAGGAAGTCTTCTAGTTTCGAACAAAGGCTTTGATTTGAAGGTGGAATTTCTCAGACAGTAATTGTGGACGACACTCTTGTGTGGAACAGAATCAGACTGAGAAAATAGGAAAAGAAGAGAATCGAAGTATCTGATATGTTCTGCTCAAGAAGCATGTAGAAGTGTACTTGGGCTGATAATGTAAGGAATTATGAGGTTCTCTACAGAATCGGCGAGTAGAAGAATGTGTGGAAAACATTGACAAGAGGAAGGAATAGTAAGGCAGGACAGGTGTTAAGACGTCAACAAATAATTTTCATGGTACTAACGAGAACTTTATAGAGTAAAAATTGTAGGAGAAGAGAGAGAGATTGGAATATATACAAATAATTAATCACGTTGTGTCCAAGGCTCACTCTGACATGGAGAGGTTGGCACTGGAGAGGAGTTCTTAACGGGTCAAATCAAATTAGTCAGATGACTGATGATATGAAACGTGATGAATATGCTGTTTCAAGTGGTGGACGGATTTTAGACTACAAGAACTACACGCAGAGAAATCACGACCCTTCTGGATCAAAAGTGTATAGTGGATCACAGCCGACTCTATAATGGAGGGCAGCTGGAGATAGGGATGTAGAAGAAAATACAGCGCTAGTGAGGTAGAAGCTAGGTCGATTTGAAGTTGTAAAAAATTCACTGGGGTTCCAAAGGCAAAACCGTCCAGTTTACATTGCCTTACCTACGTATCAGTTCATTCGTAGATCCAAGGATCCCACTTTCCTTCAAACATCAAACATCGTAATGATCATTAAGTGGAGTACGTTTGGGAAAGCTACCTTCAGCAACCTTTGTCACGCCTAAGAGACAGACTGCTCACAGAGAAGATTTTTTCTGACTGCTAATTATTTAACCTCTAGCAACACTCCGAAGGGAGTTGAGACCGTTCTGGAATTAAATCAGGGGTGTTAGACCTCTGATTAATTTTGTAACGCTTGTACTGTGTTTATACAGTGTTAGATACCGCTGCAGTTGAATTATCGGTCAGAATCACATTTTACTCTTTTTGCATTCATTATTGTAAATCTTACTAGACATCTAATGCATAGGGACAAACCAGTTTTTGTTCAAAAGATAACGCGACGAATTACTCAAAAATTACAGATTTGTAGTAACGCTACTTGGATAAGTTAGTTGTGAACGAAATATCGTGAAACTTATCAACTTTGCTTTTCTTGAATAAGACTCCAGTGCATCTGACGAAGCAGTTGAGTAATGTTGGCTCACAACTTAAGAGGTACACAACAATAAAAATGTGTTTAAAAATGAGTAGATGTTAATTAGTTTATGATGTCAGAATAAACAACATTTTTGAAGCGTAGAAAAGATTATACCTAGCCTCATAATGTATTTGAATAAGTGTTAAAACAATACAATTATTTGCAAAGTTAGTATTTCTAGCTCTTCGAGTTTTATTTAGAAAATGAAATTAATAGATTAGCGATACGAGAGGTCAGGAGATTTTCTGACATTTTATTTGTAAGAAATTGAATAAAAAACCATTTGATTAATGAGAAATTTCCGTGATAGCTTGATGTATGAATCAACAAGAATACATAAGTGTGCGTTTAGGTAAACATGAAAGGTCATTTCGAGGGTCAGAACTATCTCTATCAAGTATGGAGGTTTGTTACGGAGCACATTCTGTTGTGGTTGTTCTATTCCTTATGGCCTTCGTGCGGCGATGAGAGCAGCCGCGCTGCGCTTGTCGTCATCGCAAGTACAACAAAGAGACTACTCGACTGTACGCGGCTTCAGGGGATTATCAATGACTCTAAAGTGATATATTACAGCGTGTTTGTTTTATCTGGAGACAACTAAATACTTCTAATGAAAAAAAGATGTTCTAGGTGAAAAATTAATATCAGTAAAGGCGACATCTGCCTAAGCTTCAATAGGCCACCTCCTGACCATTCCTGCTGCGTGGGCGGATCAGCTTCGTATTTGCAAATGGGAACTCCCAGTTTTATTACATATTCGGATTCTACACAAAAAAATGCTTACGGTTTACTCAAACAACTGTTTCCTATTCGCGGTAGATGGGGCTGTAATGGTAAAATATCAAGTGTCACATTTTGCAATTAGGAATCGACGCATTAGATACTACATTTCATCTACGATGTAAATGTAAACCTTTGTGTTCTTACCTTTGATACTGACGTTCAGACGTTACTTGAATATTTCAAACGTGATTTTACAGCACAAATAATACGACTACACAGTGGGGCGCTTGTGTAGCAACATGGTTTCCTATTCCGTACGGGGCTGATTTTGGTGAGTACCCAAACCATCAGAATGCTTGAATTTGGTGGGCGCCCTTGAAGCCCACCACGAGGGTGACTGATTTCGGTGTGCGTTCCCACCCAACCGACGTCACTCTCGCGTTGGGCGCTATTCGGCCATGGGCAGAATACTAACCACAACCACTGTAAAAATGTATGTCTATGAAGTGATAGTGACAGGCGCAGGTGCAATGAATATTTACCGAAACCAAGCACTCCAATGGGAGAGGCAAGAGAACTTACCAAAATTAAGCGCCCCAATAAGGGCTTGGCGAGAGGCAGGAGAACAGAAAACTTGTTATATTCACGCCGTTGTTCCTTGACCACATCAAACGTAGTTTTATACCGAACACAGAAATGGCTAACCATATTGTAGTGAACAAGCGAATTCGCATCACTAAAGAACATTTCGGGCATAAATATCATCCGTTAGAACACAGGGGTTCACATTTGTATTATAGATGAAATGTAGAAACAAATGCGTCGGTTCTTAATTGCAAAACAAGCACACTTGAGAATTGATCATTACGGTGCTATCTGCCACGACTGGGAAACAGTTATTTGAGAAAACCGTACGTATTTTTTGGCACAGAATTTGAATATTCAATAAAAAGAGGGATTCCCATTAGAAAATACGAAGTTGATCCCGCGTACGCAGGAGCAGTGGTTAGGAGATAGTCAACTGTACCTCAGACAGATGCCTTCTTTACTAATATTACCTTTCGTTCTACAACATTTTTTTTCGTTCAATGCGTCGCTTTCTAAATATTTAGTTTTGTAAAGATAAAACGAACATCCTGTATACTGAATCTTTAAAATAGTATTTTGTTTAGCTGATTGTCAGAGTCTGAACTCAATGTCGATCTTACATAAAGGAACACGCTAATTGATGATCACTTGTCAGATGTAGACTCGACGCGTAATAAATTCCGATTTTAAATCCAAGTTGTCAGAATACTGATTTAGTAGACATTGATGTTGAATCACGACTTAAGAATCGTTCATGTAGTTGTGATTTCAACTACAGAGCAAATGTGTAGTTTATTCGTAACACACATATTGACCGGACTCTCACAAAAGTACACCTGTTTAAAGGAAGCTGATAAAAATGCTCTTAATGCCTTTTTAAGAGGCAGTTTCCACTCCTTCCGATCTGATTTTTTTTTTTTTTTTTTTTTTTGTGGTTTTAGGGCGCAAAACTTCTATGGTCATTAGCGCCCAGCCCGTGACGTTGAAAACAGGAAAAAAACGAAATTTAAAATCAGCAGCAATGGGAACAAAGTCATAAAATTTGAGAAACTAAAGGCAGAAGGAATGCTTAAAAATCCACTATAGAAAGGGGTTGGTTGTCCCCCAAAAAAAAGCTTCAAATGACTGACGTCATTTCACTGTCACTAATAAACCGTAGAACGCGGTCAGCTGAGCGCGTGTCATCTGCTAAAAGCGACGATAGATCAGGCGATAGCTGTAGACGGGAGCGTAACGGATTAAAATAGGGGCATTCAATTAAAAGGTGTCTGACCGTCCACAGCTGAGAGCAGTGGGGACAGAGTGGGGGAGGATCACCGCTTAAAAGATGTCGATGACTAAAAAGACAGTGCCCTATCCGGAGTCGAGCTAAAATTACCTCCTCCCGACGACGCGTTCGGGAGGAAGAGGTCCAAGCGCAAGGAAGGACTTTCACTTCCCGCAATTTATTGTGGGGAAGTGTTGACCAATGCGCATGCCATAAACGAGCAACTTGGCGACATAAACCGCTCCGTAGATCGGTAAACGGAAGAGACTGAATAGCTGGCCGAGGAAGAGAGACTGCAGCCTTGGCCGCTATATCGGCCGCCTCATTTCCACAGATACCAGCGTGTCCCGGGAGCCAGAGGAACGCCACTGAGGCGCCCCCCAGGTGGAGCAAGTGCAGACAGTCCTGAATCCGGTGGACCAGAGGGTGCACAGGGTAAAGAGCTTGGAGACTTAGGAGAGAGCTGAAAGAATCTGAGCAGATTACGTACTGTATCCGCTGATGGCGGCGGATGTATTGGACAGCCTGGAGAACAGCGTAAAGCTCCGCAGTATAAACCGAACACTGGTCGGGAAGCCGAAAGTGATTTGGGGTGTCGCCAACAATATAGGCACTCCCTACACCTAACGATGTTTTCGAGCCATCGGTGTAAATAAATGTGGCTTCCGTCATTTGTGCACATAAGCAGCAAATGCCCGACGGTAAACAAGTGTAGGGGTACCATCCTTGGGAAATTGACATAGGTCTCTGAGCAAGTCGATCCGGGGACGGAGCCAAGGCGGTGCTGTACCCCAAGTTGTCAAGAAGGTTTTAGGAAAGCGGAAGGAAAGAGAATGGAGCAGTTGACGGAAGCGGACTCCCGGGGGTAGTAGGGAGGAGGAGCGGCCTGCATACCCGACATCAAAGGAGGAGTCGAAAAAAAAAGGTCATGGGCTGGATTAGCAGGCATGGAAGACAGATGGCTAGCGTAACGACTCAGAAGGACTGCCCGCCGATTGGACAGCGGAGGTTCAGCAGTCTCAGCATAAAGGGTTTCCACAGGGCTGGTGTAAAAAGCTCCAGACACTAAACGTAATCCACGGTGGTGGATAGAGTCGAGACGCCGAAGAATAGACGGCCGAGCAGAGGAGTAGACTATGCTTCCATAATCCAATTTCGAGCGCACTAAGGCGCGATAGAGGCGGAGAAGGACCACTCGGTCCGCTCCCCAAGAGGTACCATTCAGGACACGGAGGGTGTTAAGGGAACGCAGACAGCGAGCCGAAAGATAGGAAACGTGGGAGGACCAGCACAATTTTCTGTCAAACATAAGACCCAAGAATTTAGCGACGTCGGAAAACGGAAGGTTGACAGGACCTAGATGTAAGGAGGGCGGAAGAAACTCCTTACGTCGCCAAAAATTAACACAAACGGTCTTACTGGGTGAGAAACGGAAGCCGGTTGCGATGCTCCACGAGTGGAGGCGATCGAGACATCCTTGAAGGCGTCTTTCAAGAAGGCTGGTCCGTTGAGAGCTGTAGTAGATCGCAAAATCGTCCACAAAGAGGGAGCCCGAGACATCAGGAAGGAGACAATCCATAATTGGATTAATGGCGGTGGCAAACAGTACAACACTCAGCACGGAGCCCTGGGGTACCCCGTTTTCTTGGGAGAAAGTACGGGAGAGAGTAGTGTTCACCCGCACCCTAAATGTGCGCTCTGCCATAAATTCGCGAAGGAAAAGGTGCAGCCGGCTTCTAAAGCCCCAAGAGAACAGTGTGCGGAGGATGCCTGTCCTCCAACAGGTATCGTATGCTCTCTCCAGATCAAAAAATATTGCTACCGTTTGGCGTTTACGGAGAAAATTGTTCATGATATAAGTGGAGAGAGCAACAAGATGGTCAACGGCAGAACGATGCTTTCGGAATCCGCATTGGGCTGGTGTTAAAAGACTGCGGGACTCCAGCCACCAAGCTAAACGGTAATTCACCATACGCTCCAAAACCTTACAGACACTACTCGTGAGAGAAATGGGGCGATAGCTAGAGGGGAGATGTTTGTCCTTTCCAGGTTTCGGAACGGGAACGACAATAGCTTCCCGCCATCGCCTGGGAAAGGTACTGTCGGTCCAAATTCGATTATAAAGGCGAAGGCGGTAACGCAGGCTATGGGTTGATAAATGCAGCAACATTTGGACATGGATACCATCCGGTCCTGGGGCGGAGGAGCGAGAAGAAGAGAGTGCATGTTGGAGTTCGCGCATGGAGAAAACAGTATTGGAGCTTTCGCGATTTTGAGAGGAGAAAGCAAGATGTCGCACTTCCGCTGCACGTTTCTTCGGGAGAAACGCTGGCGGGTAATTTGAAGAGCTCGAAATCTCAGCAAAGTGCTGACCCAATGAGTTAGAAATTGCGACGGAGTCCACTAAGGTATCATGCGCGACAGTGAGCCCAGAGACCGGGGAGAAACTAGGCGCGCCTGAGAACCGTCGAAGCCGACTCCAAACTTCCGAGGAGGGAGTGAAGGTGTTAAATGAGCTAATAAAGAATTTCCAGCTTGCCTTCTTGCTATCGCGGATGACGCGACGGCATCGCGCACGGAGCTGCTTATATCGGATACAGTTGGCCAAAGTTGGATGGTGACGGAAAATGCGAAGAGCATGTCGCCGCTCACGTATTGCGTCACGGCATGCCTCGTTCCACCAAGGAACTGGAGGGCGCCGGGGCAATTCGGAGGTGCGTGGTATTGAACGTTCCGCAGCTGTGAGAATAACGTCGGTAAAATGTGTGACCTCATCGTCGACGCTGGGAAAGCGACGGTCATCGAATGTCGGCTTGGGCAAACTTCCAGCGTCGCGAGCGCATATATGGCAGTTGAGGCTGCAGTCGAAGAACACATGGAAAGTGGTCACTCGAGTGTGTATCATCAAGGGCGAACCATTCGAAGCGCCGAGCTAGCGGAACAGTACCGACCGCAAGGTCCAAATGGGATAAATTTGCCGTGGAGGCAGACAAAAATGTGGGGACCCCAGTGTTGAGGCAGACTAGATCCGCTTGGTGGAAGACGTCTAGCAATAGTGAGCCACGTGGACAAGGATGTGGAGATCCCCAAAGCGGGTGGTGGGCATTGAAGTCCCCAACCAGCAAATAGGGGGATGGAAGCTGATCAAGAAGATGAAGGAGGTCAGCTCGTGCCATTGGTGTAGACGATGGAATGTATACCGTACAAAGAGAGAACGTGTATCCAGAAAGGGAAAGACGGACGGCGACAGCTTGGAAGGAAGTGTTTAAGGGGATTGGGTGATAATGGAGAGTATCATGGAGCAGAATCATGAGTCCTCCATGGGCTGGAGTGCCTTCAACAGAGGGGAGGTCATATCGGACGGACTGAAAATGAGGGAGAACAAAGCGGTCATGGGGACGCAGCTTTGTTTCCTGAAGACAGAAGATGATCGGCGAGTAGGATCGTAAGAGGATCGAGAATTCCTCCCGATTGGCGCGAATGCCAGGGATATTCCAGTAGATAATGGACATAGGGTGAACAGAAAATGGATGAATGTGACCAAGGGTGCTGTCAACTCAACGACTGCTCAGAGCTTGCGACCGACAGCATGGAATGGCATTCAGTCGAAGGCAGAAGATCCTGATCCATAGGTTGGTCAGGAGCAGCTCCTGCCACCAACGATCGGCCAGTTGACCGGCCACCAGCAGTGCGCCTCGGCGACACAGAAGATGGCCGAGGGCGATTTCCGCCAGGTGGTGCTGTAGATGGGACACGCCTTGGCGGAGAAGGAGAGGAACTGTGTTTCTTCGTAGCCTTCTTGGAGGTATGTTTAGATGAAGGAGGAACCGACGGTTGTGAAGTTGCAGTACATAAAAACTCTTCACGAGAATGTTCTTTTTTCGAAGACTTGGCGTCTGACTTTTGGGCTCGAGATTTAGCAGAACCCGACGAAGGGTGAGCCATAGAGTGGGCAGGCGAAAGTGGTGAGGTTGAACGGGCGATCTTTGCGCTGGCCGATCTGACGACCGTGGTACTAAATGTGAGGTCGCAAGTCTGCGTGGCCGCCTCCTTTGTTGGCCGAGGAGAAGCAAGGACAGTGCTGTATTTTCCTTTCTGAGGCACGGTGGGCTGTCGACTGGCGAGTAACTTTCGAGCAGCAAAGGTCGACACCTTTTCCTTCACTCTTATTACCTGGATCAGCTTTTCGTCCTTAAAAACGGGGCAATCTCGAGAGGAAGCAGCGTGGTCACCCATACAGTTAATGCAGCGAGGGGATGGAGGTGGACAAGCACCCTCATGGGCATCCTTGCCACACGTAACGCATTTGGCCGGATTGGAACAGGACTGGCTGGTGTGATTGAACCGCTGGCATCGATAGCAACGCGTAGGGTTTGGGACATAAGGGCGAACGGAAATTATCTCATAGCCTGCTTTGATTTTTGATGGGAGTTGAACTTTGTCAAATGTCAAGAAGACAGTGCGGGTTGGAATGATGTTCGAGTCAACCCTTTTCATAACCCGATGAACAGCCGTGACGCCCTGGTCAGACAGATAGTGCTGAATTTCTTCGTCAGACAATCCATCGAGGGAGCGTGTATAAACGACTCCACGCGAGGAATTTAAGGTACGGTGCGGTTCCACCCGGACAGGGAAGGTGTGGAGCAGAGAAGTACACAGCAATTTTTGAGCCTGGAGGGCACTGTGTGTTTCTAACAACAGGGTGCCATTCCGTAATCTGGAACAAGACTTTACAGGACCCGCTATTGCGTCGACACCTTTCTGAATAATGAAAGGGTTGACCGTGGAAAAGTCGTGACCTTCGTCAGACCGATAAACAACAAGGAACTGTGGCAACGATGGAAGAACCGTCTGTGGCTGAGACTCAGTGAACTTACGTTTGTGAGCAGACATAGTGGAAGGTGAGGAAACCATTGCGGAAGAATCCCCCATGATTACCGGCGTCTCCGATGGCGCGCTCCTCCCTTGTGGGGGCCCTCACCGAGGGCACACCCGCCTTAGTTGATTGTTCACACCTCAGGTCACACCTCCCGACAAACGGACGGAGGGACCAATCGGCACTTTCGGAAGGTATTAGCTCGGGTAATCACCCCTCCCTGGGCCTGGCCGTTACCAGGGGGTACGTACATGTCCTACCTGTCTACCCGGGGCGGGGAATTACGCGTTACCCCGTCACCGGCTATGCATGGAAGTGCGTGGGTCGGCCTTCAGACACGCACAGGGAGGAAAAAAGAGAACGGGAAAGGAAAGGAAAGGGGGTCTCAAACGCCGCAGCGGAGAAAAGGGCAAGGAGAAGAGGGAAGGAAAAGAGAAGGACAGAGGAAGGACGAGGACTTGCAAGTGTAAAAGCAAGGAATTTGGAACAGTTTCGAGCGTCCGTCTCCAGACTTAGGCACAAACCATACTCCCAGAGGGGGAGAAAGGGAAGGAAAGAGCCAGAGGTGAGGGGGGGGGGCGAAGATGGGGGACGGGGAGGGATGCGGAAAGGGAAGGGAAGGTATGCAGCCCGGAAAGGAAGGAGGGCCACATTAGCTCGGGGTCCCGTGCTCGCTACGCACGTGTCCACAAAAGAGTTGTGGACCCCCTGGGGGGCCGATCTGATCATGTAAGCGTAGAAACGATGTGGAATGATTTCAAAGAGACGACAATTGAGAGACATATACAACATAAATTAATAAGCCATGGTACTGATCCCTCAGGGTGGACAAAAGGGCTCAGATCGCTGTTACAGAGCGAACGAAAAATCGTGACAAATTTAAAAGAACACAAAGTACCCAAGACTGGAAAAGTTCTGCAGACGTTCGAAATATAGCGCGTGCTTCATTGCGAAATGGTTTTAATAATTTCCACAACGAAACTCTGTCTCGGGCTCTGGCAAAGAATTTTAAAATTTAAATTTTTTGTAAGATCTGATGGGACCGAACTTCTTAGCTCATCGATCCCTAAGCTTACACACTACTTAATCTAACCTAAACTAACTTATGCTATGGACAACACATACACCCGTGCCCGATGGAGCACTCGAACCTCCGACGGGGGAAGCCGCGCGAACCGTGACAAGACGCCCAGACCGCGCGGCTCCCCCGTGCGGCTCTGGCAAAGAGATTCTGGTCATACATAAAGCACATCAGTGACAAGACGCAGTCAATACCTTTACTGAGTGATAACAACTGTGAGGTCACTGATGACAGCTCCACTAAAGCAGAGTTATTAAATATGGTTTTCCGAAACTCCTTTACCAAAGAAGAGGAAGTAAATATTCCTGAATTCCAATAAAGAACAACTGCCGAGATGAGAAACATAGAAGTAGATATCCTCGGTGTTGAAAAGCAGCTTAAATCACTTACTAAAAGCAAGGCTTCCGGTCCAGATTGAATATCTGTCAGGTTCCTTTCAGAGTATGCTGATACAATAGCTCCATATTTAGCAATTATATACAACCGCTAGCTCAAAGAAAGATCTGCACCTAAAGACTGGAAAATTGCACAAGTACACCAATACGCAAAAAGGGAAATGGGAGTAATCCACTGAATTACAGGCCCATATCACTAACGTCGATTTGCAGTAGGGTTTTGGAACTATACTGTGTTCGAACATTATGAATTACCTGGAAGAAAACTATTTATTGACACATAGTCAGCATGGGTTCAGAAAATATCGTTCTTGTGAAACACAACCAGCTCTTTATACGCAAGAAGTAATGAGTGCTATCGACTGGGAATGTCAAATTGATTCCATATTTTTAGATTTACAGAAGGCTTTCGACACCGTTCCTCACAAGCGTCTTCTAAAAAAACTGCGTGCGTATGGAATATCGCTTCAGCTGTGCGACTGGGCTGGTGATTTTCTAACAGAAACGTCCAAGTTCGTAGTAATAGACGGAATGTCATCGATTAAAACAAAAGTAATATCCGGCGTTCCCCAAGGAAGTGTTATAGGCATTCTGTTGTTCCTGATCTATATCAACGACGTAGGAGACAATCTGGGTAGCCCTCTCAGACTTTTTGCAGATGATGCTGTCATTTACCGTCTTGTAAAGTTATCACGTGACCAAAACGACTTGCAAAATGATTTAGATAAGATATCCGTATGGTGGGAAAAGTGGCAACTGACCATGAACGAAGAAAAGTGGGAAGTTATTCATATGGGTACTAAAAGAAATCCGCTAAATTTTGATTACACGATAAGTCACACAAATCTGGAGGCTGTAAATTCACCTAAATACTTAGGGATTACAATTACAAATAACCTAAATTGGAACGATCACATAGATAATATTGTGGGTAGAGCAAACCAAAGACTGCGATTCATTGGCAGAACACTTAGAACATGTAGCAGGTCTACTAAAGAGGTTGGTTACACCAAGCTTGTCTGCCCTATGCCCTATCCTGAGTATTGCTGTGCGGTGTGGGATCCGCATCAGGTGGGACTGACGGATGACATCGACAAAGTTCAAAGATGGGCTGCTCGTTTTATATTATCCCGAAATAGGGGAGACAGTGTCACAGCCATGATAAGTGAATTGGAGTGGCAATCATTAAAACAAAGGTGTTTTTCGTTGCGACGAAATCTTCTCATGAAATTTCAATCACCAGTTTTCTCCTCTGCTTGTGAAAACATTCTGTGGGAACCCACCTACATTGGGAGAAATGACTATCACGATAAAATAAGAGAAATCAGGGCGCGCACAGAAAAATTTAAGTGCTCGTTTTCCCGTGCGCCGTTCGAGAGTGGAACGGTAGAAAGACATCTTGAAGGTGGTTAATTGAACCCTCTACCAGGCACTTTATTGTGAATAGCAGAGTAATCACGTAGATGTAGAAGAAATGGTAGTCGGCTGCGACATAGCTTCTATTACTAATAGATTGCAGTCGATAAGAGTGTTGTGATGTAATTACACATGCCGAAACATAAATGTAATGTAATGTAAGATTAACGTTAACAATGCTCGCCCGCATTTTAAATTATGTTGTTTACACATCCCATCAACGGAATCTAAGGTCAACGAAAAGCTACGTTGAAAATTTGCACGTGGCGGTCATGTTGTGATGACATGACACACTCGCTCACTCCACACTCAGTCGCAATAAATTTCTGCTGTGTAATAGTCGCTATTCGTCTGTCTTTGTTGCTATATTTTTTATAAGCTGCCAGGAAGCAACTCCGAAACTAACGAAGAACAGAACCGAAATCTGAAAAAAAAAAAATGGTAGCTGGTACCAATTTTCTGTCACCATTGACAAAACAGAAAACTGCGTGCAGTGTAGCGTTAAAGCACTACTTTTTAAATGGTAAGCATTGTAGTCCTGCCACTATTTTTGTAATTAATTCCGAAACACTTTTTATTAATTAATAGTTAATGTTATGGCTCTTATATACGAGATAAAATGAAGGAATAGAATTTTGTTACTACACCTTGCGTCTTGCAAGATATAAAATACAAGCTTTTCAGACTGCTACAGATGCTTTTCTGCAGATTTACGACCACGAAGTGCTACTGTTCAGCGTATTTACCTAAAGATGGTATGTCACTATACCTGCAACATCCGAAACGGACGCTCGAGGACCACACTTGACGAAATAACTGTAGAAGGTCACCATGACCAGACCGCCGTTCACCGCCTAGAAACAAAAGAAAAAGCCGTCACCAATCAATCTACTTCTGTTTTACATTACAAAGCCCGTGCAGGTGAAGGACTTCGCTGTTTAATGTAATTTTCCAGCCTTTAACACAGGAAGCCTAAAATAAATGTCAGATCCAGGCATCAGATTTTCTACAACAGGTAACGGCAGAGAGTGCATCTGAAATATGGTGTAGCACTACTGAACAATCGAAGTAGGAATGTAATGTAGTTCACCTTTTTATCCGTTTTCCATCGTTCTTTAGTTGCTTCATAATTCATGGAGATGTATTCCGTCCCTACAACTAAATGGAAATCAGTTTGTATCTGGCCATGCAGGTTTCGTTCCTTTTATTTCTGAATCATCTGCAGTGGCCTGTAACCACATGTTTCTTTTATGTTTATAATAAATTCGTTATGTGCTAGCTACAAATATGTTACTCTATCATAGTTCTCTTGCTATTATCTTATTTTTCAGGTTAGAAACAATTTTTGCAGCACAATTTTCATAAGATTAAATTATTATTTGGTGTTACTTACGATTTCTGATATTAAACCACGTGTGTCGTCGTGGAGATCTATTTACCAGGTCTGTATACTCGAGATGGCCCATTTCGGCGTTTATTTGGCCACATTTACTTCACCATTTCACTTCCAGTTTTCACTGTGTACTATATGTGTGTGTTTACGGTGTGTACTGATACCAACTGCCGTTGTGTGTTTATCTTTCGTCTTTCGTTTGTGTTGGGTATTTGGTGTGTGGTGTGTGCATGTGAGGTCTAAAATTTGTTCATTTAATTGCACATGCTGGGGTGTGTGTGTGTGTGTGTGTGTGTGTGTGTGTGTGTGTGTGTGAGAGAGAGAGAGAGAGAGAGAGAGAAAGGGGGGCTTAATTTATTATTTAGTCTGCTCTCTCTCTCTCTCTCTCTCTCTCTCTCTCTCTCTCGCACACGCACACGCACACGCACACGCACACGCACACAATAAATGAACAAATATCAGACCATCATACACACCACAGCACAAACAAAAGACGAAAGATAAACACACAACGGCACTTGGCAACAGAGTACACTTTAAACACACACCATGAATACATAGTGAAAAGTGGAAGTAAAATGTTTAAGGAAGTAAAATGTTAAGGTCAAAAAGCACCGAAAATTAGTCATCAGAATTATTCACACATGTATTACCAACATCAGAAATCGCAAGTAACAACTTAGCTTTACGGAACTTGTGTGTGTAAGTTGTTTCTAATCTGAAAAACAAGAGAATAACCAGAGGAAGCGTCATATGGTAACACATTTGTAACTGCTATATCACGAATTTATTATAGACATAAAAAAAACATGTATTGCGGGCCTCTGAAGATGCTTCACAAATAAAAGAAGTGAAATGCTTATGGCAAAAAACAAACTGCCTTTCATTTAATTGCAAAGATGGAATACAACTCATGAATAATTTTACTGCTGAGGTCTTCAATTGAAAGACTGGTTTTTCAAAGCTCACCACGCTAATCTAACCCGTGCAAGCCTCTTCATCTCTGCCTCGCTACTGCAACCTGCATCCATCTGTACTTACTGTACTCAAGCTTTCACTCCATAAATTTTGCGCCACATACATTGCAACATTACCTAACTGATAACTGTTTGATGCTTTCGGGTGTGTTCTACCAACCGACGCCATCTTTCAGTAATTACAGAGATCATATGAATTTAATTCGCTTTCAGGATACCAACGTTCAGGCTGCTAACGCTAATGATTTCACTGTACTGAAGATGTTTCTGCCAGGGGTTGATGACTTCTACAATTAATGTAGTTGACGCGGCAGCATCTTTTTGTTGTTTTGTATCAAATAACTTTAGTGACGCTATATTCCTGTAGGAGAGACGTCTGGTGATGGACCGCTGTTTCGTTCTGCGCTAAAAGCATCTTTGTGCAATAGTATTGGAAGGACGTTTGGTTAATAAATAGCACCCCTGTTGGCTGATATCAGTTTTCGATACCAGAGCAGCTACTTTTCCTTCAAGTAGCTTTTTATCTGCCTTCACGAAGCCTGCACTTCCCCCATGAACCATGGACCTTGCTGTTGGTGGGGAGGCTTGCGTGCCTCAGCGATACAGATGGCCGTACCGTAGGTGCAACCACAACGGAGGGGTATCTGTTGAGAGGCCAGACAAACATGTGGTTCCTGAAGAGGGGCAGCAGCCTTTTCAGTAGTTGCAGGGGTAACAGTCTGGATGATTGACTGATCTGGCCTTGTAACATTAACCAAAACGGCCTTGCTGTGCTGGTACTGCGAACGGCTGAAAGCAAGGGGAAACTACAGCTGTAATTTTTCCCGAGGACATGCAGCTTTACTGTATGATTAAATGATGATGGCGTCCTCTTGGGTAAAATATTCCGGAGGTAAAATAGTCCCCCATTCGGATCTCCGGGCGGGGACTACTCACGAGGACGTCATTATCAGGAGAAAGAAAACTGGCATTCTACGGATCGGAGCGTGGAATGTCAGATCCCTTAATCGGGCAGGTAGGTTAGAAAATTTAAAAAGGGAAATGGATAGGTTAAAGTTAGATATAGTGGGAATTAGTGAAGTTCGGTGGCAGGAGGAACAAGACTTTTGGTCAGGTGATTACAGGGTTATAAATACAAAATCAAATAGGGGTAATGCAGGAGTAGGTTTAATAATGAATAAAAAAATAGGAGTGCGGGTTAGCTGCTACAAACAGCATAGTGAACGCATTATTGTGGCCAAGATAGATACGAAGCCCATGCCTACTACAGTAGTACAAGTTTATATGCCAACTAGCTCTGCAGATCATGAAGAAATTGATGAAATGTATGACGAGATAAAAGAAATTATTCAGGTAGTGAAGGGAGACGAAAATTTAATAGTCATGGGTGACTGGAATTCGTCAGTAGGAAAAGGGAGAGAAGGAAACATAGTAGGTGAATATGGATTTGGGGGGAAGAAATGAAAGAGGAAGCCATCTGGTAGAATTTTGCACAGAGCATAATTTAATCATAGCTAACACTTGGTTCAAGAATCATAAAAGAAGGTTGTATACCTGGAAGAATCCTGGAGATACTAAAAGGTATCAGATAGATTATATAATGGTAAGACAGAGATTTAGGAACCAGGTTTCAAGTTGTAAGACATTTCCTGGGGCACATGTGGATTCTGACCACAATCTATTGGTTATGAGCTGCAGATTGAAACTGAAGAAACTGCAAAAAGGTGGGAATTTAAGGAGATGGGACCTGGATAAACTGAAAGAACCAGAGGTTGTAGAGAGTTTGAGGGAGAGCATAAGGGAACAATTGACAGGAATGGGGGAAAGAAATACAGTAGAAGAAGAATGGGTAGCTCTGAGGGATGAAGTAGTGAAGGCAGCAGAGGATCAAGTAGGTAAAAAGACGAGGGCTAATAGAAACCCTTGGGTAACAGAAGAAATATTGAATTTAATTGATGAAAGGAGAAAATATAAAAATGCAGTAAATGAAGCAGGCAAAAAGGAATACAAACGTCTCAAAAATGAGTGACAGGAAGTGCAAAATGGCTAAGCAGGGATGGCTAGAGGACAAATGTAAAGATGTAGAGGCTTGTCTCACTAGGGTTAAGATAGACACTGCCTACAGGAAAATTAAAGAGACCTTTGGAGAGAAGAGAACCACTTATATGAATATCAAGAGCTCAGATGGCAACCCAGTTCTAAGCAAAGAAGGGAAGGCAGGAAGGTGGAAGGAGTATATAGAGGGTTTATACAAGGGCGATGTACTTGAGGACAATATTATGGAAATGGAAGATGATGTAGATGAAGATGAGATGGGAGATAAGATACTGCGTGAAGAGTTTGACAGAGCACTGAAAGACCTGAGTCGAAACAAGGCCCTGGGAGTAGACAACATTCCATTAGAACTACTGATGGCCTTGGGAGAGCCAGTCATGACAAAACTCTACCATCTGGTGAGCAAGATGTATGAGACAGACGAAATACCCACAGACTTCAAGAAGAATATAATAATTCCAATCCCAAAGAAAGCAGGTGTTGACAGATGTGAAAATTACCGAACTATCAGTTTAATAAGTCACAGCTGCAAAATACTAACGTGAATTCTTTACAGACGAATGGAAAAACTGGTAGAAGCGGACCTCGGAGAAGATCAGTTTGGATTCCGTAGAAATGTTGGAACACGTGAGGCAATACTAACCTTACGACTTATCTTAGAAAAAAGGTTAAGAAAAGGCAAACCTACGTTTCTAGCATTTGTAGACTTAGAGAAAGCTTTTGACAACTTTTTTTTTTTTTTTGGGTAGGGTTTAAGGGCGCTCAACTGCTGAGGTCATTAGCGCCCAGTCACTGGTGTTAGAGCACAAGGAACCCGCTAAAACTCAAGGGGATGGGGGGACATCAAAAGGACCTGACAAAGATGCAGATGAGATAAGTAAAAAGGTTAAATGTCTTTGGTCAAGCCAGTTAAAGTTATAAAACGCAGAAGACGAGCAGCTGCTCGAGCGTCATCAGCTAAAACATCCGGTAAGGTAGATGGCAGGGACAGGACAACACGAAATTGACTAAAACGGGGACACGACAATAAAACATGGAGCACCGTTAATGCCTGACCACATGGGCACTGCGGGGCTGGGTCACCAGAGAGCAGGTAGCGGTGGCTAAACCGGCAATGCCCAACCCGCAACCTGGTCAGAAGGACCTCCTCGCGCCGAGATGGTCGGGAGGAAGTTGTCCAAGCAGTTGGGAGCGGTTTTACTGCCTGGAGCTTGTTTCCTTGGAGGGATGACCAAGCATCCCACCACAAGGACACAAGCCTCTTACATACATCCCCACAAACGTCAGATGACGGGACACAATGGGAGGCTGGCCGAGGCTGGAGGACTGCAGCCTTGGCTGCAGCATCTGCAGCCTCATTCCCAGGCACTCCTACATGTCCGGGGACCCACAGAAAGCTGACAGAACCACCATTATCAGCGAAAGAATGGAGGGACTGCTGTATTCGTTGAATCAAGGGATGGACCGGATAGGGAGCCCAAAGGCTCTGAAGAGCACTGAGTGAGTCAGTGCAGAGTACATACGATGAATGGCGGTGGCGGCGGGCATACTGAATAGCCTGATGGAGAGCAAAAAGCTCGGCCGTAAAGCTGGAACACTGGTCAAGGAGCCGGTATTTAAAGGTGGCAGTCCCGACGACAAAGGCACAGCCGACACCATCGTCATTTTTGGAGCCATCGGTGTAAATAAAGGTGTGACCAGCAAGTCGAGCACGAAGTTCGACAAACCATGAGCAATACACTGCAGCCGGAGTACCCTCCTTCGGGAGTGAGCTGAGGTCGAGATAAATACGAACCGGAGCCTGGAGCCAAGGTGGTGTCGGGCTCTCACCCTCTCTGAAGGTGGTAGGGAGGGCAAAATCCAATTGTCGAAGCATGCGACGGAAGCGGACTCCGGGGGGCAGCAGGGCAGACACATACAACCCGTACTGACGGTCGAGAGAATCGGCGAAGAAGGACTTGTAAGAGGGGTGTTCGGGCATAGACAACAGCCGGCAGGCATACCGACACAGCAGTACGTCGCGCCGGTAGGTCAATGGTAACTCGGCAGCTTCAGCGTAAAGACTCTCGACAGGACTAGTGTAGAAGGCTCCGGTCGCAAGACGTATCCCCCGATGGTGGATGGAGTTGAGCCGGCGTAAGAGGGATGGCCGAGCGGACGAGTAGACGAAGCTCCCATAATCCAGCTTCGATCGGACTATGGACCGATACAAGCGAAGCAGGACAGTGCGATCCGCTCCCCAAGATGAACCACTAAGAACTCTGAGGACATTAAGGGAACGTGTACAACGGGCCGCCAAATAAGAGACATGTGGAGACCAACACAGTTTCCGGTCCAACGTGAGCCCTAGAAACTTAGTTGTGTCCACGAATGGGAGAACAACGGGACCGAGATGTAAGGATGGCGGAAGGAACGCTTTATATCGCCAAAAGTTGATACAAACCGTCTTCTCTTCAGAGAACCGGAAGCCATTTGCCACCCTCCATGAGTAGAGGCTGTCTAGACAACGCTGGAGGCAGCGCTCCAGGAGGCATGTTCTCTGGGCACTGCAGTAGATCGCGAAGTCATCGACAAAGAGAGAGCCTGAGACATTAGGTGGAATGCAATCCATAATTGGATTGATCGCGATGGCAAAGAGGGCTACGCTCAAGACGGAGCCCTGAGGCACTCCGTTCTCCTGGAGGAAGACGTCGGACAATACGGAACCCACACGTACCCTAAACTTTCGATCCGTTAAAAAGGAATCAATAAAAAGGGGCAGACGACCGCGTAGGCCCCACTTGTGCATAGTGCGGAGGATACCTCCACTCCAACAGGTATCATAAGCCTTCTCCAAGTCGAAGAACACGGCTACCGTTTGGCGCCTTCGCAAAAAGTTGTTCATGATGAATGTCGACAAGGTCACAAGGTGGTCAACAGCGGAGCGGCGGCGACGAAAGCCGCATTGGACATTAGTAAGTAGTCGTCGAGATTCAAGAATCGAAACTAACGGAGCATTAACCATGCGCTCCATCACCTTACAGACACAGCTTGTAAGAGAAATGGGGCGGTAACTAGAAGGAAGGTGTCTATCCTTCCCGGGTTTGGCTATAGGAACAACAACGGCGTCACGCCAACGCATGGGGACCTGACCTTCGGTCCAGACGCGATTGTAGGTTCGAAGAAGGAAGCTTTTGCCCGCCGGAGAAAGGTGTGCCAGCATCTGAACGTGAATGGCATCTGGCCCCGGAGCAGAGGACCGGGACAGTGCAAGCGCGCGTTCGAGTTCCTACATAGTAAAGGGGGCATTGTAAGTTTCCAGATTCAGCGAGTGGAAGGAAGGTCGCCGAGCCTCGTCTGCTTCTTTCCTGGGAAGGAAGGCAGGATGGTAATGGGCGGAGCTTGAAACCTCCGCGAAAAAACGGCCAAAGGCGTTGGAGACAGCCACAGGATCAACAAGGACCTCATTACCTGAGGTCAGGCCAGGTACTGAGGAGTGGGCCTTAATGCCCGACAGCCGGCGCAGGCTACCCCAAACGACAGAAGAGGGAGTGAAACTGTTAAAGGAGCTGGTGAAAGAGGTCCAACAAGCTTTTCTGCTGTCTTTGATGACTCTACGGCATTGCGCTCGGAGTCGTTTGTATTCAATACAATTCGCCAACCTAGGATGGCGGCGAAAGGTGCGTAAAGCACGTCGTCGAGCACGGATAGCGTCCCTTCAAGCCTCGTTCCACCAGGGGACGGAAACGCGACGTGAAGAAGTAGTACGAGGTATGGAACGTTCGGCAGCATGGATAATAACAGCCGTGAGGTATTCGACCTGACTGTCACAACTGGGAAAATCGTGGTCCGGAAAGGTCGCCAGGGAGGAGTAAAGTCCCCAGTCAGCTTTCAGTATGTTCCAGCGCGAAGGACGTGGGGATGGGGTGTGGTGCAGGAGACGAACGACACAGGGGAAGTGGTCGCTCGAATAGGTGTCAGAAAGGACATACCACTCGAACCGACGGGCAAGAGTGGTAGAACAGATCGAGAGGTCCAAGTGGGAGTAGGTATGAGTAGAGTCCGAGAGGAAAGTCGGGGCGCCGGTATTGAGGCAGACAAGATTGAAATGGTTGAAGACATCCGCCAAGAGTGAGCCTCTTTGACAGGATGCAGAAGAGCCCCAAAGGGGATGATGGGCATTGAAGTCGCCAAACAATAAGAACGGCGGGGGAAGCTGATCAATCAGGTGCATCATGTCAGCCCGACTAACAGCAGATGACGGTGGAGCATAGACGGTACAAACTGAAAAAGTAAAAGCAGAAAGAGTAATGCGGATAGCTATTGCTTGGAGTGGGGTGGTCAATGGGATGGGATGGTAATAGACATCGTCCCGAACGAGCAACATGACCCCACCATGAGCTGGGAGACCGTCCGCAGGGGCGAGGTCATACCGCTCCGAGGTATAGTGGGAAAAGGCAATACGGTCAGTCGGGCGCAACTTGGTTTCCTGGAGACCAAGGACGAGCGGACAGTGCAGGCGGAGGAGCAGTTGTAATTCCTCCCGATTAGATCGAATACCTCTTACGTTCCAATGAAACAACGCCATTGCTAGTCAAAAAGTTGGGGGAACGAGACGGGGAAGAGCTGGTCACCTCGATGGCCGCGGAGGGCCAGGTTGCGAGGCAACAACGCTACAGCTGACGGCAGGCGGATCCGGTTCCATCGACTCGTCGCCAGCTGCGGCCGCTGTCCCTGATTGTGTAGGAGGGGCCGCATCATTTGCCGACAAAAGGCCGGCGGAACGCCTGGCAGCAGAGCGTCCAGGCGAAACTGAGGACGGCCGGGAGCAGCGACTCACGGATGAAGCGTCAGATGAAACGCGCCGGGGTGGAGAGGGGGAGAGAGACTTCTTCTTGGAGGCCTTCTTGGAAGGCCGAGGAGGCACAGGGATGGTTGGCTGGACCCGAAGAAGGTCCTCACGCGCGGGGTCAGGTTTGGAACGCCGGACCTCGGAAGCTGGGGTCCGGAACGTTTCCCCGATGGACGCCTGAGAAGAGGATCGCTTCTCAGGTGGCCTGGGGGGAGGAGGAGGAGGAAGGGTGGCCCCTGGGGCAGGGGGGGTGGGGGCCGCGGGGGAGGAGGAGTTGGAAGGGAGGGATTTGGGAGGCGGAGGCAGAGCCCCCTGATGGGCAGAGGAGGCGGAGGGGGGACAGGATAGAGGTGAGGATACAGCGGAAGGAGTGGACACAACTGAGGCAAACGAAGTGGCCAGTGACACGGGATGAAGGCGGTCATACTTCTTCCTGGCCTCAGAATAAGAGAGCCGATCCAAAGTTTTGATTGCTTGTATCTTTTTCGCCTTCTGATAGGCGGGGCAGTCTGGGGACCTAGGCGAGTGGACGCCAGGACAATTAGGGCACCGAGGTGGTGGGGTGCAAGTATGTTCCTCACGAAGAGGACGTCCACAGTCGCCACAAAGGGGCTCAGCCTCACACCGGGACGACATGTGCCCAAAGCGCAAACACCTAAAACAGCGCATAGGAGGCGGGACGTAAGGTCGCACGTCGCACCGGTAGCACATCACCTTTACCTTCTCCGGGAGAACGTCCCCCTCGAAGGCGAGGATAAAGGCCCCGGTGTCGATGCGACGGTCTTTGGGGCCGCTCTGGATTCGCCGGACGAAATGCACGCCGCGGCGCTCCAGGTTGGCCCTGAGCTCCTCATCAGATTGTAGCAGGAGGTCACGATGAAAAATAACCCCCTGCGTCCTATTTAGTGCCAGATGTGGGACAATGGAGACTGGGATGTCCCCTAGGCGGTCGCACGCCTGGAGTGCCGCCGATTGTGTGGCAGAGGTGGTCTTGATAAGAACGGACCCCGATCGCATCTTGCTGAGAGCCTCGATTTCCCCGAAGACGTCCTCAATGTGCTGAACAAAGAACATGGGCTTGGAGGTGGCGAACGTCCCCCCATCTGTTCGAGAACAGACCAAATAGCGGGGGAAGTACTTCGCCCCAAGCCGGCGGGCCTGCCCCTCCTCCCATGGAGTGGCCAAGGGGGAAAGGGCAGGAGAACCAGAACTAGAAACGGTACCTTTTCTTTTGGAAGACTCGGCCGCAGAGCGACGCTTTTGACAACGTTAACTGGAATACTCTCTTTCAAATTCTGAATGTGGCGGGGGTAAAATACAAGGAGCGAAAGGCTATTTACAATTTGTACAGAAACCAGATGGCAGTTATAAGAGTCGACGGCCATGAAAGGGAAGGAGTGGTTGGGAAAGGAGTGAGACAGGGTTGTAGCCTCTCCCCGATGTTATTCAATCTGTATATTGAGCAAGCAGTAAAGGAAACAAAAGAAAAATTCGGAGTAGGTATTAAAATTCATGGAGAAGAAGTAAAAACTTTGAGGTTCGCCGATGACATTGTAATTCTGTCAGAGACAGCAAATGACTTGGAAGAGCAGTTGAACGGAATTGACAGTGTCTTGAAAGGAGGATATAAGATGAACATCAACAAAAGCAAAACGAGGATAATGGAATGTAGTCAAATTAAATCGGGTGATGCTGAGGGGATTAGATTAGGAAATGAGACACTTAAAGTAGTAAAGGAGTTTTGCTATTTAGGGAGTAAAATAACTGATGATGGTCGAAGTAGAGAGGATATAAAATGTAGACTGGCAATGGCAAGGAAATCGTTTCTGAAGAAGAGAAATTTGTTAACATCGAGTATAGATTTAAGTGTCAGGAAGTCGTTTCTGAAAGTATTTGTATGGAGTGTAGCCATGTATGGAAGTGAAACATGGACGATAACCAGTTTGGACAAGAAGAGAATAGAAGCTTTTGAAATGTTGTGCTACAGAAGAATGCTGAAGATAAGGTGGGTAGATCACGTAACTAATGAGGAGGTATTGAATAGGATTGGGGAGAAGAGAAGTTTGTGGCACAACTTGACTAGAAGAAGGGATCGGTTGGTAGGACATGTTTTCAGGCATCAAGGGATCACAAATTTAGCATTGGAGGGCAGCGTGGAGGGTAAAAATCGTAGAGGGAGACCAAGAGATCAATACACTAAGCAGATTCAGAAGGATGTAGGTTGCAGTAGGTACTGGGAGATGAAGAAGCTTGCGCGGGATAGAGTAGCATGGAGAGCTGCATCAAACCAGTCTCAGGACTGAAGACCACAACAACAACAACACGAAGCATTTCTCCAGACAACAAAAAATCCTTTATAGTTGCGATGATCGAATTATAACGATAAGACTCAAATGTAGATGATGATCCAATAATTCTTTGGCAAATGAGACAGAGCTTAGCTCTTAAATATCTCCCATGAAAAGAGTCGGATAGGCACAAATCAACTGACAGGACGAAATACCAGAGTCACTCCACCAAGGAATCGGTTGGTTGATAGTATTCAATGGAAAACGAAACGTGTAGGTGAAGGACCTACACATTCTTTCCCAGTTCAGCTAGTATAGAATGTAACTACTTAATTTCATGTCATAAGACTGATTTACTGAAGAGTGGACAGATGAAGTGGACAGATGGAGTGATGTCTCTCCACATATTTGACTGAAACGCACTGAAGAATTTCATGTGTAGTGTTCAACGGACTTGTTCACATTGTTATCTGCAATCCAGTACAGAATATTTTCTCTGTTGTTATATGACGGAGATTAAAATTAGCCTCGGCAATATGAACAAAGAAAATATTGAATTATTCAATCCGTGCTTCGCAGCAATATGCTTTCATTTGAGTGCCGACAAACTCAGACTTTATATTACCTACTTCAATTAAATATAACGCCATCTGCATTGAAATTTTGCTGTGTACTTTTATCATCGTTTTCGCTGGTTTGAGGTACTCGAGCTTTGATGAGTCCTCGAATATTTGAAGATGATAGCAGTGTCAGCATTTCAGAATCAATTAATTTCTCTTTGTTTATCCCATAACGTTCCCGTTTCCTGTGGCTGATGTTTATTATGAGATTCGGCAATCATTCCCGTGAGCAAATACCGGAAATGGCACCACGGATTACAATTTTACTTCGGCCTGGCAAGGGAAACCTGTTATACAAATTATCGGGCAATCAATTTCTGGAAGCTAAAATCTTGGACATTTTACATGTTAATATTTCTACCTGAACTGATACTGTAGCTCCGCTGACTAACCTGTAGGACACACTGAGGGGATGGAAAATGTTACATCGGTTCGATAGTTATCAAATTCTCTGGAGACGTTCATCGCATAACGACGAGTATTAAATAACTAAACTTTCATTCCATTCCAAACTGATACTCATTATGAACAACAGTACAAATTGTGACCGTCACAAAAACGAATACGCTCTTGTAGTAGAAAACCTTCTACACAGGCCAGCCACAAATGTGACTTATCACAGCACATTGACTGGAGTTGTAGCTACACCGACCATTTGGACTTGAATCCTTAGGTCCAACTGATTACGAATCATTGACATACTGCTATTTAGCATTTTACTAGTTTGGTCTGACTACAAACGTTGGGTTCCATCCTCCGGGCTACTTATATCTTATAACATTGTTACGTGTCACCTGAGGATGAGGTTTCTCCTTGTCATGAAACCAGTTACAATATTAAATATATTATAATATTAAATAATAATAATAAATAACTCCGAAACGGCCTTTTAATCCCCAAGACTCTTTTAGTAATTGTGACACGGAAGCAGTCAGCCTATGGAAGTTATCGTGTGGAATGTATTGCCGTGCCTGAAACACCTGCTGCTTCAATTCAAAGACTGCTGACTGGAAGCTGGTATGAATACATACATGTGTTCCCGTCGCATCACTGAAAATCTGGGAGACATATCAGGCCTTGCAAGGCTCCATAAGTTCTTCAAGGCGTTTTTACTGTGAACAACACTGTGGGGTCTTGCACTATCCAGCTGGAGTATACCATTTGGTACCCTATTCATGCAGGCTGTGACAAGAGGATTTACCATTCTTGCCGCATACGAGAATGGGATTCCGTACAAACCTATTGTCACACCCATAGCTCATCCAGCAGTCGGAGGGGTAATCGAGACTCACTGTTTCGTATGCCATTTCACCAGGCCATCTACGGACTCGTTGGAGTCGATGTGAGAAAAACGAGACTAGTCGCTGAATACCACAGGACGCCACTGAATCTCCCATCTGATTCTGGAACTACATTACGCAAGTCGCTGTTGTCTGTGGCGCCAGTGATAAACGATGCATGGAAATTCGAGATGTCAGCTCCCAGTTATCTCTTTCTGAGCCTCCCTGTTGGCTCAGTTCATGTTTCCGCTGTTGTTACCTGTCTGTGACAGCCAGGCGAACAATCCTACGATCACCTAGTAGAGTCACCTTTCTGGATGGATCTGTGCCTTTTAGCCACACTCTTGTCCTGAGTCCACAATGACATTAGTCATTCTGCAGTCACTGCATTACAGGTTTGTCGATACGATTCCTCCATGTCATTCATGTCCGACAACGTGCACTTGCATGTCCTCTGGGCATACTATGGTGCGATATTCATCTTAAAATTTCCTGTACCGTTAGACACATCCAACAGCCAGAATTTCTCTAGTGTAAATAAATTGGAGTAACGCTGAAATTTTAATTACCATATCCTACATACATGGAAATACTGGAGTGTACGTTTCACAGCTTCCAGATTAGGTATTTGTGCCGTCGCTGCTGTATAGAGGCTTAACGCGTGCAGTGTGAGCAACGAACTTCACATCAATGCTTCGAAGGTGCCTAACGCACAGGGGACAATTTTTCCTGAAGACAGACGGCCATGTTCCGACTATCCACTAGGAGGCAAGGCAATCACTGCTATAAGCCACAGACCACGTGGATCTATTCTCTTCCGCAAGATACATAATCGAAAATAGGCCCGGCTGTATCCTTGCGCCGTGTGATATTTAGGCAGTGCTCCAGCCAGACCAGACGAGTACACTTCGACTGAGCTTTCCTGAGCCAAGCGCCGATTCCACAAGGATTCTGTCATTCAGGATTCTCACTCGACAGCCGCGTCCACTGTGTCGCTGCCATTAACGTCTGACTTCGTGATCCGAAGCAGCCACCTGTCGTCTTACAGCACTCATGACCTCCTCGCCGAAGAAAATGGGGGCTCCGTCGTTGTGGCAGACTTGAGGACTAGTAAATTTATTCCTCTTTAAATTTAAAACAAATACACGCTGGACTTAGTTTTGCACGTTACAGAACTTAAACTTTGTTCACTGTATTTTCACTAACACTGAGCGTCCTGCAGAACTCAGTGACAATCTAATTGACCTTTAGCCACCAGAAGTATAATTGTTCGACTTCAGAGAGTGACTTAATGTTTTGTTTCAGTACACGTTGGGACATGCGTACTCTTAACCGTTGATAAAAAAAACGTTGTAAACTTTCTATAAAAGGTTTGTGTACATGTGTGAATACCGAATATTTTTTTCCCGTAACGTTCACTTCGTGTAACTTTTATTTTAGACATCGTATTCAACTACTGAACAATACTGACTCGGCTGGCCTTGTGATGCGCATCTGTAGTGTGGAGAAACAAAACTTTCAACTTAACGAAATGCAGAAATTTAAATAATGAAATTGAAACAAATTAAGTGCCAGAGGAAACTAATTACTTGCCAGAATATACTAATTACGTGTTCAGTGAAAACTATATAACAAACTCAATGCCGAAGTACATTATGACCGTTGCTTGATATGAAGTGCAATGTTTGATTTGGAATAACTACAAAATAAATTATTCCTCTGCTCAGAAAAGATAATTGTTTACTGAAAATTAATCCATTTCCTCATAAGACTGCGAAATGAGATCTGGTCTGAAAGAAAGTGACGTATCTCTCGCTCAGCATGCCATGTTGTGACTGATACTGACGTTCTCGAAAGGAAATACAAATCATTTAGTATCTCATCTATTCTTCAGAACTTTAGTAAGATTGATGCCAATGGCCTTGCTGCAGTGATAACATTGGTACCATCAGATCACCGAAGCTATGCATTATCGGGCTTGGTTAGCACTTGGATGGGACTGCCGAGCGCTGTTGGCAAGTGTGGTGCACTCAGCCCTTGTGAGGCAAATAGAGGAGCTATTTGACTGAGAAGCAGCGTCTCCGGTCACGAAAACTGACAGCGACCAAGACAGCCATATGCTGACCACACACCTCTCCATATCCGCATGCACTGACGCCTCATGGCTGATGATGACACAGCGATCGGTCAGTGCCACAGAGTCCTCCGAGACCTGTTCGGACGGAGGGTTTTTTTCTTTTTTTTTATTAATAGTGGGTTCTTCTTTAAAGGAAATCGTTCTTGAAATAGACTGATTATTGACATGATGTACTGTACAACATAACAAGACTAACAACTGCGAAATTCTCACATTACAAAAATTTACAGACATCTCAGCTAACTGTGTAATTTGCGACATAATCAAATTAACACAAGTCATGAATATTATTAGTTATTTGATGGACAAAGATTCCCTTCAATTTATACTTCTAATAAACAAACATCTAATTGTTGTGCATGTATGAGCCACCTTTAAAAATCACTCCGAAAATCTTCTCCGTTAATACAAAGAATGTAATAGGTTTACGTAAAGTTTTCATCTCCATAATGAAATATTCCAGGTAATTTTTCCCGGATTCACAAAAACAGATCTCCTGTGAAAAACTCAAGTGCTCGTTACTATGCCCCAAATAAGAATGCCCCAGTGCTACACAATAGACTAGCAAGTAAACCACCGATAAAACTAAACATAGAGTCAAATACCGCACTCCTCGTCCAGTGCATTCATTCGTCTTCGTTTTTTTACAGTAAAGGTGAATTATTTACAACAGCATACGAAAACCCTACAACTTGTTCAAATATTACTACTTGGTTATTCGTTGCGCTGCCACGTAGATGGCTCCTAAGCGGCCTACGAATGGCTGGGTAGCTGTATCCATAGCTCAGCTTTAGAAACAAGCACATTAACACAATTATTGAGACTAGAACTCGAACGCGTTGGTGAATTAAAGCGTACAGAAAGTCGCTAGCTTGTGTTACAAGCATTACCAGCTGCCTGAGGACGTCGTCGGGCACGTTCCTGGTGCTGTTGCAGATGGAGTAGGCGCTGGAGTGGGAGAAGATGACGGGCGCCTTGCTGGTCTCCAGCGCGTCCTTCATGGTCTTCACGCTGGCGTGCGACAGGTCCACCATCATGCCCAGGCGGTTCATCTCGCGGACCACAACCTGCCAAGAGAAATCAAAAAAAATACCACGAACAGTAATGTCAATGACGGTTATATTCTCTCTTGTATTTATTTATTTATTTTTATTTTATTTATGCATTTATTTTACCTGGCAAGATTAGGGCCTTCAGGCCCTCTCACACCTAACCAGGCATACTCAGATTCAACAAATTTCAGTGTCTACAGAAAATTAGGACATATAACATTTTATACAGTATTAATGTTAAAGAAAAAAATAGAGATTATAAAAGTAGTACAATGATAATTATAACAATCAAAAAATAATTATAACAATCAAGAATAATAAAAATAATAATAATAATAATAATGATAATAATAATAATAATAATAATAATAATAATAATAATAATAATGACTATGTATATGAAAGTAAACATATTTTTCTTTTATGAGTGTCAGTCCTATTGCTAGTTGGGAATTTACTCGTTATATTCTTGCAGCTTGTGAGTTATTCTCATCAAGCAGAGACATAAGACGATGGAATGGGGTGAAAGAGATATAGAAGAGGTAGATAGGTTAGAGGAAGAGAAATAGAATGGTAAAATTCGAAGCTATGATGGAGAGGAGAAAGAAAAAGATGAGGGGGGGCACAACAATGGTGGCTATACCATCCCTAATATGTAAGTCTTAAGTTCCCTCTTGAATGTTGAGTGGTTTTGGATAAGACGCAGATCACAGGGGAGCGCGTTCCATAGTCGTATGGCTGAGATGGAGAATGACACGGAGAAAGATTTTGTGTTATGTAAAGGTACAGCCAAGATGCTAAACGTATCCGATCTGGTTGTGGAATGATGATAGGTGTTTAATGTGAGAAGATAAGTATTGGGGGCACCAGTGGCTAAGAAATCGATGAAGTAAGCACATCGTGTGGAGATCGCGTGCCTTATGTGGGCGTATCCAACCTAGCTGGGAGTATGAAGGGCTGATATGATCATACAACCGTATGTTGCATACGTATCTAACAAGCATTCATCACTAGCTCGAGGCATCTCGAATTTTCATTATTTGTGCCATGTTGAACTACATCACAGTAGTAAAGATTAGGCAAGACTAGTGTTTGGACTAATTTTTGTTTAACATGGGTTGGAAAAATTTTTCTAAATTTTTGAATTGCATGTAGGGAGGAGAGCGATTTCCGGCAAGCTGTGACTGTTTGTTCTTCCCAGTTTAGGTGTTCATCCAAGATTATTATAGGTCTTTTACTGTTTTTTGGTATGGTAGTTGGGTACCATTGAGGAGTATTTAAGGGACTGTTTCGCGAAAGTATCGACTGATTAACTTTGGATGAGATATAAGTATGACCTGGGATTTCTTGGGGTTTAGTTTCAGACCTAGGTTCTGTGCCCATCGAGAAACACAGCAAAGATCTGCGTTCATACTCGCTACTGCGTCAGCAATGTTCTTGGGGCTTGCACTTATGTACAGTTGGATGTCGTCGGCATATAGATGGTAGTTGCAGGAGTGAATCACTGAAGAAATATCATTAATGTACAGTGAGAAGAGTAATGGACCAAGGACGGAGCCTTGGGGAACTCCAGAGCTCACGTTTTTCCATGATGACTTTTCCGACCCACAAATGACTTGTTGCCTTCTGTTTTTGAGGTAGCTGTCGAACCAGTGTATTGCGCTGTTTGAGAAATTCAGCTGCTTCATTTTAATTAGTAATATATCAAAGTCAACTGTATCAAAAGCCTTGCTGAAGTCAAGCAGTGTTAGGATGGTAGCTTCACGTCTGTCCATAGCATGTTTAATGTCATCAGTTACTTTGATTAATGCAGTTGCTGTACTATGGTGCTTTCGAAAGCCTGACTGATATTTGTCGTGGATGTTATGAGTTTTGAGGTAATCCGTCAGCTGTTCATGGACGATGTGTTCTAGGGCTTTAGATATTGCAGGAAGTATGCTGATCGGCCTGTAGTCACCTGGCGACTTAGGGTTGTCAGTCTTGGGTATAGGTTGAATTAAGCTTTGCTTCCACTCAGTAGGATATGTACTACTGACAAGAGACAGGTTGAAGATGTCTGTGATAACTGGGGTAATAGTGTTTACGACGTTCTTAATCATGCCAATGCTCACTCCATCATTTCCTACTGCCTCGGAAGAGATTCTCATAATTGCCTTGTGTACTGTGCCGGTAGTGACATGTTTTAGGAAAAACTTGTCTCTCGAGAGATTGATATCTTGGGGCTGGTAATTTGTCGCTGCGTGGCAGTTTACGGCTGTTGAGAAGAAATCGTTTAATTCTTCTGCAGACGCTTGATAAACAGCGTCAGATCTTCGCTTCCCTATACCGAAACTGCGCAGCTTTTTCCACAGTGCAGCAGGTTTTGATATGCCGCATACGACAGAGCGGGCATGTCTGATTTTGGCATTCCTCACGCTTTGCTTGGTTCTATTTCGGAGTTTCCTATAAGCTTCGTACGCCTCGGGAGTTGGGTTACGCTTGAAGGCCCTATGTGCAGCATCACGTTCATTCATTAACTGGCGTAATGCAGTGGTGAGCCACGGAGCGGGAGCTCTCTTTACCTTGACAGTGCGTTGAGGAGCATGTTTATCATACAGTGCAATAATTTTGCGACATAATTCCCGAATTTTTCCGTCTAAAGTCGGTTCATTGCTTATATCATGCCAAGGGATGTCTGAGCAATCCTTTTGAAGAGCGTCATGGTTAACATTTTTTAGGTTTCTGTAGGTTACCAGGTGAGATTTTTCTTTGGTAGTATGTACTGAGTAATTTAAGAAAATCACGTCATGAGCAGAGAGTCCTGTAGCGGATGTCTGATTGGCGCGAATTATTTTATCTGGTCGCTTTGTTGCTATTATATCTATGAGTGTATGGCTGTGTGGCGTGTGATGAGTTGGGTCCAGCGGTGTTAAACTCATATCATTGGAGTGGAACAGTCTCCTAAGTTTTTCTGCAGAGGGAGATTAACTGTAAGTCGATGTTTGTGTCGCCCATAATGATTATGTGTTCATACAGTGTCACGAGCGAGGACAGGGCAGACTGAAAGGAGGACATAGCACCGACATTTGGAGGTTTATATATTACTCCAATTAGCAGTTTCTGATTTGATGTATTTATTTCGAAAAACAAGAACTCTGCTTCTCCTTCGCCCTTTGCATCCGATGTGCATAGTATAGTAGGTCTCAGATCAGAGCGAATATAGGCACCCACACCACCCCCGCGTCGTGTTTCACGATCTGCCCTTAGGAGAGAGTAACCAGTGATTCGGATAGCGTCGGAAGAAATGTTTGGTTTCAACCAAGTTTCAGAGACGAGGATAATAAGGAACAGCGATTGGCAGAACAGGTCACAGAACTCGTCGAAGTGAGCCGTTAGCGACTGAGCGTTCGCGTGGGCCACAAAGAGCCCGCCGCCGGAACCGGTCCGTCCCATTGTGGCCGCCTGTAGGACCGAGCGCGCTCCGTCTACCTGCTGGCCGGAAGAGGGACAAAAGCTGGATTTCGCGGGGGAAGACATATTTACAGGTGTGTCCAAGGTCGTGACTGACTCAAGCGTCTGTGGGCTAAAGGTGAAAAACAAGCTGGAGCTATCGGAGAAGGGAGCGAAAAGAAAGATGGAAAGTGGCAGTAGTGGTTACGAAAAAGATAGTAGTAGTAGTGGTAGTGACGAGGATGAAAATAACAGATATAGAAAGGCGGTTTTAAGGAGATTCCTGTTAATGGAGAATGTTAATTCCCGTTTGACTGACAATATGAATATAAATGAGCACTTATGATAGGCAACTAAAGAAGCAATATTTATGTGAAACAATTGACTGATTTTAAATAGAGTACTTATGGTACATATAGAAATAACGAAGCAATATTTACGTAAAAAAATGAAAAGAAAGAATAAAAATTAACTTATATTAGGCAGAGTAAAATATGAGACTGTGTCTCGCGAGATTTCGCTCAGTCTTTCAGTTCGGACATGTTCAGCACCGTTTTCCTCCCTCCTTCCGTCTTGACTACGATCCTGCCATCCTGGGTCCATACATTTTGAAGGCCGAACTGTGTGATCGCAGTGTTCAAAACTTTTAGTCTTTCGCGCGTCAGATCTTCCCTCAGGGTAAACCCACTCTTGGCGAGTTTTCTTTTCTGAGCAAACACTTCAGCTCTTTTCCGGTATGACACAAATTTAATTATTATGGGCCTGGGTTTCATCGCACCTGGTATCCTGCGCCCAACACGGTGGCTTCTGTCAATATCGGCCACGTCGATCTGCACACCAAGTTTTTCACGCACGAGGCTAATGGCCAGGTCGTCGGTGTTTTCACGATCGTTTTCAGCTACCCCAAACAAGCGCAAGCTGTTCCTTCGCTGATACTGCTCAATTTCATCGGTGGCCGCAGACAGTTTAGCTTCTAGGTCGGCGGCTATTCAATTTTATCACTACCCAGATACTAGACGTTTACTCATCATTGAGTAAAAGTATGGTACAAATGCTACAACTACGACTCTAGCTAAATTATTCATAACACGACCTCTGCAAAACATAAGGGAGCAGTAATGGAGGCTCATCAAATATGTGCCATTGGTAAAATAAACAAAATTTGTTTTTGGAAGAGCTGAGTCAAGAAAGGAATAGGTAAATAGTCTGTAATTTACTTAATAGTAGCGAATACATTTATACTTGACATGTGCATGGTGGAGAATGCCTTCAACCTCCACATTATACTCACAGGTTGTGTACATTAAGAACTGCCTCTACTATAATGGCGCTGCCCAGTACTTTAAGTAAAAGTATTAAATCTTAGTGTAAGTCAATGAAAGTAGTACGGAAGCTGTCGCGGAGTATTACGGTAACAGCGTTGGCCGTTAGCTGTGCTATGTCGGCATACAAGGCACAGTAACAGATGCGCAAGTGAACTGTGAAGCGAGGATAGCTGAGCGCAGCATTAAACGCCCCCGCAGAAAAGAACGTTGTAGTAAGACGGTCGTTGCCACCACACTCGAGCGAGTCTATTTGTTGCGGGCGACGTGACTAGACACCAGGTTGTAGAGGAACAAACGGATAGTAGCGTAATATAAATGAGGCTGAATTTGAGGAGAAGATGTCATTAGACTGGGGGGCGTGGTCATCGCTGAGTACGCACACCACGACGCTGGAGCACCACCGGAGCATGAGGCGACTGCACAGCACCAGCACCAGTTCGTGACTAGGCTGTGTCTGCCGCCGCACTGCGTCCTTCACAGGACTTGGCGCCACAGTCCCGCCAGCCTGCTGTCCATGCCTGCTGTCTCCAACGCTGAGGTCCAAAGAGGGACTCAGCATCAAGACGCCAGCCGCCGTTGGCCGACTGTCCGAGGAGCGAGGGTTGAGACCGCGCGCAGCCGCCTCCACCACCGTGGAACGAAGAGCAGTGGGGCCAACGCCTGGTAAGTCGCTCTCCCAGTAAGCCCCGCTATCGCAACTCGCCGTGACCTGCCTTCATCGCCGGACCAGACACCTGACGCAGCATCGCTGGACACCATCCTAGCAGCCGACGCCTGCTGAACCGTCCAAAGCTCACGAGGAATTAAAGATACAATAAAGTTATGCTGTTAAATTGTCCAGAGCGTTTCCACTGTTCCCCACCACCTACAGCATCACCACACATGAACCGCATTCTACAGAGGTGCCCTACAGAGTGATCAATATGTATTGTAGGATAATAGACATCGTAGCAATAAATAGTGGAGGTTGTGGCACCCGTACAGCACGTTGTTCGAGCCACAGGCCTTAATGTCGTCATTGGGGTGTGTGGGACTATATTTTTTTGTGTGGTGGTAATCATGGGGGAAAAGTTTGGATGGCATGATTTTGTGAAAGTTTCTTTTACCAAATCAGAGGGACTGTTGATCTGTTGCAATTTAGGAGTAATGTTAAAGATGAATGGTTAGTACCTGTACATTGCTCTCAGTGTAATTTCCTCGGGCATTCTGCGCCTAATGCTGAAACAGAAGCGGAACTGCTTTACTTGTAACTGTATTGGGTACACGGCTATGCAATATAGAGAGTCGAGGTGACTCATGATTAGAGAGAAGAAGTAACTTGGTAGAAGACTTCAGGACTAACTGTTGTGTTTGTACTGTTTTGTTGCAGTGTTATTTTTCTCGTGAATTATGGGCGCAGAGGAAAACTCTGAGACCCAAGGTGTCAGTAGTGAAGAAGCGGTGCAGTCATTGGTGGATCAGGTGGCGTAATTGACAGCGAGTAATGTGGTTATGTTTAATAAACTAGCAGGAAAGAATCTCGAGACTGTAGTGTTGGAGCAGCAAACTCTGGGAGTGGATTAGACTGTCGCGGATCTTGTTTCTCCTATCTCTTGTAGAGGGTCTGAGGATGTATTGGCATTTATAGAGGATCGTAAGTTGTTGCAGATCGTGAGGTTACGTTTGTCAGGAGAAGCAAAATAATTCGTAAGGCGAACATAAGCATTGCGAAATGCAGAAACTTTTGGCCAGTTGAGACGGTGGTTGGAAGAATGTTAAGGGAAGAGTAATAGTGCACGGCTTTTCTGCGAATAATTTGGAGTGGTATACAGGAGAGCTACGCAGGGTAGCCGAGCGGTCTAGGGCGCCTTTTCACGGTCCGCGAGCAATAAACAGTGGAGGTTGTGGCACCCTCGTTGCAAGTTGTTCGAGCAATAGCCCGTAGTGTCGTCATTGGGGTGTGTGAGACTATATTGTTTTTGTGTGGTGGTAATCATGAGGCCAAAGTTAATTTATCATCGGGCACGGGTATGTGTGTTATCCTTAGCGTAAGTTAGCCTAAGTTAGATTAAGTAGTGTGTAAACTTAGGGACCGATTACCTCAGCAGTTTGGTCCAATAATACCTTACCACAAATTTTCTATTATACAGGAGATATAACGAATCACTAGAGGACATTGCAGATATAATTAGGAAAATGAACCTTAACACGTGCGTGCTCTCATATGAGGTGGTAAATAAAGTGGTGCTGCAACAGGGTGAACAATGAGCGCTCGATGCCTTTTTAAGAGCTATGACACCAGAAATGTCTAGGAGATAGCACGCAGGAACTCTTGATCTTCATGAAGGATTTAGTTTAGCTTTGGAATATAAAGGAATCAGTAGGTTAGCAGGGGTAAGAGAGCAGAAACAGGTATTTACATCGAATATTAAGTGCGCTAATTTCGGTCGAACTGAGACATATACAAAGACAATTCTACCAGTAATGGAATCCACAGCACAACTGAGTAACAATGGCCGTCAACAATTTGGTGGGAATGCCAGTAGAGGGGGTTTTGCTCAACAGCAAGGCTATAAGGAGTGGTAGAGGTGGTCCAAGGAGTAGGACGCATCCGTTAAACGTAGAAGGAGCCCCAGGGCCGCCGACAGTAGGTCCTGGTAGCAATAGGTTCAATCAGAACGAAAACAGAGGCAAAGTGTGTCATAACGGATGTTGTGGATGGAAGAGAGTGTAAGGTACTGTCGGACAAAGAGCTTATGTGTCAGCAGCCTTGAGAGATTTTGTGGGTAGGGGGTAGTGGAATCCACCAAGATACGATTTACATGGTGTAGGGGATAATGATATACGACCATTTGCATCAGTAGTGGTGAATTTTTCGGTTGGTTCAAATGGTTCAAATGGCTCTGAGCACTATGGGACTTAACATCTGAAGTCATCAGTCCCCTAGAACTTGAAACTAGTTAAACCTAACTAACCTAAGAACATCACACACATCCATGCCCGAGGCAGGATTCGAACCTGCGACCATAGTAGACGCGCGGTTCCAGACTGAAGCGTCTAGAACCGCTCGGCCACACTGGCCGGCTTCCGGTTGGTACCACCAACTTTAGGCAATGTTTGAAAGTTGTATCTCATGTAAGCGAGGGTACAGCATGATCCTGGCATTAAATTTTTTGCATCAACATCATGCAATGATTGACCTTCAACGATACGTAGTGGAACTGAGCAGAAAGACGTTCTGACTAGGGGAAACTGTCGTCAAATTTAATCTGCCACAAGGAGTGTCTAGTATACAATACGGTCCAGTTGAACCGTGAGCAATAGTATTAATGATTAATTCGCATGACTGCGTGCCGAAAAGTACCAGAAAATCACTGTAAGTACCGAACTTACCACTAGGTGTGATATGTGTAACAGAACCACGGGAGGGTAATGAAGTATTAGACACAGCATGTTGTATGGTGAAACGTAGTATTGCACACACACAGGAAAGGGGCGGAAGAAAAGTGGTACCGGTCAATATCGATAATTTTGAGCTGAAGATCTGAAATTGTTGAAAGGAACGTTATTAGCTACACTCAAGATTCCGGAAAGGAAGATTTTCACACAAAAGGTGTGAGCTATAATAGGGCAAAGGACACTGCTAGGACTGCATTCCGTGAGAAGTTAAAGCCTCTGAAAGGAGCAGAAAGAGCAGAGATGGAGGACCCGTTGCTAGCATTCCAGGATCGGATTTTTCGAGAGAGTCACCGCCTGCAGTGTTAGTAACGCAATACAGCATTACAACAGGAAATGAAGCACCGGTATACTAAATACCATATAGAATGCCACAGTCATCGCAACCATTTTTACAGGAGGTCATAGATCAACAGTAGGCTGATGGAGTAATAGAAGAAAGTGATAGTGCTTGGCGGGTAGGAATTGTAGTTGTATCTAAGAAATCTATAGATTGTTCGCAGAAGTATTGGTTCTGTTGCCATTTGAACAGCAAAGCTACAACAGATGCATACTCTATTCAGAATATCATGGAGACCTCAGATAACCTACGCAAAAGTTACTTGTCCTCGACGTTCGACTTAAAGCGTAAATACCATCAGTTAGATCTGCTATAGAAATAGACCAAAAACAGATTTTTCAGCAAATGGGGGACACTACCAATGTAGGACGACGCCTTCTGGGCGACATTCTAACGCTTGCTGGATGGAGTACTGAGAGGATTCAAACCATGCAAGTGCTTAGTTTATCTTGATGACATAATCGTCCATTCAATGGATATTCAGGAACATAGACAACGTCTGAAAGAAGCATTCAGCAGCGGATTATAGGTAGCATGTCTCACAGCCAATGCTGAAAAATGTCACATTGCACTGGAGGAAGTTAGCTTTTTGGGGGCCATGTCATAAGTAACGATGGTGCAAGCACTGCAAGATTTTCCAGTACTAAAACCTACTAGGGAGTTACAATTTCTCCTAAGTCTCACGTATTATTACAGGTGTTTGTGAAGGGATTTGCGGATATTACCAGACCTCTTACGTAATTGCTGCAGAAAGAGGTTAAGTGTGTGTTGTTGCAGAAATGTCAGGGACGAGATAAAGTTGACGAGTTTCACGAGCTGATAGCCAGTCTGTTTTTGGTGTTTCCGTAGTTTCATAAAGAATTTATATTGTCATGTGTTGCATCAAACTACGCCCTTGGATGAGTTTTGAGCCAGTGGGTCGATGGTCACAAACATTCTGTTGCCTTTGCATCAAGACAATTGAACGCTACAGAAATAAACTACTCTACAATGGAGAGAGAGATGCTTAGTCTGGTATACGAAATTGCGTACTTTCGACTTTATTTGTATAGAATAATTGTTAAGGTGATAATGGACCATGAAGCTTTAAAGTGGATATTAGGCTTCAAGAGCTGTCTAGTAGATTAACGGGGTGGGCATTGTAACTTAGTACTCAAATTCATTGAGTTTCAAAAAATCCACAAGCTGGGAAGGAAACGCAGAAATGCGGACGGTCTAAGAAGAAGACAGCTGTGACACAAGCACTGGGTCACAATCTTGCAGAATGGCAAGCAGCACAGAACACCAACAAGTAGTTCAGACAGTATAAGAAGCAGCAGCAATTTGATATAGATGAATTATTGTGAAGAGAGACAAAATTACGACCATGAGTGTTGGTGCTGACCAAGTTAAAACTGAGAACGTTATGTGAGATGCGTGATCACATTTTGTCAGGCCATGGTGGACGCAGCGCGATGAATAGTAGGGTGGCAGAGAAAGGAAGGAAGAGCCATGTGGATTGATACGTAAAGAATTGTGTGGATTGTGCACAGATGGCCAGTTTGAGTCGGAAGTAGGTATTTTTATAAAGATTCAAAAAGCAACAAAACCTTTTAGTTTCATTGGGGTGTACGTGTTAGGACCATTCAACCGAACATCAGCGGTTAATCGTTTTGTGCTGACTGTAATAGACCATTTTCCTCATTATGTCGAGATTGTGCCAATGCTGGACCAACAGGCAATCACAGCAGGCGTCAATTAATAGGTGGATACTGACGTTCGGAGCGCCACTGACGATGATAATAGGATAGAGGATGAACTTCATGTCAGAGATAATGAAGTAATTATGTTAATTGCTGAGAGTGAAGAAGTTGGGGACTAGCCCACTACATCCGCAAGAGACAGAGTTCATAGAACAATTGCGAAAATGCTTAGTTGCATAGATTCAAATCATTCAAACTGGGAGGCACACCTGGTTTTTGTCGTAACGCATTTAACTGTAAAATACATAGTAGCACTGGGTTATCGCGATTCAAGGTAGTGCATGGCAAGAAGATGCCGTCAGATTTCGATTGATTGACCAAAAGAGACAGAAAGAGAGAAGCAGTTGGAAATTTTGCAAGGAAAGTACAGGAGTTGTGGAAAAGGACTCAGAGTAAATACGAAGGGTTTGGAGAAACAGGAAGAGGCAATGAGGCGTTTGGGGACCTTACGGCAGTATGAAGTGGGCCAATGGTTGATGTTGTCGTGTCCATATACGCCGAATGGAAAGACAAAGAAGATTTTAACACTGTACCAGGACTCGTATCAAGTTATCGAAAATATGTCGCAGGTGAATGTGAAGTTGCAGTTCCCAACAAGAACGACAATTGTCCATGTGAGATATCTGCGGTCATTCAAGTGTCTGCCAGAGGCGACTCCACGAAAAGTGCTACTAAAGGCAAGGAAGGATATTAAAAGGTAAAAGGGAAGCAATGAGCAATGGAGATTGAACTTCAGATACTTCAGACTCGTTTGCAGTCCAGGTCTTCGCTAGAATGACTCCCGGTCCGTGTCTGCTCTGCTTACATACTTTTGATACCGCGTCACGTGCCCACATTACCAGACGGCATCCAGCGTCGCGATGGGCAATGGTCATAAGGGTTTGGCTCATCAGTGTATGAGATCACTACTTCTCAAAAGGGGAATCTCTGATTTTTCCCCCCTAACTATTCTCATTACGCTGATCAGACGAAGCTTATTGAGCAGCCACATTCATAGAAACCGTAGTAGTTAAAAGGCCAAATTATAAACGTAAGTCAAATAAAATAGGACAACTCTTCTTCACGGTGACGAGTTTGGCGTTGATGAAAGTAAATTTGACAGGGTGGAAACAAAGGACGAAAGGTAGTGGTACTTCACTGTTTGCTTCTAGCGCAGATTAACTTGAACACCGAATGAAAGAACTTAACAGAACAAGTTGCAAAGTAAGATCTGAAATCAAATATATATGATTATATGATACTAAAAGCAACTGTATCGGTAGTCCTAGGCTAGGCGTAGTAATCACGTTAATGTACATGTAGGCTGCAGTATTAATGCAGAGATGAAGATATGTGCGCTGAAAAGATTATCTCGGAAAGGTGCAGCCTGTCAGGCCTCTGAATGACGACCATGGCAACGTATAAAAATCGTCAGCACTTCAACCCCTCCCCCCTCCCCCAGAAAGAAAGTTACAAACTAACAATTTATGAGTTTGTTTTTGGTACAGCTGGAGATCATAGCATGGGCAGGTGTAGATATAAATATTAAAGTAAAACTCGGTAGATTGCTTTTCGTACACTTATAGTATTATTGAAGGTTAGAGAATAATTTGTTTGAAACAATGTTTACGATCAATGTGTACTACTAGTTTTTACTTCTGGCGATAAAACATTGACCTTTAATAAGAAAAGTACTGAAATTAAGGGTTTCTCAGTGAACCACGGGAAGTTGTCTGCTGGGAATTACGCTCAAGACCGTCGAGCATTTGAGAATCTAGAGAAAATTTTATTTGGTACTGTATGTCAAACGGATGACGACGACGACGACTACGACGATGACAACGATGACAATGTAGGTTTACGAAAAAATATTGCTTCCTCTGAAGCTCCACTCATTGGTCATCGTTGCAAGTGACTCACGCCGGCCAATGGATGAGGGATCGCTCACTACTCCAGCAAATGATTTAGCCTGAAATAAGTGTGGTTTACAATAATACATGTTTCTTAGAAGTAGGTGGAAAAAATGTGGAAGATAGATTCATGTTATATAGCCTACTTTATTACAGTCAATTATTTGATTTTCAGCTGTTACCAAGATTTTTTCTTCTCTTACATCACATACTTTATAGTCCATACGTCTCTGAGTCATTAAAACCACCCAACTTGATTAATAACCGTGTCCGTGTATACTACAAATAAATATTATTATGCTCCGATCACATGACGAAGAGATATGAGGTAACAGTTTAAAGAACGGAAATCCACAGTGCCAAAATTTTAGAGTTTTAGTTTCTAAGATTGTGGACATTCAATAATTCTGTACTCCGTCAGCTCTAAACAAAACCTATCGAAAGAGTCAAAGAAATGTCGTTAAGTTTTTGGTACAGAAAGTGCTGTTAGTAAATCCATGTATTTTAGCCCCCCCCCCCCCCAATCGTGAACCATGGGCCTTGCCATTGGTGGGGAGGCTTGCGTGCCTCAGCGATACAGAAAGCCGTACCGTAGGTGCATCCACAATGAAGGGGTATCTGTTGAGAGGCCAGACAAACGTGTGGTTCCTGAAGAGTGGCAGCATCCTTTTCAGTAGTTGCAGGAGCAACAGTCTGGATGATTGACTGCTCTGGTCTTGTAACACTAACCAAAACGGCGTTGCTGTGCTGGTACTGCGAACGGCTGAAAGCAAGGGGAAACTACATCCGAAATTTTTCCCGAGGGCATGCAGCTTTACTGTATGGTTAAATGATGATGGCGTCCTCTTGGGTAAAATATTCCGGAGGTAAAATAATCCCTCATTCGTATCTCTGGGCGAAGACTACTCAAGAAGACGTCCTTATCAGGAGAAAGAAAACTGGCGTTCTACGGGTCCGAGCATGGAATATCAGATCCCTTAATCAGACAGGTAGACTAGAAAATTTAAAAAGGGAAATGGATAGGTTAAAGTTAGATATCGTGGGAATTAGTGAAATTCGGTAACAGGAGGAATAAGACTTCTGGTCAGATGAATACAGGGCTATAAATACAAAATCAAATAAGGGTAATCCAGAAGTAGGTTTAATAATGAATAAAAAAACAGGAATGCGGGTAAGCTGCTAAAAACAGCTTAGTGAACGCATTATTGTGGCCAAGATAGATACGAAGCCCACGCCTACCACAGTAGTACAAGTTTATATGCCAACTAGCTCCGCAGATGATGAAATGTATGATGAGAAAAAAGAAATTATTCAGATAGTGAAGGGAGACGAAAATTTAATAGTCATGGGTGACCGGAATTCAATAGCAGGGACAGGAAGAGAAGGACACGTAGTAGCTGAATATGGAATGGGGGTAAGGAACGAAAGAGGAAGCTGCCTGGTAGAATTCTGCACAGAGCATAACTTAATCATAGCTAACACTTGGCTCAAGAATCATGTCTGAAGGTTGTGTACATGGAAGAAGCATGGATTTGCTTCAAGGTTTCAGATAGATTACTTAATGGTAAGACAGAGATTTAGGAACCAGGTATTAAATTGTAAGACATTTCCAGGGGCAGATGTGGACTCTGACCATAATCTATTGGTGATGAACTGTAGATTAAAGCTGAAGAAATTGCTAAAAGGTGGGAATGTAAGGAGACGAGACGTGGATAAACAGACAGAACCCAGAACCACACGTAGTAGAGAGTTTCAGGGAGAGCATTAGGGAACTACTGACAAGAATGGGGGAAAGAAATACAGTAGAAGAAGAATGGGTAGCTTTGAGATATGAAATAGTGAAGGCAGCAGAGGATCAAGTAGGTAAAAAAGACGAGGACTAATAGAAATCCTTGGGTAATAGAAGAAATATTGAATTTAATTGATGAATGGAGATAATACAATAATTCAGTAAATCAAGCAGGGGAGAGGGAATACAAACGTCTCAAAAATGAGGTTGACAGGAAGTGCAAAATGTCTAAGCAGGGATGGCTAGAGGACAGATGTAGGGATGTAGAGGCGTATATCACTAGGGGTAAGATAGATACTGCCTACAGGAAAAAGAAAGATATTTGGAGAAAAGAGAACCACTTGTATGAATATCAAAAGCTCAGATGGAATTCCAGTTCTAAGCAAAGAAGGGAAAGCAGAAAGGTGGAAGGAGTATATAGAGGGTCTATATAAGGGCGATGTAATTGAGAACAATATTATGGAAATGGAATAGGATTTAGATGAACAGGAAATGGGAGATACGATACTGCGTGAAGAGTCTGACAGAACACTGAAAGACCTGAGTCGAAACAAGGCCCCAGGAGTAGACAACATTCCATTAGAACTACTATACCCTTGGGAGAGCCAGCCTTGACAAAACTCTACCAGTTGGTGAGCAAGATGTGTACGACAGGCGAAATACCCTCAGACTTCAATAAGAATATATTTATTCCAATCCCAAAGAAAGCAGGTGTTGACAGATGTGAAAATTACCGAACTATCAGTTTAATAAGCCGCGGCTGCAAAATACTAACACTAATTCTTTACAGACGAATGGAAAAACTGGTAGAAGCCGACCTCGGGGAAGATAGGTTCGGATTCCGTAGAAATGTTGGAACACGTGAGGCAATACTGACCCTACGACTAAACTTAGAATAAAGATTAAGGAAAGTCAAACCTACGTTTTTAGCATTTGTAGACTTAGAGAAACTTTTGACAATGTTGACTGGAATACTCTCTTTCAAATTCTGAAGGTGGCTCGGGTAAAATACAGGGACCGAAAGGCTATTTACAGTTTGTACAGAAACCAGATGGTAGTTATAGGAGTCGAGGGCTACGAAAGGGAAGCAGTGGTTGGGAAGGGAGTGAGATAGGGTTGTAACCTATCCCCGATGTTATTCAATCTGTATACTGAGCAAGCAGTAAGAGAAAAAAGAAAAATGGGATTAAAATCCATGGATAAGAAATAAAAACTTTGAGGTTCGCCGTGACATTGTAATTCTGTCAGAGACAGCAAAAGACCTGGAAGAGCAGCTGAACGGAATGGACAGTGTCTTGAAAGGAGGATATAAGATGAACATCAACAAAAGCAAAACGAGGATAATGGAATTTAGTCAAATTAAATCAGGTGATGCTGAAGGAATTAGATTAGGAAATGAGACACTTAAAGTAGTAAATGAGTTTTGCTATTTGTGGAGCAAAATAACAGATGATGGTCGAAGTAGAGAGGACATAAAATGTAGACTGGCAATGGCAAGGAAAGCGTTTCTGAAGAAGAGAAATTTGCCAACATCGAGTATAGATTTAAGTGTCAGGAAGTCGTTTCTCAAAGTATTTGTATGGAAGTGAAACGTGGTCGATAAATAGTTTGGACAAGAAGAGAATAGAAGTTTCGAAATGTGGTGCTACAGAAGAATGCTGAAGATTAGATGGGTAGATCACATAACTAATGAGGAGGTATTGAATAGAATTAGGGAGAAGAGAAATTTGTGGCACACCTTCGGTTGGTGGGACATGTTCTGAGGCATCAAGGGATCACCAATTTAGTATTGGAGGGCAGCGTGGAAGGTAAAAATCGTAGAGGGAGACCAAGAGATGAATATACTATACAGATTCAGAAGGCTGTGTGTTGCAGTAGGTGCTGGGAGATGAAGAAGCTTGCACAGGATAGAGTAGCATGGAGAGCTGCATCAAACCAGTCGTCGGACTGAAGACGACAACAACATCATATTTTAGCCAATAAATTCACTTTTACTTTGCGTTCGTAAAAATAACGCTGCAACGCGTAGTTCTGTCCCTGACATACATCGGAAAATCGTTTTTCTCTAAGGCATAACTATCTATTGGTTCTTTGGTGTACTACGAATTTAACAGTGTCATCTATTGATTCTCTGACTTACTACGCCATGATGATCATATCACTGTTGTAAACATCCAAACTATAACTTTGAGAAGACGTCTAAAATTTTAAATGGCGATATCTTCTTTTCCGTGAACCAGTCTCAGTGAAATAAAGGATATATATTGGCCCAAGTTACCCTCAGTTAAAAACCTCATGAAAATTTGTCTAATAGTTTTGGAGACTAGCGTGTTCAGACAAACAGGCAGACACGATGGTTTTAGATAAAACTTTAAGCTACGACATCTGTTTTTCTTTTCGTGGTCCGATTTTAATGAAATAAAGCTTATGTTGCTCCAGCCATCTGCAGAAACTACAAGAAAAATGGTCTAGTACTTTTGGCGATTAGCGTCTTCAGGCAAACAGACACTACCGGTTTACAATGCTATTATTAGTTTAGAAGAAGAGACCTTTATCAGATAAAACAAAGGAATAGTAGCTAATAACCTGGTAGTCTCTTTGGGTTTACTGCCGGATCCTAAAATCAATATGATCCGACATTTCGGCGATCCATCTGTCCACCATCTTCAGGAGAAATCTGGTACTGTTGAGCACCGCTGTAAACTGATGTCAAAGTTACAAATCGTCGTCGTACATATGCCTCCGTATCGTACACAGCCCATGCGCCGCACATTACAGTTGCTGCCCTCCAAGACTGCGATAGTGGCGCCGGCCCTAGCAGGACCCGGCGTCAACGCTACACCGCTCTCAAGAACTATATCCAAACAAACGGAATGGCCGCACCAAAGGGAGTTGAATTTTGATTCGAGATAATGCAGGGCTCTACACCCTGCCAAGAGGATAACCATTGTCTTTGTTAAACAAATTATCTGCCAATCTACACTCCTGGAAATGGAAAAAAGAACACATTGACACCGGTGTGTCAGACCCACCATACTTGCTCCGGACACTGCGAGAGGGCTGTACAAGCAATGATCATACGCACGGCACAGCGGACACACCAGGAACCGCGGTGTTGGCCGTCGAATGGCGCTAGCTGCGCAGCATTTGTGCACCGCCGCCGTCAGTGTCAGCCAGTTTGCCGTGGCATACGGAGCTCCATCGCAGTCTTTAACACTGGTAGCATGCCGCGACAGCGTGGACGTGAACCGTATGTGCAGTTGACGGACTTTGAGCGAGGGCGTATAGTGGGCATGCGGGAGGCCGGGTGGACGTACCGCCGAATTGCTCAACACGTGGGGCGTGAGGTCTCCACAGTACATCGATGTTGTCGCCAGTCGTCGGCGGAAGGTGCACGTGCCCGTCGACCTGGGACCGGACCGCAGCGACGCACGGATGCACGCCAAGACCGTAGGATCCTACGCAGTGCCGTAGGGGACCGCACCGCCACTTCCCAGCAAATTAGGGACACTGTTGCTCCTGGGGTATCGGCGAGGACCATTCGCAACCGTCTCCATGAAGCTGGGCTACGGTCCCACACACCGTTAGGCCGTCTTCCGCTCACGCCCCAACATCGTGCAGCCCGCCTCCAGTGGTGTCACGACAGGCGTGAATGGAGGGACGAATGGAGACGTGTCGTCTTCAGCGGTGAGAGTCGCTTCTGCCTTGGTGCCAATGATGGTCGTATGCGTGTTTGGCGCCGTGCAGGTGAGCGCCACAATCAGGACTGCATACGACCGAGGCACACAGGGCCAACACCCGGCATCATGGTGTGGGGAGCGATCTCCTACACTGGCCGTACACCACTGGTGATCGTCGAGGGGACACTGAATAGTGCACGGTACATCCAAACCGTCATCGAACCCATCGTTCTACCATTCCTAGACCGGCAAGGGAACTTGCTGTTCCAACAGGACAATGCACGTCTGCATGTATCCCGTGCCACCCAACGTGCTCTAGAAGGTGTAAGTCAACTACCCTGGCCAGCAAGATCTCCGGATCTGTCCCCCATTGAGCATGTTTGGGACTGGATGAAGCGTCGTCTCACGCGGTCTGCACGTCCAGCACGAACGCTGGTCCAACTGGGGCGCCAGGTGGAAATGGCATGGCAAGCCGTTCCACAGGATTACATCCAGCATCTCTACGATCGTCTCCATGGGAGAATAGCAGCCTGCATTGCTGCGAAAGGTGGATATACACTGTACTAGTGCCGACATTGTGCATGCTCTGTTGCCTGTGTCTATGTGCCTGTGGTTCTGTCAGTGTGATCATGTGATGTATCTGACCCCAGGAATGTGTCAAAGTTTCCTCTTCCTGGGACAATGAATTCACGGTGTTCTTATTTCAATTTCCAGGAGTGTAATTTCAGTCACCTGTTTATATACACTGTTCCAAAACGTGGAAGAACTGGCTAGCAACAGAGTCTCGTCAGAATTCATCATAGGACCTTCGTCTGAACCATGTCTCGCTGCCGCTTACTTTTCAGGCTGCTGTAGCATCGTGTGACAGCAAAGTCCCACACACGTGTTCTGAAATGTCCAGATCGAACGGCCGATGTAATCCTTCCCACAATGAGTTCTGTATAGCCCAAGCTTCCTAAGCTCCAAATCATCTTTGAAAGTAGACGGAACACATTCTCAATGCTAAAACTCCTTAAAATTCTTCCATTCAAATTCCATGTCAGTGTTTCGTGGCTTACGTCAGCCGTTCGATATGCACAGTTCTGGAGAGTTGCGTGGAACATCGCCGTCACACGAGGCTAGAATAGCCTGGAAAATCGGCGGTAGCGGAAAGTTGTCTCGAAACAAAACCCAACGTTCCTTGGTCCTGCCGAACGGAGTGTTTGGAGATGGTCTTTCAGTGCCATATATTGTTGTTGGCGCCGGTGTTCTACTGAGGGCGGCACAAAAAAAAAAGAAATGGTTCAAATGGCTCTGAGCGCTATGGGACTTAACATCTGAGGTCATCAGTCCCCTAGAACTTAGGATACTTAAACCTAACTAACCTAAGGACATCACCCACACCCATGCGCGAAGCAGGATCCGAACCTGCGACCGCAGCGGTCGCGCGATTCCAGACTGTAGCGCGTAGAACCGCTCGGCCACCCTGGCGGGCAGGGTGGCACCACCAGGCCAGTATTGGAGGGCAGAAACTTTGGCTGGCTGGGCACGCGCCATGTACGGTACGGTATATAGGATGCCGATTTGCAACCTCGATACCAGTTTTCAGTTGGCCCAGCAGCGCCAGTTTTGTCTTGAAGTGGCGGACAGATGGATCGCCGAAAATTATACAGGTTAATTATAGGATCCGCCTGCAAACCCGAATATACTACAAAGAATTATCAGGTCCTGAAAGTCTACAACATACGTTATTTCAGTTAGATCCATGTAATACGTTGCCATCAGAGAAACTAGATGATTTTCATAAAACTATCCAAACGATAGTTAGATTTATTTTCATGCTCAAAAGTATGCTAATGACCTGATTTACGTTCTGCCTGACTTTCATGCACCTTTCTTGGTGGTTATGGTTACCACAAGCGACCAGTAGAAAATATTGTTCTGTTGCGCGTCTGTCCACATGCACATATCAGGACACAGATTATAGATGAGACAGTTCTTATTGCTTGCTTTATTACAATAAGTGATGTTTCAAAAACTTCACATTCGTTAGCATCTGACGCAAATAATATCCGCATTGAAACTTTCTGTCAGATTAAAACTGTGTGCCGGACCAAGACTCGGACTCGGGACCAATGTATTTCGCGCTTAAGTGCTCTACTGGTATTTCCTTCACATAAATCATTCAGCAACCTTTACTCGAAACAAATTTTTTTGTGAATGAGAGACTTCGTAAGAATGTCTTCGTTCCCAAAATTCTTTACTAATTCAAAGTAAATTTACTCTCTAAAAGGTTTGCCAAGCAAATCGTCGTTCATTTGTTGTGTCGCTTTGCGTTAACTAGTGTCACTTAGCAAGTCGGACCTTGAAATTTCATGACGAAAATTTTTCGTACTGGATCTGGGCTCCTGTCCAGCAACAATTTTTTCTATTACCGAAACACGAAAGATGTAGTTTAATTCAAAATGAACAATGTGCATATGTTTAAACTTGAACGCCACGAATGGGCGTTAAATGTCTTCTTTCACCGGCAGCGAGATGTGTACATGTTTGAAACAGAAATAACATGACGAAAATTCCGATGCAGAATGCGAGACGAACCCCGAACATACAGTCACCGGTGACAACACACGACAGGACGTTAACTACTGGATTCTTTTTCACCAGTAGGTCGGAGTGGGATGTTTAAACACGTAATGAACACTTTCGTCTTTGACTGTGAGTTGAAACTGGCACCTCACGTTTGTGTCAATAACGCATGATGAGACATTAAAAATCAAACTGTGTTTTTGTCTAGCAGTTAGGTGTGCATTCTGGAGCTTGAAATGACATGATGAAAATTTTTGTTTCCGGCCAGTACATCAACCCAGCCATGCGCCTTTCATGGACACATGAGGAGTTTGGAATCTTGGGGAAAAAATGAACTGATTGAACGCTACCGTCCCAAAGGCGTCCAATTCCGCGAATGGAAGTATTCGGGTCCAAATCCCAGCCCAGCATTAGTGTTTTGAGCATCTAAAGTTCAATAAAAATATGACGTAAGTGCTCTGTGACCTGACATGATTGTTTTATTAACTAAAATAAAATTTCAACAGTGAAATTCTTGCTGTTGACGACTTTCCCCGACTTCTGCCCATCATGGCCCAAGGTGAACCGACTCGGCTCCAGTCAGTAACGAAGGGCATCACATCTAATGTGGATTTGGAACCACGGTGCAATCAATGTTTTTCGATTGACGTTATCAGAGGTGAAATTGGCCAATTCTTGCCTGTTAATAATGGTCGCCTGAAATGGGAGTCCAACTCAGATCTTACACATACCATAGTGGCATCAGTTCAACAGGCCACCTGATATCAAGTTTTACTGGGTCATGACTACCTGGTAACGGAGGAACCAACATCGGATGAGAGTTCTGATTGTCTGGAGACCGATTACAGCCTGTTAATCAGGCGCTTTTGTGCATGGAAATACCATCATGCACAGAAATATCAGAGTGAAAATATTCGAATGTCCTGATTTGCATTTCAAATGATTTACATCCATCGCACATAATGTACCTTTCTTGCAGCTCTTCTATTCAATCAATACCGCAGAGGCCGTTAGAGATCACTGATTTGAATAACAATCACTCTAGATTTAAAATAACACCAAGCTGAAGTAAATACGATGAACCACTTAACTGGGGATGAGACAGAACTTAACACTTGCAAAACTCAAATTCATTACAATAAGCGAGGTTTCAAAAATATTACTATTCTTACTCGTGTCTGAGACCAAATTACCTGTAACTCTGCCTCACAAATAATTCTCTATGATAATTCCAGCTATTATTAGTACAGAAGTTTTCGTCATAATATTTATAGTCCAAACTCATGCACATTTCGCTACTGTTGAAACAATTCACTATTTAACGTTTGTTCGATGATAGAGAGCAGCCAGCGTTAGGTAGCAGGTTAGAATATCAGTTAGTAAGTTTTAGTTGGAAATCCACATGAATAAATGAAGTAGCTCTTGGTAATATGTTAAAGTACCTTGCCGAAGGACGTCAAACCACCATGATGTGGTAACTTATCATCGTTGTGGTCTGACGAGGAATCCGCCCTGAAAACGAAAAAGAGACCCATGGTATTAAAGACAAAAGGGAGTGTCCTAACAAATTATTCATAATAAAGCACATAAATGATGCGCCGCATCGTTATTATAATTTCTATTACACTGTTATTCACAAATAATACAAAAAATTACTGTCTTTTGCTGATCACAGTAATCGGTCAAAAGTAAAGTGAAGGTCCTGAGAAATCTTGAGGTCTACGGCTTGTCATATACAAACAGTACAAGGGCTACGTTACCACTATATTTCTGTGTAAGATGGGTCTACTTCTGTTTATCTTCCTGTCTCGGCGCCAATGGACCCACGTCATGGAAGCCGAAACAACAATTCAGTGGAGTTAGTGATGTACTGAAGCGTTATGCGTAGCAATTGACATACTGTATCATATTGCTTCAGATAAAATTAGTTATTAGTTACCATTAAGACCAGAGTTCTTAGAATTATCTTAAACGTTTCAGTTCAGATATTTCTGGAACAAAAATAGATACTGAAAAACTACTTTCGTGGGTATGAATCTAAGGCAGGGGCTGATAAAAGTAAATACTACGAGATAGCCAAAAACGTAATCAAACTTTAGTTTCACCACAAACTTGTGTATTTTTTAATAGACACAAAATGTTATGTCTTATGCAATCAGAACATGAAAAATCACATCAATTACATCCCGAGAAATTTCAAAGGGAATTTGACTCTTCAAATAAAGGAAACGTGCCGCTTTTGCGCATCGTCAGAGACAAGCGTTAACCCATGTTGCACGTAATCGCGGTGTTTGCTATACTATCTTACTTTCGCTGTTATCATATGGGCGGAAGACATAATAGGATTTCTGGGCACGAACACTGGTATGTACATAGCGGTTTCCCTCTTGCTCATTTAATTTGTCTACAAACACACTACGGAACAGTTTACGCCGACCCGTTACATTACCGTATGCAACCCCTCGCCTTTGCAGTTCTGTGCTGTAAAGGACTGCAGTCAGCTTTGTATGTGGAAACAACTCACTACGAAGCAGGCTGATGTGTGTAGAGGTTTGTACAGATAGACGGCACTGCGGTACCGTACACTGTAATTGGAATCAATATTGAAAATGTGACATTAACTTACCTGTTCATCCGTTCTAGGCTTTAGGCATACTTTTCACGAATGAAGAAATGCTTGACATGTTATTACTTTACGGAGAAAGTCTCAAAAGGCCCCACGAGGGTCCCGATTAAGGTATCTGACATTCCACGCTCCGATCCGTAGAACGCCAGTTTTCTTTCTCCTGATAACGACGTCCTCTTGAGTAGTCCCCGCCCGGAGATACGAATGGGGGACTATTTTACCTCCGGAATATTTTACCCAAGAGGACGCCATCGTCATTTAACCATACAGTAAAGCTGCATGCCCTAGCGAAAAATTACGGCTGTAGTTTCCCCTTGCTTTCAGCCGTTCGCAGTACCAGCACAGCAAGGCCGTTTTGGTTAGTGTTGCAAGGCCAGATCAGTCAATCATCCAGACTGTTGCCCCTGCAACTACTGAAAAGGCTGCTGCCCCTCTTCAGGAACCACACGTTTGTCTGGCCTCTCAACAGATACCCCTCCGTTGAGGTTGCACCTGCAGTACGGCTATCTGTATCGCTGAGGCACGCAAGCCTCCCCACCAACGGCAAGGTCCATGGTTCATGGACGTAATATTTTGAAACGTTCCTTCAAAGCGGCCTACATAACTGAGAAGCAGTTTAACTCAGCCAACTGTCACCAGGGCTTTAGTGAGAATAAGCTTGTCAAAAGGAACGGGTTGGTATCCAGTCGCACCTTTGTTGATGATTGAAATGAAAAGGTTGCTTGCTTTGAAGCAAGCCTTATCATTGTCATAATTGTTCCCTAGTTTGTTTAACCTTTAAGCATAGGTGCGCATCTTAACCCCGAACCTTTCGACATACAGTTTCCAAATAAAAAAAAAAATTACGTCATCCGTTTGAGTAATTGTCATCAATATCACTTATATGTTTTCATGTGTTGCAGTAGGGCTTTTAATAAGAGAAACTGTGTCCAGGGCGTTGTAAACACTGCTGTTTCAACCGGTAACGGGCAGGATACAGGTGCGGGCCCTTGTAATTATTGCCATATTGTTCTTGTTTTGCTTTCTCTTGCAAAAGCTTATTCGTTTCACAAATTTGTTAATCTGTAAAGAAAACAAATTTATGATTATATATTGTTAAATAAATAGGCTGTGTGAAAAAAGAGTTACATTGGTGGGTCCTCCCTTCCACGTTTTCCTTAATACAAGTAATTTCCACGTCTCAACCATTTCGCTAGTGTACCATGAATATCAGGAATCCGGTAAAAGATCAAATCTTCGACATCGCTGGGGCCGGAAAACTATCCTGCAATAACAGGACCAACGGCGTCTGAAGATGATCGTTCAGCGTGACATAAGTGCAACCCTTCCGCAAACTGCTGCAGATTTCAATGCTGGGTAATCAACAAGTGTCAGCCGCGAACCATTCACTGAAACATCATCGATCTGAGCCTTCGGAGCCAAAGCTCCACTCGTGTATCCTTGATGACTCCACGACACAAAACGTGACGCCTCGCCTGTGCCCGACATTGGACTGTTGATGACTGGAAACATGTTGCCTAGTCGGACGAGTGTCATTTCAAATTGCATCGAGCGGATGGATGTGTACGGATATGGAGACAACCTCATGAATCAGTGAAACCTGTATGTCAGCAGGGGAATGTTCAAGCTGGTGCAGACACTCTAATGCTGTCGGGGGGGGGGGGGTGCACTTGAAGTGATATGGGACCCAGATACGACTCTGACAGGTGACACGAACGTAAGCATCCTGTGTGATCACCTGCATCCATCCATGTCAATTGTGCATTTCGCGGAACTTGGGCAATTCCATCAGGACAATGCGACATCCCACACGTCTAGAATTGCTACAGAGTGGCTCAAGGAACACTCGAGTGGCTCCAGGAACACTCTTATTAGTTTAAACACTTCCGCTGGGCACCAAACTCCCCAGACATGATTATTGAGCATATGTGGGAAACTTTGCAACGTGCTTTTATGAAGAGATCTCCTGCCCCTACCCCGTACTCTTACGAATTTATGGACAGCCCTGCAGGATTCATGATGTCAATTACCTCCAGTACTACTTCAAACACCAGTCAAGTCCATGCGAAATCGTGTTGTGGCACTTCTGCCTGCTCGTGGGGGCCCTACACGATATGAGGCAGGTGTACCAGTTTCTTTGGCTCTTCAGTGTATATTGCCTGTTTATGGGATAATTATCTATCTCACTTTAATTTCATAGTGGGAGATGAAATACCTTGCCTGAAAAACGTTCTTGGCTTACAAGTGCATCTTGACGTGAGAGAACACTCATGGGAAACTTTTCAAGTAACCGCAGTTTTCAAAGTCTTACAGTTTGAGAATTGTTCCTCTGTAGAATTTTCTCTATCGAGAGGGAGCCTTTCAGCGCCATCATCGACAAACATCTGTTAATGTATCTATTGACAATTTCAAGCAACGTATTTCGTGTGCACACTGCTGCAAAACAGTTTACAAACTCTACTACAAACTGCAACTGTTCAGAAGAAGAACCCTTGAGATGTGTTCATGTTAACATTAGAACTTAAAATTTTTAAATGTCATTATGAAAAGAGATGGACGCAATATGTGGAAAGGATGAAAATTTAATACTAATGAACAATCACCACCTTTCTAAATTGCCTATATGAAACTTAAAGCCGTGCTGCTCTTGCCCTGTGTGACATACACCTGCTGACCATCTACCTGTGGCATATGTGGAGAACAGAACCGGATGAATGCATAGTCAGCACGTCGCTTTCCGGCGGGTAACGTCAGATTCAGATTGAAGAGTCTACTTCTCCTCAAAGGAGTTGCTCTGTAGGCAGTCAACAGCTCGTTTGCTCCTGTCTTCGCCATCTCAACGAATAAGAATCTTAAGGTGTTGCTATAACTCTGTCCTGGCACCTCTGCCTGCTTCTCAGCTACGGAGTTAGACTGTAATGTATTTTAAGTAAACAATGCTGAGGACAAGTATAGCATCATATTCTATGCATATTAATTGTTGAAACGATTAGATAACTTACATTTCTACCACCGATATTGAAACACGTATACTATTCGTCTCGACTCGTTTCACTGTTACGTCAGAACAATGTCTTATCCTAAGCGGCATGCACGTAGATATGCTCGTACCGATGGTGCACTATCTTTGGCCTCTCAGGTAGCCGGATGTGTGATAACTCACAGGAGGTACTGTAATTTGCGGCGGTAAATCAGAAGTTTGCCGCGAGAATTACACTGCTTTACAAGCAAAGTGAAGCACTCAGAAGACATGGTCGCACGTCAGTGTAACTCCGTACACGTACACACCATCGGCGGTTATGTAAATGACTTAGAGTTGCAATTCTCTGTGACAGGTAAAACAACCACCAAAATGCATTATTTTTGCTCGTGTTTCATGCTGTTACCAAGCTTGGTAGGGTATGTAAAGGGCGTGAACAATGTCAGATGTTTAGTGGCCACTGTGAATGGCACAGATGCGACGTGCTTGCGTGGGACAGTGTCACCTACACTAAGTTTCAGACTGTCTCGTTGTGGGTCTCCATTGGACCTCATGGTCGAATTGTGCAATGCCCAGATTTTTTTCATCCTTCGGATGTGTCAGTCGCCCTTTGTTGGACTACAAGGGAACGTGAGGACAGACAATCATTGTCATGGTTCCGGTCGACCACGTCTGATCATCACAATGAAGGTTCATCGTATTGTGAACCAAGCACATCGTAACCTCTTCCCTCTTCGTGTGTGCGCCTGCCGTTCGAGAACGAGTAACGTACTCCGTGCAGCATTCTGTGTGAAACCGCACCATTAGAAGGAAAACCAGCAGCAGCTAGATTAGGGCATTGAAGTCCCATGCAGAAGCTGCCTTTATCACCACATCACAAGTGGCTGCGTTTGCAGTGACGCCGTGACTGGAAAGCATGAAGTGTTGGTGAATGTCATCACACTGTGTTCAGCTAGGAAGCACGGTTCTGTACAGCCCCGAATGACCATCGTCGCTGAGTTAGCGGCGACCTGGAGAAGGTCACGTTGTTCTCATGTTGCTGAGAGGCGCAATGGTTTTACTGCTGGTGTCATGGTGTGGGAACCATCGACATGGCCAGATCACAGTGTTTAGTTACTGAGAGAACTCTGACGGTCAACTATATGTCACAAACATTCTGAAACCTCGAGTGTTACCTCTCAGGTGACAGTATCGTGCTGCTATTTTTCAACAGGACATTGCTTGGACACACATGGCACAACTCTGTGAGCTGTCTGCATGATGCCGTGGTATTCCTGCGGGCAGAGATATCCCCAGTACTGACCCCAATAGAACATGCGTGGGACTAGCTCGAACTCCAACTCTGTCCCATTGCGAATATCCAGGATATCAAGGACAAGCTACAAAACTGTGGGCCAGATTGCCTCAGGAGAGGATTCAACTTTACGACACCCTTCCCAAACGAATGAGTGCATGCATCCAGGCCAGAGGCGGTCATATTGATAAGTAGGCACATATTGCCAAATTTTTGTACGTTTGACTCGATTTTGTAATCAATGAAACAACATCCCATACCCTCTCAGACCGGAATGTTTCACTTAGTTTTCTCCTCCCCTTCTGATTGTTTTCCCTTTACTGTCAGGCTGTATACGCTGAACTGTGGCATGTTATGAGCGCAGTTACTCTTGTGTCTGTCGTGATTCTGGTTGAGCACATGTCGTCAGTTGGGGTATACTTACAAGTGCATGGAATCATGGCGTGCCCTGTAGCAGAGCATGATCGTATTTCAACACGTTTTTACATGAGGATAATAGGAAGATCCGAAAACATGGGTGTATTGATACCAATTTTGCTAATAACTTGTTCTATTAGAAACAACATCCCCTTCATATTTAGTTGTTGGGAACCTGCTGGTGGGATTGCTACATGTGTTGGGATTAAGCAAAGCATTGTAAATATAATCGCTTGTATTCATGTACGACAACTTCCTTTTCCGTTATTGCAATTAGAGCAGCAAATACTTTATCTTTTGCTTGGCTTTCCGACTTTAAACGGAGCTTGGTTCTCTGTGGATAGGTCTGAGACGTGTGCACACAATGGTCAGAATTGCTATCCATGGTCATACTGGGCAATCAACTCCTCTTTCAGTAATGCTATCCATGATCGTCTGAACCCTTCTCTCAATCAGTAACAGGTCATTTCGATTCTTGTATGTACTTAGTTCTTGTACGGAATTACTTTATGCGTCCTGTAAAGTGATTTCTTTCTTTTGTACTTGGTTTGCAATCTGAAGCCGATTTCTGACCTTTTGTTTAAATTTGCTTGTTCTGTAAAGGATACTGTTTCTACCAGAAAAAGTTTTTAGCAAACCTGGTGTCAATACACCCGTGTTTCCGAATCTTCCTTTGAGCTTCATGCAAAGACAAGTTAAAATACAATCATGGTTTGCTACAGGTCACACTACGGTACCGTGCGCTGTTTACCTACAACGCAACTCACAACAGTCAGGATCATTCCCCAACGCTATTAGTATTATCATACAGTACGCGTCTTACAGTATATTTGGGTAATTAATAATACAGGACACTGTTGGTGTTGGCAAATGCCTCAGCGCAGTCAGAACTCTCTACACACCAGCTCTCGCAAAATGCTCAAATAAAAGTCCGTTTTGGTTTTTTATTCAACCTTTAGTGATTATATTTACCTGGTGTTCAGAGTTGTAACAAACATGAGCGTGGTACGGACGATTTCCTTTAACACACCCGCCCTTACACCAAGAGTTCGTAATCTGTGCTCTTCCCAGTTCACTTTTTTCTGAGAACTAAGTAACCATAATCACGTTCAGTTATAGCCTTCTGGCGCTCAATTGGGAGGTTCAAATTTGTGCAGGAATTCAAGCATGCAACATAAGAATCAGACAAGAAAAGAAGAAGATCGGTCGTCATCAAGTCACTTATAACGAAGGTAGTCACAGATGTATTAGGAATAAAGAAGTTAGATTCTAGGAAGCGTTGGATGAACCAGTACTGGAATTCATTGCCAAAAGGAACAGACGAAAATTAAAAGATTTGATGAATATAAAGCAGTTGAAAACAACATAATAATGTTCCGTTTAGTGAAAGGGAAGTACCAGCGAAAAATTAGCAACAGAAGACGATTTAAAAAATTGGAAACTGGATGAAGCTTAACTCGAAATTAGAGAGAACCAAGATTAACATAGTGAGAGATAATATCTGCAAGCTGCTATTTTACATAGAAGATGTAATTGACAGATATAAAGGTATATTAAAGACCTGCACAACGGTGCAGAAATTGGAAGTTTAGTTAAGTATAGTGAACAGGAAAACTAGGTGATGAAAAGAGCAAGGGATCATTAATGACAACAGCACAGAAGAGTTTTTCCCTGCACTAAATAGGTCAAAATAAACTAGAGCAACGGGTATAGAAGACATTCTTGATTAGGTCCTACAAAATAGAGGTCCTACAAAACAGTACTGACAGCATCAAAAGTAAACTTTACTATCGTACTTAAATGGAGATGAGGAGGACTGCTGAAGATGGAGGCAGTGCTACCAGGGACAAGCCGTAGCCTCTTGAAAGAAGTAGAAGATACCCAAGTGTCTGTTTTCCATTCTGTTTGTGAATGTTGTCGCCAGGTAAACAGATACTTCCTGAAGTAGGCTTGCCAGAGAAACAATTTGAGTAACTTCAAGTATTTCAAATTTTGGTTCAGTTCTTAAGATGCCGAAGATGACAGTTTTCTTTCGATAATGGCTAGATTGTAAAGGGAAATGGGTCCAATTATAAATAAATTCTTGTGTATGGCGTATTATTATGTGATATGTTTGAAGCTGTGCATTCAACATGTTCGTAGTGGTCTCTGCTAGCTAATCGACAAACAAAGTATATTACAACTATATATGGTCAAATACATCAACCTAATAGTTCCTTATGGTGTTCAGTTCCTTACTTTCCTTAGTTCCAGAAACACGTTACACGATTTAACTTACGCGTTTTGTTCAGTAAAAACATGTTCCGTGCTCCATGTGTATATCTACTGTAGGCGATCACACAGATAACAGGGGTCACAAAACCGACATATTCGTCACGAAAGAACAGCACCTATATAGATGTTTTATACAAATCCCATTTATCTGAGATGCACATTTTTCAATCCAGGACATATTTAGATCTCTCTGTATCGGCTTCATATATACGTAGTTGCATGAGTGGCCTCCAGAAGCTCATGTAAGTACAATACAGTACTCTGGTGTAAAGTTATGACACAGAAATGACAGGCTGCTGTTGCAATTTGTCCTCTGATGTGAGGGTCTGAGAGAGACATGACGGGATGCTGACGAAACTACTTGCACATAGCTCAGAGAGATCAAAACACGTCCTGTATTGAACAATGTACAACAGACTGAAGAATAAGAGAATCATTTCAAATTACTCTTTGTGCTAAATTGATTCGTTAAGTGGCCAACCAGTCTCATAAAAATAAATTAATTTAATTGCAGATAGCGATCTGCATAGTAATGTAATGAAGGTCTAACAAAAAATGAAATTGAATGATCTCATGGCATTGTTAGCCGGGAGGCCCCATCTGGGGAAGTTCGGCCGCTGGGTTGCAAGTCTCCTTCCAGTAGACGCAACATTGGGCGGGTTGTTTGTCGGTAATGACGATGAAAGGGTAATGAGGACAACACAACACCGAGTCCAACAGCGGAGAAAATCTGCTGGGCCCGCTGCACGGTAGACAAACACGTTACCACTCAGCTGAGTAGACAGGCTGAGGTCCAAAACAACATATCCCTCTAAAGAGTGAGACTATAGTCATATATGTTCTTCAATAATTATTTTATTAAAACATATATGCATTTTACTCATAAAAAATCTACTGATGACAGGAAGGTGGTGAAATATGTCAGACGCCGTCGGCTTGAGAGTCAAATTTGTCGGTGTTTACACAATAACCGATATCGGGCGGCTTGCCTTTCAGTTTTTGCACTTCTCTTCTATACTTCTGCGAAATGTTTCAACACCAACATTAACACACGTTCTGTCACTGCCCTTTTCTTTTCAAGAGTTACCAAATGTCATAAAAATAGTATATCCTTCCACAAGAAAAATAGACTTGTTTCAATACCTCACTTCCTGCAAGAAATAAGAACCCCACTATCTCCTATCATTTACCAAAATCCTTGTTTTCTTCTCTTGAGCAATTCACGAAATCAAAATGGTGCAACATTTAAGTGGTTCATCGTGTATTAGCATACATTTTCTACTGTTGCGCGTTGCCAACTAGGAGTAAAGAAACGGTGCTCCAGCGAACACTATTCATGCTTTGCAAACTAGAATGGAGGGGAATTTCACAGAACCAAATCCATGATCTCCCTGACATCAGTCGAACAAGTTCACAGATTCTGATTGGCAACTTGGCTGCTTCACAACATACTGAATTCTTTACATCATGTATTACTTACTGTTCTGAAACCCCTATACTTTGATCTCATATACCTCATCAGTGACCATTTCTGTTTAGCTACAAGAATCCTTCTTGATGTTGAAATTTCTACAAATATGAATGCAATTAGACATAGCACGGTTCGATCTGAGGCAGAGCCCTATAATACAATGCAGCAGGCAGGCGTGGGCATGGTGACGTACCAGGGCGTGTGGCAAGCGTGCGTGAGCGTCATGTATCGGACGCCCAGAGTGTAGAGGACCCGCAGCACAGCCAGGCTGCTGCCGATGCTGTGGCCGCCCTCCACGCCGATCAGGCTGGCGATCCGGCGCCCCGCGTGCGCCGACACGATCTCTGCAACAGTAGTCGGCCGACGTCTCAGGCAGCTGGCCCGACACATCACGTGCATTGTGCAGCCCGGGACATCTACAGACATGTCTTCGTTGGCCATCGGGGCTCAATTCGAAGCGGGTCTCATCACTAAAAACAATTCTACTCCTGTCGATGAGATTCCAGAGCGAAGATATGTCTAGAGATGCCCTGGACAGCGGTCGGATATCAACCTGACAGTAGCCCGCCATACAGCCTGGCAACCAAGAGTGATGATCTGGGATGCCATTTCTTTTAACAGCAGTACCGCTTTGATTGTCATCCATGGCACCCTTACAGCAGAGTGGTACGTCGACGATATTCTACGCCCTACTCTGTTGCTCTTCATGGCAAGCCATCCTGGGCTTACATTTCAGCAACGCAACGTCTGCCTGTACAAGGCGAGAATTTCTACTGCTTGTTTTTTGCCTGCCAAACCATACATTCGCTAGCACGGCCTCCTGATCTCTCCCCAATTGAGAACGTTTGAAGCATTATAGGTAGGGCCCTCCAACCATCTTCAGATTTCGACGATCCAAAGAGCCAGTTGGATTTAATTTGGCACGATATCCCTCAGAAGGATATTTAACAACTCTGTCATCAATGTCAAGCTGAATAACTGCTTACCTAAGGGCCAGAGGTGGACCAACACATTATTGGCTTCCTAAATTTGTTAAGATCTTTCTCTTGAACGAATCAAAATTTTTTTTTCCGAAACTCTAATAATATGTTTGTATGTACATGTACATTACATCTAACGATTTGCGTCCTTCGGATAATACCTTTGTGGTGCTTTGTGTTTTTTTTTATTCACATAATTCCTTCATGGTGCTTCGTTCTTTTCTTCAGTTTTCTGACTGGTTTGATGCAGCTCACCATGAATTCCTCTCCTGTATCAGACTCTTCATCTCAAAGTAGCACTAGCAATATACATTCTCAATTATTTTCTGCATGTATTCCAATCTTTGTCTTCCACTACAGAGTTTTATCCTCTACAGATCCCATTAGTACCATGTAAATTATTATGTGACATCTTAACAGACGTCCTACCATCCTGTCCCTTCTTCTTGGAAGTGTTTTCCGTATATTCTTTTCCTCACCGTTTCTGCAGAAAACCTCTTCATTCTTTACCTTACCAGCCCACCTAATTTTCAATATTCTTCTGTAGCAGCACCCTTCGAATGCTTCGATTCTCTTCTGTTCCAGTTTTTCCACTCTCCACGTTTCACTAAAGTACAATGCTGTGCTCCACACGCACATTCTCCTAAATTTCTTCCTCATTTCACTACCGACTCACAAAAATTCGTTTAAAGACTGGCTCACCAATCACATTGGCAAATTTCGTTCGAAGCTATAAATAATTTGCCATTGAATATTGGAACAAGTACATAGCTTATTACTCTACAGACAATTAAAAAGCAGCATTTACATTTGCTTATAAGTATAAATAATAAAATAGGAATTCGTATTTGTTGAAAATGTGTTTTACCTTGAATGCTACGCCACAAAACCTGAAATGTGAAATAAAAGCACCACATGTTTCACATTCTACTTGCTGCTATCACCAGTAGATGGCTGTACTGTAGAAAATTAGTCGCTACTGACACCAGCAAATGGCTGCACTGTAAAATCGGGAAGTTTTCGATCTCTGTATCACGATTTCTTACTACCACTCTTCGATTCCTTCACAGTTAAAAAATGTAGCAGAGTGGTGAATTATTTACCACATCAAATACGTTGGAAAAACTCTGAAACGTTTGTGAAAAACGTCAGCAATGCTACAACTGCGATGATTACATTGAATTTTGAGATTAATACACGGAAAGACGCTGTAAGACTCAAATCAATTAATGTGATGTCACGATATTGCAAAACTATATCTACAATGTAAAATAATACGTGATTTAATGACCACTTATACACATATTTGCCAAATTAGTGGCCAGATTTCTAAAGTATGCACCCAATGATAGTATTGTCCGCCCCAGTAGCTGCGTGGTCAGCGTGACGGATTGCCGTCCTCTGGGCCCGGGTTCGATTCCCGGCTGGGTCGGAGATTTTCTCCGCTCAGGGACTGGGTGTTGTGTTGTGTTCATCATCATTTCATCCCCATCCGGCGTGCAGGTCGCCCAATGTGGCGCCGAATGTAATAAGACCTGCGATATGGCGGCCGGACCTGCCCCGCGAGGGGCCTCCCGGCCAATGACGCCAAACGCTCATTTCCAATGATAGTATTAAAGGTCTAATAACAATTTAAATTTTAGAAGTTAGGCGTAATAATTCGATGACATAAAAGTAATCTTACCAGGCTTATCACTGCAGAAATATGAGCTAGCTAAAAATACTACACTAATCAGGCAAATAGACAGAATGAATATAACTTATTAGGCCAACTTTTGATGTAAGTCACAACGTAACCTCAACATACATATTCACAGATTTAAATTGTTCTAAAGTACCTTTTCAGGAGGGTGAGAAGCGGCTGCACTGTAGAAAATGAGTCTTTATTAACACAGAAAAGGGCTGCACTTTAAAATCGAGTAATGTTCGATTTTTGTAACACGATTTCATACTATCACTCTTCGATTCCTTCCCACTTAAAATTCGTAGCCGAGTGGCAGTATGTAACTCACTAAGAAAATATAGTCTCTAATATTGACTGAAAATTACTACTGTTGTTACAAATGACACAGGCCTACAGGATGCTATGTAAACAAGAGGAGTTTGGAATCATACGGGTCTCAAAAGCATGAGAGCCTGTATTTGTCCTATATTATTTGCTCACAATATTCCAAAAATACGTCAGAAACTTGAAAATTTCGACGTTCGCATTGAAATGATATCTAAATATGCAAAGTGTATTCAGTCTGTGCAGCTGCCTTTCTGGAAACTACGGTTCACGAAAATAAAACCAGTAACCGACCACATCACCACAAACACGCAAGCAACTCAAATGTCTTATTAGGGAAGGAAGGCATAAGGTACTTTTATCACCAAATATCATTCAAACTCAAGAAGAACTTTGACTACCTGTAAAAACACGGCCAAAGATGGAATCAATGAGAGATGTGACATTTCCAAAGACAGTATCAGAGACAATGTCTCGGAAAAGAAATGAAACTTCGTACCATATACTGTGAAACATGTTATACTTTGGAACCAGAAATTGAATATTGTCACATCTAAATTGTCTTTGTAACATATGAAAATTCATGTTAATCATAAATAAGCAAAACCGCTAGACAATTCAATTTCATGTACCTTGCAAGCATAACGAACCATTAAACTACACCTAATATAGAATGCAAGACGTCGTATGACCGCCCTCCCATAGCTATAAATGCTACAAAAATGCCACAACACATATTAAAGTGATGCTGTTGTCCCTAACTTACCGATATATAGATGCAGACGTCGAAGTTGTTGAGTTCTAAAATACAGTGAGTCACAACAGGAAATGACGTTACACACTGTACCAACCCATGATACTACCTCAGCTGAAATATACTCTTAGTATCAAGCCCTCAGCTACATTTTTCATGTTACGACTTCCAATAAGCGAAGCTTAAACAAAATAGCTGTAAATATTATGAGATTTGCTAACTCAACATATCTGTGTGACAACATGACAGTGCCGGTTTGGAGAGACAAAGATATCGACGTTGCAACGCATGGAATACACGGAAAACAGAAATGAATTAACGTGATTACAACAGCAATAACACTGAGGAATTACTAATAAATGCCGAAGTGATGTAATTTAATTCCATAACAGAGTACTTGAAAAGAGAGATGTAAGTCAATGCGTAAGAGGGTCAAACACACGATCCATTATGTAGTGGTCTCCAGCCTAGTAACACCATTTTCTTTAGCCAAGGAAGGTGTAAAATGTTTACTGTAGTATGCATAATTTACAAAATCTCTACGGCGGTTGCCAATGGCTTTGCGCACGCCTGGGTTTGTCATCTGACATGTATGATATATTACGCAAGTTTTATGGTATTTTTTTCAATTTCAACACTTTATTGACAGGAAACCTTACTAAATTTTATTAAGCGTTTATTAACGATACTGTCAACAGTTGTAATACTTATTTTAGGAGACTAATTTCAAACCTTACAAGTTCATTTCCAAACCTGGCCTACTGGGTTTGCACTCACAGTGCCTGATCGTAATAATAAACATCAAAGAGGCGACACATGCCTTATAAAATGTTTGCAGAATGATTGTCACAATCCACACGTGCCTCTTAGCAAGTGAAAATCAGTTATTGACAGAATCGTTAATAAGCCTTTCATGAAGTTTTAGTCTATGTTAAACAGTGAACCCTAACCATCTTATCTTGTAGTATAACCCTAACTGTCGCTGTACTGGCGAGCTGTCACCTCCAAGTCAATATTGGCTCCATCTAGGAAAAGCTTTGTAGACCTATCATTAACGTAGACTTATAGAGTAGTTTCATGTGGCAAAATAGTAAGTAAATCCCACAAGTGCTATGCATGAATTAATGATGTCGCAGCATGTTCGGCAAAAAGATGGTTGTGAATAATAACATTTTTTTTTTTTTTTTTTTTTTGGTAGGGTTTAAGGGCGCTCAACTGCTGAGGTCATTAGCGCCCAGTCACTGGTGTTAGAGCACAAGGAACCTGCTAAAACTCAAGGGGATGGGGGGACATCAAAAGGACCTGACAAAGATGCAGATGAAATAAGTAAAAAGGTTAAATGTCTGGTCAAGCCAGTTAAAGTTATAAAACGCAGAAGACGAGCAGCTGCTCGAGCGTCATCAGCTAAAACATCCGGTAAGGTAGATGGCAGGGACAGAACAACACGAAATTGACTAAAACGGGGACACGACAATAAAACATGGCGCACCGTTAATGCCTGACCACAAGGGCACTGCGGGGCTGGGTCACCAGAGAGCAGGTAGCGGTGGCTAAACCGGCAATGCCCAATCCGCAACCTGGTCAGAAGGACCTCCTCGCGCCGAGATGGTCGGGAGGAAGTTGTCCAAGCAGTTGGGAGCGGTTTTACTGCCCGGAGCTTGTTTCCTTGGAGGGATGACCAAGCATCCCACCACAAGGACACAAGCCTCTTACATACATCCCCACACACGTCAGATGACGGGACACAATGGGAGGCTGGCCGAGGCTGGAGGACTGCAGCCTTGGCTGCAGCATCCGCAGCCTCATTCCCAGGCACTCCTACATGTCCGGGGACCCACAGAAAGCTGACAGAACCGCCATTATCAGCGAAACAATGGAGGGACTGCTGTATTCGTTGAATCAAGGGATGGACCGGATAGGGAGCCCCAAGGCTCTGAAGAGCACTGAGTGAGTCAGTGCAGAGGACATACGATGAATGGCGGTGGCGGCGGGCATACTGAATGGCCTGATGGAGAGCAAAAAGCTCGGCCGTAAAGCTGGAACATTGGTCAAGGAGCCGGTATTTAAAGGTGGCGGTCCCGACGACAAAGGCACAGCCGACACCATCGTCAGTTTTGGAGCCATCGGTGTAAATAAAGGTGTGACCAGCAAGTCGAGCACGAAGTTCGACAAACCGTGAGCAATACACTGCAGCCGGAGTACCCTCCTTCGGGAGTGAGCTGAGGTCGAGATAAATACGAACCGGAGCCTGGAGCCAAGGTGGTGTCGGGCTCTCACCCTCTCTGAAGGTGGTAGGGAGGGCAAAATCCAATTGTCGAAGCAGGCGACGGAAGCGGACTCCGGGGGGCAGCAGGGCAGACACATATAACCCGTACTGACGGTCGAGAGAATCAGCGAAGAAGGACTTGTAAGAGGGGTGTTCGGGCATAGACAACAGCCGGCAGGCATACCGACACAGCAGTATGTCGCGCCGGTAGGTCAACAGTAACTCGGCAGCTTCAGCGTAAAGACTCTCGACAGGACTAGTGTAGAAGGCTCCGGTCGCAAGACGTATCCCCCGATGGTGGATGGAGTTGAGCCGGCGTAAGAGGGATGGCCGAGCGGACGAGTAGACGAAGCTCCCATAATCCAGCTTCGATCGGACTATGGACCGATACAAGCGAAGCAGGACAGTGCGATCCGCTCCCCAAGATGAACCGCTAAGAACTCTGAGGACATTAAGGGAACGTGTACAACGGGCCGCCAAATAAGAGACATGTGGAGACCAACACAGTTTCCGGTCCAACGTGAGCCCTAGAAACTTAGTTGTGTCCACGAATGGGAGAACAACGGGACCGAGATGTAAGGATGGCGGAAGGAACGCTTTATATCGCCAAAAGTTGATACAAACCGTCTTCTCTTCAGAGAACCGGAAGCCATTTGCCACGCTCCATGAGTAGAGGCTGTCTAGACAACGCTGGAGGCAGCGCTCCAGGAGGCATGTTCTCTGGGCACTGCAGTAGATCGCGAAGTCATCGACAAAGAGAGAGCCTGAGACATTAGGTGGAATGCAATCCATAATTGGATTGATCGCGATGGCAAAAAGGGCTACGCTCAAGACGGAGCCCTGAGGCACTCCGTTCCCCTGGAGGAAGACGTCGGACAATACGGAACCCACACGTACCCTAAACTTTCGATCCGTTAAAAAGGAATCAATAAAAAGGGGCAGACGACCGCGTAGGCCCCACTTGTGCATAGTGCGGAGGATACCTCCTCTCCAACAGGTATCATAAGCCTTCTCCAAGTCGAAGAACACGGCTACCGTTTGGCGCCTTCGCAAAAAGTTGTTCATGATGAATGTCGACAAGGTCACAAGGTGGTCAACAGCGGAGCGGCGGCGACGAAAGCCGCATTGGACATTAGTAAGTAGTCGTCGAGATTCAAGAATCCAAACTAACCGAGCATTAACCATGCGCTCCATCACCTTACAGACACAGCTTGTAAGAGAAATGGGGCGGTAACTAGAAGGAAGGTGTCTATCCTTCCCGGGTTTGGGTATAGGAACAACAACGGCGTCACGCAACGCATGGGGACCTGACCTTCGGTCCAGACGCGATTGTAGGTACGAAGAAGGAAGCTTTTGCCCGCCGGAGAAAGGTGGGCCAGCATCTGAACGTGAATGGCATCTGGCCCCGGAGCAGAGGACCGGGACAGTGCAAGCGCACGTTCGAGTTCCCGCATAGTAAAGGGGGCATTGTAAGTCTCCAGATTCAGCGAGTGGAAGGAAGGTCGCCGAGCCTCGTCTGCCTCTTTCCTGGGAAGGAAGGCAGGATGGTAATGGGCGGAGCTTGAAACCTCCGCGAAAAAGCGGCCAAAGGCGTTGGAGACAGCCACAGGATCAACAAGGACCTCATTACCTGAGGTCAGGCCAGGTACTGAGGAGTGGGCCTTAATGCCCGACAGCCGGCGCAGGCTACCCCAAACAACGGAAGAGGGAGTAAAACTGGTAAAGGAGCTCGTGAAAGAGGCCCAGCAAGCTTTTTTGCTGTCTTTGATGACTCTACGGCATCGCGCTCGGAGTCGTTTGTATTCAATACAATTCGCCAACGTAGGATGGCGGCGAAAGGTGCGTAAAGCACGTCGTCGAGCACGGATAGCGTCCCTACAAGCCTCGTTCCACCAGGGGACGGAAACGCGACGTGAAGAAGAAGTAGTACGAGGTATGGAACGTTCGGCAGCATTGATAATAACAGCCGTGAGGTATTCGACCTGACTGTCACAACTGGAAAAATCGCGGTCCGGAAAGGTCGCCAGGGAGGAGTAAAGTCCCCAGTCAGCTTTCAGTATGTTCCAGCGCGAAGGACGTGGGGATGGGGTGTGGTGCAGGAGACGAACGACACAGGGGAAGTGGTCGCTCGAATAGGTGTCAGAAAGGACATACCACTCGAACCGACGGGCAAGAGTGGTAGAACAGATCGAGAGGTCCAAGTGGGAGTAGGTATGAGTAGAGTCCGAGAGGAAAGTCGGGGCGCCGGTATTGAGGCAGACAAGATTGAGATGGTTGAAGACATCCGCCAAGAGTGAGCCTCTTTGACAGGATGCAGGAGAGCCCCAAAGGGGATGATGGGCATTAAAGTCGCCAAACAATAAGAACGGCGGGGGAAGCTGATCGATCAGGTGCATCATGTCAGCCCGACTAACAGCAGATGACGGTGGAGTGTAGACGGTACAAACGGAAAAAGTAAAAGCAGAAAGAGTAATGCGGATAGCTATTGCTTGGAGTGGGGTGGTCAATGGGATGGGATGGTAATATACATCGTCCCGAACGAGCAACATGACCCCACCATGAGCTGGGATACCGTCCACAGGGGCGAGGTCATACCGCTCCGAGGTATAGTGGGAAAAGGCAATACGGTCAGTCGGGCGCAACTTGGTTTCCTGGAGACCAAGGACGAGCGGACAGTGCAGGCGGAGGAGCAGTTGTAATTCCTCCCGATTAGATCGAATACCCCTTATGTTCCAATGAAACAACGCCATTGCTAGTCAAAAAGTTGGGGGAACGAGACGGGGAAGAGCTGGTCACCTCGATGGCCGCGGAGGGCCAGGTTGCGAGGCAACAACGCTACAACTGACGGCAGGCGGATCCGGTTCCATCGACTCGTCGCCAGCTGCGGCCGATGTCCCTGATTGTGTAGGAGGGGCCGCATCATTTGCCGACAAAAGGCCGGCGGAACGCCTGGCAGCAGAGCGTCCCGGCGAAACTGAGGACGGCCGGGAGCAGCGACTCACGGACGAAGCGTCAGATGAAACGGGCCGGGGTGGAGAGGGGGATAGAGATTTCTTCTTGGAGGCCTTCTTGGAAGGCCGAGGAGGCACAGGGATGGTGGGCTGGACCCGATGAAGGTCCTCACGCGCGGGGTCCGTTTTGGAACGCCGGACCTCGGAAGCTGGGGTCCGGAACGTTTCCCCGATGGACGCCTGAGAAGAGGATCGCTTCTCAGGTGGCGTGGGGGGAGGAGGAGGAGGAAGGGTGGCCCCTGGGGCAGGGGGGGTGGGGGCCGCGGGGGAGGAGGATTTGGAAGGGAGGGATTTGGGAGGCGGAGGCAGAGCCCCCTGACGGGCAGAGGAGGCGGAGGGGGGACAGGAGAGAGGTGAGGATACAGCGGAAGGAGTGGACACAACTGAGGCAAACGAAGTGGCCAGTGACACGGGATGAAGGCGGTCATACTTCTTCCTGGCCTCAGAATAAGAGAGCCGATCCAAAGTTTTGAGTTCCTGTATCTTTTTCTCCTTCTGATAGGCGGGGCAGTCCGGGGACCTAGGCGAGTGGACGCCAGGACAATTAGGGCACCGAGGTGGTGGGGTGCAAGTATGTTCCTCACTAAGAGGACGTCCACAGTCGCCACAAAGGGGCTCAGCCTCACACCGGGACGACATGTGCCCAAAGCGCAAACACCTAAAACAGCGCATAGGAGGCGGGACGTAAGGTCGCACGTCGCACCGGTAGCACATCACCTTTACCTTCTCCGGGAGAACGTCCCCCTCGAAGGCGAGGATAAAGGCCCCGGTGTCGATGCGACGGTCCTTGGGGCCGCCCTGGACTCGCCGGACGAAATGCACGCCGCGGCGCTCCAGGTTGGCCCTGAGCTCCTCATCAGATTGTAGCAGGAGGTCACGATGAAAAATGACCCCCTGCGTCCTATTGAGTGCCAGATGTGGGACAATGGAGACTGGGATGTCCCCTAGGCGGTCGCACGCCTGGAGTGCCGCCGATTGTGTGGCAGAGGTGGTCTTGATAAGAACGGACCCCGATCGCATCTTGCTGAGAGCCTCGATTTCCCCGAAGACGTCCTCAATGTGTTGAACAAAGAACATGGGCTTGGAGGTGGCGAACGTCCCCCCATCTGTTCGAGAACAGACCAAATAGCGGGGGAAGTACTTCGCCCCAAGCCGGCGGGCCTGTCCCTCCTCCCATGGAGTGGCCAAGGGGGAAAGGGCAGGAGAACCAGAACTAGAAACGGTACCTTTCCTTTTGGAAGACTCGGCCGCAGAGCGACCTGATACATGTTGACGTCCGCCCCGATACCACCCACTCCGACCAGGGGCTCTCCCCACGGGCGCCACCCAGCCGCAGCAAGGGCCACCTGGCAGGATGACCATTGCCGGGAGTCCTGATGCCCCAAGGAGACGGGCATCTACTCCTTGGCCAACGTGGGGAGGGTGCAGCTCAGGTATCGGCAGTACGATCCCTGTGTTGTCAGGGGGCTACAACCTAGAGGGTACATGACGACCCCACCACAACGGGCTGGCTACCGTGCTGGATTTCTGGTGCCATGGAAAGTCCATCATGATCGCTGGTGCAGATGGAGAGGCACTATGGGCGTAACGTGGACAACCCATCAGGCGTTTAGGCCCAATTTGAGGAATAATGGGTATGGTGACAACGCCGGTGCAATGCTGAGTGCCAAGGTCTTAGTGCACTTAGGACCAGTGGTACACCATGTAAGGTGTCCTTCCCCAAAAGGCTCGTACTTCTGTAGAATTTTGAAAAATGGAGGTCAAACCCCAAGGGGGACCATCACATTAAGGCCAAAACATTTGAGACTCCTTTTAGTCGCCTCTTACGACAGGCAGGAATACCGCGGGCCTATTCTAATCCCCGGACCCGCAGGGGGGTGAATAATAACATAATGGGATAATGGTATATTCAACGATTTGTGTGTGACAGAATACCAAATCGCGAAGGACGGTTATGACGCTGACGTTATTGTGGCGAACACTGCTTCACCCACCGTTTTAATATAGAACTTCTGTCGGAATCTCTTATTATAGCCGTATGAAGAGATAGTTAATGGACCACCTCTACGCCAGTAGATAAACAGCGGAAACGTTCTTAAACACCATACAGCGACTGCTCTTTAAGTTATTCGTTAGTTGGCACCACATGGAAACAACTGGCACAGAACAGAGTGGAGCATATCATAAATACTGTTACATGGCGTTTAATACACTGAAGCCTGTTGTGAACGTGTATCTACATCCTGCTACGCTTCTTACATTGCTCTGGGCGTGTGTATGCGCCCTGAGACGCCGATCTCTCATTGCTGTGCATGTGTTACTTCCATACCTTCGGTGAATGAAAACTTTTCGATTATTTATCACACAAAAAGAAAATGGCTTTGAGCACTATGGGACTTAACTTCTGAGGTCATCAGTCACCTAGAATTTAGAACTACTTAAACCTAACTAACCTAAGGACATCACACACATCCATGCCCGAGGCAGGATTCGAAGCTGCAACCATAGCTGTCGCGCGGTTCCCGACTGTAGAGCCTAGAACCGATCAGCCACTCCAGCCGGCGTATCACACAAAACTCATGCCTCATTGCGCGCTAAAATTTGGAGAAAGCCGCGCTTCGATATCTTGACTCGTTTATGAGATATGATGATTGATATGACCACATGATTCCCGAAGCGTAAGAACGTGAATGAGCGCGAATATAAAACCCATTAACTCGAGAACAAAATGAGATATCGTTCTGTTCTAAATTTTAAATAAAATTTCGATAACTTAGCTACTTTTCAATTACAGTAATGAATGAACTAAAATCAACTACATGCAAGGTTTACGCAACGCGTTTTTATCCCTGCAAAATCTTTAAAATTTCGTGCAATGTTTCATTGAATGCTGTGCAGCGCAATAAATATTCAGTCCATATCAGATGAAGATATGAGACCGCAACATGCGCAGGATCAAATTTTTTACCTAGTTCGAAAACCCGGTTGAAAAATATTTCGTATCGACCGGAACACTGCCTCTCAGCACAGACCTGTCGCGCAGCATAGCCATAACAAAAGCCGCGCTCAGCACGGATGTAGAGAGCACATCTGTAGCAGCGACCCCCGTCGCCTGACGCAAGAAACCGACCACGCGCACACACAATGGCGCAATTGAGCTAGGAGTTTACAATTAGACTGCAGGTACAAACAAATATAGAAGGAATGAGCGGAATGTCACATGATCAAAGGTTTGAAAGTGGCAACCGAGCAGTCTTCTCTTGTAGAGGAAAGTATCAACATGTCTTCCTCCAATGTGCTAAACATGTGCTATTAGGGAGGAAGACGAGACCAACCACTGAAAGCTTTGGTTTGTGGTTATTATTAGAGACTCTGGACATTCTTATTACTAACATTAGTCGGCATAAATTACTCAGAAATGGTTCGCTTCTTAGCACGACGGATTTATGTGCGCTTATAGTCCCGGCTGTCAGGCTGTATGGCAGCCGACTATCAAGTTGGCATCCCACCACTGTCCTGGGCGTCTCCAGAGTCATCTTCGCGGGACATTGGGTCTCAGTTTGATGTGGGACTCTTCACTGAAGACAATTCTAGTCCAATCAATAAGTTTCCAGGCCAAATGTGCCCGACACCACTGGAAACGGACTTGTTGGTGTACAGAGGTCAATGGTAGTCATCGCTAGAGGCGCCATGAGCTGAGTACACTTTCTGTGAGCCGCCTGTTAATCGTCCTTGTGGTCACTAAAATACCAGCTGCACTTCATGTCGATGTTAATGATGAATTTGGGGGCTCTGCATGCCTCTTTGACGAGTACTCGGCCATCTCATTCTGTCATCTCTAGCGTCGATCTCTTTCGTCTTAGCTTTTTTTTTTTGTGGTTTTAGGGCGCACAACTTCAATGGTCATTAGCGCCCTGACTACTCTAAGAATGCACCGCGAGGCACAAGTTGACCACAACAACTAAAAGGGAAAACACGATAAAAGACAGACTGACAGGCATAGGATTAAAAAACAGCATCATCAAATGTCCTTAGCGAGGTTTGTCAAATTGATAAAACGAAGAACACGAGCAGCTGCTCGTGGGTCATCCGCTAAAATGGCATCGAAAGTATTTGGCAGGTTAAGATCGAGGCGCAGTGTGTTAAGATCTGGACAGGACATTAAAATGTGTCTAACCGTCAGCAAGTGCCCACATGGGCAGAACGGCGCCGGCGCAGCCGTCAGCAGATGGCGATGGCTGAACCGGCAGTGTCCAATTCTTAACCGGGCTAAAACGACCTCCTCCCGCCGAGAAGGGCGTGAGGAGGACGTCCAAGCCACGGGAAGAGGTTTTAAGGCCCGAAGCTTGTTGTCGGTAAGTGCAGCCCAATCGGCATGCCACAGCGATAAGATGCGCCGACAAATGACCCTGCTAAAATCGGACGAAGGGACACAACAAGAAGCTGTCCGAAGCTGGAGGACCGCAGCCTTGGCCGCGGCATCTGCAGCTTCGTTCCCAGGGATACCGACATGGCCAGGAACCCACATAAAGCTAACTGGAGAACCGACGTCCACCAGCTGCTGAAGAGAGCGTTGGATCCGGTGTACAAAAGGGTGAACCGGGTACGGATCACTGAGGCTCTGGATGACGCTCAGGGAATCTGAGCAGATGACATAAGCAGAATGTCGGTGGCGGCAGATGTAAAGAACAGCCTGGTAGAGGGCAAAGAGCTCAGCTGTGAAGACCGAACAATGGCCATGGAGCCGGTATTTGAAACTTTGTGCCCCGACAATAAAGGAACACCCGCCCCCGTCATTGGTCTTCGAGCCATCTGTATAGATGAAGGTCCTATTGATGAACTTTGATCGAAGTTCAACAAAACGGGAGTGGTAGACTGAACTGGGGGTAACCTCTTTTGGGAGCGAGCTGAGGTCTAGGTGAACGCTGACCTGAGCCTGGAGCCAAGGTGGCGTGTGGCTCTCGCCCACTCGAAAGGTTGCAGGGAGTGAAAAATTAAGGTGGTGAAGGAGGCGACGAAAGCGAACTCCAGGGGGTAGCAGGGCAGAGACATACAACCCGTATTGACGGTCGAGAGAGTCGTCAAAAAAGGAGCGATAAGACGGGTGGTCGGGCATTGACAGTAGCTGGCAGACATACCGACAAAGCAGTATATCGCGCCGGTAGGTGAGTGGCAATTCGCCAGCGTCAGCGTGAAGACTCTCTACGGGACTAGTATAAAATGCTCCAATCGCAAGTCGTAGACCCCGATGTTGTATGGAGTTGAGGCGGCGTAAGATGGATGGCCGTGCAGAGGAGTATACGAAGCTCCCATAATCCAGCTTGGAGCGGACGATCGACCGATATAGACGAAGCAGGACGGTTCGATCTGCTCCCCACGACATACCACTGAGAACACGGAGGACATTTAAAGAACGGGTACAACGGGCAGCCAAATATGACATGTGGAGACCAGCTAAGTTTCCTGTCAAATGTAAGACCTAAAAATTTCGTTGTCTCCACGATTGGGAGAGCAACGGGACCGAGTCGTAAGGATGGTGGGAGAAACTCTTTGTAGCGCCAGAAGTTAATACAGACCGTCTTCTCGGCAGAAAAACGGAAGCCATTGGCGACACTCCAGGAGTAAAGACAGTCAAGAGAACGCTGAAGACAGCGCTCCAGGACACGTGTACACTGCGCACTGCAATAGATGGTAAAATCGTCCACGAAGAGGGAGCCTGATACATCAGCTGGGAGGCAATCCATTATTGGATTGATCGCGATGGCGAAGAGAGCGACGCTCAAAACTGAGCCCTGTGGCACCCCATTCTCCTGGCGAAAGGTGTCTGACAGGACAGAACCCACACGTACCCTGAACCGTCGATCCATTAAAAAAAGAACGAATAAAAAGAGGGAGGCGACCGCGAAGGCCCCATGTATGCATGGTGCGGAGAATGCCCGCCCTCCAACAGGTGTCGTAAGGCTTCTCCAAATCAAAGAACACAGCCGCAGTCGGGCGCTTCCGCAAGAAGTTATTCATAATGAAGGTCGACAAGGTAACCAGATGGTCAACAGCAGAGCGGCGCCTACGAAATCCACATTGTACATTGGTAAGTAGGCGTCGGGACTCGAGCAGCCAAACCAATCGAGAGTTAACCATTCGCTCCATCACTTTACAGACACAGCTGGTAAGCGAGATGGGTCGATAACTGGAAGGCAAGTGCTTGTCCTTCCCCGGCTTAGGAATCGGGACAACAATAGACTCGCGCCAGCATGCGGGGACATGTCCCTCAATCCAGATGCGATTATAATACGAAGAAGAAAACCTTTACCCGCAGGAGAAAGGTTCTTCAGCATCTGAATATGAATAGAATCAGGCCCTGGAGCGGAGGACCGTGATCGACCAAGTGCGTTTTCGAGTTCCCGCATGGTGAATGGGGCATTATAATTTTCACGATTCGAGGAGCGGAAGTTAGGTGGCCTAGCCTCCTCTGCCTGTTTGCGGGGGAGGAAGGCAGGGTGGTAATGAGCGGAGCTCGAAACCTCGGCGAAAAAGCGGCCGAAGGCATTGGAGACATCCTCAGGGGCCACAAGGACGTCATTCGCGACCGTCAAGCCAGAAACTGGTGAGTGGACCTTAGTGCCAGATAGCCGGCGCAGGCCACCCCAGACAACAGAAGGAGGAGTAAAACTGTTGAAGGTGCTTGTGAAAGCAGCCCAGCTGGCTTTCTTGCTTTCTTGGTTTCTTTAATAATACGACACTGAGCACGTAATCGTTTATAATTGATACAATTCGCCACTGTAGGGTGGCGTTTAAAGGTGCGTAAAGCACGTCGACGAGCACGTAAAGCGTCTCTACATGCTGCAGTCCACCAGGGGACCGGTACGCGACGTGGAGAAGAAGTAGGGTGAGGGATGGAATATTCAGCAGCAGCGAGAATGACTTCCGTGAGGTGTGCGACCTGACGATCGCAGCTCGTGAAGGTTTGATCCTGAAAAGTCGCCCTGGAAGAGAAGAGCCCCCAGTCTGCCTTGGAGATCGTCCAACTAGAGGAGCATGGAGAGGGGGTATGCTGCAGGAGATGGATAACACACGGGAAGTGGTCGCTCGAATATGTATCAGAAAGTACATACCACTCAAACCGGCGTGCAAGTTGGGGAGTACATATAGAGAGGTCTAAATGGGAATAGGTGTGAGATGTGTCCGAAAGAAAAGTAGGGGCGCCAGTATTGAGGCAGACAAGGTTGAGCTGGTGAAAAAGGTCTGCTAACAGGGAGCCCCTCGGGCAGGATGCTGGAGAGCCCCAAAGGGGATGGTGGGCATTGAAGTCTCCAGTTAACAAAAATGGTGCAGGTAGCTGAGCAATAAGTTGCATCATGTCTGCCCTGGTAAAGGCAGATGACGATGGAGTGTAAACGGTACAAATGGAAAATGTAAAAGTGGGGAGAGTAATGCGGATGGCAACTGCCTGCAGGCCGGTGTGCAACGTGATGGGATCATAGTAAATATCATCCCGGACCAGCAACATAACCCCTCCATGAGCCGGGATTCCTACCACAGGGGGTAGGTCAAAACGCACAGAGGTGTAGTGTGCCAAGGCAATTTGATCGCTTGGGCGTAGCTTCGTTTCCTGGAGGGCTACGACGAGCGGACGGTGCAAGCGGAGCAGCAACTTCAAGTCCTCTCGATTGGAGCGAATGCTGCGAATAGTCCAGTGAATAAGTGCCATCGTAAGAAAGGGAAGGTAAAAAAAGGGGTCACCTCGAAGGCCGCGGAGGGCCTGGCTTCGAGCGAGCACTGCCGCCGCTATCAGTAGGCGGACAGTCTTCGTCCATTGGGTCTATAGGGTCATCGGCCATCTTGGGAAGATGGCCGGGAGGGGGAGCTTCCTCCGGCGGTGGACGGCCAGATGTTCGGTTACCAGCGGTGCGGTCAGGCGAAACGGATGACGGCCTGGGGCGGCAACCGCTGGGTGGCGCAGGAGAAGAAATGCGCCGTGGCGGAGAAGGAGAACTGTGCTTCCTAGGAGCCTTCTTGGAAGTACGTTTGGTGGAAGTACCGGTCGAAGGCTGGGAGGTCGAGGTACGCAGGAAGTCTGCACGGGACGGTTCCTTCTTAAAGGCCCGTGCATCTGACTTCTGGGTCTTCGTCTTGGCAGAAGCTGATGAAGGTGCTTGTGTCTGAGGGGTGATGGGAGGAAGAGGAGACGTCGACCGGGCGATCTTAGCACTGGCCGAACGGACGACCGTGGTGCTGAAGGTCAGATCGCATGTCTGGGTTGCCACCTCCCTGGTAGTCCGAGGAGAGGCGAGGACAGTACTGTATTTCCCCGCTGGGAGCAGCGTGGGCTTCCTACTAGCCAATAGCTTGCTAGCAGCCGAGGTGGACACTTTCTCTTTGACCCGAATTTCTTGTATACAGCGTTCTTCCTTATAGACAGGACAGTCGCGGGAGGATGCGGCATGGTCACCCTGACAGTTCACACAACGAGGAGACGGAGGTGGACAGTCACCCTCATGGGCATCCCTGCCGCAAGTGACACATTTAGCCGCATTGGAACAAGACTGTCGAGTGTGATTGAAACGCTGACACTGGTAACAGCGCGTAGGTGTCGGGACATAGGGGCGAACAGAAATAACCTCATAGCCCGCCTTGATGCGCGATGGCAGCTTAACACTATCGAAGGTCAAGAAAAGTGTCCGGGTCGGTACAAGGTCACTGTTGACCTTTTTCATGACCCTATGGACAGCCGTCACGCCCTGCTCAGCGAGGAAAGATTGAATCTCCTCGTCAGTCAGTCCGTCGAGGGAGCTAGTATAGACCACACCACGAGACGAATTCAAAGTGCGGTGAGCCTCCACCCGCACAGGGAACGTGTACAGGAGTGTGGCCCGAAGCAGTTTTTGTGCCTGAAAGGCGCTCTCAGTTTCTAGTAATAAGGTACCGTTACGCAACCTGGTACAAGATTTGACAGATCCGGCTATGGCATCTACACCCTTCTGGATAACGAAAGGGTTGACAGAGGAAAAATCCTTTCCGTCCTCAGATCGAGAAACGACGAGGAACTGTGGGGCAGGCGGTAGTACTTTAGTCACTGATGGCTGGTCACGTTTCCGTTTTTGGGCAGAAGTCGAGACAGATGGAGTGAAATCCATTGCGGAGGAATCCCCCATGATTGCCAGCGTCTCTGATGGCGCGCTCCTTCCTTGTGGGGACCCTCTCAGAGGGCACTCCCGCCTTAGGTGAATGTTTACACCTCAGGTCACACCTCCCGAGAACCAGACGGAGGGACCAATCGGCATGGTCAGAAGGTATCAGCTCAGGCAATCACCCCTCCCCAGGCCTGGCCTTTACCAGGGGGTACGCGCGTGCCTTACATGTCTACCCAGGGCGGGGAATTACGCGTTACCCCGTCACCGGCTACGCGTGCGAACGCGTGGGTCGGCCTTCAGGCACGCACAGGGAGGAAGGAAGAAGAGGAAAAGGAGGAGAGAAAGGGAGAGAGAGGACAGACTGTCTAAAACGCCGAGGCGGAGACCAGAGAAGGCAAGGAGAAGAAGGTAATGAGAAGGCAAGGAGAAGAAGGTAATGAGAAGGCAAGGAGAAGAAGGCAATGAGAAGGCAAGGAGAAGAAGGCAATGAGAAGGCAAGGAGAAGAAGGCAATGAGAAGGCAAGGAGAAGAAGGCAATGAGAAGGCAAGGAGAAGAAGGCAATGAGAAGGCAAGGAGAAGAAGGCAATGAGAAGGCAAGGAGAAGAAGGCAATGAGAAGGCAAGGAGAAGAAGGCAATGAGAAGGCAAGGAGAAGTCTTAGCGTTGTGTTCTGCCATAGTTCACCCACTCTTGCCAACATCGACGAATAGTTTGACCGCTATTATTCAGATGTCGAGCGATTCGCTGATTACTCTAACTGGCTTCTTTGACACAAACATGTCCTCTCCAAACGCTGACATCTGCGTAATGTTCTCGCGCCCGTCTGCGAGGCATAGTTGCCATCCAGTTGAGTATATGGAATGAAATTTGCAAATTATTTGTGACGTACTATCGACTTGTCCACGTTTAACACCCTTGCCAACTTTGTGGTGAAATTGTGCTGCAGCGTCATACTTTCATCCGTCGACCACCAAAGTTTACAATTTTGCATTTTCCGTCGATACCCGTATGAACGTCAATTTGTGACCAGTTTGCATAACTCCGTCGTGGTGTGTCGTTTCTTTTATTGTTTTATTACTGTATATTAGCAAATGAAAAACCTACTTATGTTTCCTATAGAGCAAAACACTGGTCTCTTTGGGCCTCATAACTTACAATATTTTCTTGATTTTCAATCGTTTGTTGGTACATTCATGTTACGTAATATAATGTTGCAGAAAGAAAACGTCCGGCTGAAAAGCTGCGTATGTGGGAAACTGTGGGATGGGTTCTCCATTACCACAGCAAGTACAAAGTCTACTTATTCAACAAAATGTTCTTTATTATTTGTTTCCTCCGATGCGGAATGTCTTCTACAGCGATATAGACAACAACTGTGACTAATAGGCAGTGGATAACGAATGCCGAGAAAGTGGAATGCTGCGGCAGCACAAGAGCAGCTGGCGGAGACGATGTCCTTGCTGACTCAGCAGCGAGTCAGCACCGCGGCCCGACACGGCAGCGGCGGGCGCCTTCTGCCTGCGGCTAGTGGTTGCCGGCATAAACGTGCCGATATCCGGAATGGCACTCAGCACCTTCGGAGTCAGGCCGGGGTATCACGCAATGCCACGCACTAGGTAGCCTCACTTAAGCTGGTCCAGAAGGAAGCCCAGAACATTCACGGCTAACTCACTGTTCATACACTTCCTGAAAAACAATCAATACTCAAACAGATGTAGTGTTCAGCCGCAACAGGGAATAATTTGTGCATACTGAGGACTTGCAGTGTGTTGAATGTAGAGGTGAAAAGACTTTCCAGAATTCTCTCGAGGTTACAGCCATGCGCCTCCAACGAGTACATAAGCCTATTCAACAGCTTATGCCATTTGAACTCCGTTGCATGGTGGGCCTGCAAGAAGCTGGAGGGAAGTCTCGATGTATTGAGGGCGACACAGTGTATCGGTGGTGTGACGCTGCTTTCAGCAGTGGTCTGTGGAAGTCACACTTGCAGTTCAGACGCACGTCGAGAAGGAACATCATCCAGGCAAGAAATCTGGGCACACACAGCAGCTGATGTCTCACCAAGGACCCTTGGGAACTCTGCTTGTAGCAGGACTAAGATCACGTGCGCCTCTATCCGGACTACTACCGACACCATGACACCACCAAGCATGACTATTATGATGTCGTGAAATAATCGACTGGAGAGTGGAATGGCGTTTTCTTACATCAAGCCACGAGAGTATGTTCCGTCTGAAGGCAAGTTATGTGTAAGACATGATCTGGTAGGTGACTTATTCTGGAGTGCATTCTCACACAACACTCATGTCCCACCCCAGGTTTCTTGGTGTGGGGGGCTGTCACTTATTGTCGTTATCACATTTGGTGTTTCTGTAGAGCAAAGCTGCAGAACTGCGTCGGTAGCAGGCTCACATATTTCTCGGACGTTTGTAGAGGTCCGCCTGACGCCCATACCACAACATATATAAGTGTGTACTGCACAGGGCGTCCTCTCCGTGTATACGGAAACGGCACGTGCCGAAAATACAGATAATTTGCAACCGAGACTTTTAGTAAACAATTTCATCAGTACTAACTGTAAAAAACACTCAGGTGACTAAAGTCATGGGATACCTGCTAACATCGTGTCGGATTCCCTTTCCTCCTCCGTAACGCATCATCTTGACGTGGCAAGCACAAACAAGTCGTTTGCAAGTCCCCTGCAAAATATTGAGCCACACTTCCTCTACAGCTGCCCAAAATTCTGAAATTGTTGTCAGTGTTGGATTTATTTTTGTGTCATCGGTCTTCTTACTGGTTTGATGCGTCCCGCCACGAATTTCTCTCCTGTGCCAACCTCTTCATCTCAGAGTAGCACTTGCAGCCTACGTCTTCAGTTATTTGCTAGATGTATTCCAGTCTCTGTCTTTCTCTACAGTTTTTATCCTCTACAGCTCCCTCTAGTGCCATGGAAGTCATTCCCTCATGTCTTAACAAATGTCCTATCATCCTGTGCCTTGTTCTTGTCAGTGTTATCCACATACTCCTTTCCTCTCCGATTCTGAGTTACAACTTCCTCATTCCTTACCTCATCAGTCAACCTAATTTTCAACGTTCGTCTGTAGCAGTCGTCTGTTCTGGGTTTCCCAGAGCCCCTGTTTCATTAAAGTACAATGCTGTGCTCCAGACGTACATTCCCAGGAATTTCTTACTCAAATTAACACCCATGTTTGATACTAGTATACTTTTCTTGGTAAGGAATGCCCCTTTTACCACTGCTAATCTGCTTTTGATATCCTCCTTGCTCCGTCCGACATTGGTTATTTTGCTACCTAGACAGCAGAATTCCTTAGCTTCGTCTACTTCGTGACCATCAATCCTGATGTTAAAAAATCTCGCTGTCCTCATTTTTGCTACTTCTCATTACTTTCGTCTTTGTTCTATTTACCTTCAGTCAATATTCTGTGCTCATTAGACTGTTCATTCCATTCAGCAGATCATGTAAATTTTCTTCACTTTTATTCTGGTTCAAATGGCTCTGAGCACTATGGGACTCAACTGCTGTGGTCATAAGTCCCCTAGAACTTAGAACTACTTAAACCTAACTAACCTAAGGACAGCACACAACACCCAGCCATCACGAGGCAGAGAAAATCCCTGACCCCGCCGGGAATCGAACCCGGGAACCCGAGCGTGGGAAGCTAGAACGCTTCCGCACGACCACGAGATGCGGGCAGCTTTTATTCTGGATAGCAATGTCATCAGCGAATCGTATCATTGATACCCTCTCACCTTGAGTTTTAATTGCGTTCCAGAACCCTTTCTTTATCTTTCCAGGTAACAAATCCTATGAACGTGTCTTGATTTTTCATTAGACTTGCTTCCATTAACACCGCAATCTCAGGATTGCCTCTCTGGTGTCTTTACCTTTCCTAAAGCCAAACACACTAACACATACTCAATTTTCTTTCCCATTCTTCTGCATATTATTCTTGCAAGCAACTTGCAAGAATGAGCTGTTCAGCTGACGGTGCAGTAATTCTCGCACTTCTCAGCTCTTGCAGTATTTGGAAATGTGTTGATATTTTTCCGGAAGTCAGATGGTATGTCACCAGACTCATACATTCTGCACACCAACCTCAATAGCCTTCTTGTTGCCACTTCCCCCAATGATTTTAGAAATTCTGATGGAATGTTATCTTCCCTTTCTCCCTTATTTGATCTTAAGTCCTCCAAAGCTCTTTTAAATTCTGATTCTAATACTGGATCCCCTAGCTCTTCTAAATCGATTCCTGTTTCTTCTTCTATCTCATCAGACATTTTCCCCCTCATAGAGGCTTCAATGTACTCTTTCCATCTATCTGCTCTCTCCTCTGAATTTAACAGTGGAATTAATGTTACCGCCCTTGCTTTTAATTTCAACGAGGGATGTTTTGATTTTCCTGTATGCTGAGTCAGTCCTTCCAAAAATCACTTCTTTTTAGATTCCTTCACATTTTTCATGCAGCCATTTAGTCTTAGCTCCCCTGTAGTTTCTGTTTATTTCATTCCTCAACAACGTATATTTCCGTACTCCTGAATTACCCTGAACATTTTTGTACTTCTTTCTTTCATCAATCAACTGAAGTGTTCCTTCTGTTATCCATGATTTCTTTACAGTTCCTTCTTTGTACCTATGTTTTTCTTTCCAACTTCTGTGATTGCTCTTTTAAGAGATGTCCATTCTCTTCAACAGTGCTGTCTACTGAGCAATTCCTTATTGCTGTATCTGTAGCTTTAGAGAACTTCAAGCGTGTCTCGTCATCCCTTAGTACTTCCGTATCCCACTTCTTTGCGTATTGATTCTTCCTTACTAATCTCTTGAACTTCAGCCTGCTATTCATCACTACTATATTGTGACCTGAGTTTATATTTCCTCCTGGGTATGCCTTAAAATCCAGTTTTTGAATTCGGAACCTCTGTCTCACCATGATGTAAGCTAACTGAAACCTTTCTATATCAGTCGGCCTTTTCCAAGTATACCGCCTCCCCTTTTAATTCATGAACAGAGTGTTCGCTGTTACTAGCTGAAATTTATTACTGAACTCAATTAGTCTTACCTCTTTCTCATCCCTTGTCCCAAGGCCATATTCTCCTGTAACCTTTTCTTCTACTCCTTCCCCTACAACTACATTTCATGGCCCATGATTATTAGATTTTCATCTCCTTCTATCTACTGTATTACCCTTTCAAAATCCTCATACACTTCCTCTAGATCTTCATCTTCAGCTTGCGATGTCGGCATGTATACCTCTAGTATCGTTGTCGGTGTTGGTTTACTGTCGATTCTGATAAGAACATCTCTACCGCTGAACTGTTCACTGTAACACACTCTTTGCCCTACCTTTCTATTCATAATGAGTCCTACTCCCTTTATAGCATTTCCTGCTGCTGTTGACATTACTCTATACTCATCTGATGAGAAACTATCTATTTCACTTCACTGCCCCCTACTATATCTTTACATTTCCCTTTTCAGATTTTCTAGCTTCCCTACCATACTGAAGCTTCTGACTTTGCTTCCACCGGCTCGCAGGACGTCATTCTTTCGTCGATTATTCACTCATTTTTCATGGTAACCTCCCCCTTGGCATTCCCCTCCTGGAGATCCGAATGAAGGACTATTCCTGAATCTTTCACCAATGGAGAGATCATCCTGACACTTTTTCAGTTACAGGCCACATGTCCTGTGGATACACGTTATGTGTCTTTAATGCATTGGTTTACATTGCCTTCTCCATCCTCATGCCTTGATCATTGCTGATTCTTCCGCCTTTGGGGCAGTTTTCCACCCCAAGGACAAGAGAGTGCGCTGAACCTCTATCCGCTCCTCCACCCTCTTTGACAAGGCCGTTGGCAGAATGAGAGAAAGAGGCTGACTTCCTGTGCCGGAAATCTTCGGCCGCTAATGCTGATTATTAATCAAAATGTAATCGGTGGCGGGTTTCGAACCTGGAACCGAGGACGTTTTGATTACTAATGAAAGACCACAGTTGCACTCCTATCAGCTCTTACCAACTGAACTGGAGACTCACCCCGCCAGGTCACTGTTTTACAGTCATCTAGGTTTCAACCGATATGGTCAAGAGTCCAGGAGAGGTGCTGCAGGTGACGTCGAGCTGTCAGCAAAGGTACAAGCCTCCGTCGTCTGCTGCAATAGCCCATTGATGCTAAATTTCACCGTACTATCCTAACGGATACGATCGTCGTACGTCCCACTTTGATTTATGCGGCTACTTCTCAAAGTACTGCTTGTCTGTTAGAACCGACAACTCACGCGAATACCGCTGCTCTCGGTAGTTAAGCGAAGGCATTCGGTCTCTACAATGTCCATGGTGAGAAGTAATGATTGAAATTTAGTATTCTCGACACACTCTTGACACTGTGGGTATAGGAATACTGAACTCCCTACCGATTTTCGAAGTGGAACGTCCCATGCGTCTAGCTCCAACTACTATTACAGGTCTGTTAACTTCCGTCGTGCGGCCATAATAACATCATAAACCTTTTGACATGAATCACCTGAGCACAAATGGCAACTCCGCAAATGCAGTGCCCTTTCATACCTCGTCCACGCGGTACTACCGGCATCTACATACGTGCATATCGCTATGCCATGACTTTTGTCACCCCAGTGTATTTTGTTTGTGTGAAAGAACAATAGACACCCCTGTGGCGTAAGTGGCAGCCTTACGCATATGTAGGAACAAACAGATGTGTTACAGACATTCTGGCAGTTACGAGGATGGAAAATTATGCCACATTCATTTGAAGACACTCGCCAAGTAACATTGCTAACGCCGCCCCGAATGAAATACAGTGTATCCCAAGTTAAAGCCCTTATTTCTTATGGTTCACTGCTGAAATGTTTCTTGTATTTAGCACCAAAAATGCTTTATGTAGATGAAACAGCTCCATGAACTCCGTATAACGTGATTTTGTGACGTACGAACTGCAACACAGATTATTTAGCTTCAACTATCACTGGATAAACCTACTAGCAAACAAACGAAGAAATTAATTAAATAATTTTATGTTTTCGACCATAACTTTAAATTATGATTACTCCTCGAATTTAATTTTACGCAGTGATACTTTAGTGGTACTAGTAGCAAGAAAACTGGTACATGACTTTTCGAATCGTTTTAACATTATCTGCATACGACTTTATTTTCTATACATATATGAAGACTTATTACTGTATGCAGCTACCTGAATTGCAGTTTTATGTTTAAAAACAAAATTTTGCTCTTTATGGCTGTATGAGGTATTTAATATTCCGATACTCTTTTGCTACTTTCTGCGAAGTGTAGTACAAGATGATTTGGTGCGCGCCGTCACCTAGTCCAAAGACAAAGTGACTTAATTGGTAAAATTTCGCTACTGTTATTTTGTCCTGGCAAAACTGTTCCATTTTGTAATAAAACCACCTCACGAAATTTCATATCACTGTGATGCAATGAATATCAGCAACAACAGTCATACGTAATATAGTTCAAACTAGGTCGTATAACACATCTTTTCAGTGTTTGCAAATAAGACTCCTTTTAAAATTGTTGGGCAGGGGCGCAACCGCAGGTAGCGAGGCTGGAATTCTCGTTCCCCCAGCTCGCTTCCCAAGAGAGTTACGGGACATGCATTTTTCTGTCGAAAGAAATGTGTAATTCTTCGCAGGAGCCTTTTAGCTAGATAAATGATCTCTAGACAGGTGTGGCTTCCCTAAGGGTGTGTGAATGCTCGTTACGATGTCTCGGAATAACTTTCGGTTTAAAGTTTTAGAATACATACGTGTGATCGGGCCACACTGTCGTTTTCAGTATAGTGCGTGTTTTTTCACTGTGTCTACATGCGCAGCACCCGATAGGCCCTTTTCATCATTATATCATGAAGGGGGAGACGTTTCCTGCCTTCCCCTACACCTAACAGCAATGCTGATTGAACTTAGAGAAAATATACAAGAGTGGAAGATTGTTTAAAATCTACTCTCGATATAAATATTACAAAAATTCATTTAATAATAAATAGTTCTGCATGCTGAATGGGTCACAGTGGTTAAATTAAAACATCAGGCAACAAATGTTATTGCTCGCTTGATGCGTTTCGTAATTTATCCATCATCAGATAAGCAGGAGCGATTGCTGCACAAAGAAAGAGCGTTTCACGTGCAACATTCGCTCCTGAATATCTCATGGTGGATAAATTCCGAAACTTATGATATGAGCAATGAAGTCACTTATTGCCTGATGTTTGAGTTCCATCGCTGCAACATATTTAACCTGAATAGAGAACTACTGTTGCCTTCACTTGAGTTTTGCTGGTCGGCATTCAGGATCTTTGCTGCTACTGGCCAGCGAGTGCCTGCTCTGATGAAAAACAGTGAAGTGCCAGAGCATCCAGAAGAAGAAAGATTTCAGTTTAGGGTTTTAGAAGAGTAAACATTTCGTTTTAGACCTTCGTAAGGTAATGACTTCACTGTGGTATTTGGTAGAGTATACTTCAGATTTAAGACTTCAGGTTAGGACTGGAGAGGTGACGGATGAAACAACCCTTACTGCCACTGTAAGGACGTCTGTACTTAAACGCTAGGGGTGGAAATCATATTCTCCAGCCGCTGCTGCCGCCGGTCACTTCATTCACCCTATGTGTTCTTGGATAATTAGCACGTGCGGTCATCGTTCAGACGCGAAGTCAATTCGCTCACTTCCTTCAGGAACCGAGTAGTGTTTTTTAAGTCAGGCATACCGCTCCCTGCCTCAATGTCGATTTTTGGCAGTCTTATGGTGTTGGCTCCCATCTTTCTGTGCACTTTCTACTTCTAACTAACAACTTATGCAGTCACTGACTGTGTCCGCGAATTACTAACGTAACTGTGTTTCATTTTCCCCTTTAGCCTACGCCAATGTTAAACTTTCGAGTTACAATCGCTTGTCCGTTAGTCAATGTTTTTTATGAATATTCGTGAGTAATTTTCATGTTTAAAGATAAGAAATCTATTTGTTTAGTGAACATTTGTTTCCGTCCATATCTAGAAGCTCCCTAGCCACAATAATATTTCTATGTGAAGGGTGTGGTGCCCATTTGTTTGATGCTTTATTGGGCCTCCCCCATCAATCTTTATTTGAATTTATGTTGTGTTGCAGTATCCTTGTTTTTAGTTAATTTGCATGATCACTTTGGGTGGTTCCTCACTATCTTGGTCACGAGAGTTTTATCCTGTGCATCCTAAGGTATGCTCCAATCACAAGCGATTGGAGACTACTAACGACCAGCACTTGAAAGAATCTATGGACAATAATTTTTATTAAAAAAGGCCATTGTAGAATCCTCAGTTTTGTTCAGCGTCTCCCGCATTTCGCGTAAACTCTGGTGTTGCCAACCACTGTTCTGCCGCGGTTGAATGTAGTCCCGAGGTTGCTGAAGATTTTAGTCCACAAATTTAACATACTGATGCGTGAAGCACGGCTGTCCTGCAGACGTGCTGCCGAAGGTTTTCCGCTGGGCTGAATAGGGAAATTAAAACGACTGCTCGGCCGAGAAATGCGGTGCTGTTTCCGTCCCACGCACAGCTCGCTTTCGAATTCAAGTCAATACGAATGCTAGTGAGTTGCCATTTCCGTTGTCCAAGAGTTGGTCTTTAATACTTTTTAATTCAACCTTCACGTCACAATAATATGTTTTCTCGAAATCAGAATATTTTTCTTTCTCAAAGAAGTTTCCTTCTTTATATTCTTCTTCCTCTGAATTTATCTTGAACTCTAAATTCCCTCCCTCAGCTTCTGACTTATTTCTCTCTAAGTTTTTTATATATCTTTCCAAGACTTGTACTTAGAAAGTAATTAAGGATACTCTTCTTTCATTTCGGCTACATATACTCTTCTCCATTTCTGCGCCACCTTCATTTTAAAAATACTGCTGACTCTTCTAACATACTTCCAAATAATGTTATTACAGGTTTCTACATAAAAAAGGCATCTTCAGTTGCTGAATGGACCCCAGAGCTGGACTGCCACATAGAGGATCCGAGTTTGAGCTACGTTACTGCCACTGATTTCTTCTCTGTGAGACTTTTGAAAAAAAGTCCTTTTATTGCCGTGACGACAAGCGTACGACTACATAACTTGGAAGTAGTGGCTGTTCTTACCGAGGCCAACATTAACCACAGGGAATCCACAATAGTTGCTATATGCTCTACGTTCTCCCTACTCGCTTTCGGGGACGTTTTACGCAGAATATGAAACAGCCCTTGTCGGACAGCAGTGTCCCGTAGGGAAGTGGCATCAATAAATTCAGATCTTTACGAAAAATCCTAATAATATGTTCCCCAAAAGAAAACTGACATTCTCCTAGCATCTCTCTTGTTTCTTCTTTCTCTAAACACACTACTGGACATTAAAATTGCTACACCACGAACATGACGTGCTACAGAAACGAAATTCAACCGACAGGAAGAAGATGCTGTGATATGCAAATGATTAGCTTTTCAGAGCATTCACACAAGGTCGGCGCCGGTGGCGACACCTACAACGTGCTGACATGAGGAAAGTTTCCAACCGATTTCTCATACACAAACAGCAGTTGACCGGCGTTGCTTGGTGAAACGTTGTTGTGATGCCTCGTGTAAGGAGAAGAAATACGTACCATCACGTTTCCAACTTTGATAAAGGTCGGATTGTAGCCTATCGTGATTGTGGTTTATCGTATCGCGACATTGCTCCTCCCGTTGTTCGAGATCCAATGACTGTTAGCAGAATATGGAATCGGTGGGTTCAGGAGGGTAATACGGAACGCCGTGCTGGATTCCAACGGCCTCATATCACTAGCAGTCGAGATGACAGGCATCTTACCCGCATGGCTGAAACGGATCGTGCAGCCACGTCTCTATCCCTCAGTCAACAGATGGGGACGTTTGCAAGACAACAACCATGTTCACGAACAGTTCGATGACGTTTGCAGCAGCATGGACTATCAACTCGGAGACCACGGCTGCGGTTTCCCTTGACACTGCATCACAGACACGAGCGCCTGCGATAGTGTACTCAACGACGCACCTGGGTGAACGAATTGCAAATCGTCATTTTTTCAGATGAATCCAGGTTCTGTTTACAGCATCATGATGGTCGCATCCGTGTTTGGCAACATCGCTGTGAACGCACATTGGAAGCGTGTATTCGTCATCTGCATACTGGCGTATCACCCGTCGTGATGGTATGGGGTGCCATTGGTTACACGTCTCGGTCACCTCTTGTTCGCATTGACGGCACTTTGAACAGTGGACGTTACATTTCAGATGTGTTCGACCTGTGGCTCTACCCTTCATTCGATCCCTGCAGAACCTTACATTTCAACAGGATATTGCACGACCGTATGTTGCAGGTTCTGTACGGGCCTTTCTGGATACAGAAAATGTTCAACTGCTGCCCTATCCAGCACATTCTCCAGATCTCTCACCAAATGAACACGTCTGGTCAATGGTGGCCGAGCAACGGGCTCATCACAATACGCCAGTCACTGCTCTTGATGAACTGTGTTATCGTGTTGAAGCTGCATGGGCAGCTGTACCTGTACACGCCATCCAAGCTCTGTTTGACTCAATGCCCAGGCGTGTGAGGCCGTTATTACGGCCAGAGGTGGTTGTTCTGGGTACTGATTTCTCAGGATCTATGCACCCAAATTGCGTGAAAATGTAATCACATGTCAGTTCTAGTATAATATATTTGTCCAATGAGTGCCCGATTATCATCTGCATTTCTTCTTGGTGTAGCAGTTTTAATGGTCAGTGGTGTAGCTTTTTAGTATTCGTAATTTACAGCTCAGTCCTACCAAAAGAAAAGACGCACAATCTATAGCATCAGATTAAGATGAAATAAATAAGGCATTATGATGATGTTTTCACAGTAGAGGTGTATAATCTGAAGTCGAGGCCCGAGTGGAGCGGGGCAGGTATCGTTGGGCGTTGTTTCCTCCCGCAGCTTTCAGATCAAACTTATCTGACGATACGGAGGTCGACCTTTAGACCGAGAATTCAAAAGAATTGTATCACAAGTGTCACCTACATAATTAAGTCACACTTGGGAAATTATCTAGACGACTGAGTATAGTGTTGGCTACGTAACATGCCTATACTCCGACAGAGTAGCTTCATTTATTCCGATGACTACTAACAATGTCTATCTCGCACTGAGGATAAGATTGTTAATTGACTCTTTGCAAGGCTAGCAGATCATATAGTAAAAAGTCATTACCAAGACGACCAACATATTGTATCTGAATAAAATTGAATTTCGGGGCCAAAACGTCGATCTCGACCCTCCTATTACCGTTGTGGGTTACAGTGGCGAACAGCAGAACATACACATACGCATACAAAAAACATGATGCGCATCAGTAGCGAGGACTACCTACAAACAGCTACCTCAATTTGAGAACTAGTCTACCACTTCAAGAACCACGTGATTTCTACTTTCTTCCATGTCTAATATTGTCAAAAGCCTAATAAGAACTTATTGCGGGAAAAAGTTCAGAACAACAATAGTCCTAAGTACACTACTGGCCATTAAAATTGCTACACAGCCGGCCGTTATGGCCGTGCGGTTCTAGGCGCTTCAATCTGGAACAGCGTGACCGCTACGGTAGCAGGTTCAAATCCTGCCTCGGGCATGGATGTGTGTGATGTCCTTAGGTTAGTTAGGTTTAAGTAGTTCTGACTTCTAGGGGACTGATGACCTCATAAGTTCCATAGTGCTCAGAGCCATTTGAGCCATCATTCATTACTTCGTGCAAATAAGGCTCGTATCTTTTTGAATTCCCTTTACATACACTAACGGCCTTTAAAATTGCTACACCAAGAAGAAATGCAGATGATAAACGGGTATTCATTGGACATATATATTATACTAGAACTGACATGTGATTACATTTTCACGCAATTTGGGTGAATAGATCCCGAGAAATCAGTACCCAAAACAACCACCTCTGGCCGTAATAACGGTCTTGATACGCCTGGGCATTGAGTCAAACAGAGCTTGGATTGTGTGTACAGGTACAGCTGCCCATACAACTTCAACACGATACCACAGTTCATCAAGAGTAGTGACTGGCGTATTGTGACGAGTCAGTTGCTGGGCCACCATTGACAAGACGTTTCCAGTTGGAGAGAGATCTGGAGAATGTGCTGGCCAGGGCAACAGTCTAACACTTTCTGTATCCAGAAAGGCCCGTACAGGACCTGCAACATGCGGTCGTGCATTATCCTGCTGAAATGTTGGTTTCCGCAGGGATCGAATGAAGGGTAGAGCCACGGGCCGTAACACATCTGAAATGTAACGTCCACTGTTCAAAGTGCCGTCAATGCGAACAAGAGGTGACCGAGACGTGTAACCAATGGCACCCCATACCATCACACCGGGTGATACGCCAGTATGGCTGTGACGACTACACGCTTCCAATGTGCGTTCACCGCGATGTCGCCAAACACGAATGCGACAATCATGATGCTGTAAACAGAACCTCGATTCATCCGAAAAAATGACGTTTTGCCATCCGTGCATTCAGGTTCGTCGTTGAGTACACCATCGCAGGCGCTCCTGTCTGTGATGCAGCGTCAAGGGTCACCGCAGCCATGCTCTCCGAGTTCTGCTGCAAACGTCGTCGAACTGTTCGTGCTGATGGTTGTTGTCTTGCAAACATCCCCATCTGTTGACTGAGTGATCGAGACGTGGCTGCACGATCCGCTACAACCATGAGGATAAAATGCCTGTCATCTCGACTGCAGCACGGCGTTCCGTATCACCCTCCTGAACCCACAGATTCCATATTCTGCTAACAGTCATTGGATCTCGACCAACGCGAGCAGCAATGTCGCGATACGATAAACCGAAATCGTGATAGGCTACAATCCGACCTTTATCAAAGTCGGAAACGTGATGGTACGCATTTCTGCTCCTTACACAAGGCAACACAACAACGTTTCACCAGGCAGCGCCGGTCAACTGCTGTTTGTGTATGAGAAATCCGTGGGAAACTTTCCTCATGTCAGCACGTTATAGGTGTCGCCACCGGCGCCAACCTTGTATGAATGCTCTGAAAAACTAACACTTGCATATCACAGCATCTTCTTCCTGTTGGTTAAATTTCGCGTCTGTAGCACGTCATCTTCGTGGTGAAGCAATTTTAATGGCCAGTAGTGTGTCTATGGATAAATTTTTATCCCACCATAGCGTACAGAAATCATTTTAAATTCACGTCAGAAACTAAAGATGTACAACAAGTTCATGACAAAACCACGAAGTATCTTCTGAGAAACCGGTGCGTTCACGCCACCTAGTTTCGACAACACAAACCTCACGTTCATATTCCCATTTCTGCGTGTTGTGTTCCGGATTGATGAAACAGCTACCACTCATAAAATACTGTGTCCTTATTCCTGGAACGGCGAGAAATATTTCTCAGACTCCTACCAGCGTGATTCACACCTTAGGTATCATGCAAACTATAAAAATTAAGTCGACAAATGGTTCAAATGGCTCTGAGCACTATGGGACTTAACATCTACGGTCATCAGTCCCCTAGAACTTAGAACTACTTAAACCTAACTAACCTAAGGACATCACACAACACCCAGCCATCACGAGGCAGAGAAAATCCCTGACCCCGCCGGGAATCGAACCCGGGAACCCGGGCGTGGGAAGCGAGAACGCTACCGCACGACCACGAGATGCGGGCAATTAAGTCGACAAAAAACTACAGTTCGTGAACTAAATAAATTTCGTCTCCTCAGCCATCCACTAATTATCAGAGTTTATTGGATGACCTTACTCCATCAGATTCATTAAATCGATGAATATAGTAGCTAGATAAGGGACGTAGGGTCAATAACATCAAGGAAGAATAGCGCAAGAGATCAGCCTAATTCCCAAATAGCCACAAAGATATCGTAATATCTTACCGAAGCCAAAAGGTGTCCAATTTGAAGAGGAATGTGTGAACTAGACTGAACTGATTGAGAACTGGGCGTGACATCCAGTATTGTAATATTCGAAATGACGACTCCGCAACTTATTCCTATTTGTGTAGAATTTTTAATGAAGTACTGACAGTTAGATTGACAGTTTATTCTAACTGTCAAAACCTTTCAAGAAAAAGTTGTACATGAATAGAAATTACGTGCCTTATAACAGTCTAACAATAAAGAGACAGTCGACAGTTTATCACTGGTGCAATATGGGAGCCTGTTCAAACTAGACGGTCACTTGAGAATGGCTCTGTAGCACGAAACAAGACTGTGGTAAGGAAGAAGCGCTACTGTTCAAACTGTTTGCAGCTTGCCTGGAATAATTCATTAAAAAATGTCATATGACGTATTTCATGCTGCATCATTTAAAAATCACTAAGATCATTTAAAATTTCGATCTGTACACTTACCACAGGTTATCAGGGTACACATCACACGAGAGGATCGAAGCATACCTTCAGAATAAGAAAATCCTGACAACAGGGTCAAGCAATCTCAAGATCCCAGAAGAAAATATCTTACAGCATAGCACCTTGTGAACGAACTAGCTACAGAAAAACGGCACATAGCCTACCGCTGATTTTTTTTTTGGGAATAAGTCAGTAATATGAGCCAGAGGGTACCTTTCCTCCACAAACATAAAAGCTGTCCCACCTGAAGAAATACGCAGGAGGTTGGGATAACAAACGAAAGAAAAACGTATCACAGTACGTGCACATAGAGATATTTCAGTGAGCAGTTTCTCAATAACAGACAATACAAAACACTGCGAATGACGTAAAACTTCGCGTAAGTTAATCATAGCAACAAGAATGCACGTTTTAACGACGACGAGGAAAATTCTTTTCATGGCAGCACCGTGCGATGCAAGTAAACAGATAATTCTCCAAAAGAGAAGTCATTCACATTTAAATATACCGTAGAAAAATAAAAATGGGTCCGCATCAGTCCAGTGACTATGGCGGATGACGTAATTGTTCAATGATGCATGACCGATCAGTTGAGAACAGTTCTTACCCAGAAAAATACGTAAGATAAAGAAAAACTATCGGTAAATTAATCTCAGGCAGGTTTTGTCTGCGATTAAAGGAGATTTAACGATAGAACACGAATAGTGTTCAGTCGCTTCATCATCGAAAAATCCGCTTCCAACTTCTCATCGTCGGCCACTAGAATTCATTAAAATACAATGAAAATTACGTTCATGACAAAGGAATTGAGTATGGTAACTGATTCTGAAATAACTGAACACGGCTAAGTAAAAGAAATAGGTCAATTATTGCCAGCAAGCAGGAATGCAGTACACTTACATCTGATCTCTCTGAGCACACACAGAAAAAGGTGCAAAATCGCTTACAAGACAATTAAAGTTACATACATTCGTCTGTCATAAACAAAACAGCGAAGAAAATCTATAGGATTCCAAAAATTTAGCTTCTTTAATAAATATTATCTTTGATCACCTAGAAATAAACTTGTTTGATTTTTACATTTCCCTCACACACGTAGTGGTTTAGATAGTACTTAAAACTGTAACGCTTCCTAGACTACAGTAGATTGCCGTAGGTGAAAAGACTGAATAGCTAGCGAAGACGTACTGAGTCGAATTGAGGAGGAAAGAAATTTATAGCACAACTTGACTAAAGGAAGGACTCGTTTGACAGAATAGGTCCTGAGGCATCAAATAATCATCAATTATCTAATGGAGAGAAGTATGGCGGTTAAAAATTGTACAGATTATAAAGGCATGACTACGTAAGAAGATTGAAATGATTGTAGGCTGCACTATTTATGCAGAAATGAAGAGGCTTGAACGGTATAGACTTGCATGTAGATCTGCTTCATACCATTCCTCGAAATGAAGATCACAACAGCAATAAAGATAACTGTAGCATTATCCGTCATTTGACACGAACCCATCTAAATATTTCTGAATAAAGAAGATTCAATCGGTCCATTGTGAATCTTTACCAGTTCGGAAATACGCCACTTACCACGGTTCTGATATCGTCCGCCGAATGTGCAGTGTCTCAAAAAAGTACAAACATTACTTCTTATTAAACAAGTCGTGAATATTTTGTGTTTTGTGGCCATTCATGTAACACGTTAATCAGTTTCTTTCAATTACAGCGATCTGGCATATCTAAAATCATAATGCGAATTTTTCTCAGTATTCACTTTGTTGTAAACAGCTCTGAGCTTAGTAAATTGTCCGTATTCGCTCTCCAACTACCAACATAAAATAGCGTTTTATTATTATAGTTCCATTCAGAAAAATATCACTAATGCGTCATTCTGTTATGTGATCTGTAATTATGAATGTCATGTGATGAACTATATTTTAAAACTGAAACTACAAATTTGCAAAGCAGTCATACCAGTGCCTTCACACTACACTTGAAACTTCTCTTCCACTTCGCCTGCTGAATACCAGGGGTTCAGCTTTAAGAATCACGTCTTTCTCGCAGCGTCTGAGGCATTGTGGTAAATCGATACGTCCGATGGAGTGATATCTGAAGCTAAGAAGGAGGAGGGGGAACAGTGTGAATATCAAAATACAACTCGGAAGATGATCATTAGAGCTGAAGAATACTTCTCGGATAGCTCTCAACGAGGGACGGGACAATCAGTCGCCTACTGGAAACCAGCGTGGAGTGTTCGCCACACAACATTGGAGCTATAATTTAATTTTCCGGAGTTCAAGCTCAGAGTAAAGAAAAAAAGTACTACAGGGCACTCCAGTTAGTGGAAATGTAAATACACTTCACTGTCAGAACAGCTAATGTTATCTGGACTGTATCGATACTTCCAGAAGAGTTTATTTAGTATGCAGTCCAACAAGCACCATTTATAGCTGCATGAATTAACTTCCAATACTCTTTCTGTGTTAGGGGAAGTGGATTTCTGAATGAGGCGCACTATAGTGACGGTATCGGATACGTATTCATGAGGTGGGTGTAGAATTCAAATCCTTTTACATCCATTCAGATTATATTTTTATTTTTTTGTGAATATCGAAATGGTTCATTAAACAAGGCTGCAATGCAATTCATCTCAACCTTGTCCAGCTCTTACTTGCCTTCCGTTTTAAGTATCTTGATGTCGAAAAAACTTTCATTTAAGATTCGGTCCTTCATAGGAGCCTCTTTACACTGAATACAAGTCGAGATTGAATATTTTCCCCATATCTAGCGGCTTGTAGGTTAGTTGTCTTCTGTTCAACGTGCCGAATGTTTATACATTTCGAGTAGAGCACCCATTCCAAAAAATAAGGATCAGATACCGTCTATATTAAGAGCTAATATACTAACGCCAAGAGAATTTCGACTAATGTTTTTGCGAACTTCCACGGAAGGGAATTCCATGTGTAAATTGGCCTTAACGGTAATGAAATATGCTGTAATCTGTATAGTTTAATAAAAATAGCCGAGGGCAGTGAAAAATTAATAAATAATCTGTTGGAAGAGCATATATGAAGAACGTAAATGACAAACTTGGCGTCTAGTTCAATAAACTTCTGTGCAAAAACTATGTATAGCTTCGAGTAAAAGTAACTAAGAACATTTACACAGTTTCAGAAAGAGTCACTGTTGCGAACGGCATTAAAAGAGTGTAGTATGTGCCCAATACTTTCTAATTTTTGTTTATGCTACGTTCTACTACGAGGGTTGCAAAGGATTAAATCGATACACTCATTCTAAGTAATACCAAACGTAGAATAGCATTTGTATTTGTTGAAAAGCAGGTGATAATTGTTGACAGTGAAGAGTTCCTAGGAACCGAACTGTTCTTGATAGTTACTGCGCTTAGCTGTTGCGCACAGTGTTCATTAGGTACAGTGGGTCAACCTGTTTGGTGTAAACAACTAATTCAAGTAATGTAGTAGAAACCGTACACTCCTTAAACACCATGGGATGTATTTTGTTTCCAAAAGACGTGGAAACTGATACAAATTATGAGTCTCAATAACAATACCGCCACGCTGTAAAGAAATGAAGGTGTAAAAATTAGAAAGAGATAGCATATGAAAGTCAGGTATAGATTCTAAATCATGAGAAAATAAGAAAATTACGAACATCCAAAACTTGGTTCGTAGAAAGGACAGCAACGCACGCAGTAAGGACAGGACATTAATTGTAGAAACTAAGAAAGGTTTACTAACACCAGATAACTAAATTCTCGAAAATTTGAGATTGCATTGTACCAATTCACTGCTCCCGTTACCCCCAAACTGATATCGTCAGTATAGAATGTAAAACAGCACTGTTGTAGGTACTTCTATTGTGTGTGACTTACCATTTGAGATATTGTGATTAACTAATGTGTAAACTATAAATTACGACTTCCTTTAATAAAATATGGAGTAGTAAAATTTTCGATGATTTAGTAATAATTTAATATTTTCCTCCCTTCAGTGTTCTAGGGCTAATAAAAGTATAAGACTGCGCATATGTGATAGTGGAACAAACCGAGAAAATCTTCAGATTTTAGGAAAGATCACATTCGTCTCTTTTAAAATTGACGAAGGACTTTATAATGAGCGTGTAAAACATGCAAAAACCACAATGCGTTACGTAGCCTGATTTACGTAATGAATTATGAAGAAATATTGATATATTCGTCATTTATTAATCATTACAATCTCAGCAATGGCTACGGAGTGCTAAACTAAAGCAAAAGTTAATGCCAGCGCACAATACGAGAGGAAAAAATTTCTTCACGCTCAATCAATGCCCTCTGCTCTGCTCCAGCAGCCTCGGCATTTACCGTGACCATATGGGGCTGAGCTTGTCTATGGAGTTTGCAGTCATTCCCGCACGTTGCGCCACACACTGGCGATCTCACGGTTTCCAAATCACATGTACTTGTGAATGGTGTGAAACTGAATACGTAATACATGATTTGATGGATTTATTGTGTTTCAAGATTATCACTTAACTGCAATCATCTTTTAACAAAGGTAAGTAATACAGGAATTATATGATGTTGAAAATATTCTTGTAGTATTTGGTTTCGTCCTAGAGTTGTGTGTATTGCTGATATTTTGAACATCTGCGCTACACGTACGTTGTCTCTACGTTTCTACGATATATAATAGTCTGAAATACACTCACTACTCCTTACAGATGCCTTACTGCTGTACGACTTTTGTAAAAATGAAAAAGCAAAAACGGGTGACGTAAGTTACTAAGAATTTCCGGTTGATAATAATGTAAGAAATAAGTGGTTATGAATGATTCATCGAGAAAACTTCAAGCATTACGCTGTCAAATTCATGAGTAGTTTGTATCCAACATTTTTACCGAGGCAGATAACAAATTTAGTCCCAAAAGAAAGATTCTGAAAACAGATAGTATTCCCAGCATATTTCCAAATTATCCTCTCCATAAAATCCTAATAGCAGCAGTATGTAGACGACATATTGAAATGCTGCCTCCCATTAATCTGGTGACTCACGAACGTAAAACGGAGTGGAGGCCCTACGCAAGAAACCCTTGCTTATTAAAAAATGTTTCATTAAATGCGTTCACGGAAGTTTAAATGCAAACAGAAGACGACGTACTTTACAAACTGAAAGCCTTGAAGAAAAACTAATGTCACAAAAACCTAGAACCAGGAGACTAAATAACAAACTTATGAGCCTAGAACGTAACATTCGCGTGCTACCAGAGTGTAGTGCACAGTATGAAATCGACGCATACCATAAAAATTTGGTTCAAATGGCTCTGAGCACTATGGGACTTAACATCTGAGGTAATCAGTCCCCTAGACTTAGAACTACCTAAACCTAACTAACCCACGGACATCACACTAAAAATTTGGGATCATTAAGATCAGAGTATAGTAACATGTCTAAAAGAGAATTTTTGCCGGAGCAAATAAAAATTGCTAAAAAAAATTGCCTCTCTGCAGCGAGGAAGCAATAAAAGAATGCTCTCCCGAAGGTTACAAATATACCAGAGATTTTATGCTAAAATTTCCCTGTACCCATAATCGTTTTGTTGGTGACAGGAGTTACGCCTCTGATAAAGTCAAGATTGGAAGCAGAAGCTAGGTTTATAAACAGGGTAGAGTTCTATTTATCTTAGCAGTTGATGAGATGTTTATTAAGGAACTCCCCTCTGACAGAAAATTGACTGCATTGTTCGGTGAATTTGATACAGTGCAGACGCAGCAGATTGAGAATGGTAGCGACCCACTGTTACGTGTGCATAGAAATTACGAGTTCTAGCCAATAATTATACCGATCACGGTAAGTGCCGAGGCTGTTGGAGCAGAGCAGAGACAATGATTGAGCGTGAAAAAATTTTTTTCTTCTGGTATTGTGCGCTGACGTTATAATTTGTTGCGCTTCATGAAAAGTGGACTTTCAACCAAGTTCACGTTGTCAGCAGCGTATTTCTTCTCTAAGCAGTTCTCTGGTGCACAGCAGTATGAGTTTACGTTGTCAGTGATTCACGAAATAGAATAATGTGGTTTTTTATGCTACACATTGCAACAGACAATCAAAAAACATGCGTCACAATCATTAAAAGGTTGTGTGAATGTAACTCCTAATGTTCCACATCCAGCAATCTGAACGGTCACTCTTTCGATCAGTGTCACATTTTAAAGAATTCGAGATCTTCCTTTCTAGAAAGAAGTACGTTTCATGATGAGGAATGATTTCTGGAGAACACAGAAAACGACCGTACTAACTCAAGGCTTAAATAAATATAAAACCTTTCCGTTTGTTTCACAAGAAAGCTTTGGATTTAATTTCTTCAGGGGCTACAATAAAATATATGAAGCATGTGTTAAAAATGGTGTACTTCACTGTTAGCGGTAAATAATACCATACAAGTACTCGCAGTAATGACAGAATGCAATATCTGTCAAAAGACGACCAAAGATTGGAATGCTACAAATCCAATTTCTAGACAATTTTTTTTTTTTATTTCAGTCGTTGATCACAATATGAATTCTTTAGACGATGACCGGTTTCAGTCCATAATGACCATCCTCAGATCTTTTTTACACCATGTCCTAAAGTAAAAAAGATATGAGGATGGTCATTACGGACTGAAACCGGTCATCGTCTAAATAATTCATATTGTGATCAGAGACTGAAATAAAAAACATTTGACAGTACTGGATAACTGTTTGTATACGCGACCAGGTCGTAATTTCTAGACTCCGTTAAAAAGAAAAGCCCTACATCTGAAAAGCAGTTCCTACGTAATTAAACATATGAAGCCATAAAACTAACCACCATCTGGACAGTCGAATATACAAAATATTTGCTGAATAGTGGATTTCACTTCATCCTCAGTCGCTGGTTTAAGAGCGGCCGTGTAGAAACGTTCTTTAGTGGACTGTGGTTAAACGACGGCGATAACGGCATGCAGGATTACAGAGCAGTGGTCTTTAGTATGAACAGAATTTTGGAAACTGGTTTATTATCGGTACTTTCATGTACTAACACAGACACGAACGAAACAGCAGTTTCCGTATCGAAAAGTCACGTAGAAAACCATCGCCGCCTCACATTGAAAGGCAAAGCAATGAGGAGGTAGAGATGCCTGCTGATATTGTCAACACACTAGCTGCTACGAGTGAAATACATCGTTAAGTCTTTGTCTGTAGAATAGTTATTGTTTTATGCACCTATCAGTATTAAAACAATCTAATATTAACCTCTTAGGAAACCAAACACTGAATTTCCCGTTAATAAATCTCTTCTTAATAATAATTAAGAACGAATAAAATATAAATTTTAAAAGAGTGAACTCGGGGTGATCCTAAACAGTTTTTTAGTTTTTTCCACACTCACAAATTACTACTGTTAGGTTTTCATCATTGGCCTATGTCAATGGATATGTCGTAATGAAAGTACTGAAGTAACTATCCTGCTCAACCTGCAAAAATCTGATTTCAAGAAATCCGCAAAAATCTACATTAACTGATTTCATATATTTTCGTGACATTACAGGAAAGAGTATTTGTTACCCGTCAGTGTCCTAAATGCAACGTCCGATTTTTGACAAGCGCTCTCCCATACTCACAACATTACGGTGTAAGAAAACAGTTGTAAATACATATAGTCCCAAAAATAGAAAGAAACAGCATGTTTTTTGTTGTGACAGTGGGGAAAACCATAAAATACTTAGTGTTCTTCTGTGTAAATATTTTTTACCTGTTGTGCTGAAGCAGTTTGCTTTGCTACGGAAGCGTACTAAAAATCAAAGTTGTTGAACTCCAAACCGCTGAATACCACAGAATTTCCACTCAGCAGTGCTCTGTTAACAGTAGGCGGTCAACGCTTTGCGGCGCCTGGTTGAACTTCAGGTCGTAACAAGCCCAGGTAAGGAATGCTGAGGCCTGTAGACCGCACTAGCAGGCAATGCTCAACGAACCACAGGCACTTAACTTGAGGATGCGAAGTTAACTCATTCACTACATTTGTAGCCCTATAATATTGACCAATACTCTAGTGCCACCAGAGTCGCTAGACATAGGACGTACCCTGGAAGGGTATTCGACACACACACACACACACACACACACACACACACACACACACACACACACACACACTAACGCGTGCGCAGAGAGAGAGAGTTTGTGCTTGCTGCGTTTAAGAACGTCTAACTTCCTTGCTCTGACGAATAATATTTCAAAGAAATAAGATGAGAGGCACAGAGGATCTTAGGCGCCGGAAACACATCTCCCCCACACCTTCTATTACTCGCAACTAAGGCAGGTAATCGATGTGTGTAGAGAAAAACTTTTCCTACTTCTGTATCACTTGCCTACTTCTGTATCACTTGGAAGCTAAGGTTTCGCCTGTAATAAATCAGCGAATCATTTATAAACGTAGTAAATAAGTTCTCTCGGCCTTCAAGCCACGTCATATCTGTATAGGAACTCGAGATTACTAAGATTTTCTTGGTCTTCGTTGTCTTAGAAAGACTCGATATTGAAAGGAACGGCAAAAGCTGTACTTAACATGGTGAATGCCAACAATGATCATGTTCCAAAACTTTAGGTCTAGTCGTATGGGACGTGCAGTAAATGCTGCGAGAATTTGTGCCAGAATATCGTCACAAAACGCATCGAAGCCACTGATAAACGTAGACAAACGTCGCCTTGAGAATGGTTATACATTTTTCAACAGATTATGAGCTGTATAATGCTATTAGAGGGCTTAAGAGTCACTGCTTTACGACAGAAACACGAATATGTCGTCTTAATAGCAAATTAATGGCTGTGAATACGTAATACTCGTAGAATTTAAACAGCTAATTTTTTACTTTCGTGGTACGACTTATGAAAGGCGGACATGTTTACTAATGCTCAACATATAGATTCAACCACAATAAATGACTCTTGCCTAATAACGATGTAATGAGTGACATCCAAGAGGCGAAAGAGGTTTTCATCTCGCTGGGTAAATAAATGGGATACGTTCATTTTGGCAGCTGTTCTTCTCTTCAAGGAAGACCCTGGAGAACGCTAATGGATATTGTAACTGCCGACGGAAAACTCAGGAGATAAGGTTGATATTGCCGTAAGTCAAGGCGAGTGTACGTAAGCAGACCAGAACGTTGCTGCTAAGTGAAGGTTGCAACAGTTCGTGACTCACAAGGAACCCCTTGAGAGAGAGGTCGCAAGGTCAGTCGTTACTAAGGCTCATTTTAAAGTATTGTGTTATCAATTATGACATGAAAAATCTTAGCTGGTAATGACTCACAGTACGCATCAAGAGGGCAACAGAAAATCAGTGTCCACGAGGTGCAGAAAACCTTCTATGGGTTGTATGTATCACATTTCACAAAATGGACATCTCGACATTCAAGAAATGTCCAACATAAACCATTAACTTGCACCATGAACACAGAATGAAAAATGGCGCGCCACAGTGATCACAAAGGTCCGCACCGTCAAGATCGAAGGCCTAGTCCATGAGAACTAGAAATCTTACAGGCGTTCAGCTAGGTATCCACTCTTAAAGAAAGCATACACAATCATACTGAAGTAACGGGGTAGTTGGGCACTGATGGAGTGTAATTGCATGCAACCTAATGCGAAACAATCTGTGTTGTACGTATCGTGAAACTGACTGTCTTTTACGATGTAGCTGCAGAAAGTACGATAATATGTTTTATAGCCACGGAAAAAGCAAACATTCAGGGACTGGATTTGTACAGTGTTTCCAGGTGGTATGGAATGCAATATCATACACTCTGCAGGAGGGATAGTTTGCTCTAAAGGAGTAGGATTTTTATACGAAGACCAGTAATCAAACAAAAGGAGGTTATTTTGATCGGCTATTGGCCTCGGGCAAGTACAAAAAGGGCAATAGCCTCAAAGGGTGCGGGGCAAAGTCACGACATGTGGGGACCAAGCAGCAAGCGGTATTGTAATTGTAAACTGTCGAAGCTACGTTGGTAAAGTACCGGAACTTCAAGCGCTGATTGAAAGCACCGAAGCTGAAATCATAGGTACGGAAAGCTGGCTGCAGCCAGAGAAATTCTGCCGAAATTTTTACAAAGACGGTGTTTTGAAAGGATAGATTGCATGCAACCGGTGGTGGCGTGTTTGTCGCTGTTAGTAGTAGTTTATCCTGTAGTGAAATAGAGGTGGATGCTTCCTGTGAATTATTGTGGGTGGAGGTTATACTCAACAACCGAGCTAGGTTAATAATTGGCTCCTTTTAACGACCTCCCGACTCAGCAGCATTAGTGGCAGAACAACTGAGAGAAAATCTGGAATACATTTCACATAAATTTCCTCAGCATGTTACAGTCTTAGGTGGAGACTGGGACACTCAGATGTTTAGGACGAGTGGTAGAGACAGAGCATCGAGTGACATTACACTGAGTGCACTATCCGAAAATTACCTCGAGCAATTAAACAAAGCACCGACTCGTGGAGATAACATCTTGGACCTTCTGATAACAAACAGACCCGAACTTTTCGACTCTGTAAGCACAGAACAGGGAATCAGTGATCATAAGGCCGTTGCAGCATCCCTGAATATGGAAGTAAATAGGAATATAAAAAAGGGAGGAAGGTTTATCTGTTTAGCGAGACTAATAGGAGGCAGATTTCGGGTACCTAACAGATCAAACCGACAATTTCTGTTCCGACACTGACAATGTTGAGTGTTTATGGAAAAAGTTCAAGGCAATCGTAAAATGCGTTTTAGACAGGCACGTGCCGAGTAAAACTGTGAGGGACGGGAAAAACCGACCGTGGTTCAACAACAAAGTTAGGAAACTACTGCGAAAGCAAAGAGAGCTTCACTGCAAGTTTAAACGCAGCCAAAACCTCTCAGACAAACAGAAGCTAAACGATGTCAAAGTTACCGTAAGGAGGGCTAAGCGTGAAGCGTTCTATGTACCGACTTGACAGAAAATCCTAGGAAGTTCTGGTCTTACGTTAAATCAGTAAGTGGATCGAAACAGCATATCCAGACACTCTGGGATGATGGCATTGAAACAGAGGATGACACGCGTAAAGCTCAAATACTAAACACCATTTTCCAAAGCTGTTTCACAGAGGAAGGCCGCACTGCAGTTCCTTCTCTAAATCCTCGCACGAAAGAAAAAATTGCTGACATCGAAATAAGTCTCCAACGAATAGAAAAGCAACTGAAATCACTCAACAGAGGAAAGTCCACTGGATCTGACGGGATACCAACTCGATTCCACACAGAGTATGTGAAAGAACTTGCTCTCCTTCTAACAGCCGTGTACCGCAAGTCTCTAGAGGAACGGAAGATTCCAAATGATTGGAAAGAGCACAGGTAATCCCAGTTTTCAAGAAGGGTCGTCGAGCAGATGCGCAAAACTGTAGGCCTATATCTCTGACATCGATTTGTTGTAGAATTTTGGAACATGTTTTTTGCTCGCATATCATGTCATATCTGGAAACCCCGAATCTACTCTGTAGGAATCAACATGGATTGCGGAAGCAGCGATCGTGTGAGACCCAACTCGCTTTATTTGTTCATGAGACCAAGAAAATATTAGATACAGGCTCACAGGTAGATGCCATTTTCCTTGACTTCCGGAAGGCGTTCGATACAGTTCCGCACTGTCACCTGATAAACAAAGTAAGAGCCTACGGAATATCGGACCAGCTGTGTGGCTGGATTGAAGAGTTTTTAGCAAACAGAACACAGCATGTTGTTCTCAATGGAGAGACGTCTACAGACGTTAAAGTAACCTCTGGCGTACCACAGGGGAGTGTTATGGGACCACTGCTTTTCACAATATATGTAAATAACCTAGTAGATAGTGTCGGAAGTTCCATGCGGCTTTTCGCGGGTGATGCTGTAGTATACAGAGAAGTTGCAGCATTAGAAAATTGCAGTGAAATGCAGGAAGATCTGCAGCGGATAGGCACTTGGTGCAGGGAGTGGCAACTGACCCTTAACACAGACAAATGTAATGTATTGCGAATAGATAGAAAGAAGGATCTTTTATTGTATGATTATATGATAGCGGAACAAGTACTGGTAGCAGTTACTTCTGTAAAATATCTGGGAGTATGCTTACGGAACGATTTGAAGTGGAATGATCATATAAAATTAATTGTTGGTAAGGCGGGTGCCAGGTTGAGATTCATTGGGAGAGTCCTTAGAAAATGTAGTCCATCCACAAAGGAGGTGGCTTAAAAAACGCTCGTTCGGCCTATACTTGAGTATTGCTCATCAGTGTGGGATCCGTACCCGGTTGGGTTGACAGAGGAGATAGAGAAGATCCAAAGAAGAGCGGCGCGTTTCGTCACAGGGTTATTTGGTAAGCGTGATAGCGTTACGGAGATGTTTAGCAAACTCAAGTGGCAGACTCTTCAAGAGAGGCGCTCTGCATCGCGGTGTAACTTGCTGTCCAGGTTTCGAGAGGGTGCGTTTCTCGATGAGGTATCGAATATATTGCTTCCCCCTACTTAAACCTCCCGAGGAGTTCACGAATGTAAAACTAGAGAGATTCTATCGCGCACGGAGACTTTCCGGCAGTCGTTCTTCCCGCGAACCATACGCGAGTGGAACAGGAAAGGGAGGTAATGACAGTGGCACGTAAAGTGCCCTCCGCCACACACCGTTGGGTGGCTTGCGGAGTATAAATGTAGATGTAGATGTAGGCAGTGCTCATACCATAGTTCTCTTACGTCTCTTTTCCCACTGTTTGCTGTGACGTAAAAATTATGTACTGTTCTTGCAAGATCTCGCACACAAAGAATCGTAGGCGGCAGAATGTCTCCTACTTCTCGCAGCACAATCAATAACTTTGAGAAAATCCTGATTAACAGTTGTCCTGACTAACAGTTGTCTATTTTTTCATTCATCTACCAGACAAATAATGTCCTCCACATATCCCTGTCAACATGTACAACAGGTTCAAGAAAATACATCTGAGACTCCATAAGATGATACAGTACATAAACTTCAACAAAACATGCAAAAAGAACGATTTAATTCCAAGTTTCATTAATGTTAAGGTTAAAAACAGTTCACAGTGGCACAAAATTCGAAATCATCTGCAGAACGATATTGGTTACTACATGAAATTAGGATGCTATATTCGAAAAATCAGTACTTAAACACGATGTTCTATGAGACTCATCTAGAATTGGCACAAAACATAGGAAACGCAACAGTTCTCATGGCACTAATAGGAAAACTGAACACAACACATACACAGCAGTGAATCATTTACAAAACAAGCATAAACCGAAGACAATGAAAGTAACAGTAAAAAAGACACAAAAACACTTACATTTTAAACGTGAAACCACACGAACACCAACACACATTCCTTGTAAGTTTAGTTAACCTAACAGACAGAGAACAACACGAAGAAAAAAAAATGCTCTTGAAAAAAGGGTTGAAACACTGTACCAATTAGCAATGTAAACGACCAATACATAGAAAATCTCATAGTAGAAACTGAACACATCCTTACACGTGAAGAACAACACTGAAGAATACAACATCACTCAAGCTGCAGACTTACAAACACACTCAACAAAGACACACAATGACAACACCACACTGAGAAGAATCAGATGGCACACCATGACTTACACGCTTAAATTAACACACAGAGTTGCAAACATCCTAAAGAGGCAGGTATTTCAAATAGCATACAAGATTGGGAAAACACTCCAATCACACCTAAGCCAACCGATTACCAAGAGGGACAAATTCCAACAATCAGGGATATATATAGTTGAATGTCAAAATTGTGATGCAGCTTACGTAGGCATGACATGCAGGAATTTTAAAGCACGATACAAAGAACATACCAGGAGTTGGAAGTACGAAACAAACCACTCCACATTTTCAGAACATATAAAACACCATAACCATCATGCTACAAACATGGAACAAGAAATGAAAATAAGGAGAATAAGCTACCATGACAAACATCTTATACAAATGCAAGAAAACTTCCACATTCCGAAAGTCATCGCTGAAAACAAACTTGTAATAAATGAAGAAACACACATCAGCACAGGCTCCCTACTACACTTAATGAAGGAAATGATAAGATAAAAATCGTCCCTCACACAACCAGGAAAAAAATGTATACACAAACAGATCACAGATACTTCAATAATTACATTCGATCTTTGGCAATAACATCTGTCATTCGGCAACACAAACCAAAACATTGCATCAAAACAAGTGTTCAGTTCCTAGTGCTGTGAAATGTCGGGAAAAAATTCAAATTGGCATTTATAAGAAGAGGAACAACCCGAAAAATACAACAGGTCGTAATATGTAGAAAATTGTCCCAGCAACCTGTAAGTACAGTTCAAAATATTACTAGATAATAGCAAAAACCAACCACCAGAACTGTTTATAACCTTTAGGTACATTGACCAAAACGTAAACTAAATAGCAAAAGTATGTATATATGTACCTATGTACAGTTCACTGAAGATGCCGTGCAGGAATTAAAGGCGAAACGTGTAGGCATTAAAATTGTATTTCGTTCATCTGTAGTCAGACGGTCCATAAAGTAAAAATTATCAGTATACCCTAATATTATACGCGATTGAGGAAGACACGACTACAAAAGTTGAAGATGCTCTACAGTGTTCACGTCTGGGGAGCTTGGTGGCCAACGGAAGTGTTTAAACTGAGAAGAGTGTTACGGGAACCACAATGTAGCAATTCTGGATGTTTGGGGTGTCGTATTGTCCTACTGGGATTGCAAACTCCGTCGGAATTCACAATTGACATGAATGGATCCAGGTGATCAGACAAGATGCTTAACAACGTATAAGCCATCAGAGTCGTATCTTGACTATCAGGAGCCCCTATCACTCCAACTGCACACACCCCAAACCATTACGGAGCCTCCACCAGCTTGAAAAGTCCCCTGCTGACGTGCAGGGTTAATGGATTCATGAGGTTCTCTCCACACCCGTACACGTCCTTCCACACTATACAGTTTGAAACGAGACTCGTCCGACCAGGTAACAAGTTTCCAGTCATCAAGATCCGTATTGTTAACGTGAAAATTACAGTAATTGATTTCCGTTGAAACATTTCACTTGATGCAATTCTTGTGATGTGAATGAATAATACTAATATACCACCAAGAAATATTAGAAATAGGATGAATGAATCAATAAATGTCGGTGTTGACGGGCCCAGGCAAGGCGTAAAGCTTTGTGTCGTCCAGTCATCAAGGATACACGAGTGGGCCTTCCGCTCCGAAAGCCCATATCGATGATGTTTCGTTGAATAGTTCGCACGATGACAACTGTTGATGGCCCAGCAATTTGCGGAATGGTTGCACTTCTGTCACGTTCTACGATTCTCTTTATCCGTCGTTGGTCTCGTTCTTGCAGAATCTTTTTCCGGCCGCAGCGACGTCGGAGATTCGATCTGTTTTGACCTGTTTACATATTTCTGTATCTGAATAAGCATGCCTTTATCAGTTTCTTTGGCGCTTCAGTGTGTATGGTGCGTCGAATGCCGTAAACATCATTGGCCTTTTGCGACCCCGTAATCAAGTGGTTCTTTGTCGCACGGTCGTTGGACTGGGTATGAAAACGAACTTTAGCTCCATCAAATAAACACTTTAAGGTAAATGGAATCCTGCTGAAAGGCGCATTACCCAGAAGTAATATATACATTCAGCAGTTAATAGAAGTCTGCTGGTTTAACATTATCTTATGATATACATTCAGATCGAATTTTACCTTCAATATATAGACATGTTCAATTATTTCGAAGCTAACCAACCGTAGAAAGCATATTTCAGGAAAAAAGATACGAATTCATAAATGGGGACCATCTAGTGATGCAATATTTGCGATAAAAGAATCAATGGAAAACATGGTTCAAATGGTTCAAACGGCTCTGAGCACTATGGGACTTAACTTCTGAGGTCATCAGTCCCCTAGAACTTAGAACTACTTAAACCTAACTAACCTAAGGACATCACACACATCCATGCCCGAGGCAGGATTCGAACCTGCGACGGTAGCGGTAGCGCGGTTCCAGGCTGTAGCGCCTAGAACCATGGAAAACATGAAGAATGTATTATACATCTTATTACATTTTTCTCAAATCATGGGATGGTTTATAGTAGTGTCAGTAGATAAAAATTATGCAAGGTATTGGAAGGGGCTTAAATTTTAGACTGAGTACATCTTACTTTCGTATCTTTTATTAATTGGTATTCTAAGAAGTGTAATAAATCTCATTATCTCCCTTTGTCTGAGCCAGAAGATGGGAATGACGCTCATAGAAACCTCACAGCATTTTGACATACGTACTCGTCTGGAAAACCGAGAGTTAAATGTTATTAAGTCACTAAGATGACAGTCGTAACTGTCAATAACAACTAACTGAAGCTTAATGAAGTGCTTAAACACGGATTTGAACTTTCGTCTGTAGTTTTTGGTATTTTTGTGGATAAAATCCTTTAAAAATCCGTCTTCTGACTGATATGTAGCAGCCCGCCAAGGATTCCTCTCCTGTGCCAACCTCTTCATCTCAGTGTAGCATTTGGACTAAATGTCTGCAATAATTCGTTGGATGTATTAAAATCTCCACCTTCCCCTACGGTTTTCATCCTCTGCTTCTCCCTCTAATAACATGGAACGTTTACCCTGATATTTTATCACATGTCCTATATATCATCGTTTCCTTTTTTTCAGTATTTTCCACGTGCTTATTTTCCTGTAGAGTCTTCAGAGAATATCGTTTCTTATTAGTCCACCATATTTCAAAATAATTCTATAGCGTCATCTCAAAGGCTTTGATATTTTCCTTTCCAATTCATTCCATGATTGACGTAAAATCCTACAAGAATAGGAACAGAGGAAACCCCTAAGTACGTATCTCGCGATCAGTAAGTTAGTAGACTATATCCTGTACCCTTTATGATCAACTTACATCAGCTGATTAAGAAAGGGGGACTGATGACCTCAGATGTTAAATCCCATAGCGCTTAGAGCCATTTGATTAAGAAAGAAAATGAAACAAAGTATGAAAATGTCATTAAATGAAGGCCATGAGAATAGTATCCAGATAGGGTAAACAGGTTGCAACTCTTAAAAGTTATCAATTTCTTTTAGTTTACACGTCTATTTCCGTAAGACCAGATTTAGGAGCAAATCTCCCAGGTCGTGGAACGTGTCAGTACATAAAATTACAACATAAAAGCAATAATAACAGATCAGTTAAGATTTTCATGATTCCAGGAAAACGACAAGCCGTAAGTTTGTGTAAACGCAATCAACAATATATCAGAAATCAGATTAATATTTTCCTCGTTAGAATAGGAGGAGTGACCCATGAGGAAATTTCGTTTTAAATTTGTAAGCGCGTGGATTACTGTTAAGATTTGTTAATTCTTGTCGTAGCTTATTGAAAATGGATGCAGCAATATACAGTACATCACTCCTTTCTGCACAAGAGTCAATGACGTGCTATCCAAATGCAGATTGGATTTATGCCTAGTATTAACTGAGTGAAAGCTAATTCTTGGGAATAGGCTGATACTGTTAACAATAAACAACAGTAAAGAATGTATTGAGAGGCCAGTCTCATAACACTCAGACTAATGAACAGGGATCGACAAGAGGTTCGCGAACTTACACCACTTATTGCCCGAACCACCTGTTTCTGAGCCAAAATATATCCATTGAGAATGCGAACAATTACCCCAAAATATAATACCAAACGTCATAAGCGACTGAAAATAAGCAAATTAGACTACTTTTCATGTCGAACTGTCACTAATTTTAAATATCGTTCTAATAGTAAAAATGGCAGCATTAGGCCTTTGAACAAGATCCTGAACATGGACTTTCCACGACAGTTAACTATCTACCTGAGCACCTAGAACTGTTCAGCTTCACTAATCATATGCCCATTCCATGTAAATTTTAATTGTTTGTTAGAAGCTGGTGAAACTTGGTCTTCCTGTGATTTGAGTTAGTTTATTTTCTACAATCCATGAACCTATGTCTTGAACTGCACTATTTGAAACAGTGCTACTGTTGCTTACAACATCCTTTACCACGAAGCAAACATAAATAATTCAGAATCACTTGTAATACTACTGGGCATATCATTTATGTAAACAAGGAACAAGAGTGGACGCAGCACTGATTCCTGGGGCAGCCCCCATTTAACCGTGCCCCACCGGACCCCACGTCTAGACAAGCTCGGTACTGTGAAGAATGACTGTCCTGTCTGTTGTTAAAGTAAGAGATGAATCAATTGTGAGCTACTCCACGCATTCCATAATGGTCCAACTTCTGGAGTAGTATCTTGTGATCAACAAAATCAAACGCCTCAGCTAAATCAAAAAATATGCTACCGTTCGAAACCTTTTGTTTAATCCTTCCATTACCTTACAGGGAAAAGAATGTAGCATTTTCATTTCCTAAACCACTTCTAAAACCAAACTGTACATTTGACAGCAAAATTATCTGAAATAAAATTGAAGTGTCGAGACAACATGGAATTCCATCTTTTACGCAACGACACAAACTCAGCACAATAGGCTGTAGGGTGGTAGGACTGAACCAAAGTAACACATCAGGCAATCACCATGGACAGTTGCACAGAACATTTTATTTGGTTTTTTTTAAACAAGAGAACTTAAATAAAGCCATCACATGTTTGAAACTACCACGCATCCTTATAATTACCATTCAAAATAACTTCAATTTCAAACGTTCATAAAAACGCGGCACTTATGTTCTATTACACATTTGCTGAAATGACTTAAATTTTATATACTCTGAATTGTAATCAAGCTGAAGAACAATTTACTAAAATTTAACTAATGTACCCTTTCATTACGACAGTGATTGTTATTACCAAAATAATTCAGAGATCAGGCAACAATCAGACACCATAGCACACAACAGGTTACTTAAATGGTAGGCACCACATAAATTAGCATATAAAATACAAAATTTCATGTGAGCAAACAAGCTCATGAGATTCAACAGCGAAGGTCAGAAAACGGACGCCTGCCCGCTCAGCTGTTTCCAATACAGGCTCGACATGGAACCCGTGACGGGAGCAGCAACGGTCACGAATGGGCAGGAGAAAATCTCAGAACTAGTGGGTATCTACAACAGACTGACATTTGCCAAACACCATAGCTCATTACAACACATCAGTAAAATTAATACATGAAACTAATTACAATATCGATTTGCTGTCATTGAAGGAATTCTGGTACCACCATCAATAGAATCGGTTTCAGGCTGTTAAACAGACAATAACAAAAAATGGTTCAAATGGCTCTGAGCACTACGGGACTTAACAGCTGTGGTCATCAGTCCCCTAGAACTTAGAACTACTTAAACCTAACTAACCTAAGGACACCACACACATCCATGCCCGAGGTTGCAGACAATAACAACTGGCCTCTGAATAACTGGGAAGAATTTAGGAAACTACTGATTTCAAACTTATACACGTGTCTCTCAGACACTATATCAACAGCGACTGGCCATCTTAACTCTGTGGTGTGACATAAATACAATAACCCGACGGTACTTAAACAACGACCAGCAAACTGCTTTCAATGGTGGTTAAACCTTGACAGTAGGGATCTACAGCGGAATGTCTCAGCACTCCAGGCCCTCATAAATGTTAATGATCACGCCACATACACCTTAAAACATTACGTATTAAACTAATTAAAATCAACACACTGTAGGCCAGGCTCAGTAGGAGTAGCGACGACCGCCCAAGAAAATACTGTCAACAGCACGAAACCCAGTAGTGGATTCCGACCACAATTTACAGGAAAAACAAGGCCCTTACCCTCTTGCTTGTTCGACGAAGCCAGCCGCCGCAGATTCCGATTCCAGGAGAGATGAAGCAAGCGGAAAAAACACCAACGACTTCCCAGTAACGTCTCTTTCCACGCCGGCGATATTTGCCACGGCGCCGGCACCCGGGTAAACAGCCCCTTTTAGACGTGCCCTGCTTGCTGGCTGACACCGGACCTTAGCTGTCTGCCATAGTTCCCAAAACTCCGTTACTGCTCGGCGTCCCAAAGCAAAATCATTCCCTCTTCCTCAGCTTTTTCTCTCTTCCGATCAGTCCGGTAGGTGGAGCCAGCGCGCGCTCTGCGCACACCGCTGGAAAGATGACCCATTCCGGCGCCGGGAATATCGCTGATCGTGCCACACGGCTCAAAAATGATCAATTACCCTTATATACGCAGCCTTTTCAATAACGTTAGCAAACTCTGATGGTATAAAAGTAGGTATAAAATTGTAAAATTGTCCACAGTGCCCCTTTCTCCGCTTTAATAAAGCGGTTTTACTACTGAGTACTTTACTCGTCCAGGAAACCGACCATTCCGAAAGGAAAAATTACAAATATGGCTAAGTGCAGGGCTAACATGCGCAGCACAGTACTTTAATATTCTTCTAGATACTCCATCTTATCCATGATAGTCCTTAGTTTTCTGTGGTTTAGTTATTGACTCGATCTCCCCCTTGTCAGTTTCACTGAGGAGTATTTCATATATGTCTCAGAGAGGCATTTTCCAAGGTAGTTATATGATTCCCTACAGAAACTAAGTTTTTATTTAATTCAGCAGCAATGTTCAGAAAGTGATTATTAAGTAATGTACATGTATCTGACTTACCAGTAACAGAAACATTTTTGTTACGTACTGTCTTTATATTGCCGATGATTTGCTGCTGACTAGGCACTTCTTCCACGACCGAACAATGGTTTTAATTTCAGCCTGTGATTTACCTATTCTGTTTGCATACCACTTACTCTTCGCTTTCCTAATAACATTTTTAAGCAACGTACAATACTGTTTGTAAGTGATTGTGACTGCTTCTAACATTTGGATATAATTCCCACTTTGTTCTACATGGTATTCTTATCACACTGGTCAGCCACCCAGGCTGCCTATTACTGCTAGTACCCTGTTTAGAACGTTCTAATGGAAAGCAACTTTCATAGAGCATGAGAAATTTGTTAACGGAAGCATTATATTTGTCATCTATGTTATCAATGCTGTAAACATCCTGCCACTGTTGTTCCTTAACGAGGTTTAAGAAACTCTCTGTTGCCGTTGGATTAGCTTCTCTATCTAGTTTGTAATTATAAATAACAGTTGTTAATCCGTTTAATGTTAAAATTTGGGCGTCATGGTCTGAGAGGCCATTCAACCTTTTGCTAAGGAATGCCCATCCAGTAATGAAGAATGAATAAAAATATTGTCTACGGCTGTGTTACTGTTACCTTGCACCCTGGTTGTAAAAAATACAGTCTGCGTCAGATCATATGAATTTAGAAGATCTTCCAACATCCTTTTCTTTGCACAATCACAAACAAAATTAATGCTGAAGTTATCACATATAACCAATTTTTGATACTTCCTATAAAATGAACCAGGAACCCTCTATAACTGGAGCAGAAGTGCTCAGAAGTCAGAGTTAGGGGACCTGTGAATAACAGAAGTTTAGCTTCACTTAATTCCACTGTCCCTGCACAACATTCACATACCTGGTGAGTGCAGTGCTTTTATACATCTATGGACTGAAATGGAATACTGTTTTTCATGTGCCTGGGCACTCCCCCACTCCGCAAAGAACTTAAAAGAAAACAGCCAGCTAATCTGTATCCTGGTAAAGGAAGCCTCCGAAATTTCAAGTTATTTAAGTGGTGCTCTGATATAACAATAATGTAAGAGTCAACATCTATAAGCGGTTCACTAACTACTTTAAAACCTCTTATGTTTTGATGAAATACGCCAATCCCTCCGTTACTTCGGTACCTGACCCCCCCCCCCCCCCTCTGCCTGGAGGCACCACCTTATTGTAGCACTGTCCGTGCGGGTGGGAGAGTTTGCGTGTTCCTGTGATGCTGAGAGCTATACCGGTGGTAGCGTAGCTACTGGCAGGTTCAACCTAGCCGGTCAGGTCTCAGCAGAGGAGCCAGACGAAGTGTGCCTCACAACGACCTACCGTCCTTTCCTCCCTTTCCCTTCCAGTCCCTTCCCTTTCCTTCTTCCCTTCCCAGTCTCTTCATCGGTGTAGGAGGCGGGTATTATCGATAGGTAAACACTCACGGCTTCTGTACCAACGAAGCAAGGCATCTATGATGTGCCTTAAGGGCGTATGTCAGGATACTTCCAGTGGCATATGGCCATTCACTGCATCCCCTTCCTCTTGCCAGTCGTATCGGCCCTACGATCCACTGCCAACCAGAGGTAGAGGACGAGAGAGTGGATCTGCATCTGCGCAACTGTTTGTCCACTTTAAATACCTTCACGCGCAGATGACTCCGGCAAAGTTTCAATGGACTATGAGCTTTGAAAGTCCTGCGGCGATGGAATACTGATGGTGAGGCAAGGGTTTGGTGTACCTGAACCTTAGTTGGTGCTCTGCACGTTAGGCGGTCAGACGGTGATGGTCGTTCTGGTACTCGTGAGAGACGGGAGGACTGGTTCGGCAGCTCGTCAGACGACAAAGCAGCCCTATTTAGGATCGCTCTGCTTTCCCTAATCCAGGGAGGGGCCTAGAAAAGGTGGCCTAAACATAGCTCGTCTCAACCCAGCACAAGTGGCAAACTGCGGTCACTTGTTCACTAACATATGCGGTCAAAAAATAATAAAATAAACAGTTACCTTAAATATCTAATGATTGGAGTCTGGAACGTCCGTACTTTACAGGATAACGACCATAATCAGTGCCCAGAGAGAAAGACAGGACTTATCGCAAGGGAATTGGCTAGATATAACATCGACATTACCGCCATAAGTGAAACACATCTTAGTGACTCTGGACAGTTATGTGAACCGCTCGGAGGTTATACCTACTACTGGAGTGGAAAATCATACACTGAAAGGGCGGAAAGTGGGGTAGGCTTTGCCATACGCAATAAATTGGCATGTTCACTAACAGAACTTCCAAAAGGTATCAGTGACAGAATAATAACACTCAGACTTCACCTGGCATCCAAGAAATATCTTCACTTGATCAATGTATACGCACCTACATTGCCATCTCCGGATGAAGAGAAGAACAAGTTCTACCAAGACCTCCGACATGTCCTTAGGGATATTCCTTCTGCAGATAAACTTCTGTTATTTGGTGATTTTAATGCTCGTGTTGGGAATGATTTCAGTGCTTGGAATGGAGTCCTCGATCGCCATGGGATTGGAAAATGCAACTCGAATGGTTTGGATCTTCTAACTCTATGTGCCGAGTTTGAACTCTGTCTGACAAATACATATTTTCATCTGCCTGAAAAATATAAAACGACATGGATGCATCCGCGATCTAAACACTGGCACCTTCTGGATTATGTGATAGTACGGAAAAAAGATCTTGGTGACGTACTGGTCACACGTGCAATGAGAGGCCCTCAGGGATGGACAGACCATCGACTCGTGAGGTCCAAATTAAAGATAACTTTGAAGGCACCACGCCGAGCTTCACAGAAAATACCAACAAAATTGTCCTGCAAAATCTTGGCCAATGATCAGACTATGAGAGCAAAACTGGATGAAAAATTTGGTGTCGATGGCCTTTTGATATGTGAATCTGCCCCTGTAGATGAACAGTGGAGTGCATACGCTAGCAGACTGCGTGGCTGTGCTTCAGAAGTCTTGGGAAAGCCTCAGAAGAAGCAACAGGACTGGTTTGACGACTCATATCCAGAGATCAGAAAGCTAATTAATGATTTCAGAACTTCTCTTCGCACCCCTGATGATAACAAGCGTAGAGCAGCGCATTACAATCTGAAAGTCAAGGTACATGCTCTCAAAGACAGTTGGTGGGCAAATAAAGCAAATGAAATACAGTTATATGCCGACACACACCAAAGGGGCAGATTCTTTGAGTCCCTGAAAACTATCTTTGGTCCAAGAGTTGGGAAGATAGCACCAGTCTATAACAAAGATAAAAGTTGTCGGCTGACGCAGCAGAGTGACATCCTGTCTCGATGGGCGGAACATTTTAATGACGTTCTTAATCCCGACCATCAGACAACCGATATTCCATACATAGAAGCACTTGAAGACCTGCCAGTTGAGGAACAACTTGCGGATGCCCCTTCCTACGATGAATTCATTTCAGCACTGGCTAAGCTGAAAAATGACAAAACAGCAGGATTAGATAACTTGCCATCAGAGCTATATAAATATGGGGGGCCAAACATCAAGAAACCATTGTTTGCTCTGATCTTAAGGATTTGGGAGTATGAATTGATTCTACAAGACTGGAAAGATGCTTGTATTTCCAAGATCTATAAAGGCAAGGGTGACATATCAGACTGCAGCTCCCACAGGGGCATTTCTCTTCTCTCAGCAGCGGGAAAAGTCCTTGCCCACATAATTAACACCCGGTTAACACACTTTGCAGGAAAACTGCTACCAGCGACCCAGTGTTGCTTTCGCCCAAACAGAGGCACATTGGATGCCATATTAGTTGTCAAACAAATGCAAGAGAAAAGCTTAGAGCAACATTGGCCTTTGTTCATGTGCTTTGTAGACCTGGAAAATGCTTTTGATCGTGTCCCACGGGAAGCTCTCTGGATCATACTAAAGAAAACTGGGTGCCCTGACAAAATTGTCACTTTGATTCGGCAGTTTCATGAAAACATGATGGCAAAAATCCGCAATGAGGACAAGCTCTCAGAACAGTTTCCCGTTACATGTGGTGTAAAACAAGGCTGTGTTCTGGCTCCCACACTCTTCTCACTTTACTTCGCAGTTGTTATGAGAGACGCGACCAAAGCCTGTAGTAATCAAATTAGTCTCGACACAAGGACAGACAAAAGTGTCTTCAACATCTCTCGCCTCGGAACAAAAAGTCGCGTAACCAAACTATCCATCTTAGAGATTCTCTACGCGGATGATGTATGAATGATGGCTAATTCTTGCGAAACTCTTCAGACTTACATAAATCTGCTAAATGCCTCCTGCAGAAGATTTGGCTTAGCCATTAGCATCACTAAGACGCAAGTTCTCAAACAGCCACTTAGAGGTCTTCATGCAGATGACTCCAGTATTGAGATAAATAACAAACCCTTGCAAAATGTGTCAAATTTCAAATACCTCGGAAGCCAAATTAGAAGTGACAACAGCCTGACAACGGAAATCGCAGCGCGTATAGCCAGCGCAGCCTCAGCCTTCGGTAAGCTTAATGACCGAGTATGGAAATCACATGATCTCAAACTACAAACAAAAATTGCAGTCTACAAAGCAGTAGTATTATCCACCTTACTCTATGCCTCGGAAACCTGGTGCTGTTACAAAGCTGACATTAAGAAGCTAGATCAATTTCATCTTCGATGTCTGAGATCAATTCTGCGCATCATATGGGAAGACCGTGTCCCAAACACGGAGATTTTGCGCCGCGTGAAACTGGCTGGTATTGAAGCTTCAATAATGAAACAACAACTGAGATGGAGTGGTCACATAGTACGCATGGATGACAGTAGGCTACCTAAAGCGGTGTTCTACTCGCAGCTCTCGTGCGGGAAGAGGAGAAAAGGTGGTCAACACCTGCGATATAAAGACACCATTAAACGTCACCTTGCAGCCTGTGGCATTCCAAGCAACCGTTGGGAGGAGCTAGCATTGCGCCGATCGGAGTGGCGATCAACTGTACATAAGAGCATCCAACAATTCGAGCAAAAGCGTCTAATGAACCTGGATGCTAAAAGAGAGCTCCGAAAATCTCAGCTCAAGCCTGTCTACACGTATACTTACAACTCTGCTGGTCAACTTCACTGTGCTTCATGCAACAGAATATTCAAAGGGAAATTCGGATTCGCGAGCCACATCCGAGCCTACCACAACAAGGACAGAGAAGACTGACGGAGTCGCTGTCGCCGGACACGGCGAGGAGGACGTCACCTGACCCCCTCTGAAGACGGTTCGTTCGTTAGAGAAACTTCCTTTAAGCAGGGATACCTATTAGCCGACTTCAGCCTAAAAAAGGTGCAGCTCTAACACCAGATACTACAGGAATTTTCCCACGAGTCATCCCACCACCGCCCATCGTCACCTAGAAGCCTTTCAATACTCCCCTTCCAAACTTATTGAGGTGCAGGCCACGCCTAGTGAAACCCAATCTATTGATAGACTCAACTGCCACCACTGCAATGTGAGTGGCTACTCCTGCCCCATGTTAACATGCCTATCATCAGCATTAAGATGAGGCAGATCATGACGCTGAAACAGTTGTACAAAGCGCACATTTGTACCACCAGTCTGAGTAGCTATCTTTTCCAGGTCACCACCTAAATCATACTCCACGTCCCTATCAAGACTGTTCCCAGCTTCACCCACAATCATTACTTCACCCTCTTTCGTAAAATTTCTACATAACTTCCATATGTCGACAGTCACCTAAGCCAATCCTACACTAGGCTCAACAATGATGGTGACCTGGTACTCACTCCACATCATTTTCTGCAACCGTTGGCCTACACCTCTGCCTTGCGAACTATCTAGTAGCAGGATCCTGTTATTTCTATTACAGTTTACAACTGACTTAGCCTCCCTATCTGCTGAGATCAGCAGCATGTTTCCAACGCCTACAGTTACAAGAGGCTCGTCCCCACGAAACTCTGACAGTTGGTCAAGTCTATTGGTGATACACAAAGTACAACTGTGTGAAGAACTCCTCCTCCTCCTAGTTGACTTCTCACCAACTGCCAGTTCCCATTACCCAGGGCCCTTCTCCTTCCTCATCCCATCTATTTCCTCCTTTGCGTTTTGTAGCTGCTCCTGAAGGGCACAGATTTTACGCTCTCGCTCCTCCGTCAAAATATTTCTGCTAAAGATTGTGCATTTCCAGGAGAGTACCTCTCTAGAATGCCCACTGGCTTTGCCACTGCATTCCTCCCAGTGAAAATACTCTGAACAAATTTCACACCGTAACCGACTACTCACAAGCCAACACTTCTCACTCGTGGTAATATGTTAGCAATTACCGATAAAAAACTAGAAGTCTACGTTACCGAAGTTGAATTACTACAGTCGAACGATTTAAATAATTAACAACAGTGATCTCGAATTTCACGCTCTACTAAGAAATCAACTACTTTATTAACACTACTAAACCACAAGTAACACAAATACCACAAAAACGTCACACAATTACAAAACTCAAACGTCCACTGGAACACTCAGCGACATTAAACACATAGTGAACGTAAGATTTTACGGAAATATTTCACTAGAAACAGCAACAAAAGCCGGCTGAACACTACCGCACCAAATTTAATAAATGACTACAACGTACAAACAACTTTATAAAACACAATGTGCGAAAGTTTCCGGAAGTTTATTAAACTGTTTTTTCACCAGAAGCAGCAGAGCACACCGTTTAAAACTACTAAATTTAATAACCGAATAACAGTGCACAAACAACTTTGTCAGTACTTAGCTTTAGAACCGCTGGCACCACACGCCGCGAAATGTAAACACAACGTTGAGACTTCGATGAACGACGTAAGCACACTCACGATAACAGACCGCTCGAATAAATAGCACAAAAAGAAAGACTGAGATGAATAAATTCACTAATAAATTTCTTTTACAGCAAATACTAACACCAGTAGTCCTTAAAACAAATATCTGAAATCTAAATCATTATAACATTTTGGCGAGCGATTTGGACAGCAGTCCAGCACATGCGATGTCATACTAAAGAATCAAAGTGAAACGAACAAGTTCATTTAACTGTATGGGATGGGAAATGTGAACTTACTCCGTCACCACGGATTTAGAGCAAATATGATAGGACCAAAAAATGCTACATGTATAATTTGAGAAAAATACGAGAAAAGAGCTGCAAATAAGATAACACTCTAATGTGATGTGAAAATCTGCAACATTATATACCACTGAAACGCAATTTCTGAGGCAAGGTGATACGTCGCCTAAAAGACGATTGGAAGCACTAGAAATGTGGTTCCTAAGATCTATACCAAGCATTAGTTTAATAGACCAAATTGTAAGTAGCATGTAGGCCACTGGAAGATGGGAAAGTGTACAAGGACAAATGTTCCAACACCTATGAGAATGCGATCTGAAAGCCTAGCACCGCAAACTTTAAAATAGACATGCCAGCTGGGACGTGGGATTCGGAACTATGCAGGAAATGAGTGATAAGTTCTTGCCCTGACTTCTAAACAGGACATCTGTCACTTATAATGGGGAGGGGTGAGAAAAAGAAGAAGAAGGAGAAGGAGAAGCAGAGAAAGAACGCATTTGTACTGACAGAATTATAGGCACATGCCGACCAGCCGGAAGGAAGGGTCCGTTCGATGCTATTTTCTGTAAACGAGAGAAGGTATTTCGAAATAAACTTCAAATACCATTTCATTTACATTTCTTGTTTAAGCATTTCTTCCGATCTACCCGCCCAGATAGTCATGCGTGTTAAGAACCCCGCTTCCGACACGGGGAGATGCGCTGATACCGCAGCGAATCCAACCGGTGGAGTAACGACGAGGGTTGGTTCGCCGGCAAGACTGGATGTATTTTTTAGGCAGTTTCTCACATTCCACCCGGTGAATGCCGGGCTGGAACTCGAGTCCTGCCTTAGTTACACGACTCGCAAACATTTAGAAAGGATTCGCTCACTTTCCCCTGAATATCACTACTTGTAGCTATCTGGGGCACCCATATTCTCACAGGGGATAACGGGTTGGTAACAGGAAGGGCATCCAGCGATTCCTTAAATTACTATGCCAAATCCGTTAATAATAATGGCAAGTGTTTCTTATATTCTGTGTACTATTATTCAAGCTAATAATTTTATATCGTAATTGGAAGTACAGCGATTTTCTTCCGTAACTTAGAAAAATACTGATTATCCATTGCAACAGGTGTTTATTTTTCTGGTTGCCGGTTGCCAGTCGTAGAAAGAACATCTTCAGACCAGTGGCTCATTTCATTGGTGACAGGTGGAGCCCTTGGGTGGAACTCCATTAGGTGATGAGAGACACCACTGTTGATAGAGACTTCTGCTGAAGCACCATACGAGCAAGAGAATTGCATTGAAAGATTTTGATGAGAATGCTAACTGTAGGCATACTGAGTCAACAAGGACACCGCCACTAAGACACGATCTGTCGAATGGAATTACACAACATCGAGTCCTCTGCATAGTCGCCACCATCGTGCCACTGCCTCTGCAGCTCATTACATGGAACTCGTGCTTACAGAAGTGAAAAATGCAGTTTGCAAATTTCCGCAACTGTACATCAAGCTAGGTTTGGTTCACGTAAGCAAACGAAGTTTTACAGGTAGCTTTAAATGAGGAATCTAGGAATACACTAACAATGTCTTATGTATGTCTCTCGTGGAGACAAGATTAATTATAGAGGCATTGAAGTAAAAAGTCTTCCCGCGGAGAATATCCGAATGGAACGGGAAGAAGTTCTAATGAGTGGTACAATGGAAAGTACCCTCTTCCACGCACTTCACAGCTGTTAGCAGAATATACATGTAGATATAAATGTGGATATACATGCAATGGTACTTTTATGTGTATACATAGAGTATTTGTACATTGTTGCTGAGTATGATCAAATTGGCTCGTGTGTGATTCATCTATAGGGCAAACTAACCGCTGTAATATTCTGAGAAAGCTGACAGCAGCCCTACTCAAAAACACATTGTTAACTTCGTCATTCAACGACGTCAAACCTGGTTTTAACCAAATCGAGTTACTAAGACTTGATCGCTGGCAAGTTTGTTCCTGAGAACACTATTGAAAGCACAGGAACTGAATTGTACCGTCACGCGTATATGCTGTAAGATGTAGTTCTCATGTATTGCTCATCCTGTCTGCAGTTGCCATTTCCACACACGACATCCATGCTCCGTAATCCACTATTCTGTTTGTTGAACCAATGGGAGCGTTACGAATCCTAGATGGTATTCGTCTCTTTTGATATCACTGGATACTAAAGTGTTATCGTAATATTAAACTAGCCCTGTCACTGAATTAATATGTACGCCGCTTTGGTGAAATTCGGCACCAAAACAGTGTTCAGCATTACATTTAAGATCCACATATTGCTTTCGAAAATTCAGTTTCAATCGCAAACCGCACACCGTAATTTAGTCTTAACTTTCACATGAAAATACAAAGTTCTCCCATACAATTAACGCCTCTGCGTGATGAAATTATACCTCCGTTTTAACATCGTTTCCAAGATTCCAGAATTCGAAATAAGCTTCAGATGAAACAAAGCTCTCTTTATGAGCAAAGGCAGCACTCTTGCGTGCAGAGATTAGAAATAAAAATTTATTTCTTTGTGCGACAGAGTCGTACGTTTTCGTGGATCCTCTATAGCTTTTCATTTAGAGGCAGATCAAAGTTGACCATACATGCGGCACGCCAACCGTTAAATGCTTTTGAGCTGTATGGGTTACGTTAACGTGGACAAGGCTGCAACTACATTTTCCTAACCTGTGTCGAGGTGCTCTCAACCTGTTCGAAATCAATGTGTGTGTGTTTGTGTGTGTGCGCGCGCGCGAAAGGACAGGGTACAGGGGAGTGACTGGAGTGCCCGAGCTGACTCACAAAGAGAAGGTACGAACTCTTTGAGTTGACAAACGGCGAATGTTTGCTTGTCTAATTTATTTTTCTCTGAAAAGTGCTTATTCTTTAGAAATGAATTCGACAAAAAGTATTTTACTTTTTTTTTCTTTTGCCTTAAGTTACCTCCGGAGAGTGGATTACGTTTTTACACTCCCTGACAAGAAAAGTTAAACACCGAGACGCAGAGGAGGAAGCGAACTAAAACTTCATCCTCGATGAGAGGGTATGTCATGGTTTTTCAGTGATTACAAAATCCAGTAAAATGTACTAACAACTTGGCAGCTGGATCTCACTTACCATTACGAGTTTGCACTATCTATGGCCTAAATACACGCAATGCTTCGGTTGGAAAGGGTATCATAAACCGTTTTATTCTATCCTGAGGCAAGCTGACCGACAGTTGTAACTGGCCCATGATATCCTGGATACTGACATTGGGTTAGAGCTGCGTTTCTTGTTGTCCATGGTTGTATCGCAACATCATACATACAGTTCATAGAGATAAGCGCCGAGCGTTGCACAACGATGCTATCTCATGAGAGTTAATACATGAGAATACAGAATGTTTGTAACGTACCATTGTTCCATCAGAATTCCCTCAGACAGTACCCACTGTGATCTGAATCTACACACGACGCCTCCCTACAAAACGACGCTAGGAGTAACATTCTAAAGCCTCTCCAAAGAATTTAAAGAGCGGGTTGTTTGGGGTAAGGATGTGGTTGGTGCACATTACACCGATCCTCTATTGTGTTGTTCAAGAGTGGTCGACCGAAATTTTGACCACGAGTTGTCCGTCCCCAAGTTCGCATACAGTCCATCATCGGCAAGCAACCCTTTCGGCAACTTTCAGGTAGGGTTGTCTGCACTGAAGTTCTAGAACAGCCACGAGGCACCACTCAGATGAATGGGTGTCGAAGTTTATGACAGGTACATTTTTAACATGCTCAACAAAGATGCTTAGCTAGCACCAAGGGTATTGCCGAGTGGGGGAGGGGATCAACAAATTTCGAATAACCCTGGAGCAGTATGACCATGTTGTGCGTAAGAGAAACTACGGATGTTCAATGGAGGACAAAGCGCACCAGCACAAAAACTGCTGTTCGCGTACTTGATTGATGCTCCATACCATTTACAGAATTCTGTTCCGGTTTTCCCACAGTCCATGTCTCACTGCCATACAGTGATGTGTTCCAAATGTACATTCTCAGAAATTTCTTTCTCAAATTAACGACTATGTTTGGTGATAGTAGACTTCTGCCAGGATTGCCCTTTTTTGCCACTACTGGTCTCCTTTTGATGTTCTCTTTGCACCGTCCGTCATTGGTTATTTTGCTGAATAGGTAGTAGATTTCCTTCACTTCCCCAACTTGACCATACAGCCTCATGTTAAGTTTCTCGCTGTTCTCATTTCTGCTAGTTCTCATTACTTTCGTCTTTCTTCGATTTACCCACAATCCATATTCTGTACTCATCAGACTGTTCATTCCATTCAGCTGGTCATGTAATTCTTCTTCACTTTCACTCAGAATAGCAATGTCATCGGCGAATAGTATCACTGAGATCCTTTCACCTTCAATTTTAATTCCACTCCTGGACCTTCCTTTTACTTCCACCATTGCTTCTTCGATATACAGACAGAACGCTAGTAATTCTATGAATGTGTCTTGATTTTCCTTTAGTTTTTCTTCCATTATCAACTGCAAAATTGCCCTTCTGATGCCTTTATCTTTTCTGATGCCAAACTGATTGACCTCTAAGACCTCCTAATTTTCTTTTCCACTCTTTTGTGTATTATTCTTGTCAACAACTTGGATGCATGAGCTGTTAAGCTGAGTGCGCAATAATTCTCGCACTTGTTACCTCTTGCAGTCTTCGGTACAGTGTGGGTGATATTTTTCCGAAAGTCAGATGGTATGTCACCAGATTCATACATTGTACATACCAACGTGAATAGTCGTTTTGTTGCAGATTCTCCCAATGATTATATAAATTCTGATGGAATGTTATTTATCCCTTCTGCCTTATTTGATCTTAAGTCCTCCAAAGCTCTCTTAAATTGTGATTCTAATACTGGATCCCCTGTCTCTTCTAAATCTTCTCCTGTTGCATCTTCAGTCACATCAAACAAATCTTCCTTCTCATACAGACATTCAGTATAGTCTTTCCACTTGTCCGCTCTCTCCACTCCATTCAACAGTGGAATTTCAAGTGCACTCTTAATTTTATCACCCTTACTTTTAATTTCAATCGAATTTACCACACACATACACTCAAAGCCATGTGACGATACGCTGTTTCTCACTGGTGCAGAAAGTTCTGATTACTTCCAGTGACATCAGCAGGGAATCGAAGTCGATCGGGAAAGTAATATATCCAAATGATCCTATCTTTGTGGGTTCCGATTTTGACCAGCATATATAACGTTACTCTGTTCAATAGTTTCTCTCCTAATATGTGATATAGTACCTACACAAATGGTAAAACAGACACGATAATACTGAAAACAAATACTTTACGTTAATAAGTTGATCTTCGTGGAAGAATTCAGTATAGCTTCTGCTCGTCTCTTTTAGGCTTAGTTTGGAATAGGTTCTTATCAAATAAGGAGGAATAAAAGAAACATATTGAAGTTTTCAGCTCAGTTCAGGAAAATAATAAAGAAAACATTGAGAATGCTACAACTGTGGTGAAGCACATTTGGGTGATAAAACAAAACAGAAATGTATGTACTTGCAATTTGGGGGGATCCATCCTTATTTCATCATTATGAATAAAACATTTCATAGAGATTTTATAACAGAACTCACCTAGGCAACAATTAATCGCTCTGACCTCAATCATGATCAATTTTCGTTTGTTTTTTTTCCACTGGATGCAGTGAACCGTTACCTAAGTGCTGAATAATTGCATCTTACAGTATACACACCAGTTTTAGTTCCAAAGCATCCCGTTCAGCGAATGGTATTGAGTAAGGCTTCATAAAGAAGCGTTCAGATCTCAGTTGCTCTATACGTTCGCTCCCATTCATCATTCCAGATTTCGATGAGAACAGCTCGACACACTTTTTATGTAGTACGTCTGTTTTATTCATACGCAGTTCTCCGCCAATTTTTGTTGTATATCGCAATCTGTTCATTGCACTAACATTACCTATTTTGTGGCAACATCTTCTACCTTATCTTGTCCGACACACTGTGTTGCATCAGCATTTGTTACAGTCTCCCATAAATGTGGTTGTTCGTTAAATCCTAATTCCCTCTGTGTCTCCTCATCTTTTTTCAGTACTGTACCGGTGGAACTGCAATTACCTAAATTACACTATTCAACCGTCATTTTTCAAATGGGATGTGTAATATCAACTAGTATATATTTTCGTGTGAAGAGTCCGAATCCTTAGTCTTTCTTCCATCATCAACCGCAACATCAGAATTGCCTCTCTTTTCCTAAAGCCAAACTGATCGTCATCTGATACATCCTCAATTTTCTTTCCATTTTTTTGTATATCATTCGTATCAGCAACTTGGATTCATGATCTGTTAAGCTGACTGCACGAAAATTCTCACGCTTGTTAGCTCTTGCAGTCTTCAGAATTGCATGGATGAGATTTTTTCGAAAGTCAGACGGTATGTCACCAGACTCCTACAGTCTACACACCAACGTGAATAGTCGTTTTGTTGCCACTTTCCCCAATGATTTTAGAAATTCTAATGGGTTATTATCTACCCTGCCTTATTTAATCTTAAGTCCTCTAAAGCTCTCTTAAATTCTGATTGTAATACCGGATTCCCTATCTCGTAAAGACGACTCCTGTCTCTTCTTCTATCACATCAGACAAATCTTCCTCCTCATAGAGGCCTTCAGTGTACTCCTTCCACCTATCCGGTCTCTCCTTTGCACTTATCAGTAGAATTCCAGTTTCGCTTTAGTGTTACCACCCTTTCTTTTAATTTTAGCCAAAAGATTGTTTTGACTTTCCTACATGCTGAGTCACTCCTTCCGATAATCCTTCCTTTTTCGGTTTCCACGCATTTCTCTTACAGCTATTTCGTCTTAGTTTCCCTGCGCTTCGTATACAGGGTGAGTCACCTAACATTACCGCTGGATGTATTTCGTAAACCACATCAAATACTGACGAATCGATTCCACAGACCGAACGTGAGGAGAGGGGCTAGTGTAATTGGTTAATACAAACCATTAAAAAAATGCAGGGAACTATGTTTTTTAACACAAACCTACGTTTTTTTAAATAGAACCCCGTTAGTTTTGTTAGCACATCTGAACATATAAACAAATACGTAATCAGTGCCGTTTGTTGCATTGTAAAATGTTAATTACATACGGAGATATTGTAACCTAAAGTTGATGCTTGAGTACCACTCCTCCGCTGTTCGATCGTGTGTATCGGAGAGCACTGAATTACGTAGGGATCCAAATGGAACGGTGATGGACCTTAGGTACAGAAGAGACTGGAACAGCACATTACGTCCACATGCTGACACCTTTTTATTGGTCTTTTTCACTGACGCACATGTACATTACCATGACGGGTGGGGTACACGTACACACGTGGTTTCCGTTTTCAATTACGGAGTGGAATAGAGTGTGTCCCGACATGTCAGGCCAATAGATGTTCAATGTGGTGGCCATCATTTGCTGCACACAGTTGCAATCTCTGGCGTAATGAATGTCATACACGCCGCAGTACATCTGTTGTAATGTCGCCGCAGGCTGCCACAATACATTGTTTCATATCCGCTGGGGTTGTAGGCACATCACGGTACACATTCTCCTTTAACGTACCCCACAGAAAGAAGTCCAGAGGTGTAAGATCAGGAGAACGGGCTGGCCAATTTATGCGTCCTCCACGTCCTATGAAACGCCCGTCGAACATCCTGTCAGGGGTCATCCTAGTGTTAATTGCGGAATGTGCAGGTGCACCATCATGCTGATACCACACATGTCGACGCGTTTCCAGTGGGACATTTTCGAGCAACGTTGGCAGATCATTCTGTAGAAACGCGATGTATGTTGCAGCTGTTTGGGCCCCTGCAATGAAGTGAAGACCATTGAGGTGGTCGCCAATGATTCCGCACCGTATATTTATAGTACACGGTCGCTGTCGCTCTACCTGTCTGAGCCAGCGAGGATTGTCCACGGACCAGTAATGTATGTTCCGTAGATTCACTGCCCCGTGGTTTGTGAAACCCGCTTCATCGGTAAACAGGTAGAACTGCAACGGATTCTCTGTTAATGCCCATTGACAGAATTGCACTCGATGATTAAAGTCATCACCATGTAATTGCTGATGTAGCGACACATGAAACGGGTGAAAGCGGTGACGATGCAGTATGCGCATGACACTACTTTGACTCAGTCCACCGGCTCTCGCAATGTCCCGTGTACTCATGTGTGGGTTCATGGCAACAGCAGCTAACACACCAACTGCACCCGCTTCTCCTGTGACGGGCCTGTTACGGACCCGTTTGCGTGCTACGACCATACCTGTTGCATACAGTTGGCGGTAGATGTTTTGCAATGTGCGGCACGTTGGATGCTCTCTGTCCGGGTACCGTTCTGCATACACCCTGCAGGGTTCAGCTGCATTTCGTCGACACTCGCCATAGATGAGTATCATCTCCGCCTTTTCAGAGTTCGAATACACCATGGTCACAGTTCCTACAACACTACACTGTCACAGACGTCTGGTAACACGGTGTACTACAGTTGGTCTGCGTGCGAAGACGAATGCAGAATAACAATAGCAGCAAGCGCTACTTGCGGACACTGCGACTGCTAGACCAAACCACAACAGTGCACTACAGCCACACTTGTAAACACGGTCGTCATCGTAAACATGTCCCTGCAGATGCTGCTCGCCGACCGTGGCCCGTGTTTGTTACAACACGCAACTGAATGTCGGAGGTTTCAAGCGTCAACTTTAGGTTACAATATCTCCGGATGTAATTAACATTTTACAATGCAACAAACGGCACTGATTACGTATTTGTTTATATGTTCAGATGTGCTAACAAAACTAACGTGGTTCCATTTTAAAAAAACGTAGGTTTGTGTTAACAAACATACTTCCGTGCATATTTGTATGGTTTGTATTAAACAATTACACTAGCCCCTCTCCTCACGGTCGGTCTGTGGAATCGGTTCGTCAGAATTTGATGTGGTTTACGAAATATATCCAGCAGTAACGGTAGGTGACTCACCCTGTATATTTGATACCTAAGTGACATATTTCTACAATCCTCAATTTCCCTGAAAATTTTTGTACCACTTGAAAGGTGGCTACACTGAGCCACTGCGCCAGAGATTGCGCCAAAGAGTATTATTAAGCCGCCTCCACAGTGCTTGGAGAGAACTCGTAGAAGTCAGTGCGTGGGCAGAACTCGTAGTAGTCAGTGCCTGTCTAGGACTCGTAGTAGTCAGTGCTTGTTAAGAACTCGTAGCAGAGAGTGTTTGTCGAGATGTGCTAGTAGGCAGTGCTTGCTGAGATGTGATACTGAAGAGTCTTGTTGAGATGTGGTAGTAGAGAGTCGGTGTGGATATATATTGTAAGGATTAGAGTGATTTTCATCAATATAAATGAGGTAACAAACTCCGTTTCTTTTTTTTCCTCATTATTTCTATGTCCTGAATAATGCGTCATTACAGGTTCAGTCAACAAAGCATCTGGCGTGTGTTCTTGTATTAGAGTGTAATTCTGGTTTTCTTGCGCAATTATAGGATTTCTATTTTTCTTAATTACTTCAGTATAAATGATATTTAAAATTTCTTGTCTTGTTGAAGAAGAACCGTGCCAGATGTGTACGTTGAGTCACACTCCCACACACAGAACAATTACACTTGTGCTTTGGTTTTGTAGGTTTTATAGTTGCTGGAGACTTAATTAATTAATTGTGTTAACGAAAATTTTCATTTCATTCTTTGTTGTTATTCTATGCAGTCAGATTGCGTAATAATACTAGTCAGGTGCCACCGTTTACGAAACAGCGTAATCGGACAGACAGCTACCAAATACCAAATATACTTGCATTATATTTAATTAAGCCCCCATGCATGTGGCGACCCTGCCAGGATCGTCCCTTGGAATCTTCTGATTGTAAAAATAGTAGACAGTAGTATTGTTGTAGTAATTTGTAGTTTAGTAATTGTAGTCTATTTTGCATGTGTAGATTTGGTAATTGTCATTCTTCTAATGGTATTTTTTCTCAGAATTTGATTTGTTGTCTTGTATACGCGTTTGACAATTTAGTGCAATTATTTCAATTGTTCGTTAATTGTGTTTGAAGGAAACATTTCGTGTGAATGGTACTGTTGGAGATAAAGCGTCATTGTGTGCAATTTTCATACAGTGACGAGTTTTGTATGTTTTGTAAATGATTACAAGATCGATGAAAAAGGCAAAAATGATGGATAGTGAGAATGATGAAATTGTTAACATGGCGAACTCGCCAACAGACGAAAACAGTGTCATGCATAATGTAGCGGAAAATAATTTAATAAGTAGGGAAAATAGTCCGGAAACAGTTCAAAATTTTTCTCAATCAGAAAATTCACAGATTACGTGGTTAACGACAGAAGAAACGGAGCAGTTGATGAGTGCAATATTAAATTTGGGATCACGGTTAGAAACCAGGATGGAAGCAATGATAACACGGTTAGACTCACTGGGATCACAGTTACAATCTGAATTAAAAACAGAAATAGGAACAATTAAAACCGAGATGAAAGTAGTGGGATCACAGTTACGATCTGAATTAGAAACTGATATGGGAACAATGGAAACACAGTTAGGCTCACGAACAGGGACATGTTTCAAATACATGAAAGACGAATCAAATAAAGAAATTAGAGAAGAAGTACAACCGATTTTGAAGGCTCACAAAAATAGCTTAATATCAAAAATCAGACAAGAGGAACAGGGCAGGGACAGGAAGAAAAAGATCGCGTGATAGCACAGAAATTTTCAGAGTTAAATTTACAACGTGCACACGATAAGGAAGAAATAATTGAAAGAATCGAGGAATCCGTACCAAATGACAGAATAATTAACTTAACGCAACAGTGTGAACAGTTAACTACTAAATTTGACAATACCGAAACCCGAGTCGCGACATTTACAGAAGACGTAAATAAACAGAAAGAACAATTAAGTGACTCATCGGAAAGAGTTGAGGAGATCTCAGATAAATTGACAAGTGTTAGTTTAGCAGAAGGGTTTGAAGAAAATAATTTGTTTCATTTACGTGATGTGACAAGAGAGCGCCAGGCGCGTAAACTTGACAATAATCAACATTGGGACTGGGACAGACGCGGTAGGTCTTTGTCGCCACGAGGCGAAAACTTTGACTATAAACACTTTTTGACTTTTGGAAATTTAAGATCTTTCGTAATTCTAAGAATGACATACATCCATGTTCATGGTTAGATCAATTTATGTACGCACTTCCACCGAATTGGCCACTAAGACACAAACTAGAAATTATATGCAGCTATTAAGGGCCTCAGGGGATTCACTACTCTAAGTGAATATGTGCCGTAGCGAGCATAGGGCCCCGAGCTGTAGTGGTGCTATTTCTCTTTTAGTTTTCTGTACCGCTGCCTACTCTTTTACTATTCTTTGCATCTGTCAAACCAACTCTTCGACTATCAATCTATCTAGTGAGTAAGTAAACAATAATCGGATATGACGATTTTACCCAAAGGAGATTTCGAAAATTACTGTTTGGACTTACTGTACCTTCAGCAGCATTCATTCCTAGCTTAAATGAAATTTTACCTGTTTATCTTCGTGACAATATTACTTCATATGTTGACGACATTCTTATTGCTAAACATTCTTGGAGTGAACACAACAAAATTTTGGATTCATTATTACGTATTTTTGCAAGAGTTGGCATTACAGTGAACTTAGAAAAATCTGAATTTGGTCGTTCTTAGGTGAAATTTCTCGGTCACATTATTTCTACAGAAGGTATTCTTCCTGATCCAGAAAAATTAGACGCTGTTCGTAATTATGCTGTTCCTACCACAAAACGTGAGGTTCGTTGTTTCCAAAATGTTTGTGGAATGATATACTTTTTAAAAAAAAAAATTTTTTTGTAGAATGACATACTTGTGAGAAACAAACAGCTACATGTAAACATGCGGAGAGTACAAGGATACCGCGCTGTGTTTTGGCGGCGGCACATACTCAAAGCAACAGTCACGTCTGCGAGCCGCACAAGGCAGTCATTGGCCGCAAACAATTGCTTCCTACGTCACGCGCCTACAGCTGATCGAGCGCTCAGTGCGAATGCACTGACAGCCGTAAACAAATACACAGTCTAAGTTCTCCGATTAAATTCAGTATAAAGCTATAGTGACTTGATGAATTATGTTATTAACGTTCAGTATTTTTCAGGATACGGTTCTATAAAATATTTAAGAACTTCAGGTAAATTCTGTGCGTGTCCGACGTTAAGAGGACTTGCTATCGAGAAAATTTCAGAAAGAATGTAATTTCCAAGAAGAAACTAATAAACTAAAGAGGGTGACTATTAATTGAGTTCGTTTTTCAGGTAACATATTTCCACTTAGGTACGTACTTTAGACGTAGTTTGCTGCTCGCGGTTACGTGATTCATACTTTGTGCTAAATTTCATGTTCTATGAAATTACTTGTGAAGCGACATGCTTGCGTACGTTAACTGATTTTGACAATGATTATTAATGAACTGGGTTGTAACTTGTGTATATTATGCATCGCTTGGCTGCACTGCTTTTTCACTGATGTTATATTTTTTAATTATGTGCCTGCTGTGCTTATTTATTATTATTATTATTCACGTTTGGGCCCTACTGGACCACGCGAAGTACAATCACGGGGCATTTAGTTATTTTCCTTTAGACTTTCTCTCTGCCCAAATTGTTTTCATTCTCTCGGAATGAGCTCTTTTCCTTTCATCAGACCATGTGGTTCCAGTTTTCTTTGGTTTTTCAGCTTGACCAACTACCCAGTCATGAATTTTTTGCCTAAATAATTTTCTGTCTTGAATTTCATCTTGTTTTATATCTGCCTCTTTCATGTCCTCTTTTATAGCAGCAATCCATTTTATTGTCTCAAATTTAGCTTTACTTCGATTTTCGTAGAATTCCACTACTTGTTTAGTTAGTCTGGTAGCATCCATTCTTTTAATATGCCCATAAAATTTTAATCTGCGTTTTTTCATATCCGAATATATGCTGGTGTATTGTTGAATTTCACTATTTGCTCTTAGCCTGTATGTTCCTTCTTCAGTATATTTTGGACCTAGAATTTTTCTGATTACTTTTCTTTCTCTTTTTTTGGATTTCTTGAATGTCCTTTTTTCTGTTTAAAATTAGCGTTTCAGCCCCATAAAGGCACTCTGGTTTTATGACCGTTTTCTAATGTCTCAATTTAGAGTACCTCGAGAGACATTTTTTGTTGTAGATGTCTTTTGTAAGTCTAAAAGCTGTCTCCATCTTTTGACAACGAATTTCATTTCCAATTTTTTCTAGACCAGTCTCTGAGATTGTTTCACCTAAATATTTGAATTGCGAAACTCTTTTGATTTTTCCATACTTAGTTTCCAAAAGTTTGGGTGCCAGATTGTTGCTAGTAATATACTGTGTTTTTGCAAATGAGATTTGGAGACCTACTCTTTCTGCTGTTACTTTAAGAATTTCTATTTGTTTCTGAGCAATTTGGATGTTCTGCGTTAGAATAACCAAGTCGTCTGCAAAGGCCAAACAGTCTATTCGAATATTTGTTCGTCCTAATTTCACTGGTTGGTCAATTTTGAACTCCAATTTTCGTTCGCGCCACTCTTGTGTTACTTTTTCTAGAACGCAGTTAAATAGCAACGGAGAGAGTCCATCACCTTGCCTCACGCCTGTTTTTATTTCAAAGGATTCTGAAATTTCTCCTCTGAACTTTACTTTTGATCTTGTACCAGTTAGCGTGTCTCTGATAATTGCCGTGGTTTTAGGATCCAGGCCTTGTTCTTTCACAATTTGGAAAAGAGATTCACGATCCATTGAGTCATAAGCCTTTCTAAAATCTACAAAGGTACAAACTAGTTTTTATTGTAAATTTTTTGATGTCTGAGAATTAGTTTGAGGACTAAAATCTGTTCTGGGCAAGATCTATTTGGCCTGAAACCTGCTTGATATTCGCCAATTTTCCATTCAAGTTGTTGTTGTGCTCGGTTCAGAAGACATTGAGAGAGGATTTTGTATGTGACTGGAAGAAGAGAAAGTCCTCTGTAATTGTTAACATCAGTTTTGTCTCCCTTCTTATGAAGTGGGTGAATCAAGGCGGTTTTCCATTCATCAGGAATTTTTTCAGTTTGCCAAATGTTTTGCATGATTGAAGTAATTTCTTTAACGGTTTTTGGACCAGCTGCCTTTAAAAGTTTTGCAACAATTCCATCTTCAACAGATGCTTTGTTGTTTTTCAACCTATGAATTTCTTTAATGATTTCCTCTTCATTTGGTGCAAGTGAAACTGGATTGCATTGTTGGGGAATTTTTGGTGGAAATCTTTCTGTGGGCTCGGGCCAATTTAGAAGATTCTTAAAATATTTAGAAAGTTCTTTGCAATTTTCTTGGTTGTTAAGAGCCAACTGTCCATTTTCCTTCTTGAAGCAAAGATTCTGGGGTTGGTACCCCTTTATTTTGGTTTTAAAAGTTTTATAAAAATTTCTGGTATTGTATTTCTGAAAATCTTCTTCAATTTCTAAGAGTTGACTATTCTCATATTGTCTTTTTGTTTGTCTAATTAGTTTTGAAGTGTCTTTTCTAGTTGTCAGGAATGTATCATATGTGTCTTCTGTCTTGTTGCTATTCCATGCTTTAAATGTCTCTTGTCTGGCTTTGATTGCATGATCACAGTTTTCATTCCACCAAGCATGTTTCTTGTGTTTTCGTAAAGGAATTTGATCTTGAGCTGTTTTGATAATCTTGTGTTTGAGTTGTTCCCAATTTTGTGCACTTGTTTTGTCAAATTCGTCTGCTAATAATGATGGTTGGATTTTACTGGTGTCAAATTTGGGGATTAATGGTGTCCTTTTGTTGAAATTTTGGGGTTTTGGCTTTAGTTTCACACGGGTTAAGTAATGGTCTGAGCCAATATTGGCGCCTTTACGAACTTGAACATTTAAAATTTCTTTGTGACATGGATACGAGATTGCAATATGGTCAATTTGGAATTCACCTATGTCCTTGTTAGGTCATCGCCATGTCTTTTGTTTTGAAGGTTTTTTCTTAAAATGACTTGACATAATTTTGAGATTGAAATTTCTGCAAAATTCTACCAGCCTCTTTCCATTTTGATTGGTCCATTTATGTGCAGGGAATTCACCGAACGTTTTTCTAAATTTTCTCTCTTTCCCTAACTGTGCATTAAAATCACCCATTAAAATCTTTACATAATTTTGAGGAATTTTGGAGACTGTATTCTCTAACACTTCCCATGACTTATTTACTTTTTCTGGATTTGTTTTATTCTCCTGGTTGATAGGCATGTGTGCGTTAATTAAACAGTACATTTTATTTGCACATTTCATGGAAATTGTCATTAGTCTGTTGTTTACTGGATTTACTTCGATTACGGAGCCAAGAATGTCTTGCGAAATTGTGAATGCAACACCCAGATGCGAAGTGTTTTTAAGAATTCTTTTGTCTGTTTTACTTTTAAACAATCGGTAGTTTCCAAAATCCATGGTATTCTCATCAGGCAACCTTGTTTCTTGCAGGGCTAAAATTTTGATATTTTGTTCTTTTAGTGTGTCTCCTAATTTATAGAGTTTTCCTGGTGTCAAGAGAGAGTTAATATTGATAGTTCCAAAAAATGTTTCGACCTTGGGCATGAGTCGGTCAAAAGACTTCGATTTCCTCTGGTTTGGGATATAGCGTTTCAGCCTAGTCTCCCCAGAATCCGATAGACTAGTTGCGCCACTGATGGCGGAGGGTTTGTTACCACCTGGGGTAATTTTGTAATTACTAAAACGCTCCAAATTATAATTGTCACCTGATTTATTGTGCTGATGTGGTTAGGTATGTAAGTTATACTTTGTGATTTATCTGCTTGCGCCTTCATGTTTACTTATTAAGATTACATATGAACACTTATTTGCTTATGCTGATATGATACTAATGACCTGTATGCTGCTATGCCTATGGATTGCATATTAATACATATCTGTTGTTGTCATAACTACTCTTTAATTTGGTGTATAGAAATGCTGATATACTGTGTACAAACAGAGAGTTTAGGTCACACTATTGTATTAATTATAGATTGTTTGCTTGGCAGAGCCCCGTTGTAAGAATTGTGCTGCATCCACTTGTTGACATTCTGTTCACTACTGGCATATTTACTCGCTATTGCTTGTTTTGCTTACGCTCAGTGCCTTATATTTTAAGATAAGAAAATGAACTGCTATAATTCGACGAACGACATTGCTACAAGAAACTTCATAGAAGTCACATGAGCTGAGGTTTTATGGAAGCTGTATAAATTTATGCTAATAGGAAGGAACCTAACGACATGACATACCAAAACTAGGTTTAGACCATTGACAGTTATTACACTGCATTTTTCGTGAGCAATTGAAATAGGAAGTGACACTTGACACAAGAAATACTCCACATGTTTGCTTCTGTTTGCCATAATTCTTGAAGTGGTGTACACACTGTGAAATATTATGATCATTCACACTCCGTAATTGTACTTAATTACTGAGAGTTATTCGAAGTAAGTCTGTTAGAGGTCATGTATGCATTTCTTTTGTTTATAATTCATAATGAGTAGAAGATTGGGTCAGATGGATTACACAGAGGTTGTGTGTTGACAATGTGTCTTCGGATTGTATGGAATGATGAGGTTTCCATTAGGATTTTATCTGTACTTGTTCGAGGAGACTGACTAGAGGAAAGAGTTATTATGGAAGTGAAATGATATTGGCGATAAGGTTTATATGTGTCGACGTATTGAAGAGATATTATTGAGATTATGTGAAGTTGATGATTATTGGAGTTTTGGTGGACAAGAGGTAAGGTAAATGCTATTAATGATAAGGTTTATATGTATCGACGTAAGAGGTATTATTGAAGTATTGAGATTATGTGATGCTAATGATTATTGGAGTTTTGGTGTATAAGAGATAAAGTAAGTGAGGAGCATATTTTTTTTGTTGGTCTATATGGAACAAGGAGGATGAAGATAGCAAATTAGAATACTAAAGTGGAAGGAAGATTGTCTACACACACTTTGTTAAATCACTAAGCAGTATATAACTTTTTTTTGGAGAGAGGAAGTAATTGCATATCTTGGCTCACTGACAGTTGTTCAGCAACAGTACATTTTGATCTGGCTTGGCAAACATCGGTCTTGACATGATGACTAAGACGTTGACTTAACTATTATTGACTGTTAGACATTGCTGCCACTGCTACTTGATACACATGATGAACATCAAATTTTGACAGAATTGCATTTACACAGTTAACACTTCAATTACACAGTAGTACTTAATGTGGATGAAAGATGAGTGAGTGTGTTTTGTGTGTTTTCCTTTCCTAATCCTACCCACCTATCTCCTAAATATTATTTTATTTGTTTGTAGTGGCTTGCACTGACACCCATAAATATTATAGGTTTACTGATATTTGTGTATTTGTAATAGTCAATATGACAATTATCTGATATCATTTATGTATTTATTAGAATTTGTATGTTTAGTGTAAGAGCATTGTAAAAGCATTTGTATGTGTATTCAAACTATTGTTCATGCTTGAACTGTCTGATTAGTGATGGTGAATATTATGAACTGTTACCTGCACTTTTCAACATAATGAGTGCCACTTAGGGATGATTGATTTCTGCTGATGAACTGTGTGATTAGGATAGTGAATAATATGGACTTGTACTTTTTCTACATGATTGGTGCCACTAGGACATGTTTAATTTCTGCTAATAAACTCTGATGAACAGTGTGATCAGTGATAGTGAATGTTATGGACTGCTCTCTGGACCTGCTCATCATTGCTAGGTGCAACTGATGGACTGCTTCTGCTGAAATGATGTCACTTGTTGGTATCTGCACCTGCTCAACATTACTGGGTGCACAGATGGAGCTACTTCTATGGAAATGATGTCACTTGTCGGTGTCTGCACCTACTTAACATTGCTGGGTGCCACTGTTAGAACTGTTTCTACTGAAACGATGTTACTTCTTGCTGTCTGCACCTACTCAACATTGCTGGGTGCCACTGATCGATTGCTTCTACTGAAATAATGTCACTTGTTGGTGTCTGCACCTGCTCAACATTGCTGGGTGCCACTGATGGACTGCTTTTTACTGAAATAATGTGACTTGTTGCTGTGTGTACCTGCTCAACACTACTGGGTGCCACTGATGAACTGCTTCTACTGAAATAATATCACCTGTTGCTGTGTGTACCTGCTCAACACTACTGGGTGCCACTGATGGACTGCTTTTTGCTGAAATAATGTGACTTGTTGCAGTGTGTACCTGCTCAACTTTACTTGGTGCCACTGATGAAACTGCCTTTACTAAAATGATGTAACTTGTTGGTGTTTGCACCTGTTGACCATCGCTGGGTGCTACTACTGGAACTAATCATTGAAAGCATTTTATGTGAACATTTGTATAAACTGATTTTTTGTGTATTGTGTGAACTATTATGTAAAGTCACATGTATGAAGAGAATTTGTATTGCTTTCTGTATTTTATATATTAGGTTATTGAAAGGTCAGTGCAAAGCCAAAATTTTAACTAATTATGTGATATTTAGGTATTAATATTATCTTTTATTTTTGTCTGTATTTTTGTGGACGAATTTGGTGGTATTTTCACCACCAATGCTGGCAAAAATACCATCAAATTCTGGCCTGTGGAGGAGGGGCATATGAAAGGTGGCTACACTGAGCCACTGCGCCAGAGATTGCGCCAAAGAGTATTATTAAGCCGCCTCCATAGTGCTTGGAGAGAACTCGTAGAAGTCAGTGCGTGGGCAGAACTCGTAGTAGTCAGTGCCTGTCTAGGACTCGTAGTAGTCAGTGCTTGTTAAGAACTCGTAGCAGAGAGTGTTTGTTGAGATGTGCTAGTAGGCAGTGCTTGCTGAGATGTGATACTGAAGAGTCTTGTTGAGATGTGGTAGTAGAGAGTCGGTGTGGAGATATATTGTAAGGATTAGAGTGATTTTCATCAATGTAAATGAGGTAACAAACTCCGTTTCTTTTTTTTTTCTCATTATTTCTATGTCCTGAATAATGCGTCATTACAGGTTCAGTCAACAAAGCATCTGGCGTGTGTTCTTGTATTAGAGTGTAATTCTGGTTTTCTTGCGCAATTATAGGATTTCTATTTTTCTTAATTACTTCAGTATAAATGATATTTAAAATTTCTTGTCTTGTTGAAGAAGAACCGTGCCAGATGTGTACGTTGAGTCACACTCCCACACACAAAACAGTGACACTTGTGCTTTGGTTTCGTAGGTTTTATAGTTGCTGGAGACTTAATTAATTAATTGTGTTAACGAAAATTTTCATTTCATTCTTTGTTGTTATTCTATGCAGTCAGATTGCGTAATAATACTAGTCAGGTGCCACCGTTTACGAAACAGCGTAATCGGACAGACAGCTACCAAATACCAAATATATTTGCATTTTAATTAAGCCCCCATGCACCCTTCTTTCATCGATCAAGTAAAATATTTCTTCTGGCATCTGTGGTTTCCTCACAATTACCTTCTTTATACCTATGTTAATCTATGCAACTTCTGTGATTGCCCTGTTTGGAGATGTCCGCTCGTCTTTAACTTTACTACCTACTGAACTATTCCTTATTGCTGACTCTACAATCTTAGAGAACTTCAAGCATATGTCGTAATTCCTTAGTACTTCTGTATCGCACTTTTCTGCGTATTGATTCTTCCTGACTAATCTCTTAAATCTCATTCTACTCTTCATCACTACAACATTGTGATCGGAGTCTATATCTGCTCCTTACAATCCAGCATCTGATATCGACCGCGCGAGCGGCCGCGTGGTTTGAGGCGCCATGTCACGGATTGGGCGGTCCCTCCCACCGGAGGTTCGAGTCCTCCCTCGGGCATGGGTGTGTGTGTTGTTCTTAGCATAAGTTAGTCTGAGTTAGTTTGGGTAGTGTGTAAGTCTAGGGACCGATGACCTCAGCAGTTTTGTCCCTTAGGAATTCACACGCATTTGGACATTTATCTGATTTCGGAATCTCTGTCTAACCATGATGTAATCCAACTGAAATCTTGCCGTATCACGCCGTCTTTTCCAAGTATACTTCCTTCCTTGTCATTCTTGAACAGAGTATTCGCTATTTCTAGCTGAAATTTTTTACAGAAATCAGTTGGTCTTTCTCCTCTCTCATTCTTTGTCCCAAGACCCTACTCTGCTGTAACCTTTGCTTCTGCTCCTTCCCCTACAACTTCATTCCAGTCCCCCACAACTATTACATTTTCATCTCTCTTTATGTACCGCATTACCCTTTCAATATCCTCATATAGTTTCTCTGTCTCTTCATCTTCAGATTGCGATGTCAGAATGTACACCTGAACTATCGTTGTCGGGGTAGATCTGTGGTCGATTCTGATAAAAACAACGGAACCATTGGACTGGTCACAGTTACACACTCGCCACCCTACCTTCCTATTCATAACAAATCCTACCCCCATTATTCCATTTTCTGCTGTTGTTGATATTACCCTACAGTCATCGGACTTGAAATCCTTCCTTATTTTCATTTCACTTCACTGACCTTTACCATACCTAGACTGAGGCTTTGTATTTCCCTTTTCAGATTTTTTAGCTTCTCTACCACGTTCAAGCTTCTGAAATTCCACGCCAAGACTCGTAGAAAGTTATCCTTTCGTTGGATATTTAATCTTTTTCTCATGATCATCTCCCCAGTCCCTTTCCGGAGATCCGAATGGTTGTTTATTCCCAAATATTATGTCAATGGAGATATCATCATGACATTTCAGATATAAACGACATGTTCTGTCGATAAACGTTCTGTGTATTTAACGCACTTTTTTCCATTACCTTCTTCATCTTCATGCCGTTGATAATTGCTGATTCTTCCGCCATTAGGGACAGTTCCCCACCAGAAGGACAAGAGAGTGACGTGAACCTTTCTCCGCTCCTGCGCCCTCTTTGACAATGGCGTTGGCAGAATGAGGGTGACTTCTTATGCCGGTGATGATTAATCAAAATATAGCGGTGACGGGTTCTGAACTCAGGACCCAGATCGCTTTGATTACTTATCAAAGACGCTACCCCTAAGCAATTTTTAATTTGATTTCGATCGTTATTTTTCGTTGCATTTGTTCGAGGTGGACGTCCCATGGCACCTGTTGAAGTTGAAACGTCCCCTTTGAACTATTATACATGACTGTCCTTAAACTGACACACAATATTTTTAGCGCAACGCAATCTGACTTTCAATAATCCCTACAAAAGAGTGGCCCTGACTAACATTAACCTATACCTTTCACAAATCACTTACCTCACAAAAATCTTCGTTACTCGAACTACTGCAATACAGCGTGCGCCACTACTGCCAGCTAAATAAAAGATTCAAACTACGGAAGGCACTAACTACTGACAGGCATAGTTAGCAAATGAAAGATTTTAATAGAGAACAAACAATGTATTTACCTTAACAGTGTTGAAAAATCATAATATACATAGCAGTTCATCACATCCAGTCTTACAAATTTCAAAACTCCGCCATTTCTCTCCCCACATCCACCACTGCTGGCGGCTCACCTCCAACTGCGCAACGCTACGCGCTGTTAACATCCAGCTGCCCAACACTACAATGGCAGACAACAATGCAAACTAGCCACAGACTGCACACAGCACAGCCAGTGATTTTCATACAGAGCGCTACGTGGCGTTACCAATATAAAAACCTAAACAGCCTACTTACAAAGTTTATTGTTGATCCATTCACTTAGTTTCTCTGACCCAAAACGCTGAGCTACCGTGGCGGCGGCCACTGGTACACGGCTATATACATATCGATACTGTAGTTCAATTGCGGCTTATCCCTGTATGCAGTTAACACGAATTTCCCGCTTGTATTTCGAATAATAAGTTTCTGCATCCAAGGTCTCTCTGCCGTGCTACTTGGTAATGTACCTCTCTCCTTGGAGATACCTTGCTTGCGTTAATCATCCAGGATTGGGTCACTGAGAGGGAGGCGCTGGCCAGTACGGGACACATAGACATCAGGTGATACGTCTTGTTATGTGTAACTATTACAGATGTAGTCGGTCTATATATTACGCCTGGTGCACCTAGTCTGCGCAACTAATAGGCAAAGTTAAGTTGTTGTTGGTTGTGGGTGGAACCTGGCCTTGGACCTTTAACATTTCATGTAATAACTGAAACTGGTTTTCCTGTATCATTGTTCTAAGAAGTTCTTTACTGTATTGTTCTTTCATCTAGTCTGTTGCACTGCTGATTAATAGTTTTACTTGCCTAACCTTGATTTAATTATATGTTATTCTCCTCTTATTTCTCTAAGGCCATATTATTGATCAAATATTCAATATTCTTTCAATTTTGATCCAATTAATTTTCTTATAGGGTACAATGCTTTTGTCCAGTTAGTTGTACTTAAGGTTCTGGTACCCCGTAGTAAAGGAATTTGATTTGGTTTTATTTTTTATTTTTTAAGAAAAAATATTTTCATGTGTAATTTTATTCTGAGCATCAGCCAGTCTGTGAACCTTGATTTCGATGTTATGAAATATTCACGTAACATAGTCTTGAAATTTGTAAAGCGTATTTTGCATTAACTGATTGTTTAAACCAAGGTTTTTATAGTTGATTAATTATTTAATTAAACTGTTGTTTCCTGTGTGATTGTGATAAATAGATGTTTGTGCTTGAAATTAAACTTCGAATGCAGTTGAAGAACATTGATGTCAAGTCCTTCCATGTGAATGTTTTCCTAGAAACTACTTGAGGCATAGTTTTTGCGTTGCACTATTGGCGTAATGGCCATACACACATATTTTATAGGATTGAATTCTGAAGTCCTGACTACTTTTTTTCCAACAGCACTGTTTCTGAGTCTGCTGTGCATCTAGGAAATGTGACGCAATAGAGGAAAATCGATTCTACCGGTGAATTCAGCATCCTAAAATTTGTTACAGCCATCCATTTACGAAATACATATAGAAAACGTTAAATTTGTTTACCAGTATTATCCTTCATCTTACCTGAAATCAAACAATCAGGTCCCACTATTAAACTGACAGATAGAGACGACACTTTGACTGATACTGCTGCAACATGGACGGTAACAAAGCCTCTCCTGATATTAGTGTACTTTTGTTACAAGTTGCGCTTGAGAACCTCACATCGCGAACTAAAAACGTTGACTCCAGTATAGTTTCTCACAGCTGTTCGTTAGAAGCTGTGATCACTCATTCCAAATCCACTGGAGCTGTCAATTAAGGCATTCGCTTCTACTGCAGAAACTAGATTTCATATCTTTCTTCTTCACGAAGTCTTAGTCTCTTTAAAATTCTGTCTACAGACCAAGTGCCAAAATGCTAGAAGAGGTTTCGATTATTTTAGCCGCTTTTTTATGGTTCACTCTTGTTATTTTCAATCAGTGTGTTCGGTATTCCGCAAACTTTCCCGGTGAATTTTTTTCAAACTGGGTCGAGTACATTATTATTGTGATGCCAGAAAAGTGGCTCATCAGGCATGTATATCGGGAAACAAAATCCATACATTTTCGTGCCAGATACAGCAGTTTGCTGCGCAAAGGAAATATATTACAACGCACCGACGTATAATCTGTTAATGGACCACTAATTGGCCGAATTTGTCACACAGCAAAAATTAATAGGATTTTGTGGTCTACTCCTGCATTACAGTCGAGTATACACACATGTAACAGCGCACGAAATTAAGGACATACTTCCGCGAAAACACAAGCAAACACACACACACACACACACACACACACACACACACACACGCACACACACACATACACACACACATACACACACACACACACAATGGCAAGTGCGCGCACTCGCTTACTCGTACAAGATCAGCTGAAAGGCATCGGTAAAAATTGAAAGGGGGATGTCATGTAGCTTACTTATGTAATTATTACATTGCTAATTAACCATGGCATTTTCTACGATAGAATAAAGGTGTGAAGTAAATTGATTAGGGTGATTAAAGGCGATTTAAATAACGCATATTGCAGGTTGGTAAAATGTCACTAAGTGGGCACATGTCACCTCTAAAGATGTGTCGTGCATGACTGATGTTGCTGCGTACGGTGAGCGTGTACAGGCGAGGCCTAAGCATTCTGTTACAGACACTTCTGTGCTAACATGGCAGCGTGTCATGAATTAACCGAATTTGAAAGTGGGATGATGATAGGTACACGCCGCGTGGGATACTGCACAAGAATTCGCTTTTCCAAGGTCAACAGTGCCCTCGAGACAAATTTTCCAAATTGTGTAAGCCGCGAAACATTACGACCACAAGTGTTTGACAATGCTTTCGCACGTCAATGCCAAGCGGGACGTGCCATGTTCTACGGCGATTCAAATCGTCTCCACTTTAAATGTGGATCGTCAGAAATCCGTTTCATTCACGACTGTAAAGAGACAAATGCACTGCACTACAAAGACCTCAAAACCCGACGACTGACTCGCGCCCCTGCGCCTTCGAATGACCTTTGGTCACACAGTGTGTAATACAGAGAGAGAGGAAGGTACGTCAGACAACCCAAGAAATGAACCGCTTGGTAAAGAAAAGTGACATGGCCACATTTCCTACTTTTACAGTAGAGACATAAAACGGAACAAAACCAGTTTAACGCTGTCTATCTCCTGACATGTATTTGTGGTTTGTTGATGTAGTTATCCTAACCTACTATACAGATGTAAAAGTCAAGTTTGACTTAAGGGGATGTAGGGAGACGACCATGTTGGTGTTGGATATGTTCCCTTTCTGCAGTACACTGGAGTTTCAAATTAATTTTAGGGGTTATGCGTTTTCAAAATACAATTGTACATATAAGTGTCTTTTTTTATAATAAACATTGTTTGTTAGATATTTCTGAATAATATTTTGCGTTTTGCATAGCTTCATTACACAGTTATCTTCATATACATCACGAGGTGTCGTTGTTGTCGGCCATGATGTGACAGTTCTAACCTGCATCTTGTCTTGAGGGTATAGACCACATATTTCTCGATATTATCCAACTTGTTCTTTTTAGGCAGAACAGATTGGTAGGCTTTCTTTGAAGGAAATTCAAAAAGTTGTACAACTTTTCTCAGCCTAAAGGTGTCCATCGTCAAGCCAGCAATATTCATGTTGCACGTAACAGGATACGGGTTTTCTGGTGAAAAAGTCATCTCATGGTATTTTCAAATGGTGAGAAACGTTTTCAGGTTTCTGGGAACGACTTTACAACATGAAGCATCGCTCAGGCAGGTTGTTTTATTGAATGTAGGCCACCAGGAACTGAGGCGATAAAACAGTCCACCTTCATTTGAATAACGGATAACCTGGTCTCGTTTCTCGAGGACTGTTTGAGAGATCAACAACATCGTCTATTGTTAGTGTCTTACCTCCTTCCACCAACATCTCCCGGACTTATTCCCTATCAGCAGTAAACGGGAAATTGACAGCGTTGCCAGACCCATGTCAGCCTGAAAATAGGTTTACTTTTTGCGGTAAATAAGGCATTGATCTACTCAGAACCATAATCGTCAAAAAATAATATTTATAAATTTCGAGTCCTTGCCTTTCTGCAGTAACCGATTCAATTAAATCCGAACCACTAAACATCATACGATGCTGTTTCTTCTAAAAGGGGGACGCCGCCTATTCGTTGTAATCGATTTCGTTCAAATTTATTGTGTACGCAGGGCTTGACTGAGGCGGGAGCTCAAGATGCCAAGCGCTTGAAAAAAAAAATAATAAAATAAAATAAAAAAAACTCAGTTCTGGCATAGGTCGGGCGAACCATGAGCCATCAATGTTAATATCGTTTATAGGGTACAGCTGCCACAACGGAATGACTACACAATGACTATCCGAGGATCGTAGGTACGAGTCCCTACACGGTAACTTTTATTTATTTTCAATTTTTACGTTACTTATACTAGAAGCAAACAGAAGTAATGCTGAAAGTATTTTATTTATTAATATTTTGAAAAAATGGCATCAACAGGAAAGGAAAATTTGGGACTGCAAACAAATTGCCAGGAAGGGATTGAAGGCGCACTCGAGAGCTTCGTGTACAAAATTAGATGTCTTATATTCTGCAGTTGAGAATCTACAAGTACTAGTGTGGTATTCCTCATAAAAACAGGGAAGCAGTAATTTTCTCGGCATCTTGTATACGTTATAAACGCAAATTTTTCACAGTTTCACGGTTGTTTTGAAGTTCAGTAGAAAAACAGACTTGGTATATATTCTGATTTGATCCATTATAAATGGTTTTTGAAAGCCTGCGACTGTAGATACAATAGGTTTGTTTATAAATAAATAAATCTTCTGCTATCAGTCACGATTTTCTTTATTTTACTATTCGCACGACGCGTTTCGAGAAATAATTCCCATTTTCAAGTGCGTTTTTTTTATGTGTGTTAAGCCATTTCTTTTGATGTTGTCAGTGTGTGTGAGTCTGCTTCATTTTGTTGACTTTTACTGTAATACATAAGAAACGCGATTTTTAGTTGGATATCAATTCTTTCTGTGAGGTTAGTGGCTAAGGTTTGAGAACAATTTGTACTTACAGTTTTCTAATGGTACATTTGTGTAGAGAGTCACACAAACTTAATATCACACACAACTTGTACATTTCACACATCGAAAATATCTTATATAAACAAAACAGTTATAAAGATCTTCTTATAGGTAGTTCACAGAGATAACATTATACGTCTTCCACAGTTTCTGATATGCTTTTGTACAGAGGTTAATTTATCTTTACAATTTGGCTCATGAATTACTTATACTGATTTTACAATTGTGCTTATTTCTATGTTTTACTATTTTTATTTAAGTATATTATCGAAACATCTGAAGAAATTCACTGATTCACTTTCAAGTTTTTCATTTAATATTTTATCTTCATATTTTCTGTAATGTGAATATATCTCCAGTTCTTCAAGCAAATCCATTTTATGTCCTTTATTTACTCGGTGGAGTACTTTGATATTTTGCTCTATTTTTCCAAATGGGTGTCCTGTATTACCAAACAAAAAGCTACTCAACATGCAGATAGAAGCAGCAAACAACATGGAACCTACAGTTTATGACAGCATTTGCAGGTATATACAGAAAATAGTCGACAAAGAGTACTTGACGATTTGCAACACACTTAACAAGAAATTACAGACCTTGACGCCCAAACAAGACAAGAGATTCAACCTTGAGATAACTGACAAAATCAAACACACATTTTACAGTAGAGTGGTAAACAACACTGACATAAAGTTCAACTGAAGAGAAAACGATCTTCTCCAAAAAGGACTAAAATACAACGTAAAACCTAACCTCAACAACCATACACTGAAACAGGTTATAGCTGCAACTAAAAGTGCAGCAGATGCTGCTAAATTAAATTCAAATACAAAAGCAGCAATAGGTCACAAAGTAAGCAAGCTTCTTGAGAAAGAAATGAATAAAGATAAGTTTAGATCTAAATATACAATAAATGACACAAAAACTTTAAAATCTATAAATAATAAACTGAAAAACAACCAATCCATAGTTGTAAAGTCAGACAAAAGTAATACATTAGTTGTGATGAAGGAAAAAGAATACATAGACAAAACAAATGAATTTTTTGCTGCTAATAACATTCAGCACATTGAAAAAGACCCAACCAAACAATTCCAAAGTAAAATTAAGGAACAATTAAAGAACACACATTTCTTGTTGACAGAAACTGAAAAGAAATACCTTACATGTATGAATCCAAAAGCACCACGCCTAAGAGCACAGCCAAAAATACACAAAAATGGATACCCGATACGTCCCGTGGTCAACTCTATAAACAGCCCAGCATACAAACTGTCTCAAAAACTGAATAACATTCTGGTGAAAAATTATACATATGAAACATATTCCATAAAAAACAGCATGATTCTAGCCAAAGAACTAAGAACCAGAAAGCTCCCCAAAGATGCACAGTTTATATCACTTGACATCAGCAACCTTTATTCAAACATACCCATACAAGAAGCTCTAACAGTAATACAAAAGAACCTTATGCAACACAAGAAACTTTCATACACAGAGATTGTCGAATTTATGGAACTCCTTCAGCTAACCCTAAGTTACAACTACTTTACCTTTAATGACAACATTTATAAGCAACCAAATGGCCTAGCAATGGGATCATGTATATCCAGTAGCATAGCTGACATATACATAAATCACTTAGAACAAAAATTATTTGACAGCCAAGAACCTTGCCTAAGGAAAATAGAATTTTATAGGAGATATGTAGATGACACACTACTGTTAGTGAAAGGAGATACCAAAGACATCACAGACATTCTTAATCATTTCAATAATCTAAATGAGAAAATCAAATTTACAGTGGAACATGAGCAAAATAAAAGAATCAACTTTCTGGACCTAAATATTACAAGACACAACAACACATGCACATTCAAAATTTATAGGAAAAACACAATGACTGACACCACAATCCCTGCAACCTCATGTCATCAAATATTCATAAACAGGCAGCTTACAGGTCAATGGTGCATAGGGCAACAAAAATACCATTGAACCAAGAAAATATGCAACAAGAAATAAACACAGTGAAGAAGATTGCAGTTGCCAATGGTTACAATGCTTCCATGGTTGACAAAGTGAAGAGAAACCCAGGTACAAACTGCACCACAGAAGAAAAAGAGAAAAACAAATATGTATCTAGCATTCCACACATAGGCAATGTATCACAGAAGATTGCAAATATTTTCAAAAATCACAGAGTAAAAATTGGGTTTTCTACATCCAATAAACTACACCAAAAACTAATACATAATATAAAGTGTAATCATGATCCATATTCGGAATCTGGAATATACAAGGTAACATGCCAGGAATGCTCCAAGTTCTACATAGGACAAACAGGCCGAAATATCAACACCAGGTACACAGAGCACATTAGAGCATACACACACAACAAACACACTACATCAGCAATAGCAACACACATACATAATACAGGACACCCATTTGGAAAAATAGAGCAAAATGTCAAAGTACTCCACCGACTAAATAAAGGACATAAAATGGATTTGCTTGAAGAACTGGATATATATTCACATTACAGAAAATATGAAGATAAAATATTAAATGAAAAACTTGAAAGTGAATCAGTGAATTTCTTCAGATGTTTCGATAATATACTTAAATAAAAATAGTAAAACATAGAAATAAGCACAATTGTAAAATCAGTATAAGTAATTCATGAGCCAAATTGTAAAGATAAATTAACCTCTGTACAAAAGCATATCAGAAACTGTGGAAGACGTATAATGTTATCTCTGTGAACTACCTATAAGAAGATCTTTATAACTGTTTTGTTTATATAAGATATTTTCGATGTGTGAAATGTACAAGTTGTGTATGATATTAAGTGTGTGTGACTCTCTACACAAATGTACCATTAGAAAACTGTAAGTACAAATTGTTCTCAAACTTTAGCCACTAACCTCACAGAAAGAATTGATACCCAACTAAAAATCGCGTTTCTTATGTATTACAGTAAAAGTTAACAAATTGAAGCAGACTCACACACACTGACAACATCAAAAGAAATGGCTTAACACACATAAAAAAACGCACTTGAAAATGGGATTATTTCTCGAAACGCGTCGTGCGAATAGTAAAATAAAGAAAATCGTGACTGGTAGCAGAATATTTATTTATTTATAAACAAACCTATTGGTATATATTCATGAAAGGTTCTCCCTCAACATACGGCTTGGCAGCAAATCACGTGTAAAGCATCATTTCGTCAATTTTGGATAATTCCATTATTTTTCAAGCTAACGCACGGTTGCTACAAATTAAGTGTTAAAGTGTTTTCTATCAGATTCTTTCGGCTAGTACAAACCTGCAATGTCTGTTTCTATACTTAGGTAAATAATTTGATCAAAAAGCTTCAAAACCTCTCTTATCTAAACGAAATCGCATCTCGAAGGGACTTAATCCAGAGTAATTCCATTCTACGTCAATGAAATTACTCTGCACGCAGTCTTTCCGGAATGCGATTTCATTCAGATAAGAGCGGCTTTAAAGCTTTTTTATCAAATTCTTTACCTGACTATAGAAACAGACACTGCTGGTTTGTACTAGCGGTATGCATCTGGTGGGAATCACTTCAACGCTGCTTTGTAGCAATCGTTCATTAGTTTGAAAAATAATTGAATTATCTAATTTTTTATACGAAGTTCTCCTGTATGCCTTTCAGTTTCTTCCTAGAAAGTTATTTTCAATTCGAAATTTCCCTTTGGGTTTCGTTTTCACTCCTTTCATAAAAATATTAATCAACACAATACTGCATATTCAGCATTATTACGATTTATTTGTAATGTAAGTGACATACAAGTTTTTAATAAGTTTCTGTGTAGGGAGTCGATCCCACGACTCTCGAATTACCGCCCTCATTCCGCAGCACCGACTGCAGGTAACGAAGTTAACATAAATGGCTCATGTATCGTTCGACCCAAGTAAAACCTTCCATTTTATTCTAAACGCTCGACTATCTGTACCATTCTCTCGTAAATTTGAACGAAATTGTTGACTACGAGTAAGCATGGTCCCCTTGTAAGTTACATTGGACACTACGACTAATTTTTATGACATACGGAATCAATATTTTGTGACTATAGCTTTCTAATTATAAGACAGACTCTGACTTTATTCTTCAGCAAGCTGTTCCCGTCCACACATTTCTGTGGCACGGAAAAGAAAGGAAAGAGAAAGCACACGTCTGTAATATGTACGGAAATCTCCTTCTCCCTCCTCTCTTCCATCTCAACCTGGCCCTTTCAATGTCCATTTCCTCCTTCTGCCCCCTCTCTCCGTCGATCACCTCCGCCCCCTCTCTCCTCCCATTTTCTCCTTTCTTCTCTCTCTCTCTCTATCACACACACACACACACACACACACACACACACACACACACACACACTCTCTCTCTCTCTCTCTCTCTCTCTCTCTCTCTCTCTCTCTCTCCATCTCCTCCTGCCCTCTCTCTCTCTCTCCCCCTCTCTGGTCATCACCTCTTTCCCCTTTCCTCTGTCCATCTTCTCCTTCACCTGTCTACATTTTCTTCTGCCCGTCTGTCTGTCCATCTCCTCTTTTCTGCTTTCTAGATGCATTTCCTCATACCCTTCTGCCCATCTCCTCTCCCCTCCTCTTCCTGCCCTTGTTTATTCCTATTGCAAATTCAGATCCGTACAGTATTCTAATCATAAGCCATTTGAGATTTTTGGTAACAACGTTTCCCCTTACTACATTACATACAGGTATATTAAAAATACGTACATAAAACCACATGCAGATTCGAATGCAACGTTGGGTCAAAATTTTGAAGCAGTAGGAAAGAAACGGTTCTGAACAATTGAAAATTCGGAGTCATACTCGTTCTGCCACCGGGTTCGACGGAGGTCGTAGGAGCGACTACAGGTTCGGCTCTTCTGCTCGGCCTTGGGGTGGGAAGCTAGTCCTAAAATGTGGGAAGAATCAGCAATGATCAATGGCATGAGAATGTAAAAGACATTGCAAACCACTGCATTAAGCAGACGCAATGTGTCCATTGGCAAAAGATTCCAGATTAGTCATCCACTCGTAACTCTGGCGGGTGGAGGAGGGGAAGGGGGAGGTTTCGAAGAGGGAGGTGACCATGAGAAGAAGACTGAATAATCTAGGAAAGGATAACATTCTACTAATCGCAGTGTGAGATGTCAGAAAGGTGAAAATGAAAAGATATATGACGATTGCTGGGGAAAGGTGAGTGCTCAATCAAGTGAAACAGAAACAGGATAAGAATTTAAGGATTTTAGATGAAACGAATGCAGGGTAATATCAACAGCATCAGACAATGGTGAAACAGTAGTCCGATTCGTCATGAAAAGTAAAGCAGGACATATGGCGAGTAACTGCGACCGGACTAGTAATGCGATTATTCACGTCATAACCGAGAATAAGCCATAGCCAACAACAGTTCAGTTATACCTGCCGAAGTCGAAGCAGAGGACAAGGAGATACAGAAAATACATATGGAAACCGAACGTGGAATTGAAAGTGCGAAGAGAGATGAAAATCTAAGAATCATTTGACTGGAACTCTGTAGCAGGGGATGACAAATAGTTGCAGGAAAATATGGCCTGGGTTGTAGGAATGAGAGACAAGAAATACTGAACTCTGGAGTAAATTTCACTTCGTAACAGTTCAAAATTTACAACAGGATTTACATGTACTCGGAAAAGTTCAGGAGCCGGGAAACTGAGGCTGCATTACATCATGCTCTGACAGTGAGTCAAAAATCAGATACTGGATTCTAAAGAGTACCCAGACGCAGACGAAAAATCTGATCAAAATTTAATAATGGGAAGGAACTGACTAAAGACAACCATCTGGAAAAATCAATATGGACATAAATGGGATTCCGTAATATTTAAGAATGATAAGGTACGTTTAAAGTTACCTAGGGGTGTAGATACTGCGATGATAAACATCACAACAGGCAGTTCAGTTGAAGAGGAATGGATACCTATAAATATGGTATCACAGTAACTCGACAAATAAATGTAGCTAGAAGGGAGGCAACTACAAAGAAACCTTGGATAGCAAAAGAAAGAGTTCAACTGAAGGACGCAAGACGAATACGCACATGGTCCATTGACATTATTGCGAACACCTATCGAAAGCCTCAATAATAATATTTTGCAGCACGGACGTCTGAGTCACGTGCAGGAAGAGGTCTGGGAGATACCAAGAGGGATGTGAAGCCATGCTGCCTTCAGTGCGCTGTGTTTCTCGATTCAGGATCCATGACGCGAACAGCCCGATCGAGGTGGTCCTAAACATCATCGACTGGGTTAAATGTGGAGATTTTGGTGGTCAGGTAAACTCTACCTTGCGCTCTTCGAACCACGAACGTACACTGTGAGCTGTAAGACACGTTGCATTGTCCTGCTGGTAGGAGCCATAGTGCCGACGAAAAACAAACTGCATGTAGGGCTGGACATGATCCCCAAGGATAGTTTTATATTTTTGTTAATCCATTGCCCTTTCCAGAATGACGGGATAGCCCCTAAAATGCCACATAAACATTCCCCAGACCACAATGCTCCCTCCTCCGGCTTGGACTTCTTTGCTTTCAGACGTTTCAAGGCCTACACGCCAACAGCCATGTGTCCGATGGAGTGTAAAACTTGATTCGTGTGAAAAGGCCATCTGTGGCCACTCGACTTCCAGTCGCGGTATCGGCGATGAACAGTAGTCAGCAAGGCTGCATGAACCAAGCAACTACTGCGGAGGCCCGTATGCAGCAACGTCCGCTGAACAGTCTTTGAGAACACACCGCTGGTAGCCTCTTGGTTCATCCGGCGGTTAGTCAATCAACAGTTGCACGTCTAGCCGCCCGGAACCATCTCCGGCGATGTGTAAACATTTTAAAAACTTGACGCTTTGGAAATGCTTCCGTTCTGACCCGAAAGCCAGCGATGATGTCCTTCTGGAAGTCACATAAATCACTCCGTTTCCATATTACAACAACTCTACCGTTTTCCGCGTACGTCAGACGTGTTTTATATATCCTCCACTACTAGTGCTGCCAACTGCCATGTCTGAGTGTTTATAGCATGTTGACGTTGAACATAGGCAGTGGTCACATAAATGTTAGTGGACCATGTACAACTGAGTTTCCTATAGTTGATACGTCGCTGGTTTCCGTTGCACATCTATAAAACATTTCCAACAGCCTGCTCCACGTATCTGATACTGTATATATACGTAGGGAGGATAATGTTTCGCATCTCGAAGAGAGCAGTGATATTGCGGACAGTGTATTATTGGTGGTACTGACAGGATGTATCATAGCTGGAGTCACATCACTTACATCAGTCAATTTTTGTTTGATACATCGCTGGTTTCCGTAGCACATCTAGAAAACATTTACAACAGCCTGCTCCATGTATCTGATACTGTATACATACAAAATCTTACATGTATCGCTACAGACATCATGGACATTAGAATGTACGTGAACGGCTTAGACACGAGATCTGCATTTGGCGATCCCCAGAAGTTGCCCCCTGACACAGAGGCAGTAGGAAGGGTAATGTTTCGCATCTCGAAGAGGGCAGTGATATTGCGGACAGTGTATTATTTATGGTACTGATAGGATGTATCATTGCTGAACGTAAAGGAGGGCGATGTTGAGAACCTTTGAATTACTTACAAATTTGGAGCGACAGTTGAACCTACACTGTTTTACACAACAAATCCGTCACAAAAGACTTTTTGGTTAAGACTTCTGCTACTTTCTTTCTAGATACGCAAGATGTGTACATCTGCACAACATGTGTTTGCTTTCATTGTAAAACTCTCCTCGTGTGGTCACCTTATCACCATCTAGGCACACGTTTAATTTATCACACGTTGCTGAATAAACTCTTTATTCGTTCCACGAACTTTAAGCGTGATTCATTGTCCCGAACGGCAGTACATCTGGCCTTACAACAGGAGGTGAAACTGTATTACGAAAGCATAGAAATGTCGCGGTATGAATTATAATGTCTCGCAAAACGCATTTGCTGCTGATTTGTGCAAAACGCGTTAGCGACCGACCCGAACCGTCATAAATCAACCCTCCCATGCGACAAATTTAAATACTGGCAGTCGACCGATATTAAATTTCGATTATGCTGATGAACGGCTCCCAGAGGGCGGCGGCCGAACGCTGCCCCCGAGAGCGACCCGTTCGCTTCGCTGCGGGCCTCGTCTGAGCACCCTAAACATTCCTAAATATAAAGTCACTCGCCGCTAGATTTATTCTCCCTCAGGGAGATCCGCAATTTTCCTTTCAAATATCTCCGGGTCTAAATGGGACATCACGGATTATAAATTAAGAACTAAGTCATATGTAGCTCGTGACATAGATTTCATTCGTGCCGTACCGCATTCTTCATATCTCAGAAGATACGTCACAGCAACAGCTCCTCACCACTCACCTATGCATGGGTAGGATGATTGGGAGGGGGGGGAGGGGGGCGGGGGGAGCAGGCAAGAGGAGACACATGCCTCTCCTCCTGGGACAGTGTGGTGCAAGCTATTAATTTATGAATTATCAAGTATTTCGATAAATGATTTTCTGCATTTCTACTACAGCGCAAATCTAGCATTCCTTAGCGGGACGGAAAATATTGTTAATTTCTAATAAGAACAACTAAAATTCCATTTAAGGTATGTTTATTATGTCACAACTGGTTTCGTTCAATGAACGCCATCAGGTGATACTAAAAATTCCCTAACGACTGTACCGATATCGTTACTCGTCTAATCGCCTTACGTAACGTTTGTCGTAACGCGACGTGGGTCTCGACATAATCACTTAGGAGCTCACGCTCAGTTCAGAGGTGACGCGGGATTTTAAGGTCATCCGTTTCTTGGTACACGAGCGGCTGCGTACAGGAGTGAAACGGCGACAGGGTCAAGCTCAGATTTTTCATGTCTTTGTAGTTGGAGACAATACAGAAAGACTTGGATGTTAGGCTAAGGAGGTGTGTACGGTTATGATATGGAAATGAGACTGTGGGTTGGCTTACTGGTCTGGTTTTTATGGCTTTTTAACATATTAGCAATAAACATGCAGGTGAGCACACACTGGTTTATAAAAACGTATAGGGCGCTTAACAGATTCTCCAGTCAGTCACCAGTACAAATGACCACTCCAGCCAATAAATTTGTTAAGGTTCTGGTATACACAGTTACCTATGGTACTGCAGACCACTAATAATGGGAGTGACAGATTCTATTGCTTTAACCGAACTCTTAGTTTCGAGTACACCTTACAACGAAAGTGACATACGCATAGGCACATTAGACAAATGGATGATGGTAACCATCAACACTAGTCTAAAGGTATGTGCAGGCAAGCTTTTGCAAGTACTTCTTTGTGTACAAGGTTAACAAAGTTTAATTTTTGCTCACATAGTATCTGCTTCAGGCTCGTCCATCCGAGGCTGCTGTCACTGGAACTTTCGAAATCTCTAACTCGAATTCTACCTTTCTTTGCGTTTGAGGATCTCTGTATACGGCGTCTGGATGTTTGCTTAGGGATTACTGGTGACTGGTCACATTTAAGCTACAATTAATAATCAGTGAGCATGACATCAGCAGTTTCTCAGTGTGTGTGACCTCTAAATGGACTGACGAAATCGGCTTACACTGTGCGTCTCCATTCAAGTTACAACGCTTTCAAATAATATTCATACTTAGATGATTTTCTTTATTGGCATACTTAATCGTTGAAGGCACAACCGCCCCGACCCCTTGAGTCAAGCACAGTCAACAATAAGCGCAAAAAATTCTGAGGAAGTAGATGTCCAGTGAAATACGGTGGCTTTAGCGACCACTAAATAATCTGATGCGCCAGAACATTATGACTGAAATACAGTGTGTTATTACTCTTTGAAAACACGTTAAAACATCGATTATGCAAGCACTTTGGAACCAGGTGTCGCGATTACCGTAAATTATGGGCCTGTGGTTGTGGACCCGTATCTAGCACGCAGTTGCATCCTACATGCGTTCCACTGGTTTACATCAGGCGAGACTGGTGGTCAAGATATCAACGTGAGTTTATTATCATGCTCCCGCAGTCAGTGTAATACAATTCTGGCTTTCTTACACGGGCAATTATCCTACTGGACGTACCATCATCCTCTGGAAAGACATCGAGTACGAAGGGTTCTGGGTAATCAGCGACAATGGACACGTAGTCCGTAGCAGACATTCCGGCTTCAATTACTACCACTGGCCACATAGAATCTCAGGTGAATGTTCCCACCGGGCTGCGTCTGTGGCACTGAGTATGTTTGGAGCAGCCATTCGCCTCGATGAGGGCGTATCATGACATTTTCACATGAAATCGAGTAACAAGAAGCTTCATTCATCCGACCAGGGGACACATTTCCCCTGACTTAAGATCTAACCCCGGTGATTCGCTGCCAAATGGAGTCGCATTTTTTATGTCAATGGGTCAGCTTCCGTTCACGTAAGGATCGCCTGCCGAGACGCCCCATGTTAGAAAAGTGAACTAAACCTTGTGCTGCTAGACATTTGTACCTGTTCTGTCATCAGATCTGCCATGGATCGTCATCCGTCGTGCCTTAGAAAGCGGAGAAAGCACCGAAATCCACTTTCTGAGACGGCGGCTCGCAAACATCTAACCTGCTTCATCGTTTCCGAAATGCATGATCCCAGTCACTGTGCCAGAAGAATGTGCCTTTCTTTCTTCGATGCACGGATATCCGTCCCCGTTTAAAGTTGCTGCATTGTTATAGCGAAAAGGCTCAGTTCAGTTCACGATATATGGAGCTTAAAACGCAAAGCTCTGACGATGATACGTATACATGCAAAATGATTTTGAAATTCGTCGTGTGATTCAACAAAGACGTTTGCAGTACCACATGTCAATATCCTTAAGGCAGATATTTCAATATTGTAATAAATGATTTCTAAAGTCAACGGCGAATATGATGTCCTTTAAAACATTCTACCTGCCTCTGAATTCCTACCGTGAGAAGTTAACAATTTTCAGATTTATTCCCTGACTGTTCGATACACTGCATTTAATCATATGAAGATTTAACATCCGCCCATTATCTCAAACGCGTGGCTTTCGTAATTATGCCGATACTAAAAAAGATTAAATTTGCGTATACTAATTACACTGAAGAGCCAAAGAATCTGTTACACCTGGCTAATATAGTGTAGGGCCCTCGTGAACACGCAGAAGTGTCACAACACGACCTGGTATGGACTCGACTAACGTCCGAAGTAGTGCTGGAGTGAACTGATACTACAAATCCTGCAGTGCTGTCCACAGATCCTTACGAATTCGACGGGATGGGGATCTCTTCTGCAGTGCACGATGCGGAAGTGTTTAAATTCAGGAAAGTGGTTTTGGAGCCACTCTGTAGCAATTCTAGACGTGTGAGGTGTCCCATTGTCCTGCTAGAATTGCGCAAGTCCGTCAGAATGCAAAATGGAGATGAATGGATGCAGTTGATCATACAGGATGCCTACGTTCGTGTCACCTGTCAGAGTCGTATCTAGACGTATCAGGGATCACATATCACTCCACCTGCACGCGCCCTCACCATTACAGACCATTCACCAGCTTGAACAGTCCGCTGTTGACACGCAGGGTCTATGGATTCATGAGGCTGTCTCCATATCCGTACACATCCATCCTCTCGATACAATCTGAAACGAGACTCCTCCGACCAGACAAAATGTTTACAGTCATCTCCAGTCCATTGTCGGTGCTAACGGGTACACGAGTGTTTCTTCGCCTCCGAAAGCCCATATCGATTATGTTTCGTTGAATAGTTCTCATGATGGCACTTGTCGAAGGCCCAGCATTGAATTTTGTAAGCAGTTTGCAGAAGGGTTGCACCTCTGCCACGTTGAACGATTCTCTTCAGTCGTCTTTCTCGGGCCGCAGCAGTGTCGGAGATTTTATGTTTTACCGGATTCCTAATATTCACGATAGCCTTGTGAAATGGTTATATGGAAAAATCATCAATTCATCGCTACCTCGGAGATGCCGCGTCCCATCGCTCGTGCACCGTCTAAAACATCACTTTCACTTAATTCTTGACAACCAGCCATTGCAGCAGCAGTAACCGATCTAACAACTGCACCAGACACTTGTTTTCTTATATAGGCGTCGCCGAGCGCAGCGCCTTATTCTGCCTGTCTGCATATCTCTTTATTTGAATACGCATGCCTATACCAGTTTTTTTGGCGCATCGGTGTAAATGCGCTTAACATAGATTATAAAAGTAATCTAGCCCAAAAACTATATCCGTGGACCACTCCGTTTTATGTACTTCCTGATCTTCAAACTCACTGAACCATTTACTAAAAATACGGTATTTTCGAATCTTTCCCCCTCTTTGATGAATTTCTGTGGACGTCCTTGCTTCCCACGAAGATGCAACGAGGTGATATCAATTGTGCTGTGAACAAAATACTGGTGTCATAAGAAAAGGTAAAATAAAATAAAGATGAGTGAAAAGAAATTGTCAAGAACCTCGTATTATCAACTAAAAGAACATAGATTAATACTGTGTTTCCGTGTGTTCTGCCGAGTCGTTGTTTCCATTATTTGCACAATGTTACGGCGACCGACCCATCCGTCCTCTTCAGGTGCTGCCATTATTCATATTAGCTGCCTGAATTCCAACCAGACTGTGCAGGGGGAAGTCGGGAAAGAGTGCGCACTTAGTATTTAAGCGCTCATATCTAGTAGATGACAAGATTAAAACAAATTATTCTTATAACAAATTGTTGCTGGATTATTTGGGAACAACATATGAGTATTTCAGACACAAACCTTAAATGGCAACATGTGTAAGAGACCGCTTGTTCATGCTCTTAGCCGCGTCGTCTGGTAAGAGTACGCGACACGCAGTCAAAGAATAAGCACTAACTTAAATCACGAAAAAATTCACCTTGCTCTTTATAACATGTGCATTCTTCATGCCACGACAGGGGGTAATTATCACACTTAATCTAGTTTTCCGTGATAGGCTCCTTGTAGACTTTACCACACCATGGGCAGTTCAGAACATCAGATCCCTTCCTGTATTTGGACTCTAGTGTTCCTGAAGGAAATGGAGCGGTTACGTTCAGATTAGCCCAAAAGATTCTGAGTTGTCGGTGCTGGTATTTTGTCTCCTTGTTTTTGTCTGGTTGAGCTGGTTTGTCTAACAATGCATTTTTTTACGGAGATCCAGACAAAATCTTTGATTTTTTGCCATTTTCTTCTTTGTTGTGGGTCAATCACATTTTGGCAGTGGATAATTGCTGGATGATCGTACACCCATTCGTACATCAGGTCTCTGAACTTTATTTGTGTCACGTTCTTGTTTCTCTCGTGGTGGCTGTACACAGAAATGATCTGTCACTGAGGAGCAGCGTTTGTCAGCTTACTGCCGTTGAACTCCTTTACCTTCTTTAGCTGTTGGAAATTCGGCTCTCTCAGTGATTTCTGATGTAGCGAACTCTTCTGGTGTGAAGACATCCCAATTGAACGGGAATACTCCCATTGACTCGAAGGAATTGAATTGCTGCTACTCTGTAATGTGCAACTCGAAACAAAACACTCACATCTGTTAGCCTAATGGGTTTTTCTGGTTTTGTAACCGTCAGAAAATAAGGAGGAGGGAGGGGAGCGGGGTTAAGAGTAAGCGCATTGTCTTTCCGCTGTATTACAGCGTAATCTTAACCGATGTGCCACACAGTTAAAAACATATCACAAATGGCAGTCATTGCTTGTTTTCGCTGTTTATAGTTCCGTGGTTTGTTCTTCAAAGAATAGTGATTCCTCTGGAAAATAATTTAATTTCTAGTACGGACCTAGATAGTGCTTATTGCTTACGATATATAACTTAAACATCACATTATTTTAAACAAAAACTTATTTTTACCTCCTACAACAAGTAAATCTGGTGGAGCTGTTCAAGATTACATGTGATGGCGTCGCTATAGAACCAACAACTGAATGTAGATTTTTATTGTAGGTCAGTACTGCCAATGCAGAGAAAATGCCACAGCGAACTCTTACCAGACGCATACTCTTACCCGACCTTAACCCTACTACTGTTGGTCTCATGGCTATGTTTATAGCCGAGTACGATTGCCGACGCCCTCTACGCCCTTTGAGATCTTTTGTTCTTCAGAGGTCGCATTGATACCCCGTGAAACGCTAATTCTCTCAGCGTTTTCCTATGCTAGAGGCTGTGATAGGCGATGGCATTTTAATAAATTGAGTGCCGGATCCCATGCGTTATGTTAACTGAAACAGCCCTCTCTGTTTATTCGTTTTCCTGACATCTTAATTTCGTTAGACTCCTTAATTATGCCGTCTGAGAAACTTGGAGTTTGCACTACGATACTAGTCGCGTCTTATTGCATTTCACGATGGTATTCAACATAGTGCTCGGCGACATCTGACTTGCTTGATTGTTTTAGTTGGTTACGTCGTTTACGCGCCTTGCATGTCTCCTTGAACTTTCTGATAATCTGCCCCACGTCGAAATATCGAGCATAAAACGCAAACAACGGTTCAGCAGGACAACCGGAAGCACACTATTAGTCAGTCACCCGAGAAATGAGAAATAACGACGTAGATTTACTGCGAATCAAGAAACTGCAGTATCTAGAGCTCACGATCATCGACGAAGTGGCACGATACAAACGATGTTATCTGTTTGTGTCATATAAGAGATGAAGTAGAAAGGGTGATCTACGGTTATTCTACCTGCCGCACTCTTAGGTACTCATTACTAAGCTACTATGGTGAAGGTATAACGCTGACAGTGCCTCATGAATTTTCTAAGTTGGATATCCGATGCAAGTTGACTCTATCACGTACACCTCATAATTCCCGGGAACATGGAAATATTTCGGCATTGCAGCGATAGAACACAGGATAATACAATGGCGAAACTAGTTTACACAAGGTCCAAAACTTAACCATGAGCGTCCTGGATGGAGAAACCACTCAGCGACCCAAGGGCTATAAACTATACTTAGGCAAGTTACAAGGCCCTAAATAGAGAATTGGTCCAAGTAGAAGAACCTGTGTGCGGAGAGAACCAATTATTCCTCAAATTACCGGAAACTTAAAAAGGTTATAATAGTGTCTTCTTCCTGAAACGGGCACCTATCTTAAAGTCTCTTCCCTGACTGCTATCCAGACACGAGTTTCCTGTCGTACTTGCAGGCATAATTAATCTCTACATTACCAACAAAAATTAAAGACAGTAAATTAGTCATATACCGACTCAAAGAAAGAGATACCTTCTGATACAGGTACAAGAAGCTCACTTAATTAACTGATGTGGTAATAGTGAAGTGAGTATCAGAGTGTTCGACTTCTGCAGTTTATTGGATCAGCTGTGAAAGCTCGGTTAACAGGAGAAAATCGCACACAATAGTTGATGAAATATATAAGAAATTAATGCGTCTGTCAAATGAAGTTGCTGTACTAATGTAATCTTTAAAGATGTCTGAGTGGCAGCGTGAATGACTTCGAAGCTCGACTGCGGTCGTACGTTCCAATTCTCATCGTAGTTTCTATACATAAAAGGCAATGTCCCGACTGACTGATTCACTCACTGACTCATCAGCGCCCAGCCCAGCGACTGTGGTCGTCCGTTCGAATTCTCATCGTAGTTTCTATACACAAAAGGCAATGTCTCGACTGACTGATTCACTCACAGATCATCAGGAGGCAATGTCCCGACTGACTGATTCACTCACTGACTCATCAGCGCCGAGCGCAAACCACTATGGATAGAAACTCGAAGTTTGCAATGGATGTTGATCTTTTACTGTAGGCCTCGTTTAAGAAGGGATTTTTTGAAATTTCACGCCTAAAGAGTGAAATATGGGATGAAAGGCTTTTTGAAAATAAGCCACTATAACCGTAATTTTGAAGCTATACCTAAGAAAATAGATATTTGGTTTCTCTTTCAGAAATAAAGAAACACATGTTTCAGTATTTTTGGAAATTCAACCACTAACGTGGTAAAACATTGAATGAAAAGTTTTTGAAAATAAATACTTATTGAAGAACTACAAAAGCGTGGCCTGAGGCTTTCCCGGATATATGCTGTTTGAATCGCTCTCGGGTGTACAGCCAGATACGATCGTCGAATACCAACGACATGCCGGTGAATAACCGTTTCACCATCATCGCAATGCTCTGTCCGCTCTCTGCCGCTAGCGGCACGAAATATCGTGATCATTCGACGATCGTATCCGGCGCGATACCTGAGAACCCTTCAAACTACAAAAACATTTTTAAAGCTACAGCTATGCAAATTGGTATCATATTTCTGGGTCAGAAGTTTCTATGGAAAAACAGTCACAAGAACTCATAAGGTAGGAGTAAGAAAAAACTGCAGCTAAGAGAATTGCTTTTTGGTCAAAAGCACATTCGGAAAAGACTATGCTTCTATGGCCTTAATTAGCGTGAAACCCTTAGAAGGTGTTGCAGTTTGTGTACAACATAAAAAATCGATTAAAGAAAACCAAAACCATATGTGCAAAGTAGTGGGCGCTAAGCTAGTGTGTTTATAAATGAAGTTGTTGCAACGAACGAGCAACAGTTTGCTCGTTGAAAGACCGGCAGCCTTTCCTAAACTTCTGAAGGTTCAGCGCTTAGATATACCGCTAGAACGAGGGGCCTAAACTGTTGCTGCATGTAGTCTGGAGGATGAGTGTTTCTATCGCAGAACTCTTCCTGGACGTAAAAAATCCGAGAAAGTGAAAACTCTGCTCGAGTTGAAAGCTATTTAAAACCTCGGTTCCCAAAATAAACAGTCGACCAAAAGTGGCACTACTCTCCGTGGTCACCCTCTGGAATGTTGAGTTTCTGAACGTTGGCATTTACCTAAGAGCCAACTTCACCTTGGAGGTGCCTCCCTCCATTTAAAAACCTTTCAAGTTACTACAAAGGCTTAGTTTTAAACGAAGTTTCCATCTTTGTAACATGTAGCAATTTTTTACTACGTCTATATGTCAACTCGCAAAAATCAGGAAAATTTTTATACCTATGTATCTGGCTGTCCTCGTATCCTCCATGAAACCCACGTGCGAACTTTCCCACTAATTGTTTACTCGACTGTAAGTTAATTTTTAGCCGAAGCTGGTTATAAATTCAGTAACTGTATCGCCACTTCTTGAGGGTCTGGTTTCAAATGGTAAGGGTGTAGTATAGTAATACTGGTTTTATACTTATTCTCTGCTGTAGCAGTTAACTTTTCCCTTAAAATCAATATTTTCCAAGTCTTTGTTTCATATGTTGTATCGCTCCCTAGAGGAGATGAATTAATGCATTCTATACGTATTCGGCAGTAGTAGGGCACAAACGACATGCCGGCCAAACGCTTTAGCTTTTCCGCGGTTTCGTGAAACTACTTCCCTGCGAGGCCGATTTCCTGCCAGGTTCTCCTCCAGTCCGTGCTTGTGTTACGTTTCTGACAATCTCTTTAAATTGTAACCTTACTGTCTTCTTAGAATTACTTATAAAAATTTTGTGAATATGTTAGGTGAAAGTAATGTGTTAGGTGAAAGTAAACAAGCCTACAGAAGCGCTGTTTTGCAAGGAATACTTTCTCATTCAAGAAAGAACAGAGCCTGGAGCACATCTTACTAACGTGTAAGGGAGCGAGCATATTGACACGAGCGTCGATACAGGGCTTTCCGCGGTGAAACTGATAGCACTCAGATGCTAATCGTTTTGACTGATCTCATAATGAAGCACAGTAGACATCGTGACGAAGTAATGCTCACAAACATTACAAGTCATACAAAGAATACAAACTGGTAAAAACAACTTGAGTTCTCTGCTGGCATATGATCAGCAAGCGCACTGTAAATCCCCGTTTCTGAATTTCAGAGGCGCAAAATTTTGACTGAGAGGATAGCTCGCCTAAAAATTAGCATCAAATGCCAAGGCAAGTTCTTTGGGCTCTGGCAGATCAGTATAGATTTTATAGTATTGTCAGAGGTTCCGGGACAACGGTATTTCAGGCTTGGTGACATGGCGTTGGCATAAATGTTCTGAGGGGCAATTACTTCAGTCTTAGAGGGAAGCCCAGCTACTTCTGCGTCAGCACGTTCCTGCACAAAGTTTGCCTGTACATGTAACATAATGATGTTAAACAGAAAGTAATAGGATTAAATCAAGTCCAGGGAGGAAATGACGACAATTAAACTCAGCACATATGTTTTATTACGGCGGAGCAGACACGGAGTAACTTCAGGTCTACCCTGTGCTATAAAAAAGAACTAAGGCCAGTATTAGAGATGCTCCTGTATCGAATAAACTCAACGTAGTACTCACATGTGCTGAGAAAATAAAGTACCTCTACGAATAGTTGCAGAAACCAAAGTCGCGGTGAATGTAACTAAAAGATACTAATGGAAGTTTTAACGAGTTTGAAACTTGTGGTGTAGTATCAGAAACGACGTAGTCATACATTAAAACAATTAGCCGAAATGGTCGGCATATTTACCTTTAGGATATTCTTCCAGAGGAGAACGAATGTAAATTGGAGTTCGTGCTTATCAAGCAGAACAAAAAATGGACTACACTACTCGCCATTAAAATTGCTACACCACGAAGATGACGTGCTACAGACGCGAAAATTAACCGACAGGAAGAAGATGCTGTGATATGTAAATGATTAGCTTTTCAGAGCATTCACACAAGGTTGGCTCCGGTGCAGACACCTACAACGTGCTGACATGAGGAAAGCTTCCAACCGATTACTCATACACAAACAGCAGTTGACCGGCGTTGCCTGGTGAAACGTTGTTGTGATGCCTCATGTAAGGAGGAGAAATGCGTACCATCATGTTTCCGACTTTGATAAAGATAGGATTGTAGCCTATCGCGATTGCTTTTTATCGTATCGCGACATTGTTGCTCGCGTTGGTCGAGATAAAATGACTGATAGCAGAATATGGAATCGGTGGGTTCAGGAGGGTAATACGGAACGCCGTGCTGGATCCCAACGGCCTCGTATCACTAGCAGTCGTTATGACAGGCATCTTATCCACAAGGCTGTAACGGATTGCGCAGCCACGACTCGATCCCTGAGTCAACAGATTAGGACGTTTTCAAGACAACAACCATCTGCACGAACAGTTCGACGACGTTTGCAGCAGCATGGACTATCAGCTCGGAGACCATGGCTGCGGTTACCCTTGACGCTGCATCACAGACAGGAGCGCCTGCGATGGTGTACTTAATGACAAACCTGGGTGCACGAATGGCAAAACGTCATTTTTCGGATGAATCCAGGTTCTGTTTACAGTATCATGATGGTCGCGTCCGTGTTTGGCGACATTGCGGTGAACGCACATTGCAAGCGTGTATTCGTCATCGCCATACTGGCGTATTAGGCAGCGTGACGGTATGGGGTGCCGTTGATTACACGTCTCGGTCACCTCTTGTTCGCATTGACGGCACTTTGAACAGTGGACGTTATATTTCAGATGTGTTACGACCTGTGGCTCTAACCTTCATTCGATCCCTACGACACCCTACATTTGAGCAGGATAATGCACGACCCCATGTTGCAGGTCCTGCACGGGCTTTTCTGCATACAGAAAATGTTCGACCGCTGCCCTGGCCAGCACATTCTCCAGATCTCTCACCAACTGAAAAAGTCTGGTCAATGGTGGCCGAGCAACTGGCTCGTCAGAATACGTCAGTCACTACTGTTGATGAACTGTGGTATCGTGTTGAAGCTGCATGGGCAGCTGTACCTGTACACGCCATCCAAGCTCTGTTTGACTCAATGCCCAGGCGTATCAAGGCCAGAGGTGGTTGTTCTGGGTACTGATTTCTCAGGATCTATGCACCCAAATTGCGTGAAAATGTGATCACATGTCAGTTCTAGTATAATATATCTGTCCAATGAATACTCGTTTATCATCTGCATTTCTTCTTGGTGTAGCAATTTTAATGGCCAATAGTGTATTTCACGTTAAATTAAGAAACAAGTAAAATTTCTTAGCGCACACACACAAATAAAGAAATAAACTACTTTGACTAAGAGCAAAACATGTTACTGACGCGAAGAAGAGAAATGATAGGAAAATGACGTATGAAACAAAGCAGAATTGATAGTAACAAGGAAATAACATTACCAGTGTGATGTAACATTCTGAATTAAGCGAGACTGTCCGAAAATATCTCCGAGAAAATACGGCAAGTTACAACAAAAATCTGATAATAGAAACGAATGTAAACTACAGGAGAATGAAGAAATCAAAGCAGAAATTTACGTCAGGTGATGGTCATATTTCATCATTTCAAACAAAAACAGAAAATCGTTGAATCATCCGAATATGGATTTAGAGGTGTATATATTGCAAGGAATTATTCAAAATATAGACTTACATCTGGAAAGTCATTTTGGTAGTTATGCCAGACACCGTATGTTGCCATTTGACTTACAACATCTAGTAAGTAGAAAGAAACCTAGAAAGTATGGCATTTCAATACAAATTATTAGACGTAGAAGCAAAACAGTAGAAACTCCATTTACAGAATGTCCACCCAGAAAAATAATTTCCCAAAACTGAAACAATAACGTAATTTATCTCCTGACAAGAAAACGACAGTTAAAGCATGCCACCTTCCCATAATGTGCATGATTTCCACTGTAGTCGTCAGCAGCCACTTGGATAGTATACTTTGCTTTAATCATACAAGGCTTTAGAAATGAATAGAGCAAAATACACAATCGTCTTCAAGGGGAAATACGTACACATCACGAAATGTACTATCTACAATCTGAATTGTTGGAATTATTATATTCACTGAATTTGTAGAATGAGGCTGTCACGATGGATGTCATTCATAGATTTTAATACAGATTTGACTTTATTTCAAAGAAATCTCGGGAAACAAATTGTTTCAACGGATCTGAGAAAGCAAACATTAATGTCACGGCTTCTATCAAACTTCTTCATTATAGTGGTGTAATGTATCGGATGCTGAAGACGCACACAGGAAAGCTCGTTTCACACGCACACGCCTCTCAGGGTGATTGGTGACAGACTAGCACAAAGGACGTACCTTAGGCTCGCCTCTTAGCTACCGCACAAACGGTAAGGCGTGAGAGAGACACAGAACATGTGGTGAAATTCCCTGCCACCAAGATACGTCGCATGCACACACATATAACGAATGGGTGAGGGGAGGGGAGAGGTGTTGTAGCGAGAATTCCCACTAAACTAAATAAAATATATCTACCTAAATAACCTCCGATATCTAGTGTCACAGGATACAATAACGCTACATTAATTCTAAAGATACCAAACTGACAGCATCGATGAGACGACGCCATCGCCGTATCAAATGTTAATTACCTTTTACCCATAATTATCTTTTCCTCTCATTTTCATTACTGTGTAATTCTATTAGAACCTAAACTGCTGTGAGCTCAAATGAGGTGGCAAATGGAATATACGTGTTCGTAGTATAGCCGGTGAATACTGTGTTTTTATACACTAAATAGTTTCAACGCTGAAAGCAACAAACAGTTTTGGTGTTAAACAGTAACACGTATTACGAAGTCAATGCAGTACAGTGTAGACACATACTGTTGTGATCTGGCGAAAATACTTTTGTTCAGTCACAACTGTGGGTTCTTTGATTGTTGTGGGTGAAGGCTCATCACACTAGAACACGTGAAATATTAGTTGACTTCGTCATACAAATGAATAAAAGATTTACTTAACTTTGACACAGCTTCTTTGCACAGGATTACTGGGTAATTAACAATCATTGACTAGCAACACATCACCTGATGCACTTATTAACGAACTGTTCTCTGGGAGTACAAAATGCCACCTTTACCAAAGTATGAGTACATTTCTTTAAAAACTCAAGTCATTGTCCTACATAATGATGCTGACTGCTGTAGCTGAGGTCTAGAACTGGGCAGAGCTCTTGCTAGCTCGACACTATATTGACCTTAGAGTGAGGGCGCTGCTATGCTGAGAGTGCAATTGTATTCAGGAACGCATTCCATACGTCGTTGCAAATTGTAGCGAGCCCTCACCTATGTCTGTGGTATCGACTCGCGTTGTCGATTCCCATGTGGCGCTACAATCACTGGACGATACTACACACACACATTAGATGTTTCATGTCTCAGTGATCTTAGATTATTCAGTGTTCTCAACAGTAATATTACATTTATTTAAAACAGCAATTAGTAAAGCATTTTGTGGTGTGAGTATAGAGTATGTATTGTAAATTCTGAGGGACAACTGACCATTTATTTTTATGTTAATTAAAAAACCATTGTTGCAAACTAGTATGCAGCAGCAAATGACTGCAAGAAGCAAACCTATACCAATACATCCACAGCTTTTAATCGTTTATTTGCCAAAATCCAGTGGTTTTCGTAAAAGTAATCTTGGTTGCAACTAACACGACGGAATGATGTCAGTGATGCTGTGTAAGTGAGACGTGCCAGTGCTGCAAGATTTTTTCGCGGCCCCATTCCCGACGGTGAGTTTTCCAATAGAGTTTGCCAATAGCGCTTAAGAGGTATCTTCGTGTAGCCGCGCCGAGGGTAAAAGATTTTAAATGTTTCGCTAGTGTTGAACTCTGTCTTAATTCATCACTCGCCGGTGACAACTATTCACAGACTACGAGATCTGTAACTTTCGATGTATGTTAGATACCTAAATGAGATGAAACATTACGTTTTGCAGTGCGTCACAATGTGCTGCACATGAAATAAATCCTGTGTAAATTAATTTCTCGCAAACTAATAACGCTATTGAGAAATTAAATAGATATTATCGGACAGTTTCATTACCGGTTTTCAATGACTATAGAATCATTTAAAGAATAATTTCCGATTTTCATGAGGTTAGGGCGCTTTCGGACTTCCGGCGTTCGAGAGTGATGGCGCCGATATGGTGGTTCACTGTGTTCAAATCTGTAGTATTCTTACCTTTTCTGCACGTATATATGAACTTTGCCGTTTAAATTTTCGCGCTAAAACTGTTTTTATTTTATTTCTTTTATGGTGATGCCACTATTCACAAATGGTTTCAATTTTATACAGTTATATTAACTTCGTTCAATTTCATCGTTTAACTTGCAGTCTTCAACTGCTTCACTCTTTTCTTTTATTAACTATTTGCAAATGTGGCTATATTAAGCAGTTGTCATCAACTGATAGAAAACTCAGGAAAAAATCTTCTACAGTCGATTTGTCCGAAGCTGATAAGGGGAGGCACGTAAGAAGTCAAAACAAAAACGCCTTCAGCCATCTATATCTATATTTTCCATTTTATTTTATTTTACTTCCAGTTTCGATGATTCATGAGGTGAGATTCTTCCTACACTTCGGACAGGGGGTCCGAAAATGGCGTAGTGTAATGATAGGAAAATAAAATAAAATTCGCAATATAGACGGATGAATTTTTTTTTTTTTTTTTTTTTTTTTTTTTTTTTTTTTTTTTTTTTTTTTACAATTTGTACTGAACAGCCGACCATTATGTATAAAGATGGGCTCCAAGAGCGTTATACATGTGTTCGAGTCAAAATTTCTATTAACGCGACCCTCTGCTATTTTGACCATAAACCTAAATACTAATTTTATTAGTCGAAAGAGAAAGGGGAGCTCACAATAGGGAAGCGGAGCCAGCTAATGAGGTTCGATTACCACCAAAACTATTTTCATCATGCCAGCCGAATTAACAAAAAAATTACAGAACCAGGTGGTGAGACCACATACTTCGAGTAATTGAAAGCAATGGTAAGATCGGCAGCAAATGAGTTTAAACAGAAGACTAACAATTACTGCTTTTGATAAGCAAAACATATTTTTCAAAATTAAATTTGCGGTTTGTGTAAAACGTTAAGATTACAACCAGTATATGTCAAATTTTGTTTGTGACAGTGAGACTTTGGGTATAATGCTATAACTGTTCAATTACTGGAGGTTTCTCAGCGAGAACTGGGGAGCTGTTGGGGCCTACAGCGCACGTCGCGTCTGTACTACAACCCAGATTTTAGTCTTTCTGTGCATCACCTCTATTAGACTGGCTAGTGAGATTCAGCCTTCCTCTGGAGTCATTGTAAGAGGCGCTGGACGGCAAAAAATGCTCAACTCAGAACGTGACGTCACTATACATTTGAAAACATGCAACATTATTCGTTCTTGTCTGCAGCAACACTTTGTAAGGCTTGGCAACAGGGAAAGTGTTGAGACCTCTCTGTCAGCACGTGTAAGGTAAACTCCAGCTGCTCCTCCTTTGCCTCTCTGTGCAGAGACGGCTTCCGACGTGACTCTCACTATAGCAAATAGGTCACGAAACACAATGGAATGGAAGATATAATTATGAGTTTGGCGGCAGTGAAATACAGGTAGGTGGAGTAGTATTAAGGTGGCCAGATGGAATTAGAAAGTATGCAGTAGCAATAGGGGTACGCAAGGTTTAATATTTTGATGCTCTAGGAGAGGCTTTTATCCTTTAGCGGATGTCAAAGGATTGAAGATGATGATTGTGAAAATGAAAATCGCTTGGGAAACATAATGTGTTATAATATTCCTTTACATTAAGGTATACGCTGTGTAATCGTACCCTCTCAAACATCACTATTAAAATTCTCTGCCTTTGCACAAACTCTGAAAGCTTCGAGAGGCGTAAGATACGCAAAAGAATAACTTTTTTACTCATCTTCATTGTCTCGTTGTTGTTGTCGTCAATGGCTCAAAGTCTTGTCTACAGGTACATTCTTGCAGCTGAAATTTTGATTTTGTAGGTTCTTGATGACTAAATAACTCATGAAGATTTGCCTGTATTATTACGAATTTTATTCTTTGTCACATCTTTCAACATCACACCGTATTTAAATTCCACATTAAAAGAAAAATAATAATTAAACTTAGAAAAGTCTACTTCCATCAGTAGCATGCACACCTACTTATATTCTGCGGTACTCACATTATTCAAAAGAGTTTACAAAACTAAAGCGTTCACAAACTTTCTTTACCAAAGAAGAATCGTCACTAAGGTATAATCTTTTAAATCAATCTTGAAATAAATTTAATACTTGGCGTTAGATTGTGCAATTAATAATATGAATGTTAAGTATGCCACAAATTTTGTACTTTCAATTATTTTTAAAAGGAGAGTAATTTTAACTGTTAGTACATATCGATTGTAACACATTAATTTATCTTTTATACATTTTATCCCGAAATATAATACATCGTATACAAAAACGTACGAATTCTTTTAGTGAAACAGCTGAGATAATTTTAACCTATGCATTAATCGATATTATACATGGTATCGGTTATGTCTATAAAAAAAGGTAATGTTAGAGGAGGTTGATTCGTTATAGCTGCCTGACAAAAATAGTGTAGCACCTAAAAAATACGGTCAAACGCTGGTGTAACTTCGTTCACGTACAGACTATCTGGGAGTATGTAAATGATTAGAGGTCCACTTCTCTGTGACAGGTAGAACGGCCACATGAATCTATTAGTATCTTTCGTGTTCAGCGTTGTTATCGGCCTGCTATAGTGTACAAGGTGCGTGAACAGCGTCATATTTTGACTGATCACAGTGAAGGACACGGAAGTAGCTTTCAGTCCTGTGAGACACCGTACAAGCATGCGATATATTTCGTAGGGGCTGAACGAATATTGCAATATCCTGATTTTTGGGGCGTTCGGCCGTGTCAGGGTCCCGATGGCGGACAATTTGGGAACGTGTGGGAAGGCAGAGATGTCATCAAGGTTCCGGTCGACCGCGTCTGACCACCGCAATGGAGGGTGGTCGTGTTGCGCACCAACCACATAACAGACTCTTTATATTTGCGCGGGGCATCCGAAAACAGTTTATGGAGTCGATGCAACATTCCGTGTCATTACGCCGGATTAGAAAATTACCGTCGCTTGCGTGGACTGCCGTTAGCACCACAACACATATGGCTTCGTTTGGATTGGTTCCATGACCGGGAAACATGAACTTCTGATGAATGGGATCACATTATGTTCAACGATGAATCACAGAAAGGAACTACCCTAATGAACATCAGTGGCGAGTATGGTGCCTACCGGTGGGGGGGGGGGGGGGGGGGGAGTTTCCATTCTCCCATTGTTTAAGGTTTTTGAAGAGGCACGGTGCTTTTACTCCTGGCGTAACGCTGTGGGGGCCATCAGCTATTACTTCAAGCCACTGCTGGTAGTGTTTCATGGAACTCTGAAGGCACAACAACACTCACAGACACCTTGAAAAGAAAAGAGATTATTAGGGTTTAAAACATGTCTTCAACATCAAGGTCACTAGAGACGGAGTACAAGCTCGTAATATTTCAGGGACTGGTAAGTAAAGTCGGTCGTGCCCTTTCAGGCGAAACATCCCGGAATTTGGCTGGAATGACTTAGTGAAACCACGGAAAACGTGAACCAGGATGAACGGTTGCGGATTTCAAACGTGCTCTTCCCAACTATGAGTTCAGTGTGTTAACCACTGCGCCATCTTGCTCTGCGCGGACATTCAGATTCCTCACGTGTTACCTCACATGCGGTATTTTTCATCAGGAGAATGCGGATCCACATGTGGGACGCATCCAGTTTCTTCGTAAATTTAATTATTAAATCACTGAAATAGTGTCACTCACTCCCATCAAGAAGAGAAATTTGTTGACATAGAGTTTAGATTTAAGTGTCATAAAGTCTTTTCTGAAAGTACTGTATGGAGTGTAGCCATGTATGGAAGTGAAACATGGACGATACATAGTTCAGACCAGAAGAGAATGGAACCTTTCTAAATATGGTGCTACCCTAGAATAATGATTATAAAGAATCCGCCTCGATTGCAAATAGAAACCGGATGTTGACCTAGGTTTCGGCATGGATAACCACGCCTTCTTCGGAACACACCAAAGCTACAAACTGCCTAAAGAGGCATGGTCCAACATTAATTGGACCATGCCTCTTTAGGCAGTTTGTAGTTTTAGTGTGTTCCGAACAAGGAGTGGTTATCTGCGCCGAAACCTGGGTCAACATCCGGTTTCTATTTGCAATCGAGGTGGATTCTTTATAATCATTAAATTATTCACGATTGCTGACTCGCTGCAATGTTAAAAGTTCTCTACACTAGAATGCTGAAGATTAGATGGGTCGATCACCTAACTAATGAGGACGTACTGAATAGAACTGGGGAGAAGAGGAATTTGTGGCACAACTTGACTAGAAGAAGGGATCGGTTGGTAGGACACATTCTCAGGCATCAAGGGATCACCAATTTAGTATTGTAGGGGAGCGTGGATGGTAAAAAATCGTAGAGGGAGACCAAGAGATGAATACACTAAGCAGACTAAGAAGGATGTAGGTTGCACTAGGTACTTGGAGATAAAGCTTGCACAGGATAGAGTAGCATGGAGAGCTGCATCAAATCAGTCTTTGGACAGAAGACCAAACAACAACTCCCTCAATTTCATTTCGCTTTCTCCTATCCTCCTGGGTGCTTCACTCTTTATGCCACGTGTAGTTCTTTGCAGGTACAAGTAATGTGGTCACAGGTTACTATGTTATTATACCTCATATAAGATTGTGCAATCAGTTCTTAAAGCTGATGGCTGCGTTATTGCATCTGAGGATACGACTATTGCACCAAACTCGTAAAAACTTAGTCAGGGGTGACTAAAAAAGGCATATACTATTCGTTAGTGCTTCCAAAAGTATACTTAGTAAGTGCAGTACTAGCAAGAAGCTAGAACAGAAGTTATTACTACAGCAATGCATTCAAATCACAGGGAAACACACGTTCCCCGTTCCGCCTCGAATGCTAATGAGATTGGGTGGAGGCAAGCGGCTTTCATATGAAGTCGTAAAGTTTCTCATCTCGGGCACCGCTCGTAATTTCACGAATCTCTTTACGTGAACATACCGGAAATGTCCCCATATATAACACGTACACAAGGAGCAGACACTTACTGTCATGTAGTATGCCATGCAAATTACGCTAGGTATCGCACCTTACATTCATTGTGAAAGAATTAGACTATCTTGGAACATATCTCTAGACCATACGATTTCATTCTCCACTCTTAACTGCGAAACTCAAAACAATATCTAATGACTACTCCTACCACACACCTACGAAGAAGCAGTTTTCTCAGAACAGTTTTTTTTTCTTTATTGTTATTTAACACCTTACATAAGGTGGGCCGGCAGCAGCACACTACGCTGCTCTTCAGCCACAAGTTGTACAAAGAAAATACAATGGAGACACAGAATATACAGAACAAAGTGGGGGGGGGGGGCAAAAAACAGTAGACACAGAAACAAATAACACGTAGCCGGTCACACGCGAAGACATCTAAAGAAACTGTTGGCACTGCACACGGGCACTGATGACGGAGACGACACGTGAACGATGGAGCGTGGGCGGCGAAAAACACTGAGGCACAAACACGACGGCACACACACGAAAATGATGGCGACGTTCTCCTGTGCGCGAATGTCCACTTAATGTGTGCGAGTCCGGGGACCTGCCAAGAGGGGAAGAAGGTGGTGGGGCAGGGAGAGGCGAGAGCAAAGATGCCAATGGCAGAGGAGATGGTGGGAGGAATGAAGGTATGGGGGTAGGGGAAGCCTGGGGGAGGAGGGGGGAGAGAGGGAGGAAGGAGGGAAGGGGGAGAGAATGGAGAGAGGGTGCCCTTAGGAACAAACACAGGAAGAGGGAGGGGAATGTAAAAGTTGGTAGGAGGGGTAGATGGAGGAGAGGAGGGCATCATCAGGGAGGGGGAGCTGGCGGAAGCCACCTTGGGAGAAGGTATGGAGAGTGGAGAGATGGAGAGCAGGTGGGGCGTGGAAATACAGGCGCGGCAGTGGGCGGGGACGGGAGAGAATGGGAGAGACAAGCGGGTGAGGAGGACCGAGTTTACGGGAGGTGTAGAGGATCCGTGTCGGATTCTTTCTCTTTCTATTTACAGGCCTTACAATGCATTTATTTAAATTCAAACAGAGCTGCCATTCATTATACATAGTAGAAATTCTTACCAGTCATTTCTGAACTAATATTATGTTGTACCTGCTCACATTTAAAGAAAGATGTCGTTTACTGCATCAAGTGGAAACTACAGGGTGATTCAAAAAGAATACCACAACTTTAGGAATTTAAAACTCTGCAACGACAAAAGGTAGAGCTAAGCACTATCTGTCGGCGAATTAAGGGAGCTATAAAGTTTCATTTAGTTGTACATTTGTTCGCCATTTCAGCCAATAAAGTTTTTGGTCCCTTTTTCTTCGAAGGTGCTACTGTAACTGGACTACAGTATCTGGAGATGTTAGAGAATTGGCTGTTCCCTCAGCTCGAACAAGAAGCACAACAATTCATATTTCAGCAGGATGCAGCGCCACCACATTGGCACTTATCTGTCCATAACTACCTGAACGTCAACTACCCGAGGCGATGGATCGGCCGCCAGGCAGCCCGTGACAGAGCACTTCATCACTGGTCTCCAAGAAGACCTGATCTTACCCCCTGCGCTTTTTTCTTATGGGGGTATGTTAAGGATATGGTGTTTCGACCAGCTCTCCCAGCCACCATTGACGATTTGAAACGAAAAATAACAGCAGCTATCTAAACTGTTACGCCTGATATGCTACAGAGAGTGTGGAATGAGTTGGAGTATCGGGTTGATATTGCTCGTGTGTCTGGAGGGGGCCCATATTGAACATCTCTGAACTTGTTTTTGAGTGAAAAAAAAGACCTTTTAAATACTCTTTGTAATGATGTATAACAGAAGGTTATATTATGTTTCTTTCATTAAATACACATTTTTAAAGTTGGGGTATTCTTTTTGAATCACCCTGTACATCCACACTTCCCCACATTTACTTACGATCGCTAATGACGATATTGTCCTAGAGACAGCTGCGTCTTCGCAAAAGAACTTGTGGACACCCTACCTGACAAATCGTTCATGTTGAGAAGAGCAAATCCGAAGACTCTAGAACCAATCATACGTCTAGTAAAATCGTATAATTGTATGTTACTAGTTGAGTATGTACTACGGTGTTGAACATTTTTCGGAAACCCCAGAAGATGCAGTATACCTAGTCACCTGCGTCTACTGTTTGAAATATATTGTGTATATGTATACACCTACATCTGCTAACAGTGTAAATGGGCCATGTTAACTGGCACGGGACTTCACTGCTTGTCGCTGGATTTGAATGTGGGTTCTCTGCTGCGCGTAAGGAAAAGGATGGTGGGGATGTGTACACAGATGGCTTCTGATGACAGAATAACATCATTTGTTGATCAATTGCAATACACTGGTTGTGAGCCCTCTGGGCGAGGTTTGCTCCCGCTCGTAATACGAGGGGCGTTTGAAAAGACGGTGCAAAGTCCCATAGATGGCACCACCGGCGCGTATCGAGGTCAATTTCAGTTAGTAGCGTCTTTGGAAAGAACGCACACCAAGTTTCGGCCATATTGGTCTATTTCTTTGTGTTTGGCATACATGTCAATCAAGGAAGTCGAGTGATTGTCAAAAATGGACGAAAAAGAATTTCGTGTGGTGATTAAAGATTACTTTATGAAAGGCAAAACGCCTCAGGAGACTAAAGAGAAGCTTGATAAACATTACGGTGACTCTGCATCTTCGATTAGAACAGTTTATAAGTGGTTTCAAAATGGGCACAAGTGATGCTGAACGTTCTGGACGCCCTATGGAGCTTACGACTCCAGAAATCATTGATAAAATCCATGATATGGTGATGGAGAACCTAAGAGTTAAGGTGTGGAAGATTGCTAGTGCTGTGGGCATCTCGAATGAACGAGTACATGAGAAAGCTATCTGCAAGATGGGTTCTGCAATTGCTCACTCTTGACCAAAAACGGAATCGTGTGAAGGGTTGCAGGGATGGTTTGCAGCTGTTCAGGACTTCAAGTATCGTTTCGTCACTGTGGATGAAACATGGATACATTAATATACTGCTGAGACCAAAGAACAATCTAAACAAGGGAGAATCTGCACCAAAAAGGCGAAGACCCCTTCGGCCGGAAAGGTTATGGCGACTGCTTTTTGTGTTTCGCAAGGGATAGTCCTCAACGACTATCTGTAAAAGGCTAAAACTATTACAGGTGCATATTATTCATCGTTATTGGACCGTTTGAAAACCGAGGTGCAAGAAAAACGCCTGCGATTGTAACGCAAAAATGTCCTTTTCCATCACGATATCGCACCAGCACACAACTCAGCGGTTGTGGTCGCAAAATTAATGAAAATAGGATTCCAACTCCTTTCACATCCCCCATATTCTCCAGACCTGGTTCCCTCGGACTACTATTTGTTCCACAATTTGAAGAAATGGCTAGTGGGACAAAGATTTATTCAAACGAGGAGGTGTTGCTTCGACAGAGGAACTTCGGCCGTGATGGATCGTACTGAGGCGGCTGGGACCATGCGTCCCGGGTCTCTGTTTGTGGCTGGGTGTGGTGAGGACGGGAGGGGGGAGGGAGGGGGGGGCAGGCTAAGGTGCCAGGCTCCCGACCCTGTCACGGCGTTTGCGGTGGCTGCGTCCCAGGATGATGGCGACAGTACGTTACCACAGTGCGACCCAAGCGATGACTCCCATGACAGGCGGCTGCTGTTGACGGCGTCCGGCGGTACTTTGGGCGGCGGCGTCACTCCGGCGCCTCCTTTGCGACGATCTGCATTACGACTGTGACTATTACGATGACTGCGATAGCAGTAACGACTCCGAACTGGTGGCGGCTCTAACTGACACAGGCTATGCGTCACTCCAACGCCTCTCGACGGAGAATGTTTACTGTCTGCCGGTCTTTAAATACGGCTTTCTGCGGCTGACGGTTGCTGTTCCTCTAACCCTTGCGTTGCTCGGCTGGCATAACTGACCTAACTACCGCCCACCATTGTGATGCCCGGGCGTGCGGCGAGCTGCTTCTTGTCACGTCTTCTGCTGGCCGGTGACACAACGTACTCCTTCGTGTTGCTTACCTCGACGATCTACCGCCCCCATTACGCCATTACGCCACGTTACCATAACACTGGATGGCGCAACAGAGTGTAACACACACACGATTTCTGGCTCTCAATATTTCTTCACATTTCAACTAACTTCCTTACTGCAAAACCTGTGACTAGCTTAATCATACCATTATAACTGTTGAGCTACCTAGAAACACTCTGCTCTATTGTCTTGTAGTGGTCACATCATAATCATTAGATCATTTCAAGCATTTGCTAGTCACGTTATGCATGACTGTCATCAATTACACGTGTGGTTTTTCTTTGCACCGATTTTTAGGACAAGCTAGTTCTCCTCCAGAAACGTCATAACGTTTGTGTTCAGAATATGCTCTGCAACACACAGACGTCGGCGGTACTGGTCAATAACTCTATGCATCCAACCTTTTACTCTTTCTTTGTATATAATAGTGATCTACGGTATTTTAATGTCATTCATGACTATTTGCAGTGTGGGCTATCGGCTTTATGCGCTCTGAATAAAGCAGAAGTATCAGACCTGTCCCTCACTCAGCATATGGAACAGCATATGGAATAGGCTCCAGGTTTCACATGAGTAGCCAGAACAATGCTAAACCCGATCTGTATAGGTTCGGGTTCCAGTGCACTTCATACAAATCCTTCACATCTCAGTACGTAATTAATTTATATTTCACCCACGACATAAACATAAACCGCCGGGTGTTATGTGATTCAACAAACCCCAAGGCCAACAGAAAATTCAAACTGTGAATACGTTCTTTCGTCATTATTGCTTGCAACATAGGAAATGGATGTGGCATTGAATGTGTCTTACCGAGAACTGCTCTTATGGAAAAAAAGTGCAGAATAATTCTCTGTCTCGAAGTAATTACTCTATACACGGTCCAGCGACATCGATGTGGCCACTGCCTGTGTTTGACGTCAACATGTAATAACCACTAACAGACAGGAGGTGGAGAATACACAAAACGTACCGGGAGGACGCGGAAAACAGTGCAGTTGCTGTTGTAACGGGGAACAGAGCGATTTATCTTGCGTCCATAAGTGAATTTTCATTGCCTCTCGGAACAGGGCTGGAAGCATTTCCCGAATGGCTAAGTTTGTGAATTGTTCGAGTGCCGCCGTGCACAGCGAAATGGCGCTATCCGATAGCAGCGATAAGGGAACTGTTATTCATCACGGGCCATTGATGACAGCGGTGAATGGCATTTGCAGACATGGGCGCGGGCAAATAGAAGTGCCGCAGTTGAGAAATTGACCGTCCAGGTGAAACAAGAGGCTACCAACAGTGTCTCCTGGTGCATGCAACCGTGCTGACTGCTGTTCATAGGGCGACGAAGACTGGATTTGCACGCCAATACCGCAACTGGACGCCGCTAAGTGGTGACAGGTCGCCTTTCAGAGGGATAACGTTTTATGCTCCATCGGACTGGAAGGAGACAGCCCGAAACAATGGTCGGAAGGCTCCAAGCCGGAGGAGGGAGCATTATGATCAGGTGAATGTTTTAGTGGCATTCCCTGCGTGATCTCGTCATTCTGGAAGGCACAATGGATCAGAACGTTTATGCATCTATCCGTGGGGACCGTTTCCACACCTGCATGCAGTTTTTTTTCCCTCAGCACGATGGCATCTACCAGCCAGAAAAAATGGCTCTGAGCACTATGGGACTTAACATCTATGGTTATCAGTCCCCTAGAACTTAGAACTACTTAAACCTAACTAACCTAAGGACATCACACAACACCCAGTCATCACGAGGCAGAGAAAATCCCTGACCCCTCCGGGAATCGAACCCGGGAACGCGTGCGTATGAAGCGGGAACGCTACCGCACGACCACGAGCTGCGGACTACCAGCCAAACAATGCAACGTGTCACACCACTGGCAGTGTACGTGCGTTGTTCGAAGAGCACCAGGATCAACTAACGTACTCTGTTGGCTACCAGACCCCAGGGAATTTAAACGCAATCAAGAATCTGTGGGACCACCTCGATCGCGCTGTTCGCGCTGTGGTGCCTCAACCGAGAGGTTTAGCGCAGCTGGCCACAGCACTGGAGTCGGCATGGCTCCAGATCCCTGTTGGTGCCTTCCAGAACCTCAGTAACTCTCTTCCTGCACGCCTTGCAGCATCCGTGCAGCAGATGCTTATCCAGGCTTTTGCCACGTAATCGCACTAATGTGCCTGGACAGTGTAAATCGAATGTGACTTTTTGTGTAATTCTGAATAACTTCAGTCTAATGCTTTTGATGAAGACATAAAACCTGTTTATTACTTCATGAAGTAATTTCATGTTCGGTTACATAAAATATTTAAGAGTTCACTAACATTCATTTGCTGCCCATCATTATTGTCATAAGAAGATGTAGTTGGATATTTCTCCCTCAGCTCTTCTCCCATCGCTACAGAGCGAATGTTTGGTGGTACTAGTTCCAATCCTCTGCTCCATTCGCTTCTTTCTTCCATCACTCAAGCAGAAGTGAGAGTACCGTACATGCAGTGAGTGCTGTCAATGTCAAACTCACTAACACCTGTAACGGTAGCTCCCATTCTCGGAACTTTGGAAACTTCGAACCTAGTAACTATATGTATTACGTAGTATACATTGTGGATGGAAAAATATAGAGAGACTGGGTATGATATATATGCTTTGATACGAGGGTTGTAACTTAAATAGTGGCAACTATTTATTCACAACCGATACAAAACAGTTACATGTTTGCACCTGTTACTGTCCTTCAAAGTAGTCACCAGCGTTGTGTAGAACCCGTTGCCAGCGATGTGGAAGGCGTAGTATACCGTTAGCAGAGCTTGTTCTGTTGACGGTGCGAATGGGGCGGTCTACTGCCTGTCGTAAAAGCCTTCAACGAAAGTCGGCAAACTGGGGCAGACATGCATCGGGCAGGTCGTCCTAGCGTCTCTGAAGAAGAAGTGCATGCTGTTGCCGCGTTAGTGGACAGTGATCGACGCCATACGATTCGTGAGCTCGCCCACGAAACCGGATTAGCGCATACGACTGTGCTTCGCATCCTGAAGGCACGCATGGGCACGCGAAAAATTGCATCACGATGGGTCCCACATGACTTGACGCAACTGCAGAAATCGATGCGTTGCGACGCTGCTCAGACGCACTTGGAGCGCTATGACCGCGAAGGACAGGCTTTCGTACGCCGTATCACAACACTGGATGAGACATGGGCCACATTGTACGAGCCAAAACTGAAACGACAATCCAACGAATGGCGTCGTTATGGCTCGCCGCGAAGGTCGAAAATGCGTCAGAGCCCCAGTATAGTGAAAGTTATTGTGATTCTCGTGTACGACTGTGATGGTGTTATCTTAACGCATTACGTTCCTCCACGGCAGACCGTCAATGCAGAGTTTTACTGTTCGTTTTTGGAGCATCACCTGCGACCAGCTTTGCGAAAGAAGCGGCGACACTTTCTGTGCAACCCACCCATCATTTTGCACGACAATGCGCGGGCGCATACAGCGCAAGCTGTGGCTGCTCTGTTCGGTCGATGGGACCGGGAAGTACTGTACCATCCACCATACTCCCCGGACTTACGTCCTCGTGATTTGATTCCGAAGGTGAAGGAACCACTTCGTGGCATTCGCTTCAGAACTATTCCAGAGATTCGACAAGCAGTAGACCGCTCCATTCGCACCACCAACAGAACAGGCCCTGCTAACGGTATACTACGCATTCCACTTCGCGGGAAACGAGTTCTACACAACGCTGGTGACTACTTTGAAGGACAGTAACAGGTGCAAACATGTAACTCTTTTGTATCGGTTGTGAATAAATAGTTGCCGCTATTTCAGTTACAACCCTTGTACATTGTATGTTCCCTTCCGTTCCTCTGATTGTCTTCCTGAAATACCTAATCGTTAACATTCAGTTTTAATCTTGATGTTCTTGGATTGCTTGAAATACTAATCTAATAATACGTAGATAAACAATGGATAATATTATCAAATCATTACTGTAGTTATAACTGTAAGAAGATGTTTTACCGATACAGGGTTGGTTTCTTTTTGCGGTTGCAAACATACAAGCTAAAAAGTAATAACAATATGTATGCAATCGCTGTTGATCAAGAAATTTTGTTAATTGCAGCACCATATCAACTTTATTTTCTCAACTTAATTGTGCATCACGATATGGTATACTGTTAAAGATTCTAGAGAGTCCTCTCCTAGAGGTGTCAACACTTATATTGCTTCCTCGTACGTATATCCCGCGAAAAGAGCATCAGAATAAAATCAGAGAGATTCGAACCCATGCGGATCCTTACCAGCAGCCATTTTTCTTGCGAACCTTATGCGATTGGAACAGCAAAAAGAGAAGTGACACTGGTACGCAAAGTTCCCTCTGCCACGTACGGTAAGGTGGCTTGCGTAGTACAGATGTGGATGTAAATGCTGATCTTCAGTCTTTGGCTAAAATTTAATTTTAATATAGATGCCATAAAAAATCTGTTTGAAAACTGTGTAAACGGTGTAAATGAAACAGTATAAATATATGTATTTCATCCAATCTTTAAACTATGATTAATTTATTTGCTTAAATCTTCCATCATATCATTGTAATATGGAATTTCAAGATCACTTTTTAATGTTGACTTTATTAATTTGTAAAAGAAGCTTAAAGAAGTGGGAAATAAAAACAATAGATACAGTCCTCACTGTTCTATATGGATCTTCATATTCTTTTCCCTAGTGATTCGGAAAATGTTTTCAGTTTGATTTTGTTGTTATGTAGCTGTAGTTATCCCAATTAAAATTTATCTTAGAATTTTCCGAACACCAATCAGTACTAGCAGATATCATTTCCTTTCTCATTAGGGAAACACAGGTATACCACACGTAAAATATTTGATTGGATGATATTTCATGTACAGTGTGAAGCTTATGTGATTGTGTATTTATGTAAATACTGTAAAATTGTTATAACAATTTGACGTGTATTGTATGAAATGTGAATAATGTTTGTTTAAACTAACCACTGATCCATTCTAGAGCAGCAGGAAAAATTCAATTCAGTGTAGCTTCTCAAAGTGTGGCTTATCTCTTAGTCATTTAGTCATTTACCAAAGATTACGGGACAGTGCCGTAGATAGTAGATATGAGAGTATAGAAAAGGATTCACCCCCTTCCACCCGCCCCCCCTTCCCTCAGCGCCTTCACTCTAGATTATTAGGTACAACGAATATGAGATTGAATTTTGCACCATGAACACTCACAATGACTTACTTGGCAACATCGAACAATGTTATTATGTCTGTAATTCCATATCATGTGAAGTGATATTTTACAGTAAGTTTTGTTATTTGTATTTTGGAGATTGAAGTGTTATTAAATAATTGTGTTAATTTAGTCATGTTAAACTTAGCTGACCATAAATTTAACAGCTGTATCATGCATTCATTATTATGATTAGGGGTTACCATTAAAATAAATCATAAATAGTTTCTAGTGGTCTTTCAAATGCAATAAAGAAAAGGGCAATGCTCCAAAAGACAGTAGTCTGGGGAACAGCACTTTAAGAGCGGACATAATCCAACACTGTGTATGAGAGAAGCCATGAAAGTAGCTGAAGACACTAGAAAAGAACTGGAAATTTTGAGGTCTGGTGCTGTAAGAACTTTCGGAAATGTTTCTGAGAGGATACCTGAAATTTTTAAACAGTTAGACAGCTCAGTCTCGGTTCCCAGGTGCTTAAGGTCCAAAATTACAGACCGAACTATTTCATGCATGATGCTGTTGAGTACTACAGAGGGGTGGTCGTTATATCATTTTTAGACTGTCTCATAATGCAGCTAAAGTTAAAGTATACAGTGTTGTGGTTGGCAGGAGAGCCAACACCGTTTTACTAAAGGAGGCCGAAATGCACGCGTTTTAGCTCACGCAGGCTGACGTGAGGTCTGTAACATGACAAGGAAATTAGAATTTAGAAAAACGGACGTAGCTGGTGGAATACTTAACTTAAATCCATTAATGATGAACGTCGCTCTTGACGGTACATGATTCACAATATCAATAGTAACTGAGTATGGCGCCTTGCTAGGTCGTAGCAAATGACGTACCTGAAGGCTATGCTAAACTATCGTCTCGGCAAATGGAAACGTAAGTAGGCAGTGAACCATCGCTAGCAAAGTCGGCTGTACAACTGGGGCGAGTGCTAGGAAGTCTCTCTAGACCTGCCGTGTGGCGGCGCTCGGTCTGCAATCACTGATAGTGGCGGCACGCGGCCGATTTAAAGGCTACCACCTAGCAAGTGTGGTGTTTGGCGGTGACACCACATACAGAACATAAGAAAGTGCTGTCTGAATTTTCTTCGTTGTTACCGATTTCATCCAGTGAAGTACTCTTAAATAGCGTAGAATGTGGAGATTTCAAGGCTTAAATTTAATTCTACGTTAAAGATACGGAAAGCGAGTTGACGATGTTCTTGTTGGGTTGCATTTATGGAGAAAGAAATATGCGAAGGAAGATTCCAGCCTTCATCTGTTTTGGAAGCACTGCAGTTACGCGGAACATACGTCCATCCAAATATCTACAAGGTTCTGAAGACACTGGACACACTTCTTGTAACTATAGTCACAGCAGAGAGATTATTCTTCGCTTTGAAGAGAATCAAGACAGTCCTGTAAAGTTGAACGGGACGTTTATTGCTTTGTAGTCTTCTAGGCATGCACCCGGATAGTTGTAGATGAATTTTTGACGCTGTAACGCGATCATCACGTTACTCTTTCCGACTGATATCAGCGGGAGTAAACTACGATGGTGGCACCGTTACACCGTCGAAAACTCGTTCTCCAACGATCAATCTATCCGGCTGCATGTCCGGAACACTTCCAGGTAGCCTATCCGCCGGGAAAACATACGAACACAGGATGTTTATTGTCTCACGGTAAGTCATATAAAAGTTATTAGATTGTCATCCAGTAATATTTACAAGTTCTAAAAATAAATTATGTGTGCTGATGTATCAGTTAAATTAAATTTTTAAATGTATTTTATCTTTCCAGATAAGATTAAATGAATTAGTCCCCTCGTCCATTCGTCGTTTAGTATATACTACGGCGTTGGAGGTTACGGACAAGCTTGCCAAAAGAAAGAAGAAACTGGACATGTCATTATATAAAAGATGTCTTTATTTATCGGTAATTTCGTTTTATTTTTGCTTATTTATTTATATACTTGGTGTGAATGCCGCCAATAATTCATAGAATGCTTCTTATATATAGTCCTAAAACTTTCAGAAACACTAGTCCTGAGGCTGATTAATGATTTTCCCCTTTATTCACACTCTGCCATGGTTTGTACAGTGTTCCTTTCTAGATCAGCTGTGCTGAGAAATAAAGTAATTGAAGAGGACTGCCGCATAACATGCAGTTTACAGACACTAAAAACTCTCGATTTACTTGACCATCAATGATCGTCGCAGTTTTCTACAACAGTGCTTCCATCTCCACTCATTTTGTATCTGTTATGTTCAATTCCGTCATGACACCGAGCTGTTTTGAGCACAAATTGTTTTAACTTCTCAATGTCACCAAGTAAAGCATGTTTGATTCTTTTAGGAATGCATAAAGATAAGCCAATGATTTTCAGAGCGGTGGTAAATACAAGTAGCTAAAATATCATTGTGCTCTGTAGAGCAGCATTAATCATAGTTACATCACTTGTCAAGTTCCTGCTGCATCAAACAACAAATCTGAGTTTCATTTAGAGCAACCCCACACATATGAGGATTTGCTATTTGCAGATGAAATATTGCTAACATAAAGATTACATTTCTGAATAATGAAAAGCTATAGGTAGTCTGTATATGAATAATTTTCCTGCTGAAAAAATTTGATACATTTTGTTTGTACATGGGTCCACAACCTAGACATATTTTTTTAAAAAAAATTTATCTGTTGTGAGCTGTAAAATTTACAGTTTATTTAGTTGTCATCTTTCTCTACTTACAAGTGATTAAATATTCTTTTGAAATAACTGATTGCTAATGGAATACAATTTCATCACTGGTAGCTTTTAGGACGTTAATACCTATTGCAGTACTGTAGGACAATGTACCTTGTAAGCTTTTAGATGCCAGCAGTGCCTTTGTTTTCTTCAAAGATAGCTGTGATATTTGTTTGTCATTGACAGTGGAAAGAAATGCTATCCTTTGCTCACACTGGTGAAAACTGTATAGTTATTGTAGGTAGGCATTACCGAAAACATAAACTTGTCTCAGAGACCTAGATCCACTATCTTACATCCACAGATTATTTGTATTGTTCACAACATTAATAGCACCTTTGAAGCTTTTACAGAATGGCTTGTCATTCTCCAATGAATGATTGAAAATCGTACTGCCATTGTTTATTAAAACATGTGTAAAAAGACTGTTAGCACTCATGTCACACTGGATGAAAATTGCCATGCATATTTTACATTGTGTAAATTGTGACATTTCCAGCTATTATTGTTTGTAGTAGTAATAGTACTAACATGCAAATGTCTTGAAATAATGAATTAAAAATTTGTTGTAAGTGAAGTTTTCCCATTAAAATTTTAATGGTGAAACCACAGGAATATCTTTACTGTAATATTTTTGAAGTATATTTTTTGGTGGGAATTCTGAGTAGCATACATGGACTGTAAGTTTGTCCTCATGACTGGATGTAATTTGAGAAAAACAGTATTGAAAATGTTGATTAAAATGTACAACATAGAAATCAAAACTGTGTTCAATTTATTTGAAATGCATAACCATGCATAACCCTGGAATTATTTCTGCAAGCTGAAATATCATCCCTTCAGACAAAAATGTGCAAAATTGAGAGCAAGGAGTAACTGACAACAAATAGACGACAAGTGAAACCAAATTTACAAGTATTCAGACTTATATATAAGAAATGTCGAATCTCCATCTTGTATTTTTTGTCAAGATGTTGATAAATATGGATGCAAGCCATTTAATAGTGGCAGCTACTCGATTGTTTCAGTATAGTGCACTTAAAAGAGAGGTCAGAGGTGGAATTAAAATGCAAAGAATCAGTCTTGCCTCCAGCAGTCACTGAATATGACTGTTGTACTCCAACTACATTGCACCATGATTGTATCATGGCTATTTCAGCAGTCATTCATAGCTGCTGCTAGGAATGCTGATTGTTTTTAACTTATTTTCTCATATCCTTAAAGTTAATATCACAGCTGATTAATTTGAGGTTGCTATATCGACAAGACATAATTTTGACAACATTTTGTTTGTAATCACAACAAAAATGAAGCATTCGATGGGCACTCAGCTCAGCCTTTATGAAATATCCTATAACTCCACCTACATATTTCGAAAACAAAATTGAAGGTATCCTCATAAATGTCAGAAAAGAGTCACGTGAGGATTCTTAGGAGTCCTAATCATGTGTGATACAAATTTCTGTACAAAATATAACATGTGAAATAGAATTTGTCATGAACAAATACTTTTAATTAATTTTAAATGTAACTATACTACTTATCATGCAATGTAAATCATTACATAGGCAGTCTAGAATGTAATGTTCTCAAGTTATGTTCAACTTCAATGAGGTGTTATGAAGGTATCTTTCAGATGTGGCAACGAGCCTACTGAGTTTTTGCTGTTATACCAGCACTTCTTCAAAGACAAAATAATTTTACAATAGTATAGTAGATTGTAGTTTATCATAAACTAGACATATACTTCATGGTATATTTTAGTCATTATCTGGAGCAAAATTTCCTTTCAAATCAATTAAGAGTGACATCAAATAAATACAAGAAATCTTCATGTTCTGAAGGGTCCAGTTTCTTTGTAATACAATGAAGTCCTTATAGAATATCAAAAGAGCAAAGGATCATGTTATATCTCCATATTACAGAAATGACTCCAATAATAAACAATACAGTATAAAAAGAAGACGTAAATTAAAAGAGAAATATAAAAAATAGGAGATTGGAATAAAGTCTTCATGGAATTAGACATGTAATAGACTTCAAGAAAAACATAAATCAAGAATATCTTTTGTACAAGCAATTTAGCACAACAACTGCATATCTTATACGTTTACCAGTGACATTGCAACTACATCCATGTATTAAGTATTAGTGGTCTTTATTATATAAGCGCTAAATGCACTGCATTCTTCCCACTTCTATTCTCCTGTCTTACAAGAAGACACTCTGGTAAGTTCTATCCGCTCATATCAGCACCTTTTGTAATTTTTAGCATATAAATGCAGTACACTGATAATGTTACAATTAACTGATAACATTACTTCACAGAAATAACTAATCCCTTCATAGAAGAAGTGTTTTAATTCTCTCGCTATCTAAGCAAGGTTCTTGATCAAAAGTACTGAGCATTAGAGCTCTATCACTAAATGTGTTTTTATAATTGGACTTGTTTCTGTTTGGTAATGTTGCCTGTGTAGTTGCTCAATAATTGTAAATTCCACTAATTTATTTAAATAAATCGTAGAACTAACGACCGCAGAGAATACTTTCAAGCAATATCGAAATTGCCTTCGACATATGAAGAAAACTGTAAGTAAACATTTTATACATAGCTTGAAACCTAATTTCATTTGAGAAGTATCCAGTGTCCCTTCATAGTGGCTAATTTTGAAAGTTATGAGAGGCGAAACACTACATCTGATTAATGAAAAGTAAATTTACAAGACTGAACAATTAATGACAATCAGGAGTAGTTTAGGCGATAGACAAAAAAATTGGTCACAGAAGAGGCTAATACCATTAATAACCACACTGAGTGACATATTTCACAACTTGTATGTTTATTTATTACTTGTGAAGTATAGTAGGGTTAAAGAAGCTAAGAAAAATATCAAGGCAGTGTGCTGCCAGAAAATAATCCAAAAATTTTATCAACGAGATATCTGAGATTTTTCATTTTCTCCCGGCGTATTTGTTGCTCGAACAGTCCACGGGTATACTGCCGGTTCATAGTGTCCAACGGGCACAATATTTCGGTGATCAGACATGTTGCCTCGGCAGGTGCGCTGAAACAGTGTGCCCGTTGGACACTATGAACCGGCAGTATACCTGTGGACTGTTCGAGCAACGAGAAATCTGTCTCAGCAACATTTCTGAAATGAGAAAAATTTTGAGTTTACAGGTTCATGTGGAGATTGGTATTTCCAAAGAATGAGCAGCAAAGTTTCTCATATAATGTGGCGTACAATACATCCGTTTAGCACACTTTCCCACGGGCGCTAAAATACGTTATTTTACAACCCTGTATATGAAAGGTGTGTTTAAGGAGGTATGTCAATAATTTGTAATCCCCTTCACTGCTTGTATGATGTTGTCCAAAAACTTTTGACTATCTAATGCATTCCAAAAGTAATAGAGCATATTTAGTAAATCATAATCTGAATTTCAGATTTCATACGATCATGTTCTGCAATGTTCCTGGGCACATTACGTTTTCCCACAACTCGCCATCTGACGGCACGTCCAGGTTTGTCGAACATGATCGTTTTGACGGTCCAGGTGATATGATGAGGGGAAACGTATTTGCACGGTCTTATTGTACTCATAATCTCTGAACACTCTACACTCACAGGTCAACATTATGACATTGTACTCCCTCCCTATGTGCGTCTATTCATGGATGCATTCCGCCCAGCCTTCATTTTTGTGGATGACAGTGCGCGACCGCATCGAACAGCAAAGGTGGAAGATATTCGACGAATGGACTCGCCAGTCCGTTCCTCCGACTTAAACCCCATTGAGCACGTGTGGGGTGCGTTTTGAAGATGTTTTGCAGCACATGCACCAACGACCATCCAGCAGATGTCACGGCACTGGTGGAGCAATGCAACGCCCGACCACAGTAACTCATTGTCAACGTTGGACCAGCACGGGAGCACGTTTCACAGCAAGCGTTGCAGTCCGTCGTGATTATACACACTATTAAGAACCTCGTCTTTCCTGTTGTAATGTCCAGGGGAACGTTATAAATCACGCTAACTTAAATGTAATTATCGTCTCTGAGTAAAAGTAATTTCTGTTCGTCTCGTATTTCTTTCTTATCTTCTGAACTGCTGTGTACTGTACTATGCAATAGCACATCTTTCTATGTATGGTCCAAGTTCCATCGAACTATTTTACTTGGCAGTGGCACATCATGTGAGAGTTACTTTCGTCCTTTAGTTTTGCGCACCATTGTATATGTGAGATTTGATCCTCTGTGGGGTGGATGGCCGCACAGCGATAAGATCGCTTTCAGGAAAGAAACACCTCTCCTACATTGTTATCGTGCTCAGTCAGTGCAATGTTCAGTTAACACGCACACTCAGAATGGAGGCTGACACATACCGTCCGTCCAAAAATTTCTTTACTGATTTCATTCATAGCGCATAAGCGACATCAGAGCAGAAATGAGTATGGGAACATAAGCTAACAACTGTAAACGACTGATGTGAATTCAACCACTCAGTTGTGAGTTGGTGCTGTTCAGTAGTGGATGTGCGGTCGCAGGGTGTCGACGTTGCTGTGGCGGGAGATTAGTGTTTAACGTCCCGACGACAACCAGGTCATTAGAGACGGAACACAAGCTCGGATTAGGGAAGGATGGGGAAGTAAATCGGCAGTGCCCTTTCAAAGGAACAATCCCGGCATTTGCCTCAAGCGATTCAGGGAAATCACGGAAACTCTAAGTCTTGATGGTCGGACGCGGGTTTGAACCGTCGTCCTCCCGAATGCGAGTCCAGTGTACCACCACTGCGCCACCTCGCTAGGTCACTTTGTTGTGTCACAAATAGTAGTAGAATAGCATTTCTGAATGACGTGTCCAAGACATTGTCCAAAACGTTTTGAAGAAGAAAAAATGTGTGAAAAGTTTATCCCGCACACCTGTACTCCAAAACAACAAAAATAGATAAGTGGAAGCCTACGTGACATGCAAATGATGGACAATTCTTGAGAGGAAAAAGCATCACTGGTGGCAAGACCTGGTGCCATCGATACAAGCCTCAAATAAAGAGAAAAAAAGTAGCACTTGAGTTGAATAACATCCCACAGAAGGATTTCGCTTGTTTGTACGAACGTTATGTTGTATTCATGTGGTGGGAGAGTATATAGAACACCTGACGAATTAAAACTATCATCTTGGCGTTTATCTCTTTTTCATTAATCCACTCTTGAAACTTTTTGGATTGGTGGGGTCTCCTACACCACAATCCACCATACGGTGCGTGGCGGAGGGTACCTCGTACAACGTTATGTTGCATTCAAGTGGTGGGAGAGTATATAGAACACCTGACGAATTAAAACTATCATCTTACTGTTTATCTCTTTTTCATTAATCCACTCTTGAAACTTTTTGGATTGGTGGGGTATCTCAAAGGAGCCTTCTGCATCTACATCTACATACATACTCTGCAATCCACCATATGGTGCGTGGCGGAGTGTACCTCGTACCACAACTAGCACCTTCTCTCCCTGTCCTACTCCCAAACAGAACGAGGGAAAAATGACTGCCTATACGCCTCTGTACGAGCCCTAATCGCTCTTATCTTTGAGGACTTTCCGCGAAATGTAAGTTGGTGGCAGTAAAATTGTACTGCAGTCAGCCTCAAATGCTGGTTCTCTAAATTTCATCAGTAGCGATTCACGAAAAGAACGCCTCCTTTCCTCTAGAGAGTCTCACCCGAGTTCCTGAAGCATTTCCGTAGCACTCGCGTGATGATCAAACCTACCAGTAACAAATCTAGCAGCCCGCCTCTGAATTGCTTCTATGTCCTCCCTCAATCCGACCTGATAGCGATCCCAAACGCTCGAGTAGTACTCAAGAATAGGTTGTATTAGTGTTTTATAAGCGGTTTCCTTTGCAGATGAACCACATCTTCCCAAAATTCTACCAATGAACCGAAGACGACTATCCGCCTTCCCCACAACTGAGTTTTCTACTTCTTGGAACCTCTTGTCCTGGAACTAATTTCCCTTGTGAAAGACAGGAAATGAAAGAAGGTCATCAATGAGTTGAGCTTTCACAGAGGAAGTTTACTAGCATTAATATGTATCAACTCAAACGCGCCCGCATCCCTATTTATAGTCTTAATGCGACACTTGTGACAGCGATCTTATGCTGGTAGTGATTACTGAAAGAAGGTCTGTGGTCGTCAAGACGTTAAGAATTGACACAGGTAGCTAGGTTTTACCATGTATGAAGCCCGCATGCCTGGAGGTGGCTTTATCGCGACCTCAGCGGCAGCGCTCATGCTGGCGGTGATTACTGACCGTCTGCGGAGGCGGCGAAGGCGAGCTGCCCAGGGTACTTGTCGATGAAGCGGCGGATCAGGTCGATCTGCTCCAGCGTCAGCTGCACCGCGTTCAGCTGCTGCGACTCGCAAGGCACGTACGCCGCCCAGAACTGAAACACGCGCGCCACGCAGTCACGTGACAGGGTTCAAACCTGATCCTTTCTTACATACAAACTACGTAATGGGACGTCAGTCTCCAATAACGGAAACCAGGTGGTGAGCCCGCAACTTAGGATGGGTAACTGCACGAACTTGTGCTTTACACTATACAATGCCGAAAAAAAATCGCAACACCAAGAAGGAGTTGTGCGATATAAACCGTGTTAGTTGGCGTGTTTCTCCATCTGAAACATGATGTCTATTGAAATTTCGCCTTAGTCGCATAAGGATGCAAATCAGGTTTACCTTAGATACTCGCTGTAACGGTCGTGAGTTTTAGTTACCTTTGAGACTGGACCCAGAGACCAGATGTACAATGCCTTTCTTCATTATCATCATCATTATCATTATCATCCCCTTCCAAGGATTAGGTGTTGTAATCAACCGTTCTGGCCTCTATCATCTACCCATCCGTCTCTTACGAGGACTGCCTAATTCTCTCTTTCTAGAGGTGTATAACTCAATATCTTTTTTTGGAAATCTATTTTCTGTCATTCCACCAACAAAATCCTTCCCTTTCATTCTATCCTCTCGTATCTTGTCATTAACTGGAATGATTTCTAAATATGTTCTTACTGTTTCATTTCTTATTTTACCTATTTTATTACAGCCTCTTACATACCTCATGAATTTAATCTCATCTGCTTCTGTGAGTGGTTTTCCTTTTTTTGGTGTTTTCCATAATTCAGAACCATATACAAGAGTGCCATAACTGAACAGAATTTCATTTGTGTTTCTTTTCTTGTTTTTCTTCCCAAAGTTCCACTAATTGTTCCGCAGATATCTTTATATTTATTAACCTCCTTCTCAGTATCTTTGTCACAATGGAAACTAATACATACCCTAAGTAATTGTGTGCTTTTTCTGAAATTTTCTCAGTTATTACTATTTTCGATCTGACTGGATTCTTTCCTATGAAAGCCATTTTCTTTGTCCTATTTTCAGATATAGTGAAGTTGTAAACTACTATATTTTGTCTCAATCTATACACTGCTCCTTGAAAATTACCTTCTGTCTCCTGTATAATTATCTGGTCATCAGCATATAACAGTTTAATGGCAAGCTTGATCTTGTTTTAATTCCTGTCTTTATTTATTCTTTCTACTTAATATGTATATTGTCAATAAATAAATTAATTAAAGTGGGTGACAGACTGCACCCTTGTCGGATACCAAGATTTATTTCATCTGACATTTTGATGCCGGAACTTACAATTATTTTTCTATTTACGTATAGACTCTTTACAATATTAATATTTTCAATATAATCCATAAAAGGGGTCTTTTTCACTTATCAGAGGATTTCTCAAAATCAATAGATGCTAAATGCGTTTCTAAACCAAATTCCCGAGGCAACAAATACGCCGTTATCAACACCTCACTGAGTGTGAAAGAGGTCTTGTAACAGGGCTATGAAATCTTCTGTTTCCCGAACAGAATATTCCATGTTACTACCTGAAATTTATTGCAGAGCTCAGTTAGTCTTTCTCCTCTTTCATTCTTACTACCAAGCCCAATATCTGCCGTAACTACTTCTTCTGCTTTTCTCCTACAACCGCAATCCTATCCCCCATGACCATTAGATTTTCAGCTCCCTTTTCGTAATTTATTACCCGTTCAATATCCTCATATGCTTTTTCTATCTGTTTACCCTCTGACTTCGATGTCGGGAACCCAACCTATTGTTGTCGGTGTTGGTTTGCTGTTGATTCTGATGAGAACAGTCCTATGAACGATCTGGTCACAGTATCTCACTCTGTCCTATCTTCCTAATCATAACGAATCATACTCCCATTTCTCATTTCCTGCTGCTGTTGATATTACTCCGTTCACTTCACTGATCTCCACTCTATCTACACTCCTGGAAATTGAAATAAGAACACCGTGAATTCATTGTCCCAGGAAGGGGAAACTTTATTGACACATTCCTGGGGTCAGATACATCACATGATCACACTGACAGAACCACAGGCACATAGACACAGGCAACAGAGCATGCACAATGTCGGCACTAGTACAGTGTATATCCACCTTTCGCAGCAATGCAGGCTGCTATTCTCCCATGGAGACGATCGTAGAGATGCTGGATGTAGTCCCGTGGAACAGCTTGCCATGCCATTTCCACCTGGCGCCTCAGTTGGACCAGCGTTCGTGCTGGACGTGCAGACCGCGTGAGACGACGCTTCATCCAGTCCCAAACATGCTCAATGGGGGACAGATACGGAGATCTTGCTGGCCATGGTAGTTGACTCACACCTTCTAGAGCACGTTGGGTGGCACGGGATACATGCGGACGTGCATTGTCCTGTTGGAACAGCAAGTTCCCTTGCCGGTCTAGGAATGGTAGAACGATGGGTTCGATGACGGTTTCGATGTACCGTGCACTATTCAGTGTCCCCTCGACGATCACCAGTGGTGTACGGCCAGTGTAGGAGATCGCTCCCCACACCATGATGCCGGGTGTTGGCCCTGTGTGCCTCGGTCGTATGCAGTCCTGATTGTGGCTCTCACCTGCACGGCGCCAAACACGCATACGACCATCATTGGCACCAAGGCAGAAGCGACTCTCATCGCTGAAGACGACACGTCTCGATTCGTCCCTCCATTCACGCCTGTCGCGACACCACTGGAGGCGGGCTGCACGATGTTGGGGCGTGAGCGGAAGACGGCCTAACGGTGTGCGGGACCGTAGCCCAGCTTCATGGAGACGGTTGCGAATGGTCCTCGCCGATACCCCAGGAGCAACAGTGTCCCTAATTTGCTGGGAAGTGGCGGTGCGGTCCCCTACGGCACTGCGTAGGATCCTACGGTCTTGGCGTGCATCCGTGCGTCGCTGCGGTCCGGTCCCAGGTCGACGGGCACGTGCACCTTCCGCCGACCACTGGCGACAACATCGATGTACTGTGGAGACCTCACGCCCCACGTGTTGAGCAATTCGGCGGTACGTCCACCCGGCCTCCCGCATGCCCACTATACGCCCTCGCTCAAAGTCCGTCAACTGCACATACGGTTCACGTCCACGCTGTCGCGGCATGCTACCAGTGTTAAAGACTGCGATGGAGCTCCGTATGCCACGGCAAACTGGCTGACACTGACGGCGGCGGTGCACAAATGCTGCTCAGCTAGCGCCATTCGACGGCCAACACCGCGGTTCCTGGTGTGTCCGCTGTGCCGTGCGTGTGATCATTGCTTGTACAGCCCTCTCGCAGTGTCCGGAGCAAGTATGGTGGGTCTGACACACCGGTGTCAATGTGTTCTTTTTTCCATTTCCAGGAGTGTATATTGAGCCTTAGCATTTCTTTTTTTCTGATTTTCTAGCTTCCCTATCACGTTAAATCTCCTGACGTTCCATGTTCCGACTGGAAGAACGTTATCCTTTAGTTGATTATTCAATCTTTTGCCCATGCTCACCTTCCGCTTGCAATCCCATAACGGAGATGCCAATGGGGGACTCGTACGGAATCTTTTACCAATTGAGAGATCATCATGATACTTGTTCAGTTACGGGCTACATTTCACGTGGATACACACAACGTGTCTTAAATTCAGTGGTTTCCATTGCCTTATGCATCCCCATGCTGTTGATAGTTGCTGATTCTTCGCATTTAGGGGCAGTTTACCAACCCAAGGGCAAGAGAGCGCCCTGAAACTCTATCCGCTACTTCGCCCTCTTTGACATGGCAATTGGCTGAAGGAGGGTAATTTCTTACATCACTGCCATTTCTTAAGATTTTTATTCAATATTTAAGCAATGGTGCGGTTCGAACTCAGGACTGAGGACGTTTTGACTACTGATCAAGGACGTCATTGTTCTCGTCATTTTGTCTAGGCGGAAGTCACGGGATACCCCTTCAAGTTCATCGTTGATTATTTCACTCAATTTATTTGTTACAGAGGACAGCCTCACACTGATCGAACACGCTGAGCTACCGAGCCGGCAACCCCTAGACCACAAGTGCTTAACACCGGGTGTTTATACAGTTGTAACGATGGTTATTAATAACTTAAGGTAATCTCTTAGGTAATAGTACTTGATGTTTATACAGTACTTTTACAATCACAAATTACTATGAAGTACTAATATCTACCTATACTGATAAAGATTACAACTGTTTTCTTAGTATAATGTGCTAAATATATGAGTATTATAATACTACAATCTAATACAAACACACATTTGATCTGTCGACGACGCCATCATTGATTTAATCCTGGTTATAATTTTCGCAATGAAACATATTCCATATAATATTTGGAAACCACGTTTTATGAGCCTTATATAATGGTACCAACATTTTTTTTTATTTTACTTTACGTATGATTTTCCTGTAGTTTAGCACTTCAACATTTGTGAAATCACCTGAAGATTGTGCTTAAAAACAACAGCGACGAAAAAATAAAACCATTACAAGTGAATCGCAAAAATATAAATAAAACACTTTCTGTAATTATGTATCTACTTCACACAAAGGTTGGCAAAATTAAATTCAAGTAAACTGTTTTAAACTGTTGATGGCTGAAAAGAAACGTACAATCGTTATGATACAGGATTTCCAGTTGCTGGCTGTTGATAAGAGTTAAGTCCCCAAACCATACACATCTACTTTTCAAATCATTAAAAAATGTGTGGCAAAATGTTTTATATTTAATTATGTAATAAGATTTATTCATGTTTTATTAATGACTGGAGCATAATAAAATACGCCTCAGTGTAAAGTGTCACTAGTCTTTGTCATCATGGTGACTACTGGAGGAACATGTACAGGGCTTCAGAATATTCGTGATACCGCCCATTCCCTACCGTGTTTCTTTTATTTAGTACAGCAGAAACAACTTACGAGTAAATCTTTATTATATCTCTGGTCTACTTCTATAGGATGTAAAAAATGTCAGTATGTATGTTCAACATCATCTTCTTAGCTACTGTATCGATTTCAGTTAAACTTGGTACACATATCGCTCGCTATCTGGAAAGAAGTACTGTGGTGGTAAGAACCACCCGTACATTAAAGGGGTAGAGGTGAAAAAGAAGCGTAACGCACTGAGCGCAAATACGTAGGCTATATTCATCCAGTATTTGAGAATAAGGGTACTTAGCTACCTGCAAAAAACTTTACACTCAAACATTACGCAGTTTTATCTCTGTGAGGCCACCAACAAAATGATGAAAGAAAAAAAAGTTTATGGCATAGTTTTGTAGATTTTCGTTGTTCATGCAGTAAAACTGCCTCATGAAGCATGTCGTTTTAATTTAGTGCTTCTTTATTGCTAGGCTAACTCTACTCGTAACACATTCCTCTGGCAGTATCCACTTACACAAATGAATGTGACTCTAAAATTATGTCATTACACGAAACACAGTTCAGGAGGTATGACATCATAAACACTGAAACACGTGAAAAACTTTCGCATCATGCCTGACGTTTTAGTTTGATACTTGTTTACATTTACTCTGTTCACAACATATTTGTCAGACAGAGTCCACATATACCAATGAATGTACCTGCAAAAATTATATGACTGTAAGATACATACGCAAATTACCCAGACTACACCCATCTAGTGTTTGAAAATGAGAGCACTTACCTACTTCCAACAAACTTTATACACAGTTTCAACCTTTTTCTAAACTTTTCCCTGCTTACATGCTTAATGTCAGATACGTAAAACATTAACTAATTTGTAAGATAGTCTGAAGTTTGTAACAGTTTTATACAGGAGAGTTCGATTTTTTAAATAATTGGGTGTTTTTTGGTTACTTACTATCTGGAAAGGGACACTGTGGGGTGAAGAAACACCTACATCCCATAGGTATGGTAATGAAAAGGGGGTGACATAGAAGCATAACTTGGGAACACCTGGAGAATTTTGAACCAAAGGTACTTGACTTATTATTTCTATGAAAATATTGTGGGAGTATCGTTCCCCACTAACACTGTGGGTGGGTGTGTAGATGAGAAGGGATGACGTAAAAAGGTTCCTAAACAACCTGTTTGCACTTAATTCTTGTGTTTAGTTTAACACAATACGTTTAAGATGTTGTACCGCAACTTCTCTCTCATTTGTGCTGTTCCTGTATCAACCAGGTCGCGTGAAAAGTGACTGCAGCCAGCCATTTGTTTTGTCAGTACGTTAAGGAACCTAAGATCAAGTCAAACGGTAGATAACGTTAACCTCCTTTCTGGAGCTGTGTGGTGTAAAACAGCAAAGAATCAGACTTATATGTGTGCAATGTATGTCACAAATGTAGATCTTCAGAATCTTCTAAGTCCCTGGATTGATTTCAGTAAAGCATGAAATGCACAGATTATTTATTGTTTGGAAATATATTCTGTGGGCGTTAATACAACCAGCCTTCCATTCGGGTGAGGGTGTGGATGACAGAGGAGCAGTGAACAGAGAATGGAGAGAGGAGGAGGGGGACACACAGAAGAGTCTGAGGAGATGGACTGTGAGAGGGATGACGAAGAGATCAACATAGTTAAGGAGAAGGAAGAGACGGCCAGTGAGTGGGGCGAGGAGGTAATCGACACAGAGAGGGAATGGAAGAGATGGAAAGAAAGAGGTGGAGTATCAGATGGAGAGACTGACGGAAGAGTAGGAGATGCATAGTGTGTGTGGAGGAAAAGAACACAGGCAAATAGAGGGGGAGGAGGAGATGTGATCAGTACGTGTGACATACGAATATATGGACGAACCCACCGGTAAAATCCTACTACATTTGTAAAATGAAGTGAGTGGTTTAGTACACTCTAATTCCACCCATATTCTAAGACTTTCATTACAAGTGAATATAAGCACTTTCGATGGAATTGCATGGTATTTATTTGTTGATTACCCAATGTACTATTTTTTTTATTTTTATTTCAGCCCATTCTTGCTCCTGCTCCACCAGCATGAGAGAAATGCCATGTGGGCTTCCATCTATCGTCCTACGCTACAGGCCTTAGTAAGCTACAGTAGAGGCAGTAGCTTCGATGTCACCACATTCCTAACCCCAATCACATGAGGCTGAAATTACATCAAGCATTTCACATTTATGTTTTCATTCACCCTGGCATCCCCAATACTATAGATACGACACTAGTATTCGTCCTGTTAGAGCACTTTAATGTCATCCACTTCCCACCATTACTCCTATCCTCACCAAACTACAAGTGGTGAAATGTCATCGGAACAGTCAAGCTAGCAACACTGAAAACTACACATTCAGTGTTAATGTCAGCTATTTCAGATTGTATTAAGACACTACCTACACCGACAAATAGCAGGGCCTAGGGTTGTTTTAATCCAAAACATTTTTGCCTGTGTAGTATGCTGTAGGAGCACTAAGTTTTGCTGAAAGTCTTCGAAGCGATCCTGAGTTACGCTTTACTTGTCACCCCCATGCTTAAGTGGTAACTGTTGTCGGGAATTTTACTAATCAGCATAGTGACCCTGAAATTTGTGCATTCGACCATTCATACATTTTGCTGCCGATTACTTCTACCTAACACCCTTTTCACTCGCAAACACTGCACCACTAATGGCGATAGGGATATCTTACACAAACATGGTGTAAACGGTAACTGGTTTCACTGTGCTACAGTAGTCTACAGGAATGTTTCTCTATCTTCTGCCTCCGGAATACATCAAAGTACGTTTCAAACTTTCGCGTCACCTCTCCATGTGATTTTTTTCCCTAGACACAAAAAAGCAATACTTTTTTATTATTACGTGTATAAACACTTCTTGCAAACTGGGCTACTACAAGAAACGATCTGAAATATTTTTTTTATGTTCTAGATGCTTTATCTGCAGAAATGAAATGAAATGAGCGTATGGCATTGTTGGCTGGAAGGCTCCCTCGGGGCATTCGGGCGCCGAGTGCAAGTCGTATTTCAGTCGATGACACACTGGGTGACTCGAGTGCCGGTGATGAGGACGAAAAGATGATGAGGACAACCCAACACCCAGTCCACGAGCGGAGAAGATCTCCAACCCGGCCGGGAATCGAAACCCGGGTCCGCTTACATGCAGAGATTAGAAGACATTAAAAATCTCTCGACAGATCTGAGGTCTAGAGGAAGTCGTGAGGAACAATTTGATGTAGAACATCTGTGGTCTATCAAGCCGGGAAATAGCCGCAAATTGGCGCTAAAAATCATACTAAACACACATTGTTTTTGCATTTACAAAATGTGAAACTGATATTTATCCCAAAATTTTGTGAACTGTAACTGCATAGCGTTAACCAGCCCGGCACACAGTTTTAATCTGCCAGGAAGTTACATTTGCAAATTAAATCTTCATGCATTAAGAGGAAACTCTTCAACATATATATTAAATCATATATAAAAAATTTATCATATTGTTTTACAGATCTTAAACGCTTCACATAGCCAGTCCAACAAGCACTCTAAACCTTAACAAAGTTGAATGGTTACCAAAACTATCAAATTAAACTTTAAATCGCCGGCCACTGTGGCCGAGCGGTTCTAGGCACTTCAGTCCGAAACCTTGCTGCTGTTAAGGTCGCAGGTTCGAATCCTGCCTCGGGCATGGTTGTGTGTGATGTCCTTAGGTTAGCTAGGTTTAAGTAGTTCTAAGTATAGGGGACTGATGACCTCAAATGTTAAGTCCCATAGTGCTTACAGCCTTTTGAACCATTTAAACTTTAAATAATGATAGGTCTCTCATATACACGGTGCATCTTGCACACTCTGGTCATTACCAGCGTAAAAAACACTAAAGACAAACAAATGAAAATGTCTTTCGCAAATTAGGAAATATCAGATATTCTTACATATCATAAAGGCAAATGTAATGAAAAATGGGAAGCCACATTTAGTACTAATCAAAGTAGGGGAAGGACGAGGAATAATCTAGTCATCGTAAACAAACCCCATTCTTGTATTTGGTGCAAATACTTCATAATACATACTTCAGCGAGACACGAATTTACATCCATGGGCTGAGAACGCTCAGGGGTATGTCATCAGGAGAAACAAAACTGGCGTTCTACGCATCGGGAAGTGGAATATTAGAGCCCTTAATCGGACGGATAAATTAGAAAATTTAGAAAGAGAAATGGATAGGTTGAAGTTAGATTTAGTGAGACTTAGTAAAGTTCGGTGGCAGGAGGAACATGGCTTTTGCTCAGGTGAATAAAGAGTTATAAATACATCATGAAATGGGATAATGCAGAAGTATGCTAAATAATGAATAAGAAAACAGAAATGCGGGTAAGCTATTACTAACAACATAGTGAATACATTATCGTAGCCAAGACAGACATCCACCACAGCAGTACATGTTTATATGCCAACTAGTTTCGTAGATGATTAGGAGATTGAAGAAATGTACGATGAGGTAAAAGAAATTATTCAGATACTTAAGGGAAATAAAACTGGATTGTGATGGGGGTCTGGCATTCGATAGTAGGAAAAGTAGGAAAAATAGGTGAATATGGAATGAGGGAAAGGAATGAGACAGAGAGTCGACCGGTTGAATTTTGCACAGTGCTTAGTTTAATCATTGCTAACTCTTGGTTTGAGAATCGTGAAAGTAGGTTACATACGTGGAGACGCGAAAAGGTTACAGATTGATCACATAATGGTAAGACAGAGATTTCGGAACCAGATTTTAAATTGTATTTCCAGGGGCAGATGAGGACTCTGAGTACAATTTATTGATTATGAGTTGTAGACTAAAACTGAAGAAAAAAGATAGTAAATTAAGGAGATGGGACCTGGATAAATTGAAAGAAGCAGAGGTTGTTGAGAGGATCAGAGAGAGCACTAGGCAATTATTGACTGTAACAGGGGAATTGTTTAATTTTATTGACGAAAGGAAAAATATAAAAATGCAGCAAATATAGAGAGCGAAAGGGAATACAGACATCTAAAAACTGAGACTGACAGGAACTGTAAAATGGCTAAGCAGGAATGGCTAGAGGGCAGATGTAAGGATTTAGAAGTACATATCACAAGGGGAAAGATAAATAATGCCCACCGGAAAAGTAAAGAGGAATTTGGAGGAAAAAGAAGCAGCTGTATGAATATCAAAAGCTCATATGGTATACCAGTCTTACGCAAAGAAGGGAAAGCTGAAAGGAGGAAGGAGTATACTGAGAGACGATCTTAAAGTCAATATTATAGAACTGGAAGAGGACGTAGATGAAGATGGGACAGAAGATATAATGCGAGAAGAATGAGACACAACAATGAAAGACCTAAATTGCAATAAGGCCCTGGGAGTACACGACGTTTCGTCAGATCTACTGGCAACCTTTGGACAGCAATCAGATCTGCAATATCCATGAGACAAACGAAATACCATCAGGCTTCAAGAAGAATATTATAATTTCAATTCCAACGGAATCAGATGATGAGAGGTGTGAATATTAGCGAACTATTGGTTTAATTAATCATGGCTGCAAAATACTAATATAAATTCTTTACAGAAGAATGGAAAATCTGGTAGAAGTCGATCTCGGGGAAGGTCAATTTGGATTCCAGAGAAATATAGGAAGACGCAAGGCAACACTGAACCTGCAACTTATCTTGGAAGATAGTTTAAGGAAAGGCAAACCTACATTTATAGCATTAGTAGAGTTGTTGGCTGGAGTACTCTCTTTGAAATTATGAATGTTGCAGGGGTCATACACAGAGGAACAAAAGGATAGGAAGTACTCTCTTTGAAATTCTGAATGTTGTAGGGGTCAAACACAGGGGAACAAAAGGATATTTAGAACTTGCAGAGAAACCAGATGGCAGTTGTAATAGTCGAGGACCATGAAAGGCAAGCAGTGACAAAGAAGGATGTGAGACAAGGTAGTAGCCTACCACTGGTGTTATTCAATCTGCACATTGAACAAGCTGTAAAACAAACCAAATAAAAATTTGTAGGAATTAAAATCGAGGAAGAAGGAATAAGACCTTCAAGGTTTGCCGATGACACTGTATCTCTTCAGAGGCAGCAATGGACTTGGAAGAGCAGTTGAACGGAGTGGACTGTGTCTTGAAAGAAGAACATAACATGAACATCAACAAATACGAAACAAAGGTGACGGAATGTAGTGAGAGGATGCAGAGAATTAAAGTAGGAATGAGACACATTAAGTAGTAGACGAGTTTTGTTATCTATGCAGCAAAGTAACTGATGATGCCCAAAGTAGAGAGAATATAAAATGGACTAGCAAGGCAAGAAAAGCGTTTCTAAAGAAGAGAAATTTGTTAACATTGAATATAGATTTGAATGTTAGAAAGTCCTTCCTGAAAGTATTTGTATGAAGATTATCCATTTATGAAAGTGAAATATGAACGATAAGTAGTTTTGTCAAGAAGAGAACAGAAGTGTTTGAAATATGGTGCTAGAGAAGAATGATGAAGATTAGATCAACTAACTAGTGTGGAGGTACTTAACAGAACTGGAGAGAAAAGAATTCTGTGTCATGACCTGACTAGAAGAATGAATCGGTTGGAAGGACAAATTCTGAAACATCAAGGGATCATCGAGTCAGTATTGAAGGGAAGTGTCAGGTGTATATATCACAGAGGGAGACCAAGAGATGAATAGACCAAGAGATGAATACAGTAAGCAGATTCGAAGGTTGTAAGTTGCAATAGTTGTTCGGCAAAGAAGAGGCTTGCTCAGAATGGAGTAGCATGGAGAGCTGCATCAGACCAGTTTTCAGGCTGAAGACCACAACATATAAAATCTTGGTTCCAAAACGTAACTGTGAAATATACTCCAAAGTTGTAAGTGCATGCATGTCAAAGAAATTTTCTGATAGAACAAAACATAATGACCAATGCACTCCGTGAGACCGAATGCCACCTGGTGGCAATGTGAGCATGTGATGCAGTAAATAAAGTAAATATGCGACATGAGGGGAGCAAGTGGACAAACCCATTGGAACAACCAATTTGGGCAAAGGGAACAATTTTTAGGGATACAGCATTCCGAAAGCAGCGACCTAGTCAGCCGTTCACCTGCTAGTGTACTGAGCAGCCATCGATAGCAGTTAAAGTATGGTGAACTCACGAGTAGGCGCCATGGTAATGGATGGCCATGTCTCATCTCAGACTGAGAAGGAGTATAAGTGGCAGTATTTAGCAGATCTGACGACGAATACAGTGCTGGTGAAGGCACAAGTGTTTTGTAGTACAGGGCTCTGTGCAGATTGTTGAACTTGAGACACTGTCAATTACAACTGCAGTGGGCGTGGGACCATCAATATACGACATTTGATCTGTGGAAACGTGTCGCCTGTTCAGATAAACCATAATTTGTGTTACACTTGGACAGTACCATGTGCAGATACAACATCACTGAAATGTGCACTGTGTCACAGATGAAGGTTGGTGAGGGTACTATTGTGCTAGGAGGGACATTCAGTTGAGTTAACATATGATCTGTGGTAGTAATCGAAGGCATACTGACAGCTGGAGACTACATGAATATTATTGTGAATCACCATGCCAAATTGCCAGAATTGTGGTAAAGTGGTTGGAGGAGCGTTCGTGTGAACTCGCACTTACGACTTGTCCACCAAATTCACCTGATGTGAGACAGATGGGACTCATTTGAGCCACACCTCTATAAATCACTGCCCAATATTTTTCTGAAACTGCATGAATTTTTCATACAGAAATATGGTGCTACATTTTTATGAAGGCCTGCCAAGGGCTTTTCATATTCATGCAACATGGAATCGTTGCTTCATTGCATTCTAAGGATTACCAACTTCCTGTTAAGCAGGTGGCCATATTTTTTGTGGCTCATCTTGGTACCCTTGTAAAATGCTATAGCAGTGTAATGCTGTAAGGGGGCCTTCTAGCCACCAAGCTGCAGGAGTGCCTGTCAGTGGCAGCCAATGGCAGCCAGACACCAGTTTGCTGTATGCTCACTGGATGTCTTCACTCATCACCTGCCATGGTTGTGTGGGACTTAGTGGGCTCTGGCTGATATATCAAAAACAAATACCATCTACATGCCTGCACTGATCATATTTTGCGATCCTAATAAATATGCAGGCATTGGTTCACAGGAGCAGATGGCTCATAATCAAAGCCGCTTCCACAGACCAGTGTACAGTGTCATCGCCTATACTGTACAAGGACTATATCCCACAATCAATCGCAAAAGAAGGCCTCTGTGTTGTTTGCTGCACTGCTTTTTTACTGCTGTAACACATGTAAGCAGTTTATGACTACAGCTACATACACTGTCCTCATTTTGTTTTATCCACCATGACTTCGAGCTATGTGTCAGCTTCTAAACCAACATTAACACATTGGTTCTCACAGAAAACTGGACATCGCACGGTGTACATTACGCTGCTACAGCTTCCACAACAGACACGGAATGATTTAAATGAAAGTAAGTTAGTGTCTCTTACTGACAAAAGAAACGTGGAAGTCATCATGACATATGGAAACTGGAAAAGTTTTGCAGCATTGTGGGGCGTTTCCAGACAGCTGTCAGAGGTTGATTGATGACTCCTACATTTCAAGTTATCTTTCACAGTGACAGAGTGGCAGATGTCTAGGTGTTCCATTTCGATTAATCCCTCATATGACAGTCATGTACATGATCACTATTTTGGTGCAGATCAATCCTGGAGGATGTTGGTCCTACTAAGACTCTCTCTGCATCTCAATCAAGTGATGTCTGTTAATTTATTATGTGATAATCAACAGCATACTGATGGATGGATGGGATGGAAAAGACACTGTCGATGTAGTGTAATAATCACCACAGTTGATAGTGCAATCATTTTTAGCATTTTTACCAGTTTTTTCATAATTTCAACATTGATCAATGATGCGGCAGCATACTTTTCAATTTCTGTATCATCGCTAAACCATCCTTTCACTACTTTGCGAGTACCATATGCTAGACTGTGAATGTAGATAGATGACTGTACAGTATGCCCATTCACTGTCAATTCTCGGACATATATATACCAAAGTATAACCATACAGAGTCCTGTATCGATCTACATATTTACAATACTTTGATCGTTGTGTGTAATGTACGATTATGACTGCCCATCTCTCCCTATACGGATGGGAGTCACAGAGCATCCTCGCATTCAAAAATGGTTCAAATGGCTCTGAGCACTATGCGACTTAACTTCTGAGGTCATCAGTCGCCTACATGCCCGAGGAAGGATTCGAACCTGCGACCGTAGCGGTCGCATCCTCGCATTCTTAGAATAAAGTTGGAGATTGGAAGATCTGTCTGAAATGTCTTTGACTAACCCTCGATCAACACTGTCATTGATTCAATTTGCAGCTGACCAGAAGTAGGAGGCTACTGTACACATTATATTCCATATCTCGCAAAGGGACAGAGTGAGACAAGTCTGTAACTGCTGTTCAGCAAAGACTGTTCTACATCAGTCTCACTCACGGAGCCCATCCAAGTGCACAAGATCTCTCCAGATGCAAGCATGTCAAGGAGGTTAGGACCCCTTATATAGCATCTATGAGAATGTTGTGATGATGTGATGATATAACAGATGGTTATGAAGAATAAACTTGTGGTTTATGCATGGTGGAGCTCCAGATGGATGTATTTTGAAGAATTTTACTAAGTCGACTGTGTCATCAATTCAGAGGTATTGTTCTAATCTCAGCAGTCAGTACCAACAAGGTGTTGGTAAGAGATAAATGTTCATAGAACATAAACACACGTTTTTCCTAAGGTTAAAAGCTTCTGGACAGCTGCAAGTTGAATTCTTCAGAATGTTGCATGGAGGGTTGGTCAAAGCAATGTCGGGAAATCTTTCAGTCTCCAACGTTACCCTAAAAATGAGAAAATGCTCTTTGACACCCACCTGCTTTAGGAGAGGTGGCCAATCTGATCATAAATTACGCATATGACCAAAGTGCTAGAAATATGTAGACTGATACAGGACGCTGCCTGGTATACTTTGGTATATATAAATATGTGTTCAAGAATTAACAGTGCCCGCATCTCGTGGTCGTGCGGTAGCGTTCTCGCTTCCCACGCCCGGGTTCCCGGGTTCGATTCCAGGCGGGGTCAGGGATTTTCTCTGCCTCGTGATGGCTGGGTGTTGTGTGCTGTCCTTAGGTTAGTTAGGTTTAGGTAGTTCTAAGTTCTAGGGGACTGATGACCATAGATGTTTAGTCCCATACTGCTCAGAGCCATTTGAACTATTTTTTTTTTTAACAGTGAAAGGGCGTATTGCACTGTCATCTATCTACATTCACAATGTAGTACAAGGCACTCACAAAGTAGTAGTGGGCTGGTTTAGCGATGATACAGAAGTTGGGAAGCATCTTGCTGCATCATTGAATTTATGGGAAAATTGGTAAAATTGATAAAATTGAATGCACTATCAACTGTGGTGCTTATTACACTACATCGATGGTGACTTTTCCATCCCGTCCATCCACTACTATAATGTTGATTACCACACAATGATTGACTGACATCACTTGTTTGAGGTGCATGGAGAGTCTTAATGGGACAAACACCCTCCAGGGATGGGCTGCACCAAAACAATGATCGCGTACATGATAGCAATATGAGGGAACAATCCAAATGGAACACCTAAACATCTGCTACCATGTGACTGTGAAAGATAACTTTAAGTGTAGAGGTAATCAATCATCTTTGGACAGCTGTCTGGAAACGCCCCACAATGCCGCAAAACTCTTGCAGTTTCCATATGTCATGATGTCTTCCACATTTTTGTCAATAAGAAACACCACATCTATTTTTTATCTATCCTGTGTGTGATGTGGAAGCCGCAGCAGTATAATTAACACTGCGCATTATGCAGTTTTCTGTGAAAGCCAATGGATTGAGATGTGTTAACGTCGATTTAGCACTTGACACAGACATCGAAGTCATGGTGGAAAAAGTAAAATCATGGTGGTGTATGTGGCTGTAGTCATACACCAACTGGATGTGCTACAGGAGAAAAAAAAGCAATGCGTCAAACAACAACACAGCAATCCTCTCTTGCGATTGACAGTCTGTGGGATATGGTCCTCCTACAGTACAGGTGGTGAAACGTTACACTGATTTGTGGGAGCGACTGTGATCACGAGCCACCTCCTCCAATGAACCAATACCTGTATATTTAGTTGGATCGCCAAATTTGGTCAATGCCGATGTGCAGACGATATTTGTTTTCGATATATCGGAAGACAGGGACATGGTAACATCTTATTGAGTTCTCTACTGGATGACATAAGCAGAGTTTTTATAGTTAGAAGTTTTCCTCTGTTGGATGATACGGAATAATGAGGAGAACAGAATGTTTGGGTGACAGACATGAATGCACTCTGAGAGACGCAGATCTCCTTTGGACTGCAGCACCTGTATGTTGTTTGTAAACATACCTCAATGCAGTAGCATAATCCTCGTCCTTCTTCCAGTTCTTGTGTGATTTGGACCCTTCGAAATTTTTCCAATAAGAAACGGCACAGTTACTGCTCATACTATCTGTTCCACTACCTCATGTTGCAGGAGAAAGCTTCATTTGATGCTGGCCTTGCACATTGTACACAGCTGGCTGAGCTACAACAACACGTTCTCATTTCCACCGAGTCGTCAAAACACGGTCCTGTCGCATGAAATCAGGTTATCCTGTTTCTCCACCGGATGCAGAAGGTCTTAGATGTAGTGCTCTCTGACTTCCGTTCAGTTCCGAGTTAAATTGGGAAGATTACATGGACAAAGCTGCAAGGGAGGGTGGGGCGGAGACTGAGGATCAGTTACAAGATGCATAGGGACTGTCTATCGTTACTTAGCAAATAGGTTCGATAAAGGTGACTCGTTTCGAGACATGAGAGTGTCACAAATATCATTCTCCAGAGGCTTTAATAATTGAAAGACGTCTCCATAGGATCCAAAACAAGAATGTGGTTGAATGGATAGACTTGATTCCAAATCGCAGACATCATTTCTAACAGAAATCATAACACTATCAGCAAGCTCGAGTGCGTGTCTATACAACCAAGACCGCTTTTTGTGCAGACTGACGAAAACATAATCGTTGTGGTCGTGTTTTTAATAGTGCTGTCCTTATGCGAAACGTATACTGCCGGCGGTAGAATGCTTCTGTGGTCAGCTTCAAATGTTGGTTCTTAATAGTGTTCCTCGAAAAGATCATCGTCTTCCCTCCAGAGGTTCCCATTTCAAGTAACTGGTGAGTGTAATACAACTGATGAGAAAACAATTATCGCCATGCAGAGAGACTCTTATGCTCAATGTAGTTAATTATCCTATCTACTTGACATCAGTAATGTGCCGCTTGGGGGTTAGAAGCGATGGTTAGTGTGCAACGGATATGATTCTTGAGTTGGAGCGGTAAATAGGTGTTTCCTTCTTCGTTGCGGCGATATTTAAAGAAATATCAGTCCCTCGCCAGACAGGGAGAGAAACGTTTCTAATAAAATCAGATGTATTACCGAATTTGTGTCACGTACTATAAACCTGATAGTTCCTACTTCTCAGTGTTGTTACCTAAAGATACTTCGTACGTGGCGAGGTACTTGACTACTTTAAGAGAGTGTTCGAAAATGAGGAGGGATCCTGTGACAGAAGTCGATCTTAGCACTCCATCACGAGCCAAAAGTGAGTTCAATATTCTAGTCCTGTGATGCATGACGTAACAGATATTAAGCTGATTATAACAGATTTTTCCCTACCTGATGAGAAAGTACTTAGAAGAAATGTAGCCTGTGCCATACTGATACAGGATTTTCACAACTAGTAACGATACTTTAGCAATGTGAAAAAGCGTGTATACCGCCATTTCTTCTTTCTTCGAAAATAAGTTGTATGAAAGAGAGAAATCTACATTTCAATCGATTAATTCGAAATTTATGGTCGAGAACACCGCTGTCTCGAATTCGATTAAAGTCAATTTTTTAAACCGGGGGGAGGGGGGGGGGCTCTATAGCTGGGTGGAATTGGTTAGAATTAGTGTATATATCCAAGCTGCAGCTGCTTGTTTCGCAGTGCGCTGCGGCTGGCTGCAGTGGCGGTCACGAGAAGTTGGCGACCGGAAGAAACAGATTAGCTCAAACTGTGAGGCGCAGTTTGGTACAAAGAATGCGCCGACCTCACTGATCTTGTCTACAGGCGTAGGGACTAGCGAACTGACCGGAGAACTGGGTGAGCTGCGACAGAAACGGACGTGTATGTTGCGTGACAGAAGATACAAAATGACGGGTGTTTGCGCTGCACATATTGATATCATCCGAATTCCTACTTCTCCAATCATCCCAGGATGCCCTCTACGGCCGAGAGTGTTGCGCTCTTCCATGCATGTGCGTCCACGACTTCGGATGCGGCCGTGGCGATAGTTTTCATCGACCTCTGACCGTTGGCGCCGGTGGCTTACAAGAGGATTGGGGTGCTGCGAGAGTACCTCAGGACATGGCATGTGCAAGTGTTTCAGCAATCTCCAACATCTGGCTATGACAACTACTGCTACAGACTGGGTGGTGGTTTAAGTGTGTCGTGTTCTCGATACATCGCAGAGGACTCTATCTTGTTGTGGTATTTGCTGTTGTCACTGTCTTATCATTCAGCAGATCCTTCCCCCCCCCCCCCCCTCCCCCTTCTGAATATAATGGAAAGAACCAATTTAGGAATTCTACAGTGCTTTAAAAACCCAGTGGCGAACTCAGATTACAGATTGATAGCGATTTCTGACATCTAGCTATGCCAGGTTATTACTACGGATTAGATCGTGGTTTAAAAAAAATAGCTCTGAGCACTTTGCGACTTAACTTCTGAGGTCATCAGTCCCCTATAACTTAGAACTAATTAAACCTAACTAACCTAAGGACATCACAAACATCCATGCCCGAGGCAGGATTCGAACCTGCGACCATAGCGGTCGCTCGGTTCCAGACTGTAGCATCTAGAACCGCACGGCCACTCCGGCCGGCGATCGTGGTTTAAGTGTGACGTGTTTAGTACTTCTCAGTACATGTCAGAGGACTCTGTCTTTCAAAGGTATTGCAGTTGTTGTTGTTGTTGTTGTTCCTGACCCATCACGTTGTAGACTCTATCCTTCCTCTACTTCGTCCTGATATAGTGGACAGAACCGATTTAGGAATGGAATGCCACAGCGCTTTAGAAACAAAAATACATTTAGCATACGTGTAGTGGTCCCAAATTCCATAAATGTGGCGGTATATATTTATGACAAAATTTTAAATTCGAACCATCATTTCATACATCACCGCTTCCAATCGTAACGTCAAATAATAATAGGTTTTGATTATTTTATGAAATTTCTCGTTAAAAGAACAGACATTATTGTTTATACACGCAAACTACTGTGCAGTGTCGATGTTTTTTATGTCGAGTAGTTTTAAACTGTGGGAAGCAAATTGTTTAAACTCCTATATTAACGATTCATTCAATATTTCCTGTGGCACATCTTCTGAAGCAACATTTGTGACATCTTCAAGGTGTGATATTCCGCACCAGATTTAATAAAGCCTGAAACAATTCGTGAAGTTCAAATTGTTCAAATGGCTCTAAGCACTATGGGACTTAACATCTGAGGTCATCAGTCCCCTAGACTTAGAATTACTTAAATCTAACTAACCTAAGTACATCACACATCCATGCCAGAGGCAGGATTAGAACCTGCGACCGTAGTAGCAGCGCTGTTTCGGACTGAAGCGCCTAGAACAGCTCGGCCACAGGGGTCGGCTAGTTTGTGAAGTGTACCACAAGAAAGTGCACCAGGAAGCCTGGGGCAGTTTAGTGTCCATGGCGGAATGAAATATCCCATGCCAGTTCCTATGTCATCTGCAAAGCAAACTTCAACTCTCACTCCCTCCTTCTCTCACTCCCTCCTCTCTCTCTCTCTCTCTCTCTCTCTCTCTCTCTCTCTGTCTCTATCTTAAGGTTTATTTCGAGTCAGTCTGCTACTAGTTTTGTACGTCGTCATTTTGTGTGTGTGTGTGTTTGAAATAGCTACAAGGTCCGCCTTGTATTATCTACATGACGATCATGTTTCCGGAAATTAATCATTTATTAACTTGGGCCATATTTGAGGATCGACTCGCAGTCATGTATTAGGTTTGGAAGGAAGGCGCCACTGGCGTGCGCTGCTATCCGACAGGTTGGTTCACGCATGCCGAAACAGAACGTGACCACTTGAGATGGCAGCCGACAACCGACATCGGTGCGGCGAGCCCGGTGGTGCTTCACTCGCTCCGGCGCGCCCTGACCCCAGGCAGCCTGCGTCGGTGGCGAGACGCAAGAAAGTTTTTCAGATTTGTTTAAGCGATCTGTGACGGTGTAATTACGTCTTTCCTTACGCTATAGTAATGAAAACTGCTGCAGTTGTTTAAATTTTCCATACACCACCTTGTATCGTATAAATTGTTTAAAAAAAAACAATATACCACTGTTGTCTAACAAGGGGAGGCCGCCAATTGTGAAATTCAGATTCGATTCATACTGTGCATAATAGAAGCTCATGGCCAGAGGTGTAATGTGGCAAAGCACCAAGATGCACTTCCCAGCCGTTGTCGAGAAAATCGACAGTTAAAAGAAACCGTTGCGGTGCAATACTTTCTACGATTAATAGTTTTCTACAGCGTCGTGGAGCAGCGGAAAGCGCTCGGGTTCGTAATCCGGAGGTCGCCGGATCGAGTCTCGCGCCGTGCAATTTTTTTTATTATTAGTTTATATATATATATTATTAATGAATTGCTTATGCATGTTGGTGAAGGCGGATCGCTCTCCAATTGTACCGCCTCCATTTTTCCGTTTTTTTAACAGGGTGTACCAAAGCTCTCCCGTCCGCACTGATTTTCGACGATGTTATAAGTTGCGCTAGGGACCGCATCTACCTTCCTTCGAAGTTAGCAGGCAACTACGCTGTTATGCGGCGGCTCGTTTCGGCCCATTCAACATCTGTCTTTCAAGTGTAACGAGCGGGTAACGAGGTTTATATTTCATACCTGCCACAGCAAATTTGTGTTCGTGGGGTCTCTATTCTAATTCGAACGTTTGACTTACACTATGCGTATTCGTTTCGGAATATCGTCTCTACGTCTTCCGTTAACTATACGTGGTTAACATTATGAAGAGAATTAATAACATTTGTGAAATACAACTTTGTTTGCGGAAAACATAATGATCTTCGAAGTCGCCAGTTTTTCCACGACAAACGACTTTCAACAACTTATTATATGGATAATTGTTGCAACTGATTGCCGGGAATTATATATATATATATATATATATATGAATTGCAAAAAACAAATCCTAAAAAAAAAAAAGGTTGCATGGCGCGAGATTCGATCCGGCGACCTTCGGATTACAAACCCGAGCGCTTACCGCTGCGCCACGACGCTGTAGAAAGCTTTTAATCGTAGAGAGTATTTCACCGCAACGGTTTCTTTTAACCGTCGATTTTCTCGACAACGGCTGAGAAGTGCATCTTGGTGCTTTGCCACATTACACCTCTGGCCATGAGCTTTTATTATGCGCAGTATGAATCGAATCTGAATTTCACAATTGGCGGCCTCCCCTTGTAAGTTGTTTATCGAATATTCCAGACACTGCAATTAATTTCCGGCCGCACTCTTTAAATAAATGATTAAACTATGTTCACAAGCTGCTACATTGCCGCGAATGGAACAGTGACCCGAAACGTAAAATAAATTTGTTTTATTTCGCATCTATGATCATAAACTTGTAGGTCCTCAGAATGTCGGTTTCGGTCAGAAATGACCATCACCAGATCGGTTTTATAAAACAAATCTGAAGATGGGCATTGCTGATGAAACCGGTAGTCCGAGGACCTAGAAGTTTGTCACTAGAGACGTAAGATAAAAGGAATAAACTGAATTGCATACTCTGCCTCGTGCCCCATTAATTGTTTAAATAAACAATATTCCACACATTGTCTGAATTGTTTAAACAGTGTTCCATACATTTCCAGCTAAATTCTTTACATAAATAAATAAACTATATTCCAGACAAGGTCTCTTATCTCACAAATCGTTTAAATAAACAATTTTTCACATAGGTCTACATTGTTTAAACAATATTCTAACAATGTAATCGATTTCGCGCCAAATGACCAATTGAATGAATCTTTTTCTCTTCAGTTTCCAAGGGGTTTGGGGAGATATGGAGGTCTGGGGATTTCCCAGAAGGGCAGGGGTTAATTAATTGATCGATTTAATTAATTAGTCAACCAAACTGATATCAGAACTGTGCTTGTATCGGCGAGGAAAGTTCCCAGAGGTGTGTGGAGGAGGAGGGGGAGGGCCTGGAGGAGGGGTGGTGGTTTCTTGGAAAACCACTTAACCGAATAACAGGTTAGGGACATGTCAATCAAAAGGACGGATTATTCCCAGGGGCTCATAATCCTCTTAGCAGAACAATAGGTTAAGGGCCAATGAGCCAAAAGAGAACAATAGCTTTGTCTCGGAATGTAGACCTGCTGCAGTGTGAGGTGATGCCCCCCTTGCCCACTACTGACATGTGCGCAAGTTAAAATCCATTCCACCTTTCTATCTTTGCTCACTTAGAAGATATAGTCTGGTGAAGTCGGGTTATTCTTTGCAAAATCACCCTATAGTCTCCCGGTTTCCCGATGTGCCTGTAGAGAAAGTTCTCTCGTAAGAGCATATAGTGCCCGCTGCAGACTGCGCGAGGGATGCTGCGGTGAACCAGCGCTACAGCAGTCCTGTGTTCCCGATCCGGACGCGCAAACCGCACTGCCGCCGCTCAGCAAATACGCGAGCGCACGCGGTGCACATATTGGCCGCGGGGCGCCCCCAGCCACTGTTTAACCGCGGCGTGCTCTGCCCGCCTCCTGCGGCTGCACCAGTTCCGTCTCGCCATGCGGAAACGCCCCGATTTGGCCAATTTTAGCTCTCGTCCAATTACAGACAATGTGCTACACACGTTTTACGGCTGCACTAGTTCGTCCTCCGTAAATTATGTGATAGAGTGTCGTTAGCGGCGGTAACCTCTTCCTAGAGAAATAAATGTAGCAATAAAAATCAATCCCTTAATTAACTACGAAAATCACATGCATGTCTCACCACATCCAATACAATGAAAAATTATAATGACTTGCCGCACGGCGTTCATCAGCAGTAACACATTTGGTCGTTTACAAGCGCACAGTGCACGAATTAAGGGTAACGCAACTCATTCTCTTGCGGGAGCTGGTAGTGAACGGATGAAAAATGCACGCCAGTAATTCAGTGAATAGTCTTTATTTGATGGTTTGTGTGAGTGCAGTGCACATCAACTATCTATGGAGTGTGCAAGCAGTACAATAATTGTTACAATGTTTTCTCATTTAAAATGTGGGTAAATGTAGTACAGTACAGTAGTTCTTTTGGACGACATTTTTTTTACATTAGGGCAGTCCTTGATCAAAAATACTGTTCAAAAATGAGGCTCCATATATGAGAGACAGAGAGAATAAATGACAGTTGCCCGTTTTTTGAATGAGAAGCAAACGCTCGGAAATAGTTACACGATAAATAAATGGATCTATGGTGACTCCTTCGAAACATTTTGTACAACATTTCCAAACTTAATCAGCGTTCCAATCGTATCCGCATCATGTTCTCGAGGAATATCCTATAAAGTGGATGTAGACTGCCGAAGAAAATGTACGTTAAATCATGAACTGTGTGTAAGAGTCGATAGCGCTTAAAAAAGTTAAATTTTTATTAAAATGTGAATTATATAGGAACTGATTCCTAATTTTCTGGACTGTTGTTATAGTGACCAAATGTACAGTCAAGGGCTTTTCATCCAAATTACAGACGAGCTGGTCGTTTCACAGAGGCTACCCTCAGGGTGACATTTATGAACTATATGAAATAAAATGGTCATAACTTCTGAACGGTTTGCGTTAGGACGTTCGGACTACACGTTTGGCCGCGCAGCATGATGGGAATTAGTATGGTTTGGTTTAGCGACGAAGCCCAATTTTATTTGGATGAATTCTTCAATAATCAAAATTGGCGCATTTGGGGGACTAAGAATCCGCATTTCGCGATCGAGGGTCTCTTCACCCTCAACGGGTGACTGTGTGGTTTGCAGTGTCTGGTCAGGGAATAATCTGTGCGATATTCCTTGACGACAAGGTGCCTACCGAAAGGTACGTGAAGATTTCGGAAGATGATTTCATCGCCATTATCGAAAGTGATCCTGATCTCAACAAGATGTGGTTCATCCAAGACGGAGCTCGGCCCCATCGAAGCAGGACACTGTTTGATGTCCTGGAGGAGCACTCTGGGAACATCATCCTGGCTTTCGGGTACCCAGATTGCCCGCCACATGCTCCGGATCTAAGCACATGTGGCTCTACTTTGTGGGGCTATATTAAATACAAGGTGTACAGCAAGAAACACAACGCCTTGATGAGCCGTAAACAGCCACTCAGGAGGTCATCGACAGCATCAATGTTGCTACACTTCAGCGGGTCATCCAGAATTTCGCTATCGTCTGCGCCACATGACGCCGATAATGGCAGGCATATCGAACATGTCGTAACCTAAATCTGAATATCAGTGGTGACGTGATTCTTCAGTTTCTCCCGGCGTATTTGTTGCTCGAACAGTCCATGGGTATACTGCCGGTTCATAGTGCCCAACGTGTACAATATTTCGGCGATCAGACATGTCGTCATCGTCAGGCGCGCTGACGAACTGAGCTCCTGAGGGCGGGCGGCCGACTTAAATCCCCTCCCCCTGCGAGCCGCTCTCTTTGCCGTCCGCGTCCGCGCGCCGTCGGTCGCGAAGACGTGGGCGTCGGAATCTGTCGTAGCGTCGATGTGCTTGCTACGTCCGCCCTGGTCGCCAGTTAATACTTCTTGCTGAGAGTCTTCTTAATTAAATTCAATCCCGGGTTCCAAGCCTTGCTGAGATTGTAGCCGCAATCTCGGTCGATAAGATCAGTAGTGACGTTTACACGTTGACGCCGTAATCTGTAACTAATTTACGTTTTTTTTCTTGTAGTTCAATAATTGAGGAAGAGGAGCCAATACACTGTGCTCAACTGCATGGCGTCTTGTCGCCATCTAGCTGCCAGACAGGAGCGGACAGTGTTGTTTTGCAGGGAATCGGTTTTGAGCCATAGGGAGGGTAGGTGCGAGTGTGTCAGTTAAAAAAATGGCGCTGAGCACTATGGCACTTAACTTCTGAGGTCAGCAGTCCCCTAGAACTTAGAACTACTTAAACCTAACTAACCTAAGGACATCACACACATCCATACCCGAGGCAGGATTCGAACCTGCTACCGTAGCGGTCGCGTGGTTCCAGACTGTAGCACCTAGAACCACTCGGCCACTTCGGCCGGCGAATGTGTCAGTTCTTTCGTCTTGTGCAGTAAATTGCCATTATGGTGGGTTGTTCATGCTGTGAGTCAGCTGTTCGAACTAGAGACGTTTTTACAAGAGTCACCCATATTGCGCTCACAAGTGGAAGGCTAACCGATTTGGCTCATGTTGGGCGCATCGCTTCCGTACAACCTGAAATGAAAGACTGTAAGATTTTAGGCTGCATAGCTCCCTGTTTTTGAGAAGACTACCCCTAATGTTCGTGACCCGCAGTCAAATCGGGATTGGCGGGATCGATAGATAATTGAAAACTGAACATTTCTCATACACATGTATGGAGTCCACATACGCATATTCTTCTAGAAATCGAGGACAGAAACTTTTCGATTGCTACCTATACGTCCACAACGTAAGAGCTGTTGAACGAAAACACCGCTTGTGTAGCGACCAATGCAGTTGGCAGCGGAGCTGACACCTTGTGTTCGATTCCCCGGTGCATTCTGCAGGTTTCTTTCCATCTCAAAATTGTTAGTTACAGGATGGTTAAAAAGATAGGTAAAACAATACTGAATAATAAAATTTTCAAACGACTTTGACTAATAAGGAATAAAAATTTAATCCTGGTGGCTGCACAGTGACTCTTTCTGTCACTCTGTTACACGTCCTCCACTTCCTTCGACCAAGTACGAGAGTGGTACTGTTCATACAAACATTCAAAGCAGATATACTCGCGCGACCAAAAACATCAAACGAATGCAGTCTTCACGCTGTTGCTTCACTCCTTCCGAAGATTCGGAGGAAAAGAAACATTGTTTACATTTCAAAAATTTCTTTTCCCGGAATTAATTTTGATGCATACCTCACATACCATAACATTGTCTCAAAACTCAGTGCCGAAAGTTGATCATGAATTAGGCTGAGGTTCGTTACTGCATCCGCACGGTTGTGCTTTGGCAGCACTGTCTTCAACAGTATCTCCATTGCTATCGGGCAGAGAAGGCATTAATTGTGTCTTGCCGCTAACATACTTCTCATACGACCAGAATTTCTTTGGATTCTCTACCAGGTTTCGAGACAAAGTTTCATTGTGGGAAATATTATAAGCATATCGCATTGAAGTCCGCGCTAAATTTAGAGCTTCTGTAAAAGATCGCCAAATTTGGGGATTTGGCGTCTGTTTCAATCTGGCATGTTTGTATTGTTGACTGCGTTTACTTAAACTTATGGCTTAACATTTTCGGGTTCATAAACATTTTATTTTTATCTGTTATTACTTTTAAAGAGTAATTTTATTTACTGACGCGTTCCATGACCTTGGAGATTTGCTCCTCAATTTGCTCCTACGGAACTTAACGTGTAAATAAATAAAATAAAAATAAAAAACTTGCATGGCGACGAGCCTATTGAATCCCTCAATTTCAAATTCACAGGAGTCACGGAATCATGACGAAAGTGAGCCGCAACATAACGAAGCGATAAACGACAGTCTCGTTCGGCCACTATCTGTCATTGTCGAATTGCGACTCTTGTTGGTAGACATTTTGCATCATGCGAGGCATAATGCAGAATTCTCGTAAGCAACCAACATTCAAATGCGATCTTTGAATGAGAAAGTCGCTATGTAATGTTTCTTTATGTATATAATGTACAAATGCGTGCTGAAAATTAATGCTTCCGAATGTTTTGTTCTGGGTTCAATATCGACTGAGGTATTATATGTCATGCATTTAATTCCGTCGACTTTCCAGCTTCGCTGATGCAACTTGCAACCTTCTGCAGCTAGAATGCTCCGAATTGTAGCGTGTAACATGGCCGTATGAAACGTAACTATGTCGGTGCGTGAGGAACAGCGAGCGGTATTGGAGTTTATGAATTCTCGAATTAGAACAGTTTGTCCACACAGAGAGCACCTTCTCCTTCAGCATGACAATGCTAGACCTCACAGGAGCGTTGCGACATCTGCAACATTCCGACGCCTTAGGTCCACCGCAGTAAAATATCTCGGACCAACCCTCGACCAGCAACTAAAGTGGAAACGTCACCTACTAACCATCCAACAGTAAGCCCACAATAAACTAAAACTAATAAAACTACTTACAGGCTGAACTTAAGTGCACACCTCTACACCTACAAAATCCTGAAATGACCCATCCTCTGCTATGGCAATGTTGCAATGATCTTCGAACGCTATGCACTCTTTCTGGCTGTTTGCATCCGTTTACCTACGCCAACAAGGATCCACTACCATCTTATCAAATTTCCACCACTCCTCACCCACATCGGACACTTCCACGCCTCCTATATCATCATCCAGACTATGAGATTTCCCCCCCCCCCCCCCCCGCATGCCCAATGTTATCCCTCCTGCTAACATTAACCCTCCCCCACCTATCCCACTACATTCTGGGGCTCCTCTCCCCTTTTCCTCCTACACCCACCCCCATTCCTTTCTCCTTGTATCACTATCTTCTCCACACACCATTACTCCTCTTCACCCTCTGTCCTTCCCACCATCTGTATTCACACTACCTCTTCACCTCCTACCTATCATCCTCATAGTTTCACCAGCTAACAGACCTCTATCGCTTTCCCACGCCCAAAACCTCTATGGAACATATTCTCTCCTTCCACAATACTGTCATCAAGTATCCTCCACACAGTCCCGACTTGGCCCCATCCGATTTTCAGCCGGCCGAAGTGGCTGAGCGGTTGTAGGCGCTTCAGTCTGGAACCGCGCGACCGCTACAGTCGCAGACTCGAATCCTGCCTCGAGCATGGATGTGTGTGATGTCCATAGGTTAGTTAGGCTTAAGTAGTTCTAAGTTCTAAGGGACTGATGACCTCAGATCTTAAGTCCCATAGTGTTCAGAGCCATTTGAACCATTTGAACCGATTTTCATCCGTTTCCAAAACTTAAAGAAAACTAATATTTTTTTCATGATGTGGAGCCACGGTCATAATATATTTCTTTAAAGTCAGTACCGTCATTTGACTGTTTTTTATTTGCAGTATTACATTTACACGATCATGATATCGGCTTTTTGCCATTACATTGTCATTATCAAGTGTTTTAATGTTATACTGTACCTAAGACACATTGTGTCTAATAGTGTATTTTAAGTACGCCAGTATGCCATCTTAGTCACTGTATAACACTAAAACACTTGATAATGGTATTGTAAAGCCGAAATCATGATCGTGTAAATGTAACACTGCAAATAAAAAACAGTCAAATTGCGGCACTGACTTTAAAGAAATTAAAGGAAACTCTCGAGAACTTCACTTTGATAATGATGAAACGTGAGAGTGTGACTCCACCAACAAACGGGGCTCTCGCTGGGAGAATTGTATTCGTCACCAGGATGACTGTGTTAGAAACAAATATGTCTACATGATGGAAGAAGATGCAGAATGTTAATGAAATTTGTTTTATTTAAAAACTTTAAGATTCTTCACATAAAAAATTCAGACACATTACTTTTTAGCACGCCCACAATCATGGTGTTCCTCCTACGTACTTTGCGTGCTTGTGCCGAAATGTTAATCAGTTGCATATACAAATATGTACTACACTTCATGCCAGTTTTATGTTTGTTGCATCAAGCCTTCAATGTGCAAATTGATAATGTTCCGTGCAAAATAACGCTTGTCTGAACAAACTGGTTTCAACAGCTGTTTTCAGTAACAAAGTCATGATATTGTTCAGTTGGTGCAAAAGATTTGAGAGGTTCCATGCCCTCTTTTGCATGTCGCTTCTCATTTTCATCAGTTTTATTAATGTTCTACACTCCTGGAAATTGAAATAAGAACACCGTGAATTCATTGTCCCAGGAAGGGGAAACTTTATTGACACATTCCTGGGGTCAGATACATCACATGATCACACTGACAGAACCACAGGCACATAGACACAGGCAACAGAGCATGCACAATGTCGGCACTAGTACAGTGTATATCCACCTTTCGCAGCAATGCAGGCTGCTATTCTCCCATGCACACGATCGTAGAGATGCTGGATGTAGTCCTGTGGAACGGCTTGCCATGCCATTTCCACCTGGCGCTTCAGTTGGACCAGCGTTCGTGCTGGACGTGCAGACTGCGTGAGACGACGCTTCATCCAGTCCCAAACATGCTCAATGGGGGACAGATCCGGAGATCTTGCTGGCCAGGGTAGTTGACTCACACCTTCTAGAGCACGTTCGGTGGCACGGGATACATGCGAACGTGCATTGTCCTGTTGGAATAGCAAGTTCCCTTGCCGGTCTAGGAATGGTAGAATGATGGGTTCGATGACGATTTGGATGTACCGTGCACTATTCAGTGTCCCCTCGACGATCACCAGTGGTGTACGGCCAGTGTAGGAGATCGCTCCCCACACCATGATGCCGGGTGTTGGCCCTGTGTGCCTCGGTCGTATGCAGTCCTGATTGTGGCGCTCACCTGCACGGCGCCAAACACGCATACGACCATCATTGGCACCAAGGCAGAAGCGACTCTCATCGCTGAAGACGACACGTCTCCATTCGTCCCTCCATTCACGCCTGTCGCGACACCACTGGAGGCGGGCTGCACGATGTTGGGGCGTGAGCGGAAGACGACCTAACGGTGTGCGGGACCGTAGCCCAGCTTCATGGAGACGGTTGCGAATGGTCCTCGCCGATACCCCAGGAGCAACAGTGTCCCTAATTTGCTGGGAAGTGGCGGTGCGGTCCCCTACGGCACTGCGTAGGATCCTACGGTCTTGGCGTGCATCCGTGCGTCGCTGCGGTCCGGTCCCAGGTCGACGGGCACGTGCACCTTCCGCCGACCACTGGCGACAACATCGATGTACTGTGGAGTCCTCACGCCCCACGTGTTGAGCAATTCGGCGGTACGTCCACCCGGCCTCCCGCATCCCACTATACACCCTCGCTCAAAGTCCATCAACTGCACATACGGTTCACGTCCACGCTGTCGCGGCATGCTACCAGTGTTAAAGACTGCGATGGAGCTCCGTATGCCATGGCAAACTGGCTGACACTGACGGCGGCGGTGCACAAATGCTGCGCAGCTAGCGCCATTCGACGGCCAACACCGCGGTTCCTGGTGTGTCCGCTGTGCCGTGCGTGTGATCATTGCTTGTACAGCCCTCTCGCAGTGTCCGGAGCAAGTATGGTGGGTCTGACACACCGGTGTCAATGTGTTCTTTTTTCCATTTCCAGGAGTGTATGTCACTGCACGGTAGTAACAGACCGAATAAGGTTATTGTAATGAGAGTATTTGTACTGAGAGGTGAAATATACTTTTCACTTGATTCCTATGTATGTTGGGTTACTTCCCTGGGTGGCCTGTGCAAGGCAAGCATCGGCGGACGCGGCACACGGCATTTCCGATTGGGGGCTGCACTTCCCAGAATTCTGAGGCGTTCATACAATGGGCTTAAGCGTCTGGCGTAACCACTGACATCAGTCGAGTTTCGCCTATTGTGTGCAGGGAGGGAAACGACCTGCGAGCCGTCTGAATGTCGCTGCAGTTTATGTGTTTACCGTTCTGGCGCGTCCGGAACGAAGACTCCTGGCACCAATTGACTGTATTGTCCTCTTGATTCTGAGAATACTTGTGGACCGTGCCCTGCTGGGTGCGACTAGCGTCGGATGGCCGGTTGTCTAAGCAGGTTGTTTTCGTGGCCGGTCAAATGGCAGGTTCAGTGCCCTCAGCTGACTAGCAGAGGCATGATTGATTAACTTAAACTGAGGCTAGTTGGCGTAATAAAGCCCTGCTCGAAACTGGAGGGAACGGTCGCTATTGGCGCGAATGATGTTCCGAGACAGTGTGGGGGAATTTTGGAATCAGCACTGAATTCTGATTCGCTGTTTTCGAGGAGAGTAGGGAGTTGAGCAATGCTGGTGGCTTCGCTCTGGCATCGCATCACAGAGTGGATTTAGGGATCTGATCTTCGTCGGAGTCAGACTGTCTTCCGACTTGATCGCTCTTTTTCGGAAGAACTTAGAATTCTCGGACAGCCTTCGTGGCCAGGGGCTGACACAGAGTTGCAGCACGGCAGAAGTCGACGCCTACATCATCAGGACGCTGCCTACTGACGACGTACTGCAGATTTCAGTACTGGTACAGTATTTTGCGCCTCCGGCATTGTAGGACCTTATCAATTTTTTACTGAGTACCTCAGCAGCACGCGCGCTCGCTATGCTACAAGTCCACCCTGCTTGTTTCTCCATGTGATCCCATTTGAGCTCTCACTACTAATTGCGATACTGCCATATAGTCGGGAGATTAATATTTGATTCAGTAGGACCTCCAGTCATTGTCACCATTCTAGTGCATCACAGAGAATAGGATCCACTTGTTCTCGAGCCAACTCTTATTCACATAATAGTTCAGTATACCCCATCCTTTAACCTACTGTTTGTGTCGACAAACATGTGCATTTATATTCTGATGTATAATAAATCTCATTGTAATATTTAATCCACATATCATTTCGTTGTTATATGCAGAATCCTATTTCCTGTTGATTATTATGATAAAGTTCTCTTTTTTTGAGTAGATTACGATTTTTATTAAATTATTGTGAGTGTGCACTCCTTATTTTACCAACTAGCAGGGTCCACCATCATTTCCTTCCGTTACCGTCGTACGCATAATTAATTAGCTGATAGATAAGGAGGGGGACGAGTGCATGTCTCGTTCTCAAGCAAAATACGTCTGAATTAAAGAGGTACATACTCTTCTCCATCCCGGAACCTCGCAGATTTGGCACGATTATCATTTTATATTTATTATCTTATATTATATTTTTAGTAGCAGTGACTGTATTCAAAAGAACTTCGTTGGTAAAGTGTATTAGTTATCTACAGTATTACCAGGTCTGTCGTGGCCACAGTTGAGGGAATTTTTTTGAAGAAATGTGACGGCGGCGGTCGCTGCTGGGAAAGCGAAAAATAACAGGCCATTATTTTGCTAGTATAGGGTTTAAAGGCGAGGCAGCTGAGAAAGCAAAACGCTGCCTACGCCCCGTGTGCAGGCCATCTAAGGGGGACAAGTGAGAGACGGGTTCCTGCCCAGGCAAAAACGTTCGCGTCCGCATCTTGGTCGCAGTGTTTTAGGAGGCCAAGTTATACTACTTACACCAAATTCACTTACTTCCGGTCACCATTCATGAAAAATTAAATAAAAATAACCTTTTAGGGTTACGTCAAGCAAATCATACAGTCAATCTATCCATCTACCCCATCTAATGTTTATTAGCAACTATTCATGTTTTTCAGTAATTCTTCATTCAACATTTAATGTAAGATCTGTTTACATAGTCGTCAAATTTACTGTAATAATATGCACTCATATTGCAAATTTCACGAAATTTGTATTAAAATAATGTCACTGCAACCCAGAAACCGAAATCCGCTAACTGGTGGAAAAGAAATAAGGAGGAAATATTTTACCACGTACTTAACAACGTAACGTATGACAAAATATTGTAGGAGTATTATATATCGTTTTAGATCTTCCAGTAGACAGACACGTAGAGATGATGGGAAAACTTTGTACGTCAAGCAAAGCGATGTTATTCATCAAATCAAATATTAATCCCTTAAATCATTAATAGTTAACTTGTCTGTTCGTATAGAGTAATGTACAGCATAATGGTTTTTGGGGTGTTCCCGTAGTTTTATGGTCAGATATTGGGTGGATTCAACATAGGCAAAAATAGAGCACTAGAGAAATAGTTTAAATATACGACAAAAAATTTACTGCATTCAGAGACAATCAGAGACACATCGCATACACGACTCTCTCCAATCTTAGGTAAACTAATATTTTGACAAAAAGATGGCATCTGATAACTAAAGTAAAATAATACTGAATCTAGAATAAAAAGTGGGTAAGAAAGTAGCTTTTACGAGATTTTTTTCAGCTGTTAAGACGGAACGTCGCCGTTGCTCGTAATGTGTGACAAAAGCCATCTCGACTTACTTGCCCTCCAACGAGTCCTGCGCGCATGCGCATCAGGTCAGTGTGGGACCACGGGCTCCGTGACCACGGCTCGACGTCGCGCAGGTCTTCGGCAAGGTTTAGGTCGCGCAGTTGGTTGTGAACAAACTTGCGGATGTTCCACGGAAGGTCGTTGTGCCTACAACAGTAATATTATTTTTCCTCAAAGGCATGTACCAGTAGACATTCGTCCAAGTCTACAGTTTTGTAAGACAGATCTGTAGTTTCAAGTGTCACCACCACTGCAACTTCTAGTTATTGCTTGATTTAAAAAAAAAATTACTCTTCTTCTCAACTTTTATTTCGTTTTTAATTCTCTTCTTTAGATAATAATTATAGCAACAGTAATGGCATAGCAGATCTGCAGTTATGGAACGCTACGATTTTTCAAAACTCGTGCACTGGTTTCTCCAGTTGTGTTTCTCCAACAGAAAGGTTTTCCTACTCAATGGTAATTCAACGTTTTATAGCTTTATAGCCGTATAACTCTATGTATTTTCATTAATGCATGTAGCCCTCTAATTAGTGCTTTGTATACATCTTGTAGGTCTGAAGATGACCACAGTAGTGGTCAAAACCGGTCACCTTGTAAAATAAATCGTGATCAAGACTGTTTTTAATAGTAATTATCTTCCTTAATAAACACACTGATGGATATCAGCACGGACATGTTCGAGTATTTTACAAAACAAATTCAGTCACAGCGGGCCGACACTCAGTCGTATCAACAAGAAACTAGGCACTGGAGGAAGCGTTAAGAGGTAAATTTTAACTGTGAAGCTTTCTTTATTGTATTAAACATTTAACCTGTAATTAATTATAAGTAGGTAAGACTTTAGTGGTTTATTTCGATAAAGAAGTTGTGAAAAGGTGAAACCACATTCTGAGATGTGTTACTTGAAAACGAGCACCCGCTGTCGTAATCCTTTTACTGGTCATGCCTAAAGCACAACATTCATCTCATATGAAAGGGCATTATGCGACCTTGTCTTCACAATTATTGTGGAGTAAATCAGCTCTAATGATGGAGTAAGGAAGAAGAGGACAGCACGACTCTAATTAAATGAGAGTCAACTACAGACATGATATATTATGTCACATAAGGCCCACAAATACATAACAATGAAACTCACACAGTTGAATGAGGTAAAAAGGCACTGAAACAAGTGACAAAAGTTGCTGATATAAGACTTTTCTGACTGGAGCAGTAGACGATGTTCGGTCAGTTACAAAAAATCGATATAAATAATCAGGGGACACAAAATGAAGAAATAAAACGCGTAATTGAGGGCGAGTGAGGGAGATACCATCTAATGATGCCACTTGGCAGTAGTGCATCACAGATTACCTTAGCAGGAGGACAGAGGCGTCGCCGGTCCAGATGCGATCGTGATTGCGAGTTGTCATCGTAATTCTGGATGAACTCATTATTGCAGCTAATGGACAATAAGATCATTTTCTTCAATTAACTGAGAATATTTTACCAATATACCGCTGCCTACAGAACTCAGTTAAGGGGAGCCAGAGGTGCCTATGCTGCCCATGTTAAAATCACTAAGTTTGAGGAACATTTATGAATAAACTACCAAATAGAAAAATTTGAATTTTTTTTTACATATAGAGTGGTTTAGTATTGCAGTTATGACAGAGAGATTTTGGAGTATCTTTTCTAGTTTCCTTCCAATTATTTTTTTTATTAATGCCCAAATTTTTTTACAAATAATTGCTTTATAATTAAACTGAAATGAAACTACTGAACATATTGCCAAATGGCTGTGTTACAATGTAAGTTTGAGCACTAGGAGTGCTCTATAAAAATTTCATCTCTCTAGCTTGAGTGGATTTTGAGAAAATGTTCCTTATATTCGAAAAATTCTAATTTACGGGAAATGGCTATCAAAGTTTCTCAATACATTCCTGCACTATAGGATGGATTATCAGGGTCTTCTTCTTCATCCTCCAAAAACTTCCTCTCCTGTCTTCTTTTCTGCCCTGTTGTTCCATCATACTTCATATGCCTTTCTCTTCTTTCTGCTCCTCTTATCCTTTCTCTGTCAATATTTCTTAGTTCTCGTACAGTGTTCACCCCAACTGTAAATCCTAATGCCTTCAGGACTTCACACTTCACACTGTTCCCTTGGTTGTAGGTTGCTATTGCATCATAAATGCCAAAGTGCAGTGTTTTTATGCTTACAAACACCCTTTTAGGAATCACTTTCCAAATCAAATTGTTTACGCTCTCATTAGGATTCTGCGTCTTTCCGTGTAGACATTTGTGTAACAATTCTGGCTGTGCTAAGTCATGAAAAATTGGTTTTATTGTTCCCTCCTGATTCTTGTACATACTGCATATTACCCGCTTTACACAAGAAGTATAATACTACCAACAACAGGCGCAACACTGAACTAATTCGAAACGGTAAACAGCAAAGAGACGATGTTCCGCTCTCTTATTCATTGTAGTATCGCAACTTGGTATTAGTGTTAATTTTCTTTTCCCTACGTTCTTCCTCTTCTTATATACACGGTTACTAAAACGTGGAATCGTAACCAGAACAAAAGTGTACGACAATATTAAATGGAGCAAGATGTTCGAAATTCTGAGGAAAATAGGAGTAAGCTGTAAGGAAATACGGGTAATATTTGTCACAGAAAACAATGTAGCCAACCCTTGCACACTCGCTGTATGCGTAACATAAGGCGCTGTATGCGCAACAGGCCGAGAAAATCCCAAGCAGTTCTCCAGGAAGTCACGAGAGGGTGTTAGATGCATTCAGCGGCCGCCCATTTCCTCTGCAGGCGTGGGGGAAAATGGTAATAACTCCACTTCTAGAGCGAGTAGAACAATAATTCAAAGTTTACATTAAAGAGAAATGTTCCAATTAATTTTCGGTAGCAAAAAAAATCGTATTTTTTTGGATTTGACCACCTCCGGCTCCCCTTAAACTCTGTCGATATGGCACGTAAACGACAGGACCGTGTGGCCTGGAGGCGGATAGTACTTACCACCGAAAACGTGTGTTGATGGGCAAAGGAAATGGGATCTCAGTGAAGCAAAATGCTTGCTGTGAGGCTTACTTAAAACATCACGTTCTGAAGGAAACAGCCGACTGCGCAGAGTTCTCTGCTTTTCATAGCCGAAGTAACAGTGCTTATTTGTACAGTTTAGGGCAGGTTAACTTGCTATATTGGTTTGCTAGACATGGACTTCCTGTTATGACCCCACGTCAGCCACGGGTAGTAGCCAGAGCTGCAGGACGACAGTGTTCCAGCGACGCTCCTCAGAGGTCGCCATGGCAATGGACTGCTCTTTAAGCTACGTACTTGCCACGTGCAGCCAATAGTGTGAAGATGTGGTATCACGACAGCTCCAGCCATATCGTGCAGCGGACCAATGGGTGGCAGTCTTCGACTGTGTTTATAACAGGATAGAAATTGCACTTACATTCTGAGGGGACTATTATGAGCTCACGTTGTACACTGGAGTTGAAACTGAGTTCGAAGTTGAGTGCTTGTGCTCTTCTAACAAAGTACCTCTTCGGAATATTGCACTGTTATAATTTCGGCAAATACAATTTCAGAAGGTGTGCCTGATGTGAAGTTTGAAGTAGTGTACCACTGACACTGACGTAAGCGACACCTTCATGGAGTTGACTCATGAAAGACAGCATTTCAGGGTGTCGACGAGGAATTTCGATTCCACGAGGATCTGTGGACACTTATAGTAGTACTTTAGCATCGTCGACATACGGACCAGTGCAATATTCTCCGTGTGGTGCACTTAGAACAGACTGTTCTGATTGGTTTTAGACATCACAGTATCAAAAATAACTGAATATTTTTTACTTATTATTTTTCGAAACGTTTCTCTCTAGCCTGTGCACTATCTAAACACTTTTTTCTAGGAATTCTAGTTGATAACTACAATATAATCTGTGTTCAATTTCAAATGACGCAGCAAATCGATCTTGGGGGACTTTCCTGCAGTTCATTAGTAACTCTCAGGAAAAGCCGCTACAGCGGATAGTTTTAAACGGGACAACCTCAAGAGGAAAAAATGGCTCTGAGCACTATGGGACTTAACATCTGAGGTCATCAGTCCTCTAGAACTTAGAATTAGTTAAACCTAACTAGCCTAAGGACATCACACACATCCATGCACGAGGCAGGATTCGAACCTGCGACCGTAGTGGTCGCACGGTTCCAGACTGAAGCGCCTAGAACCACTCGGCCACAACGGCCGGTAACCTCAAGAAGAAGTTAGCAGAATATCGACGGTATTTAACGCACAAAATGGACAAGTTACTTTGTCCGAATGGAGTAGCACTTCACAGCCAACGAGCTTTTTTGCTATCCTCTGCCGCGGCAGACAGTTACTGGGTGGTCTCCACCTTCGAGCCGAATACTCGTACTTCAGGTTGCACAGGGATAAAGTACAAAGTGCCTAAATATTTGAGACGTAAAATTCTCGTACCAGCTGCGCGCTATAGGTTCTACGGAGCTTGCATCAAGCCCGGCACAGACTTTCAAGAAATGGATCGCCATGCTCTAGGATATCACTATGGACCTAAATTTACTTGTGAATATTCGGAATACATGGACATAGTCTATCCTCCTGACAACGGTTTACGGAACGACCTTCGTCAGTTAAATAACTCCATACTCGAAGAATATTAATCTATCATTCAGGCTTTGGAACAGACAATGCTAACAGAATGGGTTCTCAATCAGGGAGAGGCTAATGTTTTCAGAACGGAATTTCGTGGTCGTGATAAATCGCGAAAAAAACCATGGTCAAAATTATTGCAAAACTACCGCAAAACCAGGTGTAAATTGGAAATTAGTTGGGGAAGGCAACTCTTAATCGGCAAACCGCGGTGTAATTCTATGCTCAATGTCTTGTTACCCATAATACACAGCCCTTGTAATTACAAAACCGTGAAATTACATTGTCGGTAAAAGGGGAAAAAAGCAGAAGTCTGTCTGCAGAAACAGCAACGAACCGTCACGTACACTACATGCACGATCGACACTGACAGTGCTGACGATGACTTTGAAAACAGAATTTACAAAATTGTATCAAATGTTACTAAGGCGGTTTTGGCAAACGCAGAACTAAATGGAAACAATGTGCAATTACAAGTTCCTCTAAAACGATTATTAATAGTGCACCTCGTGATTTCATTGGCTCACCACAGTTAAACAACTTTCAGGGTAGTTTAAGAAGCTACAGTCATCAGCCAATCCGTATCAAAGTCTGTTGCACATTACCTGCTCGGTAAAGGCACAAAGTAATGCAAGCAATGCTGCTAGTGACGCACTCTCCCAAGGGTGTCAACAGAACAGTACTTGATCTTCTTGATCTAATAAGGTTCACAGCCCAGGACTCCGCCCATCCGATCCACGTAGTGGACGATAACGTGGAATGTGCACAACTCTGTGCAAGTACATATTACTTTGAAATCCGTCGTGATTCCAAAGTCTCGTAAAGTTGGCCCCATTCCTTACGCCCTGTGCGACGAAGTCAAGCAGGAAATAGACGGGCTACCAACGTAGAGCATTGAATCTGTTTCTAACAGTCTCTGGGCCACGCCCTTGTAGTTCGTGTAAAAGCCGATTAGTAAGCTATAGCTGTCTGGGGACATCAAATCGACCGTATATCCGCAATCCATTGTCGATACGCCCACTTCTGAGGGTCAAAGAAATAATGGCGAAATTAGGTGGAGAACTGCATTACTCCGGCGTTGACCTGACTGATACAAGCCTGTAATAACCTCTCAATAAGGCACGTCAGCTGGTGATGATAGTGAGCACGCCTTTTGCCCACTACAGATACAAGAGAAGGTCTTTCGATACCATTTCAGCCTCATCGTTGTTCCAACGTTACCAGGAGCGCCTACTTAGAAAGGTTCTTGGAGCCTTTAATTACCTTTGCGACATAAATGTCTCCTGGCACATCACGAAGAACACGTCCACAACTTGTACAGGTTTTCTTTTCAGATTTGCTCCAGGCGGAACTCTTTGTTAACGAGAAGGAATGTTGCTGTTTTTTTCAGCATAAAATACAGTGTCTTGAACACATTCTTTCAGAAGAAACAGTCAGCCATACAGAAAAGGTAATTTCCCAGCCTTCCAGCACACACTAACGTCAAACAGTTGCAATCACTTTTGGATCAAATTGGCTAGTGTTGGAAATTGGTTCATGCAGCTGCCACAATAGCCGAATCACTCTACAGATCCCTCCGGAAGGGCGGACAATAGGACGATGACGATGGAGTGTCAATGGGCTTTCGAAAAATTGAAAGGGGCCTTACTGAATTCAAACTGGTTAGTCTCATATAATGCCAGAAAACAGTTGATAGTGGCAGCTGATGCTTCAGACAGCGCTGAGATGGTATTGTCACACGTACTAGGTGCTGTGGCCAAAATCATTGCTTTTTGTCTTCAAAACATTGAATGCCATGCGACGGCGATATCAACAGAGAGATAAGGAAGAGATCGCCCTTATCTTTGCTATTAATAAGAGTTCGGGAACTGTTTGTGCATCCACACAGAAGAAGAAGGTCAAATGGCCGGTGAGCCTTAACTATGAAGATAATATCTGTCCTTTCGGATATGTCCGAGCCTTAGCTATGAAGATGATATCTGTTCTTTCGGACATGTCCGAAAGAACAGATACCATCTTCATATATATATAGTTAAGGCTCACCGGCTATTTGACCTTCTTCTTCTGTGCGGATGCACAAATAGTACCTGAACTCTTACGGGAGTCGGCAATAAAGCAGCGAGTAATGAATAGAATGGGCTGGGGCACTATGAATATAGTGCGAGATAATAAGTTGCGAATGTGGGTCTCACGGAAGGCGTGCAGGAGATAAGTCCATGCAGTCGCACTATCCTCTGTGCCCTCGATGGCTCAAATGGATAGAGCGTCTGCTATGTAAGCAGAAGATCCCGGGTTGAAGTCCCGGTGGGGCAAACGTTTTCAATGCCTGTATGCAGCTATGGGGTATTCATTTCATTGTAATTTCATTCTAACGAGCTGCATATTCACCGGACATGTCCGAAAGAACAGATACCATCTTCATATATAGATGTTAGGTTTCTCTTTGTTCTCACTTCTGCTGCTTCTCATTACCTTCCTCTTTCCTCGATTCATCTCAATCCTTACTTTGTACTCATTAGACCGTTCATTCCATACAACATACCCTGTAGTTCTTCACTGCCAATGAGTGTAGCAATGTGATCAGCGAATCTTATCATCGATATCCTTTAACCTTGAATTTTAGTTCCGCTCTTGAATCTTTCTTTTATTTTCATCAGTTCTACTTCGACATATAGATTGAATAGTTGGGGTGAAAAACTACATCCCTACATCCCTGTCTTGCACCCTTTTTAATGCGAGCACCTCGTTGTGGATCTTTCACTGTTTTTGTTCCCTCTTTCTCCTCGTAAATATTATATATTATCCGTGTTTCACTATCGCTTACACCTACTTTTCTCAGAATTTCGAAAATTTTACTCCATTTGACGTTTTCAAACGCTTTCTCCAGGGCGATATATCCTATGAACGTGTCTTGCTTTTTCTTCAGCCTTGCTTCCATTATCACCCGCAACGTTAGAACTGCCTTCCCTAAATCTAAGTTGATTGTCATTTAGCAGATCATCAATTTCCTGCAGATAGAAATTCGATCACAGCACGCTGTTTCTCACACATCAAAATAGTTACGTCGCACACTGCCATCTTACACACTACAAGTAGGAGCCCTCTAGCGGAAGAGGGTTGCAACATGCGGTAACAAAGCAGGAAATTCGACCAAGAAATATCCATTAGGTGTAATACCTCAACCGATATTGAGAACAGAATAAAATATTCGAAGGTATTACTTTTCAGCACGCCAATGTATATACTCTTACTAAGTACTGTACCAAATGACACATCAAACCAAATGCTACACCCTGTAAGTATCTAAATGCATCTCAACATGAAGAGTCATCAGCAAGCCGAGTCTTAAACTCAACGGAGAGCCAATCAAGTATGAAAATACATCTAAATACTTACTAGTCTAAACTGACTGTACACTCTCCTACAGGTACTACTTAGAAGAAGTGAAGCAAATACTGAAATCCAGAAACATAGTACTAAACAAACTAGAAGGCAGCTGAAGGGCAAGCGACGCGAACACATTGCGTGCATCGGCATTGGCACTGCTATATAAAGCTGCAGAATACTGTACCCTAGTGTGGACAATGAGCGCCCATACATTAAGAAGTTTATGTGGAGCTCAATGAATCTATGAGGATCATCAGTGGTTCACTGGAAGCGACCCTAGCATCTGGTTACCAATGCGAGCCAATATCCAATCAACAAACATCAGACGTAAAGCTGAAATGAGAAAGAAGTGGAAGGTGATACTCAACCAGTGCGATCTTATAATTCATCATCATTTACACACAAGGACACCTCTCTGGAAAACCATCGAAAGATTAGAAGTTTTTAAGGAAGAGAGGAATTGGCGGGATGGCTCGCGAAGAAACACCCCCGCAAAATAGATTCCATATTGCTAACGAGACCAAACAAGCTCCTGGTTTTGGTCTTCCAAGAAGACTCTAGTGAAAATTAAACAGAATAATTACTGGAATGGGTCGCTATAAAAGCGTAATGACAAAATGGGAGCTTGGAAATGATTCTTTCTGCGAGTGCGGTGAACTTCGAACTAGTGACCATGTTTTAAATGTGTAATCTAAGGTTTAAAATGGGAAGGAATTAAAGACATGTACAGTGTTCGGGGAAATCTTCCAGAGGCGGAGTAATCTTCTGAGTGCTATTTGACTGTAGTGTCTACAGCAGATATCTTACCTCATTAAAAGCCTTCTGTTATTCCTTTAGATTCATGTCGAATGAATATATATATAATTACTATAACGACTGTTCCCCTTTAGGAGAGCAATTGAACTTGAATTCATAATATCATCTCCGGACGTTTTTCTTCTTTGTTTTCCCAAAAACTCTTCGTGCTCTTAGAATGCCCTTCTTCCGTTCTTCTGTTTATTTTTTTACCATCAAACTTCACACTTGTGATTCTATTACGGCACACAGTGCGGTCTTCGAAATTTTTATGTTTATCTGCTGCAGATCCCTCTGGACTTCTTTCAGCCATTCTGTGCCGCATTTACTCTTTGTTATAATACTGAAAAGTTTCCGCCGGCCGCGGTGGTCTAGCGGTTCTGGCGCTGCAGTCCGGAACCGCGGGACTGCTACGGTCGCAGGTTCGAATCCTGCCTCGGGCATGGGTGTGTGTGATGTCCTTAGGTTAGTTAGGTTTAAGTAGTTCTAAGTTCTAGAGGACTTATGACCTAAGATGTTGAGTCCCATAGTGCTCAGAGCCATTTGAAAAGTTTCCTTGCTGCTCTGGAGTCTTCCATCCCGTAGATATGTGTATAAAATTTGGCTCGGCGTTTTCTGATTTTGTCTGTTACTGTGCTGCTCTTTATACAGGGTGGTCCATTGATAGTGACCGGGCCAAATATCTCACGAAGTAAGAATCAAACGAAAAAACTACAAAGAACGAAACTCGTTTAACTTGAAGGAGGAAACCAGATGGCGCTATGGTTGGCCTGCCAGATGGCGCTGCCATAGGTCAAAAGGATATCAACTGCGTTTTTTAAAATAGGAACCCCCATTTTTATTACATATTGGTGTAGAACGTATGGAAATACGAATGTTTTAGTTGGACCACTTTTTTCGCTTTGTGATAGATGGCGCTGTAATAGTCACAAACGTATAACTATGAGGTATCACGTAACATTCCGCAAATGCGGACGGTATTTGCTTCGTGATACATTACCCGTGTTAAAATGGATCGTTTACCAATTGCGGAAAAGGTCGATATCGTGTTGATGTATGGTTTTTGTGACCAAAATGCCCAACGCGCGTGTGCTATGCATGTTACTCGGTATCCTGGACGACATCATCCAAGTGTCCGGACCGTTCGCCGGATAGTTACGTTATTTAAGGAAACAGGAAGTGTGCAGCCACATGTGAAACGTTAACGACGACCTGCAACAAATGATGATGCCCAAGTAGGTGTTTTAGCTGCTGTCGCGTCTAATCCGCCCATCAGTAGCAGATAAATTGTGCGAGAATCGGGAATCTCAAAAACGTCGGTGTTGAGAATGCTACATCAACATCGATTGCACCCCTACCATATATCTATGCACCAGGGATTGCATGGCGACGACTTTGAACGTCGTGTACAGTTCTGTCATTGTCACAAGAGAAATTACGAGACGATGACAGATTTTTTGCACGCGTTCTATTCAGCGACGAAGCGTCACTCACCAAGAGCGGTAACGTAAAACGGAATAATATACACTATCGGGCAACGGAAAATCCACGATGGCTGCAACAAGTGGAACATCAGCGACCTTGGCGGGTTAATGTATGGTGCAGCATTATGGGACGAAGGATAATTGGCCACCATTTTATCGATGGCAATCTAAATGTTGCAATGTATGCTGATTTCCTACGCAATGTTCTACCGATGTTACTGCAAGATGTTTCACTGCATGACACAATGGCGATGTACTTCCAACATGATGGATGTCCGGTACATAGCTCGCGTGCGGTTGAAGCGGTATTGAATAGCATATTTCGTGACAGGTGGATTGGTCGTCGAAGCACCATACCATGGCCCGCACGTTCACCGGCTCTGACGACCACGGATTTCTTTCTGTGGGGAAAGTTGAACGATTTTTGCTATCGTGATCCACCGACAACGCCTGACAACATGCGTCAGCGCGTTGTCAATGCATGCGCGAACATTACAGAAGGCGAACTACTCGCTGTTGGGAGGTATGTCGTTACACGTTTTGCCAAATGCATTGAGGCTGACGGACATCATTTTGAGCATTTGTTGCATCAATGCGGTATTTACAGGTAATCAGGCTGTAACAGCATGCGTTCTCAGAAATGATGAGTTCACAAAGGTACGTGTATCACATTGGAACAACCGAAATAAAATATTCAAACGTACCTCCATTCTGTATTTTAATTTAAAAAAACCTACCTGTTACAAATTGTGAGCCATATGTTTGTGACTATTACAGCGCCATCTATCACAAAGCGAAAAAACATGGTCCAACTAAAACATTCATATTTATTTACGGACTACAAGAATATGCAATAAAAATGGGGGTTCCTATTCAAAAAAACGCAGTTGATATCCGTTTGACCTATGGCAGCACCAGTCTCTTTCAATGCAGTGATTTTCAGGTCAAATTTTCCCATTATGTTCGTGAGTTGCTTTAATTTGCCTTATTTGGTGAGGGTGTTGACATCAGTTATGCCAATAAAGATTTTACGTTTCATTTTGAAAGAGTGGGAAGCCTTTGAGAAGTTCCGATTCCTCTCCGCATGGTGCCCCTGACCCCCCAGAATCCGATGATCGCCCTGTCACAGTCCGTTTGGCTCCCCCCGTCAGAGGTTTGAGTCCTCCCTCGGGCATGGGTATGTATGTTGTCTATAGCGTAAGTTAGATTAAGTAGTGTGTAGGCTTGGGGACTGATGACTTCAGTAGTTTGGTTCCATAAGACCCTACCACTAATTTCCAATCCGATGATCATGTGAATCCAGTCTATCGACTGGTGCCTGAGGTAGTGACTGAGGTATAAGACTCGATTTTTGAGTTCGAGATGATTTTAGTGCAGCCGCCTCAACTAGAGGAACAGACGCTGACCAGTGGCCGAAAGATGCTGAACAGACATTTGTAATATATAAATTAAATTATAGTTCTCTGTGTTTCAAGCAAATTTTACTAATATAATTTAATGTCACGGCATTTCATTCAATTTTTTCTAATCAGTTCAATTCGTTTCATGTCAGTGAAATTTTATTAATATAATTTAATGTCACGGCATTTCATTAAATTTTTTCTAGTCAGTTCAATTCGTTTCATGTAAGTGAAATTAATTCAAATGGAGCAAGAGTATTGAACAGACATGACGTTGTTTGGAAAGTAGATGAAAGATGTGTTTCAGTATCTCTAGCATCCTTAGAATTCATTGAAAATTTCCAAATCGGCAAAATAGGGCTTGTTGTCATTATAAAAACGTCGTAGTTAGCATACAGTTGTAGAGCATCACAAAAGGAAATGAAACCCTACAGTCGGACACACACAAAAAGTACGTCAGCTTGCTATGCTAAAAGACAACTCAAGCTCAATGTCTCATTCACGTAAGAATTTTTTTCCCGTTCTGCTAAAACATTTGTATGCCAGTTAGTGTGAAAATAGTAAAGGTTAGAAAATGCTGTTGCGATGTTTTGTTCAACGTTTATGGTGCTTTTGACTCAAGCAGTTTCATACCCTTCACTTCTTATTACAAACGGACGTGAGTTCCATGACTTTTTTTTTTTTTTTTTTTGCTGTTTTGTTTACTCGCAAGAAAACGTTTGCTTATGCCAAACGTACAACTTCATCTAATTTCCAGCTCTCATTAAAATCTTATTCCACTTTCCATTAGCGTAATGTCGTGTTCCTCCCCTGTTTCGCCTCTGCTTTCGTATTTGATCTCTTTCGCAACGCAGTATCTTACGCACATCAGTTCTCGAAAAGAGAAAAAATGATCTCTGGGAGGAAAGCAGAAGAACCAACTCCACGGGGACAAATTAAGTTTCCCGGAAGAAACGTGTCCTTTCCTGCAGCGAACAGAAACAGTACGATACAAGGACGTTCCCTACATATCACAAGCTGCTCTCAACGTCAACCAGTTACTGCAATCTAAGACTGCAAAAGGAAATACTGCACGATATTTAAGTGACTAAGTGATATTATTTTATTCAATATACATTCAAAATCACGTTAGGTGAAGAGAGCAGATGGACGTAATAACTAGATTCTAGAGTAATGACGAAATATGGAACAGTTAATGGTATTCTGTCAGCCTAAGGAATGTTACGCTCCCTGGCCACAGTATGCTTCATAATGACACTGCGATTAACTCTGCCTTTTCGGCCTCAACAACACAAAAGTAACACTAAATACGACAAACATCCTTCAGTCATGAACAGTCAGCCGACACCCACACATAAGTCGGGCAGTCCTCATGTATTGTTTCCCCTTTTTGTTTCTACTGTTCATCGTATCTCTACCGCTCTCTCCCCGCCATTTCTTGAGTCACTGTCTTACAGGCGGTGCTACGCACGTCCCGTCCCATTCTGTCCATTCGACCACACTTTTTTTCGGGTTTTTGCTGCGCTTCGATAGAGATATTAGTCCTTGTACTCTCAAGGGAGCCATTTTTCTGCTCCACTGAGTGAATTAGTGGCAGTCAAAGATATTCTTTCTCTATTTCCTTATTTACGAGGCTTACATTGTTCTTACTACATTACAAGAAAGTTAGCAGTTTTGTGTGAACTCTGTTCACGAAAAAAAACCTTCCCTCATATCTACTACTGTGCTGCCATAGAAAAAAGAGCCAGCAGAAAAGTCATTTTTTTGTAATTATACAGATTAAGTAAAAGTACTTTTAACACTTCAAAATTAGGCTAAGCTTCTTTCGTCTTTTCGTAACAATTTGAGTCCAAATAATGGTCTTCGTGAGTGAAAAATAAAGCTTAGATATGAAGAGCTTATTTCAATAGCGGTACAAGTCCATTACCTCCACTTTTCTGTCTATAATGCTTCTGACATTAATGAGCCAAACAAACAGAAAGAAAGGTTCAACTCTAGCAAGAACCCATATGCTTGAATATTTCTGGTATCTCAACTGCAGATTTTTCAGGGCTCATTTAACTTTAGCACTGTGTATCCCAATATGAACAAAAATGGACTTGTGCCACAAACGAAATAAGCCATTCATATTATCATCAGTATTCTTCATCTAAATATACAAACAGTTCCTTCTCCAAACTACTGTAATGCAATATTCCCATAACTAGCAAACACATTTGTCGAGCTTTATTGTTACTTATCAGATGATAAACCACAGCTGACACGAAAAGAAAGTATTAAACACCACAGCAGTACTGTAGACCCTAAGCTTTACTTTTCCGCGGTGAAAGTGATGTCTTGTTGCTACACGCCATTTTCTTTCTATACCAGACAGTCTCTAACTCTCGTCTCTAACAGCATAAACCCGATATTTCTACAGCTTTGCTCCGCTAGGAACGTCAAGCAACACATGATATAAAATAAATAAAAAAAATTGCGTCCAATATTAACTTACAGAGTTTCTAATTCCGTTCTGCGCTCCTGAACTAAAAAGAAATTTCGTAACTACTTTCTACTGAAACTGTCATTCTTGTCCTTCTTACTTGCTAGAAATCCTTGGTAGCAAATTGGCGAACTCTCTTGCTCAACAGAACATAGCCTTTCACGTATACGAAAAGTCTCTTTCCCACACAGTCAAACGTAATAAATTAAAATGTAAGTTGGACGAATTTTATAGCTAGAGTCGCTATCCATGAAAATGGTTTTGATTTTAGACCACATTATTTTGTTATAATTATAGACCAATCTTTTGGCCAAGATTGCATGTGGGCTTCGTCAGGTTGTGTTATGGTCTTATACTTGCAACAGTGACTGAAACAATGGTTCATCATTTTAAAATATGACGCGTCTACAACCTGTAAGAACATTATGGAATCAAGGTTTATTGAAATGTTCAAAAAATGACGAAAGTAGTATGTTAACGACATTGCTCGGCAAATAAAAAAACTTAGCTCTCAGCAAAGTCTTCATTGAGCTCCATACTTATCGTCGACCGAAATTTGTACTGCTACTTTTATTCCTTTAGAAAGCCAATTGTTTCCACTTCTACACTTACCAAGCAGACATGATTTGACTGTCTGATACTCTGCATCAGATTTGTGAGCCACCTGCCATAATCTCGGCGGTAGCCCACAACTGCCCACGTGGTTTCCAGCGCATTACAGTCGACATTAAGCCGTTTATACAATTAACTGCTCGTAATCCGACGACCCGCGCGGGTGAAATCACCGAGGCTGTGGTCATTACGGGTGGTTGCAGCAGGGCGGGAGAGGCCGTAAAATGCGTAGCCGTCCACGTCTGCATGAGGACTGCTGAAAAGCAAAACACACCCTTCTACTACGCAGTGTTCTCCGTGCACCCGTAACCTGCGTCGAGGAATATCCGTGGTTGCAGGTTCTTCGACAAAATGCTACTGCGGTCTCTGCTCTTTCGTCCGTACATTCATACTACACGCAACTAGATATAAAGTTTCCTATTTCCTCTGTTACGAAAACAAATCTCAACTAAATACTATACTTGGCTCTTTTAGTTCAAAAATACCTTTTTCTCGTCGTTGTTCCCTTTTGGGCCAATTCTCTTGTCTGATTCTTTTTTTTTCAGATGAGGTGCAGTTCCCAAAAGGTCTACAAAATAGCCATTTACTGTTTAGTAACATACTAAACCTTGGCCCAGTCAAATACAACCAGAGGTAAGTTACATATCAAGCGACACGATAATATCCATGATATTAAAATACAACATAATTCAGACACTATAGCATGGGGCCTAACAGCTCTGTTTTGCATTAAAAACAGTCTTCTTCACGCTCCAATGGTTATGTCAAAACCATTCACCAGTCGCTACCTATACACTGATCCCTCCGATCAGCCAACACTTATCTTTAGACATGCCATGGGATTCGAGAAGACAAACTGCTGTGTTTGATAATGGTAGAGGATGCTATATAGCAATAGAGTAGTGAATGTTAGCGACATGCCAGTGGGACGTGAAGAAGATAGATTTTAATGTAAGAAGGAGACTGCTTAGTCCAACATTTTAGTATCTAACGTGTGTTATCCTTTATGATCTGCAGACTGTTGTATACATCAGAATAAGAAATTGCATATCGAAAAGCGTCGTTTGGCGTTTAATTTATTACTTATTATAAGTGGTCACCCTAAAGATAATATTCCACTATTTACATAACAATGACCACGACTTACAACATATCTATCTACTATCGGCATAACTTCGTATTTGAACAGATGTATGTGAAGGGCACCAAGTCTGGTGAATAGTACAGAACATGAAAAATTTGTACTGTAAAGCCCATTTGCAGAAGTTCCTTGGTGGTTAGGTGCACGACGAAACATGATTTTTCTCTTCTTTTCCAGTCTAGGCTCTTGAATATTTTTCATCCAATTTGTCGTTAATATTGATGGTATTTGCCAGTTACTGTTTATCTTTTGTCAGGTAATGGACAAGAAGAATCCCTTGCCAACCCCAAAGAACACAATCTTCCAGACAGACGAAACGTACCTTTACTTTTAAGGTACGCAGAACCAGTATCCACTCTTTACTCTGAGTGCAGTTTCGCACCCTGTGTTAAGAGGTGGTTCGACAACACATTCACAGTAATAAATCGGTGTACATATCGCGTTTGACTTTTTCAACGATACGAACACTGCTGATAAATTAGTTTTAGTATTTACTTTCGACCAGCGTTCAAGAAACACGGAACCCCTCTTGCACAAAGTATTTCTTGCAGTCAGATCTTCCGGTATCAAACACCCTACTCTTTCTTCTGACTACTGTGTCAGCCACTTCATATGCCATTAGTATCCAGACATCCAATAACACATCGTGAACATTTTCCATGTTTTCATTTGTCATTTCATTTTCGAGGTCACTTTCAATTGGGATATGGCTACGTTCGATTTCAATCACTTATTTCAGATCAGCGAATCGTAAGTAATTACATTTTTACAAAAAATCGCGATGTGAACTGAATCTATAACTAACAAAACTGTATCATTATAGATACCACTGATGATGCCTTAGAACAGGAGAAGGCGAAACGCGTATGGATTAAATAAAATAACTAGCAGCAGGAAAAGGTAGTTTGATTTGCAAAACAAGTATTTATATGCTTGCTCCGGAGGATGGCCACACAAACAAACTTGTTATTTCTTAGGCACTTAAAATACAAGAATCGGCTTTTATACAGGCAGGCCAAAATAAAACTGGCTTACCCTAAGGTAAGCAACCAAATTTACATAAGTCTAATCCGCCCCAGGTGAGAATAGTACGTTTGATTGCCTATTACAAGTTCCATGAAGTATACTGATGGGAAAAATATCACAACGCCAAGGAGTTGTGGGACATAAACTAAAGTTTTTAGGCACCTCAAAAATCATAAAAATTTCGCGCCAGTCGCATCAGAGGTGGCGCTAATAGCACAACTATGAGGATATAAATCGGGTTTGCTTTTAAATACACGCTGTAACTTTAGTGAGCTTTAGTTGCCTTTGAGATGAGACGTCGTGCATTTATGTTACTCTAAAACGTCTTTAAAGTGATAAAGACGCCATTATCAACACGTCACTGAATTTGAATGAGGTCGTACAATAAGGCTACGAGAAGCTGGATGTTCCTTCTGCGATGTTGCAGAAAGACTTGACAGAACTGTAGCTGCTATACATGATTGTTGGCGGCGGTGGTCGAGAATGTACAGTCGCAAAAAGATCGGACTCCGGACGGCCACGTGACACGACCGAGAGGGAAGGCCATTGTGTTCTGTGTATCGCTCTGACAGATTGTACTGCATCTAAAGCAGCAATGTGAGCAACAGTTGGCACCACAGTGACATAACGAACTGTTTCAGGTCGGCTACTTCAAGGACAGCTCCAAGACAGATACCTTGCAGCGTGCAGTCCATTGACCCCGAACCATCGCCATTTTCGACATATGTGGTGTCAAGCGAGAGCTGACTGGAGGGCAGGATGGAGGTCTGTTGTGTTTTCTGATGGAAGCTGGTTCTGTCTCGGTGCCAGTGATGGTCGTGTGTTGGTAAGGAGGAGGCCAGTTTGGGGCTTGCAACTAACCTGTCTGCGTGTTAGACACACTCGACGTACACCTTGAGATATGGTCCGGGGTGCGATTTCGTATGACAACATGAGCACTCTCGTGGTTATCCCACACGCCCTGACTGCAAATTTGGACGTCAGTCTGGTGATTAGACTTATTGTACTGCCAGCTTTGTGTTTTCAGCAGGGTAACGCTCGCCCATATACCGCTGTTGTAACGCAACATGCTCTACAGAATATCGACATGTTGCCTCGGCCTGCTCGATCACAGCATCTGTCTCCAATCGGATTATACAACAAAACGCTTGCACGTTTGCATTCTTGTATTCAACATTTTGCCGGCTACACCGGTTATTAATGTATAAGCAGTGCCTTATCTCGCGCTTATATTAACCTGTGATCCTGGATTGTTAATTACTTCCACATATGTCCTGGTAAATGTATTCCCGAAATTTCATTACTCTGAATTAATTACTTTCTCGTTTTGCGATTTTTTCCATGAGTATACTTTCCAGGCAAGTTTTTTATTCCTAAATTCTCTCAGCAAGAGATGAATTTTCTTTAAGAAGAAAGAAAAGAAGATAAGGAGATAAAGTCTCGTAGAGGACGTGGCATTAGAGACGGATCCCAGTTCAGACGGGAATAGGTTAAAAAATGAAGTCAGTCACATCTGTTCCAAAAGTATCGTACCGGCATTTGCTTTGATTCTGGAAAAAACCAGGGTGACGTAAATCTGGACTATCAGACTCGTATTTCAAATACCGACCTCAGGGATTGATTTTTGTTCAGCTATGTAAATGGAGTCCGCCCTGATAGCTGAGTGGTCTGCGTGGCGGTCTGTCACACCAGGGGCCCGGTTTCGATTCCCGGCTGGGGCGGAGATTTTCTCCGCTCAGGGTCTGGGTGTTGTAGTGTCCTCATTATCATTTCATCATCTTCAGTGGAAGGCAACGGAAAACCACCACTGGAATCACTTCCCTAGACGCTCGTGTGGTGGACCTCTCCGACGAGGCTTCCCCCATGACAAGTAAGGTAGAACACACAGTTATGTAAATGAAGGGGAGGGATTAGCGATTGTGCGAGCTGATTTCACTTCTTACTCTTAACCTTTTGTAGTCTGACACGGTTCTGGTTACATTCATCTGCTTTATGGGCTAACTTCGGAAGTGAGGAGTGCTATGAATATGAGATTGGAGACGTGTGGCGAGGCCCGGCGGAAGCGCCACAGAGAGCGGTGGCTGAGCCGCAATTCACACAATTTTGACATTTCACGATACCTGTAGTTCGAGGCTAGCTGGTGGCTGACTGAACACTGATTGGAGTGTTAGTAGTGACGTCATGAGAAATTAACAGTCGGTGGGAAGCTTTTTAGGAAAGAGAGGAAGAAATTTGATTCATTGGTTTGCTGACGTTTCGCCGTTTATGGGCGAGAAATATTGTCAAAGAAACAGTTACGCCACTGGTAGTCTGTAGTGTTCTTCGGTATTGATTCCAGACAAACAGTCCCTGTAAACGTCATAGACAGGTAACTGTACCTGTTTCAATGAATTAGAACCAAAACTTCATTCAGTTCAATCTCTTTCAGTAACTCTGCCAACTCAGAGCTTTAGTTTCCAGTTCTCATAGTTAGCTACATCTTTGTAGGAGATGAGGTACTGGCGGAAGTAAAGTTGTGAGGACGGGTCGTAGGTCGTCCTTCGGTAGCTGAGTCGGCAGAGAACTCGACTGCGAACGGCACAGGTCCCAAGTTCGAGTCTCCGTCCGGCACACAGTTTTGATCTACGAGGAAGTTTCAACTTGTAAGACAATTGGTGGCCGTGTTTTGTTGACGGGAAGACAGGAACAAGCTGCTAGGAGGCGACTAGAGAAATATGAAATGCATATAGTTGATCAAGGAGAGTGAAGAGACAACGAAGTTGAGTTCTTGGTCAGAAGTCGCGAACAGGTGATGGAGGCTCAAGTTGTGGTTGCGCTCTCAAGTTTGTGCCCCTTCTCTACTGATCATGTTCTCGGGATGACGTCAAGCCCGAGCCTTCTTTCTTTTTATTCAAGTGCGTAGGCTCCTGCGAGACTTCTGAATTATCGATAACTGGGACCATCCCTCTAAAATTCTCATTAACAGCCGAATCTACCGAGTGTATTCTTGCATTCTTGCTGCTTACGAGTAGTGTTATGGACGTGCTGAGGCAGTAGGAGGGGGCTGAGGAATGGGGGGGGGGGGGGGGGGTGATGGTCTTCATCGGTAGAAGATGTAGTAGAGCGGCTGGGAGTTCGGGGTCTCAGCCTCAGCTGGGAGGATAATGACACTTGGTCGTTCTGCAAAAGGGGGGCAGCTGTCACCAGACGTTCCTGTGCCGATATGCGCCAGGCTGGGCTGCAGTCACGTGTCGGTGGCTGCCAAAGCTGCCCCAGCTCAGAGAGTGTGTCTCCAGTGACTCTGACGGCAGCGACACATGGCCAGACGGGTCTCGGCTACATCCTATTATCTGCTGCATCTAGTGGAGTAGCACACTGGATTGAAGTGTAGGCAATTAACTAGCGCTTCCGCCAAGTTGCGAGTGCAAACTTGTACGTAGTAGCCGCAGATTTTACGTCTCCTCCGCGTTGGTGACAGCTAATGTTTAAGTTTGACCAGTGTGTCTGCAATTCGATAGAGGCAGCGCGTGTAGTGACGCTGCTGCGCAGGAACATGATTTGCCAAGATGAGTGACCGAGTGGTTCTAGGTGCTTCAGTCCGTAACCGCGCTACTGCTACGGTCGCAGATTCGAATGCCTCGGGCATGGATGTGTGTGATGTCCTCAGGTTAGTTAGGTTTAAGTAGTTCTAAATTCTAGGCGACTGATGACCTCAGATGTTAAGTCCCATAGTGCTCTGAGCCATTTGAACCATTTGAACCATTTTGCTAAGATGAAATGACATTCGACAAAGGGAAATTAATTCGAGAAAAGGTAGCCTTACAGCTAAGAGGTATGCCCATGCTCATCCACAGTGATTGACATAAACTTAGCGACTACCTCTAGTAGTCTCCAACCGTAAAACACGTGAAGATAGCCGCCGAATGTTACCCGAAATATCGTGGCAATATGTCGTTATCACCACCTCATGGAATGCCGTTCCTTTTGCCAGACTCCTGGCAGAGCATCGATGCCAAGTTTTCGCCGTCGTCCATAACAACGTGCATTGACAGCTCTATAGTTTCCATTGTTTTTGGTAATTCCCAGTTATTTCTGTCGTTGCAGAATGCTGAACGACATGCTGGGTAGTTGGAGGGTGCATCAAAACCATAATCACATTGCGTTGAGCGATGGTTTTGTGACATCTTGAATACCTTAGTATGGTGGTTTTGGTGTGGGCTACTGTGTAATATCTGTGGGGGTACCGCCTTATTCTCGCAAAACATATCATATCTTTGGACTAATTTCTAGGTATGTTCACATATATGCTGATATTACACAACACACACATCTGTTTATAGCAGCTGTTAAAAGTGAAATGTGTAACGTAAATATGATTCCGAAAAGAAACGTGTGACCATGTTTCCCAAAAACTTCATACTGAAAATCACCCAGGACCTCCCAAAAATATCATATTGAAAATTTCGTAATTCATCGTAATTTCTAACGTGTAATCCACGGCGTCAAGTTGTGAGAGCAAAAATAAAGTTATTGGCTACTGTTATTAACGTATTTTAATTTAATTTCATAACACACACTAATGCCTAAATTTCGCATGTATTTGTACATGTCGACATTATTTCTTACTCTTATTTGAGGTATTCAGTCCCAAAGAGTTGCTTACTATTTCGTGTAAGTACGTGTATATGTAAATAAAACGTTTGTCATGGCAATGTAGCATACATAGCTTCAACATCAGTTCAGTTATATAATAGTTAAGTAGGAGAGGCCATCCACAGGTTTATTATATTTTTCGTCGAGCGAGATCGGGCAGTAGTGAACACATTGGACCCGTATTCTGGACGAGTGTGATTCTAAGCGCTGTCTGGCCGTTTTATTTACGTCTCTCGGGTTTTCCCTTAAAGCGACCATATCAAGTGCTGGGATGATTCCCTTGAAGAGCAGACAGGCAGTTTTCTTTCACAGAAGTATCCTACCCGAGTTTTATACTCCGTATCTACTGATCTCGTAGTAAAAAAGGACAGATATTTTCCCTTCTTCTTTTCATGTTTTCTGTAATCTGCTGCGAAAACTTGTTTAAAATATGTACAGATGTCACTCGTAAAACAACACGAATTGCTGAAACTAAAAACGACGAAGAGCTAAGATCAGTGTTAACACTGGAGGTCTCATTTTCCCTTTATTGAAACCACAAGGGCCTGAGCGAAGGCCATCTCAAATGCAAACATTCGCACCATGAAACGATTTATACATCTTTTTACCCTTGTTGCAGCCCTCAATGATCAACTTGCGTTATCCTGTCTGCGCTGAATATCTGCACGGGAAACTTTGACATTCAGCAGAATTTCACACTGTAAAAATACATTGGAATTCCACCTGGTTCACTGTAGGCACGTGACAAGGTAGAAAAGTATATAAGCGTACCAGAGGCGAATGGCGATTTATCTTAAAGACGACAGGGGCCGCAAATGGGAAATTCCGATAGAATTGTCTTGACAAAGGGTAGAATGTTACGTCCGGCGCCTATGGATAAGTATCTGGGAAGCCCCGGAGCTGATCGGATTTTCGTATGCCAGTCTCGTCAGCATATGGTTGAAGGACAGTGACTCCACGAATAGGCATCGTGGCGTTGGACGTCCACATCTCCCGTGGAGATCAGAGGCTTGTAGGCTCTGTAAAGAAGGATACTAAGCGCTGTTGAAAATCCTACGACAGCGTACAATGTTAATATAGCCACAAGTATTCCGGAGCACACCGTTTAGAGCTCATGTTCAATATGCGGCTCCGCAGCAGATGACAATTTCTTCTTCCCAAACTGACGTCCTGACTCCGTCAGTTACGACAGTTGTTTTCAGGGGATCATTGCGACTGAACCATGGATCAGTGGAACCGTTTTGCCTTATCGGGTGAAACACGTTTCGCGTTACACCGGCCGCGCGGGATTAGCCGAGCGGTCTGGGGCGCTGCAGTCATGTACTGTGCGGCTGGTCCCGGCGGAGGTTCGAATCCTCCCTCGGGCCTCGGTGTGTGTGTTTGTCCTTAGGATAATTTAGGTTAAGTAGCATGTAAGCTTAGGGACTGATGACCTTAGCAGTTAAGTCCCATAAGATTTCACACACATTTGAACATTTTTTTCGTTACACCAACTGTTGTGTCCCGATACGTTGTCATCCAGCGAATGATTTCTCGAAACGTGCACTGCGACAAGGACGCAGCCAGTGCAGGTGGTGTAACGCTGTGGGGGACAATCACTTCGGATTCCATGAGACATCTGATAATAATCGAGATCTCCAAGACAGCTATGGACTACGTAAACATTGTTGCTGGCTACCTGCATCCCCTTGAGGCTTGATGTGTTCCCCGTCGGCGGTGATACCTTTCAGCAGGATAACTATACGTGTCACAAGGTCAGATTCGTGTTGCAGTGGTTTGAGGAACATTAGTGTTCTCACGTTTGGGTATCTGCCAGCAAAACCGGCCATTCTGAATCAGATGGAACGCATCTGGGACACTATGGAGATCAAAATCCGAACCCTCAAATAGCTGCGTGATTTGTGCGTAGAAATCTGCTGCCGCAAACTTCTAGAAAACTTCCAAGGACTTGTCGAATCCATGACACGCAGCGTCGCTGCTGGATTGCGTACAAAGGACCAGCAGGCTATCAGACAGTTGGTGATGCAGTTTTGGCTCATCAGTGTGAGAAATTTTTTTTGAGTTAAGTGCGACCATTTGTGCCGAGTCATGTCACTAGAAGTTCCTACTTCCTCTAGAGATGGAACCACCAGCCATTTTGAAAAAAAGGAACTGCATAACCTGGAAACAAAATACATACTCAGGAATTTCGGTTCGCTATTTGTTTTAATCGTCTTAAAGACTTCCCAAGTATGCGATCAGTTAACACACTGACGGAGAAAAAACGCAACACAAAGAAGCAGTTGTGCAAGGTAAACGAAATCTGGTAGGCGTGTTTGTACATCTGAAAGACAGCGTCTATTCAAATTTGACACCAGCAGCTTAAGAGTGCAACGAGTAACTCAAATAAGGCATTGAAATTCCTGGTTAAGTAATTTGTTTCCAGGTAATGCAGTTACATTTCTTTTTCAAAATGGCCGTTTGTCCCACTATGACGATGACGATCAAAATCAAGTTTGCTCCAAAAACGAGCTGTAACGGAAGCGAGATTGGGCGTTGTGAGACGATGTCAGTCAAGACTGCCTTTAAGGCGACGAAGATGCCATTATCAACATCTCACAGAGTTTGAACGGGTTCGTGTAACGGGGCTACGGAAAGCTGGATGTTCCTTCCGCGATATTGTAGATAGACTTGGCGGAAATGTAGCCACTGCACATGACTGATAGCTCCGGTGAGCACGGGAAGGTATGATCGCAAGAAGACATGGCTGCGGACGGCCACGTGGCGCGATTGAGAGGGAAGACGGTCGTGCTCGGTGTATGATGCATCGTATGGCTTCCGCAGCAGCAGTTCGAGCAGCAACTGACACCGAAGTGAGACAACGAACTGTTGCAATTCGGTTACTTCATGGAAATCACTCTGCCAGACGTCCAGTTGTGCATGTTCGCCGGCCGCGGTGGTCTAGCGGTTCTAGGCGCTCAGTCCGGAACCGCGCGACTGCTACGGTCGCAGGTTCGAATCCTGCCTCGGGCATGGATGTGTGTAATGTCCTTAGGTTAGTTAGGTTTAAGTAGTTCTAAGTTCTAGGGGACTGATGACCACAGATGTTTAGTCCCATAGTGCTCAGAGCCATTTTGTGCGTGTTCCACTGACCCCAAACCACCGCCGTTTGCGACTCCGGTTGAGTCAATCAGAAGCTCACTGGAGGGCAGATTGGAGATCTGTTGTCTTTCCTGATGAAAGCTGGTTCTGCCGCGGTGCCTGCAACCAACCTGTCTGGTGCCTGGACGCTCTGGACCCACATCTGGCGTTATTGCCTGGGTTACGATTTCGTATGATATCAGGAGCACTCTTGAGCTTATCCCACGCACTCTGACTGCAAATATGGACGTCATTGTGGTGATTCTACATGTTGTGCTGCCATTCATGGGGTGTTTTCCAATAGGATAAATGATGGAACACGTGAGGAAATACTGGCCCTACGACTTATCTTATAAGACAGATTTAGGAAAGGCAAACCTACGTTTCTAGCATTTGTAACCTTAGAGAAAGCTTTTGGCAATGTTGACTGGAATACTCTCTTTCAAATTCTGAAGGTTGCAGGGGTAAAATACAGGAAGCGAAAGGCTATTTATAATTTGTACAGAAACCAGGTGGCAGTTATAAGAGTCGAGGGGCATGAAAGCGAAGCAGTGGTTGGGAAGGGAGTGAGACAGGGTTGTAGCCTATCCCCAATGTCATTAATTCTGTACATTTAGAAAGCAGTAAAGTTGTAATTCTGTCAGAGACAGCAAAAGACCTGGAAGAGCAGCTGAACAGAGTGGACATTGTCTTGAAAGGAGTATATAAGATGAGCACCAACGAAAGCAAAACGAGGATAATGGAATGTAGTCGATTTAAATCGGTTGATGCTGAGGGAATTAGATTAGGAAATGAGACACTTAAAGTAGTAAAGGAGTTTTGCTATTTAGGGAGCAAAATAACTGATGATGGTCGAAGTAGATAGGATATTAAATGTAGATTGGCAATTGCAATGAAAGTGTTTCTGATGAAGAGAAATTTGTTAACATCTAGAATAGATTTAAGTGTCAGGAAGTCGTTTCTGAAAGTATTTGAATGGAGTGTAGCCATGTATGGAAGTGAAACGTGGACGATAAATCGGTTTGACAAGAAGAGAATAGAAGCTTTCGAAATGTACTGCTACAGAAAGATGCTGAAGATTAGATGGGTAGATCACATAACTAATGAGGAGGTATTGAATAGAATTGGGGAGAAGAGAAAGTTGTGGCACAACTTGACTAGAAGAAGGGATCGGTTGGCAGGACATGTTCTGAAGCATCAAAGGATCACCAATTTAGCATTGGAGGGCAGCGTGGAGGGTAAAAATAGTAGAAGGAGACCAAGAGATTAATACACTAAGCAGATTCAGAAGTACGTGTAGGCTACTGAGAGATGAAGAAGCCTGCACAGGATAGAGTAGCATGGAGAGCTGCATCAAACCAGTCTCTGGACTGAAGACCACAACAACAACAACCACTGTTGTAATCCAACATTCTCTACAGAGGATAGACATGTTGCACTGCTCTGCTGGATCACCAGATATGTCTCCAATCGAGCATGTATGTGACATCATCGGACGGCAACCATCATTAACCGTCCCTGTATTTACCGACTAAGTGCAGCAAGTATGGAACTCCAATTCACAAATTGACATCCGGCACCTGTACGGCAGAATGCAAGCACGTTTGTAGGCTTGCGTTTAACATTCTGGCAGGTATACTGCTTATTAAAGTAACGACGTTTAACATTTGCATTGATTTTTCTCGCTCTTACGTTAACCTGTGATATTTATGTGTTAATCATTTAAATATGTTACTCCGACAAATGTATTCCCGAAATTTCATTAGTCTTTGTTGATTATTTCTTGGTGATGCAATCTTTCTCCGTCAGTGTAAAACACGGGTATCAGTGGCCTAGCCAAGCTCTCAACGAATAACTTCCTATTTGTGACGTGACGGCTTCATCGCCGGGTGCAAGTCTTTATAGCTGACGCCCCTTAGGCGACTTATGTACCAGTGGTGACGAAACGACAACACAACGCCCATTCGCCGAGCGGAGAAAAATCTACTCCCACGGCCGGGAATCGAACGCTGGTCTCTTCGGGTGGCCATGCTGACCCCGCAGCTACCGAGGCGGACAACGAGTAACTGAAATGCATGGTTTTTAACTTGTCTCACAACACAAATATGAGTATGACATACTGTATATATCACCTTAATCCACTACAGAACATACTTCGCGTTCAATGATGTGAAAGAACGTCATGAAACTGAGACACATACTTCATCCCTGTTGACGTCCCATCACTTGTTTCAAGCGTAGAATTTCAACAAGTCTGAAGACGCCTGAGACATTCCATTCCGGTGCAACTGCATGGGGGCTTAATTATTAAATTTGAAAATCATTTTTATTTTTCGTAGCTGTATGTCCGATTACGCTGTGTCTCGTAAACGGTTGGCCCTGACTAGTATTATTACGCAATCTGACTGCATAGAACAACAACAAAGAATGAAATGGAAATTTTCGTTAACACAATTAATTAATTAAGTCCCCAGCAACTATAAAACCTACGAAACCAAAGCACAAGTATAACTGTTCTGTGTGTGGAAGTATGACTCAACGTACACATCTGGCACGGTACTTCTTCAATAAGACAAGAAATTTCAAATACCATTTATACTGACGTGATAAAAAAAATTACAAATACTATAATTGCGCAAGAAAACCAGAATTACACTCTAATACAAGAGCACAAGCCAGATGCTTTGTTGACTGAACCTGTAATGACGCATTATTCAGGACATTGAAATAATGAGAAAAAAAAGAAAAGTAGTTTGTTACCTTCATTTATATTGATGAAAAGCACTCTAATCATTACAATATCTCCACACCGACTCGCTACTACCACATCTCAACAAGAACTGACTACTGCCACATCTCGACAACCACTCTTCACTACGACATCTCAGCAAGCACTCACTACTACGAGTTCTCAACAAGCACTGCCCTACGCTACTTCTCAATAATCACTGCCAGTGGAGGCGGCGAAACAAAACTCTCTGGCGCTGTGGCTCAGTGTAGCCACCTTTCATATGCCCTTCCTCCACTGGCTAGAATTTGATGGTATTTTTGCCAGCATTGGTGGTGAAAATACCACCAAATTCGTCAAAAAAAATACAGACAAAAATAAAAGATAATATTAATACGTAGATATCACATAATTAGATAAAATTTTGGCTTTGTACTGACCTTTCAATAACCTAATATATAAAATACAGTAGGCAATACAAATTCTTTCATACATGTGGCTTACATAATAGTTTACACAATACACAAAAAATCAGTTTATACAAATGTTTGCATAAAATACTTTTAATTATTAAAAAAAAAACAAATAGTTGATAGTTCCAGCAGCAGCACCCAGCAATGGTCAACAGGTGCAAACACCAACAAGTGACATCATTTTAGTAAAAGCAGTTCCATCTGTGGCACCCAGTAATGTTGAACAGGTGCAGACAGCAAGAAGCAACATCATTTCAGTAGAAGCAGTCCATCAGTGGCACCCAGCAATGTTGAGCAGGTGCAGAAACCAACAAGTGACATTATTTCAGTACAAGCAGTCCATCAGTGGCACCCAGCAATGTTGAGCAGGTGCAGACACCAACAAGCGACATCATTTCAGTAGAAGCAGTCCATCAGTGGCACCCAGTAATGTTGAGCAGGTGCAGACACCAACAAGTGACATTATCTCAGTAGAAGCAGTTCATCAGTGGCACCTAGCAATGTTGAACAGGTGCAGACAGCAACAAGTCACATTTCTCAGCAGAAGCAGTTCCATTAGTGGCACCCAGCAATGTTGAACAGGTGCAGACACCAACAAGTGACATCATTTCAGTAGAAGCAGTCCATCAGTTGCACCTAGCAATGATGAGCAGGTGCAGACACCAACAAGTGACATTATCTCAGTAGAAGCAGTCCATCAGTGGCACCCAGCAATGTTGACAGGTGCAGACAGCAGTCCATAATATTGACTATCACTAATCACACTGTTCATCAGAGTTTATAAGCAGAAACTAAACATGTCCTAGTGGCACCAATCATGTAGAAAAAGTACAAGTAACAGTCCATAATATTCACTATCCTAATCACACAGTTCATCAGCAGAAATTAAACATTTCTAAGTGTCACACATCAATGTTGAATAAGTGCAGGTAACAGTTCATAATATTCACCATCACTAATCAGACAGTTCAGGCATGAACAATAGTTTGAATGCACATACAAATGCTTTTACAAAATTATTCTCAATGCTCTTACACTAAACATACAAATTCTAATAAACACACAAATGATATCAGATAATTGTCATATTAACTATTACAAATACTCAAATATCAGTAGACCTATAATACTTATGGGTGTCAGTGCAAGCCACTACAAACAAATAAAATAATATTTAGGAGATAGGTGGGTAGGATTAGGAAAGGAAAACATACTAAACACACTCACTCATCTTTCATTCACATTAAGTACTACTGTGTAATTGAATAGTGTTAACTGTGTAAATGCAAATCTGTCAAAATTTGATGTTCATCATGTGTAACAAGTAGTAGTGGCAGCAATGTATAGCAGTCAATAATAGTTAAATCAACGTCATAGTCATCAAGTCAAGACCAACGTTTGCCAAGCCAGATCAAAATGTACGGTTGCTGAACAACTGTCAGTGAGCCAAGATATGCAATTACTTCCTCTCTCCAAAAAAAATTATATACTGCTTAGTGATTTAACAAAGTGTGTGTTTAGACAATCTTCCTTCTACTTGAGTGTTCTACTCTGCTATCTTCATCCTCCTTGTTCCATATAGACCAACAAAAAAAAATATGCACCTCACTTACTTTACCTCTTATCCACCAAAACTCCAATAATCATCAGCATCACATAATCTCAATACTTCAATAATACCTCTTACGTCGATACATATAAATCTTCATCAATATCATTTACCTTACCTCTTGTCCACAAAAACTCCAATAATCATCAACTTCATATAATCTCAATACCTCAATAATACCTCTTCAATACGTCGACACATATAAACCTTATTACCAATATCATTTCACTTCCATAACAACTCTTTCCTCTAGTCAGTCTCCTCGAACAAGTACAGATAAAATCCTAATGCAAACCTCATCATTCCATACAATCCGAAGACACACTGTCAACACACAACCTCTGTGTAATCCATCTGACCCTAATCTTCTACTCATTATAAATTATAAGATGGATTTTGGTTACCTTGTCCATCATTAAATAAAAGAAATGCATACATGACCTCTAACAGACTTAGCTCGAATAACTCTCAGTAATTAAGTACGATTACGGAGTGTGAATGATCATAATATTTCACAGTGTGTACACCACTTCAAGAATTATCGCAAACAGAAGCAAACATGTGGAGTATTTCTTGTGTCAAGTGTCACTTCCTATTTCAATTGCTCACGAAAAATGCAGTGTAATAACTGTCAATGGTCTAAACCTAGTTTTGGTATGTCATGTCGTTAGCTTCCTTCCTATTAGCGTAAATTTATACAGCTTCCATAAAACCTCCAGCTCATGTGACTTATATGAAGTTTCTTGTACTAATGTCGTTTATGTCGAATTATAGCAGTTCATTTTCCTATCTTAAAAATGTAAGGCACTGAGCGTAAGCAAAACATGCAATAGCGAGTAAATATACCAGTAGAGAACAGAATGTCAACAAGTGGATGCAGCACAATTCTTACAACGAGGCTCTGTCAAGCGAACAATCTATAATTAATACAATAGTGTGACCTAAACTCTATGTTTGTACACAGTATATCAGCATTTCTATATACCAAATTAAAGAGTAGTTATGACAACAAACAGAAATGTATAAATATGCAATCCATACGCATAGCAGCAAACATATATCTTACGTAATAAACAGGTCATTAGCATCATATCAGCATAAGCAAATAAATGTTCATATATCATCTTAATAAGTAAACATGAAGGCGCAAACAGATAAATCATAAAGTATAACTTACATACATATCAGCACAACTAATCAGGTGACAATTATAATTTAAATCAATAAGCACAGCAGACACATAATTAAAAAATATGACATCAGTGAAAAAGCATTGCAGCCAAGCGATGCATAATATATACAAATAACAACCCTGTTTATTAATAAAACATTGACAAAAATCAGCAAATGTACGCAAGCACGTCGCTTCACAAGTAAATTCATAGAACATGAAATTAGCACAAAGTATGAATCACGTAATCGCGAGCAGCAAATTACGTCTAAAGTACGTACCTAAGTGGAAACATGTTACCTGAAAAAAATAAACTCAATTAATAGTTACCTTTTTAGTTTATTAGTTTCTTCTTGGAAATTACATTCTTTCTAAAATTTTCTCTATAGCAAGTCCTCTTAACGTCGGAGACACACAGAATTTACCTGAAGTTCTTAAATATTTTATACAACCGTATCCTGAAAAATACTGAACGTTAATAACATAATTCATCAAGTCACTATAGCTTTATACTGAATTTAATCGGAGAAATTAGACTGTGTATTTGTTTACGGCTGTCAGTGCATTCGCACTGAGCGCTCGATCAGCTGTAGGCGCGTGACGTAGGAAGCAATTGTTTACGGTCAACGTCTGCCTTGTGCGGCGCGCAGACTTGACTGTTGCTTTGAGTATATGCCGCCGCCAAAACACAGCGCGGTATCCTTGTATTCTCAGCAAGTTTACGTAAACTGTTGGTTTCTCGAAAGTATGTCATTCCACAAAAATTTTAACGTTTGATATATGATGTATTCCCTTAGAGCGTCGTGATTTAAGAGTTTCTACTTCAACAGTGTTATCATGAATAATTTTGCGAATTCTATATGGACCGTCATAAAGCAGAAAAAATTTGCGACACAAGCCTTTTCCTTTGTGAGACAAACGATGAGACTTAATTAATACCTTCTGACCAACTGACAAGATTTTTAAACGACCAGAATGTTTAGCTGATTTTTCTCTTCTAGCAGCCGCAGATGCAATTTTTTGTAGAGCCAGGTTGACAATTTCAGAATGCCGCAGTTTCCGTGAAGGTGGAAAAGGAACGATTTCAGATATGCGATTTGTCGGTGCTTTGTTTTTTAATATCAGTATAGGCGGTAAAGAAGTTGAGTCATTAGGAAGTTCATTCAGAATGTTTTGAAAAATATGAAGATACTGATCCCACGTTCTGTGATTCTGATGACAATAAAGACGACACAATTTATTGATTTCCTTCATCCATCTCTCTGAAGCGTTAGATTGAGGGTGAAAAAGTGAAATGAAAATTGGTTTAATTTTACGACGCCATAGAGTACGAAGCCAAATTTTAGAACGAAACTGTGATCCATTATCTGATATAACCTTATCAACATGACCCACTTCCTTAAGAAAATGTTTGATGAAAGCGTTAGATACTGAACGAGCTGTTGCTTTGCGTAAAGGTGTAAAACACACATATTTTGATGTCAACTCCACTGCTACGAAAATGTACGCAAAACCATTAGTAGAACGAACCACTGGACCGAACAAATCGACTGCAGCCATGTCCTTTAATTTCGCTGGAATGATAGGAAACAACGGTGCTCTGTGAGAAATTGTTGGCGGCTTAGCCTTTTGACATAATCTGCATTTGGCCAGAACGGATCGAATACGTTTTTCCATATTACTGAAGTAGCAATTTTCCCGTAATTTATGAAAGCATTTTCTGGGACCAAAGTGCGCATAACTGAAATGTGTGTACTAAATCAATTTGTTGACCCACTCATCAGGAATACAAACTAACCAAAAAGAGTTGTCAACCGATTTTCGTTTGAAAAGAACTTTCCAGACAGTTCGCAAAAACGAGGTGTTGCCAAATCGTCCAATCTAACAAAGCGTCTAAGAAAATTACAGACACCAAGGAAACTACAAACATCACGTTTTGTGGTAGGAACAGCATAATTACGAATAGCATCTAATTTTTCTGGATCAGGAAGAATACCTTCTGTAGAAATAATGTGACCAAGAAATTTCACCTGTGAACGTCCAAATTCAGATTTTTCCAAGTTCACTGTAATGCCAACTCTTGCAAAAATACGTAATAATGAATCCAAAATTTTGTTGTACTCACTCCAAGAACGCTTAGCAATAAGAATATCGTCAACATATGAAGTAATATTGTCACAAAGATAAACAGGTAAGATTTAGTTTGAACTATGAATGAATGCTGCTGAAGGTACAGTATAAAGTCCAAACGGTAATTTCCGAAATCACTTTGGGTAAATAGTCATATCCGGTTATTGTTTACTTACTCTCTAGATAGATTGATAGTCGAAGAGTTGTTTTGACAGATGCAAAGAATAGTAAAAGAGTAGGCAGCGGTACAGAAAACTAAAAGGGAAATAGCACCACTACAGCTCGGGGCCCTATGCACGCTACGGCACATATTCACTTAGAGTAGTGAATCCCCTGAGGACTTTAATAGCCGCACATAATTTCCAGTTTGTGACTTAGTGGCCAATTTGGTGGATGTGCGTACATAAATTGATCTAACCATGCACATGGATGTATGTCATTCTTAGAATTGCGGAAGATCTTAAATTTCCGAACAGTCAAAAAGTGTTTATAGTCAAAGTTTTCGCCTCATGGCGACAAAGACCTACCGCGTCTGTCCCAGTCAAAATGACGATTATTGTTAAATTCACGCGCCTGGCGCTCTCTTGTTGCATCCCGTACACGAAACAAATTACTTTCTTCAAAGCCCTCTGGTATCTGTGATTCTAAATTTCTTCTGCTATCTTTTCCTACGATTTCGTCTTCAATTTGCTTGACTTGCTTTCGTAATGCCTCAACTTCCCTTTTAACGCGTTCATTAAATTTTCCCTGATTTTCAACATGCTTATTTATGTTCTGGTACTCTTCGGTTTCTGCAAATGGCAATGGTGCTGAATCATCTGAATCTCTGTCCCCATTTAAACTAAGACTTGTCAATTTATCTGAAATCTCCTCAACTCTTTCCGATAAATCACCTATTTGTTCTTTCTGTTTATTTACGTCTTCCGTAAGTGTCGTGACTCGGGTTTCAGTATTAACACATTTGGTAGTTAGCTGTTCATATTGTTGTGTTAGGTTATTTAACCTGTCATTTGGTACGGATTCCTCGATTCTCTCAAATATTTCCTCCTTATCTTTTGCACGTTTTAAATTTAACTCTGAAAATTTTTGTACTATCACGCGATCTCTTTCTTCCTGTTCTCTATCCTGTTCCCTTTGTCTAATCTCTACTGCAATTAATCTATTATTGTGAGCATTCAAAATCGGTTGGACTTCTTCTCTGATTTCTTTCTTTAATTCATCTTTCATGTTTTTGGAACATGTCCCTATTCGTGAATCTAACCGTGTTTCCATTGTTTCCATCTCTGTTTTAATTGTTCCTATTTGTGATCCCAGTGAGTCTAACCTTGTTTCCATTGTTCCCCTATCTGTTTTTAATTTAGATCGTAACTGTGATCCCAGTGAGCTTAACCGTGTTTCCATTTGTGAGTATAACCGAGGTCCCAAATTTAATATTGCACTCATCAGCTGCTCCATATTAACTTGTTCGAAATTCTTTTCGCCCCTAACATTTCCCGCAAAACCAGTTTCCTTCGTCATAGCTGTAAAGCTATCTGTGTTCGATACTATTCCAGAATCTTCTATCGTTAATCTCGTATTCTGTGAATTTTCTGATTGAGAAAAATTTTGAAATGGTTCCGGACTATCTTCCCGACTTATTAAATTGTTTTCCACTTCATTATTCATGATACTGTTTTCCTCTGTTGGCGAGTTCGCCATGTTAACAATTGAAATAATTGCTCTAAATTGTCAAACGCGTATACAAGACAATAAAATTAAATTCTGAAATACCATTAGAAGAATGACAATTACCAAATCTACACATGCAATATAGACTACAATTACTAAACTACAAATTACTACAACAATACTACTGTCTACTATTTTTACAATCAGAAGAATTCCAAGGGACGATCCGAAGCAGCGGTCGCCACGTGCATGGGGGCTTAATTATTAAATTTGAAAATCATTTTTATTTTTCGTAGCTGTATGTCCGATTACGCTGTGTCTCGTAAACGGTTGGCCCTGACTAGTATTATTACGCAATCTGACTGCATAGAACAACAACAAAGAATGAAATGAAAATTTTCGTTAACACAATTAATTAATTAATTCCCCAGCAACTATAAAACCTACGAAACCAAAGCACAAGTATAACTGTTCTGTGTGTGGAAGTATGACTCAACGTACACATCTGGCATGGTACTTCTTCAATAAGACAAGAAATTTCAAATACCATTTATACTGACGTGATAAAAAAAATTACAAATACTATAATTGCGCAAGAAAACCAGAATTACACTCTAATACAAGAACACAAGCCAGATGCTTTGTTGACTGAACCTGTAATGACGCATTATTCAGGACATTGAAATAATGAGAAAAAAAAGAAAAGTAGTTTGTTACCTTCATTTATATTGATGAAAAGCACTCTAATCATTACCATATCTCCACACTGACTCGCTACTACCACATCTCAACAAGAACTGACTACTGCCACATCTCGACAACCACTCTTCACTACAACATCTCAGCAAGCACTCACTACTACGAGTTCTCAACAAGCACTGCCCTCCGCTACTTCTCAATAATCACTGCCAGTGGAGGCGGCGAAACAAAACTCTCTGGCGCTGTGGCTCAGTGTAGCCACCTTTCACAACATCCATCTTGCAAGCAATCTCTCTCACTTTGCCCGCCCCCTCTCCATCCTCTCTCTCTCTCTCTCTCTTTCTCTCTCTCTCTCTCTCTCTCTCTCTCTCTCTCTCTCTCTCTTCCCTCTCTCTTGCTTACTCACTCAGACTCCCTCTCGCTGCGCCTCCACAGATTGGACGCCGTTCCTGACATTTAATCAGCGAGTGTCGCTCCACGAGGCAAATCAGCAGCAGCAGAGAGAAGAGCTCCAGAAGGCAAGAAATAAATGGGATCGCTAGACTTCGTTTAGAAAGTTTCGTAATTTCACGAACGCTGCAGATACTTCAATTTTCTATCACTGAAATAAAAGAAGAAAACACTGCTACAGTAATCAGTACTAACACCTTATGGTACGACGTTATCCTATCGCATGACATAAGCGTTTGGCCCCTCCCGTCTGGGATAAGAGTTCGCGAAATATAAAATTGCAAGTGTGTGTTGAGATATATTCAGTGTTATTGAATTAATTGATGTAATTGGACTTCACAAGAAGCAAGACCTGAATTCTTCATACGGTACTCCCAACATGAGTTGAGTATTGTAACACTATTTCCAGGCTCAAACAGTTTGACGGTATCATGGCTGTTCGATTCTGACCCACAGAAATCGTTTTTATAACGCTTACATCGATGTCTTCTCTTTAACCGCTGTCCTATTAAAAAGATATGTACACTGTTTGATCTGGTAGTTCTGTCGATGGTATATTCTTTAACCACAGCCTTTGTGAATATTATAGCTTGATAAAATTCTAACAAAATGCCAAACTTGAAGATCACAATGTCCTAATAAATGAATGCAACAGAAGATATCCGTCCAAGTTAATGAATGAAACGTTACTAAGCTCTACATTGGTGGACTCCTGTGGAACTATAAACATGATATACATTTAACGTATAGAAACTTCTATTTATAGAAAATGCCCACGTTAATTTACATTTTCTGTGACATACTGTGTCCATACAATTAACTTCGGAAAGACAGTGCGCTTAGATGAGGTTTAGCACACTGCAGAATTGCACAGTTGAAATTTCCACATTTTAGAACATTGGTTGGAAGTCCAGTTATCACTCTAATTTAATTTGAAATGCGTACTTAATCATGAAAACCTCTTTCAAGGTAGGAGAGGAAAGAAGATTAGGTTTAACGTCCCATCGACATCGAGGTCATTAGAGACGGAAAACCGCTTTCAAGTTAATTTCATTGCTATGCACATTTAATTCATTAATGTAGGTGTTGTTTTATTTTTTATATATTGATTAGATAAGATTCCATAAGATGGAATACTTCAATTTCTTCGTGTACCTTGGCTCTGCAGTACATATGTGTGATCATCAGTATGATTTGTATGTGCCTTGTTGATTTATTTATTGTTCAGCTTAAACTTTTCGACAGTTGCGATTCCGAACGTCTTAACAGCTGTTAAAAAGGTTTTAGGTTGTTTTTGAGTTCAGACTTTTAACTAGTGTATTACATATATTCTTCTAATTTCAGTTTCTTTTCAAGTTTCCTAAGCAGTGGGTCATCAGCAACAGGTCATGAAGCTGCTACCTGTACCGTTACATGTTGACAGTGCTGTAAGTTAGTGGTGTCTCATCTTTGGCTGTCGTATCTGTACGAAACTTCCGAAGTACATGTGGCATACATGAAGTAGTATGGAAGGGAACACATAATTTACATTGAAAACACCCACAAGAAGAGCAGAAAATAAAAACTAAGTACGAGTATAACATTTTTTTTTTCACAGCGCAAAAGGATTCAGCTGTGCTTGAGGCGTCTTGCGTAATTCCTTGCTAATTGTGAGATTCAATTTCTTGTATTGTAACCACTAATGCATCAATATATAGACCGTTACAACTTTGCAGTAATGCATAGGGATTTGAAATGTCGTCATATTTCCGCTTATTGCTGTTAATTTTTGTTGGAAGTTGTTCGCTACTAGTCATTTTTAGTTTAGGATCATTTGAAAGCAGCAGTATAATTCGAACAAAAATTAGCTACTATTACTGAAACAAATACGATTTGTAAAAAATCTGCCGAGCCTGAAAAGCACCATATACGAAAAGAAATGAGTAGTTACACTATTAACGATGACGGACAATGTGTTTTTTCGTAGCTGTGCACCATTTCTGCAGTGTTAAACACACATTAGTATTACAGTGAAGTTCTTTGTGTGAGTTCTATCTCTCAGTCCTCACTACTCCAAAGTTTGGCATTTGAAAGATAAAGAAAATATTAGAAATTCTGAATCATATACGTTGGTTCGTTCATTGAAACTTAGGCAACCCAAACAATAGTTACTGTCCGAAGACCTTGCAAATATAAATGATCATGTGTATCACTCCTATTTCGCTCAAAATCAACAATATTTGCGGACGTAAACAGTTCACTGTTGTACGAAATATAACAATGGACTTCTCTTACAGCTATCACGCAAAATATTGTACCTTTAATTATAATAAGTAAATCTGTACCATTGGCTATTCACACATTAGCATCACTGCAACTTTCCTAAGAGATATAGTTCACGATGAATATTTCGCGTGGTTTTCTCTACATGCCTGTAATTCTTCATACGCATTTATAACACACATTATTATTTTGATATAGTTCCATTCACAGGACGTTTTAGGCTCATCTCGAAAAAATTCCTCCAACAGCCATTTACTGGAAACTTTCTTGTTGCACATGGAGTTCTAATGCGGTTCAAAACAGAGGTATATAGGTCCATCCAAGGAGTGAAGAACAAAGAGTAATATATTCTTTCGGAGTCACTAAGCTCCATTTTGGTAGAAGGCGTTAAAAAATAAAAACTCCGTCCACAGGTGGTACCGACCCCAGCCGCCGTGTCATCCTCAGTCCTCAGGAGTCACCGGATGCGGATATGGAGGAGCATGTGGTCAGCGGACCGCTCTCCTGACCGTACGAGTATGTCAGTTTCCGAGACCGCAGCCGCTACTGCTCAATCAAGTAGCTCCTCAGTTTGCTTCACAAGGGCTGAGTGCACCCCGCTTGCCAACAGCGCTCGGTAGACCCGATGGCCACCCATCCAAGTGCTTGGCCAGCCCGACAGCGCCTAACTTTGGTGGTCTGACGGGAACTGGTGTTACCACTGCGGTAAGGCCGTTGGCGGCAGAAAGCGTTAGTGTTTCATTAAGTGTCCAGCGGGGCAGCCCATACTTGTGTGGGCTATTATCGGGATTATGATGTACAGCTGAGCATTGTTTTATTACGTAGTCAGCTTAAAATGCAGACATTAAGTATTAGCTTGCTTCTAATATTCGTTTTAGTAAAAGTGTGTTAAAATGTATAAATCCACGCTAAGACGAAAAGCGACGCACCACGAAGGAATTATCCGACTGGGACGGAAATCAGTAGATGTGATCTAGATTTACAGCCAAGCAAAAGATAGCAGTTTCAGGAAAATTGGATGATTTATTCAAGAGAAAGAGCTTCACAAATTGAGAAAGTCAAAAACGCGTCTCGCTCTTATGCAAAAAGTTATTTGGCTTGGCAGTGATTGGTAGAGTTGCTGGATGTACTCCTGAGGGATTGTTGTTGTTGTGGTCTTCAGTCCTGAGACTGGTTTGATGCAGCTCTCCATGCTACTCTATCCTGTGCAAGCTTCTTCATCTCCCAGTACCTACTGCAACCTACATCCTTCTGAATCTGCTTAGTGTATTCATCTCTTGGTCTCCCTCTACGATTTTTACCCTCCACGCTGCCCTCCAATACCAAATTGGTAATCCCTTGATGCCTCAACACATGTCCTACCAACCGATCCCTTCTCCTAGTCAAGTTGTGCCACAAACTTCTCTTCTCCCCAATTCTATTCAATACTTCCTAATTAGTTATATGATCTACCCATCTAATCTTCAGCATTCTTCTGTAGCACCACATTTCAAAAGCTTCTATCCTGAGGGATATCGTGCCAAATTCTGTCCGACTGGTGCGACATTAACAAAATCCTGAAGTGATTGGTGGTCTCTGCCCATAATACTCCAATCATTCTCAGTTGGGGGAGATCTGGCAACCTCGCTGGTCAAGACAGAGTTTGGCAAGCAAGAAGACAAGCAATAAAAATTCTCAACGTGCGCAAAAGGGCATTATCTTGCTGAAATGTAAGCACAGGATGTCTTGCTATGATGGGCAGCACAACGGTGTGTAGAAAATCGTCGACTTACCGCTGTGTATGAGGGGTTGCAGATGACAATCAGACGGGTCCGTCTATGAACGGAAATGGCACCTTAGACTATCAGTCTTGGTTGTCGGGCCATATGGCAGATGATAGTCAGGTTGGTATTCCAGCGCTGTCTGGGGCGTCTCCAGACACGTTTTCGCTGGTCAGCGGAGTTCAGTTTGAAATGGGGCTCATCACTAATGATGGTTCTTCTGCAGTCAATGAGGTTCTAAGCCCCGGTGGTCAGTGAAGATGTGTCTAGAGTAGCCCTGGACAGCCATAAGGCCCGACAACCTGGACTGATGGTCTTGGGTGCCTCTGGGGGACCCCTGCAGCACAGCGGTACATCGAAGTCGTTTATCGACTCGTTTTGTTGCCCTCCGTGTTAAGACATCCTGGGTTCACGTTCAACAAGATAATGCCCGATCACCATCGGTGAGAGTTCCTGCTTCTTTGCTTCGTACTTGCCAAGCCCTATCTTGGCCAACAACATCGCCGGATCTCTCTCTAATTGAGAACGTTTCAAGCATTATGGGGAGGATTCTCCAACCAGCTCGGAATTTTGACGATCTAACGTGCCGTTTTGACAGAACTTGGCACGATATCTCTCAGGTGGACATCCAACATCTCTATCAATCAATGGCACGATGAATAACTGCTTGCATACGGGCCAGAAGTGGAACAACCGATTATCGACTTTCTCAATTCGTGAAGCTGTTTCTCTTGAGTAATTTGTGGCGTGAAGAGTTAGGGAAAGCAGGAAAATGTGTGAACGGGGCCTAATCAGTTACCGTTGGTTGCACAGTAAACGCATACACTTTATTTAAGGAAATAACTTTTTAAAAACAATCATTTAAAAAAACTGACTGTAACACAAGCTACACTGACGGCTGAAGGCCTTATTAAGAATTCAAATTATTTATCAGCTGAAGGCCACAAGCAATACGAATAATTTGAACAAAATATTATTTTTCAACAATTGACACAATCAGACCAAATAAAGAAGGTAGTGCTCCAAGGATCGACCTGAGAAAAGTCCCTACAGCTGTGTAAGCGGTGAGACAGGCAGCCAAGAGTTATGCTCACGTAACAGGATGGCAGCTAAAACTAGGGACAGTTTAAAGGCCGATTAATCCTCTTACCAAATCCACCCGACATGTGATAACCAGTACAACGATGGAATAATTCAAGCGAGAGCGAAGTGAAAGACTGCACTGGGTCTTCATAATCCTGTGTTTAAAACATCTAAAGGCAGAAGGATCCACAACGACCAAAGTAGTCCAAAAGAAACAAATATACGAACCACAATCAAGGAGGCTGTCGAACTACACTCCTTACCGGACAGCAGCAGCAGGCGAGGATAGGTACACTGCCGTGAAGATACGCTAACCTCCAGGGTGGGTAACTGGGGCGTTAGCGGCCACTAGGCAGAAAAATACCGCTGGTTGAACTTCATCAATAAGCACAAGGAATTCAATGATTAATAATAAAAGGTGGAGGACGGCTAGTTAATTTCGCCAACTCCAAACACTCCGTTCGTTGCTCTTCTTCTCAGCGACCCTGCGAGCAGCAACGTGTGAACAAGCGGCGTGATCTCAATATAGTGGAGGTTTCACTACTGGGTTAATGTTCACTCAAACAACCTGGGTCCGGTGGAGAACGAGGTTGTCGCCCTCGCAACTGTATTCCCTGAATCCGGCAGTGCCGCCAGCGGTCCCTGTATGTCCTAGCGCTGCCGGACTTTTCTGCTGCTCCGTACTGCCCCGCACTGCACCGTCCCCACCAAACTCGCGACACACCCCACCCGGAAAACACTTCACGTCCTTCCAAAGATAGTACAGGTACTAGACGTCGATAAACGCTGCTGCTGTCACTCGCGGACAGACAACGCCAGCAAGCATAGTGGCGGCAGTAAACAAAAGAAGAAAACGAGACGCCAGTATCCCTATAACACGATGAAATGAAATGTCGTGTGACGAGGGCCTCCCGTCGGGTAGACCGTTCGCCTGGTGCAAATCTTTCGATTTGACGCCACTTCGGCGACTTGCGCGTCGATGGGGATGAAATGATGATGAACCTACGAACGGCACCAACGCGAGCCGCACATGGCTCATAATTCATCCAGTGATTTGGAATTTTAATAATTTGTTCATGTGTATATGTACGTCACATCTACCATTTTGGTCCTGTTCACATAATTATATCGTGGTGAGACATTTGAGTGTCAGGCACATTACAGCTCAAAGATTTTGCTGTCAGATGTGCCGTCTGTTGTACTTCCCCCCGCTGACGAGCGTTTTAGAGTTACGTTGTTGTGGCGCACTACGCAAGAGGTCGCCAGGAAAACGCGGAAAGTGCTGCAGGCGAGTCTCTGGCTGCTGATTGGAGGAGAGACAGAGCGATTTGAGAGAACGTGGCCGGCAACGAAGGAGGAGAAGAGTCCCGTGGAGCTCCACGGAGACAGCAGGAGTTGGACTGAGACGATCAACACAAAATGTGGCCGGCTGCAACGCGGACTCGATGGGCTGCGGCTTGCTGACGATGTTTTCTTTCCGGCGTATCGAGAACATAGCAGCTGACAAATAGGGGGGAAGGACGGAGGGGAGATTCCATCACAGCGGTACAGAGCAGAGCATAATAGTTACTTGTGCTCTGGGTGTACTATAATTGCAGGTGGTGGGCATTGTAGTCTCCAGTGATCTAGACAGTCAAAATACAGTGTAGTGTTATTTCGCGAGGATCATTGAAGCTGGGACTCGTATATTCCTCGAAGTGAATATACACTGTGAGACCGTGGGGAGGTTAGATCATATCATAATTATATCGGAGTACTGACTGGTCAGAAATAATGTGTAGCTCCTCATGGAGGTCTAGTGTGTGCTGTAATATCGCATGGCAGCGAAACTTGGTAGATGTGCTAATTCATTAAATGAGAATTGATTTACATTTTAAAAAAAATTGGTTAAAATTTTGGCTTTCAGGTGCAAATCTGGCGTTGTGAATGCAGGGAAGACGTATAGAAACGTTTCCATGTGCTATTGATTAGCACCGGGACGTGGGTAGAAAAAGTCAAACGTGAGACAAAGATCTAACATTGATTTTATTATTAACCATCGCGCATGAGAACAGTGGTTTCCACAGAGTTGCACTCTTCCAGCGCAGGAATCACATGTTGGCGAAGGTGGTCTCGATAACATACAGAAGTCACGGTTCACCTGACTCGCGCTCTAGGTGTATTCTCTTCAAAAAGAAAGGACCGAGAATAAATGTGCTTGTGAATCCACCCCACACAGTCAAATACAATAGCCCTTCGTGCACAATACGTGGTTTAGCAGTATCCCAAATTTGATAGTTATGAGTATTCACTGCACCATGCAGTGAAAAATATGCTTCATCACTCCATAGAATATTTTCCAACCACATGTCATCAGCTTCAGTCCGTGCCAGAAACCGAAGAGCAAATTCAGAACGTTGTTGCAGATCATGAGGATTCAGTTGCTGCCCGTTTGGATCTTGTACAAGTACCAGTGTAATATGGGCCAGTAAACTTCCTTATTGATCACCATGGGGTGGACAGTTCTCGTGGCACTGAACGAATACTAGCAATACCAGGGGCACCTGCTGCATGGTCAATTACAGCAACAGCAAACTCGTCGATAACTACCACCAGGACAGAACGCCTTCTTCTTCCATGTGCCACACCAAGCTCACCCGTGTTTTTGAATTTCACTATCATTTTCTCTAAGCCATTTACTGACATTGGGCATTTCCTCAGAACTTTCAGTCTGCGGTACTTCCTCGATTCAGCACTGCCATTTCAGCCTGTTGACATAAAGCAGATACACTAACAGCGCATGATCTCTCTTCTCGATAGCCATGGTGTCCACTCAAATTATGGCTTGTAAAATGATAGCTTGGATGTCATACCGTCGTACAAACAGTATACAGCGCCAGATTTTCACATAGTGGCCAAAATTAGAACTAATTTTTTTCCAGTGTATTAGCATATCTACGCAGTTTCGCTGTCATATGATAGTCACATTGGACCTCCGTGAGTAGCTACACTTTAATTGTAACCACCCGGTATATTTGCATAGCAAGGCCTAGTGCGATATGAGTGTATCACTATTGTTCTGAAATTTGAAAACATGGCAAGGTTGGTTGTGAGAGAACTGTGTCTTACTGGTACGATCTTCTGCTCTTATTGCTTGTTTATTCACTTTCTTTGTGAATTCTGTAGTAGATTGTACATCTGTTTCGATTGTGCTCTTCTATATATTGTCTGATATATGGTCGAGGTGTTTGTCTCAGTCGGCTGTAGATTTTTCCAGTGCGCTATTCTGCTTGTTACTATTTAATTTTAGTGCCTCCTTATAAAGTAAATCGACAGCAGAATCAGAATTGAGTTTATTTGTATAATGTATACATGAATCTTACAATAATTTTTTATTGTACGTTTTTATCTATCTTTTTCTGAAACCCTACTACTTTGTTATTGTAGGGTGAGTTATTCCAGTTTCTCATGTCAGTTGTTACGAGCGGTTAATTGTCTTCAGAGGTTGAGTGCAAAGGACTCCTATGCTCGTTTATGCATGCGCACTGGTACTGAAAACTGTTATTTAACAAGCTAAAGGTTAATTAAAAGTCAACACTGGTGCAACCTGCAACCAAACTCAGCTCCCACCCAAATTCTGCTACGCACAAGCTTCTTCACCCAAAAAAATACGTAAGTTCTATAACTCGAAAGAACCACGAGCGGGTAATCTTAAGTTCCATAATTTATAGTTTTGTTTCATATTTAAATAATAATGTGAACAGAAAAGGTATTTTAATGTACCAAAATTGACGATAAAATAGACACACTGAAGGGAAGCTAGTGACAATGTAATAAATTGCCACACATCAGAATCATGGTACATGATGGATGTAGAGCATATATTATTACCACTAACTTTCAAATCACGCAATGATCACCATTCAAAGATAAGGGAAATTAGAGTTCGTACTGAGACGTTCAGACAGTTGTTTTTCCCTCGCGCGATCCGCGAGTGGAACAGAGGGTGGGAAATATGACTTTGGCGCGAATAGTGCCCTCCACCACACACCGCTTCGTGGCTAGCGGAGTACATATGTAGATGTAGATGTGGATGACTTTCAGCGTTGTACCCTAAACCGATCACAGTTCTCTGTTATGGAGCTCAATTAATATCTTAAACCAGAGACTCCGACGAGTCTAAGACGATTCATTGTGCTGATATCCAGACTTTCGTTATGGGGTGAAGAATTGTAGAGCCTCTCAAAAAGCTAGGCGGATGCCACAATGAGCAAGTGGTTGGATTGGCGAAAGAGCTTGGTCAGTCTCAAAGAGGTCAGAAAGAGAAAATATTAACGTGATATTACGTGCAGGAGCGCCAATGGTAAGATCCTAGACTTAGCCACACTTCCCACACAGTACAGGGTACTAGGAAATAAATATGGCTGAACCAGAAGTGGAGAGCAGTAATGACGTGAAAGTACTTCACCAGGACAATGAACTGCTCCTGCATCGATCGGGCACAATGACGTCATAGTGAGGGATGCGGTGGTCAGCCAAACGTCCAGGCACCACTATGATAAAAGAAGCATTCAGAGAGCAAGAGCACTTATTCAGGACGCTGACTAAACGAAAGACGGCAGGCAGCATCCCTAAAAACCAAACTTGTAAAATGTTACAGCTTTGGCATGGTTTATGCAGAAGCTGACTAAACCAGGAAATTGGAAGTGATCACCACCCAATGGCGATGCCCTACCATCCCAATTCCTACGAGTTCTGAGGTTGGAGTCATGTAATTGGAGAAATAGGTATCTAACTCACTATATACCCCCTCGCCTGCCCTGGTAGCAGACATTCGTTCTCAAATGTTCGTCATAACCAGCAGTATCCACGTGCCTATAGCAGGTCATGCAATGGGGTTTACATGAGCTGATGATTACAAGATGGAAACCACTTGCGAATACAAGATGACACAGCCATCCGACATCCAGTTTCTGCAAACACCCAGCTGAGCTATGCATACAGTGAACTTGGTGTCTTTGCTCCACTGGGTCACCTGCTGGGTGACTAGCTGCTGGTGCCAGTCACCTACTAGGTGCGCCATGAGTTCGAATCTGAGACAACTTGCTGCTCAGCTACAATATCACTGACATCTAGCGTGTGCGTCCTATATCGCCACAAATTTATGTGATTATTTCGGTCATGCAGGGTTCCGCATTTTAAACACCACATTTCCCAGTGTGTTTTATATGTGGCCATGAACCAGATGAGTGATGAGGAGCTGCAAAGATCACCCTTGACGATAGTGTGGTTCATGTGTCAAGCTTCTACAGCTCCCTGCACGTAAGCAGCTGTGTCTTCCCACGGGTGTTGCCTTCCAGGCATGTGAAACGCTGCCGCTGACATCCGCACATCCTCGGCCACCTACGTCACCGAGGCCAACGGCCTTCTCTCTGAGTGCAGATCAGTCCTTGTAATCGACGTGAATAAGGAACTGCTACAACCAGGGCTGTTTTACTTACGGTTCGTTGTATGATTCCAATCAGCATCACCCTACGTCCAGGTTGGTAGATGGCAGTCCATCTTGATTAGCCATGAGCCGATTCACGTGCCACCATACAGGTAACGCCCAAATCCCACCATTTTGGCTTCAGAAGTGGTCGCTGCGACGTTGACAACCGTGTCCATCTAGGAGGAACTAGGTTTTTACACCTCTACATTTTGGTGTCAGAAGTTATTCAAATTCAGCAGCTGCCATTCGTCGAGAGGGTGCTCCAGCTGCGACGTCACTGCCAGCTCTGGTTCGCAGCTTCGACGATACGAGTCTGGTGAGTGGACTTGTTTTTTCTGGCCTCTTCCGTCCCTGTGCGTGAAAGTGGTAGGGGGAATAGATTGAAATGGGAATCTGCAACAAGTGCAGCTTCTGAAAGGACCTGCGGATTTGGCTCAGCTTGAGGGTAATGCAAGAGATGATGCTATGGACAGTGAGATGCAAGTAGTGTAACTTACCTTTTAACTCAGTCAGTGCCTGTCGTACATAGTACGTGACAGTGCTACAGGCATGACAGGCATTAGATTCGTGGTGGCGGATGATTTATCGAAAGAATTGGGGGCACTTCCTTTTGTTATATTTGAATGACTGTAGTGGCTATTCATATCCTCTTGTGTGTGCTTTGTTATATTTTATTTCATAAGGCGTACAGCTTGCATATGTGACGTGCGAGTAATTGTATTTGTACGAGCCGTATGAGGAAACTAAATGCAAATAGTGTTTTGAGAATTGTAAGAAAATTATATCAGTTTATAGAATTTGGAATGGCAATATACTCGTATCTTGTTGTGCCTGGGAGGTATGGCTTATTGTTGTGAAGCAAGGCAGTAAGCATAATCAGCCATTCAGGTGGAAAGATTAGTAAGAAGTGTTGTGTTAGCAGTATATTTAAAGATCCTCTTCGTCATTCTATTTAGTTCTCTTGTCATTTGTTTTTTGCGTAAGTGACGGAGGGTGAACCATGCCGTTTCCAGTACCACAGGGGGCTACTCTGGACGAAATGTTACAAACTTTAGCAGCTAAAATAGCACAACTGCAATCAGGCAGTGCAAATATGTTTAATAAAATAAATTCTTTGTGAGCTGGCTAGATAGATATGCCAGAGAAAATAACATAGCTTTGCAGAGTAGAATTATTCCGAGATAAGTACAGAAGAGGCCATAAGAACGTGATGAGCTGTGTGATCATCCGCCAGTAAGATATACTAGCTTTGTGAAAAGTATTCGGTGGAATCATTTGTTGTTAAATAAATTGCTAAGGAATTTGTTAGGAAGATTTAGTTTCATGATTTTATTTTATTAGTTGGTTATGTGATGATTCAAAATAGCATCTAAATCAATAGACAGCTAATGTGGTTTACGCTAAATTACAATAAGGAAAAGTGAATAATATTGTATTTTTTATGTCAACCGTGATTCGTTCGTCCAAGAATGTAAATAGGCCACATTCTGGGGTCCAGATTTCTGAAAGGAGCGAGGAATGATCCCCCATTACTTCACTGTGGTGATAAACTCTTAGTGTGTAGATCAGCAGAATGATGTCACACAGAGGGAAGCGGAACATACTGTCAAAGTCGCAGTTTGGATTTCTAAAGAGTTCTGATATTGAGAAAGCTATCTTCACTTATAGTGAAAGCTTATTATTCATTAGACAAAAAATTGCAGACAACTGGTATATTTTGTGATCTGTCAAAGGCATTTGACTGTGTAAATCACAATATATTTTTAAGTAAATTAGAATATTATGGTGTAACTGGAAATGCTGCAAACTGGTTCAAATGTTATATCTCTGGCAGGAAACAAAGGGTGTTATTAGGGAAGAGACATGTATTAAGGTATGAGGCGTCATTCAACTAGGAACTAATTATATGTGCGGTCCCACAAGGCTCCATCTTACGGCCCTTTCTTTCTCTTGTGTGTATCAACGTCCTTTCATCAGTAACATTACCAAATGCCAAGTTTGTTATGTTTTCCGATGATATAAACATTGCAATAAATAGAAAATCAAGTATAGTCTTAGAAAGATCGGCTAGTAAAATATTTGTGGTCATTAATCTCTAGTTCCTATCCAATTATTTGTCACAAAACTTTAAAATAAAAACACACTACATGCAGTTCAGAACATGTAAGGAGTGTCCCACGAATATATGCCTAACATATAATGACAAGCAGTCAGAAGAAGTGGGCAGTGTTAAATTCATATCACTTTTTCAAACCAACAGCTCAGTTCATGAAATCATTACTAAAAATAAGGATAATCTTCACAAGGGTTTAAAGTCGCTTACTCTTGTACAAAAATGTGTGCATTATTCAGGAACACACATTTTCAATAACTTGCCAGCAACCATAAAACGCAAATTCAGTTTAAGAGAAGCCTAAAGGATTTATTGGTGGCCAACTTCTTCTTTCTCAGTAGAACCAACTAATTTTGTATATATAAAGTACAGTCTAACTTCTGCACCATTTCAGTGCAGTAATGTGTTAATTGTAAATAAGTATTGTAGTAGTTCTGTTATATGTTTATTACCTTAAAAATAAAGTAAATACATATTTTTATATTTTAAATTCAGTGCATTAATGCGATCATAGTAAATGAGTGTTGTAAAATGATCCTTTCATAAAGTGTTCATAAAAAAATGTTACCTATTCCTTCTGCCTTATTTGATCTTAAGTCATCCAAAGGTCTCTTAAATTCTGATTCTAATTCTGGATCCCCTATCTCTTCTAAATCGACTTCTGTTTCTTCTTCTATCACATGAGACAAAATTTCCTCCTCATAGACGCCTTTACTTACTCTTTCCATCCATCCGCTCTCTCCTCTGTATCTAACAGTGTGATTTCCGTTGCACTCTTAATACCCTTGCTTTTAATTTTACTAAAGATTGTTTTGACTTTCATGTATGCCAAGTCAGTCCCTCTGACATTCAATCCTTTTTCGATTTCTTCACATTTTTCATGGAGCCATTTCGTCTAGGATTCCTTGCACTTCCTATTTATTTCATTCTTCAGCGACTTGTAATTCTGTATTCCTGAATTTTCCTGAACATTTCTGTACTTACTTCTTTCTTCAGTCAGTTGAAGTATTTCTTCTATAACCCATGGTTTCTTCGCAGTTACCTTCTTTGTATCTATGTTTTTCTCTCCAACTGCTGTGATTGCCCTTTTTAGAGATTTCCATTCCTCTTCAACTGTACTGCCTCCTGAGCTATTTCTTATTGCTGTATCTACACGCATCGAGAACTTCAAGCGTAACTAGTCATTCTTTAGTACCTCCGTATCCCATTTCTTTGGGTATTAATTCTTCATGACTAAGTCTTAAACTTCAGTCTACTCTTCATCACTACTATATTCTGATCTGAGTCTATATCTGCTCCTGCGTATGCCTTACAATTCAGTATCTGATTTCGGAATCTCTGTCTGACCACGATGCCATTCTAACTGAAATCTTCACGTATCACCCGGCCTTTTCCAAGTATACGTCCTCCTTTTGTGATTCTAGAACAGATTATTCGCTATTACTAGTTGAAATTTATTGTAAAACTCAATTAGTCTTTCTCCTCTCTCATTCCTTGTCCCAAGCCCATATTCTCCTCTAACCTTTTCTTCTGTTTCTTCCCCTACAACTACATTTCAGTCCCCCATGACAATTATATGTTCATCTCCCTTTACATATTGTAATACCTTTCAGTATCCTCACATACATTCTCTGTCTCTTCATCTTCAACTTGTGACGTCGGTGAGAATATCTGAACCATCGCTGTCGGTGTTGGTTTGCTCTAGATCCTGATAAGAACAACTCTATCACTGAACTGTTCACAGTAACACGCCCACTGCCCTACCATTCTGTTCATAAAGAATCCTACTCCTGTTGTCCCATTTTCTGCTGCTGTTGATGTTACCCTACACTCATTTGACCGGCAATCCTTGACTTCTTCCCATTTCACTTCACTGACCACTACTTTATCTAGAGTGAGCCTTTGCCTTTACAGATTCTATAGCTTCCCACATTCAAGTTTCTGACATTCCACGCCCCGACTCGTGGAACGTTATCTTTTAGATGATTATTCAATAGTTTTCTCATGCTAACCTCCCCCTTGGCAGTCCTCTCCTGGAGATCCGAATGGGGGACTGTTCTAGAATTTTTTGGCATTGAAGAGATCATGAGACTTTTTCAATTACAGGCCACGTGTCCTGTGGATATACGTTACGTGTCTTTAATACAGTAGTTTCCACTGCCTTCTGCATCCTCATGCCGTTGATCATTGCTGATTCTTACGCCTTTAGGGACAGTTTCCCAACCCAAGGACAAGAGAGTGGCCTGTACCTCTTTCCGCTCCTCCACTCTCTTTGACAAGGCCGTTCGTGGAATGAGGTCGACTTCTTATGTCGGATGTCTTCGGCCGCTAATGCTGATTATTAGTCAATATTTAAGCAGTTGCAGGTTTCGAACACACGACCGAGGACGTTTCATGATTACTAATCAAAGACGTTATCGTTAGACTACGGGTGCAGAACTACAGGAGACGAAGTGTCCATATAGCAGTTCCCTTCAAAATGGCTGATTGGGACCTTGTTGAGATAGTCCTTCGTTCGCTGACACCTGCAATTCCTGTCGAGTTTGAAATACCTGCATACTGTCGCTGACAGTGTGCGACACTCGTCTCCACTTCCTATCCGTGAATACCTTTTTAGCACCATTGTTCTTACGCAACGTTACGTAGCTCACACTGGCATACCATTCTTTTAGAGACATTGGACAGTCCACGTTGATACATCTGTAAGTCAGGCAACTTCATTCAAGAGCACTTCCAAACGCGGGAGCTGCTTTCGCGTATTCCATGTCGATCTCTCTTACTACACTGATTCCACAGCACACATAGCACTTCTTTGTCGTGAGTCAGGAGTGAACGGTTATATGACAGTTCGGTACCAGTTCTGTACCGTTGCGGCGTTCCTGCCACATTGCGCGGGTCACAATTTGATGTCCGTATAGAACCCTATTCGCCGTTGTAGCTGTATTTGCTGGTAGAGAAAAAGAGGATACGCACTCAACAAATGAAAATGGCCTCGGCATCTGGACCTGTAATGTTTGAAAAGTGTGACAGTAAGGGACTTAGTCCTTGGGCGACGGCAGATAGGAGGAATTCCCGTATCAAAATTTACGGAAAGATATTTAATATAGGACTTGGTAGAAAAACAATTGAACAATGTTGGAGTCTTTAACAATGACGCTTTATAACTGCAGTTATCTTTATTACAATTTCACTTTCAAAAAGTATTAAGTAAATAGTTTACTATAACTGTTATTGGCGATTGCTAAATATGCAAGCAGGAAACGGTTAAGTGTAGTCATCAAACAATCTCTTTGACGTGTACACAATATCACTCAGTCTACTTCGGTGATCGGTAGCGTGAACATGTCATTCTGGATCAAATGGGTCAGATAGGTTACTGTAGGTGAATGTGATACAAATGACAAACTTTCCTCGGGAAAAGTTGATTTGATATGAAAAAATTCGAAAGAAAAGACAGTGAAGTTACGTTTAATACACTGGATGAAAAAAAAGAATCGTCCAGAAGACATAGTCGGTCATCAACCAAACTTCGTACACACACACACATATACGCATACACACTCCATGGGAAAGTATGTAGAGTTTCAACACTCTGTAACATTTAGAACGATCACCAGTGTTCAAATGGCTCTAAGCACTATGGGACTTGAGGTCATCAGTGCCGTAGACTTAGAACTACTTAAGACTAAACAACCTAAGGACATCAAACACATCCATGCCCGAGGCAGGATTCGAACCTGTGACCGTAGCAGCAGCGCGCTTCCGGACTGAGCGCCTAGAACCGCTCGGCCACAGCTGCCGACAACCACCAGGCTTGGCAGTTTATAAACCAAGAGATGTGAAATGATTCAGATGTTGAATGACTACTGTAAAAGACACTACGATGCCACGTACCCGTGTGAGACAAAGTTATCAGCCTCTGACCAAATTTGAAACGGGCTTCATTGTGGGCCTCCATTTGACCAGCTGGTCGACTTGCGCAGTATCTATATATGTGGAGCGTTCGGATATGAAAATGGCACGATGGACTGCATGGGAAGGCGTGGACACAAATACTCGTAATCAAGGTCCCGGTCGACAACATCTGACCACAACACGACGTGATCGTCGAATTATGCACGAAGCATATCGTAACTTCTTCACATAAATAAGCATCGTCGAAGAACGAGCGCCGGCCGCGGTGGTCTTGCGGTTCTAAGCGCGCTGTCCGGAACCATGCGACTGCTACGGTCGCAGGTTCGAATCCTGCCTCGGGCATGGGTGTGTGTGATGTCCTTTAGTTAGTTAGGTTTAATTAGTTCTAAGTTCTAGGGGACTGATGACCACAGCAGTTGAGTCCCATAGTGCTCAGAGCCATTTGAACTATTTTTTGAAGAACGAGCAATGGACTCCCTGCAAGTTCTGTGTCTACGCTGCAACGCTGGTCAGCGACTAGCAGCGGCTGGACTAGGAAATTACTGCCCCATGCGTGGAGTATCGTTAACATCACATCAAAAACGGGTATTTTTGGAGTGATGCCATGGACGGATGACATGGGAGTCATGGACGGATTGTGAGCGGCGTCGTGTTGTGTTCAACGGTGAATTCGCGGTTCCCCATTAACGCAGATGACCATAGCCGGCGTGTGTGGTGCCGACCTGGGCAGAGTTGCCATTCTTTCAATGTTTTAGACAGGCACAGCGGTGTTACTCGTGGCGTCATGCTTTTAAGGAGCCGTTGGGTGTTACTTCAGATCTTTGCTGGTTATCACTGAGGGAAATCTGACGGCACCATGGTACGTAAAGAACATTCTACTTCCTCGTGTGTTACCTCTCATGCGAAAATATTGAGGTACAATTTTTCAACGCCACAATGCTTGGCATCACTCCGTACGTGTGTGTATGAACTGTCATCGTCGTGTAGAGGTTCTCCCATGGTCAGCGAGATTCCCAGATCTGTCCTCAATCGAATATACAGCGTGTGGACAAAAATATGGAAACAACAGAAACGCAACACATTAGTGTGCCTAATTTGGTATAGTAAAACCGTTGTAATTTGAAACAGCTTCCGTACATTTCGGAATGGATAAATACGGGACCTGTATGGTTTTCAAGGAAATCCTTCTTCCTGCAAAATACTGCCAAGTTCAGCTAATGGAGATGGATAGCGATCACTCACCCTTTTCTTCACAGTAGACCACAAATATTCAATAATATTGGTATCTGATAGTGTGGTGGCCAGGGAAGATGCAATAATCCATCTTCGTTCTCACATTACTATTTCTGAACGATGCGAGCTGTGTTAACAGGTGTACTGGCTTCTTGGAACACGGAATCATCACTTGGGAAGAAATATTGTCCACGTCGTAGTCCTCTTCAACGATCACTCAACACTCGCTTTCGTCCGCGTTGTGTCTTAGCGGATGATGTTTTCCCATTTTCCCTTTATGTAGTATAAATCTCCTCTACGGTGACTCTTCAAATATCGAACACTTCGGCTACCTTCGTTACCGAAACACCCCCCTACTAGCACCCAAAATGATGCCAAATTCAAATTCACCTAGCTCCGGCACATTTCATTCACAACTACTTTTCTTCTTTTGTTCACGACTGCCACTTGCAATGCATTGATGACATTGCACAAGTACTGTTCGTGGTCAGATACAACCATACTACCTGCAGGCTTGGCTATCATCTGCATTTAAGATAAGCTTGCATTTCTCATATTGTTTCCAACTTTTTGTCCAACTCCTGTATGCAGGATCAGCTCGGACTTCAACTCCGTCGCAGCGCCAGTATCGAGAATATCAGGGACCAGTCACAATAGTTGTGGGGCTTGCCTCAGGAGAGCATACAACAGCTTTATGAGACCTTTCCCAACCGAATCAGTGCACCCGACCAGTGCAGAAGGACTGTACCGTTATACTGGCAAGTCCTTTGTAAATTTGACTGAATTTTGTAATCACTTAAATAACATCACATACCCTCTCTACCCGTGATATTTTATTTCGCTTCCTTCTCCCTTTCTGGGTGCTTCAATTTTTTTGTCAGACACTATATTCGCCTTCCTCGAGACAGTACGATTGGATCTCGCTTCCATTTCATTGGTTTGTGGATTTCTTCTAGCTCTCGCATAACACTGATTTTGCCATATCGCCAGATATAAGTGTTATTTCAGTTGGACAAATAGATAAGAAATTGGAAATTTGTGGTAAGGTCTTATTGGTCCAAACCTCTGAGGTCAACCGTCCCTAAGCTTACACACTACTGAATCTAACTTACGCTAAGGACAACACACACCCATGCCCGAGGGAGGACTCGAATCTCCGACAGGGGCAGCCGCGCGGACCGTGACAAGGCGTCCCAGAGCGCTCGGCTACACCGCGCGGCCAAATAGATAAGATGCCATCCCTTTCTTTTCTGAACTCTTGAAACATTATTTTAGTGACAGAAGTAGCAATCCAGAAACCCACTGTGAACACTCACCGTTAAAAATAACTATGTTAGAAGCCGCAATGTATGGAGAAGAATACGAACGGCGACAAAGAGACAGCTTTAGAAGATATGAGCCTTTCGAACAATTAGCGAAATACTAAGTGCAGTGTAAAAGATTTACTGTGGTAGCTCATCCATCGTAGCCCTCCATATCGAACTTCACGTAAGGGACAAAATATAGTGTTGGCGTATACTAACTAATGAACGTATCCAAAGACTCCTATGTAATAAGTAAGTGACCACTGGATGTGACGTGAGAGTGTTGTCCTGTCAGCAGAGAGACAATAACAGCAAAAAGTGTCGCTGTGGAAAGCTCAGTGACTTCGAACTTGCACCAGTCATTGAATGTCACCTGAGTGTCAAATCCCTCAACGACTTTTCAGAGCTTCTAAAGCTGTCCAAGTCGTCCGTTGGTGTGATCATGAAGTGCCAACGAGAATGAAAACCACAGCTAAACTACGATCCGTCTGACCTGATATACTGACGGGCAGGAACTGTCGAGCATTGTCAAGAGTAGTTCTAAAAAATCTGCGTGAGGAACTACTCATCATATGCATAGTGCCACAAGCATTCTAGGTACCACAATGCGCGCACGTGGTTAAAATGAAATTGCACAACGATCTAGCAGTTCCCCATAAGCCATACGTTTCTGTAGCCGATACAAAGCGATGACTCAGGTGGTGTAAACAGTAACACCAGTTGACGGAGGATGACTTGAAACGAGTTATTTGGAGTGCTGAATCACGCTATATCCTGTCGCAGTCAACTGGAAGGGTTTGAAATTGGCCAGTTCCTGAAGCTCTTTACCTGGCATTATGTGTAGTGCCAACACTGAAGTAAGCAGCGGGTGGTCTTACGATAGGGCGATATTTTTCGTGGTTACTATGTGCTCCTGTTAATGTGTTTCAGAAAACAGTAAATGCGTAGGGATATGAACACATTTTACACCATTGTGTCCTGTATTCGGTAGTGCAACAGTTCCGAGACCAAGATTATATCATCACGGTAATGCGCCCTGTCCTAAATCCGTATGAGGTACTGATTTGTGGGCAATAATGTTCAAATGGTTCAAATGGCTCTGAGCACTACGGGACTTAAGATCTGAGGTCATCAGTCCCTTAGAACTTAGAACTACTTAAACCTAACTAACCTAAGTACATCACACACATCCATGCCCGAGGCAGGATTCGAACCTGCGACCGTAACAGCAGCTCGGTTCTGGAATGAAGCGCCTAGAACCGCTGGGCCACAGCAGCCGGCAGGTAATAATATTCCTGAAATAAACTGTCTTCCCAACTTTGCCAAGAGTTGGCTTGCCAAGAGTTCCTACCTGAACACAATGAAGCACCTTTGTGATGGGGTAGAACGCTGACTTCGCTCCAGACACCTTTTGCAACGCGGATCACAGCGTATGAGCCTTTCCACCAGACGCCTGTTTCATACACCAATGCCGAATGCTGTTCATTGACCAAGAAAGCTGTCTCTGAGGTTCTGGAAGGCACAGAAAGGCATGTGTAGCCATGCCAAACCTAGCACTATGACCAGCTAAGAAGCTAGGTTTGTAGGCTGAAGATCGATGTCGCGAAAATCCCGATCGAAGTGGTCCCGTAGATTCTCGATTGGATTTTAATCCCGGGAGTTTGGTGGGCTGGAGAGTGCGTTAAACGCATTCTGGTACTCTCCAAACAATGCACATGCATGTGAGCTATGTGACAAGTTGCATTGTCCTGCTGGTAGATGCCATTATGCCGAGAAAAACAAACTGCATGTAGGGGTGGACGTGGTCACCAAGGATACACATTTGTTTTGCTCAACTGCGCCTTCCAGAAAGACACGAGATCAACTAGGAAATGCCATGAAAATATACCTCAGACCACAGCGCTTCATCCTCCGGCGAGGATCCAGCACATGATTTTTGTAGGGTGCTTTCAGACATTTCACGCGGTACACGCCAATTGCCTTGGTCCGACGGAGCACAAAATGTGATTCGTCTCTAAAGGCCGCTGTCTCCATTCAGTGGTCGTCCAGTTCCTGTATTGGGGTGCAAATTACAGCTTTCTTGGTCAATGAACAGCATTCGGCATGGGTGTATGAAACAGGCGTCTGGTGGAGAGGCTCATACGCAGTAACGTTCACAGAATGACAGTTGAGGGCACACTGTTGGTAATCTCTTGGCTAATCTGGGTGGTCCGTTGGTGCTTAAAATGTCATTAGCCGTCATTCATCCCTATCATCTATGGCCCCTGGTGCCGCACATTTGCCTCAGGGTTAGTTTTTTTTTATTTTATTTTTTTTATTTTAATACCTTACATAAGGTAGGCTGGCAGCAGCATACTATGCTGCTCTTCAGCCACAAGTTTTACAAAGAAAATACAATGGAGACACAGAAGATACAGAACAAAGTGGGGGGCAAAAAACAGTGGACACAGAAACAGATAACACAAAGCCGTCCACACTCGTCGAAAAGCCGGCCAGAGTGGCCGAGCGGTTCTGGGCGCTACAGTCTGGAACCGCGTGACCGCTACGGTCGCAGGTTCGAATCCTGCCTCGGGCATGGATGTGTGTGATGTCCTTAGGTTAGTTAGGTTTAAATAGTTCTAAGTTCTAGGGGACTGATGACCTAAGAAGTTAAGTCCCATAGTGCTCAGAGCCATTTGAACCATTTGAACTCGTCGAAAAAACACTAAACACTGTCGGCACTGCGCACAAACACTGACAATTCACACACTACAGGTGAACGAAGGAGCGTGACAGCGAAAAACACTAAACCACAAACACGATGACACACACGAGAAACTGATGGCGATGATCTCCTGCGCGCGAATGTCCACTTAACATGTGCGAGTCTGGGGACCTGCCAAGAGGGGAAGAAGTGGTGGGGGAGGGAGAGGGGAGAGCAAAGATGCCAACGGCAGAGGAGATGGTAGGAGAAATGAAGGTATGGGGGTAGGTTAAGCCCGGGGGAGCAGTGGGGAGAAAGGGAGGAGGGAGGGAAGGGGGAGAGAATGCAGGGAGGGTGCCCATAGGAACAAACACAGGAAGAGGTAGGGAGTATCAAAGTTGGTAGGAGGGGTAGATGGAGGGGAGAAGGGCATCATCAGGGAGGGGGAGCTGGCGGAAGCCACCTTGGGAGAGGGTATGGAGAGTGGAGAGATGGAGAGCAGGTGGGACATGGAAATACAGACGCGGCAGCAGACAGGGGCGGGAGAGGATGAGAGAGACAAGCGGTTGAGGAGGATCGAGTTTACGGGAGGTGTAGAGGATTGAGCGTTAGTTTGCAACATTATGTACCATGTAAAGTACACTCCTGGAAATTGAAATAAGAACACCGTGAATTCATTGTCCCAGGAAGGGGAAACTTTATTGACACATTCCTGGGGTCAGATACATCAAATGATCACACTGACAGAACCACAGGCACATAGACACAGGCAACAGAGCATGCACAATGTCGGCACTAGTACAGTGTATATCCACGTTTCGCAGCAATGCAGGCTGCTATTCTCCCATGGAGACGATCGTAGAGATGCTGGATGTAGTCCTGTGGAACGGCTTGCCATGCCATTTCCACCTGGCACCTCAGTTAGACCAGCGTTCGTGCTGGACGTGCAGACCGCGTGAGACGACGCTTCATCCACTTCCAAACATGCTCAATGGGGGACAGATCCGGAGATCTTGTTGGCCAGGGTAGTTGACTTACACCTTCTAGAGCACGTTGGGTGGCACGGGATACATGCGGACGTGCATTGTCCTGTTGGAACAGCAAGCTCCCTTGCCGGTCTAGGAATGGTAGAACGATGGGTTCGATAACGGTTTGGATGTACCGTGCACTATTCAGTGTCCCCTCGACGATCACCAGTGGTGTACGGTCAGTGTAGGAGATCGCTCCCCACACCATGATGCCGGGTGTTGGCCCTGTGTGCCTCGGTCGTATGCAGTCCTGATTGTGGCGCTCACCTGCACGGCGCCAAACACGCATACGACCATCATTGGCACCAAGGCAGAAGCGACTCTCATCGCTGAAGACGACACGTCTCCATTCGTCCCTCCATTCACGCCTGTCGCGACACCACTGGAGGCGGGCTGCACGATGTTGGGGCGTGAGCGGAAGACGGCCTAACGGTGTGCGGGACCGTAGCCCAGCTTCATGGAGACGGTTGCGAATGGTCCTCGCCGATACCCCAGGAGCAACAGTGTCCCTAATTTGCTGGGAAGTGGCGGTGCGGTCCCCTACGGCACTGCGTAGGATCCTACGGTCTTGGCGTGCATCCGTGCGTCGCTGCGGTCCGGTCCCAGGTCGACGGGCATGTGCACCTTCCACCGACCACTGGCGACAACATCGATGTACTGTGGAGACCTCACGCCCCACGTGTTGAGCAATTCGGCGGTACGTCCACCCGGCCTCCCGCATGCCCACTATACGCCCTCGCTCAAAGTCCGTCAACTGCACATACGGTTCACGTCCACGCTGTCGCGGCATGCTACCAGTGTTAAAGACTGCGATGGAGCTCCGTATGCCACGGCAAACTGGCTGACACTGACGGCGGCGGTGCACAAATGCTGCGCAGCTAGTGCCATTTGACGGCCAACACCGCGGTTCCTGGTGTGTCCGCTGTGCCGTGCGTGTGATCATTGCTTGTACAGCCCTCTCGCAGTGTCCGGAGCAAGTATGGTGGGTCTGACACACCGGTGTCAATGTGTTCTTTTTTCCATTTCCAGGAGTGTATAATATAACCACGTCGCCTCGAGACAGTTAACAATCTTAGCTGTTTCGGAAATGCTTCCATTCTTGCTCCGAAAGCCAATGGTTCGACGTGAGGTAAATCGATCCATTTCCACATTGTGACAATGACTGCACCGTTTTCCGCATCTCTCCGACACGCTTTGTATATCTTACACCGCGAGTGCTACCACCTACCGTTTGTGAGCGGTTACTGCACTTTGACGTCGAGCATTGGTCACGTTAATATAATTGGCCTGTGTATGATGCAGTACTGAATCGGAGCAAGAAGAAGCCCTGTTTCCATATTTCTCAGTAGAAGGGACTAGGTGGGAATCTCGGCAGCGATCCGAACCGAGCAGTTTGCTCGTTTAAGGGTGTCACTAATACTATGCCCGGCGAGCTCAGTTGCTGGCTGCAGCAGTGGGAGTTACGCACCCGTCGATGAGCGGCGTCTCTGCGAGGGCGTCGCGCACGAGCTGGCGGCGCTGCGCGTCGGTCGTGATGGGCTCCTCCGCCCCCGCCGCCGCCTCGCCCACCACCTCGTCGCCGCTGGCTGCTCGCTCAGCGGGGGCTGCGGCGCTGGGGGCAGCCGGCACGCTGTGCCCAGCGCCCGTGGCCAACAGCGACACGGCCACCACCAGAACCAGCGCGAGCGGCGCCTCCTTGGTGGGCCGCCTCCGCCGCATCCCTGTGCGGGCAACAAAGAGTTTTGTGGAGTTCACACCGCCGTTATCCTGTGCCCCAGGAAAACTGCTTCCCCTTCGGGAGATGTACTCACAATTGCGAATATTGTAAGTAGGCTGTTTAGGTTTTTATATTGGTAACGCCACGTAGCGCACTGTATGAAAATTACTGGCTGTGCTGTGTGCAGTCTGTGGCTGGGTGGCATTGTTGTAATATTCGCTATTGTATTGTTGGGCTGTTGGCTGTTAACAGCGCGTAGCGTTGCACAGTCGGAGGTGAGCCGCCAGCTGTGGTGGATGTGGGGAGAGAGATGGCGGAATTTTGAGAGCGGACGATCTGGACGTGTGTCCATCAGAAGGAGTAAATTTGTAATACTGGATACAATGAACTGCTATATATATTATGACTTTGAACACTATTAAGGTAAATACATTGTTTGTTCTCTATCAAAATCTTTCATTTGCTAACTATGCCTATCAGTAGTTAGTGCCTTCAGTAGTTTGAATCTTTTATTTAGCTGGCAATAGTGGCGCTCGCTGTATTGAGTAGTTAGAGTAACGAAGATTTTTGTGAAGTAAGTGATTTGTGAAAGGTATAGGTTAATGTTAGTCAGGGCCATTCTTTTGTAGGGATTATAGAAAGTCAGATTTCGTTGCGCTAAAAAATATTGTGTGTCAGTTTAAGTCATGTATAATTTTTCTAAGGGGACGTTTCATATGTCGACCCTTATCCGAGGATACCTCACTGGAATCTTCTGATTTTTTCTTGTAGTTTGTGTAATTAGTGTAGCTATTGTTTATTGCTAGCGCGTAATTATAGAGAGAATTTCCTTTGTAGTTGTAGTTTTTCATTGTTGTACAGTAAAACAGTTGTGGCATGCATGTAGTTTTGCACCAAGTATTTCGCAGCTGATCTTGCAATTAACTAGATATTATTTTCAGCCCTATGCTAATGTTTTCTCTTATTTTGCTTTTCAAATTATGCTTTTCTGTGTTATCGCGTGAAATATTGTGACAATAATGGCGTGTGAAAAACGTAATACTAGGCTCCAAAGTAAACTAAGAAATGACAGTGAAGACGAAAGCAGTGTGTTAGCGCCACCGTGTAATAAATTAACTAATGTTCAAAGTAGTAATTTGGTAATTGTGCATAGGGAAATGGAGCAGGCTACAAATAATGGGGTAGACAGTGAAACAATTAGTGAACAGGGAAGCATTATCGATCGATCGGTCGGCAACAGCTCGCCTCAGGAATCCGAAATGACAAATACTGTAAATTCAGGTTTTGCGTCCTCACCGTTTTCTCAAATAAGTCAACACACATTTTCTGCTTTTCAAAATACCAATATTGCCAGTTCAAATGCACTGCCGAATAGCACTGAGGAACATTTTTCAGACACCAGTGCATTTTTATTACAGTTAATGCAACAAATGGGACAAAGGTTACGAAAGTTAGACAAAACGCTTGAACAAAATCAGAAACAAATGAGACAAAATCTTCAAAAGTTAGACACCTGGAACAAAATCAGAGACAAACACAGCAACAGCTTCAAAAGTTAGACTCATTGGAACAAACGCTTGAACAAACAATGTATTTACCTTAATAGTGTCCAAAAGTCATAATATATATAGCAGTTCATGATATCCAGTATTACAAATTTACTCTGTCTGATGGACACACGTCCAGATCATCCGCTCTCAAAATTCCGCCATCTCTCTCCCCACATCCACCACTGCTGACGGCTCACCTCCAACTGTGCAACGCTACGCGCTGTTAACAGCCAACAGCCCAACACTACAATAGCGAATATTACAACAATGCCACCCAGCCACAGACTGCACACAGCACAGTCAGTGATTTTCATACAGTGCGCTACGTGGCGTTACCAATATAAAAACCTAAACAGCCTACTTACAATATGAACACCCATCAGCTGCAATGATGACAACGAAAATTTGTGCCGGACCAGGACTCAAACCCGGATTTCCCGCTTTACACGAACGTTCGCCTTAACCATTTTGGCTATCTGTGCTCGACTCACAGCCAGACCCAAACTTCAATATGTCGTCGTCCGTGCGTCACAACCTGCACACTTACGTTACCTATATTCCCCTTCCAGGAAGGACATATTTATTGAGACTCAGAGGGCCTTCCTTTGCGTCGTAGTTCTTAGTAGCACAGGCACTGGTATTTCGTATTTATTCGCCAATACCGAGCCCTCGATGCATAGACGACGACATATGAAAGTTTGGATAGGGCCGTGGATCGTACACGAATAGCCGAAATGGTTAAGGCAACTGCTCGCGTAAAGCAGGGATTCCTAGTTCGAGTCCGGGTCCGGCACAAATTTTCACTGTCGTCTTCCAAGACACAGCCCATGGTAATTCGTATTCACGTTTTAAATACATTTCCTATATTTCTTGAAGGCTGTAGTTGCTGCAGTGCGTGTTCCTTTGGATGTGCATGAAGGAAGGATGATAGGACATATGTTATGATATCAGGGAATAACTTCTGCGGTACTACAAGGAGCAGTAGACGGTAAAAATCGAAGTGGAAGAGATAGATTGGAAAAATGAATCAAATGACTGAGGATACTGAGTGTTACTGCTACTCTGAGATGAAGAGGTTTGCACGAGAGGGGACTCACGGCTAGCCATCAAACCAGTCGGATGAACTACGATTCAAAAAAGTGCATTCAAGAAAAAATAAGCATTATTGATAAAAAATACTTAAGTGAACAATACTAATGAAAAATGTTGCACACAACACATTAAATCTATCATTGTGGTAAATAAATCACATTTCGTATAAACTTACTAAAAATGTAAGGTAAATCTAAATCATTAATTTTATATAGCAGCTACTGTAAGTTGGTTTCAATAATATGTATAATAAATATTAGATTTGACAACATAAATTATTAACAGTGTATAAACTATTACTTATCGATAAAAAATAAAGCGTTATAACTAAGAATTGAAAAGACATCCTCCTCCACGTTTTCATTATAGTTTTACATTGCTTTTCCTTGCTTTGAATCAAGCAAACTCAGTGACTGTGTCATACAAGTCAAGTTTAGCAGCTGTATCGTATTCTACAGGCAAAATGGCTAAATTTGACTATTGGCTTTCACCTATACTGATGCCAGATGTTCCGGTTTTCGATGAATATTACAACATTTAAGATGTCATGAGCACTACTGTGGGGACCTTACTCGACTCTTTAATAAAGGTCAGAGATTCCATCATTTATCTGTAGATTCTGCTTTCATTATTGTCCCAGAAAAATGCGAAAAATGTGATTCGATGTAAATCATGTCTGGCTGCAAATCTGCTTTTTATTTTTATTTTTTTTCGCTTCCTCGTCTTTAATGTAAACTGCTTTAGTGTCTTCGAAAGTGTCTACGTCTCATAACCGGAAAAAACCGTTAGGGGGCAATAACATAACGTTTTTCAATAACTTGAAGCACACAGATGTTAACGTCAAAATTATGGCAGCAAATAATGGACGGTTTTGTGCAGGTACCTCATCTGGTTAAAATGTGATGGTAGAGATAAATCTGACAGCATATATCCATACTTAGATGACAAAAGTCATGGGATAGCGATATCCATATATATCGATGCCCGTAGTATCGCTTACACAAGGTGTAAGATATCGTTGCATTGGCGGAGTTGTATTTGTACTTGGTTGATTCATGTGGAAAGCTTTACTAGGTGATTGTGACCATACGACAGGAATTAACAAACTTTGAAACCGGAATGGTAGTTGGAGCTAGACGCATGGGACATTTCACTTCGGAAATCGTTAGGGACTTCAGTATTCAGAGACAGCAGTTTCAAGAGTGTGCCAAGAATACCAAATTTCAGGCACTACCTCTCACCACGGACAACGCAGTGGCCGGTGGCCTTCACTCAACGACAGCGAGCAGCGGCGTTTTTCTTAGCGTTGTCAGTGCTAACACGCAAACAACACTGCGTGATACAATCGCAAAACCAAAGTGTGATATACAATGAACATATCCGTTAGAACAGTGAGGCGAAATTTGGCGTTGTTGGGATATGCCAGCAGACGACGATGCGAGTACCTTTGCTAACAGCACTACTTCACGTGCAGCGCCTCTCCTGGGTTCGTGATCATATCGGTTGGACGCTAGATGACTGGTAAACAGTGACCTGGCCAGATGCGTCCCGATTTCAGTTGATAAGAGCCGATGGTAGAGTTCGAGTACGGCGCATATCCCACTAAGCTATGGATCCAAGCTGCCAGCAAGGCACTGTGCAAGCTGGTGGTGGCTTCATAATGGTGTAGACTGTAGCTTCATAATGGTGTAGACTTCATAATGGTGTAGACTGTAGACTGTAATGGTGTAGACTGTGCTTCATAATGGTGTAGACTGTGTAGACATGGAATTCACTGGTTCCTCTGGTCCAAGTGAACCGATTATTGACTGGAAATGTTTATGTTCAGCCGTTCATGGACTTCATGTTCCCAAACAGCGATGGAATTTTTATAGATGACAATGCGCCATATCACCTAGCCGCAATTGTTCATGACTGGTTTGAAGAACACTCTGAACGATTCGAGTGAATGATTTTGGCCAATCAGATCTGCCGAAATGAATCCTATCGAAAATTTATGGGACGTAATCAAGAGCTCAGTTCGTGCACAAAACCCTGCGCCGTCAACACATTCGCATTTATGGACGGCTATGGTGGCAGCGTGGTTCACTATGTCTGCAGGGGGCTTGCGTCAATGCTACGTCGAGTTGCTGCACATGTCGGGCAACAGGAAGTCAGACTCAATTTTAGTAAGTATCCTAAGACTTTTGTCACTTCAGTGTGCGATAAACGCGGTAACACGAGCAAGTGCTTTCAAAAATACCTTCAACAGGGATAAAAGTCAGCTAATGACTTAATAAATGTTGTTGCAATTTTGAAGCTTTTGTATTATGTGCGTCTATTTTGTTTGTTGGAGGCGGCTGTCATCGTATTCATTCTGTCATGTTTCAGACGTTGCCTGTTTTTTAAGCTACGCAATATAGCACATGACCTAAACATGTAACGCTCTTTAGGCTAGGAAAAATTATTTTAAAATTTCTTCCATTCCATCGTTGCAGCTACAAGTAAGCAGTGTAAGATTTGAGATAAAAATACAGTCTTGGTTGCGGAGGTTTCTATTTTCAAATTTCAATGACACCTTTCACCTGTGGTAAGCATCTTCAGATTATGGAAGTTTGTCATTATGCACGCCGTCCATAAAAGTGATTACATGATGCGAATACATCAGCAAAATACGATCAGGATATCAAAAATTTGAAAATCCGCATTGCTTGTCAAGTGGGTTCCTTATTCGTTGCCATGCGTAAATATCAGAGATTCCACCGGTTACCTGTGGCTTCCAATTTCGTTATTCCGCAGTCAAATGCGAAAAATTTGATTTGATGTAAATCAGGTTTCGTTACAAATATGTTTCCTCGAACACCATTCCCGCGTCTTTAACATGAACTGCGTTGGTGGCTTCGAAAGTGTCTATGACGCACAACCGAAAAGAGACCAGTTTGGGGGCAGTAATTTAACGCTTTCCGATAGCCTGAAGCAAACAGATGATAATTTCAATAACATTTCGCGAATTTACGGCCTCTTACCGACTTCACTTCGTCAAAATTATCACAGTAAAAAATTTCCGCATTTATGCAAGTACCTCATGTGGTTAAAATAGGTTGTGGCGCAAAGCCAAATCTGGTAGTATGTATCTACGTAAATGTAACAACACGAGCAGGTTCTTTCAAAACTATCTTCAACAGGGAAAATAGTAGATATATGACATAATAAATCCTTTCTGTATTAGGAAAAGTTCATATTTTGTGCGTCTAATTAGACTGTTTGTTGCGGCTATTAGCATATTCACTTTGTCGGATTTTAGACGTTGCATATTGCTTAAGGTACACGATGTAGCGCGTGGGCTAAACACGTAACGCGCTTTACGATAGGAAAATTATTTTAGTTGCTTTGCTGGCCTTCATCATATACAAAATGGGGCAGCATCTCTCAGCAACAGTAGGAGCCTTTTTTATGTAAATTTATTGACTTCTGTCGATATCTACCGAGTCTAACTTGTGCTCTAGCGCACTCTGCGCCAAGCCCGTAAAATTTAGGCCGCTGGACTTCAAAAAATCGTCAATCCCGTAGAATTTACGGGCTACAGTGTTCTCTTCGAGTATCATCTCTTTGACGCTATTCTGACGGCTTTGGACGGTGGTATGGGCTTCCTGGGATCTTACTTCAGGCTTAAGTTCACAGATGGTGTGGGAAGTATCTTTCTCTCAGCGATGTTTGAAGAGTAATATATCTTCACAGCAACGTTGGCACGCAGCGCTTTATTCGCATAAACGCCGGCACACGGCGAATTGTAAGTTGTGAATTTGGTTCGAAATGGCACGAAATAAGTGACTTACTCGTGATGGAAGAGGTTTTCGATTATAACAGAGAGTGCAGAAGAGGGTGGGGAAGAGAATGGCATTTTTGAAGGTACATGAATTATTACTTTTGAATACATTATGGGAGTGACAATGATCAATGTGTTGTAAATATTTACTATTAAAAACAGTCTTGATCACAATTTATTTATTACGGTGACCGGTTTCGACCACTACTGTGGTCATCTTCAGACCAATGAGTAAGAACCTCCTCCTGCTGGAGAATTCTCCAGCAGGAGGAGGTTCTTACTCATTGGTCTGCAGATGACCACAGTAGTGGTCGAAACCGCACACTGTAATAAATAAATTGTGATCAAGACTGTTTTAATAGTAAATACATGAATTATTGCTTATCCATTACATGGTGTTGTTGCTATTTACGCAAAAAACTTACGCCGTGTTATACATTTTGTTAGGCTATGCTGCAACCACACTGTCACAGTCTATATTATTCTTTTCAGTTGATGATCTGAACGAAAGTAGCTCGTCAGAATTGGCTGGAAGCGATGATGTATTTCAGTATGCACCGCTTGATGTTTTTGTTGCTGAAGCTGACGTCTGGAGCGTAGTCGACTTTTTACCGTCTTTGCCCATCAACACAACGCCGAGAAAAATACTTGCAGATATCAGTTCTGCAAGTTCGGTATTCGACTGTGCTGACGTGTTTCTAACGGATGGAGATCTCAGAGATTTGAAAGCACAAACAAATTTATATGCAGTGCAAACAATTATAAAGAAACACAGTAAAAACGAACTGAAGCCTCATTCATTATTGAGTTCGTGGAAGCCAGTTACGTTGACTAAAATGAGATCGTCTTTCATATGTGCGTTTCCAGAAGGCCAAGAATGGCAGATCACTGGAGCTCTAATCCAGGTGTAAGTTGCAATTTCTGTCCGTATATAATGAGTCGTTTGCGGTATAATCAGATACTTTCTTGCTTAAATCTCACTGATCCGTAAGCAAAAGAAGGCCAGGAGAAGAAGGATTTCGTCCACTCTTCAAAATCCTTCCTTACTACGACAGGTTGAGGGAACGTTGTATTTACGCATATCGTCCATCAGAAAAACTTACAACAGATGAAGGTAAATGCCCATTTCGAGGTTATGTTGGTTTTCAAGTGTATACACAGAACAAACCTCACGAATACGGCTTGAAGCTGTACACTGTTGCAGAGGCAAGCAGTGCTTATGTCCTCAATTTTGAAGTGTATGCTGGAAAGCAGTTGTAGGCTCCTGTCTGAAGGCAGTCTGGTGCGTAAAGGCCACACTGTGTACTTAGACAGATTTTATTAGAGTCCCGATCTGTTTCAGCAGTTCGCTCAAGCAGGAACTGGTGCTGTAGACACTGTGAGCAAGTCAAGGAGATCGATGCCCCAAGATTTAGTAGCAACTAAACTACAGAAGGGAGAAATGACATACAGACGTAAAGGTAATGTGTTTGCAATGAAATGGAAGGACAAGAGGAATGTGTATTCATTATCAACTTGACATAGGGTGTCATTTGGTGCGCACACAAAAAGGAATGGTACATTTGTGCTGAAGCCACTTCAAGTTCTAGAGTACAACTGCATCAAGACTATGGCCGTCCTTGCAGACCAACGCTTACACTACAATGTATTTGGATACAGGACAGTTAAATGGTGGAGGAAACTGTATTTTCACCTGTTGCTTATTGGTATTGGAGTGTCAAATTCATTCTTCTTGTACAATTCTGCGCACCAGAAGAAAATGACAATCACTGACTTTTTTGTAACACTCATAGCTGAGTTGTCTCAGGAGGAAGTGCAACAAGTCACTGGTACAAGTGTACACAGCGGAACTGTGGGTAGATGATCACAAAGGTATCTCCTTTAGCAACATCCAAGGAGTATGCTACACGTGTGTGCCATGTATGCAGCTCCAGGAGCAAGAAAGGAACTGGAAAAGCTTCCCGCAAAGAAACGCGGTACCAATGTGAGCAGTGTAGTGTTGCATTGTGTATGGAACCTTGTTGCAATGTATACCACACAAAGAAACATTATGATTCTGTGTGAGAACTGAATTGAGAAATATAAAGAGTGGATATAAATAAAATATTTTCACTTTATATAATTTTTGCTATGTTTTATTTGAATATATGACTATTTTTACATTTACAAAAACATGGAAGCTATTATGTGATTACCTTCAAACTCTATTAAATACAACATAAACATCTCACCATAATTTAAAAGTAGAAGGAAGTAGAATTTAAATAGTGGGCTATTTGTCAAAATATATTGACAAATGTCTCCACAGCAGGTCTCTAAATATTGATAAAATTGTCTGGTTTCTGGAGCCGGGTTCACAGAATAGGGCTGGAACTGAGAGTGCTAGAGCTCACTATGAAGTTTGCTATAAAATCCATGAAATTATGCATTTTCCACACTTTTGGCGTAATTCCTATGCAAAAGAACCAATAATAGGTGCTACCACGCAAGTTATTGCAATGTATGTACTGTTATCAGAGAAATGATGTAATATTCATTCACTCATCTTCGAAATATGCATTTACTCTCCAACTGACCACAAAATGCAAACATACATGCAACATGCATTTACTCATAAGGTATACGTCTTAGAGTCCATGTTTATTGTACTTTTTTGCTTCACATAATCGTTCCTGTCACATCCCTGAATACTGACCATTCCTCTTGAGACAGCCTATGTAACACCCTCAGCGGCGCTAACTTTAATTTCGTTCCATCTGCTGATAACATTCAGAATAGGTTCGCAACTACTTGGATTGTTGTGTTACGTATCTCGTGAAAGTCACCAAGACAGTGTTGTGCCGGCCGGTGTGGCCGTGCGGTTCTAGGCGCTTCACTCTGGAACCGCGTGACCGTTACGGTCGCAGGTTCGAATCCTGCCTCGGGTATGGATGTGTGTGATGTCCTTAGGTTAGTTAGGTTTAAGTAGTTCTAAGTTCTAGGCGACTGATGATCACAGATGTTAAGTCCCATAGTGCTCAGAGCCATTTGAACCATTTGAACAGTGTTGTGGTAGCCGACAATCAGAACTTGTTACAAACAGGTGCAAAACTCTCCACTGTCGCGTGTTGGTCGTATGCTGTTACCTTTTCTTAGCAGCACATTGCTTATTTCAGGAATTCGTAAAATAAGATATGGCTTACTCTGCTGAACGTTTTAACAAGTGAAAAAAGTCGGGATGATATTTAAACACAGCGCATTGCACCAAATTATTACCAGGAAACTGACGTCCATGTGCTTCTGATCCACGTTGTCGAACTACGACCGGTACTCAGCAGCAGACTTTCGGTGTGTCATTATATCCCAGACTAGATTTCTGAAAAGGAAATAATTGCTCAATTGCGTTTCGTCACGGTATCGTTTAGTCGGCGTGATAGCGGTAGAGAAATGCTCAATGACGCTACAAGAGAGGCGTTTTTCCTATTTAAATTTTGAGAGACCACTTTCCCAGAAGAGTCGGAGAACATATTACTTCCTCCCACATCATCTTGTGGAGAGGCATTGACAAGAAAATTCGAGAAATTAGTCATTTTCCCAGGTGAGATTCGCGAGTAGAACAAGGAAGGGACAGTCATTTGTGATAACGCATGTACCTTCCGACACAGACCGTTATGTAACTTGGAGAGTGTGACGGAGATGTAGAAAGAGTTCCCCATGACGCTTGAAACTATTTAGCATCCAAGCGTTTTCGCCAATGTTACAGTTTGACTGTCATTTCGCCACGTCCACGGGCCTAGCAACCAATCCATATCCATTAAAAGAGGACTACATAATGTGCTGCGTTCTGGCAAAAGCTCTAATAACTCCAATTCTCATTTTAACCATCATAAAAGTTCTCATCACAACACGGGAACCATTAACTCCCAATAACACTGGCACCCATGACTAATGGCTGTATTCTAGTACAGGCAATCGGCCGGCATGCCAGACAGAGTTCCTAGCTCATTACTTTCATTCAAGCGATCACCACTCATTCCACTGTGTACAGAAACAGTAATCTCAGCTACGTATTAAAGACTGTTCAGGAAAATTATTCTCTAGCGCAAAGTGGTTCCTATTGTCTCGTACATGATACAGTACAAAATAGAAAGCATCATACACTATGCGATCAAATGTATCCTGACACACCCAAAAACATACGTTTTTCATATTAGGTGCATTGTGCTGCCACCTACTTCCACGTACTCCATATCAACGACCTCCGTAGTCATTAGACACCGTGAGACAGTAGAATGGGGCTGTCCGTGGAACTCACGGACTTCGAAGGGTGTCAGGTGAGTGGGTGTTACTTGTGTCATATGTCTGTACGCGAGGTTTCCACACCCCTAAACGTCCCTAGGTCCACTGTTTCCAATGTGATTGTGAGGTGGAAACCAGAAGGGACACGTACAGCACAAAAGCGTACAGGTCGACTTCGTCTGTTGACTGACAGAGACCGCCGGCAGTTCAAGAGGACCGTAATGTGTAATAGGCAGACATCTATCCAGACCATCACACAGGAACTCCAAACTGCATCAGGATCCATGGCAAGTACTACGACAGACGGGAGGTGAGAAAACTTGGATTTCATGGTCGAGTGGCTGTTCATAAGTCACACATCATACCAGTAAATGTCAAACTACGCTTCGCTTGGTGTAAGGAGCGTAAATATTGGACAACTGAACAGCGCAAAAACATTGTGTGGAGTGGCGAATCACGGTCACAATGTGGCAATCCGATGGCACGGTGTGGGTATGGCGAATGCCAGGTGAATGTCATCTGCCAGCGTGCGTAGCGCCAACAGTAAAATTCGGAGGCGGCGGTGTTATGGTCTGGATGTGTTTTACATGAAGGGGGCTTGCACCCCTTGTTGTTTTGCTTGGTACTATCACAGCACAGGCCTACATTGATATTTAAGGCACCTTCTTGCTTCTCACTGTTGAAGAGCAATTCAGGAATAGCGATTGCATCTTTCAACACGATCGAGCACCTGTTCATAATTCATGGCCTATGGCTGAGTGGTTACACGACAACATCCATGTAATGGACTGGCCTGCACAGAGTCCTGACCTGAATCCTGTATAACATCTTTGGGATGTTTTGGAACGCCGACTTCGTGCCAGACCTCACCGACCGACATCGACACCTCTCCTCCGTGCAGCACTCCGTGAAGAATGGGCTGCCATTCCCAAGAAGCCTTCCAGCACCTGACTGAACGTATGCCTGCGAGAATGGAAGATGTCAGCAAGGCTAAGGGTGGGTCAACACCATACTGAATTTCAGCATCATCGATGGAGGGTGCCACGAACTTGTAAGTCATTTTCAACCAAGTGTCCGGATACTTTTGATCACGTAGTGTATGTCACAAGAAGAACTCGCAGTACATTATTCTGTGATTTTGACGCTAGAGTAGGTGTTGACATCAAAGGGAAAAATATCCATTATCTCAACCTTTTGCATACCTTGCTATAAATTGAGACATACAGGGTGACAATAATTGAACTGTATGGAAAAAAACATAAATTAGTTACAAATTACCTCGTGCACACACTTTATTCACATGTAAACTTCACTACAGATATTCGGATTTAGAGTATGACGTATTCGATACGTCTGCCGTCATTGGCGATGATGTGGCACAGACGAATAGCGAAATTCTGCATGACACGCTGAAGTGTCGGAACATCGATGCTGTCGATGACCTCCTGAATGGCTGTTCACGGCTCAGCAGTGGTTTTGGGGTTATTGCTGTACATCTTGCCTTTAGTATAGCCCCTCAAAAAGGAGTTGCGTCAGTCCAGGAGAATATGACGGCCAATCGAGACCCACCCGTCGCCTCGGGGTACCCCAGAGCCATAATGCAGTCACCAAGGTGCTCCTCCAGGACGTCAAACACTCTTCTGCTTCGATAGGATCGAGCTCCGTCTTGCATGAACCGCATCTTGTTGAAATCAGGGTCACATGGAACAGTGGGGATGAAATCATCTCCCAAAACCTTCACATACCCTTCGGTAGTCACCGTGCCATCAAGGAACATCGTACCGATTATTCCGTGACTGGACATTGCACACCACACATTCATCCGTTGAAGGTGGAAAGGCTTGTCGATAGCGAAATGCGGATTCTCAGTCCCCCTAGTGCGTCAATTTTGCTTATTGACCAACCCATCCAAATGAAAGTGAACTTCGTCGCTAAACCAAATCATACATGCGTATACTAATTCCCAATATGCCCTGCGACCAACCGTGCAGTTTGAACGTCCTAATGCAAACCGTTCAGAAGCTATGACGATTTTATTTCATATCGTTCAATAATTGTCGCCCTGTACTTGTTGCATCAAACGAAAACTGATCACATACCTACACCACTGCTGTCTCCCTGCCACAAAAAGCAGACTGTTCGTGCATTCATTTGGTCACGCCACCTTGAGTTTGTGGGCTAGCTGCGAGTTGTGTAGATTATCAATCATTTCTATAATTTATTTTAATAATTAATCACCATATAGAGATTACGCTTTATCCTAGTATCACGTTTTCTTCTCTTGTCGTTACTGACTCGAAAACGCCTCGAAAGTCTGTTACGTCGACGTAATTGTTAGAAATTCTCTCAATAGATAACAAATATTAAAATAAATTTACAGCAGTCTTAGAAAAGGTTTTATCTACATTAATGTACATTTAGTTAAACGTACATTAATGTAGAAAAATCTTTTTCGAAGACTGCTGTAAATTTATTTTAATATTTGTTATTTATTCAGAGAACATTCATTACTACCGATCACTCGGACGTTACACTGATATATAACTTGCTTCTGCCATGCAGGCAGGTCGGGCATGTTGTGAAGTTTCAACTTGCACTTGAGAATGGCTATGAAGTCGAAACCATGATTTCTGTAAACCTCTGTCGACAGTTTTGTAAAGGCATCTTCGCTGCTGCTACCACTGTCGTTCAAAAATGTTCAAATATGTGTGAATTCCTAAGGGACCAAACCGATGAGGTCATCGGTCCCTAGACTTACACACTACTTAAACTAACTTATGTTAAGAACAACACACACACACACACACACACACACACACACACATCCATGCCCGAGGACGGACTCTAACTTCCGTCGGCAGAGGCCGTGCAATCCTTGACAAGGTGTCTCAAACTGCGAGGCCACTGTTGTTGCGGTAGGCCGAGTTTGTGAATTTGTGAAAAGGGTTGTGATGCAGTACACCGCTAAGGCAATTCCTCTCTGCCACTATTTCACAGCTATGCCTCAGAGTCAGATAACAGGATAGGGGAATGAAGGTTCTACAACACTCCAACAAATTAGTAACAAAATTAAACAAATGAGTTAAAATGGTTTACCTATCTTTGTGACTTGTTGAATAATGAAGTCAGCAACACTGCATGTAATATAATGCAAAAAGGCCCTCAACGGCTAAGTGCAAATAATCGTAGGGAAACTACTCAGTACTTAGCAAATGCGATTTACAACAACCGTCTGTTCACTTCTAAGCGTTCGCTAAACGACATTCCCTGTCTAAGTCAGCCCTGGATGCTGGTCTATAACCAAGAGACGAGAGTTGCTCTTCTATCTTCCGAGCAGGCTTCTGTCCGTTCTCTTCCGGTCATTGGCGGATTGTACTTGGCCGGCAATTGGTCGAGACGATATCTTCAACATCAGCGCCGCCCGTGGCGCTGGTGGAACTCGCGCAAGTGGCGAGTCTCCATGGCACGGGCACCAGCTCGCATCTTTGCGCCTGTAGTGCCTTTTACCTGGTTGTATCTTGTTCAGACGACACACGATTGTTTGAAGAAACTTAATAGTAGTTACAGTGTAATGGCAAAATTTCTTTTAAAACGGTGTCTTTGAAAACGGTGTGTAGCGAGAAAGCTGCGAGTCCACGGCTGTGTTCACGTACTCGTGTTCCCGCTCTTCTTTCTGAGCGATTCGTGTCCCCTTGTACCCGACAACAGACTCAGGTGACGAGTTGGCTGCGGCGGAGACTCATACGAGTAAGGTCTGTAGATACACATTCGGGCATGGGTGTGTGTGTGTTTGTCCTTAGGGTAATTTAGGTTAAGTAGTGTGTAAGCTTAGGGACTGATGACCTTAGCAGTTAAGTCCCATAAGATTTCACACACATGTGAACATTTTTTTTTGGGTGTCCAGCTCCAAACTGCTCAAATAATAGCAGACATGGTCGCTACAAATTTTTCGGCTTCCTTCAGGTGTAGATCGGCGTGAAAGGAGGCTTGTAAGTTCAAGGTGCAAAGACTGGACACTAAAATCGAGCAAATTCCTGTGTGATGTAAGTAAACAGGCTTTTTTCTTTGTTTTGGAAATAGATGTAAGCACAGAGTGCTGGTAATGATATTATAAACGTACTAAGTGTGTTTATTTTAAACTTTGCGCAGATTATGTTTACATAACACGATGTTACATTGTAAGGTTAAAGTGGGCTATTTTTCTTGACTACATTTGCAACAACTCTATAAAACCACAAGTCATCCTAAGGAGCTGTTAATTTTACAGAAAAAGTAAATTAATAATACTTTATCTCAAAGTGTCGGTAATAACAAAATATACGTAGTTTTTCATACTTTTTAAATAACTTCTGACAGATTTATTTTGAAGCTTTGGAAATAGTCAATAAAATTGAGATTAGTAATACACTTTGAGTACTCATGAAATTCCCTCTTGTGCTGACATGAAGTTTTTAGGCCTGTTGGCCGGCCGGAGTGGCCGTGCGGTTCTAGGCGCTACAGTCTGGAGCCGAGCGACCGTTACGGTCGCAGGTTCGAATCCTGCCTCGGGCATGGATGTGTGTGATGTCCTTAGGTTAGTTAGGTTTAATTAGTTCTAAGTTCTAGGCGACTGATGACCTCAGAAGTTAAGTCGCATAGAGCTCAGAGCCATTTGAACCATTTTTTTTAGGCCTGTTGTGTTCCATTTTAACATTATTCCGTAACTGTTTACGAATGCAACTCATACATACCATAAACTCAGGTGGACGTAACATACGTAAGCCAGAAAATACGATACTAGTAACTGTATTTGGTAAATATTTAGAACAGCAATGTATGACTATTATGGAACGTAAATGAATTTGTCATATCTCAAACTACTCGTCTAATCACCTTCTTTAACTTGCTTCCCTCTTGAAATCAAATTTGCCGGCCGGTGTGGCCGAGAGGTTCTAGGCGCTTCAGTCTCGACCGCTACGGTCGCAGGTTCGAATCCTGCTCGGGCATGGATGTGTGTGATGTCCTTAGGTTAGTTAGGTTTAAGTAGTTCTAAGTTCTAGGGGACTGATGACCTCAGAAGTTAAGTCCCATAGTGCTCAGAGCCATTTGAACCATTTTTGAACTCCATTTTCTGACAAATTTTGTTATTTATCTTACCACAATTTTGTGTGACGATGCTACTAACCCAACTTGAAGAAGAAGTAAATTCTTTAGCGACTATCGCGTTGGCGATATCAAACGCCCAATCACGTAAAGCTGTATCGCTGACACTAAATTACTTTTTTCTGGCTTTGTTAAATAGTTAAAAAATTCATGCATTTAACTCCGTCGTAATTTACAGTCGATTCTTATGTCGTCCAGTGACTTCCTTTTTCTGTCTATAGATTCACGTTCAAAATGGGCTAAGCCATATTTATTAGGAACATTACTGACATGAAGGCGTTTCTTACTACTTTCGTTCAGCCAATACATCACCGTTTTTTCTTTGTCTGATTGGTAATTTTACTTCCTGTTGTTGCTTTTGGAGATAATTGATGTTAAAACGTGGCACTATCATCCGACGACCCTTCATGAGTACAAATTTGTTCAGTTTCTTCGCCATCTGTGGATTCGCAATTTGCAGTTTGAAGTGTTTCAGTCGTTTCTAGCTACATCTCTGCGCTATTTACATTCTAGTTTAGAACTTTATCTACCATTGCTCACATCACATAGACTTTCTGTTGATGGCTTCATTTGACTTCTGTTGTGCATTTATACAGTAAGCAGCAAAACATTAATAGGGTTCGCCATCGTCTGTGAGCGAAGATTGAATATTCAACCAAAAGTGCCCTGCGTAATATACTGTAGATGTACAGAAAATCTTTAAGCGTCAGGACGATACTCTTCGAAATACGTATCAGAAATTGAGAGAAGGTGCATCCGAGAGAAACGAATAATAGTTTCCGTTTTTCACCAAAACCTTGCAGTGATATTCCTCTTTCGTGAACCTGCGATAAGACAGCCGCAATTCCTGACCATGCGCGCTCAACGCTCACCATGCCAACAGCTGGTGACGCGATTTCCAGTGTTTGCCAGCCTTCACTGCATGCGCCAAGCAAGAAACACAGCCGTTTTCGTGACATTGTTTAGGCGACTTCCAGTTCATGTCAGCAGCTATATTTTTGCATGTGGACCTTTTTCACATTAACTAGACGTGGTAAAAAAAAATCAATACATGTTTCAGCATGACAAGCATGACCATTCCCTTGTAACTGCGATGTTCTTCCAGTGCCTTGTGCTATCCGTATGAGGTTACATTCTTGGTAAGTTTAACGGTTGCTGTGCAGCCGTAAAAATTACACCCAGATGTGTCTGAAGCAGTATAGACGTTGTCATTAGTCAGGATTGCTTGACGAGTCATATTCAACACCGTTTTTCATCATCAGGTGTAAGTTATCGCATTTTAGTAAATCGAATCGAATTTTTACCAACTGAAAGGGTAGTTTATTTGCTTTCGAGATAATATAAGTGATTTATGACCTCGATGCCGCTATATCTCTTGGCATTCTTTGGTAACGGCAGTAGTTCACGCAAAATACATCTGAAACAGAGTGCAGCGTTTAATCAAATAATTGGCCGTGAGTAAAATGCAGATGATGAAAGGTGGCTTACAGTGAAGTGATTAACTGATTGTGACATATGGAGCATGTCCTGTGAGCGTTATTTCAGTAACATAGCAGACACTAAGATATGTTATCCAAATTATCCACAGAATTAATACAATTGCCTCAACAATGGAATTTATAGATATATTAGTGTTATTTAAAGGGCAAAAAATGAGAAATTTGTTCGTTACACAAGGTTATTAAACTGATATATGTTACAAGACACATTGTATTCACTGCTGTTTTGGAAACTGCAGAGATAGGTCAAATTGCTGTGTGAACATTAGTTAATTGAGTCTGAATATAAATTTATTATTTCCGGCATAACCGGTGAAAACAAATCAATACATGTGCAAAAACTATACTAGAACATGCGACAAAGTTTCTATCAAAGGCAGCTCTGTTGAGTTGTATCACTTACAGTACTTATTTATTCATGCTTCTGCAGTCACAATCTACCATAGTCCGTTGCTTTTAAAATATTGTGGTAGTTTATCAACACGGATCAGGGACTCTAAATAACCTCTACCCATAATCCGCCCATTCTAGCAGTCTGTTCTCACAATTACGCATTGAGGTATGCACCGTATCATTCATACAAGAGGGCAACGTGAAGAAAGCTGTTATTACTAGCTGTGATGCTCGCAGATGACGATTTTCCTATCATATGTTGTGGGAAGAAAGTGGGCCGTTTTGTTAAACTATTTTCGTTAAATTTCGTTTTCTGTTAACTCCTAGCCTTTTCTCAATGTATCACTATTTGTTTCCTAAGGTTCGCCGGGGCACATGTGAGTTGACGCTTTGCTGATCGCATCCTTGCTTGTGTGCTAAGCACCAATAAAGCAATATAAACGTTTTCAGTTCGTCGAGTTTTGCAGCTTTCAAATATCGAAGAAAAGACTTTCAACACCAAACTACTGTTTATTTACGGGCTCACTAGTTTCGAGCTTTGCCTATTTTCACAGTCACGTATTACAGAGAACAAGAACTATTATGACTGGATGTGTATAATGTGAATAATAAAGGTGTCAACAATAAAACAGTTCATATGGTGACTCCCCGGGGCGTTCAGCAAGTAATGTAACACTTTTTCTGAAAGTAGGCTCGTTTTATTTAGGATTACGCCATATTATTCTCCACTGTTTTGTTTACAAAACCCTATTTTTCAACATAATCTCCGTCTGATGTGACTCCCTTACGCACCTTACTCCGAGGGCCTCGCATGGTACCTCTCTAGTGGTCGATGTCTAAACTAACGTCTTGCTGCATCAACAACCTACCCATCATCCACCTTCTGCTACCGGTGGAGTGCATCCTGTATTGGCCCAAACAGATGGAATACAGAAGATTCGAGATCCGTGCTGTAGGTTGGGCGAGGAAGAGGAGTCCAATGAAGTTTTGTGAGCTTCTCTCCGGTGCGCAGACTTGGGTAGGGCCCTGAATGTCATGGAGAAGGAGAAGTAACTTTTCGTTTTTGTGGCGACGAACTTGCTGAATTCGTTTCTTCAGTTTCCTGAGAATAGCACAGTACTCTTCAGAGTTGATCATTGCACCATGAGGGAGGACAGAATAACCCCTTCAGAGTTTCAGAAGACTGTCGCCATGATTTTACGGACTGAGCGTCGGGCTTTGAACTTTTTCTCCGGAGGAGAGGCGATGGTGGAGCCACTCCATAGACTGCCGCTTTGTTTTCGGTTCGATGTGATGAACCCATGTTTCATCGCCTGTGACGATGTTCTACGAAGCATTGTCACGATGAGTCTCGTAACACGCAAGCAGTTTGGCACAGATGGTCCTTCGTTGCTCTTTATGGTCTTCTATCAGGCAGCGACAAACCCAGTGGGCACACACCTTCGACTACTCAAACCGGTGGACGAGTATGACAGCACTACCAACAGAGACGTCCAATTGTGATCCGGCGATCACCTCAAATGAGAGCATCTGCATGGTCCAGTATTGCAGGAGTCACAGCTGTGTGCGTCCGGCCGGCACACGGGAAATCGTACAGGTTTGCGGGACCTTGTTGTGATACTGACAGACAGCTCGCCCAACGACTCATCATGCTTTTGTTCACTGCCGGGTCTCCCTAGCCATTCTGCAAGCGTCTATGAATATCTGTGTTGCTCTGGTTTTCCTCCAAAAGAAAGTCAATTACAGCTCTCTGCTTGGAGCGCACCTCCATTGCAGAAGGCATCATCAAAGCTATGTATAGTGCCACCAACTATCGGAACTTCATGAAACTATAGTGTGTGAAGTGGAGATATTCCACAACGTTCCACAACAAATTCTGCATTTTTTCTACTGAAACTGGTCAAGTGTGGTAAACGTGGAAAGTTATGTTTATATCACCACACTCAGTATCTGATATCTGTGTTAAAAGATGTCACAGAATAGTTACACTTTACAGTATTACGTTAACGTATCTGCATAACATATACTTGTTTTTAATTGCGGTACCTTCATAATGTGATTCACGTGAAAACAATACTGTAGACACAATGGACAATTTGTTCCTATTAGGTTACATACCGTCGCGCTAACTTATTTGTCGTAGGTATTGTCGTATTTTTGACAGGTGTCGATGGAAAAAATTTTATTATAAGTTTCATATAACCTCTGATATATTCAATATACTTGGTGATTGTATTAATATCACTGACGATGTTCAGAGTGAGACGCAGTTGTAGAACAAATTTTCATTTCAATTCAGCACTGTTTAAGATGAAACATATTCTTTCATTCGTATATCTATGCAATCCAAATACATAAGCTAGTGAATACACAGCATCTTTGGTGACAAAATGTTTTTCCTTCAGTACCAGTAAAGATTTGCAGATCAGTAACCAAAAAGGCAAATTTTCTCGCCAATTCTGTCCCTGACTGTACTTCATCAGCCTACGTAGGAAGTTAGCGTATATTTAAAATGGGAAGCAGTTCACATTGAAGGATGTAAAAAGAAAACCAATTTGTGTTCAACGATTTGGAGGAAATAGTAGACTTCCGTGGAACAGGAAACCGTATCACAGACGTGCACTTAAATGTCCGACAGTGAGGAGGAACCTGACGGGTACAACGAATTAAAGTTTTCTCTTCTTTCATAATGTGTTTATATGATCCACGCGAAATTTTACAAGAGAAAAAGGGTGGGAATGGAGTTACGAAGGGTGTCTCCAGCGTCAAAACTCCACAGTGAATTTAATCCTGCTTTGAATTTGATGCATGTTTATTCGGTTCTGATAATTTCTACAATTTTCGTGATCGCTCATAGATGCCAGCATTACTGAATTAACTTTGCAGAAATGACTGGACCCCGGATTTTAATGACAATTCATGTTATTTTCCTGAACTTCAAGGTGAATTTTACAACAATTTATGCACAAATCCAGGTACTGTAGTGTAGAAAAATGTATTTTTATTGGGCATATTTACTCATTTTTAGCAATCGGTCATATTTCAGCCATCTTTTGTCAGCAAGGCAAATATTTGACATATATCTAAGGACATAAGAGTGAACATGGAAACGTCGTTCATATGACAATGTTTCAGGTGATATTGTCACAAATGAAAACAACATTTACTAGAAAGCTTTATGTATCGAGACTATAGTAAACAAGCAGCGTAACAAGTTAGTCGGTTCGCTGACGGAAGACACTATTGTGCTGGGTAGACTAAACGCTCGCAATGCCAACAATGGCGGCTTCCTACGTAACAAACATTGCACTCGCGGCCACACTACTCAGTTTGAATACAAATTCAACCTAGACCAACGTACCGAAAGTAAAGTGCTCCAACAGCATGGAGTTGCGAGGTTTTGTTCGTGTTTTGGGAGAGACTTTCTTCAGCACTGACGGGGAAGTATTATTTTGTAAATTATATGAAGTTAAAGTTAGTGCATAAATGCATTTTAATGTGCAACAGCTCTGCAATATCGTCGAACACAGCAGCTGTGTGAAGTGCTGAAAATTACAGCAGATAAATGCTGTTTTTTGAGCAGACTGGTTCATCTTCAAACGTGCATCATTTTTCAAGGACTTGCGTGAGATGATGGTGTCTTGCTACATCCCACTGGAGAAGCTGAAGAAATCACGATTCAGACAGTGCTTGCTGAAGCCCACAACGCATCCTGTTCCAGATGAATCTGCACTGAGATACAACTGTTCATTCACGTACTGCGAGGAGTTGCTCAAGAAAATACAAGTTAGTGTTGCTGACCAAAAGGTCGGGGGTTTCCGTAAATGAAACCACCGATGTGCGTGGGCATTATATTGTAAATGACGTTGTTGGTGTTCTAAAAATTGATGGGCCTGAAGAAATGTTCCTTAACATTTGTAGCTATGGAGAGAGTAAACAGTTCAACAATTGCCATTTTGTTTACTAACTCTGAAGCTATTGTGACCGGATGATATGAATAGGGACAACGTTTTGCTAATGGTAACAGATGATAGTTCATAAGTGGCTAAAAAAGTCCAAATACCTAAGATTCTCCACCCCAGTATGGTGTACGTGAGTCCCCTTGCACTGTTTTACTCAGAGTTACAGAACAGGTGCGATCAAATTACCTTGATATGGACAAAATAATTTCCTGTGGCAAGAAAATATATGTCAAAGCTCCGCTACGGTGCAGAAATTCAAGGAAAAAGCACCTTCACTGCCCCTGCCCCCTCAGCCTGTTCTTATACGTTCAGCAGCTTTATGCTAATGAGTATGCTAGTGCGTATTATACCAAAATAAAGACAATCTATTGTAGCTTAATAGCGATGTATCACATGCCGTCAGAACTGAGAAAGAGGCCTTTACATCAATGCCAACTTTCCATGGTATCAAAAGCCACCACATGACTGGAAGCTGCTGGTACTCAGTTGTGTGACGCCCTGGAATTTGCACAACGGGTGCAGGGTAATCATGTAGCTCACAGAGTTAGCAAGAAATTGCAGAGTGTTCTCCAGCGGAATCCTGATATTCTACCGATTGGTTATAATTAAAGTGGAGCGACTCAGAGAGGTCCAATTTGGCTCTGATTGTCTTATGATAGAGGGGAACCAATTTACGCTGGGAAAAAGTTAGTTCCAATTTTGGCCACCAGGTGAAAACCTGGCGCTGTGAATGCAAGAAAGATGCATAGAAATTTTTCCAAACACAATGAGTTAGGAACAGGATGTGGGCAGAAAAGGACAACAAATGAGAAAGATATAATGTTGATTTTATTATTATCCGCCGCTTACACAGCAGGCTCAATACAAGTACAGGAGATGTCGATGAGATGTTCTTCAGCGCCAGATTGGCGCCTGGTGTCCAAAATTGGAATTAATTTTTTCCCAGCGTAAATCAGTTTCACCTAATTGCATTAGCATGTGTACCACGCTTCGCTGTCATACGATATCACAGCCCACTCTGGACCACACTTTAATTGTAACCACCTGGTACAATATGCGAAAGTAGTGTCCGTCTTTCTTGGGATGCATCAATATTTTGTGTGTGTATAGATCTTCCATTGGTAGTGTGGGCACTTTTTTCGATAAATTGACAGAAGATCTAGATAAAGTATCACGTACAAAGGTCAACACAATTCTGTGTGGGCACATTAACATCAACACTAATATCATAAATGAATCCAGCAGCACCCTCATAAATATCGTTCAGAGTTTTGGCATGGCACTGTCGGTCAATACTGCTACAATGGTTACTACAATGGCTGTATCAGTAATTGACCATGCGCCCACAAATATGGACAGGGAAAAATTGATGTAGCTGTAAAAGATTTCGGGCTATCAGACCATCTCTGTCAAATAACAACAGTAAAATCAGGCATCGAATCATACCCTAAACTACAAGACTACAAACGACATCTATCAAAAATCAAAATAAAAGATTTTTCAAAAGAACTAGCAAAACAAAGGTGGGATGAAGTGCATAACGAAACCAATTTGAATACGAAATTCTGTAAATTCTCCACATTATTTAAATTTAACTTTGAAAAGGCATTTCCAAAAGTAAGCATGTCTGTATCAACATCTCACAAAAACAGATGGATAGCAGCAGGTATTAAACACTTAAAAACCTCACTTCCATGAAAAAGAGCCGCAGTGATCCAGAATTCTTAAATTTCTATCATAGAACAAAAAGATCTATAGGAAGGTGCTGATTGCTGAAAAAAAGTCATTTAATGACAAAATAATATGCAGGGTGTCCCATTTATCTTGACCACCCTAAAAAACTGTTTGTCGAGATGCAAATTGCAAAACGTTTCAAGCAACTGTTCTTTAGCCGTCAGGGGGACATCAGTCAGCATGACTGCCTTCGTTGTAGCTTTGTTTTTTACAAAGGTATGAACAGCGGTATGACTTTTTTAAATGGCACCCTGTATTTTTTATTCGGTAATTCGTTTCCTCTCCTAAGGATCTATTCAAAAATGTATCACAGTGTACCATTCACTGAAACACAACGTTATTAATTACTTCACTTAAGTAAGAAATTTGATCAGAAGTCAGTTTTGTGTTATGTGGTATACAAAAAGCCCAAAAAGAATGTTTTTAAATAAACTTACATAAAGTCATATTTTATTTTTATTGTCACATTTATTAAGCCTGCATATTTCTCTTTCTGTAGATCGTTAAAATCTGAGACATAGTAATGTATTTAGTAATTGCTGCAGTGTCATATTTCTCTTTCTGTAGATCGTTAAAATCTGAGACATAGTAATGTATTTAGTAATTGCTGCAGTGTCATGCTTACCAGCTACACAATTTATAGACAGAGTTTGTCTAGGTGAGTGCATCGCTATATATGTGGTGCCGTGTATGAGCAGAGAGAGATCTAGATTTACGGTGACCATTAAGCTGAGTTCCACTATCTGGACTCTGCCCATACGCTCAGGTCGTAATTTGAGACCATATATCTACATATGACTGTGAACACACGTCGTCCGATTACTCGGCGAGCAGTGACCACCACAGCGGGCGGAACGAGCCGTTCCACTGCCCCTGGAGTTAAGAGCAGGGAATACAGCACGGTGTGCAGCGATGCTTGACTGGGATTCGTAGCGCGGACATTTGTGCGCATTTCATTAATGTCGTGTTGTCGCGCCATCTCGGCGCAAGATTCTATCAGCAATAGAGACGCAGTGCTCAGACACGCTGGATGAGGCACGTAGATGCTGCGCCAACGGATGTGGATTGAGAACAATCACTCACTTAAAGCTACGAAACCAAATCGAAATTAAAATGTGGGTAAAGAAGTAATTAAACACAAAGGCTGGTATTCTGCTGCCACAGGTTTAAATGTAAAATTAACAGACTGGTATCGTCTAATGATACAGTTGAAGGCAAATCTTTTCTCAACAACTGATCACGTGGTACCAGCCAATGAAACGTATGGAATTTCTTGGCAACTTGAAATCTACCTGTCACAGGACACAATATTTTCTGTTTCAGTCTTTGCAGCGGGTTTATAAGCATCCTTAGGATCGCGACTACAGTGTGTGTAATGGATGAAGCTAGAGGTGTCATTGACTTCGTTCAAAAACGACATCGTATAGATAGCGCTCAGGAATTGCTGAATGAAGTCGACAGCGATCCAGATCTTCTAAGGAAGGTTATAACAGGTGATGTAACATGAGTATTCGGGTACCACGTCGAAACCAAGACCGAGTCACTCAATGGAGGTGTCATAAAAATTAACGGGAATTTCTTAATTTCGTGGGTTTATATATCCGATTTTCAATTTTTTTAACTTGTAGATACACATATTCCTGATTTATGTTTACATTTTCAGCTGTTTTCTATGTTTAATTTATTGCTAACAGTCGAATTCATTACACCTGTTTTTGAGTGCTCAGCGAATTTTTAATTTCGAAAAAGGTGGATCAAAGAATTTGCATCAAATTTTGCTTGAAAAATGTAATAAAGCGCAGCACCGCATTCAAAATGTTGACTGGCTTTTGGCGAATCTGTTATGAGTAAACAAGAGCTTACGAGTGATATAAACGTTTCAAAGAACGGCGAGAAGACGTTGCAGATGACGACCGCGCTGGTTGCCCTAGAGCGTCCGTTACTGACGATAATGTGGAAGAAGCAAGGAAAATGGATCTGGAAAATCGCAGAATCACCATGAGAAAATTGAAAATTTGTGGTAAGGTCTTATGGGACGAAACTGCAGAGGTCATCAGTCCCTAAGCTTACGCACTACTTAATCTAACTTAAACTAACTTAAGCTAAGGACAACACACCAACACACACACCCATACCCAAGGGAGGACTCGAACCTCCGACGGGGGGATCACCATTAGAGAGGTTGCTGATGATGTCGGTATATCCTTCGATTCATGCCAAGTAATTCTTTCAGATGGTTTGGGCATGAAACGTATAGTGGCCAAATTTGTTCCAAAATTGTTGATTTCGATCAAAAACGACGAAAGCGATCCAGAACTTCTAAGGAACGTTATAACAGGTAATGAAACATGAGTATGCGGGTACGACGCCGAAACCAAGGCCGATTCACTCAATGGAAATTGACTGAAGAGCCAATATCGAGAAAAAAATTGGCAAGTTCGATCACACGTGAAGGTTCTTCTCACTGTTTTCCTCGATTACGCTGGGAGAGCGCCTCATGATTCCAGCCTTATGGTCGCATTGTCAATAAGAAAGCTCGTTTGGGTGAGGTGATCCGAGGAAAACGACCTGAATTGTGGGAAGAGTACTCGTGGAAATTGTATCACGATAAGGCTCTTGCTCACACCTTAATGCTTGTTCGCGATCTCTTGGCAAAACAACAAAACAGTTATGTTACCTCATCCATCGTATTCGCCAGACATGGTCCTCTGCGATTCAATAGAATCGCTGAACGAGTTGAACCCCATAACGATAGGGAGGGATTACGTTGAAGCGGACGAATTTGATATTGATGACTAAGTATACAGGGTGTCCCAAAAAGAATGACCCGTTTTTAAATAGAATTATTTCTTGGGAAGAAGGACTTAACACCAACAAATTGCAAACTAAATAAGTTTTTAAAAATCCATCATAAATGTTCAATACGTCCTCCATTGGCTGCACGGACGACACCTAGCCGATAGCTAAATTCAACCTAAACTGAGCGTAAGCTGTCTTCTGTCACTGAAGCTCCAGTAGCTGATATTCCTGTTTCTTCAAACTGTTTATACTACCGTCGAATGTTCTTTGGTGATCGTGGTTTAGCATGAAATCGAATATGAAACACCTGCTGAACTGCGAGGGACCATTGTCCATATTGACTTCACATGGTACTTTCCTTTTTGTCTTATACCACATTCACTGACATTGAGGCTCCATTGGGGGAAATTTGTGTTTTAATAGAGCTAAAGTAGGAATTTTACGCCCATCCATTTCGTAAAACTGTGTGTGCTGCGAGCCAACTGCAGCCGACAACTGCCACTGGAGCCTGCTATGGCCGCATATAACGCATTGAGCCACATTTACCGTACGTGTTGAGCTACAGGTAGTGTGTTCTCAAATCGCATCGTTTCTGAGCATTCAGCAACGTGTTGAACTCGGCACGATCAACGTTGACGTTCGAAAACAGTCAATGTGCAATGGGTTAAGGCTCGCGGGTACAATACAGGAAGCACGAGTTCACTTTCTGCATGTTACAATGTTTTCGAATGTTCCTACGTCCCAAGATCGATTATGTGTCATTTATCCAAGTATATTCCTCCGCAAGCTTCCGGCAGACGGCAAACTCTACAAGCTCTGTTTCAGATGAGCTTCTGTGAGAACAACTGCTCTTCCTGTCTACGACAAATGTACGTAATCCACCGGTCCCGGTGCAAGTATTTCGACGACTAATTCGTCATCCCCCTCCAATAGTCAGAATTCTGGGAGTGGTGGTTCCCATCCAACAAAATCACACTCGATGGTAGAACAAACGTAGGTACCACAACTTGTGCAGCACATTGATTATTTTTAGTGACCATTGGAATAAGATTTTTAAAAATATAAAGCAAATGAAGGAGATACCTAAACAAGAAGATTTATCAAATTCCGAACATCCGTTATTCAGTAAGGTGCATGTGGTGTCCCATCTGCACCAAAAATCCATTGAATGGAGAATCTGCTTTGTGGCCATACAACCAGATGACCCCGCTGTAAAGAACAAACACTTAACCACATTTCACGATTCAAATATATTACTCCACTGTGAATAAATATTCTTAATTTTTCGACTTTTTCATAGAAAAAGAATAGCTACATACAGATAAAATTTACCGCCTCATATTCTCGCAGTTCTTCTGTTCCCTCAATAATACACTACTGGCCATTAAAATTGCTATACCAAGAAGAAATGCAGATGATAAACAGGTATTCATTGGACAGATATATTATACTACAACCGACATGTGATTACATTTTCACGCAATTTGGGTACATAGATCCTTAGAAATCGGTACCCAGAAAATCCACCTCTGGCCGTAATAACGGCCTTGATACACCTGGGCATTAAGTCAAACACAGCTTGGATGGCGTGTACAGGTACAGCTGCCCATGTAGCTTCAACACGATACCACAGTTCATCTAGAGTAGTGACTGGCGTATTGTGACGAGCCAGTTGCTCGGCCAACATTGACCAGACCTTATAAGTTGGTGATAGATCTGGAGAATGTGCTGGCCAGGGTAGCAGTCGAACATTTTCTGTATCCAGAAAGGCCCGTACAGGACCTGCTACATGCGGTCGTGCATTATCCTGCTCAAATATAGGGTTTCACAGGGATTGAATGGAGGGTAGAGCCACGAGTCGTAACACATCTGAAATGTAACGTCCACTGTTCAAAGTGCCGTCAATGCGAACAAGAGGTGACCTAGATGTATAACCAACGGCACCCCATACCATCACGCCGGGTGATACGCCAGTATGGCGATGACGAATGCACGCTTCCAATATGCGTTCACCGCGATGTCGCCAAACACGGATGCGACGATCATGATGCTGTAAACAGAACCTGGATTCATCCGAAAAAAATGACGTTTAGCCATTCGTGCACCCAGGTTCGTCGTTGAGTACACCATCGCAGGCGCTCCTGTCTGTGATGCAGCGTCAAGAGTAACAGCAGCCATGGTCTCCGAGCTGATAGTCCATGCCGCTGCAAACGTCGTCGAACTGTTCGTGCAGATGGTCGTTGTCTTTCAAAGGTCCCATCTGTTGACTCAGGGATCGAGATGTGGCTGCACGTTCCGTTACAGCCACGCGGATAAGATGCCTGTCATCTCGACTGTTAGTGATACGAGGCCGTTGGGATCCAGCACGGCGTTTCGTATTACCCTCCTGAACCCACCGATTCCATATTCTGCTAACAGTCATTGGATCCCGACCAACGCGATCAGCAATATCGCGATAAGATAAACCGCAATCGCGATAGGCTACAATCCGACCTTTATCAAAGTCGGAAACGTGATGTTACGCATTTCTCCTCCTTACACGAGGCATCACAACAACGTTGTTGTAGGTGTCGCCACCGGCGCCAACCTTGTGTGGATGCTCTGAAAAGCTAATCGTTTGCATATCACAGCATCTTCTTCTTGTCGGTTAAATTTCGCGTCTGTAGCACGTCATCTTCGTGGTGTAGCAATTTTAATGGCCAGTAGTGTAAATCACATGATGATTCGTCTTTCAGCCAAGAGATCTCTTGCGCTGGCAATCGCATCTTCAGTCGAAATAGAATTAGCAGAAATCGTTCTCGAATGTGTCTTTGTAAGAAGGATCAAATCTTGAAGCCAATTTTTGGTGTATTTGATGGCGATAGTGAGATCACCCTTCGATTTCTCATCACATTTCTTTACTTCTGATGGAATCTCTTCAGGCTGCCTTTCTGTAGACATGCTTGCTTCTTCCACTGCACACATTTGACACACACTGCACTGACAAAGTGTCCCGAATAGCTGATGCTGGCGTCAAATGCCAGCTGGCGGTTTGCAGTGCCTGGGAATTCCGTAGCGGACCGTGACGGCAAGGTCACGTCGATGAGACTCAGGACGCGAACTGGGTTGCACTTAGTCACAGATATTTAATTGACGTGGCTGCTTCAGTGATTTTTCTGCAGTCTTGTAACCATGTGAACATGCTTTTTTTTATTAAAAATGAGGAACGTAAACACGTTTATTTAGAAATGGTGACCGGTTTCCGTCTGTTTTAGAACTTCATCAGACCCTACTCCAAATACAGCACATGGAGACCGTGACGAGGTGCACGAAATGAATGTACGATACATGCATGAGCAATAGACATCTATGTCTCGTTCCTTCTCCGTCTCACCGTCTCCCCCTGCCACCATTGGAGTGTGGCCTGATGGGTTCTAAAACAGACTGAAACCGCTCACCATTTCTAAACAAATGTGTTTGCGCAGCCAAGACTTTTTTAATCTATATTAAATCTTGTTTCTACATCACTACTTTTCTAATTGTAATTACAAAAACAACCCTAACATTAGCCTTTCTTCCCATTTATTCGCAGTACGATGCATTTTTTCTTTTATATTTAGGGTGAACTGCCAATCCCTGCACCGAGCTTAGTCCCCTGCAGGTCTTCCTGCTTGCCGCTACAATTTTATATCGCGAATTTTCTGTATACAACACCAACATCCACAAAAAGCCTCTGATGATATCCATCAGTTGATATGCCAACGCTCCCCGTCAGTTCGTGCACTAACGGGCCAAGCTCGTTTAACCTACCCACCAGATATCCCTACTACAAATGTTCTGCATATGAGCGAACTGCTCGGCCACCTTGCGTGTGGGGGCGAGGTCAGGACAGTTCTGCTGCGTATACTACAGCTGTTTCACCTCTGGTCTTGGTGTACAGTCTACCACTACAAATCAAAACGTCCTTCGATCCGGGTAAAATTTGCACAAACATTATCAGCAATGTCGGTCCAAGACTGACGGCATTAGAAATCAGCCTCGTCTTGCTAAAGGCCTTGACAAACAGGGCAGAGGAGCGGACAGAGGTTCAGGGCACACACGTGCCCTTGGGGTTGGAACTGCCCCTAAGACACCGAGGAATCAGCAATGATCAGTGGCATGAAGGTGCAGAAGCCAATAGAAAGGAAACCACGACATTAAAGGCACATAATGTGTTTCCACAGGACAAGTGGCAACATTGGCGAAATATTCCAGACTAGCCCCCATTCGGATCTCCGTGGGCGAGGAAGAAAAAGATGATATAACCAAAGCCGGGATAACATTCTAAGAATCGAACATAGAATCTCAGTAGTTTGAACATAATAAGAAAGCTAGAAAAAAAGGAAAACGGAAATGCTGAGGCCCAATCTAGATGTACTGGAAGTCAATGAAGTGAAAGAAGATAACGATATCTGATGAGACGCATATAAGGTAATATCAACAGGAGCAGAAAACGGTATAGCGGGAGTAGGATACTATATGAATAGGAAAGTAGGACAGAGAGTGACGCACTGTGAACAGTTCAGTGGTAGGGTTGTTCTCACCAGATTCGACAGTAAACCAACGCCAACTTCGCAAGCAGCAGCTAAAGAGATACAGAAGATATATGAGTATACGGAACGGGTAATTATTTATGTAAAGAGAGATGAAAATCTGATTGTCATGGAAGATTGAAACGCGGTTGTAGGATAAGGAACATAAGGCGTTAGGGGAGAATATGGTCTCGCTGTAGTAATATGAAAGGAGAAAGACTAATCGAGTACTGCAATAAACTTCAGACGGTAATAGCGAACACTGTTCAAGTACGCATGGATCCGTAGTTAAGCTGGGTAGTTCTCATAAAAATCATACAGCAGGTGAAGATCAGAAAGTGTGTAAGACGCGTTTCGGGATCACTTCCCTCTTCAGAATTTTGAGCGTTATCAGTGGTGCACGCAGCATGAGGTGACACGGGTAACATGAGGTAGTCTGTCATGTTACGTGCTCAACTGGTAAAGCTCTTGTCATTGCGCTACCCTTTCACTTGGATTTCTGAAGGTGAAAATAATTCTGAAATGTGATCAATAAAGTCATTTTTTACCTGCTGTATGGCATTTTATGCGAAATAGCCCGCTTAACTACATATCTACGCATATTTACTAGAATGGTCGCTACCCTCCCAAGTGACTTTTTGTCGCATCTTTATTACTCTGTACAATCAGAAGAGGAAGAAGTGTACTTCGAAAAGGCCGGGAGCCACAAGAATGCTCTAGCTGCATTATATCACGTTAAAATTCATGGTGAAACTTTCAGCAGCCCTTCATTTTGCACAGTTCGCTACTAGTTTCGTTCAGTGATCATTACCAAGCTTAGCCGGGACAAACGGCAGAAAAGTTATAATTTGAACTAACTTCCCTGTCGTTTGTCCCGGTTAAGCTCGATAATGGTCATTGACCGTAAATAGAAGCGAATTGTGCAAAATAAAGGACAATTGAAGAATTCATCACGAATTTTAGCAATTATTTTGGCGGCTGAATATCCCCACCTGCAAACATACGTAGATCATATCATGGTCAGACAGAGATTCCGACATCAGATATTGGATTGCACCGCCTACTCAGTACAGATCACAAATTATTAATGATGAAGACAGACTGAAGTTTAAGAGAATCGTCCGAAAGAATCTCTGTGGAAGGAAGGGGTATACTGAAGCTCTGAGGAATGACGAGACGAGTTTGAAGTTCGCTACGGATGTTGTTACTGCAGTATGGGACACAAGAGTAGACTGCTCAGTTGAAGACCAGCGGACATCTCTAAAGAGGTCATTCACCGATGTTGGACAAACAAACATGGGTACGAGGAAGCTAACGGTGAAGAAACGTTGGATGAAAGCTTTATTAGGAAAAGACAGTAATACAGCCATATAAATCCATTAGAAATTAAATAAATATCAAATGCAAGGGAGACAAGGTGAAATGGCTGCAGGAAACATGTGAAGAAACAGAAAAAGGAACGTTCCTCGGGAGGACCGATTCAGCATATACAAAAGTCAAACAACTTTGGTGAAATTAAAAGCAACGGTAACTCCACTGCTAAACGCAGAAAAGGAAGCAAATAGGTGGAAAGAGTACACTGAGGGCCTCTATGAGGATGAGGACATGTCCGATGACGTGTTAGAAGTAGAAATTTCAGTCGATAATAGTGACATTGGATGTACAGTATTAGAGTCGGAATTTAAAAGAGCCCTGGAAGACTTGAGAACAAATCGGGCGACGCACCATCAGACTTTCGGAAAAATAGCACGCACACAGTTGGAAGATAACAAGGGCGACAAGTGCGACAACTATGCCCAATCAATCAACAGCTCATGCACCCATGCGGCTGTCACGGATAAAGTACAGAAGAATGGAAAAGAAGAGTGAGGATCTGTTAGATGACGATCAGTTTCGCTATAGGAAACATAAAGGCACCAAAGGGGCAGTTCTGATGTTTTGATTATGACGTAAGCAAGGATGAAGAAAAAGCAAGACACATTCATTGGAGATGTCGACCTAGGAAAAGAATTCGACAATGTAAAATCGTGCAAGACGGTCGAAATTCTGAGAAAACAGTTGTAAGCTATAGCGAAAGAGGGTAGTATACAATATATACAAGAACCAAGAGGGAAGAATAAGACTGGAAGAACAAGAACGAATTCTGAGAATAAAAAGAGTCTAAGATAGGAATTCAGTCTTTCATCGCTACTGTTCGATCTAAACACCAAAGAAGCAACGACGGAAATAACATAAAGGTTCTAGAGTGGGATTAGAATTCAAGGTAAAAGAATATCAATAATAAGATTTCCTAATACCATTGCTATCTTCAGCTTCGCCGCAGAAGTGGAGAAGAAGGGAAGATATGGGAATACTGACAAGAAGAATGGATAGGATGATAGAACGTGTGTTACGGCATCATGGAATAACCGAACAACCTCCATCGTTCTAATGGGAACTATACACAGTAAAAACTATGCTGGAATACATCCAGCAAGACGGAAAACTGAAATGACCTGCGCATTTTTCCTACCACTGGGAATTCTTCGCTCCTCTAATAACATGCGACACAATGCTGCTGGAAGAGGACCAAGTCATACTTTGAAATCATGTTTTTAACGTTACAAGTTCTGAATGCGAGTCACAGTTACAAGGAGACAAACACTGAAAATGAAATTACATGTCCATCTAAAAACTGATTATAGGTACACCAAATAAAAGCCATAGTGCTCTGAAATAAACTTAGGGCAGTTCAGTTCAGATACATTTCATGAACAAATTGCTAAGCACAGAAGCGTACATGGGGCATAGTACAAAATTGCAGGGGAACGTTCTTCTTCAAAACTTGAGGGAATTCGAAGATTAGACAAATTTAAATATGTGTTTAGAGTGAAATTTGCGGCACAGAAGCACATTTGGCAAGTAGACGGAACGCTTTCTTTCGCTAACCTTGAAAGACGAGTGTGAACACATCAAAATGTACAATTCTCCCGAGCTAGAAAACAATCTGGGAACGCTGTACAACTCTTGACATTGACTGTAAGGACCAGTCAAATGAAAACGAGACAGATGGAAAGAAAATAAACGAAACTACTCATTATTTGAAATGTAATTGCCATAAATGTTAAAACATGTATCCCACCATTGGACAAGTAGATCAATGCCGTCATGTAAAAATGTTTGCGATCGCTTACGGAACCATGATTGTATCCAGTCGTGCACCTCTTTGTTTAAGCAAGTCGACAGCTATAAATGTCTTTCCTCATGGCTCCAAAAATACGGAAATCACATGTTGAGAGATCAGGACTGTATGGAGGATGTGTAAGGACGTCCCTGCGAAACTTAGGTAGAGTAGTCGAAACAACCTAGGTAACATGTCGGCGTGCATTATTCTCCTCAATTTTGTTACCTTCGATGTGTTACTTCAAGAATAATTGAACATCTGAGTGAGCATCTAAATTATCACTATCATTCTTACTTCACGTCGCAGTAGTGGGTTAGAGCATGTAGTACAATGTTTGACAAACAGTGGTCAGAAAAACAGCATCCGTCGACTTCACCTGGAAACTAATAGTGTGCAAAGAAGAGTCGCTTATTATCTGTTTCTTATGAGACTGGAATTCAAAGGTTGATTTTTGACACGAATTGAGTGGCTGCGCATTCTAAAACGATGCAAGGGTTTCAACAAGGTGACGTCAATGCAACGTGGTATGCTCTAGCGATTTAATATAAAGAATGATAGGAACTACTTTTTCGAAGAAAATCTGAAATAAGTAGATTGGTAGGCAGTTATGTTGTCACTGAATACAAGAAAATAATTTTACAGCCGTGTAGGGATACTCCAGCCGACAAGAACAGGATTCAGATTTACGAAAAGCAAAAGAAACGTTCATTTCCTCATGTCTTAGCTCTTCACCAAATGAGCACTATTTTATGCTCCATCAGAGGGCAACATGTTTGCACTTATAGTACGACAAAGTAAAAAATAATGTACGACGCTATAATCAGCTTTCGTACATACTTGTGGAGTGATGGTAACGTACCAATGCCAGTCTAATCTAGCGGCAATATAAACACGTCACCACAGCAAGTAAACCGAATTAATATCTCCCGATGTTTTATTCATTGAACAATCTTAACAACACCATGGACATCCACCAGGCAAAAGCAGTCTTCTCGCCAAAAACGGACTCCACCAGCAACCGTCTAAAGTACTCGGAACAGCACAGACTATAATGCCAATTATTAATGGCAAACACTCTTCCAAACAGGATAACATGGGAACGAAACTGATTTTAGATGTATCGTGTAATGTGCAGCGAAGATAAATATCGCGATCTACTAAAAATTTTTCAGGCAACCATCAATGTCATTGATATATCTTGAAAAATGTGTGACGACAGGGCGCTGTCTTATAAAATTATTTATTTATAACATATTTCAGTTCTAAACAATCTTGAAGGTAGATCTTTTTTTTCACAGTGATGACACTTGACACCCAGGACTTCAGATATGAAGGATAACTTTGTCAAGTCAATGTATAAGAGCCTTCAACTTAGGTATTCCGTACCAAAACAAAGGCTCAATCAACGACAAGCGAAATCTTGCATTTGGACGCTGATCGTTTCACCGGTGCAGTGTCGCTTTCGTGGTGTTGTGGAGGTAGGGTGTGGTTACCGGTGTTTCGGCTGACAACCTCTATGAGATGGGAAAATTGACATGTTACCGCTCGACCACTCTGCCCGGCTGATCACATAATTCAAAACCAAACACTCACAGTCTGAAAGCACAGTTTCTCGCTGTTAATCGTCACATAAAACTTATGTCAGTTATCGTAAATAATCATTACGAAAACGGGCCAATATGTACATCACGCTCGAGTCTCAGTACTGACAGTAGCAGTACAAATAAAGTTTGCAGCTGCCTGAAGTAACACAAACAAGACAGCTTACACGTACGTAAGTATCCTGCCTCATCATCTGTATCCATTCATGTCCATTGTGCATTACGACGGACTTGGGCAATTCCAGCAGGACAATGCAACATCCCACGCGTCCAGAATTGCTACAGAGTGGCTCCAGGAACACTCAACTGAGTTTAAACACTTCCGCTGGCAGTCAAACTGCCCAGGCATGAACATTATTAAGCATACCTGGATGCCTTGCAATGTGCTGTTCAGAAGAAATCTCCACCCCGTCGTACTCTTAGGGATTTGTGGACAGCCCCGCAGGTTTCATGCTGTCAATTCCCTCCAGCACTACTTCAGACATTAGTCGAGTCCATGCCACGGGATGTTGCGGCACTTCGGCGTGCTTGCGGGGGCCCCACACGATATTAGGCAGGTGTACCAGTTTCTTTGGCTCATCAGTCTACAAGTAAATACACAAGCTTCAGTAGGCCAAAATATAAAGTCAACCGTGCCAGCTCTATGGCATAAATAGAATTTAAATGAAAATCCAAAATGTGCGGATGCTGCAAACTTAAAATTAACACTATTTTCATTAAAATTGTAGACGCTAAATAACGGTTAATGAAATGCAAAGCACCTTAAGGACAAGTTGCAAGTATGACATTAAAAATGACAAGAAGAAATTTACAGAACGAAATTCAGAAAGCGCTTTGAAGACACTACATGCTGCCCAAGCCATTCAATAACCCGGCGAGTACACAACAGACTTGATGCACGTCGGCCACAATTTGCGAGACATGCATTACATGAGAAACATAAACGAGCGCCATGACTCACAACATCAGACATGAGTGATGACACAAATATCAAGAATATCAATTGGGCGTGAAAGGAATCAGAACGCAGGTATTAAGCACAAAGGAAGGACCTCAGCACGGTTCACAATATGGGCAGTCAGTGGTTCGCCCGAGCAGAATTGCTTCGTCCAACGGTCGAGTAACAGCCAGTTACATTCCCTAGTGTGTGGGCACCTAGAATACCTCACAGGAGAGGTCGCCGCTCTCCAACAATATTCCGCCAAAACGGATCCCTCACACTTCCCTGGTAAACGTATGACGGCACTTTCCAGCGTAATACGGCAGTAAGATTACAATTTTTTGTAAATTTTAAACGGTGATAGAACTCCTTACCATCTGTTACTTACAATGTTTTCCAGTGCACACGACACAGCGGCACGTCATAGATACACACTCATAGATGTACATTTATCTCACAAAACAGAAGTCAACAAAATAAAGAAAACAATGATTATAACGATCTAAAAATAGTGCCCTGCCTCAGAGATCATTAATTAAATACTTACCTTGTGGATCATAGATAATATAACCATAACAGAATTGTTTCATTCTTTACAACAAATCGTTAAATATAATACAGTTGCATATACTTGTCAGTTAAGATACAAATAAAAATCAAACAAAACACATAAAACTATACAAAACTTGCAGACTTAGTATCAACATAATCTAATTCGTACTGTACCTGTATTGTGCTTTGGGAATTACCTTTTACTAAGATCACCCAGGAAGTAACAAGTAGAAAGATTTAGAGTGCGTTATCTAGTACCATGGTCTACGGGTAGCTTCTTTGATTAGTAATCGAAACTTACTCGGTCCAAGGTTCGAACCCCACCACCGCTTATATTTTGAATAAAAATCACCAGCAAGATTTCCGGCATAAGAAGTCACCCTCATTCAGCAAACGGCTTTGTCAAAGAGAGGTGAGAAACTGTTCCTAAAGGCGGAAGAACCAGCAATGATCAATGGCTTAACGATGCAGAAAGCAATGGAAACCACTGCATTAAAGACACATTATGTGTATCCACAAAACATATGGCCTGTAACTTAAAAAGTGTCATGATTATCCCTTCATTGGCAATATATTCCAGAATAATCCCCCACTCGGATCTCTGGGAGGGGTTACCAAGGGGAAGGTGACCATGAGAAGAATTATGAATAATCAAGGAAAGCATAATGTTCTACAAGCCGTGGTGTGGAATATCAGAAGTCTGAACGTAGAAGGAAAGCTAGAAAATCTGAAAAGGAAAATGCTAAGGCTCAATCCAGGTATAATGGGGGTCAGTGAAATGAAACGGAAAGAAGATAAGTATTTCTGGTCAGATGAGTATAGGGTAAAATCAACAGCAGCAGAAAATAGTAAAACAGGTGTGACACTCTGAACAATACAGTGACAACACTGTTTTCATCAGTATCGACAGCGAACCAACACCGACACCGCTAGTACAGGTAAGCACGCCGATGTCGGATGCTGAAAATGGAGAGACAGAGAAAGTATATGAGGATACTGAGCGGGTAATTCAGTGCGTGAAGCGAAATGAAGATCTAATGGTCATGAGGGAATGGAATGTGGTTGAAGTAGAGGGAGTAGAAAAAAAGGTTACAGGAGAGTATGGGCTTGGTACCAGGCATGACGGAGGAGAAAGGTTAATTGTTTTCTGCAATAAATTTCAGCTAGTAATACCTAATACTCTATTCTAGAATTACAAGAAGAGAAGATATACCTGGAAACGGCCGGGAGACACGGGAACATTTCTTTAGGTTACGTCATGATGAGACAGATATTCCAAATTCAGATACTGGATTGTAAGGTGTACCCAGGAGCAGATATAGACTCAGATCGCAATTTATTAATGATATTGAGTAGGGTAATATTTGAGGGGCTAGTTAGGAAGAATCAGTGTGCAAAGAAGTGGGATATGGAAGTACTAATGAATGAAAAGGTACGCTTGAAGATCTCTGAGGCTACAGAGACTGCGATAATGAATAGCTCTCTAGGCTGTTTAGTTAAAGAGGACCAGACATCTTTACAGATGGGAATCATAGAAGTTGAAAAGGAAATAGTTGGTACCAGGAAGGCAACTGCGGAGAAACCATGGATAACAGATGAAGTACTTCAGCTAATGGACGAAATACCCAAGTACAAAACCGTTCAGGGAAATTCACGAATACAGAAATACAAGTCGATCAGGGACGAAATAAATAGAACATGCAGCGAAGTTAAGGCAAAATGGGTGAAAGAAAAATATGAAGAAATCGAAAAAGAAATGATTGTGGGAAAGACAGATTCAGCATATAGAAAAGTCAAAACAGCCTTCGGTGAAATTAAAAGCAAGAAAGGTAACATTAAAAGTGCAATAGGAATTGCCCTGTTAAATGCAGAGAAGAAAGCGGATAGATGAAAAGAGTACGTTGAAGACCTCTAAGAGGGGGAAAACTTGTCTGATGGCGTGACAGAAGAAGAAACAAGAGTCGACAGGAAGGAAAGAAGGAATCCAGTATTAGAATCTTAGAGAAGTTTGGAAGACTTTAGATCAAATGAGGCAAAAGGAATTTCTAAAATCATTGGGAGAAGTGGCAACAAAACGACTATTCACGCTGGTGTATAGAGTGCATAAGACTGGCGATATACCATCAGATTTCCGGAAAAACATCATACACACAACTCCGAAGATAGCCGATAAGTGAAACAATTATCGCACAGTCCGCTTAACAGCTAATGAATCCACGTTGCTGACAAGAGTAATACACAAACGAATAGAAAAGAAAATTGAAGATCAGGCAGATGACTATCAGTTTGGGTTCAGGAAGGATAAAAGCATCAGAGAGGCAGTGCAAACGTTAGGGTTGATGATGGAAGCAAGACTGAAGAAAAATCGACACACGTTGATAGGATTCGTCGACCTGGAAAAAGGTTTCGGCAACGTAAAATAGTGCAAGACGTTCGAAATTCTCTGAAAAATTGGGATAAGCTATAGGGAAAGGCGGGTAATACACAATATGTACAAGAACGAAGGGGGAACAGAAAGAGTGGAAGGTCGCGAACGAAGTACTCCGATTAAAAAGGGTTTAAGACAAGAATGTAGTTTCTCACCACTGCTGTTCAATCTATACATCGAAGAAGCAATGGAGATAGTAAAAGAAAGATTCAAGAGTGGGACTGAAATTTAGCGTGAAAGGATATCAACCATACTATTCGCTGATGACATTGCTATCCTCAATGAAAGTGAAAAGGAACTGCACAATGTGTTGAATGAATGAACAGTCTAATGAAAACAGAATATGGACTGAGATTAAAACGAAGAAAGACGAATGCAGTGAGAAGCAGCGGAAATGAGAACAACGAGAAACTTAACATCATCGTTTGGATCACGAAGTAGATAAAGTTAAGGAATTCTGCTACCTAGACAGAAAATAATCAGCGGTGGACGAAGCAAGCAGGACATAAAAAGTAGACCAGCTCAGGGAAAAAGGGCATTCCTTGCCGTGGACTTCTGTTGGTCTCAAGCATAGGTCTTAATGTGAGGGAGAAATTTCTGAGAATATACGTTTTGAGTGCAGTATTGCATGGTAGTAATACATGGTCTGTGAGAAAACCGGAACAGAATAGAATCGAAGCCTTTGAGATGTTGAAAATTAGGTGGACTGATAAGTTAAGGAATGAGGAGGTTCTCCGCAGAATATGCGAGGAAAGGAATACATGGAAAATACTGCAATGAAGAAGGGAAAAGATGAAAGATCATCTGTTTAAGGCATCAGGGAACAGCTTCCATGGTACTAGCGGGAGCTGTAGAGGGTAAAAACTGTAGTGATAGACAGAAATTTGAATACATCATAATTGAGGACGGAGGGTGCGGTTGCTACTTTGAGATGAGAAGCTGAGGAATTCGTGGCGGTGCACATCAAATAAGTCAGAAGGCTGATGACTCAGGAGAAAAAGTAATCTAGCACATTTGCGAAGCTCTTAAAGAACTGCAGCGCCACAGTCTCAGCTTTTTCATTTTGTGTGCCCTGTCCGTGTTTTCAATTGTGAATTAAAATTTCCTGTTCTTCATAAATATTGAATTTCTGGCCTTTGTTTATTTTGTGAAATATTATTAGATTGTCCTCTAGGTTATGAAAGCAACGACGTGAGTGTGTGCTACTGTCACAGATTTATTGCGTCTATTATATCTAAATGCGTTAATGCGTTCTTTGAATCTAGTTCGGAAGCTTCACCCAATGCGACCCATCCAATAAGTCGGTTATAGGACATGTGTTAAGAGGTCAGGGAATAACTTCCAGTGTACTGAATGGAGCTGTAGAGCGTAAAATCTGTAGTGGGAAACAGTGATTAGTATGTATCCAAGTAATATTTGTGGAAATTTTGTGCAACTGCTTCCCTGAGATGATAAGGTTGGAGCAAGAGAAGATATGGTGAATCGCATCAGAAGACATTAGAAAAGCTGTTGTGAAGAGGTTTACATAGGACTGAGTAACGTATTGCAACAAGCAAGTTTTCACTTTGAAGACCGCAACGGCAGTAACAGGCAGTTGTTTGTGTGAGGCTGACTAAGACCTTATGCCGCTGGACTCACAGTAGCTCACACACATTCTTATTTTTCACATTCATTGTTAGACCTAATCCTGCGTTACCCCTGTTTGATTATGTATTTGCAACCTGTATTAACCTGACCAAAAGTCTGGTTCTTCCCGTCACCACACTTCGTTAATTCTCACTATGTCTAACTTCAACCTGCCCATTAATCTTTTGAAATTCTGTAACCTACCTGCCCAGTTAAAGGATCTAACATCCCGTGCTCCGACTTGTGGTACTCCAGTTTTGTTTTACCTAATAACAAGACCCTCCTGAATAGTACCCACCCACTTATCCGAATGGGGGACTATTTTACTTACGAAATATTTTACTCGAAAGGATTACGCTTAATATGAACAGAAAAATAACCATCGTAACCGGAAATGTCACAACTTTGTCCATTTATTCAGAAAAAGCTAGGCAGAGACACGAAGAGGTATTGATCTTGTCTCAATAGTAGGGGAAACTGTATAACTGAACAATAATCGACATGAGGTGGCCGAGATGAGTGATAGAATAATGAAGCGCTATACTCTCCTGACCATACTGTGAAAACATAAATTAATGTTTCATAAATTTACTTCTGATCTACAACAACTATAACAGCAGTGTTACACTAACTGGCCAACGACCTTGTCGCTGTCGTAACTCCGGTTCCCGTCAGATCTACGAAGTCAAGTGCTGTCGTGCTTGGCTAACACTTGGATAGGTGACCGTTTGTGTCTGCCGAGCGCTGCTGGCAAGTGGGGAGCACTCAGCCCTAGTGAGACTAATTGAGGAGCTCCTTGATTGAGAAGTGGCGGCTCCAGTCACGGAAACACAATGACCCCTCCATATCCGCACCCAGTGACGCCTGTCGGCTACGGCTGACACGGCGGTCGGTCGATATCGTTGGGCCTTCTGTGGCATGTTCGGATGGACTTTAGTTTTTTATTACCATTAATTAGTTAACAAATCTGAATTTATATTCTAAATTTCATTTTTTAATGTGTCAAAGGTTATTTTGCGTATCATTTCCCCTCTTTTCTGTTCCACTCGCGATTGGTACCCAGGAAGAACGCTGTGTTTAAGATTTAATATACGTATAAAGTTTTCTCATTTTACCGTCGTGACCATCTTAACACATAAAAGGTGCGTTGAAATTTTGAGATCTCCGATGTTCTTTCTCAAGACTGCGCGCAAACAGAAACGTGTAGTTTCTCCTGAAATGTGCAGGCACTCTATCTGCATATATGTGCACAATGGCTGCACTGTATGACAGACACAACCCTAGTGATTGCAGCCAGACTGAGGAGTGAAGTAGAAATGGCGTCTTTCAGCAAGGGATCATTCGTCTTCTCCACTTGCATGGTGTGCCACCCATTGAAATTTATGATCAGTTGAGGAATGATATGTGGAGATGGTGTCATGAATGTGAAGAGTTTGCACTCACGGCCAAACGTCGTGTAACTATGAACCAAAACTATTTCGATCTCCTACCAGCTTGTCTGTCAATAAGATACATTAGATTGCTCACAAATCAGAACTCGGTGTCAAGAGCTCCACATGATAGTATTTACACCATAACAGCCGATTCCGGTAGCTTTGTCTTTCAAACTTTAGTCATTTCCCTGATATTTTTGTCGAAGGTTTCAACGCCAACGTTGAAAATCTTTACATTATTGTATTCGTCTTTTCAAGAGTTTTAGAGTGCCGTTGAAAAGTATATAGTAGCATTTAAAAACAAATCTTTGATCTGTAATAGAACAGAATACATTGCCTTAGACAGAGCGCGGGTTGCTGAGCTTTGACCAATGCAGTCAACGCCCTGCCCGTCCAGGAACTTCAGCAGCAGCGGGGCGTTTCTGTTACGCCACTTCCGTGTCTCAATAGTCTGGGACCCCAACCAGCCATCACAAACACTTCTTCAGTGCCACCCAGTAATGTGAGGCAACAGCAGAACCTCGCCTCACTAGCTTCTGTTCTAGACATTTCTACATAACACAGAAACGTGGTCCTCCTACACAATGCCAGAGGTCTGCATTGAAACCTCAGGCGACCATCCCGTCATTGTCGAACAGCTAGGCCTCAGTATAACGTCCATTCTGTGCCGGTCAGCGACGTTCCGATGACACTGCAATCACTAATGTCGTTGGGCTTCGAACCTCTGTCCGCCGCCTGACCACCCAGGCTGGAGGTCGGCCTACCGAGAGATGCCGTGTCGGCGACTTTACTGTGCTCACCAACAACACTAGATGTCTAAAGAATGTCAGTAAACAGCTGCCTTCTCTGTTGTACCTTCAGTGGAGAGTCATGGTCCACACCTAGACATTCTACACTCCCCCATTATAGTTCACTATCTTTGTTGATACGAGAGCTAAGTGAATTAGGTGCCTCTGTCATACTGTCATACGCTAGAAACCTCATTTCGTTATCTTGAACGATTCATCAAGTAAAAATAGTACGGTTCAAGTTTAAGGTGTTCGTCCCTTATTAGCTTATGCGTATGATACTTCCAAGTCGGAATTATAATGAATCTGATTCACAAATAGAGAACATCAGACTAACACAGACTAAGAGAATCTGTTTACTACTATCAAGGCTAATACATGAACTTGGTGTAATAAAACAGCGTGTACGGTGAAGCCTTTATGTAGCACACTTTTATCGAGTGTTGATGTACGCAGAAATAGATGAGCCCCCCCCCCCTCCAAAGCTTCTCGTCAGTGCACAAAAATATATGTATATGCGCCCCTACTCTAACGAACTCGTTAGTGTCGTATTTTTAACGTATGGCCAGGGAAAAAGTGAATACCAGAAACAAAAAAGAAAAGTTGTGGGCTTGGTCGATTCTGTCAACATACGCTCACTTCTCGGTCCTCTGTAACCTGCGCACCATTTTTTATTTCGCTGTTATTTCGCGTCGCTTCGCAGATGTTTGCTGGGCGAGGCAGCTGTTGGTAATGGCCGCTTTAGACAAGAACTGCAAGCGCTCTGCGTGATACCTCTTCCTCTTCCTCCACCTCGCTTCTATGTCTGTGTATACAGAAACGCACATATAAAGAGACAAGCATGAGTAACCAGACGTAACGCAGCTTCCACAGCAGAAGTGACGTTTATCCTCCACAGTCTCGCTGCGACTGCCTGCCGCGTTGTCGACATTCAGGGGACGAGGGGTTGGCAGCAGAGGGAAGAAGGGGTGGGGGAGTCGGAGCAATTTGTGGTCCCTCGCCGCAAAGAGTTCGGAAAAAGAGGCGTCGCTCGTCATTCGACAAGACGACGCGCTACCGAATAAAACGCTTATCTTCCCCACAGCTGTGCCTCGGAGCGACAATAGCCTGTTTAAAGGAACGCTGTTCCTAGACTAAAACGAAGGTGATGTGGTAGAAAAATGACACTGACGTTGTCAGCTTTGATTAGCGTTCTAACGCATACTATTATTTTTAAATATTTTGAACATCATTCCGCTTCAGCAACGGTTACAAATCAGTAAATGAACCCAAAGCAGCCAACCAGTTGCAACGAAAAGTGGTTTTATTTAACCTTTTACCGTGGTTTCGACGGATGTAAACCCGTCACTTCACACATTTTCTTCTCTCCGTCGAGGCAATGGTAAAAGGTTGAGTAAAAGCACTTGCAATTGCAATTAGTTGACTGTTTTGGATTTATTTATTATGTACTACCGTGTTCACATTCTTTCACACATCTATTTTTATTATTTTTAAGTTGTAGTTTCTTACTATATGGTGCTGATGCAGACCAGCTCCTTATAGGAGTGGTTAGCCTCTCTTCCTTTCGGATTTTGGTTTCTAGTACCTCCTCAGAATTTTTTCTGAGGTAGGAAGTTCAGCAGCGGGGGATCACTCAGCCCTGTAAGATCAAATGAAGAGCCTCTTCCATAAAGAAACAGCGGCATTTATCAGGATTCATCCGCTGGCAATAACGGCTGGCGGATTGGCGACAGGTTGATAACGTGTCCCACGGTCATGGATCGCTCCTCACACCGCCTCGCAGGTAGCAGTCAGCCAGTCGAAATAGGCCTGAGGCCTAATCCCTGAGTGGTTTACTGCACTTAAACCTGCCAGTCTGCACCATTACATCAATCTTTTTTATCTTTTTATTTCGCTGACAAGTTTCCCACACATTAGGTACACTTCATGTTCTCGCAAGGTATTTCCCATTACGCTTTGGGTGAGCTAGTTCCAAACTCCAACTGTGCTATTTCAATCTGCATTTTCTTCCGTTCTGTCTGCACAAGTCTCTACTTTCCTTAACTCAAATGAGTAGCCATTTACGTTCTCCATCTCACGAATAACATAGCTACAGTTTGCGAAGCGCCAATAAAAATATTATTCGGGTAATAAAAGGCAAACACAACTTTGGTGTTGCCTAGAACCATGATCAAATGAATATAGTGAATTAAAGAGGAAAAAAGAACCATAATAACATATTGTGCCTGAATAAGCACTATTAGGTATAAAAAAAACTATCAATGTGATATGTACGAAGGCTACTCTGAAACTAACGTCGCCTCTCTTTTGTTATTACTTCGAATGCCCGAGCCAAATTATGTAGGTTTAGTACTAATTTTTCAATCTGCCCACTAATATCAAGTTGGTTTCGTTATCATGCGACAAACAGCATCAGCAGGGAAGCATTCCAAAAAGGCGTTTCACATCGAGCCCCCTATAAAATAGTGTAACTGAATCTCTCACTTCTGAGTAAACTGTGCCAATGAAAATCCATCAACGCTTACAAAGGGTGTATGGAGACAACACTACAGACGTGAGTAATGTGAAATTTGTCGAGACCTGCTGCACTAACACGAGGCTACAGGTTACTGAACACCATCCTCAATGGGAGATGAAACGTCCTATCATCAGTAAGTGCCATCATCAAAAAGGTAATCCAAGGAGTGCCCAAATGTGAACTATCTAACAAATAAAAAGTTCATGATACAGCCATCAGCAGGAAAAGTGATGTGCACAGTCTTTCGGGATAGGAAGGGTACGATTCCTTCTGATGACCTGGAACCTGAAGCAGTTCAAAATATTACAAGACGATACTGATTTCACTGAAAGCCCGAAATTCCAGAGTCAGGCCAGAGAGGAAAAACTTTCCCTTGCCAAAATGCTATAGCGCCAGGCCTCGAAACATTTTTGCCATCACGAAATTCGTTGCTAGTTTTTAGGGGATTGACCTACTGTTCAGATTTGGCAAAAGTGCAAAATGATTAATGCTGACTGTGAAAAAATGTAACTGACTTCTTGCTCTATTTAACTATCTCATTGTGCTATCTGTATCTGTTGCAATTTCCTTGAAAATAAATTTGTCACAGTAGTTTCAGAAGCAATTGCATTGGTAAAACACTGGTTTTTAGTTGGTGAAAGCAGTTGATCCAAATCTTGTCTCATCGTACAGATTTAGGTTTGCCACGATTTTGTAAGTCACCTAACCCCAGTTGTACCAACGCATTTTCCATTACACGTACTACCAAGCTCGAGATACTTTACGACCATTTGTTGTGAAAAGTTACACACACTACCAAGACTTAAATTTTTGCTCTACGTTTTACTGAAAAATTTAAAACAATTACATAGTCTGGTAAAAGAAATATTTAAAAACAATAAACACCTCATTTCAAAATTTTAAAATATGAAGTACATGAGTAAATTACAATATTTTCTGAAGGTGAGCATAAAGTACTTCCTCCCCCCCCCCCCCCCCATTAGTATCTGAGGGTTAAGGCAAGTATCGGGTTGGTGCCTTTGAAAAGAACACGGTCGAGTTTCTTCTACATCCATTCTCAATACAAGATACTGCTCCATCACGAATCATCTAGAAGTCGACGGCACTTTAAACCGAAATTTTCCCTCCTGTTTTAGCTGGAAACAACTGGGATAAAAGTGGGAAAATGACTCAGTGGAACATGTCTCCCATTTAGGAATATCTGTTCTTCTGCTAACCAGTGTAATTCTCTTGATATTCTTGTAAACTTTTTACAGTTGCTATCAGGATCATTCTCTCTTTCCGCATATCGTCTCATAAGGCAAAAGTTTTGCTATGTGGCCATCTGAACTGCCATTCCTGTGCACTCACCACTGAACGACTTTGGTCGATGTCTTAACTGTCCAGATAAGGAGCACTTGTATTTGTGTCTTCTAAATATCACAATTCTCAGAACGGTGAATAAATGTTATACTTTTCTGGAAGATGAAACCTGTGTGGTCGTCATAGAATCGAAATTAGGACCAACGTCTTTCTTGGGAAAGTGCTGTACCAATTTAAATATTTACGTCTTATCATACTTCGAAACTTAGTAGGATGTCTGCTGCGTCCTTTGCGGGACTAGCAGACGTGAAAGATAAGATATAGCGGAGAAATGGCTTAATCACTGTCTAGGTTTCCAGAATGAATTTTCACTCTCCACGGAAGAATGCGGTGATTTCAGATTTACTCCTTGTTAGGGACACAGTTTTAATCTCCTAGGTAACAGGTTAATGCAGAACCCAAAGTACTGAGGCTCATTATTAGTGTTTTGGGGCCACACTGACTAAGACCATATAGCATAACTTAAGTCAGGCATAGTGGCCTAGCAGTAACGACAATCAGACGTCTCTAGGACTTACAGGAATTTTCTGACCACCTGACCAAGGTACTTACATATACATGGGAAACGCCTTTCTGATAGTAGGGGAAGAATCTGTGCGCCACTGAGGTGCGGCGTGTAGCCGGACCAACACTTTTCTTTTAAAAAAAAGTCAGCAGTCTCCTAACTGGTTCGATGTAGCCCCCGCTAATTGCTCTCTGTGGCAGCGTCTTCATCTCAGAGTAGCACCTGCAACCTACGTCCTCAATTATTTGCTGCACATGTTCCAACCTCTGTCTTACTCCATATTTTTTACACTCCATAGCTCCCTCTAGTATCGTAAAAGTTATTCCTTCATGTCTTAACAGTTGTCTTACCATCCTGTCCCTTCTTGTCAGTGCTTTTCGTGTATTCCTTTTCTCGCCGATTTTCGGAGAACCTACTCATTCCTTACCTTATCAGTCCATCTACTTTTGAACATTCTTCTGTAGCTCCACATCTCAAAGGCTTCCAGTCTCTTTTTTCCGATTTTCCCACAGTACATGCCTCATTATCACGTTACATTCGAAACGTACATTCTCTCACATTAAGACCTATGTTTGATACTAACGAAATTCTCTTGGCAAGGAATGCTCTTTTTGCCAGTGCTAGTCTTCTTTTTATGTCCTCCTTGCTCCGTCCATCATTGATTATTTCGTTGCCTAGATAGCAGAATTCCTTAACTTCATCTATTTCGTAACCTCAGTCCCTATGTTAAGTTTCTCGTTCTCATTTCCGCTACTTCTCATTCATTCGTCTTTCTTCGATTTACTCCAAATTCACATTCTGTATTCATTACTGTTCATTCCATTCAATACATTGTAGAACTCTTTTTCACTTTCACAATGTCATCAAAGAATCTTATCATTGACATCCACTCACGTTGAATTTTAATCCCACTCTTGAACCTTTCTTTGACTCTCTTCATTGCTTCATGTATAGATTGAATAGCAGGGGCGAAAGACTACATTCCTGTCTTACACCATTCTTTATTCGAGCACATAGTTCTTCGTCTTCCACTCCTGGTTCTTCTACACGTTGTATATTTCAGTATTTGTCTTCCGCTATTAGAATTTCGAACATCTTGCACCAATTACACTGTCAAATGCTTTTTCCAAGTCGGCTGATCCTATGAATGTGTCTTGATTTTTCTGTAGTCTTGCTTCCATTGTTGACCGCAACATCAGAACCGCCTCTCTGGCGCCTTTATCTTACCTAAAGGCAAACTGATCGTCATCTGACTGATCTTAAAATCTCTTTTCCATTCTTCTGTATATTATTCTTGTCAGCATCTTGAGTGTATGAGATATTACGCTGATTCTGGGATAATTCTCGTATTTACAGGCTCTTGCAGTTTCCGGAATTGTGTGGATGATGTAATGCCGAAACTCAGATTGTATATGGCCAGTCTCATACAATCTGCACACCAATGTGAGTAGTGGTTTTGTTGCCACTTCCCCTAATGTTTTCGCGCGACTCCCCCAGTCGGAGGTTCGAGTCCTCTCTCGGGCATGGGTGTTTGTGTTGCCCTTACTTAGCGTAAGTTAGTTTAAGTTAGATTAAGCAGTGTGTAAACCTAGGGACCGATGACCTCAGCAGTTTGGTCCCATAGGAACTTCCACAAATTTCCAAATTTCCCTAATGGTTTCAGGAATTCCCATCGAATTTTATCCATCCCTTCTGCCTTATTTGATCTTAAATCTTCCAAAGCTCTCTTAAATTCTAATACTGGATCCCCTATTTCTTCCGTCGCCTCCAGTTTCTTCTTCTATGACATCGTCAGACAAGCGCCCCGCACCTCCTCCCTCATTGAAGGCCTTCAGCGTACTCTTTCCACCTATTTGCTCTCTCCTCTGCATTTAACTGTGGAATTCCCATTGCACTCTCCATGTTGCCACCCTTGCTTTTAATTTCAACGAAGGTTGTTTTGAGTTTTCAGTATGCCTAGTCGGTCCGTCCGACAATAATGTCTTTTTCACTTTTTCACGTTTTTCATGTAGCCATTTCACCTAAGCTTCTCTACTCTTCCCGTTTATTTCATTCCTAAGTGACTTGTATTTCTGCGTTCCTGAATTTTCCTGAACATTTTTTTACTTCTTTCCTTCATTGATCAACTTCGATATTTCTTTTGTTACCCATGGTTTCTTAACAGTTACCTCCTTTGTACTTATGTTCTTCTTCTGTGATTGTCCTTTCTTGGAGATGTCCATTCTCCTTCAGCAGAACTGCGTACTGAGCTATTCCTTACCGCAGTATTTATAGCCTTCAGAGAACTTAAAAAGTATCTCTTCATTCATCAGTGCTTCCGTATCTCAGTTTTAGCGTAGTGATTCTTCCTAGCTAGTCTATTCTTCCCACTCATCGTCATAACTAAATTGTGATCTGATTCTATATCTACTCCTGGGTACATCTTAAAATCCTGTTTGTGATTTCGGAATATTGCCTGATCATGATGTAATTTAACGGAATGTTTTCGCTTTCCAGTCCTTTTCCAATTATACTTACGTCTCTTGTGATTCTTGAACGGAGTATTCGTTCTTACTATGTGCAGTTTATTGTATAACTCATTAACCTTTCTCCTCTCTCATTTCTAGTACCAAGCCCATACTCTCCCGTAATACTTTCCTCCACTCCTTCCCCTAGATCCGCATTCCTATCCCCCATGACTATTAGTTTTTCCTCTCCCTTTACGTACTGCATTACCCGTTCAGTATTCTCATATACTTTCTCTGTCTCTTCAACTTCCGCTTGGGACATCGGCATGTTTACCTGAATTCTCGTTGTCGGTGTTGGTTTGCACCCTATGACAGGATTGTTCAAAGTGTCTTACTCTCTTACCCCTATCTTCTTTCCATTTCACTTCACTAAGCCCCATTATATATGGATTGAGCCCTACCATTTCCCTTTTCAGATTTTCTAGCTTCCGTACCATGTTCAGACTTTCGATATTCCCCACCACGGCTCGTAGACCATTATTCTCTCATTGGTTATTCAGTCTTTTTCTGATGGTACCTCCACTTTGGCAACACCTCCCGGAGACCCAACTGGGTTATCATACCGGAATCGTTCGCGAATGGAGAGATAATCATGACACTTTTCACACTCTTTCAGTGACAGACAACATGCCCTGTGGATAAACAATATGTTTCTTTAATGTAATGGTTTCTATCCCCATGATGTTGATCATTACTGCTTCTTCTGCCTCTATGAGCAATTTCCCAGCCGAACGACAAGAGAGTGCCCTGAACCCCTGCCCACTACTCTGTCCTCTTTTGACAAGGCCATTCACCGAATTAGGTTGACTCCTTATGCCAGAAGTCTTCGGCCGCCATTACTAATGGCTTTTTCAAAATTTTAGCTGTGGCGGGCCTCGAATCCAGGACTATGGACGTTTTGATTATTAATCAAAGAAGCTACCACTAGACCACGGGTGCAAAGATGACCGAACGAGGCTCATTGTTGCCAGGACGGCACCTACACCAAGCTGTTCACATTCGCTAATGGTTGGATGTCACTTGGTGTATTCGTCATACTAAGTAGTGAAGATGTGCCAGTACAACTTCAATGGGCTTATTCTTTTCTTTATCAACAAGGTCAGAGGTCCTTGTCCTCCAAGGTCAATTTCCTCGCTTATGGCTTATCTCCAAGGTAACAGATCAGCCTTCTCCGTGGGACATGGAGTGCATTGTTCTCTACAAGTGGGGCACTTTGGATAGCCTTCTTGTCCCCTACCACTTTCATTATGATCTGTCATGTTACAGTTATAACATCTTATCCATATACCTAGTGCAGCTGATGACCTGTCACTTTTCATTCCGTTATTAATTATTCAATTATAACGATTTATTACCAAAAATAAGGATATTCTCTCACAGTCCAAACATAGTTATCTTCACCATTCCCCTGGCCTTACTATCTGTACCGACTTTTCACTTATGCGATTGTATCGTCACGAAATGCCATTTCAGCAAAGATCAGCCACAGCCACCAGGCAGAATAAGAAAAAAGTTAGTCTATGCATTGCCCTTCTGATTACTACCCAATTAGTCTACTATTATTTATTATCCAAAAATGACTACCATGAATTTCCCACTCCAAAATAGTTGTTCCCCAGTGGGAAATCCGAAGGAATGAAACTGTTTTTATTCTTTGGATCAGAGGAACTGGCAGAGTATGCATAGTTATCACATTTTGGGTACGCTCATTCTACGTAACAATCGTGCTGTGTGGGTGCAGAATTCATTTAACGAACTGTAGGTGCATAGCAGTTATGATATGGAGGTGCCATAACAAAAACCACTTATAGCCATCAGCCGCCTTCTACAGCAGAACTGTCTCTTACATATACGAGTACACATCATCCAATTTTTCTGAAACTGAAATCATTTATTTGTATTTACATGTACGTCACCGATTTCCGTCCCATTCGGATAATTTCTTCGAGGTGCGTCGTTGCCTTAGAGTGTATAATTAGAAATAGTATCTGTATTTTTCATAAAAATGACTATTAGGTCGGTTAATTAGCCTATATTCGATTAATTTCATATTTAAATGACGTGGGTATTCGAAATGCATGGAAAAACGGAGAAAATGACCGAAACGATACTCGAACTAGTGATTATCAGTTTCGAACGCCTTATGTATTCCACAATTCACGGAAATGATAGTAGAACATGAAACTTCGTTTAAAAATTTAATCCCATCTAGAATCGAACGCAGGAGCAACACGCACGGAGTGAGCACTCTGTCACAGAACCGCACAGATTGGCGGCAAGCATTTATCTCATTTTTGCGTATTAAACATGGTCGGGAAACTTCAAAGACGATTTTCTCGACATTGTTTGAGAGCTATATCGAACTGCTTTGGCAAGAGTATAATTAAGCTCTCAAGTTCACCTACCATGAATACAAAAAATTACAAAATCCTGGCCTTTCGCTGTGGCCGAGCGGTTCTAGGCGCTTCAGTCCGGAACCGCGCTGCTGCTACGGTCGCAGATTCGAATCCTGCCTCGGGCATGGACGTGTGTGATGTCCTTAGGATTAAGTTGTTCTAAGTCCAGGGGACTGATGACCTCAGATGTTAAGTCCCACAGTGCTTAGAGCCATTTGAACCGTTTTGAACAAAAGCCTGAATGCCGTGTGGCCCCCTTGTAATTCCACTCATGCGGTATGTGTGAAACCTATTTTGAGCAGTAAATATTTTTTTTCTAATGTCAGAGTTCTTATCTCCTGACATTATATGAAAGAACGGAATTTGTAGAGATTTGTTTTAAAAGTAATTATTTTTAATGCACCATGGATAATGGTGGCAATGTAGAGCCAACGAGAAAAGTTTATGTACTCCGGAGAAATTACACAACTTATTCAAAAGAGTAAAACCCTAACAGATATTAGCGGCGAAATCCCTTCAATACAAACTGCCTCGGTCAGTCGTCATAAACCTGAGCTCTTGTACAAAGCAACATGCAGGACACAAATGTTGCGTCAATTTCATAGAACATCACACAAAAACATAATAACTCGCTACGGCTTCCAATACAGGCCGTAATATCAAATGAATGCACGCTGATTCATTTTAAAATTCAAGGCTCCTCCGAGACTGGTTATTGGTTTAGAGACTGTGCAACGTATACTGATGCGGCGTAATTAACAACCGTACGAAAGATAAATTTTGTTTATTCTCCATTAAGCAAGCCAATTCATTAGTGACTGCCGCTAAAAATGATACACTGCTATTGTTCACGAGGTCCAACAACGAGTCTGAAAGCCAGCACACAGGCGAGCACTTGGTGGCATTTAACCCCCTAGCACAATACAGTTTGCTTTTATTTATTACTGGCTTTATTGTCATGGCTAGTCCTACACCCTACGGGCGTGTCATAAACAACAAAAATTGAACCTGGTCAGTGAAACGAATTAATGCTGATTCTCACTCATAAATCCGAAACAGTGCGTCTGTCTTTCTCCTCTCTAACGAGAAATTTAAAAGGAATAAAATACGTTTACAATGCATCAAGTCTGAAGTTTATTCAAGTATCCAATAGTGACAGCGGAGGTTATGTCTATCAATAAAACGTTGAGAAAACCACATTTGGTTTCATCAATATATTTCTTGACTGATCTGAGTCTCAACTGGACATAGTCACATATGATGACTAATTGCGATTGTAGAATGATCATCTTCATATATATATATATATAAAACATAATTTTTTTTTATTTATATAAAGTGAAGCAACAAGTGAAAATTTGTACCAAGCCCGGGAATCGAACCCGTGTTTTCTACTTAGTAGGGAGGTTCGCAATCCACTAAGCCAGCTGGGCACAACGGTTCAGAGAAGTGCACGGATTATCCTGGCACGCGTTTCTCCTTGCTCCAAGTTCTCACTGCCGCCCCAGTCTACTTTTAAGTTCTCTCTTACACACGAACAGAGTTGCAGAGGTACAAATTTTCATTCGCCGCTTCAATCTGTACACATTAAATCATATCAGTATGAGACCAGTAAAGTCTCTGAAATTGTATAATTTCATTTATGTAAGTCCCTGCACCTGGGTTTCATGCTGAATGCCCCCATTTACGTTCGATGCTGAGGTGCTTTTCCAGAATTTGGAGAACCTCGGCAGTTCTGCTCGTGTGTAAGGTGGAATATAAAGTACATCTACAAATTTAATCCGCTAGCTACCAAGCGGTGTGTGGCGGAGGGCACTATGCGTCCCAAAGTCACATTTCTCGCCCCCCACTCCCTCTGTTCCACTGGCGGATCGCGCGAAGGAAAAACGGCTGTCTGAACGCCTCAGTACGAACTCTAATTTCCCTTATCTTTGAATATTGATCATTGCGCGATTTGAAAGTTTGTGGTAATAATATATGCTCTACATCCTCAGCGAAGATCGGATTTTGGAATCTAGTGAGCAGCCTTTCCCGTTTAGCGCGTCGTCTATCTGCAAGTGTGTCCCACTTCAAACGAGATTTGTAACACTCTCGCGATGGCTAAATGAACCAGTCACGAATCTTGCTGCTCTTCTTTGGACCTTCTCAGTCTCTTGAATCAGACCCAACTGGTAAAGGTCCCATACAGACAAACAATACTCTAAGACTGGACGAACTATTTCCTTTGTTGAAGGACTGCATCGCTTCAGGATTCTACCAATAGAGTTCGCCTTGCCCGTTACTAGTGTAATCTGATCATTCCATTTGAGATCATTACGAATAGTCACACCCAGATTCTTCACGGATGTTATCGCTTCTAAAGACTGGGCATTTATTTTGTACTCTACATTAATGGGGATTTTCGGTTTGTTATACGCAGTCGGCAACACTTACTAACATTGAGAGATAACTGCCAGTCATTACACCACACATTTATTTTCTGAAAATCCTCATTGATTTGCCGCGCGGTCAAGGGCGCCTTGTCACGGTCCAGGGCGCCTTTTCACGGTCCGCGTGGCTCCCCCCGTCGGAGGTGACCCGATCAGTTTTGTCCCATAAAATCTTACCACAAATTTTTTTCCTCATTGATTTGTTCAAAACCTTTCATGTGATAATTCTTTCCTGTAGACTACAGCATCATCGGCAAACAGTCTAACGCAGCTGTCAGTACCATTAACCAGATCGTTTATGTAAATCGTAAAAAGCAGCGGACCTATTACGCTGCCCTGGGGCACACCTGATGTTACGCTTGTTTTTGTTTAAGTCTCCCCATTCAGGACGACATACTGCTCTCTGTCTGTTAGAAAACTTTCTATCCAATAGCATATGTCATCGGATAGACCGTGAGCGCGCACTTTTTGGAGAAAGCGACAGTGCGGAACTGAGTCAAACGCCTTTCGAAAGTCGAGGAATATGGCACCAACCTGGGAGCCGGTATCTAGAGCCTGTTGTATAACATATACAAAGAGGGCCAGCTGTGTCTCGCATGACCGCTGTTTTCTAAAACCGTGCTGGTTTCTGCATATGAGCTTCACAGAGGCTACAAAGGTCATTATGTCTGAACACAAAATATGTTCCATGATTCTACAACAAATCGATGTCAGTGAAATTGGCCGGTAATTATGTGCATCCGATTTTATACTCTTTTTATAGGTTGCTATGACCTGCGCCTTCTTCCAGCCCCGTGGAACTTCCCGCTGTTCCAATGATATCTGATAGATGACGGATAAATACACTCCTGGAAACTGAAATAAGAACACCGTGAATTCATTGTCCCAGGACGGGGAAACTTTATTGACACATTCCTGGGGTCAGATACATCACATGATCACACTGACAGAACCACAGGCACATAGACACAGGCAACAGAGCATGCACAATGTCGGCACTAGTACAGTGTATATCCACCTTTCGCAGCAATGCAGGCTGCTATTCTCCCATGGAGACGATCGTAGAGATGCTGGATGTAGTCCTGTGGAACGGCTTGCCATGCCATTTCCACCTGGCGCCTCAGTTGGACCAGCGTTCGTGCTGGACGTGCAGACCGCGTGAGACGACGCTTCATCCAGTCTCAAACATGCTCAATGGGGGACAGATCCGGAGATCTTGCTGGCCAGGGTAGTTGACTTACACCTTCTAGAGCACGTTGGGTGGCACGGGATACATGCGGACGTGCATTGTCCTGTTGGAACAGCAAGTTCCCTTGCCGGTCTAGGAATGGTAGAACGATGGGTTCGATGACGGTTTGGATGTACCGTGCACTATTCAGTGTCCCCTCGACGATCACCAGTGGTTTACGGCCTGTGTAGGAGATCGCTCCCCACACCATGATGCCGGGTGTTGGCCCTGTGTGCCTCGGTCGTATGCAGTCCTGATTGTGGCGCTCACCTGCACGGCGCCAAACACGCATACGACCATAATTGGCACCAAGGCAGAAGCGACTCTCATCGCTGAAGACGACACGTCTCCATTCGTCCCTCCATTCACGCCTGTCGCGACACCACTGGAGGCGGGCTGCACGATGTTGGGGCGTGAGTGGAAGACGGCCTAACGGTGTGCGGGACCGTAGCCCAGCTTCATGGAGACGGTTGCGAATGGTCCTCGCCGATACCCCAGGAGCAACAGTGTCCCTAATTTGCTGGGAAGTGGCGGTGCGGTCCCCTACGGCACTGCGTAGGATCCTACGGTCTTGGCGTGCATCCGTGCGTCGCTGCGGTCCGGTCCCAGGTCGACGGGCACGTGCACCTTCCGCCGACCACTGGCGACAACATCGATGTACTGTGGAGACCTCACGCCCCACGTGTTGAGCAATTCGGCGGTACGTCCACCCGGCCTCCCGTATGCCCACTATACGCCCTCGCTCAAAGTCCGTCAACTGCACATACGGTTCACGTCCACGCTGTCGCGGCATGCTACCAGTGTTAAAGACTGCGATGGAGCTCCGTATGCAATGGCAAACTGGCAGACACTGACGGCGGCGGTGCACAAATGCTGCGCAGCTAGCGCCATTCGACGGCCAACACCGCGGTCCCTGGTGTGTCCGCTGTGCCGTGCGTGTGATCATTGCTTGTACAGCCCTCTCGCAGTGTCCGGAGCAAGTATGGTGGGTCTGACACACCTGTGTCAATGTGTTCTTTTTTCCATTTCCAGGAGTGTAGACTGAGGTGGCAGTGAGAATTTGTATGGAGGAAGGAGGCGTGCCTGAGTGATCCGTGTATGAACTGTCAGTCGCCTTTCGGCACGCTAGCGGCACGGATGTCTTGCTTACGTCTTACCGGGCAGCTCGCTCGTGAAGTTCTTAACGTGATTCTGCCGTCTTAGGGCACTATATTTCCTTCGGAAGAGGATGGCTTATGCCCCAGAAAATCGACACTGAAGAGTAGCTTTTCATCTGATTATGTCCGACCAAAAGCTCTTGAGCTGGTTGGAAGGCGCTGCCCATATGCTCCTAACGTTCTAAATTGGAGAGAGATCCAGCGACCTCATTGTCCAATGTAGGGTGTTGCAAGCACGAAGACGAGCAGTAGAAACTCTCGCCGCTTTCGGGCGGGCATTATCTTGCAGAAATGTAAGCCTAGAATGACTTGCAACAGCAGTTTAGAATATCGTCGACTATCGTTCTGCTGTCATGGTGCCGCGGACAACAACCAAAGGTGTCCTGCTATGAAGTGCAATAGCACTTTAAACCTTCCCTCTTGGCTGTCGGGGATTATGGTGGATTACAGACTGGTATCCCACCGTTGTCTGAGGCGCCTCCAGAAAAGTCTTGCCGGTCATCGGTTCTTCAGTTCGAAGACAAACGTCGCTGACGACAAACGCTAGTGTATTCAATGAGATTCCAGGCCCCGATGTCGGGCGAAGACGTGTCTGGAAACGCCACGGACAGTGTTGGGATACCAACCTGATTATCAGGCGCCCTACGGCCCGAAAACCAGGGGTGATGGTCTGGGGCGCTATTTCATTCCGTAGCATGTCAACGTGTAGAACACGGATTGACCGCATTGTCTCTATATTTTGCTAAGTGCTCATATGAGAAACAACTTTAGTAAAATGCTGGCAACATCAACGTGACAAAAGGTTTATCCTAAAACATGCTTTACGAAGTTGTAGTCAAATATAAGATATCTACACTTCATCGATATAAAACGTAACTTGTCAAATACCCTTCCTGTGAAATAAAAAATATAACCAAAATCAAGACAATCTGTTCGAAAGTGCACGTCTTTGAAGTTAAAATCTGTTTCTGTGTAACATTCATAATCGTGTTTCTTGCTTCGCCTTACAGACTGTATCACGCTTGGGTCTCCGTGGCATACAGTTCATAAGATGGACGAGAAGTTGCGGCCCAAACCTCTCCCATTCTTCGACGTTAGTCCCCCTGTAGTCTCACTGGATGACTGCAGGGGGGTTGATGTCGAAGAATCCAGTGAGACTTTGGCAAACTTGATCCAGGGAATTGGTCTGACTCTAATAAACACATATCAGGATAAAACAATGAATTTCGTGAAGTTCCACCTTCATTGCCGAAAGATTAGTATTAAAAGGTGGATAGAAGGTCGTGTGGTTGCATCTATGGCCAGAGTTGAAGGTACATTGATCGTAAACCTGCAAGCGAGTCTTTAGGAGGAAGCTTGGAATTACTGAAACTCAGTAAAAATCACTTAACTGTCCGTACAGTTACTCTCACTGTCGCGGCTAGATCTCACCATGTTAATCTGCATGTGAAGGATGAAGTGGCAGCAGAATCAGTCATTGGTTTCGTACCGACAGCCTGCCTCTGTGGCTAAATACAAATGAGCTAGAAAAGTTTCTAAGGACCCCGCTCATCAAGTCTTTCGAAGAGACGATTGGCTGCAGGGACGCTCGGCCGAAAATATCTTTCCGTGATGGGTCCTCGCAGCAGAGTCTGCCTAAGGTTTGATTTTGTATCATCTCCTTCCTGAAAACCTCGTGTCTCAGCGTTTCTGATTCGCCACAACATTCTGATTGGCTGAACTACAGATATACTCAGCGCCTACCCCTATACGTCCATCCACTCGATACAATTTGAAACGAGACTCGTCCGACCTGGCAACAAGTTTCTAGTTATCAACAGCCCAATGTCAGCGTTGACGGACCCAGGAGAGGCGTAGTGCTTTGTGTCGTGCGGTCATCAAGGATACACGAGTGGGCTTTCGGCTTCAAAAGCCCATATCGACGATGTTTCGTTGAATGGTTCGCACTCTGACACATGATGACCCAGCATTGAAATCTGCAGCAATTTGCGGAAGGGTTCCACTTCTGTCACGTTGAACGATTCTCTTCATTCGTCGTTGGTCCCGTTTTTGCAGGATCTTTTTCCGGCCGCAGCGATGTCGGAGATTTCATGTTTTACCGGATTCTTGATATTCACGGAACACTCGTGAAATGGTCGTACTGGAAAATCCCCACATCATCGCTATGTCGGAGATGCTGTGTCCCATTGCTCGTGCGCCGACTATAACACCACGTTCAAACTCACTTATATCTTGATAATCTGCCACTGTAGTAGCAGTAGCCGGTCTAACAACTGCGCCAGACACTTGTCGTATGTAGACGTTGCCGACCGCTGGGCCGTATTGTGCCTGTTTACATATCTCTGTATCTGAATACGGATGGACCCGGCATGTCAGCAGGGAACTGTCCAAGCTGGTAATGGTGTTGGGCATGTGCAGTTTGAGTGACATGGGACCCCTGGTACGTCTAAATATAACTCTGACAGATAACACGTACGCAAGCATCTTGACTGGTCACCTGCATCCATTCATGTCCATTGCACATTCCGACGAACTTGGGCAATTCCAGCAGGACAATGCGAAACCCCACAATTTCAGAATTGCTAGAGTGCCTCAAGAAACACTCTTCTGAGTTTAAACACTTCCGCTGGACACCAAGCTGACCAGACATGAACATTATTGAGCATTTCTGGGATACCTTGCAATGTGCTGTTCAAATGAGATCTCATCCCCTCGTAATCTTATGGATTTACGGACAGCCCTGCAGGATTCATGGTGTCAGTTCCCTCCATCACTACTTCATACATTAGTCGAGTCCGTGCCACGTCGTGTTGCGACACTTTTGCATGCTCGTGGGGGCCCTACACGATATAGAGCAGAAGTACCAGTTTCTCTGACTCTTCAGTGTATGTATTAAAAGAAGCTAGTCCCCTTCCTTGATACTTGTCTCAGGCAGTTAAGCAACAACGTGCTAGCTTACACTTGGCGCTGAAAAACTGTGTCCTCTGATCTTTCAGTCTCCGCCTATAGCCAATGAGAGTGGACCTCTGTAGCACAAATGTGTTTCTCTTTCTAACTTATAAATTATTTATGTTACCTAGTCGTTGCAGCTCTTAGATTGTGTTAAACTTTTTTGTCTGGCAGCGCCTGGATTTTGTGGCACATCACGCCCTCAAAACTGTGCTAACTACCCTGGTCCTCACTGCACATCACGCCCTCAAAACTGTGCTAACTACCCTGGTCCTCACTGCACATCCAGATGTTATCTAAAGCGATCGGTGTATTTCGAAGAAATCCTGCTTTCCGTGGCTCTGTTCACAAAAGCGTCTTTCAGGGCCTATGCCAAAAATGACACATCTCGTCCTTCCACATGCAGGTTCTTAAAACAGACTCCGCCAGTCTCTCAGCACCAAAGGAGATGGTATCTGCAACTTGTCATCTGGCGCCCAGTTGTGGCTATCTTAAAGCTGGTTTGAGTGCATGGCCTTGATCCGTGCAGCTGTCGGTGAGTCCCTTTCACAAATGGTCTTAGGATGGTCTCCCTTCTGACTAATGTGACCTGCTGTGTGTGTCCAATCGCTTACAGCCCTGTGCAGTAGGCTTTCATAATGGCCTCTAATTGAGGTGAACATTCAGTTCAGTATTAAAATGTAATCTATGTTAGTTTAGTACTGGCAATCATTGATACTGACACCGTATTTTACAGAATAAATAACGCACTTTTTTCTTCAAAAACAGCCTCCAAAATTCGGTTACTTGAAATTAGTATAAAAGTCCAGATTTGATTTATAATTCCCGCCATTCTTAAAAATGGCCACGTATTCAAAGCCGTGGGAAACTTATTTCTGCTTATTCAACTGGCAGCAGCAGTGAACCGATACGACGAACTTGAATTGCAGGTATTCATCAACCTTGCTAACACTGTCACCTTCCCGCCCCGTCATCACAAACGCAGAACACTGTCTAGCCTATAATGCGTCACTCCAGTCTATGGTGCCAGTGAACTTGAATTGAAAGTGATTTCTGCTATTGGTAACCGTACAATATTTTTGTTAGTTGCTAGTTTCATAATAGGAAAAAATAAAATATTGATATGATGCGGACTATAAACTGAAAGTAATAGCGTACGCAGAAGAACATAGAAACAGAGCAGCTCGGCGGCATTCGGCCTTCCACCAACAGAAGAAACCATTCGTGATTGGCGGGCTAGTAAGGAACAACTCAAAAAAATTAAGAAGACTAAATGTGCAGGTAGAGGATTGAATGCGAAATGCTAAAACTAGAAGATGACGTATTGAAATAGATTCAAGGACACCGTCAAAATGTCATTGGAATTAATGAAAAATCATTCAAATACACGCTCGAAAGCGCTACAGTGGAACTTAACAGACATTAAGGGTGGAGTTGGTTGGTGCTACAGCTTTATAAAGCGTCAAGGACTTAGCATGCGAACCAAAACCAAAATATCCCAGAAAATGCCACGAGAGTATACAGAGAAAGTATTATCTTCCCATCACTTTATTACTCAACATCGAAAGAAAACTAATGTGGAACTAAGCCAAATAGCAAAAATGGTCGAAACTCCTCTGACATTTTCTGTGCCAAGTAACAGAACTGTTGCCACGAAAGGTGCTAAACCTGTAACTAAAAATATAAATGGACACGAAAAAATGCACTACATTGTTGTCCTTTCATGTTGTGCTCACATTATTAAACTTAACCAAATGATCGTTTTCAAGCGCAAAACAATGCCAATACTTACTGAAATACGGCCAGGTGTAATTGCTCACTTACACGACAAGGACGAGAATGGTATGAAATTATGAATTAACAGAATGTGGGAGAGAAGGAAAGGTACTTCATTGAAAAAGCGTTCTCTTCTTGTGCTAGATCAGTTTAGCAGTCGTTTGAAAAATTCTGCGAAAGAGAAACTGAGACAGAGAAATGCAGGGTTTGCTGTTATTCCGGGAGGACTCACTTCACAACTACAATGGACTGGGACAAATTGATGATGGATCAAACCCAACATGATTTCACGCTGAAGGGATCCTTTAAGCGACATACAATCAAACAAGTGTGTCCGTGCATAAAACAGTTGTGGTCTAGAGTGAGAGAAGACGTTATTATTTAAATCTTTCAAGAAGTACGGTATAAGTAACGCTGTTGACGGCAGTAAAGACCATCCCATATATGAAGAGGATAACGATGACGACGAGGTGGAAGAAGTAGAAAGTTGAGATGATTTTCAGGGATTTTAAAAGTCAGTTTGGTTTTATAAGCTAAGAAAGCTTTTAGTCTGGTTTTGCAGTCTAATAGTAAATGATAAAAATGTTATTTTTTAAAAAAACTACTTAAAAAGTAAGGTGCATCTTATAGTCCGTAGCGTCTTATAGTCTGTAAAATACGGTACACATCTCAATTATCGGTGGTGATTATTATTCTGATTTGGCTCAAACGGCTCTGAGAACCATGGGACTCAACTTCTGAGGTCATCAGTCCCCTAGAACTCAGAACTACTTAAACCTAACTAACCTAAGGACATCACACACATCCATGCCCGAGGCAGGATTCGAACCTGCGACCGTAGCGGTCTCGCGGTTCCGGACTGTAGCGCCTAGAACCGCACGGCCACTCCGGCCGGCTATTCTGATTTGATTGGTCCTTTTTAATTCTGGATTTATATCAGTTGCGGGACAGTTCTAGAAAGAAACATACTGTAATATGCTCTTTTTTTTTGTCGTCAGTCTGCTGACTGGTTTGATGCGGCCCGCCACGAATTCCTTTCCTGTGCTAACCTCTTCATCTCAGAGTAGCACTTGCAACCTACGTCCTCAATTATTTGCTTGACGTATTCCAATCTCTGTCTTCCTCTACAGTTTTTGCCCTCTACAGCTCGCTCTAGTACCATGGAAGTCATTCCCTCATGTCTTAGCAGATGTCCTATCATCCTGTCTCACACCAGACGAGTTTAGCCCCAATGTTTGCGTGGTAGAGTAATTGTGGTGGAATAAGGGGAAACAGCCCGCATTCGACGAGGCATATGGAAAACCGCCTAAAAACTATCCACAGACTGGCCAGCTCACCGGACCTCGACACTAATCCGCCGGGCGGATTCGTGTCGGGGACCAACACGCCTTCCCGCTCCGGAAGCAGCGCGCTAAACCGCGCGACTAACCAGGCGGGCTGCACTACACTATACAGCACTTCACTATCCTACGCTGCTGTACTTGATTTCGGAACGAAACTAGATTTCAATTGTCTGGATAGTTAGCCCTTGAAATGTTGAGGCACAACTTAGGATTCACAGGGGCTGTGCTGCCATGTCACCCAAGATGGAGTGACTGGCGATTGCTGAGACAGGAAATTCTTTGTGCTCGTTCCCGAGGCTCACCTCCTGGCTGCTCCCAGAAGGTTGTTGTAGGTGGACGTTCTGCCGTCTCATTCTCGTGATGTATGGCCTCTTCTTGGTTGCCTCGGTTATCTCTCAGCCAAGTAGGCGTAAGTGACATAATGCGCATTTCAGGTGCACGTTTACCTCCAACGCACCAGTGGCTGAGCATAGCGATTTCATGTGGTCAAAAGAGTACTACACGAAAAATTTCTAATAAAAATGAAAACACAAACCATCAAACTACTCACATACAGGAGGAGGTACAAAGCTTTTATTTGAGCAATTTTCTGAAGTTTGTGTCATAAACAAATACTAACTATGATGAAATCAATCCAGCTCATAGTGCACTGTTATTGTTGTTGTTGTCTTCAGCCCTGAGACTGGTTTGATGCAGCCCTCCATGCTACTCTATCCTGCGCAAGCTTATTCATCTCCCAGTACTTACTGCAACCTACATCCTTCTGAATCTGCTTAGTGTGTTCATCTCTTGGTCTCCCTCTGCGATTTTTACCCCCCACGCTGCCCTCCAATGCTAAATTTGTGATCCCTTGATGCCTCAGAACATGTCCTACCAACCCATCCCATCTTCTTGTCAAGTTCTGCCACAAACTCCTCTTCTCCCCATTTCTATTCAATACCTCCTCATTAGTTATGTAATCTACCCATCTAATCTTCATCATTCGTCTGTAGCACCACATTTCGAAAGCTTCTATTCTCTTCTTGTCCAAACTATTCATCGTCGATGTTTCACTTCCATACATGGCTACGCTCCATACAGATACTTTCAGAAACGACTTCCTGACACTTAAATCTATACACGATGTTAATAAATTTCTCTTCTTCAGAAACCCTTCCCTTTCCATTGCCAGTCTACATTTTATATCCTCTCTACTTCGACCATCATCAGTTATCAGTTATTTTGCCCCCCAAATAGCAAAACTCCTTTACTACTTTAAGTGTCTCATTTCCTAATCTAATTCCCTCAGCATCACCCGACTTAATCCGACTACATTCCATTATTCTCGTTTTGCTTTTGTTGATGTTCATCTTGTATCCTCCTTTCAAGACACTGTCCATTCCGTTCAACTGCTCTTCCACGTCCTTTGCTGTCTCTGACAGAATTACAATGTCATCGGCGAACCTCAACATTTTTATTACTTCTCCATGGACTTTAATACCTACTCCGAATTTTTCTTTTGTTTCCTTTACTGCTTGCTCAATATACAGATTGAATAACATCGGAGACAGGCTACAACCCTACCTCACTCCCTTCCCAACCGCTACTTCCCTTTCGTGCCCCTCGACTCTTATAACTGCCATCTGGTTTCTGTACAAATTGTAAATAGCTTTCGCTCCCTGTATTTTACCCCTGCCACCTTTAGAATTTGAAAGAGAGTATTCCAGTCAACATAGTCAAAAGCTTTCTCTAAGTCCACAATTACTAGAAATGTAGGTTTGCCTTTCCTTAATCTATTTTCTAAGATAAGTCGTAGGGTCAGTATTGCAGCATGTGTTCCAACATTTCTACGGAATCCAAACTGATATTCACCGAGGTCGGCTTCTACCAGTTTTTCCATTCGTCTGTAAAGAATTCGCGTTAGTATTTTCCAGCTGTGACTTATTAAACTGATAGTTCGGTAATTTTCACATCTGTCAACACCTGCTTTCTTTGGGATTGGAATTATTATTTCCTTCTTTAAGTCTGAGGGTATTTCGCCTGTCTCATACATCTTGCACACCAGATGGTAGAGTTTCGTCAGGACTGGCTCTCCCAAGGCTGTCAGTAGTTCCAATGGAATGTTGTCTACTCCCGTGGCCTTGTTTCGGCTCAGGTCTTTCAGTGCTCTGTCAAACTCTTCACGCAGTGTCGTATCTTCCACTTCATCTTCATCTACATCCTCTTCCATTTCCATAATATTGTCCTCAAGTATATACTCCTTCCACATTTCTGCTTTCCATCTGAGCTCTTGATATTCACAGTGGCTCTCTTTTCTCCAAAGGTCTCTTTAATTTTCCTGCAGTATATATCTTACCCCTCGTGAGATAAGCCTCTACATCCTTACACTTGTCCTCTAGGCATCCCTGCTTAGCCATTTTGCACTTCCTGTCGAACTCATTTTCTGAGACGTTTGTATTCCTTTTGCTTGCTTCATTTACTACGTTTTTTTATTTTCTCCTTTCATCAGTTAAATTCAATATTTCTTCTGTTACCCAAGGATTTCTACTAGACCTCGTCGTTTTACCTATTTGATCCTCTGCTGCCTTCACTACTTCATCCCTCAGAGCTACCCACTCTTCTTCTACTTTATTTCTTTTCCCCATTTGTGACAATTGTTCCGTTATGCTCTCCCTGAAACTCTGTACAACCTCTAGTTTAATCAGTTTATCCAGATCCCATCTCCTTAAATTCCCACCTTTTTGCAGTTTCTTCAGTTTTAATCTACAGTTCATAACCAATAGATTGTGTTCAGAGTCCACATCTGTCCCTGGAAATGTCTTACAATTTAAAACCTGGTTCCTAAATCTCTGTCTTACCATTATATAATCTATCTGGTACCTTCTAGTATCTCCAGGTTTCTTCCATGTATACAGTCTTCTTTTATGATTCTTGAACCAAGTGTTAGCTATGATTAAGTTATGCTCTGTGCAAAATTCTACCAGACGGCTTCCTCTTTTATTTCTCTCCTCCAATCCATATTCACCCACCATGTTTCCTTCTCTCCCTTTTCCTACTCTCGATTTCCAGTCACCCATGACTATTAAATTTTCGTCTCCATCCACTACCTGAATAATTTCTTTTCTCTCATCATACATTTCATCAATTTCTTCATCATCTGCAGAGCTAGTTGGCATATAAACTTGTACTACTGTAGCAGGCATGGGCTTCGTGACTTTCTTGACCACAATAATGCGTTCACTACGCTGTTGGTAGTAGCTTACCCGCACTACTATTTTTTTATTCATTATTAAACCTACTCCTGCATTACCCCTAATTGATTTTGTATTTATAACCCTGTATTCACCTGACCAAAAGTCTTGTTCCTCCTGCCACCGAACTTCACTAATTCCCACTATATCTAACTTCAACCGATCCATTTCCCTTTTTAAATTTTCTAACCTACCTGCCCGATTAAGGGATCTGACATTCCACGCTCCGATCCGTAGAAAGCCAGTTTTCTTTCTCCTGATAACGACGTCCTCTTGAGTAGTCCCCGCCCGGAGATCCGAATGGGGGACTATTTTACCTCCGGAATATTTTACCCAAGAGGACACCACCATCATTTAACCATAAAGTAAAGCTGCATGCCCTCGGGAAAAATTACGGCCGTAGTTTCCCCTTGCTTTTAGCCGTTCGCAGTACCAGCACAGCAAGGCCGTTTTGGTTAGTATTGCAAGGCCAGATCAGTCAATCACTCAGACTGTTGCCCCTGCAACTACTGAAAAGGCTGCTGGCCCTCTTCAGGAACCAAATGTTTGTCTGGCCTCTCAACAGATACCCCTCCGTTGTGGTTGCACCTACGGTACAGCCATCTGTATCGCTGAGGCACATAAGCCTCCCCACCAACGGCAAGGTCCATGGTTCATGGGGGTAGGATAGTGCACTAACATATGATGAAATATCTCATGTTTTCAGACGAGAAATAACATCGTCGTAAAACAACGTTCGGATAACTTTCTTACTCTTCATTTTCAGGCAAAGATTTCAGCTGAATATCATGAGTGATAAACCTTGTCGCAACGTTGCTTCAATACATCGATGTTTCACGCTAGGTAAAGTAAAGTCGTATGGATTGAATGACTGGGACCCCCCCCCCCCCCCCCCCCCGAACGGCAAATTCATCCGCCTATTCGGAGAGATTTATCCTACCCTCTGCGCCCGCAGGCATCTTTTCTTTCCGAAGTACGACCTGTGTAAGTGTATCTGTTAAGTATATCTGGCAGTAATATATATATATATATATATATTTTTTTTTTGGGGGGGGGGGGTGGCATCAGTCTACTGACTGGTTTGATGCGGCCCGCCACGAATTCCTTTCCTGTGCTAACCTCTTCATCTCAGAGTAGCACTTGCAACCTACGTCCTCAATTATTTGCTTGACGCATTCCAATCTCTGTCTTACTCTACAGTTTTTGCCCTCTACAGCTCCCTCTAGTACCATGGAAGTCATTCCCTCATGTCTTAGCAGATGTCCTATCATCCTGCCCCTTCTCCTTATCAGTGTTTTCCACATATTCCTTTCCTCTCCGATTCTGCGTAGAACCTTCCCATTCCTTACCTTATCACTCCACCTAATTTTCAACATTCGTCTATAGCACCACATCTCAAATGCTTCGATTCTCTTCTGTTCCGGTTTTCCCTCAGTCCATGTTTCACTACCATACAATGCTGTACTCCAGACGTACATCCTCAGAAATTTCTTCCTCAAATTAAGGCCGGTATTTGATATTAGTAGACTTCTCTTGGCCAGAAATGCCTTTTTTGCCATAGCGAGTCTGCTTTTGATGTCGTCCTTGCTCCTTCCGTCATTGGTTATTTTACTGCCTAGGTAGCAGTATTCCTTAACTTCATTGACTTCGTGACCATCAATCCTGATGTTAAGTTTCTCGTTGTTCTCATTTCTACTACTTCTCATTACCTTCGTCTTTCTCCGATTTACTCTCAAACCATACTGTGTACTCATTAGACTGTTCATTCCGTTCAGCAGATCATTTAATTCTTCTTCACTTTCACTCAGGATAGCAATGTCATCAGCGAATCGTATCATTGATATCCTTTCACCTTGTATTTTAATTCCACTCCTGAACCTTTCTTTTATTTCCATCATTGCTTCTTCGATGTACAGATTGAAGAGTAGGGGCGAAAGGCTACAGCCTTGTCTTACACCCTTCTTAATACGAGCACTTCGTTCTTGATCGTCCACTCTTATTATTCCCTCTTGGTTGTTGTACATTTTGTATATGACCCGTCTCTCCCTATAGCTTACCCCTACTTTTTTCAGAATCTCGAACAGCTTGCACCATTTTATATTGTCGAACACTTTTTCCAGGTCGACAAATCTTATGAAAGTGTCTTGATTTTTCTTAGCCTTGCTTCCATTATTAGCTGTAACGCCAGAAGTGCCTCTCTCTTCCCTTTACTTTTCTTAAAGCCATACTGATCGTCACCTAGCGCATTCTCAATTTTCTTTTCCTTTCTTCTGTATATTATTCTTGTAAGCAGCTTCGATGCATGAGCTGTTAAGCTGATTGTGCGATAATTCTCGCACTTGTCAGTATATATATATATATATATATATATATATATATATATATATATATGTGTGTGTGTGTGTGTGTGTGTGTGTGTGTGTGTGTGTAGTATAGTGTCATGTTTAGACGATGAGAGGTGGTAGAGGATGGACCCCAGTGTTGGTACATAGCTTACTCCTCTTGAGAACCACCCACGGGGCCGCCAAGCTTGTTGTCCCCATCCGACGTCTGGACCACCGTCAACAGTGTCACATGCCCTCACTTTGTGAGACACTCCAGAGAGGTTCGAAATTGACCCAGGACACTGGCGCCAGTAAATGCTGGCAGCGAAAATTTCATCCACCACCAGGATTCAAACCAGCATACCTCCGAGTAGAGCGGCACTGCACTGGCTTACGCTAGCGATCTCGGAGACGGAGGCGGTTTTTCACGGTAGGTAAGCTTAGAATTCTCAGACAGAGTGATGCTCCTTTGGAGTCGCGATTTCTAACACACAGGTCCACCACATCAGTGTGGAGAACATAACATCCATCATAAAATCTAATAACCATTTCAAGGAATAAATATGTCCTGCTCAGTTTTATTATAAACTCCCCTGATTTAAAGCCAATCGAGAAACTGTGAGGCCACCTTGATCGGGCTGTTCGCACGATGGATCCTCACTCGAGGAACCTAGCACAGCTGGTCGCGTTACTGGAGTCGGCACAACTCCACACCCCTGTCGGTACCTTCCAGAACTTCACTGACGCACTTCGTGCTCGTCTCGTAGCCGTCCACGCTGCAAATGGTGGTTATTCAGGATTCTCAGATGTGGTCACCTTAATGTCACTGGACAGTGTGTGTTGTAACAAAGATACTGCCTAAGACATGTACTAAAATTAATTTAAAAGTGATAACTTATTTTGAGATATGATCTAAGGTTCATATGAGAGTCAGCTTATTAAACATTAATAAGTAACAATCAACTTAATTAATTATTCTTAACGGTTCAGTGCGCGTTGCTCATACTTTAGGGCGTCCGACGTGTGCACTTCTGTTGGTATGCATTCGGCTCAGTCGCAGGAACGTTCATTAAAAAATATCTACTCTAAATGGATCAAGAAAATTTCAGCCATGACACCGAAGGAAGCATCACCCCTCACTAAGTCCTCATGTTGGTGGTAAATATTACCGTTAAAAGCAAAATAACCCAAGCTCTAACTACTCCACTAATTCTATTGTTTTCCTAGTCCAAGTTTCCACTGACTGGCGCATGTTTAGAGAGGATCATTACGTCAAGTGACGCAAATATATTTCACTCAGTTACCAAATTTATACATAATTGGCGTATGCGCTTCCGTCGGTATTTTCACGTGCGATCTTCTCTTTTCGACCAACGAAAGGCCGATACCTCACTGAACCGGTACTTTCAGTTGAGGTTTTGAATGATTATACACTCCTGGAAATTGAAATAAGAACACCGTGAATTCATTGTCCCAGGAAGGGGAAACTTTATTGACACATTCCTGGGGTCAGATACATCACATGATCACACTGACAGAACCACAGGCACATAGACACAGGCAACAGAGCATGCACAATGTCGGCACTAGTACAGTGTATATCCACCTTTCGCAGCAATGCAGGCTGCTATTCTCCCATGGAGACGATCGTAGAGATTCTGGATGTAGTCCTGTGGAACGGCTTGCCATGCCATTTCCACCTGGCGCCTCAGTTGGACCAGCGTTCGTGCTGGACGTGCAGACCGCGTGAGACGACGCTTCATCCAGTCCCAAACATGCTCAATGGGGGACAGATCCGGAGATCTTGCTGGCCAGTGTAGTTGACGTACACCTTCTAGAGCACGTTGGGTGGCACGGGATACATGCGGACGTGCATTGTCCTGTTGGAACAGCAAGTTCCCTTGCCGGTCTAGGAATGGTAGGACGATGGGTTCGATGACGGTTTGGATGTACCGTGCACTATTCAGTGTCCCCTCGACGATCACCAGTGGTGTACGACCAGTGTAGGAGATCGCTCCCCACACCATGATGCCGGGTGTTGGCCCTGTGTGCCTCGGTCGTATGCAGTCCTGATTGTGGCGCTCACCTGCACGGCGCCAAACACGCATACGACCATCATTGGCACCAAGGCAGAAGCGACTCTCATCGCTGAAGACGACACGTCTCCATTCGTCCCTCCATTCACGCCTGTCGCGACACCACTGGAGGCGGGCTGCACGATGTTGGGGCGTGAGCGGAAGACGGCCTAACGGTGTGCGGGACCGTAGCCCAGCTTCATGGAGACGGTTGCGAATGGTCCTCGCCGATACCCCAGGAGCAACAGTGTCCCTAATTTGCTGGGAAGTGGCGGTGCGGTCCCCTACGGCACTGCGTAGGATCCTACGGTCTTGGCGTGCATCCGTGCGTCGCTGCGGTCCAGTCCCAGGTCGACGGGCACGTGCACCTTCCGCCGACCACTGGCGACAACATCGATGTACTGTGGAGACCTCACGCCCCACGTGTTGAGCAATTCGGCGGTACGTCCACCCGGCCTCCCGCATGCCCACTGTACGCCCTCGCTCAAAGTCCGTCAACTGCACATACGGTTCACGTCCACGCTGTCGCGGCATGCTACCAGTGTTAAAGACTGCCACGGCCACGGCAAACTGGCTGACACTGACGGCGGCGGTGCACAAATGCTGCGCAGCTAGCGCCATTCGACGGCCAACACCGCGGTTCCTGGTGTGTCCGCTGTGCCGTGCGTGTGATCATTGCTTGTACAGCCCTCTCGCAGTGTCCGGAGCAAGTATGGTGGGTCTGACACACCGGTGTCAATGTGTTCTTTTTTCCATTTCCAGGTGTGTATATGTGAATAAACAGTTTCAAAAACTTACACTGCCGGGGAAAGAAATTAGTACACTGGAAAGACTACGTCGTTTTTAATCCGATGACAGAACGTGCCATGCGCTGTAGTAGCTGTACTGATAATGGTTTCATTGTCGTCCGCCGACAGATAGCGTAGTGGCATTGCTACCAGAACGCCATCTGTGCCTACCCTTTTATAGGGAATGCTCAGAGCCAGAAAGCTGAGTGTAGTGCATATTTCTTAAGCAAGCACTCGTGCTTCCTGTACCAAAATAAGTGAATTTCAGAGGGGTCAAATTGTGGGCTGCTGAGTGGCAGAATGGTCCTTTCGCAGAGTTGCCACAAAAGTTGCATTTGATGTGTCAGTCGTGCAACAATGCAGTGGTCACATGAACATTCTAAAAAACTATAGACTAGATTCTGGATGTCCACACAGCGCAAAAGCCCGCCAGGATCATCGTACTGTAAGGTCAGCAGTGGCAGATCATATAGCTGCTACACCACAGATAAGAGGGCTTGTGAGGCCAGACATGTCAACACAAACGTCTGCAAACCGGTTATTAGCAGTGGGACTAAAGGCATGCACATCTATAGCCTGTCTTCCACTCAAGCCAGGGCATCAAGGTGCACAGCTCGATTGGTGCCATCAGAGGATAACTTGGAGGATGAAATGGTGTACCATGGGCTTCAGCGATGAAGCAGATTCTGCCTGCATGCAAATGATGGTCATTTGCACGTACAATGTAGACCTGGTGAGTGCTGTCTCGTACACTGCATTCGTCCAAGTCACACAGGCCACACTCCACACCTTATTGTCTGGGGTGCAATAGTAGGGGGACAAGGCAAGCGTCAGTGCATTTTGTTAGTGCGGGTTGCCTACATCAGGGGAAAACCTATTGCTCTCCTTTGACTGACAGGTACTTATCCATTGTTCTCCTTTGATCGACAGGTCCTTAACCTACTGTTCTGCTAAAAGGATCCTTCCTCTTAATTACAGGCACTTAACCTATTGTTAACATTTCCCAAACAGCTAAGTTTGTAAACTATTCGTGTGCCACCATGGTTAAAGTACACCGTGCATGGCGAAATGGCGCTATCAGAAACTTGCTCTGAGGCAACTGGGATGCACCACAGGCGGATGCACCACAGGCCATAGATGACAGGGCTGAACGACAGCTGTGAAGATGTGTGGGGGAGAATAGATGTGCAACTGCTGAACAACTGACTGGCCAGGTGAACCAGGGGGCGACCAAAAGCGTCTCCTCAACGACCATTCAGCGAACGTTGCTGGCTATGGGCCCCTGCAGCAGGGGCCTAGTTCATGTGTCTATGCTGACTGCTGTTCACCGCCGAAGGAGGCTGGAATTGTCACGCCATTGCGGCAGCTGGACGTCCACTGAGTGCCGACAGGTCGTGTTTACAGAAGAATCACATTTTATGCTCCATCGGACAGATATCCATTGGCGTGTACGGTTCGAAACGTCTGGAAGCAAACACACTGTTATGCCCCTGTCGGCCGCGGTGGCCGAGTGTTTCTAGGTGCTTCAGTCCAGAACCACGCGACAGCTACGGTCGCAGGTTCAAATCCTGCCTCGGGCATGGATGTGTGTGATGTCCTTAGGTTAGTTAGGTTTAAGTAGTTCGACGTTCTAGGGGACTGACGACCTCAGATGTTAAGTCCCGTAGAGCTGAGAGCCATTTCAACCGTTTGTTATGCCCCGGCGAATATTCTGCTGACGTACCCTGCGTGATCTCGTCATTGTGGAAGGCACAATGGGCCAACATACGTAGCGAATCTATCCTTGAGGACCGTGTCCACGCCACAAGCAGTTTGTTTTTCCTTGGCACGATGGCATAATGCAGCATAATGCAAAAGTGTCACACAGCTCGCAGTGCACGTGCGTTGTTCCAAGAGTACCAGGATGACTTTTCCGGATTCACATGGCCACCAAACCCCCTGGATTCAAATCCTATCGAGAATTTGTGGGTCCACCTCGACCGGACTGATGGTGCCATGGATCCTCAGACGAGAAAACTAGTGCAGCTGACCAGAGCACTGGAGTCGGTATGGTTCAAATGGCTCTGAGCACTATGGGACTTAACACCTATGGTCATCAGTCCCCTAGAACTTAGAACTACTTAAACCTAACTAACCTAAGGACATCACACAACACCCAGTCATCACGAAGCGAGTCGTTATGGCTCCACACCCCTGGTAGGTGCCTTCCAGAACCTCACTGAATCTCTTCCTGCACGTCTCACGCTGCAAAAGGGGGTTATTCTGGATTTTGACTGTTGGTGACATTAATGTGACTGGACAGTGTGTAACAGCTGTAACTTCCCCCTTCTTACAGCCGTTTACGATACCACCGTAGCAAAGTCATATTGGGTAATGTTACAAGGCCATAAGAGTCAGTCACTGATAGTGTTGCCCTTGCATCTACTAAAAGGCTGAAGTGTATGTAAGTCTGACCTCTCCAAAGCTATCCCCCGGATGATGATGCACCTACGGTACGGCTTCCTGCATTTCTGAGCTCGCAAATCACCCCACCATGCACGGTCATTGTTTTACGTGTACTGACACCATCAGTATGTTACTGGGATTCCCACAAAAGACTGCCAAGTAAAATACTGGAATATCAACCTCAACGAAGGGGAGTTTAAAGAAGGCTACATCGTCAACGTTTTTGTGTTATCAATATTGCTAATGAATTATGATGACGATGGTGATCGAGTTGTTATTCTTGTTGTGGTCACCAGGCTGAAGACTGCTTTGATGCAGCCCTCCACTCTAGTCTACCCTGTGTGTCATCATCTCGTCACAATTTCAAGCCACATCCACTTGAAATTGTATACTGTATTCGAGCCTTGACCTCCCTCCACAATTTTTACCTCATACAGATTCCGCAAAGTCGAAGATTCCTGAATGCGTCAGTATGACTCTTATCAAATGGTTCAAATAGCTCTAAGCACTATGGGACTTAACACCTGAGGTCATCAGTCCCCTAGACTTAGAACTACTTAAACCTAACGACATCACACATATCCATGCCTAAGGCAGGACCGAGCGAGGTAGCGCAGTGGTTAGCACACTGGACTCGCATTCGGGAGGACGACGGTTCAATCCTGCGTCTGGCCATCCTGATTTAGGTTCTCCGTGATTTCTCTAAAATTGCTCCAGGCAAATGCCGGGATGGTTCCTTTGAAAGGGAATGGCCGACTTCCTTCCTCGTCCTTCCCTAATCCGATGAGACCGATGACCTCGCTGTTTGGTCTCTTCCCCCAAACAACCTCAAACCCCCCCCCCCCCCCCCCCTCAAGCAGGATTCGAACCTGCGATTGTAGCAGCAGCGCGGTTCAGGACTGAAGCGCCTAAAACCGCTAGGTCACAGCGGCCGGCTCTTATCAACTGATCTCTTCTTTTACCAAAGATGAAAAGTTGTGCCATAAATTTCTCTTTTCCTAGTTCGAGTCAGTACTTCGTCATTAGTTGTTTGACTTACCCGTTTAACCTTCAGCATTCTTTTGTAGCGCCACATTTCAAATACCTCTAGTCTTCCTTGGCGTCCAAATTTCTCTTCAAAGTAAGACTTCAATCCAGATAAATAAAATGAGTAAAGACTCTCTATCATTTAAATTCATATTTATTGTTAACGAATTCTCTTTTTCAAAAATGCTTTCCTCGCAATTGCCAGCCTGCATTATACAATTCTCTGCTTCGACAACTGTCAGTTACTATGTTACCCAAATATCATGCCTCATCTAATATTTTTAGTGTCTTATTTCCTAATCCAACTCAATCAACATCATCTGATTTAATTCACCTACCTTCTTGTACCCCTGTTCGACTTAAATAAATTATGTCGTGTGCAAAATTCTCACAGTCCACATTCTCCTACTACTTTTCCTTCACTTCGTGATCATAATATTAAATGTTGCGGACATGTTTTAGGTTGGAATTAAATTATTTTCTGGCACTGTTAATCCGTGTTTTGATTGTACTGTGTTGTGTGCATCGCACTTTGTATTTTAGACCCATTATTTTTCTCTTGTTGTTCTCGTTTAATTCACAGGGACAGTTTTAACACTACAGTGAGCACAAATTCCGTCGAAATTCAGCTGTTAACCCCAAGGGTTAACTTTTCCGAAAGTGCAGCCGACGAATTTACTAGAGACAAAATACCAGTGGCCTAACAAATTACGCACTTCGCCGCCGCTCCTGGGACTTGTAGGTAACCGTTTCGAGTCTTTTGTCTTTCGGCAGCAGTATCACCGTGACTCGGCCCGCCTTTGTCACAGAGGCCAGTACTCGCTAACGAGGCCCCGAACGGCAGCCAGCGCAGACGTCGGCCACGTGACTAATGGGCACGGCCTTCCGGGCACGGCCTTCCGTCCATCCGGGCCCCGACCCTTCCCCTGCCCCGCCGCCTCCGCACCAGTCGCCCGCAAAGCAATTAATTATGAAGGCAGACGCTACGCGGCGCTGCCGGGCGCAAGTGTCTGCGGGCAGCGGCCGCCGCCTGCCGGCCCATTCGCATTGAATCAATTAAGTGCGGAGCGCGCGCTGGGCTCCTCCACAGCGCCTGCTCTGTTTCCACCATTGCCCACCTCATCTTTATCCCTGTCTACCTTTCGCTTAATCGTACGCTTCATCACCGTCGTACTGCAATGCTATTATCAGTGATTGCAGCCTGCTGTTCAGTCTTTGTTGGACTTATACGAGCTGCAAAGGAAATTGCTCCCACTTTCGGAAAGGTCACTGCTTCGATTATGAAGGGAATAAAAGAAGTCGTATCACTTGCCACCTGTTGGCTGCCAAAATCTGAAACCTTTGTTTTATTCATGTTCATTGGTCACATCCTCCTTCAGAAACCGTCTGAGATTTCCTAAGCGTTACTGTTTCATGTAGATCATTGTGGCGTGGTGCACGTTGAATTTATAGAAACACACAAAATGCTAGTCCAATGAAAAAAAATCTGTGTGTAGTCGTTGGTAAACAACAAGGAAGAGTCCAGCTGACACACAACAGCCATAGCGAGTCCATGGATTCGGCAAGTTCGTCGTCGGTGATGCTGCGATAGTATAGCTAAGTAACATCTACCGTACAAACATACGAATCTACCGGTCGCTGTTCTTTTCCATTTCCATCTCTTACGCTTTGGCCATACCGGACACGCCTCGCCTGGCCCCTAGCTAGAGTTCCAATCCGTCCCGATATATCGGGACTGTCACTGTTATGGATATTCTCATTCCAGCATCCTGACAAGACCTAGTTTTGTGACGATGTTGCCAAATACTGTTACGACATTCGTTCAGGTTCTGAAGTAACGCCATCTGTTAACGCAACATATAAATGCAGCCTCAGTTTTATTTATGCCAAGTATTTTATGTTGACAGAGGCGTCGCATGTTGCATATCCTGTATCGACGATGCAGGGACCTTATAGATCTAGCACCACCATTCGAGACAATACCAGACTTCTCCAGTAGTACAGTGCTGGAACTACACTCATGCTCATAAATTAAGGATAATGCTGATACATGGTGAAACAACGCTCTGGTGGGTGGTTTCAGGGTTTAAATCACTTCGGGATATGACCATGCGGTGCATTTGACCTGCGGTAGTCGCATGGTAGCGCTGGCAGCAGTCTACATACGCAGAGGTGTGTTGGTGCATGTCACAGTACGATGCAGCGAGTAAGTGTGCAGACGTTTCCGGACGTGCTAATGGTGACTGTGTGTTGAAAATGACTCAAAGAACACATACTGATGACGTTATGAGGGGTGGAATACTAGGGCGACTGGAGGCTGATCAAACACAGCAGGTCATAGCACGGACCCTCCATGTGCCACAAAGTGTGATCTCAAGATTATGGCAACGATTCCAGCAGAAAGGAAACGTGTCCAGGAGCTACATTACGGGACGTCCACAGTGTACAACACCACAAGAATACCGATGTCTCACCATCAGTGCCCGTAGACGGCCACAGAGCACTGGAGGCAGACTTGCTCGGGACCTTACTGCAGCCACTGGAGCAGTTGTCTCCAAACACACAGTCTACAGACGACTGAACAGACATGGTTTATTCACCCGGAGACCTGCAAGGTGCATTCCACTGTTAAGAACACAGCAGATGGTCATTGGAATAGTGGTTCCAGGTTATGTTCGCGGAAGAGTCCTGGCGGGAACCAGAAATCAGATACCAACCCCTTAATGTCCTTGAAAGGGACCTGTATGGAGGTCGTGGTTTGATCGTGTGGGGTGGGATTATGATAGGTGCACGTACACCCCTGCATGTATTTGAGAGAGGAAATGTAATAGGTCAGGTGTTTCGGGGTGTCATTGTGCACAAATACGTCCACCTTTTCAGGGGTGCAGTGGGTCCCTCCTTCGTCCTTGATGGATGATAACGCACGGTCCCACCGAGCTGCCATCGTGGAGGAGTGGCCTGCCTACCTGTTCTTCAGACCTAAACCACATCGAGCACGTCTGGGATGCTCTCGATCGACGTATTGCTGCACGTCTTCAACCCCTACGACACTTCAGGAGCTACGACAGGCACTGGTGCAAGAATGGGAGGTTATACCCCAGCAGCTGCTCGACCAACTGATACAGTGTATACCAACCCGTTGTGCGGTCTGTGTACATGTGCATGGTCATCATATCCCATACTGATGTCGGGGTACATGCGCCGGAAACAGTGGCGTTTTGTAGCACATGTGTTTCGGGACGGTTTTCTCAACTTATCACCAATACCGTGAACTTACAGATCTGTGTCGTGTGTGTTCCCTATGTGCTTATGCTATTAGCGCCAGTTTTGCGTAGTGCCACGTTGTGTGGCACCACATTCTGATATTGTCCTTAATTTATGAGCATGAGTGTATTTAAGTAGCGCCACGCGGAAGAATCGAGCACTTCCCATTTGAATAGCGATCTGGTATGACGATTCTTTCTCAACTGCGAACTGACTTGAATGGAGTTTTATAAAATCGTAAAAAGGAAAAAGAACTTGCTGAAAAAGGAGAAATCTTCCGAAAAAATGTTGTACGAACTACTTCTGCGTAAAAAATTCAATATAATTGTGTTCTAAAAGAATTAATTACCTTAAAAAATTTTTACTTCATTTCTAGACTCCCATCTCGAAATGTCCCAAGGAGATCCCAGCTAGATATGGCCACCCTACCCCTAAATAACTCGCTACTAGCCAGGCGACACACCTTGCTAAACAATCAGCTGTGAACTTAGGAGAGCAGCCGCACTAAAGCTAGTCGAACGGCCATGTTGGTTCTTCCTGGCGTGTCGCCTAGTGGCTTCGAGGATTGTGCTACCCGATAAACGTTGATGATTACGTAATTTCAGTAGTTTCTTCTCTGCTGTGGATGACGAAGCATTAATATGGGCAGTTTTTTAAAGGTAATCTTTTCGGAATAGGTCTAAAAGAATGTTGGAGGGTGGTACAATGGAAAGTGACAGACCCGATAAGTTTTAGTTTTATTTTTATTCATGGAATCAACTACAGATTAATTAACAATTGTAACCACATAACAATAACAACAATAGTAATCACAGTGGTTTATGATATTTTTAATTTTGTAATAAATTCAACTCTGAATAAGTTCCCTGCAATGGCCATCACGTTCAATAATGTTTTGAGACAGACAGTTAATTTGTCAGGGCACCGATTCACTTCCTTTGAAGTAATCAACCAAAATATGCCTTATATTTACTGTGCAGTTCGTATATCTGTGCAGATTTTATACTCATTCGTAAACACACAAAAAATTCTGTTGAAGCTTCCGAAGTTGTTTGTATATATTGAATTCTCCACTTTTACTTCTCTTACACTCTATGACGCCAGCACGTTGGGAGTTTCCCCAACAGTTCATATTTCAATGAAATATTTACTTTCAGAAGCATTTTCCTACTCAGCACTGGAAGAGACATTTCGACAGTGCGAGCAAGCAACACGGCAATGGCGGTTAGCTTCGATGTTCCGGTGTGGCCCCCCAGGCATGCCAGCGTTTGGCTCTAGGCGAGTCGCGAAGTGCGTGGTGCAAAGCGAGGCGTCCGCAGATCGTGTGGCCGTAGCCTTAGGGAGGCATGCGGGCTGTTCTAAGGCGTACATTGTCCTTTGCAGACAAAAGGTTTTTACGATTATCAATTATTTTCTGTATTTCAATTGCTTGCACCAAGTGCTTCTTGATTAGTTGGGTCTTTACTTGATTTAACTGAGTACAGGAAAGGAAATGGGTATGGTTACTTGTAGTTGACGAATTCTTTAATAAAAATTATAATGGTGATGTAAATATAAAATAAAAATGCAAATATAAATTAAATTAAAATGAAAATGAATGTAAAACTAAACAGATCAAAATAGGGATGAAGACAATAAATGGAAGACTGAAGTATTTAGAGACAGCAACAAAACAAATTGAAGTTAGAAGTAGAGGATTTCAGACTGAGGAGATTTCTGGATTTCTTGGTGCGGTATCGATAGCAACGATGCCACGGGGTATTAAAATTATTAGGCAAACCTACGTTTCTAGCATTTGTAGACTTAGAGAAAGCTTTTGACAATGTTGACTGGATTACTCTCTTTCAAATTCTGAAGGTGGCAGGGGTAAAATACAGGGAGCGAAAGGCTATTTACAATTTTACCATATCGTTATTATGTAAAACTTCATTATCTACCTTGTTATTCCAATAACTACAGACTTTTTCGGTGAAAGAATGTCATTTTTAAGGGCCATGATAGCTGGAGAAACGAGAAACTCTGTGGATTTTGGAACGACATATTTGAAGACATTACATTTTTTTTATTTTTTTTACCGAGGATGTGTTTTTTCATATGCTACTGACTTTACTTTTCCTCAGTTTCTCACTTAATAAACGTAATGAACCACTGTTTCAGAATTCTCTCACAACCATGTCTGCACAACATGTTAGTGTGGTGAGACTGTGCAAACTCCTCTGTGTTTTGGCAAAAGAAGCAAATTTTGACATGGAAACCAGAGAAATGTGTAGGTTTTACGCAAAATTCGCCACTCATGAAGCTTCCCTGTAAGTCACAAATGGTAAACAAGCCAGACGAAAATAAATGGCTCCAATTTTGACGGAATTCTTTTCGAATACTAACAAAAACAGAGGTGACAGTAGATCTTTTTGAATGGTCACCATGCAAGTGTGGTAGTGGAGGGGTCCACTTAATATTAAAAAAAAAAAAAATGAGCGTAGGCTTCAGTTTAGAATGGTACTTCCCGTACAGCGGTCGCTATCACACCTACAGCGCTCTGGGCGGCCCCCCGCCACTGTCACTCTTCCCGCGCTTCTCCAACTGACTGCGCATGTAGCGGCCACGACATTTTCGCGCACTATACAGTTGTGGTTTTCCCTGGGTTGGCGTACTTCGCCACTCCTGAGGCAGCTGGTTGCTCGCACGTGATCTTACGTATAGGCAGGACGTATGTTTGCTGCTGGAAGCGCTGCAGTTGATGTAAGCAGGCGAGCAGAGTGCCACCGATGGTGCGATCTAAGGAACGTCATCTTCTGGGTCGCTACTGCAGTCGTTGGCAGATAGCGTACAGATGATACCGTCGAGTGTGTATGGCGGGTATTACTATATTTGTGTTGCTGATGATGACAAAAGGGAGCAAATGATACAATGGCATTTATGTGACTAAGTGTTATTATCTTGTTTAACTGACTATAAATGAGAGAGTGTGTACTGTATTGTTGTCTCTTTGCTCTTGTTATTGTTGTTGTTGACGATGATGATGATGAGATAAGGGAGAGAATAAATACACTGCATGCACAGACACTGCTCCTCTCGAAATGCATCACAAGGATTATTGACCTTAACGCCTCATCGATCAAAGGACACCTGCTCTCACGGTACCGTGATCCTCCACTGACCGCTGCTTTTGGAATTTAACTCATCGTAAGCCAATATGCTTGGCTGAAAACGATATTTTTTTTAAAGAATATGGATCTATTATGCTTAACGTTGTTCCCGTTTCTCGAGAAAGATAACACGCAGTAATTTAGTGGCTCAAAATTGTTATTCGTTCCGCAACATAAACTTCAGTCTGTGATTATTTAAAGAACCGAGATGCTTTTCATTATGCAGCGATAATCGAATTTTTTTGGCGGACTATGACTGTCCTAAGCGAGCAGACGCTTTAACCATAGTTTTCCTCCATTAGCCCGTCCTTATGCTTGTCATAATGACCTTCGCTGGCGTTCGCTCTTTTTCTTTCAAGTTTTATGTTCCTTTGTCCAAAATTATGGCGTTTTTTAACTAAAATCCTGAAAAGAAAGTAAAAACTAAAGCCTCGCTTCTCTCCTTCTTAATTTTGTGCACCTACCAATGCAAATGAAATTAATGAATTTAAAGAAAAAAGAATTCTAGAAAGAAATGTAACCGATCTAAAATAAAAATATCTCCTTACTTAATTATTTAAATATTTTATAGTGATATATTGGTCACTTAAAAACAAATAAAATATTCACATTAGCAGTTTCAACGTGTAGTTGCCATCTTCCCATGTGCTTATCCACTAAAAAGCTTCGTACAGATGTATAACAGAGTTATTCTGAACATCATGAACCTGACTTAAATATTACAATGAAAATACATCGTGACTGGGCGTATGGTACACTAAATGCCAGGACAGCACGTGGCAGTTGAGATGAAGTGTCTCTTCGATGAACAGGTATGTGTCGACCGGTTTATTTATATGGACCGCCTGCTTCCTAGTCCATTTCAGATCAGGTTCGGCTCCTTACACACAAAATTTTAGCCAGAACTATTCACTATATTGCAGTAGATGCAAAAGGATGTCGGACGTGAACCGTTTTGTGGAGCTTCTCTCGGTTAGAAACTTTTCATTTACTGCTTCGCATCAGGTAGATCTCACATGACTGTTGAGGAGTGAATTTTGTATTTTTCTCCAAGTTTCGGGAATTTTTGAACTGACATTTAGATTCTATAGTGGGCTGTTTTGAGCTGCTTTGCCTTGAAGAGTTTCTTGCCTACAGTACAGCTGGCTATATAACTACACACAAAAATAGTGAAGCACCGACAAAGGGAGGAGGAAACGAAACGAAACTTCATGGATTCAGAATGTATGTGGTGTTGTTTCAGTGATTACAAAATCGAATAAAATTTACAAACAACTTGACAATATATGACCGCTTACAGTATGACGATGGCCCCCACTGGCTGCTGTAATATAGCTGTTGTGTCCTCTCCTGAGCCAAGCTGAAGCTCCACTGTTGTAACTGGTCCTTGATATGTTGAATACTGGCTCTGGGACTGTGTAAACACCCAAGCTGGTCTTAGACGTGTTCCACTGCGGACATATGTAGAGATCTCGCATGACCACAGGAGTACCTAAACTACATGCAGACAGTTCATAGAGACACATACCACGTGTGGACCAGCATTGTTCTACTGAAAAAGGCACAGTGTTGCATGAGATGTAATGCAAGAAGAAGCTGGACGTCCGTAACATACTGTTGAGTTCCGTCAGTGACCTGGTGATACCCGCTGGCCCTCCACACCATGACGCCAGGATTAACAGCACTGTGCCTCTCCAAAAAATTCGCAGAGCCGGACCGCTCCCCAGATCGCCGACGTAATCACCGACGATGGTTAACCGTGTAAGTCTAAAACCGCGCTTAATCTCCAAACATGAGCAGTCCATGTTTCGCGGTCAAAGTACCACTCCAAACACAGTGGTGTCTGTGTTGTGGTGTTTACGGCAGCCTGCGCATAAGACGGTCATTTCCTAGTCCGACTGCTGGTAGTCTCCGATCAATGATGCATGATGAACAGAATTTTGCTGGGAGTCCATTATTTGTCCAGGGATACCAGGTGCAAATATGAAGGAGTTATGATGTGCTTGATATACATTACAGCTATCCTCTCTTGCAGCGGTCAGACGTGGTCGACAAGAACCTTGACGGTAAGTATGCCTGCCCTCACCCTCCCCACAAATCTGGACATTGCATGATTCGACCAGTAGGCCAAATGGAGACCCACGGTGAGGACTCTCTCAAACTCCGTCAGGCCCTGATAACACTGAAAAACGAGTACGTGACATCTCCGTGTTCTTCACAGCGACCACTCAAAATCTAACATACGAATCGCCTTATACGCCCTAGTAGGCCTGATAACACTAATCACCGACAACACTATTGTGCTGTGGTGGCCGCTCTATCTGTCATCAATAATTGCGACTCTGGTCATTTACATGCCCGCCGATGGTACGTAGGTGTACAAAGTTACTTTGACGTCCAACCAGGTCTTCTGGGTGTTTTCTGTTTTTTGTCAGGCACTCCACACAAAATTTAGTGATAACGTGTACATTGATATTTATACACGCTGCCAAAAAATATAACTTCTTTAAAACTCGTAACTGTCTTCCACTGGAACTCATATGTTTGAAATTTGGCTCAAAGATGTCTAAAAACTCCTTCTGTACTGGTGCGGAAGCGTGGCGCCCAACAACGTCATCTTTGGACTCGGGTACCCTCAGAAAGGTGTCGACCCATGCGAAAAAAGAGGCCACAGCTCTGTATTTCGTGTGAGGTTTAAGGTGGGTTAATGATGACATCTTGGCACCAAATGTCACCAGCATTCTACCCAACGCCGTCGTGGACGTGACACACGATGGGAAGGTCTTCACATCCCTTCTTACCCACATTTCAGCCCTTCTTTTGAAGCCTCTGCGCTGGATGTCAGAACCTCGACACCCAGAATTGAAATCACGCGGTTTTCTTATGGATGGCCGAGGAAAACATTTCAGACATATCGCCATTCAGAATCGACACACAAAACCCTCACGAGATGACAAAAATGGAGTGACTGAAACCACCCCTCTCCTTGGGGCGTTAATTCCCACACATTTCGCAGTCGAAAACAACAGTTCGCAGTGCGATGCGTGACAGGACGTCATTGAAAACGTTCAATAGTACTGACACCCTCCTGACGATACAGCCCTACTCTAAGGATATCGTGGGGCTACATTTAACGTGATCTGTCCCCTTCGGTGTACAGCGCAACTGCAATTTTTGCTCTAGTAGGATTGAACTACTAGGAACAGTTCGAAACCATTGGCCAGTGCTAGTCTGCTTTTTATGTCCTCCATCCCTCCGTTGTTGCCTTGTAGCGGATTTCCTTAACTTCATCTGCTTCGTGATCATGAGTCTTGATGTGAAGTTTCTCACTGTTCTCATTCCATATTCTGTACTCGTTAGAATGTTCATTCTACTCAGCAGATCCTGTAATTCTTCCACATTTGCACTGAATATAGTAATGTCATCTGTGAATTTTATCACTGATATCCTCACACAGCGAATTTTAGTCCCATTCTTGAAACTTTTTTTTGTTTCCCTCGTCGTTTCTTTGTTCTAGAGATTGAACAGTACAACCATACCCTTTTTAATACAAGCACTTCGTTCTTAATCTTTCAGTCTTATTATTCCCTCTTGGTTCTTGTACGTAATGTATATTTCCGCCTTACCCCTAGTATTCTCGGAATTTCGAACATCTTGCACCATTTTACATTGTCGAACTCTTTTTCCAGGTCAACAGATACTGTGAACATGTCTTGATTTTTCTTTAGTCTTGCTTCCATTAACAACTGCAACGTCAGAATGGTCTCTAGTGAATTTTACCGTTCCTAAAGCCAAACTGATCGTCATCTAACACATCTTCAACGTTCTTTTCCATTCGTTTGGATATTATTCTTTCAGCAACTTATATGTATGAGCTGTTAAGCTGATTGTGCAATAATAATCCCACTTGTCGGCTCTTTCATTCATCGGAATTGTGTGATTGATGATTCTCCCGAGAATCAGATGGTATACCCCAGACTAATACATTCTACAATCCAACGTGAATAGTCGCTTTGTTGCCACTTCCCCAATGAGTTTAGAATTTCTGATCGAATGTTTTCTATCCCTTCTGCCTTATTCGGTCTTAAGTCTTCAAAAGCTCTTTTAAATACTGATTCGAGTACTGGATTCCCAGTCTCTTCTATATGGACTGCCGTTTCTTCTCTTGTGGAGTCATCAGACATAGATGCCTTCAGCATAATTTTTTCCACCTATCCGCTCTCTCCTCTGCATTTAACAGCGGATTTCCCATTGCCCTTTTAATGTTACCACCCATGCTTTTAATTTCACCGAATGCTGATTCGACTTTTCTATATGCTGAGTCAGCCCTTTCCACAATCATTCCTTTTGCAATTCATTCGGCCATCTAGCCTTAGCTTCCCAGCACTTCCTGTTTATTTCTTTCCTAAGTGGCTTATATTTCCGTATTCCTGAATTTCCCTGAACATTTTTGTACTTCCTTCTTTCATCTGTCTACTGAAGTATTTCTTCTGTTACCCTCCGTTAATTCGCAGTTACCTTCTTTTTAGTCATTGTTTCTGTTTTTTCAACTTATAGGAAGAAGTTGAAATTTAGTTTAAAAACCTATAGAATTTATTCAGTTATCGAGCTCTCTGTTACTGTAATGAATCTAAACTACTTTGACTACTGCTGCATGCCACTTGTGGGCACTTGACATCGTGAGGATAATTCATAAGTGGCGCAGAGACGAATGGGGAAACTTTCTAGTGACGATACGAGCCGCAAATGAGGATCTCTGCCGCTCGGAATTAGCCGAGCGGTCGGAGGCGCTGCAGTCATGGACTGTGCGGCTGATCCCGGTGGGGGTTCGAGTCCTCCCTCGGGCATGGGTGTGTGTGCGTTTGTCCTTAGGATAATTTAGGTTAAGTAGTGTGTAAGCTTAGGGACTGATGACCTTAGCAGTTAAGTCCCATAATATTTCACACACATTTGAAGATTTTTTTTTGAGGATCTCTAGTGCCATAAACAATCTTAACAATGGGCAAATTGTTATGATCCAGTTCCTAGGAACGGGTATCTCAGAAACAGCGTAGCTGGTCATTTGTTTGGGTGTGATCATCTATGGAATGGGGTTGAAGGACGGTGGAACCAGGGGTAAGCGACAAGGTATTGGAAGTCCGCGTCTCATCACAGAACGTGGAGGTCAAACACCTGCCGAATCTGTGAAGCAGGACAGGCGGCGATCTATCCCAAATCAGAAGACGGATTACAATTCTGGCCCAGATGTAAGCTTTTCGAAGCACACCGTTCGGTGCACGCTATTGAACATGGGGCTCCGCAGCTTACAACTCTTTGTGCCCCGCGTTGACCCAACGACATCGTGAATTACGATTGCACTCATCATGAGTCGACTGGTCTGGTGAATCTCTTTTCTTGTTATACGAGGTCGACGGTAGTGTCTGGTGACACTGTCATCCAGCTGAATAGCTGCTCAAACATGCCTTCGCCACGCACGCAAGACATTGTTATGCTATGGGCCACTTTGACCTGGCCTTCCACGAGATCTGTGTTAGTAATCGAAGCGCCGTAACATGACCTGGACATTATTTTGTACCTCCTGCATCCCTTGAGGCTTGATGACTCCTCCGACGACGAAGCCATCTTCCTGCCGGATAGCTGTCTGCGTCACAAGGCCAGTATCATGGTACAAAGATTTTAAGAGGTTCATAGAGAACTCGCATTGATGTCATGCCACCAACATCGTCTGATAAGACCCCGATGGGTCTCATATTGGGCGCTGTTCTGCGTGCATAAACCACCAGCCCTTAATTGCGTGATCTGTGCTTAGACATCTGGCACCACATACCTCCAGAAACTTACCAATATCTTGCCGAATCCGTACCAGGCAGAGTGGTTGCTGTATTGAATTCCGAAGGTGTGCCAACACGTTATTGAGCAAGTGTTCATAATATTCTGACTCATCGATGGGGTGTGTATCAAAATGCACGTCATTCTGTCACCTTTAACATCACGCTTGATTAAAATTACGAGAGATTTACCTTAATGACTAAATTGCTGTTTGCGACCTAAGCAAACACAAAGAATATTTTCCAATTCCAATGAAATGTTTACGTCCAAACCTATTACTTAATTAATTCTGCTTTACTCTGTGGTATACTGTTCTGTGTGTCGGCGTGTTTGCTTGTTTACTGTGATTAATTAAACGATTATTCTCATCAACAATCGTTCATGTTTGTCCGCGAGTATGTGTATAACAACGAGCTGTGTGTTTCCGATATTAATACAATGCTGTCAGATGTATTCCGGCTTCCAGGGCGAGACTGAGTCAGCCATGACTACCTGCTGTGACGTCACTGACGAGACACGGCGACAAGGCACAAATCGGTCGTTGTCGCTAGCTGCATTCTCCAAGTAGTATGGTCACATTTTTTGGTAGTGCTGTAATTTGTATTTTGATTACTACCTTTCTACTCAATATTGAATTGCCAGATACATGAAAAAGACCAGACGTAATTGTGCCGTTGCTCATTGCAGCCACAGTTCGTAAAAAATGGGACGTTATGTATCATTTCCTTCTACGCGTTATTCTGTAAGCTATGTCGGTATCTCGGGGCAAACGACTGGAAGAAATAGGTCTTCTTAATACAAGAATACATCTACGATATTTCGTGCCCAAGGATTACATGCAGGTTTGGAGAAATGAGGTTCTAGGTATGTCTCTAAGTAAGTAGAGAAACTGAATGCAGTTCTTTCGGAGAAAGTACGTAATATGGGGATAAAACTAAAAAATCTATAACAGATTCTCGCAATACAGAAGATAAGGGTACGAGTTAATTTCTTACTTATGATGAAGTGGCTGTAGCAAACATTTTCCTAAGTTAAAAGTTCGGTTCTGTCCCCCCGTGAACCATGGACCTTGTCGTTGGTGGGGAGGCTTGCGTGCCTCAGCGATACAGATAGCCGTACCGTAGGTGCAACCACAACAGAGGAGTATCTGTTGAGGGGCCAGACAAACGTGTGGTTCCTGAAGAGGGGCAGCAGCCTTTTCAGTAGTTGCAGGGGCAACAGTCTGGATGATTGACTGATCTGGCCTTGTAACACTAACCAAAACGGCCTTGCTGTGCCGGTACTGTGAACGGCTGAAAGCAAGGGGAAAGCCGTAATTTTTCCCGAGGGCATTCAGCTTTGCTGTATGGTTAAATGAAGATGGCGTCCTCTTGGGTAAAATATTTCGGAGGTAAAATAGCCCCCATTCGGATATCCGGGCGGGGCCTACTCAAGAAGAAGTCGTTATCAGGAGAAATAAAAATGGCGTTCTACGGATCGGAGCATTGAATGTAAGATCCCTTAATCGGGCACGTAGGTTAGAAAATTTAAAAAGGGAAATGGATAGGTTAAAGTTATATATAGTGGGAATTAGTGAAGTTCGGTGGCAGGAGAAACAAGACTTTTGGTCAGGTGAATACACGGTTATAAATACAAAATCAAATAGGGGTAATGCAGGAGTAGGTTTAATAAGGAATAAAAAAATAGGATTGCGGGTAAGCTACTACAAACAGCATAGTGAAGGCATTATTGTGGCCAAGATAGTCACGAAGCCCACGCCTACTACAGTAGTACATGTTTATATGCCAACTTGCTCTGCAGATGACAAAGAAATTGAAGACATGTATGATGAGATAAAAGAAATTATTCAGATAGTGAAGGGAAACGAAAATTTAATAGTCGTGGGTGGCTGGAATTCGATAGTAGGAAAAAGGAAGAGAAGGAAACGTAGCAGGCGAATTTGGATTGGGGGTACGAAATGAAAGAGGAAGCCGCCTGGTAGAATTTTGCACAGAGTGTAACTTAATCATAGCTAACACTTGGTTCAAGGATCATAAAAGAAGGTTGTATACATGGAAGAACCCTGGAGATACTAGAAGGTATCACTTAGATTATATAATGGAAAGACAGAGATTTAGGAACCAGGTTTTAAATTGTAATACATTTCCAGGGGCAGATGTGGACTCAGACCACAATCTATTGGTTATGAACTGTAGATTAAATATGAAGAAACCGCAAAAAGGTGGGAATTTAAGGGGATGGTACCTGGATAAACTGACTAAACCAGAGGTTGTACAGAGTTTCAGGGAGAGCATAAGGGAACAGTTGACAGGAATTGGGGAAAGAAATACAGGAGAAGAAGAATGGGTAGCTTTGAGGGATGAAGTAGTGAAGGCAGCAGAGGATCAAGTGGGTAAAAAGACGAGGGCTAGTACAAATCCTTTGGTAACAGGAGAAATATTGAATTTAATTGATGAAAGGAGAAAATATTAAAATGCAGTAAATGAAGCATGCAAAAAGGAATACAAACGTCTCAAAAATGAGTTCGACAGGAAGTGCAAAATGGCTAAGCAGGGATGGCTAGAGGACTAACGTAAGGATGCAGAGGCGTATATCACTAGGGATATGATAGATACTGCCTACAGGAAAATTAAAGAGACGTCTGGAGAAAAGAGAACCACTTGTATGAATATCAAGAGCTCAGATGGAAACCCAGTTCTGAGCAAAGAAAGGAAAGCAGAAAGGTGGAAGGAGTATATAGAGGGTCTATACAAGGGCGATGTACTTGAGGACAATATTATGGAAATGGAAGAGGATGTAGATGAAGATGAAATGGGAGATACGATACTGCGTGAAGAGTTTGACAGAGCACTGAAAGACCTGAGCCGAAACAAGGCCCCGGCAGTAGACAACATTCCATTGGAACTACTGACAGCCTTGGGAGAGCCAGTCCTGACAAAACTCTACCATCGGGTGAGCAAGATGTATGAGACAGGCGAAATGTCCTCAGACTTAAAGAAGAATATAATAATTCCAATCCCAAAGAAAGCAGGCGTTGACAGATGTGAAAATTATCGAACTATCAGTTTAATAAGTCACAGGTGCAAAATACTAACGCGAATTCTTTACAGACGAATGGAAAAACTGGTAGAAGCCGACCTCGGCGAAGATCAGTTTGGATTCCGCAGAAATGTTGGAACACATGAGGCAATACTGACCCTACGACTTATCTTAGAAAATAGATTAAGGAAAGGCAAACCTACATTTCTAGTACTTGTGGACTTAGAGAAAGCTTTTGACAATGTTAACTGTAATACTCTCTTTCAAATTCTAAAGGTGGCAGGGTAAAATACAGGGAGCGAAAGGCTATTTACAATTTGTACACAAACCAGATGGTAGTTATAAGAGTCGAGGGACATGAAAGGGAATCAGTGGTTGGGAAGGGAGTGAGACAGAGTTTAAGCCTCTCCCCGATATTATTCAGTCTGTATATTGAGCAAGCAGTAAAGAAAACAAAAGAAAAATTCGGAGTAGGTATTAAAATCCATGGGAAGAAATAAAAACTTTGAGGTTCACCCATTACACTCTAATTCTGTCAGAGACAGCAAAGGACTTGGAAGAGCAGTTGAACGGAATGGACAGTGTCTTGAAAGGAGGATATAAGATGAACATCAACAGAAGCAAAACGATGATAATGGAATGCAGTCTAATGAAGTCGGATGATGCTGAGGGAATTAGATTAGGAAATGAGACACTTCAAGTAGTAAAGGAGTTTTGCTATTTGGGGAACAAAATAACTAATGATGGTCGAAGTAGAGAGGATATAAAATGTAGACTGGCAATGGCAAACGTTTCCGAATAAGAGAAATTTGATAACATCGAGTACAGATTTAAGTGTCAGGAAGTCGTTTCTGAAAGTATTTGTATAGGGTGTAGCCATGTATGGAAGCGAAACGTGGACGATAAATAGTTTGGACAAGAAGAGAATAGGAGCTTTCGAAATGTGGTGCTACAGAAGAATGCTGAAGATTAGGTGGGTAGATCTCATAGCTAATGAGGAGGTATTGAATAGAATTGGGGAGAAAAGGAGCTTGGGCACAACTTGACTAGAAGAAGGGATCGGTTGGTAGGACATGTTCTGAGGTATCAAGGGACCACTAATTTAGTATTGGAGGGCAGCGTGGAGGGTAAAAATCGTAGAGGGAGACCAAGAGTTGAATAAACTAAGCAGTTTCAGAAGGATGTCGGTTGCAGTAGGTACTGGGAGATGAAGAAGCTTGCACAGGATAGGGTAGCACGGAGAGCTGCATCAAACCAGTCTCAGGACTGATGACCACAACAACAACAACAAACACTGTTAATACGCGCATCGCTAATTTTAAATAAGCAGTTTTTTTGCAATTTCTTCCTTAATAGAATATACTGAAAATCAGTAGGTACGTTCTTAAGTTTTACATTTGGATCGCCACAGAATGAGAGCGTCACTTGGATTTGAGATCCGTGAAAACAAATGCCTAAATGACCTCGTTGAGCATGGTAACTATCGCATATAGCTGTCTAAACAATTTCTTTATTTTAATTCCAGTTTCTTGCAGTCTTCAATGTAAGCAACTACCACAATCGCAAATTAGATACATTCTAAGACAAAAAAAGACGAACCACGAAGGTGTTATGCGAACTGGTCGCAAATTGATATTCACACAGGTATCGACGGAAAATTCAAAACTGTAAACTTTTGGGGCCGTTAGATGAATGTGCGACGCTGCAGCGCAGTTTCTCCGCACAAATGACAAGGATAGTAAACGGGAGATATGACGATACCACGTTGTTAATTCTTTGTGAATTTCACTCCGTGTACTCTATTGGAAAGTAACTACGCCTCGCAGACAAAAGTGTCAACAACATACGGAGATGTCAGCATTTGAGAGTGAAGGTGTAGTTGGGCTCAAAGAAGCCGATTGGAGTAGTCGGCGAATCGCTCGACATTTGAACAAGGGTGATGTTACTATTCGTCATCGTTGTCAGGAATGTGTGAACCATGATCGAACACAGCATCAAGAAGAGAGCGATCGTCCTAGAAAGACGACAGAATTTGCGGACCGAGTAATCGTTAGAGAGGCACTCAGAGCACCGGATTCATCATCACAATCGACCAGAAGTGCAATTGGTGCTTCAGTGACCAAAGGCACCATTAATAGGAGAGTCACAGAAAGGGGACTGAGCTCACGGCTCCCCTTGCGCCGGCTACATATGACCTCGCTACAGCGATAAGCTGGTTTGCAGTGGTGTAGGACATATTCGTCTGGAATCTCTTTGCTGGAGTAGAACTGTCTTCAATGATGAGTCCCGCTTTGAACTGACACCAGATGAACGGGCGGAGGTTCCATTGATTTCATAGCAGGACCCCTCTTGTTGTCTTCTGTAGAACCCTTACATTATAGCGGTACGTCGACGATATTATATGCCCCGTTTCGTTGCCCTTCATGGCAGCCATCCTGGGCTTACATTTCAGCAATATAATGCCCGCCCGCACGCGATGAGAATTTCTACTGCTTATTTTCTCGCTTGCCAAACCACCTTGGTCAGAAAGGCCACCGTATCTTTCCCCAGTTTAGAAAATTTGTAGCATTATGGGCAAGTTCCTCCAACCAGCTTTGGATTTTAACGATCTAGCGCGCCAGTTGTACTGAATTCAATCAATGCCACGCCGAATAACTGCTTGAATAAAGGCCAGAGGTGGTCCAACTCATTACTGACTTGCTCAATATGTGAAGCTCTGTCTCTTGGATAAATCATCCAGTTTTTTTCTGAAACTGTAATCATTTGTTTGTTTGTACATGTACGTCACATGTACCGATTTCCGTGCCATTCGGATAATTTCTTTATGGTGTGTTGCTTTTTTTTCTTTTTTTTTTGCATATGAATACAGAATTGGAACTGCACTTCACGCATTAAAGTACCTTCCTAAAATGCTAGATGAATTGCTCTTCTAGCTACACTCATAGCCGAACAAACTTCCAAAAATGGTCTTAAAATATTCTCCTGATTTTTAAATTGAGGTCGTATGAACTTCTCAGGGAAGATTCCTCGTCGTTTGTATGGTGTCGTTTAACAATTCAATACGAATGATTTTATTTTCTCCGGCTCACATTCCACAGTTTGCACAGTGCTACGTACAGAAGTACACTTCCACTAATATTGAGATGCATTTTTTAAATATGGAACGTAAGTGAAAGACTAGCCTTATGATGATCCTTCAGATCTAGTATTCGTTTGTCTCTCAAGATCATGACATCTTGTAAAACGATTCCTTTATCTATAAAATGGTTCCTTAGCAGTTTAAGCAACGAGTACATTATGGAATACCACGGTAGACTATAACCATCCGCAGGGCTTGAGAAACGTTTTATTTGTGGATAACTGAAGATGCTTCCACTCTTTCAAATTTTTTTAATTCGTGCCTCAAGCAAAGGCCACGATTTGCTGTCCAACTCTTCCCGGTCCTTTTCATTATTCTTTCAAGAAGCCCACTAGCCACTGGGATATCAACGTCACGATGTAGTGCCTCCGTCAGTGTCACATGTATGATGCAGGAGTAAGCACCAAAAGTATCACATCAGTAGATGGAACTTAATCGACTACCAACGTTCATTTTATCGAAGCAAAATACACAGCTCACTGAAGATCTTAAACAAATCTGTTACGCTTCAAATTAAGATTGTCATTTGTTTTACTACTCTCAAGTTGTTTCTTCATTCGTTGGAATGTTCGACGGTGGAGCAAGTGGTACTTTTGTGGCATCAAATAATAGTGCGCTTTGATAGAAAATGCTCAGAATATAAGCACCTAAGAACCTTAAGAAAAGGCCAGCACATAATACGAAACTTTTCTTTCTAGTCAGTTACACGTCAAATTAGGCGGCCATTTAATCGGTAATAATTGCAAAATATTAGGGAAGAGAATTTGGTTCTAAATATTGTCTTCAACATAGCAATATGTCTCACTGAATATGTGGCACACAGATCCTGGCCTTGCCTTCAAATGCTAGAATATCAAAAGTTCAGACGGATGTTAAACAGTAAACAGCCACCTGCAAAAGAAATCGTGGATCAAGACTGGGTTGCTGAGATTTCTGGTCTCGCACTTTCACAACCCGAATTTCTGACTATGTCCCAAGAGTTCGAGCATATTTTCAGAACTTTTCCAAGAGAACGGATTTCGACGAGCAAAAAGATGATGCAAATATTTATATATTGGAATTCGACAAAATTAACAAAAAGGGTCAGTTTCTTGAAACTTCCTGGCAGATTAAAACTGTGTGCCCGACCGAGACTCGAACTCGGGACCTTTGCCTTTCGCGGGCAAGTGCTCTACCATCTGAGCTACCGAAGCACGACTCACGCCCGGTCCTCACAGCTTTACTTCTGCCAGTATCTCGTCTCCTACCTTCCAAACTTTACAGAAGCTCTCCTGCGAACCTTGCAGAACTAGCACTCCTGAAAGAAAGGGTACTGCGGAGACATGGCTTAGCCACAGCCTGGGGGATGTTTCCAGTTTCTTGTTCGTCAGGATAATGACTGTCATTCGGATTAGACGTCTAAAAAGAAAGGCTAAATTCCCTTGCAGTTTTAGTTCTAATGATGAGATGTGAGGTTTTTCAACAATATTCCGAACGGAAACGTTAAGCTGCACTGCAAACAGTTACCAAAACCTTTATTTCGCATTCACAATCGTTGGCTTCGCCAACTCACAATCAAATTATCAACTTCCAACCCAGCCTAGACCTCTGACTGCGCTACAAATCAGTCTATGATCAAAACAAGATTTCAGAATGAGGGATCCAGTTTCACTCTATAACCAAGCAATTCAGTGCTGTTGCCAAATGTAACATTTTTCTCAGAAAAAATTAGATTATATGTTCATTTCTTCGACATTATATAGGCTATACATCGATAGCGTGACACCCAAGGTACATAGATCAACGTAAAAACGTTAATTAACGAGTGGCACATGGCGTTGAATGTCATAACGCTACTTTTAGTTGCTACTTGTTGAGTTTTAGAACAGTCGGTACCCGACAGCGTTAGATAGAGTTCTTAGAAAGAGATACGTACTTTGGGCAACATAAGTTGCGGTCTCGTTCGAAGATCGCGGTGCCATACCAAAGTCTGCCACGTGCATAGATACCACAGACATTAGCAATAGCTTGCTGAAATGCACAACGACGAATGGATGGCACTCCTGAAGACACGTCCTCTCACGCAGAACTGTAGGGCCATCGTACGGAGCCAAGCATTGACTCGCTCAACCACACTTCACAACCATGTTTCACTACCATACAATGCTGTACTCCAGACGTACAGTCTCAGAAATTTCTTCCTCAAATTAAGACCGATATTTGATATTAGTAGACTTCTCTTGGCCAGGAGTGCCCTTTTTGCCATTTCTAGTCTACTACTGATGTCCTCCTTGCTCCGCCCGTCATTGGTTACTTTACTGCCTAGGTAACTGAATTCCTTAACTTCATCTACTTCGTTACCATCAATCCTGGTGTTAAGTGTCTCGCTGTACTCGTTCCTACTACTTCACATTACCTTGTCTTCCTTCGATTTGCTCTCAATTCATACTCTGTACTCATTAGACTGTTCATTTTGTTCAGCAGATCATGTAATACTTCTTCAGTTTCACTCAGGATCGCAATGTCAACAGCGAATCGTATCATTAATATACTTTCACCTTGAATTTTAATTCCACTACTGAATCTTTCTTTTATTTCCATCGTTGCTTCCTAGATGTACAGATTGAAGAAGAGGGGCGAAAGGCTAAATCCTTGTCGTACACCGTTTTTAATACAAGCACTTTGTTCTTGGTCGTACACTCTTATTATTCCCTCTTGGCTCTTGTGCTTATTGTATATGACCCGTCTCACCCTATAGCTTACCCCCACTTTTCTCAGAACATCTTGCACCATTTTACATGGTCGAACGCTTTTTCCAGGTCAAAAAATCCTTGCAATTAAATGATATAAATAACAGATGCCAAATTTTCCTGCACTGGCGTATTCAGTTTTGCTCTAGCAAAAAATTTCCCTTAATATCAATATTTTGAAAAAATTTGAAAAACTGAGGACAAAAGATAAAAAATTGTGTACATTTATTGTCCTCATTCAGTTTTAAAGGAACTGGGGACAAGCATGAAAACTGAGGACTGTCCCCAGAGAATAAGAACCTTACTTTAATAATTACAAATATAATAGGAGATTTTCATCGTTGTACCATTGGATGTTGGTGTTTTTGGAGGGGAGCGGGGGTATCTAGGAGACCGATAGTAGTAAAAACGAGTGGGCGCCATTTCTCATTTCTCACCTAGGATGGAAAAACACCTAGCAACGGCCCTGCCTTCAGATACTCATTATGTGTGTTCACTTAGGTGAAATGTTGATTCATCACTGATGACAAGACGGTCCAGAAAAGCTTCATCGTCATGTAGAAACATTTCGTTTGCAAAATTGGCACGTAAGCCATAGTCTGTAAGTTTAAGAGCTTGTAACAATTAGTTGTAAGGGTCTCCTTAAAAATCCCCACATAGACGTAATTGTAAATGTTAATTCCGACTAGCCTTCCGAACCAGTTTTTTGGGGCTACGCATGGAAAACTCTGTCACTCGTTCAACATGCTCTTCAGTTACTCTTGGGCATCCTGTACACTTCTCTTTGCTTATACAGCCGGTGTCTTCAGATTAAAGTCATCACCTGCGGATGTTATTATATGTTATTACCACTTGGAGGATTACACTGGAACGTAATACAGAACGCACGTTGCATTGTAGCAACAGATTCAGTCCTTGCAAACTGTAAATGCCGAAAAGGTCTCTTTCACTAGTCGTCATTTTAGCTACTAGCGCGTTCTCGCTGTCTAACGGAAGACAGGCGCAACAGTGCGTGCCCAAGCACACAGGTATACGAAGAAAACTGTTTGAGTTGCTCTTTCATTTGATGTATTACTTATAATTAAAAGTTGAATGCCCCCCTCCCCCCCCCCTTAAACGATGGATTTTTCGTCGGTGGCGTGGCTCACGTGCCTCAGCGACACACATCGCCAGCCGTACCGTAGGTGTAACCACAACGGCTGGACATCTGTTGAGAGACCAGACAAACGTATGGTTGCTGAGGAAGGGACAGCAGCCTTTTTTCGTAGTTGCAGGGGCACCAGTTTTGATTGCTGTCTGATCTGACCTTGTAACATCGACCACAACAGCCTTGCTTTGTTGGTACTGCGAGCAGCAAGGAGAAAGCATATCCAAAAATTTTCCAGACGGCATGCAGCTCTACTGTATGGTTAATCGATGATGGTGTCCTTATGGATAAAATATTTCTGAGGTAATATCGTCCCCCATTCGGATCTCCAGACGGGACTACTCAGTAGGATGTCGTCATCAGGAAAAACAAAACTGGCGTTCTACGGGTCGGAGCGTAGAATGTTAGATCCCTTAATCGGGCAAGTAGATTAGATAATTTAAAAACGGAAATAGATACGTTGAAGTTAGATGTAGAGACAATTAGTGAACTTCGGTGGCAGGAGTAACAGGGCTTCTGGTCAGGTGAATACAGGGCTATAAATACAAGGTCACAGAGGGGTAATCCAAGAGCGGGTTTAATAAGCTATAAGAATAGGACTGCGAGTAAGCTGCTATGAACAGCATAGTGAACGTTTTATCGTAGTAGACAAGATAGATACGAAACACACGTCTGTCTTAGTAGTACAAGTTTATAAACTAGCTCTGCAGCTACCGAAGAAATTGAAGAAATGTGTGATGAGATGCAAGAAATTATTGAGATAATTAAGGGAGATAAAAATATAATAGCGATGGAGGACTGGAATTCGAAAGTAAGAAAAGGAAGAGAATGAAAATTCGTAGATGAACATGGACCGGGGAAATGGAATGATAGAATTCTGCTAACACTTGGTTTCACAATTACGAGACAAGGCTGTAGACATGGAAGGGACCTGGAGACATCCGAGCGTTTCAGACTGATTATACACTACAGTTTAAAAAAAAAGTTAAACACTCAGAAGTAATGGTTTGCAACACGCGCGATAAGAGGACCTGTGGAACAACTGAACCATAATAAGTTATTTAAATGGCAGAGAAGTGGCATGCCCATAGGCCCAACAACGCCCTCTGTAGAGTGACTGGGCGGTCAGTGTTATACAATGCTCAGTCGGTTTGGAGCCTTCATACGAAGTGAAAACGTCAAGAGAGTTTAAGGTGAGGCAAATCTACGTTTATAGCATTTGTAGACCTAGAGAAAGCTTTTGGTATGTTGGCTGGAATACCCTCTTTGAAATTCTGAAGATTGAAGGGGTAAAATACAGGTAGCGAAAGGCAAGGCTATTTGCAAGTTGTACAGAAACCAGACGGCAGTTTTAAGAGTCGAGGGGCAAGAAAAGGAAGCAATGCTTGAGAATGGAGTGAGCCAGAGCTGTAGCTTATCCCCGATGTTATTCAATCTGTACACTGAACAAGCAGTAAAGGAAACCAAAGAAAAATTTGGATAAAAAGATAGGAATTATAGTTCAGAGAAAAGAAATAAAATTCTTTGAGCTTTGATGACGACATTGTAATTCTGTTGGATAGCAAAGGATTTGGCAGAGTTGTTGAACGGAATGGATATTGTCTTGAAAGGAGGGTATAAGATAAACGTCAGCAAAAGCAAAACAAGGATAATGGAATCTATTCGAATTAAATTAAGTGACGCTGAGGGAATTTCATTAGGGAACGACGCACTTTAAGTAGTACATCAGTTTTGCTGTTTGGGCAGAAAACTAACTGATGATGGCAGAAGTAGAGAGGATATAAAATGTACACTGGCAATGGCACGAAAAGCGTTTTTGAAGAAGAGAATTTTATTATCATCGAATACAGATTCAAGTGTTAGGAATTCTTTGCCGAAAGTATTTGTACGAAGTGTACCCATGTATGGAAATGAAACGTGGACGATAAACAGTTTACGGAGGAGGAGAATAGAAGCTTTTGGAATGTGATGCTATAGAAGAATGCTTATTAGGTGGTTAGATCACGTAGCGAATGAAGAGCTAATGAATGGATTTGGGGAGAAAAGGAATTTACGGCGAAACTTGGCTAAAAGCTCGGATCGTTTGATAGGCCACATTCTGGGGCATCAAGGGATCACCAATTTATTATTGGAGGGAAGTGTGTTTGTGTGGGGTGCGGGGGGGTAGCATGGAGAGTTGCAACGAACCAGTCTTCGAACTGATGATCACAACAAAAACAACAAGTTGAACGTAATAAATCATACAAAACTACAAAAACACGATATTGATTTTGAAACAAAAGGTGTAAGGTTCATATTACTGAGAACCGTGACTGGAAACAAAAAATGAAGTAGGTGACAATCAAGCTGGAAGGCAGTGTCCAGTCCGGCGCTGAGGAAAGAGGCCTCACTACAGTCATAAGGCCGATGACAAAAGAAATTCCATTGGGGCGTTCCCCTTCCGGCCGACGCGACAGGCGGGTGGCAGCCAGCCTCGGCCGCCGCCGCCGCCCTTTGGCATCCCGCGGCCCGCACCCTCGCCCGCGCCCTCTCCTCTCGCCTCCTGTACGTGGCGGCGTCCCGTCAGCCTCAATTACTCCGCGGGCGCTATCGACAGGCACGTCGCCGGCAGTCGGCGCCGGATGGGCGTCGCCTCCAATGCAAAGTGCTCCGGTCACGTGACAGGGCCTCCAAAGCGCGAGATGGACTGCCAAACAGCCGCTGTCACAAAGCTGTCGCGTCACAGCGCCCTCCAACGTGCTTTCAGGGTGCCCACAGCAAATGGAGGTAGTCTACTACTGTAGCTTCGGACTACATCAAACTTATTGGCACCAAACGAGGCCTCTTAGAAGTAGTCTGCAACTAACAGGCACCACCCATTCTGACTTAATCATACCAAACCTGTGGATAGTCAACTACAGTACCTACAGTATACATCAAATGTATTGGCACCACATGTCCCTTCTCCTTGTCAGTGCTTTCCACATATTCCTTTCGTCTGCGATTCTCGCAGAACCTCCTCGTTCCTTACCTTATCATTTATAATATAATAAAATAATGGAATAAATGATAATAAAATGTTGAAATGCGTGACTTTTTAAAATGCATTGAATTCATGAGATTAATTCTTGCGCATGAATGACAAGCACAATAAGCTGAGCTATGCCTGGAAATAAGTTTGTATTAGATCATATTATTTTGCAGGGGAAGTAGTTTCTTTCTCCGCTATAGGTTTGTGCTTACCGTTCTTTATAATGCTACGTTTGGTCGCCGTGTTCACGTTCGATGTCTTGACCGTGTTCTCATTGAGCTTATCGGATCTTCGTAATTTTCCAAAGTACACAGGTGGGCTTCAGTTCTTGTAATTATCGTACTATTTGAAATAACAACTCACACGACCTTTCTGTTAATAAAACAATACTGTATTTTCCTAAATGGTGCACATATGAAATACATACTCCTCACTTATTCAAAGTGACCCCAGAATGGCGGTCTACAATTACTCGCTAAAATTGGTGTGCTTCTCACTCGTTCACTAGTTGAGCGCGAATCCTTCCTTCCTCCTACTGGTACAAGAAAAACTCCTCTGTTTTTTTTAACAACTGAAAATCAAAAATACCTGACAGTAGGCATGGGCTCTATGATGGGCTACCGCTTTATCTTTTCTCTTTGCCTTTAAAGAAGACGAAAACATAAAAGAAATGCAAAAGGTTTATCACACATTCCACCTAGTTTTCAGCATTTGCCTGTAAAACTACACCTCTTAGAAACAGCTTAGAACAAAGAATACGGTACTGCCGTAACCACATCAACCCTAGCTTTGGACTGCATCCAGCATATTTTTACCGTACGAATCTTAGTGGAAACGGCTTGAAACTGACACAGACTAGGCATATTGCCTCAATCGCACCGAGCAGGGTGTTGTTTACTGCTGTGCCTCTGGACTGCATGCAACACATTGCTACCACAAGAGGCTTCTCAGAAACTAACATAGAGTAATCGCATTGTCTTAGCCACGACAAAGAGAAGGATCAGCATTCTATCACTCCAGCATTGGATTGCATCTAGCACATTCACACCACATGCAGCGTCATATAAACTGTTTTGGAACTGACAAAGACAAGGCATATAGCCACACTCACACAAACAGTGTGTTGTTTATTGCTGTTCCTGTGACCAGCATCCAACATACTGACACAACATGAGGTCTCTTCGAAGTAGTTTGGAAGTAACATAGGCTAACCCAGTTGCCTTAATCACATCAAACAAGCAGTTGTTCTGGGCAATATACAACACAGTGGCACCACATGAGACCTCTTACAAACATTTAGAAGCTAACATAGACTATTCAGACTGCCTTAAGGACAAAAAAATGGTTCAAATGGCTCTGAGCACTATGCGACTTAACTTCTGAGGTCATCAGTCGCCTAGAACTTAGAACTAATTAAACCTAACTAACCTAAGGACATCACACACATCCATGCCCGAGGCAGGATTCGAACCTGCGACCGTAGCGGTCGCTCGGTTCTAGACTGTAGCGCCCAGAACCGCTCGGCCGCTCCGGCCTGCCCTTAGGGACATCTAGTATTTCTTTTATTGTTTATTTACCCCTCATGTCACCCAGAAATGGTATATTCCCAGTTTCAACTTATTATCAAGTTGAGTCTAGAAGTGAATAGAATTTTTTGAAATGTAGTGCTACCAAAAAATATTGGAGGCTGTATCGAATAACTAATGAGGACGTACTTGAATTGTATGGGGATTTAAAAAATTGTAGCACAAAGTGATTAAAAGAAGGATTCGATTGATACAATACTTCATGAGACATCGAGAGATACTCAGTTTGGTAATGAAATGAAGTGTGGCTTGTAGAAATTCTAGAGGGAGACGAAAGTTTGAATACAGCAGGCAGGTTCAAGTAGGCGTCAGTTGCAGTAGTTACGCAGAGATGAAGAGGCTGGCACAGGATCAACTAGTGCAGAGAGTTGCATCAAATTAGACTATTGACTGAAGACCACAACAGCAATAACCAAGCAATCATCAGATAATCAGTTTAAAAAGAAAGAAAGAAAATATTAGAAGAACTAATTTATTAATCAAACTAATTTGTATACATCACTAAGTTCTTCTACAAAACTGTACACATAAGCTCGTCTACTGAACAGGCCCCTTGCAGGCATTCTCAGTGCATAGATACCCATCTACGCTCTGGCTACTGGAACTAAAATCTACTGTGAACTACATTATAATGTAAAGTCGGTAACACTTAAATGACAAACGTAAGGTTCAAAATTTTCACAATAAATAACTGATCATGAGATAATGTCTCTTTTAAGTGAAAATAAAAAAAAAGATGTTGAATTGCTGGTTTGGGTTGTCAGACATACACTAGAAGCATGATAAATGAAGCATGATTACAGATGCTATCTCTGAGTAGCAATCATAGTTATCAGTCAGAAGTACACTCTAAACAACCAAAATGAAACAACCCTTAACTAAAACTGCAATCTGATAACTGCAGCCAACAGGAAAAGGAACCCCAAAAAAGAGAAAGGAAAAAATTGTAGAAGAGATAGCACAACAGATCAGAAAAGACTTAAAAGCGCGTTATAACTGAGATCTATTATATCATTTAACAACTGTTGTGGATATTTTTAATTATTGCACCTTTCAAGCTCTTGAAGAGTAAGCAAATAGCATTCTTTACGAACATAATGACCGCTATCAATATGTTGATCTAGGTTCCCTACTTTACACTTTAATTTTTAATAGGAATCAATAGCTGTTTCATTTCTTCTTTCCTCAACGCGAACATCAAAATATATGCCCGTTTGGTCTATGCAAAATTTCAGAGGTACCCCACAAACTTTGTATTATCTGCACCTGACTTTCAGTATTTATGGATTACTCTTTTTGTATGTGTGTTTCAACGAAGACGACAGTCAGGACAAAAGACTGCTCTCGTTTCCTTCTTACCGAAACAACAAACAAGCTGTTCAGAGGTTTTTTGTCTGTACGTAAGAAAGACGAATTTCTTTTTATGTTTCGTGTTTGTGATATACATAGCTCGTCCACTTCTAAATTAGTTTCCTATGCAAATTAATCCACATACCATTGCCTCGAAGATGCTGCTTTATGACAGGGTGCACTGACATGGTGATACAAGCAATCTTCGTCTCATAACTGTTTCTGTTCTGTGTATAGTAGACAGCGTTGTAATATGTGTTCATATCCTTCTTAAGCACAATAATGGGAGCACACCTTAAGTACGAAAAACAACCACGTACCATAACACTACCTCCTCCTGACTTCACTTGTCGGCTCAGCACATGATGGGAGGTGACATCCTCCAAGAATTTTCCAAAGCCGAGCCACTCCACCTGATTGCCACAGGATGTACAGTGATTCATCACTCCGCACGTTTTCAGTCATCCACTGTCCACTGGCGTTACTGTTTGCACCGCCTCAAGAGTCGCTTACCGTTGACTACAGAAATATCTGGTTTCTGATGAGCTGCTCTACGATTATACGCCAACCTTTTAACCCCCTATGCACAGTCGTCGTGCTAGCTGCACTGCTCGTAGCTCTTTGGAACTCGCGAGTGATTCCTTCTACCGATTGTATGCGATCTTTTACAACAACCTTACGCAATGCTCGACGGTCCGTGTCCATTAATACGTGAGATCTGACTTTTCTTGGTTTATATTTGGTTGTTCCTACGAGTTTCCCTTGAAAATCACTTCAGCAACCGCCATCTTGGGGCATTTTAGTAGGGTTGAAATGTCACTGGTGGATTTGTTGTCAGGTGACAAACAGTGACTGATTCACTTTCTAAGTCACTATAAAACTGTTCAAGACTGATTCCTGGTACCCCAACTTGAATGACCTGAATGACTGTCTTAGAATCGCAACGTTTTACCAAAATAAAGAAAAATTTAGCTACAATTTCTGTACTACCTCCATGCCACATCCCACTATTTTGGTGATAGGTGTTCTTTACTAATGATCCGGGGTTAGCACACAAAACACTTTATTATATCCTCATGTCTGTTCTGTTAACAACCACATACACCAGTAATCAAAGCCTCACTGTTATTGCACTGTTATTCATAATGTAAAAGAGTTAACCTTTTATTATTTAATTTCTTCTTGTTCAAAAGTGTTCATTAAATTGCACTCAGTTAGCAGCGTTTGCGTCTTAGGACAATGAAGTACACACATTTCCCTGTTATTTGTTTTAACGTGGAGACAAAGACTAATTTCTACATCTTTGTTCATCCTGAGATCGCGAACATTTGTTCGCAGTGGAAGCTGGAGGTGACATCATCTCTGACTATATCGAAACTCTTGAAGTACGTTAGCAACATTACGGCTCCCAATATCCTCACCATAGAAGGCAGCCACCTGTGCTTTCTGCCAGTAGTCTACGCAAGTCTGCAGCTCGTTGTCTGCCCTAATATGTTGTCTTCATAGCCAGCAGTTTCTCTGAGCAGAGATGAAATTCAGGGAGAGCTTAGTCAGAGCTTTATGGCGGGTGATCAAACACATCCCACAGAAACGTCTTTTTTCGCCAGTTCGATTCAGTATCTCATCATTTGCTCTTCGATATATCTATCTAAACTTCAGTATTCCTCCGTAGTGCCACGTATCAAAACTTTTTATTTTATTCTTGTCTGAACTAGTTATCGTCCACTTTTCACTTCCATACACGGTTACACTCCCGTCAAATACCGTCATAAAAGGCTTCCTGGTGTTATGTAACCGTTTTTGTCAAAATTGTCTCATACCACAATGAAATTCCATTAAATTGATAAACTCAGCCAATCTAAATGAGTTCCTAGCATGAAACAAAATCACGAGCAGGGTTAAAAATAACGTTAATTCTGGCATATCTAACTACTGAAATCCCATATTAATTTCTTATTTTGTAGGATTGTTTAAACATTTATTTGAGAATCCACTTGAAAACAGGCTGAGCAGAGGCAAGCAGAACAGGGGAGAAGAGAAAAGGCCATTAGGGGTTCATAGTGATCTGAGAAAGATTGGCACACCACTGCCAGGGGAGGAAAAGAAGCAGACGGAATCTCGGCCAGTATGATGCGGGGGTGGGGGGTGGTTGAGGTAAGTTCCAGTGAGAGCCGTCACCCCTAACTGAGTCCTACGTGATGAAAAGTTGTTGTGTACTGTTTTGAATGTGGCGTGTCCACCAGTGCCAAGGAGGTTTGTCATGGGCTAACGGCGACAGGGCGCGCAGTATCTTAATTCCCAGCACCCTGCATGTACGTAATATTTTGGGAACCTCCAGGCCCAGAACTGTGCAAAGATAAAATCTGTAAAGTGGAGTGAGAGGAGAAGCCATCCAGCTCTTTTTTTTTTTTTTAAGGGAGGTGGGGGAGGGCGGGGAAGGCAGAGCAATCAGGGGTCGTAACCCGAGGCCTGGTCGCAGTGTCCCCTTCGTCCGTCAAGGAATCAGGGATGGGAAGGGGAAATCTTTTGTGGGAATTATTATTTATTTATTTATTTTTATTTACTGTTTTAATACATTCTTAATGTGGTTTTACTTTATACCACAACAAAAATAAATGTATCTAGCACCGCATCGTTCTCTGAGAAAAAGAAAACAATATCTCGGCACGTTCCTACACCGAGGTAATGTATATGGGGAAAACGAAAAAAAAGTGCTTCATACAGGATGCAGAAGGGTGTGTCGCTACTCTCCTTACGCTTCATCATCCAGGTACGTCTTCAGGTATATCATGTTGTTCCACCGAGAATCGAACTTAGTCATGTCAGCTCACTCAATGGGTATCTTCTCCTACCTGTTGATGATCCAGCTGCGTGGAGGGTCGCGTAGGGCACTCCCTAAGTAATTAGAAAAATACTGTCTGTATTTTGGGTTCCGTACGATCTTGCAATGACGTTCTTGTAGGTAGTTCCAAAAGTCTAATACATCTTTAGGTCCATTGTGAAATAAGTAGTGTACCGAATGTGCACGGATCCACGTGACAGCGTTGGTCGTGGCGCGCGGGAAATATTGTTGATCCGGAAATAGTAGAAACCGAGGTGCAATGTGTTCCGGAGTCACTCGTAGAAAATACGACAAAATTTGTCGCACCAAGCGCCATACGTCTTCTGCCGCGCAACATGTGAGACGGTGTTCGTCCGCGTCTGGTATCCCGCAGTCTACGCAGAGAGGCGATTCCGCCATGTTTATCTTGTGGAGGCGTGATCGGGTGATCTGTTTACCATTGACTGTGATGTACCATGTGGATCGGACGGCTGTGTCCAGTGGAATCGCGTGAATCGTCTTCCACACCACCTTCCAATTAACCTGAGGGCTTTTGGTCTCCACGATGTTTGGTGGGCGCCTCTGCTGTAGGACATGATATATATCCCGCGCCGACGCCTGTTTCGTCGGTGGTACTGCGATACGGACATAGCTGTGTTCAATGTAAAAGTTCCCGAAGTAGTAGAAGGGTGGGGGTATGTCTTGCGTCGTCAGTGGGGGCATAATGGAGGGCGGAGCTAAGGACTCCAACAGCAAACCTGTCAAACTTTCCGGGTGGTGACGCCACAGCTTGATGTGTGAGCTGACATACAGGGCCACAGCTCTGTCGTGGACATGGACTAGACCAAGACCTCCCCTTTCTGGGGGAAGGGTCAGTGACTCATAACTGACTTTGAAGAGCTTGCCTGTACTGACGTAGGCTCCGAATGCCGCTAATAGACGTCGAGCCATCAGTAACGGTATTGGGAGAACACGCGCTATATGTGGAAGGCGCGATGCGAGGTAAACATTGACGAAGTGTGTCCTTTGGAGAATGTCGAGGGTCCGCAGACGAAGGTTGAAGATCTGGACCCGAATTTGTTGTAATAAGCGGCGGTAGTTAAAAGTCGCGGTGCGCCGTATGTCGTCGTGAAACTCTATTCCGAGACATTTGATAGTGCCACTAAGCTGTAGGGGTTCGACACACGCTGGGGTCAACCCGTCTCCTATGGCCATGGCGACCGATTTGGCGACGTTGAGACAGCTGCCGGAAGCCACACCGTACGTGGTAATCCACTCTAGTGCTCTGTTGACATCGTCGCGATTGCGGAACACGAGAACCAGGTCGTCTGCATATGCTGTACAGCGAAATGTGACGTCACGTAGGGTAAGACCGGTGAGGCGTTGACGGAGACCACAGAGGAGCGGTTCCAGTGCCAGAGCATATAGTAACGTCGACAAGGGGCAGCCTTGACGGACGGAGCGCAAAATCGGGAGGGACTGCGAGAGACGCCCGTTAACGAGCTCTTTGGAAGTCGCCCTCGGAGTAGGCGCATCATGACGTATGTGAATTGCTGTGGGTACTGCATGTCTGGAGAACGGACGTTAGGTATGCGTGATCCACTCGATCAAAAGCTTGGCTAAAATCTAGTGATGCCAGCGCTCCCGGGATGCGGCGTGCCCTGGCTAGGGCTATTAAGTCACGGTATCAACACAGTGCTGTGTGGATATTGTTGATACCCCCTAGGGAAGTCTGATCTGGCGAGATGACGTAAGGTAGGTCAAAATCGACGTAGGATACGTTGGGAGGCGGCGGACGCACAAACTCCACGTGTCTTCGATGGCGCGTCGACAATCCGGAGAAGCGAGATGAGCAAGGTTTAATTTCCAGGGATGTCGGCTGCGCCACACCCGTTGGCGACGAAGGGTGACGGCACATAGATAGGCCTCGTGATCAGAAAAGGCTACTGGCCACACTTCCACGTCACTCACCGTTGCCGCGAGAGAACTGGAGACGTAAATCCTATCGATGCGACTAGACGAGTGACTCGTGAAATGGGTGTATCCCGGTCTATTTCCTCGGACAAGTTCCCATTTATCTACTAGCTGGAGATCGCCGATGAGTGTCCCAAGTTCGGGGCACGGTGAATGGCGTGGCAGCTGATCTTTAGGTGCTTGGGTGCAATTGAAATCGCCCCCTAATATCAAGTCATCGTGTCTGCCCTGAAAAAGCGGTGCTATTCCTTCTGCGAAGAAGAGCGATCGGTCACGACGGCGATTCGTTCCGGAAGGGGCGTACACATTGATAAACCGGACGCCTTGCACCGTTACGGCCATTCCTCTAGCGTCGGGGAGATATCGGACTTCGTCCGCCTCGAGGCCCTCTCTGTGGAGAATGGCGACTCCACTGTTAGTTGGCGAGGCGTGGGACACATGAGCCGTATAACCATACATACCCGGGAAATCGGCGACGAAGACTTCTTGGAGAAAGACAATGTCAACGTCTGCTGCATTGAGCATGTCTTGGAGCAGCGACAACTTCGTACGTGTCCGAATGGTATTAATGTTGATGGTCGTCAAGCGATAGGTTTGTAGATCGTCTGCTGCGGTGGGGGCTGCCGTCAGTGTCGCCGTAAAAGGTGGGGCCCGTGATCTGCTGGCCGCGTCCGCGCCGTCATCTGTTGCTACTCGGGAGGGGCCGAGGTGTGGGAGGAGAGACCCCTCTCCTCATCCACCACAGCGGCCGTAGAATCGTCTTCAATGTCATCCGCCCAAGGTCCATAAGTTAACGGTGGCTGCAGTAGAACACTTGTGGGCTGAGTGACTAAGGGTGAATCCGCAGTTGTTTCCGGTTGTGTACCAACGGCGGCCGCTGTGCTGGCCATCCGTTTGTCCGAGAGAGCGGAATCGGGTTTGTCAAAATCAGACAAAGTGACAGGTGAGGGCGATCTCGTGTCATCCATTTTCCTCGTCGTTTCGTCGACCGTCCGGTCGTCAACTGGAGAAGACGTCCGCTGGATGCAATCGTCTGAGGGTGTGCGACGTCGCTTTTTATGTTTTTCCGGTGACCTTTGTTTGCGGACGTGGGTTTCTGTGTCCGAAAGAGTTTGTGGTTCCCGTATAGCATCCCCCTCAGGGAGAAAGGCAGAGGTCGGTACAACCCTAGCGTCGAGTTCCATTCTCTCGTCCGAATCTTCATGTGGAGTCGATGGGCGGCGTTCTTCAACCCCTGCAGACACCGTAATGGTGTTGGTCAATCCAGGACCGGCGACATGTGTGCATTCCAACGCTTCCTGTCTGCCGGAGGGGGTTGTCGTCTGTCATGACGGTCGATCGTGTCACCTCTGCGTAATTGAGGGGGAGAGCCGTGAGCGTAGGATGTGGTGTCGTGTTATGCAATGGAAGTTGTGTAACCCGACGTTGAATACACGCCGAGCGCACATGACCTTCCTGGCCGCAACCAGAACAAGTACGAGGTTGGCCGTCGTATATTATTATTGCTCGACAGCCACCTATGACTAAGTAGGACGGCACATGTTTCTTTAATTCAATTTTCACTTGTCGGACGCCGTTGAGGACTTGGTACGTCTCGAAGGTGTTCCATTTTTCGGCCACGTGGCTAATTACCATCCCATAAGGGTGGAAAGCTGAGGTAACGACGTCCGGTGGTACTTCGAAAGGGAGTTCGAAGACTCTTAGTGTGCGTAATCCTAGTCCAGCATGGTCAACAGTAACCTCTCCGATGTGACCATCGGAGTGTTTGAACTTGAGAGTGTTCGCGCATCTGTTCACAACTGCGTGACATAACTCGTCGTCGACCATCTTGACGTAAACGACGCTACTTGTGATGGATAGGTGGATACCGATGATGTGCTGTGTTGGTATTTGAACTTCGTCACGAATGAATCGTTCGACTTCAAAGGTTCGTGGTCGTGCGTAGTCGGGCTGGAAGCTGATCTTGATGGTAGCTTTTCTGTACGAATGAGCCATGGCGACTTAGTGTTAACGGACGCGAGTATTAGCTGCGGCGAGGAAGTAAACAAACTACGCGCGCTCGCGACTCTGCGGAGGGGACCGCGACACTGCGGACGGGACGTAAACAAGACGTCCTCGCCGCTCACCGGCCGAAAGCAGACTGTTCTTTTGTGCTTAAGAGCACAGCACCTGCAGCCATTAATCTGGCACCCAGCCAATAGACTTGTTGTTGACTCTGCTAGGATACAGTATGAGCAACTACCATTGGATAACATAAATAAATTCTGGAATGGAACAGCCGAACTCTCTTGCGTCTACGTTGAGAAGGCTTGAGTAGCTGTAACGTGAAATAGGAAAGAGGTTGTCTTTTTATTCCCATGATTGGTTAATTATATAAAAATTTAATATGGAAGGGAGATTGATGCATTATTAAAACGGATCTGATTGGTCGGTACCCGGAAGAATCACTGTCATTGGTGATCAATCGATGATCAAAATCATGCACAAGGCTCACACTCGAAAAAAAGAAAGAGAGAGAGTAAAATTCAGGTTCTTGCTGGGAGCACTGCGTAGAACTTACTTCCATCTGAGACTCACCAGAGGGCGTTTCAGTAGAGAGTGGGACTTAGATTCTGGGCTCAGAGAGAACAGCCTTTGATGTGGACTGAACCAATTAGAATTTCCGGCCACCACTGTAGTCATTCATGGCTATCGGTAACGTAAAGTATGGCGAGCACCCGCAGCGAGAATTTTGATTTCCTTTAGTACTTTCACATTTTGATTCAAATACATTTATTGTCAATCCTGAGCTCAACATGTTCTTGATCAAGGTAGTAGGTACATTATTGATTCTTTCTGTAGTACTTTTTTTCTTCTCTGATCAACATTCGGCAGTCACTGTGCGACTTCTGTGAACTTCATGTTGTGTTGATTCTAACGTATTCATCTGAGACATTACCCGATCTTTGCAGAGGTTCTGCTATTTTAATCCCATTGTAACCTGTGTTAATACTCAATGAATGTAACGGATTCCTGTCTTTGTGCACTTCAATTTGAAGTCTAAAAGGACTTGCAGTAAATATGGTGTTATAACGACCATTGTTTGATTCATTAGTTCGATGCACTCCCTATTTTTGTCATCTTGTGAGTTACAGCACCCATTTTTTACGGATTCTAGAGTCACCCCTGTTTAATAAATTAAATTCATTAAGTTATCCGTTGCCCGACACGTGTAATTAAATTCCCGTGATATTATGAGGAGCGATCTGTTTGTCAATAAGGTCACACATTACAGGTCTTTCTGACATCCACAGAGATATGGCGATGGCTCAGCCGTAACCTCACACTAACACTTGAAATGATATTATCTGTTAACAAATTCCTCTTTTTCTAAAATTCTCTCCTTGCTGTTGCCAGTCTGCATTTGATATCCTCTCTACTAAAGCCATCATCAATTATTTTGCTACATAAATAGCAGAACTCATCTACTACTTGTAGTCTCTCATTTTCTAATCAAGTCCCTTAATATCGCCTGATTTAATTCGATTACATTCCATTGTTTCTATTCATCTTACAACCTCTTTTCAAGGCACTGTCCATTCCGTCCAGTTTCTCTTATAAACGTTTTGCAGTTCATGACAGAATTATAGTGTCACCGAGAAACCTCCAAGTTTTTATTTTTTTCTTCTTAAACTTTAATTTTCTTGCTAAATTTCTCCTTGGTTTCCTTTGCTTGCTCAGTGTACAGATTAAGTAACGTTAGGGTAGGTTACAACCCTATCCCATTCTCTTCTCAACTGTGGCTTCCCTTTCATGTCTCTCGAGTCTTATAGCTACGGTGTCGTTTCTGTAGAATTTGTAAGCAACCTTTCGCTCCCTGTTTGTTAACCGTACTACCTTCAGAATTTGAAACAATGAAGCCCGGGCAACATCATTAAAAGCTTTCTCTAAATCTACAAATACTATAAACATTTGTTGCCTCTATTCTACGTATTTTATAGGACATATTTTAGGGTCACTTTTGCCTCGCTTGTGCCGACATTTCTCTGGAACCAAACAAATCTAGCACGGGTAAGCTTCTACCAGTTTTTACGTTTTGCTGCAAATAATTCGTGTCAGTATGTTCCAACTATTACTTTCTAAAGTGATGATCCTGAAGTACTCAAAACTGCCAGAGCCTCCTTTATTTGGAATTGGAATTATTATATTATTCCTGAAATCCGAGGGTATTTCGTATCAAACATATTGCTCAGAATCAAATTAGAAACAGTGTACTTTAGTATCTACTAAGACAGTAATATTTCCAACAAATCATATTCTAATTAGTCAAAGGGTATTATAAACATTTGCTGCTGCTTCCACTGCCGGTATTCAAAGTAGCGCTGCAGTAATGAGCGAAAAGTTACAGAGAGTCTGTAACACCTATTTTTTAATTATTTTGTATCTGTATCAATATTTCTATATCATTTTGTAGTGTTGCTTCTGTATAATGGTGCATCTGTCACGGAAATTCTTTGAATATGTATAGATGTTTCAGTTATGTGAATTTTTGAACGATGTTGTTTAAATTGTGCTTGTGAATTTAAATAATTACAGAAATGATTATTGTGTAGTCTGCTATAAGTAACTTCGTCCATAATCAAGATGCCAAGAAGCCACGCAGCTACGGAAGCAGCCTGGCGGAGTGGAAAAGGTGTGGTTGGCGCGCAAGTGGCAACTCGTCCTCTGTGACGAGTAAGGAGTCTGGGCTGAGCAGTGATGTGGTTAAGATCCCGCTAACAGTAGCGGATCATTGTGGCTCATATTGGTGGAGTTTTGGGGCACGAAGAGCTTAAGAGCAGTATTTATAGGCCTCGGATGCTGCGTTTGGTGATACCATTATCATGGCATAGTTTTTGGCCCTATAAAAATATTATTTCGACGCCAAGAAGATCAGTAATAGGGCGAGGCCAACAGTATTGCCATTACTGCATCACCGCCAGGTCAACAGCCACTGCAAATTACGCCACCCGTGCCACCAGCCTTCTGAACTTTGCTTGATCTCAGTAATAATTGTGGGAGTTACTGAAACCTTTATATTACACCCGTAACCATCCCAAATCACAAACCTGGACAGGATTCCTACCCTACTGAATTCAATTCCGAGTGTCCTAATTTATTATAAGAAAGTGGCTGAACTTGAACTTAACGACGTGTTGTCATTTGCACAGCCTTGCACAGCCAATTATAATTTTGAGTAGGTCAAAAGACTGCTTATAAAAGCACATTTGTTAGTTAAAGTGTTATAGTTTATTGTGCTTTACTCAATTGGTAATTAATTATAAGAATACTTACCTTTTTACGTACATACTGGTATAGTTTTGTTAATGAGTATGGTTCTTCAAACTATGAAAGTTTAAGGGTTCTCATGTACCAGCCTAGTTATTTAATGAAACAATGCAAATCCTACTTCAGAGCCAGTGTAGTTAGATTTGCATTCTGTTTAGTTGATTCAAATCGAATTTAAGAAAGAACTGTTTATTTTGTTATCTATTCTAATGCAGGTTGATTAATGCACAGTCATAGAGATCCTCTATTAGGCAATGAGGTTACAGATTATGATAATTAGTAGGCGCCCTGATTTAAATTCAGAATCATTTCAAGCTTTTCCCTGTTCAGTATTGCTACTAGTTTCATGTGAGTCGGTATATGGGTTTATAAACTGTTGCAAATAGTTATTTAAGGTACATGTTGTTGAGAGGTAAATATTGCTGTTTACTATCTGATTGGCCATTTGCTTATCTGACGTACTAGTTAGTAGCACATTTATCTGCAAGATTAGGTTACTGTGTTGTAGTGTCAAGCACATATAAGGAAAGAGTTTTGTGTGTCTGTGTCAAGGAAGGTTAGGTTAGCCTTATTACTGCCTTCTGCTTTATCATTATGCTTGACACAAGAATGCCTAATTAGGTTGGCGACTGGTTTTAATATGTTATGTTACAATTTGCTTTTGTGCTGGGAGAACGTCTGTTCCTGACCCACCGTTTACTATTGTTTATACTCTGCTGGAATATTTCGGAAACTAATCCCAATTTGATTGCTCTGTTTCCATTATGTTATATCACCGTCACACCTCAAAAGTTCCTAGCAGAGGTATAACGTTAGCATCGATTGCCGTTTGAAGGTGGTCGGTGGAACCGTTACAAGTGTTCGATGTCCGACTCCTTTACTCCAGTTCGCCACCGATGATGAAAGTTCTCTCTCCAAGCGAAGCACAGGAATATTCAGGTTTCCCATGGCACTTTGTTGCTGCTTGATTACAAATACACAGCCCCTGTTTCTGGGAGCAGTGAGAGCACGAGTGAACAGCCACAAAATTTCTGTATATGAGGCCCACAGCGACAGAAGTGGCATTAACACGCGACAGCTTCACACAGGAAATCAAAGCGAGATTTGTTTTCCTTTCAGTCAGAGCGCATGTGACGCTTGACATTTTTATTGCAGCTGTGAGAGGGTCAATAGTGACGAAACTGAATATCACACGTACATGTGGTTTCTTGCTCAAAAGAGCCATATCCGCCCCGCGCAGCGCTTTGATAATATTTTCCATTATGTTTGAGTGATATATCGTTGCTAGCAGAGAGAAGATGGGCCATATCGTGATTGCATTCTGCCTCCCACTCGGCGTGGCATTTGTGAAGAGGAAATGAAATATACACCACACATTCACACGAACACATAAACACACATAAAACACAGGCGAGCGAGCGTGCGCGAGTGGGCACATGCACAGGGACGGAGGGATGGAGAGAGAGAGAGAGAGAGAGAGAGAGAGAGAGAGAGAGAGAGACGTACCTGTACATAGGAACGTAATCATCAACTAAATACTGTTCAAACATGAAACTGCTACCTTCTAGCGAAATCATCGCTAGAATACACGTCCATAAAATACTCTCCCCGACTGTTTCTCCTTTTCTGAGAAAATTAATCACAGCTGTGCTTTACTCAAGACCAATGTACTTCCGTTGGAAGTTTCTAGCACAGGTGGGATGCCGCTTCATTTACTACCTCGGCGCTCTTTGGTACGCCACTCGACATAGTGTTCCAATGAGTCAAACACTTTTTCGCAAGTCTCTGAACTACTCTTCCACACACATGTTAAAAATGCTCTGTCGTAAAGACCGTGAAATTTGTCAGTCCTGGAAATATTTCATGGTAGAAAATAAAGACAGCGCATGCATGATTGTTCTGCAGTTCACAATTAAGCGCCTGTCAGAGGGCTCGTCGCACCAACTTCAAGCAACTTTCCTCCACCTTTCCACTGTCGAACAGCGCACCGGATAAACTAACAATTAAATCTTTTTGTGCGAACTCTGATTTATCTTATTTTATTATATGGTCATTTCTCTCTACGTCGGTGGGAGGCAACAAAATATGTTCGCATTCGGAGGAGAAAATTAGTGATTAAAATTTCGTGAAAAGGTCTCGCTGCAACAAAAAAAAACCTTCCATTTAATGACTGCCACCCCTGCTCTCGTATCATATCCATGACACCCTTTCGCCAAAACGAGTTTCCATTCTTTGTACTTTCTCGGTGTCCTCCGCCAATCCTATTTGATATGGATCCCATACCGCACAGCAATACTCCAGAAGAAATCGGAAAAGTACAGTGTGGGCAGTCTCTTTAGCAGACCGGCTGCATCTTTCAAGTGTTCTGCTAATAAAACCAAGTCTTTGGTTCGCTTTCCACGCAATATTGTCTGTGTGGTCGTTCCAATTTATATTATTCGTAATTGTAATCCGTAAGTATTTATTTCGGTTGAAAGCCTTTGGATTTGTGTAGTTCACGGTGTTATTTTATATTTAACGAATTCCTTTTAGTACTCCCATGTGGCATAAGGTAGGAACCCTCACCAGAAATAATAACCTCAGATACAGGTATAGTACGGTAAGCCAAAATTTCTCGAGTTTCAAAGGATTCCAAACCAGCTCTCCCTGCACTGTTACATGCAACGAAAGCAACTGTTATCCATCCATTACCTAAACCTGAAGAAGTAGAACTCTTCATTAAAGAAAAATTAAACCTCGCGCCACAAAACAATGTAGGCCCATTTATAAGAACAAATTGAGCAGTTTTACCTACTCCCCTTACTTCGTTCTTTTTGCCCTTCGCGGAAGATGTTATAACGTTGTTATCGTCGTCGCCGACGATTGCTTGTTTACAAAACACTTGTAAATGTGGACGGCACTCTTGGTGCTTCGACATCTTCCGCGAAGGGCAAAAAGAACGAAGTAAGGGGAGTAGGTAAAACTGCTCAATTTGTTCTTATAAATGGGCCTACATTGTTTTGTGGCGCGAGGTTTAATTTTTCTTTAATGAAGAGTTCTACTTCTTCAGGTTTAGGTAATGGATGACCTCATATTTTTCATTAGTTAGATTCAATTGCCACTTTTCTCACCATACAGATATCTCGTCTAAATAATTTTGCTATTGTTTTTGATCTTCTGATGATTTTACTACACGGCAAATAACAGCACAATATGCAGACAATCTAAGACGGCTGCTCAGATTGTATCCTAAATCGTTTACGTAGAATTTGAACAACAGAAGGCCTGTAACGCTTCCTTGGGGAGTGCCTGATATTACTTCTGCTTTACTCGAAGACTTTCCGCCAGTCACTGTGACCTTTCTGACAGGAAACCTCGAATCCAGTCGCACAACTGTCACGACATCCATAGGTATACAGTTTGTTTATAAGTTGCTTGTGAGGAACAGTGTCCAAAGTTTTCTGTAAATCTAAAAACATGGAATCTGATATTCGCTGTCGACATCACTCATAACTTCATTCGAATAAATAGCTTGTCGTGTTTCACAAGAACGGTATTATCTGACTCTGTGTTGACTATTTGTCAATAGCCCATTTTCTTCGAGGTAATTCATAATGTTCGAACACAGTATACGTTCCAAAATCCTATTGCAAATCGAAGTCGCTGATACGGATCTGTAATTCAGTGGATTACTCCTATTTTCTCTCTTGGGTACATGTGTGACCTACGTAATATTCCAGTCTATAGACACGGAGGTTCTGTCGAGCTATCGGTTTTACGTGACTGCTAGATACGAAGCTAGTGTATGAGCATATTCTGTAACGTAATATGTAACCAGTTAACCAGTGGGGACCGGAAGCCGTGCCTTTCTCAAGTGTTTCAAACTGTTTCGTTACACCGACGATTTGTACTACCAAGTTAGTCGTGTTAGCAGCTGTTGTTGATTCTAATTATAGAATATTTACTTCGTCTTCTTTGGTAAATTAATTTCGGAAAACCGTGTTTAATAACTCTGTTTTAATGGCAGCGTCATCAGTGTCATTACATTGCCATCTTACAGTGAAGATATTGATTGTGTCTTTCCGCTGGTGTACTTCATGCGTGACCAAAATCTCTTTGGATTATCTGTCACATTTCGTTGTGTAAATTATTTAAAGCAAACGGATTGGAGTCTACGCTAAATTTCAAGCTTTATCAAAACATCGCCAATCTTGGAGGTTTTGCTTTCTTTTAAATTTGACATGCCTTTTTCGTTGCTTCTGCAACAGTGTTCTGACATATTTTGCGTAGCATTGAATATCATTGCAATCCCTTATCACTTTATTTGGTGTAACATATCTCAACGGGTGTCGATACTATTTCTTTGAATTTAAACCACATACGGTTTACGCTTACATATTTCGTTTAGAAGGATATGAGAGGTCTCTTAGGAAGCTGTCAAGCGAATTTTATCAATTTATTTTAAATAGATATAGTTTGCGTTTACTTTTGGTGGATTCGGACGTTACAGTATTCAGTCTCGCTACAGCGATCTTACGGTAATTAACCCCTGTATCCGTCTGAGGCTCCCTATTTGCTCAGGGTTCTCTGTTGCTAAGAGGTCAAGTATGTTTTGGCATCCTCTTACATTTCGTGAGGGCTTCTGAACTAGATGTGCAAAACAATTCTCGGATGAATAATTTTCTAAGAAAGCATTGAGTACGATTTCGGACGATAGTTTATGCCCGCCTCCGATTTTTATTTTCATCGACGTATGGAGGGTAGATTGAAGTAACCACCATAACCACCAACTGTAATTGTATCAGTGGGGTTGGAATGAGACTTAAGTTTTCTTTGAACTTTTCAGCAACTGTATCACCTGAGTTGGAGGGGGGGGGCGGGGGGTAGATAAAATGAACCAATTATTAACTTATTCCGGTCGTCAAGTATAACTTCTGCCCATACTCACAGGAACGACCCGCTTCAATTTCATTACGATGTAAACCATTTGGAACAGCAATAAACACTCCACAACCAAATGTATTTATTTAATCTACCGTTTAGTACAAGTACTTTGTAACTTTTCGGCTGAATTTATCTCCGGCATTAGCCAGATTTCGGTGCCTATAACGATTTTAGGTTCAGCTCTTTGTATTTGCGCTTGGAGATTTCGTTCTTTTCCAACACAACTATGACAGTTTATAACTACAGTACCGATTGTTGCTAGATCTACCCTCGTCCTGTGATTGCTCTGTACGCTTTGGGTCTGAAGCCCTTCCTGTACTTTGTCGACTCCCTCTAATGAAAGAGCCGTCTGGTCCACGCCACACAGCCCTCGCTACCAGCGTAGCCACCTCCTGTGTGTAATGGACCCCTGAACTATTAAGCAGAATCAAACCCCACCACCGTAGGTACAAGTTGAGTAATCTGCAACCCACCCGGTCTCAGAACCGTCTGAGCCTCTAATTCGGCTCTGCACCAAAGGTGACCAAGGTGGTCAACTCTGCCTTCATCTTGTAAGCAAGAATGGTAGTCTTTATCACTTCAGATAGCCGCCCGAATCCAGAGAGAATCTCTTTCAATTCAAAGCACTACACATCATTAGTGCCGACATGTGCTATGACCTGCAGCTGACTGCACTCCGAGCTGTTCGTAACATCTGGAAGGACCCGTTCCGCATCTGCAATGACTTCCATCTACATCTGCACACTAAGTGCACACTGGACTTCTTCCCATTGTTTGCAGACATATCCCTAAGGAGCCCTCATTACAGCCTTAACATTGGTGCTCCCGACTACTAGTAACCCCACCCTCTGTGAATACCCGGATCTTGCAGTTTGAGAGGCTTCCTCAGAAACAGGACAAGCTACTGCATCTGGCTCAGGATCATTGTCAGCCACAGAGTGTGCCCGAAACCTGTTTGTCAGGTGAACTGGGGAGGCCTTTCGATAGTTCCTCTCACCCTCCACCTCCACCCCCACAGGAAGTCTTTTGCTGCCTGCCACACCTTCAAACGACCTCCCCATCCAACACCGTTGATGGGCCAACCACAGTGCGAGCAGTAACCAAGGTCGCCACAGCAGTGGACCGATTGGCAACAGCTTCAAGATGCTCACCCAAGCCAGCACCACCTGAAGCCATGGGCCAATACATCTCCCATCTGAACACAGCACAGTCCTTACCCATATTAACTAACACGAGACAGTAATTAAACATGGGTCTGTGCTTTGTAAACACATAAAGTCACAATAAATTTAAGAATTTAAACTGTCTTGTCCATTCTGGAAACAGCTATTAAACAAGGGGAACTGCACAGTAGGTTGACGTGGTGGAAGCGCCGAGAAAGGTTAGCAGATGTGCGTTGTCTGTTTCCGTTTTGGCAACGCCTTTTGTCCAGTAGGATGGTACTGCTGACAGGCTGGGTTGAGGAGACTAGCCTACTGTCAGTAATGGTGGGAGGTCTTGCATTCTGCAGACTTGAATGTTTGAGCTAACTTCGTTATAGTTGATGGCAACAAGTATGTTACCTTCAGCAGTTAAACAGAGAACCGACTCGTGGCGATAACATATTAGACCTTCTGGTGACAAACAGACCCGAACTATTTGGAACAGTTAACGCAGGTCAGTAAATCAGCGATCATAAAGCGGTTACAGCATCGGTGATTTCAGCAGTAAATAGAAATATTAAAAAAGGTAGGAAGATTTTTCTGTTTAGCACAAGTGACAAAAAGTAGATTTCAGAGTACTTGACGGCTCAACACAAAAGTTTTATCTCAAGTACAGATAGTGCTGAGGATCAGTGGACAAAGTTCAAAACCATCGTACAGTATGCATTAGATGCCTATGTGCCAAGCAAGATCGTAAGAAATGGAAAAGAGCCATAGTGGTACAACAACCGAGTTGGAAAACTGCTACGGAAGCAAAGGGAACTTCACAGCAAACATAAACATAGCCAAAGCCTTGAGACAAACAAAAATTACACGAAGCGAAATGTAGTGTGAGGAGGGCTATGCAAGAGGCGTTCAACGAATTCCAAAGTAAAGTTCTATGTACTGACTTGGCACATAATCCTAAGAAATTTTTATCTTATGCCAGAGCTTTAGGTGGATCAAAACAAAATTTCCAGACTCTCTGTGACCAAAATGGTACTGAAACAGAAGATGACAGACTAAAGGCCGAAATACTAAATGTCTTTTTCCAAAGCTGTTTCACAGAGGAAGACTGCACTGTAGTTCCTTCTCTAGATTGTCGCACAGATGACAAAATGGTAGACATCGAAATAGATGACAGAGGGACAGAAAAACAATTAAAATCGCTCAAAAGAGGAAAGGCCGCTGGACCAGTTCGATTTTACACAGAGTACGCGAAGGAACTTGCCCCCCCACCCCTTCTTGCAACGGTGTACCGTAGGTCTCTAGAAGAGCGTAGCGTTCCAAAATATTGGAAAAGGGCACAGGTCATCCCCGTTTTCAAGAAGGGACGTCGAACAGATGTGCAGAACTATAGACCTATATCTCTAACGTCGATCAGTTGTAGAATTTTTGAACATGCATTATGTCCGAGTTAATGACTTTTCTGGAGACTAGAAATCTACTCTGTAGGAATCAGCATGGGTTTCGAAAAAGACGGTCTTGTGAAACCCAGCTCGCGCTATTCGTCCACGAGACTCAGAGGGCCATAGACACGGGTTCCCAGGTAGATGCCGTGATTCTTGACTTCCGCAAGGCGTTTGATACAGTTCCCCACAGTCGTTTAATGAACAAAGTAAGAGCATATGGACTATCAGACCATTTGTGTGACTGGATTGAAGAGTTCCTAGATAACAGAACGCAGCATGTCATTCTCAATGGAGAGAAGTCTTCCGAAGTAAGAGTGATTTCAGTTTTCAGGGGAGTGTCGTACGACCGTTGCTATTCAAAATATTTATAAATGACCTTGTGGATAAAATCGGAAGTTCACTGAGGCATTTTGTGGATGATGCTGTAGTATATCGAGAGGTTGAAACAATGGAAAATTGTAGTGAAATACAGGAGGATCTGCAACGAATTGACGCATGGTGTAGGGAATGGCAATTGAATCTCAGTGTAGACAAGTGTAATGTGCTGCAAATACATAGAAAGAAATATCCTTTATTATTTAGCTACAATATAGCAGTCAGTAACTGGAAACAGTTAATTCCATAAATTATCTGGGAGTAGGTATTAGGAGTGACTTAAAATGGAATGACCATATAAAATTAATCGTTTGTAAAGCAGATGGCAGACTGAGATTCATTGGAAGAATCCTAAGGAAATGCAGTCCGAAAACAAAGGAAGTAGGTTACAGTGCACTTGTTCACCCACTGCTTGAATATTGCTCACCGGTGTGTGATCCGTACCAGATAGGGTTGATAGAAGAGATAGAGAAGATCCAACAGAGAGCAGCGCGTTTCGTTACAGGATCATTTAGTAATAGCGAAAGCGTTACGGAGATGATAGATAAACTCCAGTGAAAGACTCTGCAATAGAGACGTTCGGTAGCTCGGTACGGGCTTTTATTGAAGTTTCGAGAACATTCCTTCACCGAGAAGTCAAGTAGTATATTTCTCCCTCCTACGTATATCTCACGAAAAGACCATGAGGATAAAATCAGTGGGATTAGAGCCCACACAGAGGCATACCGACAATCTTTCTTTCCACGAACAATACGAGATTGGAATAGAAGGGAGAACCGATAGAGGTACTCAAGGTACCCTCCGTCACACACCGTCAGGTGGCTTGCGGAGTGTGGATGTAGATGTAGATGTAATAACTAGCACTGCTGAAAATGAAAGTAGTCTATGTTATATTGTTGCCGTGGATGCAAGAATTTTCCCGGCATTATTAGGTGTTTCAAATATTACGTCACATTTTTTTCAAGTATGATACTCAAGGGTAGACATTATGGTCCATCCAGTTTATTTGAGAAGTGAACTTATATGCAGGGGTATATTAGCATCACGTCCTCATCTCACTGCGTTAGCCAAGGCAAGATAGAGACTTTTTTCCTTCAGTATTGTGTAGGAGAACCAGACACATGACAGTTCAAACTGTGTGAAAAATGGTTCTGATTTCATACACAGACAGTGAAATATAGCGAGTGTTACAATTTCATTTCAAGCGCCTATTTCATTTAGCTTAGAATCCACCTTTAAGTTAATAATTTCTGGTTGGAAGGTTTCAACATTTAAAGCAGTAGTGTTGTTGTCTTTAAATTCAAGAAAAGGTGTCTCACAACTTTAATTGTCACATTTTTTCATTCCTTGCTCGACTTTTATTGCCTTAAATTCATTCACTGAAAGTTCAAGATTAAACTAACTAGCTCCAGTTTTGTTTAAGAGTTTCTTAAAGTTATACTTGAGTATGAAGAAATTTAAAATTTGTAGGTTTAATTCGGTTTTGACAGAGATTAATGATATACATGAAATAATAAATTGAGGGCTGTTCTAAGTCGAACAACCAAACTCACTTTTCCACAATTAGTCCTTTCAGGATGTGGTGACCATTTATAGCAAGTGGTAACAATTTTTCGGAAGGGCTGTCCACTAGCTGAATCAGTACTGATCCTGACCTATTGGTGTATGCTGTCACTGCACTTTAGTGGAAAACATCGTCTGTTATATGATAGATGAAGGTTGGAAGTGAAGTCCATAACATTGTTTCACAACGACTTCCTAGTTTGCCCACTAAAAACTTCGGACAAAGTGAGAGTGCCAGTTTCTATTCAAAGAGGTACGAATGCGGTTAACTATAGTAAGAGTGTGCAGAAGAAGCAGTGTTCAGAGTATTTATATAACTGTTTTGGTTGCGAGTCGAATGTTAGAAGTTATGAGAAACAAGGTCGCATTGCTTTGTGGGTGCAGCCAAAAACTCCTAAGATAAGAAAATTGCAGAGGGCTGTATTAGTATTTGACGAATAGGGAAGAAGATGATACACTCGTTACAATCATCACTTTTCCCATCTGTTGCTGATTGGTAAAATGTCATCAACCGCTGAGATTCAAAATTAGGTACCGCCGAGACAACCAAACTGCACAGAGGTGCGTTAGGTAATGACTTCTTCTTCATGAAAACAACCAGTCGTACCTCTAGCTCAAAAATTTGTGCATAAACAATTTTTACTAACAGGTGCAAATGTGGGCTCGAACCGAAAGGAACTCTGCCACAAGGTCTTATCGCCTGAGAGGTGCCCAAAACGTGGGACTACAGCTTCAGTTCTTAGGAATTCCGGTGATGGGACATGGATATTATATTATTCCAGCTGGCAAATCGTTGAGGGGAAAGTAACATCAAAGTAGGCATACAGTACTAACTGAATTGCAAATGCGATTTTGCTTTATTATAGTATCATGAGGATCAATTAATTACTGTGCAGAGCCTAAATTACATTTGTTTAAACTGTACTATGCTTAATTAAATAAAAGAAGACCGATTGACTTCATAGCACTGTAAGGGATATTATGATGTATTAATTTGATTCTTGAATTAAAAAAATGGCTCTGAGTACTATGGGACTTAGCTTCTGAGGTCATCAGTCCCCTAGAAATTAGAGCTACTTAAACCTAACTAACGTAAGGACATCACACATACCCATGCCCGAGGTAGGATTCGAACTTGCGACCGTAGCGGTCGCGCGGTTCCAGACGGTAGCGCCTAGAACCGCTCGGCCACCCCGGCCGGCGATTCTTGAATAATTTAACACTAATAACTTCATTAATGATGTTCTTTCAATGTTCTACATTTAGCTGTGTCAGAATGCTATTTTTGTACTTAACACACTTCACACAACAAATTCGCACGCACACTTATATATACAGTGTGTTTCACTAAATGTGTTTGCCTCTGTAAGTTACGAAGTAATAGGCGACGGAAATATTTATTGTGGTAGGTCACCATAAGAAACATTACACTGTCTGCGGAGCTATGAACATAGTTTATTGTGTTATTATCCAAAGAGTTACAGCAAAAAGATATAATTTTTAAATGGAAAAATAGTTGTTTCTATCATGCACTGAAATCAGTGACACCAGCTGTGTATACATCAATTTAAATTACGTTCCTATCACTTTTAGTTTGGGAGCTACAACCCTTCAAAGTTTCAGGGCAGATACCACATGCTGTACATAATACATGGCTGTGTCGTGGATGATGGATGTTCTGGTGGTGGGAAGTTGATTTAAATGAGATGTTCAAATGTGTGTCCATGTTCCTGAATTCACAGTGCAATGCGCCATCTGAAGGATCTGCGGACGAGATGTAACATCGCCGGTGTCACGGAGCAAAATGCGTCCTCGATGCGCAGTTTTAGATCATCTGGGAATGTGGGCTCAGTGACATAAACACGATCCTTTAGATATCCCCACAAAAAGAAATCTAATGGTGTTAAATCGGGCGACCTTGCGGGCCATGAGTGAGGACCATGACGCCCCAACCACCTACCTGCAAACCTGTTGTTTAGTTCTTCCACAACAGCATGCGAAAAATGGGCTGGGTGACTATCATGCTGCATCCACATATGGACTCTCGTGTGTAGACACACATGTTCAAGGAGACCAACCAAACTGTGACTATAAACGCGCGATATAACTCTCCTATCAGTGTACCTGGGGAGTAGTGAGGACTGATGATTTCATCCCCAAGGATTCCACACCATACATTAATAGACCACCTACGTCGACGGTGGACAGGACGTACACACCGAGGATTGTCTGCGACCCAGTAGTGCACGTTATGGCGATTCACTGCACAATAATGTATGAATGTGGACTCATCAGAGAACATAACATCTTGTAAAGACTCCAGCCAGAAATTACGCATCGCCCATTCACAGAATGTAACTCTCGCACGGAAATCGTTCCAATGCAACTTCTGGGTCAGTGACCGGCGGTACGGGTGAAACCTGTGACCGTGTACTATATGCCACACAGATGTGAGACTGACACCAGCGACTGCAGCAACGGCTCGTAAGCTGACATGAGGATCGTGCTGTATTGCAGCTAAAACAGACACCTCAGTTTCCTCCCTTCTTGCTCTTCTTCGTCTGTTACTGCGGTGCATTACCAAGCTGCCTGTATACCGAAGTCGTTGTTTGGCACGTAAGAACGTAATGGCTGCCGGAGCTATTCACCTAGGACATCTCATGGCGTATGCCATGGCTGCTTCAGTGACATCGTGTCGGCACTCGCCGAGCATCAGCAACACGTCAACATACTCGTTGTTCGCATATGCCATCTTCATCCGATGTCAGTAACTGCGGTATATTGAGCCCCGTTTGTTTGTGTGGCTCGAACTTTCGGTTATACGGCCGTGTGCGCGGACAGTCGGCAGTCTAACAGCGCATCAAGGAAGCTTCTCGCTCCGTGACACCGGCGACGTTAGAACTCGGCCGCACCACATTTAGAAGGCGCGCTGCGTTATGCGCAGCGTGTGTGGTATCTGCCCCTGAAACTTTGAAGGATTATAGCTCCCAAATCAAAAGGGATAGGAATGTAAGTTAAATTGATGTATATACAGCTGGTGTTACCGATTCCAGTGCAAGACAGACACAATTATGGTTCCATTAAAAAAATTGTATCTTTTTGCTGTAACTCTTTGGAAGATAACACAATAAACTATGTTCATAGCTCCGCAGACAGTGTAACGTTTCTTATGGTGAACTACCGCAATAAATATTTCCGTCGCCTATTACTTCGTAACTTACAGAGGCAAACACATTTAGTGAAACACCCCGTATATAAAACTTGCACCACACACATTGCGGATATGGAAAGTGCTATTGATGTTCGGTTTTCACAGAATGGACTGTGGCCAATAAACAGTTTTGTAATAATAATTAGAAAGTATATTTTTTATACAAACATACACTATTTAACTGGAACAATGCCTACTGACATTAACAAACTTAAAGTAGGTTAAATCAGAGTGTCTGTGGTGTTTGTTGCAGGATTATAGTGCGAGTCGTTTACGAGATATTGTATTTTGAAAAGTTACCACATTGACACTTGTTTGTGCCATTCAAGCTGAGCAGTTGCTGGGTACAATTTTGTTACGTTTGCTTACAGTGTGCTTGTATGTTCCTTGAGTTCACAGCAACTTGCTGTTCAGTTAGTGTGTGACAGTCCAAGCAGTAGGTCGTGAGTGGACGCAGGATTTACCAATGCAGAAAAAGCCTACATGCTCATGATATATGGAAAGTGTAGTGTAGGGAGAACGCAGTTCGTCCTTGTACGTGTATATGGCGAGATGCCCCAGTAGACGTCAACCATCTCGGCAATTATTGCTCATCCTCTTCAACCAGTTACATGAAAGTGGCGGTGTAACACCTAGATAACGTAACAGAAGGAAACAAATGATGACAGAAGAGGCGGCCAAATTAATATTCTTGTTACTGTTGCAGTTGATCAGCACGTTAGCTCCTGCGCAATAATACAAGGAAGTGGCATGAGTCAGGCAAGTGCCCTACGCATTTTCCATCGACATATGTCCCATCCCTATCACATTTCTCTCCATTAAGAGCTGCATGAAAACGTTTGTGAGAAAGGTGACAACTTCTGTGCATGGGCATTAAGATAAGACACTCCAGTTGTATCATGTATCTTGTTTAGTGATGAGACCACATTTACCAATCATGTGCTACATGTGCTAGTAAACCACCAAAACATGCGATATTGATTTGTTGACAATATCCGTTGGCTTAGCCAGGTGGAACGATAGTGTCCATGGAGTGTAAACGTGTGGTGTGAGATGGTAAACCATCAGCTCACAGGCCCGTTCTTCATAGACAGAACACTGCACGCGCACAAGTATCGGACCATCCTAACAGATCATCTTCTACGATGGTAGAAGCCGTTCCTCTGCGGACTAAGAGGAATCTGTGGTACCAACATGATGGCTCTCCAACCCATAGTGCACGAAGTACTGCAGCACGTCTTCACGAATTGTTTCTAAAACATTGGATTGAACGCAGGGATCTGTACCTTGGTTGGCGCCTCTAAACTTTTTTTCTATGGGGAAAGCTGAAAGACGCTGTCTACAAAGACATACCATCTACACCCTATGATCTGCAACAATGCATCACTGCAGTCTGCTCGGACATCTCCGCTGATGCGCTAGCACGTGTGCAGCAGTCATTCCATACCAGACTGGAAGCGTATACTACCGCTGCAGGTGGGCAGTTTGAACACACCCTGTGATGGTCAGTTGTCTCGTTACTGTTCATAGCACACATAACTAGATTATGTACTTGTACTGTTCGTTACTGTGTGCTGCCGAAGGTATTACAGAAGTGTCAGTGTGAGAATTTTTCAAAATACGATATCTCGTAAACGACTCGCACTAGAATCGTGCAACAAACACCACAAACATTCTAATTTACACTACTTTTAGTTTGTTCGTGTCAATAGGCATTGTTCCATTTAAAAAGAATGTATGTATGGACAAAAAATACACTTTCTATGTATTACTACAACGTGTCGATTGACTAATAATGCAAGCCCCTAACTACCAATCCATTCTTTGAAAACTGCACATCAATAGCAGTTTCCATTTCCATCGGATTTAGATCAGGCGAATTTGGTGCCCAGTACATCAAATTGAATTCATTATCTTGGTCCTCGAACCATTTTGGCACGATTTTACATGGACCATTATTCTACTGTACGCCGTCGCCATAAGAGAAGACTTCTAACATGAATGGACGCATGTGGTCGGTAATGAAGTTCGCGTGATCCTCAAATGTCGTGATGCCTCTGAATATTGCAAGTCATCTGTGCAGCATAATGTCGAGCACCCTATTGCGAACTCATATCAAAACACAGGAAACCACAAAATACCTATAAAAAGCAATGACAGTTGAGATATTGGCTCTGTAGTTTCTTTCTTAGCCCAAGTGGGACATTGTCTTTTAAGAAAAATGTATGTGTGTAGCCACATAGCGAAAGGATCAGATATTATCATAAATCCAATAAATCAGACATCTGTACTTGGGGTCTTTGACGATGGCATGCCTGAATAACATCTACTGCCTTCCGCCCAACTAAAACATCCAAAAACAGTAGCTTGTCATCCATCACCACCTGGCTACTAAATTCATTGGCCTGGAGATCGTTCATGTGATACACGAACTCTCGCTGTGCGTTTTCACCATGGGGTCGTACCAGGAAGGTTCATCAACATAGCATAGTAAGCATGACGTATGTAACGTTGCAGAGTTCAGAGCTTTCTGCTCAAATTGCTCATGAAGAGGTTCATGGTGACCAGTGGCAGTGAGGATCCAGCCACAGTTCCACCTGTCAGCTCATGATATTTGTTGCAGTACAAGGAATACGTTGTCATTAAGGTACAAACCAGCAATTCGACGACCCCAGGTGGAAACTGTTGGGCCAATAGATCCAACATGTCTTTTACAGGTACCCTTGTAAAAAGCAGTTCTATGTACAGACTAACCATTACCTCGTTTTGATCTATCTTCATTTTCTTGAGTGTCTCAACAGATGTCTGCGACTTAACAATGTAGTGTTCACAATGTTCCAGTTTGGCTGCTAATAACCCAGTCAGACGTTCTGCCAGTTTGCACGTGGAAGAACTGATTGCATTAAAATTGGTCGTAAGAGGGAGATCGTCCTTGTGTATTTTTGTCAGTCCATGAAGCCTGGTAGGTCTGGAGCCACATGGCATTAATTTCTTCATCACTTCTTCTAGCGTACTAGATCCTTTTAATAGCTTTCCTGTCTTTCTGACGTTGGCCCTGTTTTACTGGGACAAAGCTTCCCATATGTATCATCCTGTAGCAAATGTGGCACCTACAGGTGGTAGTCTTCAGAACTACAGTGACATTTCCTTCATCGGCTGGCAAGACAACAGTCCTCAATCTCACTTAATAAGCATAAGCGACGTACATATGATTTAATGGTTTGGGCTTCCACAGCTTGGATGCATGGCTAAATATTTTTAATTCTTTTAATTTTTTTTTAATTTTTAAAAGTTTCCAAAAAATCTTTTGGTAGCTGTATTAGCTATCAGCAGTTTCTTTATTGCACGACCATACACAAACCGGTTTCGCAATGACTCATTTGTACCCCCATGAAAAAATATCATACCCAGACAATTTCGTACCAGCAGATCCTTTAATAATACCAGTTCGTATTCAACCATAATGATACTTCCTATTCGCTTATGCAATTTTAAGATCAATTCCAGACAAGTTGATAATTAAAAGGTATAATAATGGCAAAAATAAAGCAATTCACCAGAAATACAGAGGAACAAATGCGCATATAACTAATTTAACATTGCCTCGTTAAAATAAACGATCTCTCAACGTTCGGAGGGCCTTCGAATTACCAGAACGGCCTAAATTGAATAGTTACAAGACGAAACATCAAAATTTTCAGTACGTAGCGGGCGCGGGTAATGTACATAAAGCACAGTGAGCCGTGGGTATGGATCTAAAAAGGAGCTGGAATAAGACTGTGGAGCAAAATTATATGGACTAATCCCGTGCTTTGATAGAAAAGTATAAAGACTCACCAATGATGAAAAATCAACAACTGCCCGAATATTTCCATACTTCTCATTGGTCGCTTCTGTCTGGCACACTCAGTAACATTATGTCAAGTGGGCTGTTAGGTGGCCTGGCCTTCCTACTGCAGGCATAGCCACGTCACCACCATGTGGTTTTTGTGGGCATCTCTTGATTTTCCATTACTGGTGAGTCTTTCTATTTTTCTGTCCAAGCACATATTTAGTCCGTATGGCTGTATTCTGCGGTCTTATTTCAGTTCCTTTTTTAGGTCCATACGCCCCGGTGCTCATATACGCTCCCTGCTCCTCCTACCCATTAGAATTTTTGAGATTTCGTCTTATAGCTATCCAATTTAGGTGGTTCTGGCAATTCTGAATTTTGGGAGATAGGTGTTTTAACGAGGTGACGTTAAATAAGTTATGTGAGTATTTGTTCCTCTGTCTTTCCGGTTAATTGCTTTATTTTTGCCTTTCATAGATGTACACACCTGAGGATGTGATTAAATCATTACGAAATTGGTTGTGTATGGCTCTTTAATAAAGGAACAGCTAACAGTTAATGCGGCTACCAAAAAGTTTTTTAGAAGATTCTAATAGCTTTTTAACTAAAATATTTTTAAAATATTTTATCGTAAGCCACGTAGTTCCTCCTGTCAATAGTAGACTTCGGTGACTTAACATTCTCCAGAAAATGGCTAGTAGCCAGCCTGACGTCCTCAGATACATTGTAACAGATATGCCTAATGCATTGCTCTATTCCACTAACAATATCGAATATTGGCAGACTCGCGGAGCTGGAGAAAAATTAAGGTCTTTACACGTCATTGCAACAGAGTTGCAAAGTTAATAACTATTCTTTGGGCCTTACTGGGTTCCAGGTCAGCTCTTCCACTCGTTAACAAGTGAAATTTGCAACATAACTAGACACTGTCTTGCACAAACTCTGCCCATTCCCAATCAAATGGCCGGCCGCTGAGGCCGAACGGTTCTAGGAGCATTTTAGCAAATAAACGGTGGACTTCAGTCTGGAACCGCGGGACCGCTACGGTCGCAGGTTCGAATCCTGCCTCGGGCATGGATGTGTGTGATGTCGTTAGGTTAGTTACGTTTAAGTAGTTCAAAGTTCTATGGGACTAGGGGACCTCAGATGTTATATCCCATAGTGCTCAGAGCCATTTGAACCATTTTGAACCAATCAAATGGCGACAAGGCTGATGGGAGACATAGAAGGCAATCAAGTGGGCTTAGCATTGAGATGAAGCTCATGTTTTTGCTCCACTGTCTGTCTCACTACAGCGTGAAAAGTGTTTTCAGTTTTCTGTATACTGCAACAGGTCGAATGTGGTGCATGTCTAAAGCAAAAAGAGAAATTACCTCCTTGTCCTGGCAGAATTGTAAAAAAGCTAGACAACGTAGCAGATGTGATTTCCTTTTCCGCTTTATGTCGACACCACACAGGAATGACATATGTCCTCGGTGTCTTCCGCGGCGGCATGGCTGAATAAAATCTTCTCGGCTTCAGCAATAAAACACCACTCAGTGCCAGGGTTGGCACCGTGTTCCGCATGTATAGCAGCGATAGAAGCATGTGTAGCCTTCCGGAGAGGGCTGGAATAATGCATACCGGCACATGGCGAAACAAGTCGAGAAGCTCATAGCAACTCCGGCCTGCTGCAGGACCAAGTGACATCATGTGGCGCGAGGGGATAGCACCACGTTTGAAACTGTCACTCCCCTCGTCCTACAGGCGTCAAGCATCCATATTTGCTTTTGATCCATATCCAAACCCTGCCTTCATGCCCTACTAAGCATGTATACCCAGTCTCTGTCATATTGCTGATGGCGGAAACAGCCGGCGAAAGCTCCTGTGTTTTATTCTAAGTGATATAGCTTGAAAACCGAGACGATTTTATTCATCTGCAGACATGTATAATAGAAAGGCATCTTATGTATTTGTATTTGGTTCTCTTCGACGTTTAACTTACATTAATTTAATTATTGTATCTGTCTCTGATATTTCACTTCCAATCCTTTCCCACGCTCTATCTTGAACGTTCCTGTTGCTGTGTTCAGCACTGCTGTGGCTGTAGATTCTTGAATATTTTTCCCAACTATAAACAAAATGCCTGTTGATCTCGGGATCTTTCTTACTTTTCTGGACACAACTGCACAACCACAGCAGAAGCGTTCACAGATTGCCACAAGCAAAGACAGCTCGTGACAGAAGTGGAGTGCACCACACTCATCTGCCAGCGTCTTGGCTTGCCAAAAGGTGCAGCTACATCGCGTCAGTCTGGTGGTTGCTGCTCCATTAGACCGTGTTTGTTCCGTCAGAAGTTGCAAGCTTGGTTCGAGCCTTGTGACGCATCACGCTGCACGAGACTACGGCCACATTTGCGAACTTTATCAGCGGGATTCGAGCTGAATAAAACACGGCAAAAATAGCAATGCAGCGTCATGTGAGAGTGGCCACTCAGCGCTAGAATGCACTCCACTGCTCCACAGGCGGTTCGCGTCTTCAAGGTCACACGTAGCAGAACGCGCCTCGGACAATTTCTCTGCAGGAATTCCAGCTGCCAGAGTATTCACAGGAGCAACATTTCACTTGACGTTCTACCTGTAGTGCTCTCAGGATCACAACGTTTCAGTGGTAATGTGCAACATGGATTATGCGGATGGTAAGCTGTTAACGCTAGAGCTACAACAACATCGGTGTATTTACGGCATAAGTCGTAAATCCCATACAAAAAGAAGCACGAAGACAAATTCATCGCTGTCATTTATGATGGTGTTTATTGGGAGAGGGTGGGATAAAACGGAACTAGAAGAAAGAAATAAAGTTGATTACACGAAGACTGTCAATCAAATATTTCCAGGCAAGTTCATCATATTCTGGCTAGGATAAGCATTAAGACTGACACCTTACACCAGTTTTGCCAACCTCTGATGCATCGCTACAGCAGAAATAGTGTGCAAAGTGGCCTTGACAAATTTACAGCTTGTGTTACTTCCAGTTCCGCATGAGGACATACTTGTCACGGATACGTCAGCGTGTCCCCATATTTGTAACTGTCAGTAATTCTTACAGTTTTGAAGTAAATAACATGGTGTAACTATAATGTCAACGAATTCAAGACTCCCATCTATTGACCGGTGCAAAGTCCACCGTTTATTTGCTAAAATGCTACATGCATATTCAACAATATTACTATCCAGAATGAGATTTTCACTCTGCAGCGGATTGTGCGCTGATATGAAACTTCCTGGCAGATTAAAACTGTGTGCCGGACCGAGACTCGAACTCGGGAACTTTGCCTTTCGCGGGCAAGTGCTCTACCAACTGAGCTACCCAAGCATGACTCACGCCCCCTCCTCACAACTTTACTTCTGCCGGTACCTCGTATCCTACCTTCCAAACTTTACAGAAGCTCTCCTGCGAACCTGCAGAACTAGCACTCCTGAAAGAAAGGACGGGGCGTGAGTTGTGCTTGAGTAGCTCAGCTGGTAGAGCACTTGCCCACGAAAGGCAAAGGTCCCGAGTTCGAGTCTCGGTCCGGCACACAGTTTTAATCTGCTAGGAAGTTTCAATATTACTAGTTTTCTTCTGGAAAAGGCCTTAAGATGTTTTCACATAGAGAAAATAGAAAATATATCATTTTCCATTTGACTACCCATTATACTAATGGAAGAGGTGTATGGGTAAGACAGTTTACAATAGGTCCTGATTGAGGCAAAGTTGTAGTCGGTGACTAATTTCTTTACTGTCGACCTGTTGCGTTGAAAAACTTTGGGTCTCGTTTGTAATCACAGCCTGCCATATGATATAAGTGAAACGGTAATTGCTATCTGCCACAGCTACTAGAACAATCGAAAAAAAACAATCCGTCATCACGGTATTTAGTATACAAATGTCAGTTTTCAATACAGACAGCAGTTTTTCGAATGAATTAACATTCGATAATACTCAGTAAATGTACAAGGATATGCCTTCAGTTCTTAATGAAGGTCCGTTTGTTAACTTTTCACTCATTATATGTTAGAATCACCATTTTTTTATACTATCTTTGAATTCGACGACAACGAGTGAGTAATAAACACGGTGTGAAAACTAAAACGCCATTCAAAGAATCACTGTCCGTTGCTTCAAATGGTTCAAATGGCTCTGAGCACTATGGAACTTAGCTGCTGAGGACATCAGTCCCCTAGAACTTAGAACCACTTAAACCTAACTAACCTAAGGACATCACACACATCCATGCCCGAGGCAGGATTCGAACCTGCGACCGTAGCGGCCGCGCGGTTCCAGACTGCAGCGCCTAGAACCGCTCGGCCACTCCGGCAACTGTTCGTTGCTGTTCTCAAGAGGTTTCTTCTCTGGCCGTTTGACTGCCGAAGGCCGGCAGTTTTTCCTGCTCTCTTTGGCAGGTATACGGTAATCCATGAGAATGACGTAGAGCTTCAGTGACAAGAGTCGGACCCTGCATCTAGTTCTATGGCACTATTGTCTGTACTCTCGGAAACTACCCATTTCACACACTTCAGAAAAACTCCATCGACATCGTATCAGACATCGAGCTTGCCACGCGACGAGCATGGCCAAGATGCCTCTGGTCATTCTAGGTACTGTATGCACTTACTGGCTACAATACCGCTGTAGAATGTGGTGTTTCCATACTAAGTACTGCGTGGCTTTTACTCTCTGAGATGTATAAAAGTCACCTGGTGGATAACGGCTGAAGCTCCAGTTGGCTGTCTGCATACCATTCTGTTGTATTCAGGGTAATCGCACGCCATAAAGTTGTGAAGCAATAAGGAAGACCTGAAAAATCCCAGCATTAGGTGTAGAGGCTGCCAGCCCCTTTACGCGTAAAAGAAATCATTGTAAGTAAACAGTTGTAAATATACATTATCATTTAATTACACAATGAGTGACCGATCGCTGGATACCATTATGGTTGTTAAATATCTAGGACTAATCATCTGTAGTGATTCAGTGTGTAACAACCAGCGGGGTGGCCGCGCGGTCTTGGGCGTCTTGTCACGGTCCGCGCGGCTGCTCCCATCGGAGGTTCGAGTCCTCCCTCGGGCATTTGTGTGTGTGTGTGTGTGTGTGTGTGTGTGTGTGTGTGTGTGTGTGTGTGTCGTAAGTTAGTTTAAGTTAGATTAAATAGTGTGTAAGCTTGGGGACCGATGACCTCAGCAGTTTGATCCCATAAGACCTTACCACAGATTTTGTATCAACCACATTTAACTGCCTAATGTAAGAAAAGTGAATGACAGACTGACATTCATTGGAAATATCTTAATGACGTGTAATTAATCATCGAAGGGAGTATCTTACAAAACATATTTTGAACAACGAAGAAACCGCAGAACAGTCGCTTAGTTCACAATCTTTTTATTGTGCACACGACCGGTTTCGGAACACTTAAAAATCTATGTCAAAAGGGTTCTATGGTTTCTTAACAACATGGGGTTGAGGACAGATGATCAGGTGATTTTATTTTTTACTCCAGATGATGCAACTTTAAGTCTTCCGAAACCGGTCGTGGGCACGATAAAAAGATTGTGGATTAAGCAACTATTCTGCAGGTTCCTCATTTTCCAAAATGGACTTATACAGCTGCGGTTGCCCGTAAGAAGGACTTTTTATTACAGAACGTATGTTCAATGGATTTTTTTTACAGTTCTTTGTAAGACTGTGACTCTCTTCTCGTATCATTAGTACAGGAATCGGGGGATGTGCAAAGCAGAACTGCACTTTTCATCACGGGCCTATTCGTAAACGCGGCGGACAAAGAAAGGCTCCAATAGCTCCAGACGCAGACGCTACAAGAGAAACATCATACCTCGTAGAGGGTCTTGATTGTTACTATTCCAACTATTCCATCTGGAAACAAATTATGGATTCCCTGCAGCATTCTGCGCTATCCTGTGCGGTTGGTCAATGACTAGCAGCAGCCGGACTAAGAAATTGCCATCCTGCTGCGCTGCAGAAAGCTATCACGGGCAGATGAAAATTATCTTACAGCTTTCTCCAGCCAGGCAGCACAGTGTAGCAGTCAGAATGACGAACAGAAAAAGAGCAGAGCCGATATGCAAATAATATTGCACCACTCTGGAAGCTATTTCTTCACCTCAATCGGGTAGAAGTCTGCATAGTTAATTCAGTAACTTAACCACACTGACGAGGGATCATAAAGTCATTTCTTCGCACAGCACCATGTTCTGTAAGAAAGCCTATCAGCCCACTGACATGGTAGAAAAGAATCAATCTGAATCCCTGAAAGCCACTGACGTGACACTGAGGAGCGCCAAAAAAGGCTGGTTAACAGTGAAAACGAGGACAAATGTTGTCATCCTCAGCAAGACATAACGTCATTGTGTCAGATGGACAGAAATAAACACTCATGCTTCCAAACCCATATGGCAGTTGTAGCGAGCGATCGATGATGCCAACCCTGTGATGTACTGCATACCATTTGTAGGTGACTTTTACTTTCGAGACTGCTGCTTGCCTTGTATACAGAACCAGGTCGTTGTCAGCATCCAACATCTCAACCACAGATGTGAAGTGCTGAGGAATTCTACCTCTGGCTCGCTCAGAGCCGAACTGATGGCGTTTGGTGCAGTGTCTACTTGTCGATGTATCTGGATGGTGCCCCCAGCCTTTCATCTGTGAGCAGACACCAGTGCCCACAACCTATATCTGGGGCAGATGTGCATCTTAATTCTACACTACCATCTACATGCCATCCAAAGCTGCTGGAGTTTACTCGGGCACACCACTTCGCTGTCCATGAGAGTGTCCTATTAACAAGCAATCAATGAGATGGTGGTCCACACAACTGTACGAGCTGCAACTGTCACCCCACATCCTTGCGTGGACGTCATCGCATATTGATTGAGCAGACAACGATGGTGACAGCGACCTTGAGAATCTGCTGAACCTGCACTTCAATGCTTTCTACACTATGTGCTTTGTACACAGCCTTCTTTGCTTCTGCCACGTAGAAGATGATTTAGATGTAGCACTTAATCCGCAAAAATTTATGTCTTGCTAATGATACTTCGTTAGCGCACAGAGTTCCAACTGCCCTCACCACCGTACTCCCTGCTTCCCCATCCTGCAACCGCAGTGATCTCGGCCTAGGCCATTACAGTCAAATGCGTAATCTGCCATTAGTACAATACAAACACTTACGTTTGGAGTAATTCCATGACTGGGAAGCATGAACTGCTGATGACTGGCGTCATACTGTGTTAGCAATGAATAGCATTGTTGCACCACACCAGATGACCATTGTAGGCGAGTATGACGGCAGCCTGGGGAGAGGCGCCATTAAAAAATTAAGCTCTAGCCGAATAGGCCATGAAGGCCCAACCGTGCTGATCGGCCGCTGTGTCATCCTCAGCCCACAGGAATCACTGGATGAGGATATGAAGGGGCATGTGGTCAGCATACCGCTCTCCCGGCCGTATGTCACTTTACGACACCTGAGTCGCTACTACTCAGTCAAGTAACTCCTCAGTTTCGAGAGGCCTCATTCTTCCAATCTTTTGGAGAGGCACATACTCACGACATCATGGTGCAGAGAGCCATCCAATAGCGGATGGCACAACAGATACGTCACGGATATCCTACGTCCACATGTGTTACCTCTCATGCGACCTTTTTAGGCCACCTTGCCTCAGAAGAGTATACAACGCTCTTATGAAAGTCTTCCCAACCAACTGAATCTTTGCATGTATCCAGGACAGAGGGATTGCAACGTCATACTGACAACTAAGTTAATACTACAAAGTTCTTTAGAAATCTGACTCGATTTTGCAGTCCCTGAAAGAACGTCACATATCATCTCAACCATGAAGTTTCATTTCATTCCCTCCTCCTCTTCTGAGTGCTTCACTTTTGTCAGGCAGTGCAAATAGGCATCGACGTTCTGTGAGGCAGTTCCGACATTAACATATACATTGACAGTATATGTCACGCAGTCGCTTATAACGGTAGCAAAGATTTAAGAAATGTAATAGAAGGAAAATGAATTTCTCGTTATTAAACCACAGATGATCAAAGTTAAAAAAGCTGGCACTAAACAAAGACTTGGAAAGGACTGTCGGTGAAATTCAATTTTACTCTCTGTTCTTACGTAAATCTCTCCTCCTAATGGACAGAGGAGGGTACTATTGTGACTGCAGCTCGATTGACAACAGAACTGACAATCACGCACTGGAACCAGTCACAATAATGCGTTATCTTGGAGTATCTGTCCGGAGCGATTTGAGATGGACTACTGAATAAATCTAGCTGTCGAGAGGTTAGCTGCTTCACTGAAGGATTCGGGAATAATTATCTACATCTACATCTACATCTATACTCCGCGAGCCACCTTACGGTGTGTGGCGGAGGGTACTTATTGTACCACTATCTGATCCCCCCTTCCCTGTTCCATTCACGAATTGTGCGTGGGAAGAACGACTGCTTGTAAGTCTCCGTATTTGCTCTAATTTCTCGGATCTTTTCGTTGTGATCATTACGCGAGATATATGTGGGCGGTAGTAATATGTTGCCCATCTCTTCCCGGAATGTGCTCTCTCGTAATTTCGATAATAAACCTCTCCGTATTGCGTAACGCCTTTCTTGAAGTGTCCGCCACTGGAGCTTGTTCAGCATCTCCGTAACGCTCTCGCGCTGACTAAATGTCCCCATGACGAATCGCGCTGCTTTTCGCTGGATCATGTCTATCTCTTCTATTAATCCAACCTGGTAAGGGTCCCATACTGATGAGCAATACTCAAGAATCGGACGAACAAGCGTTTTGTAAGCTACTTCTTTCGTCGATGAGTCACATTTTCTTAGAATTCTTCCTATGAATCTCAACCTGGCGCCTGCTTTTCCCACTATTTGTTTTATGTGATCATTCCACTTCAGATCGCTCCGGATAGTAACTCCTAAGTATTTTACGGTCGTTACCGCTTCCAATGATTTACCACCTGTGGCATAATCGTACTGGAATGGATTTCTGCCTCTATGTATGCGCATTATATTACATTTATCTACGTTTAGGGAAAGCTGCCAGCTGTCGCACCATGCATTAATCCTCTGCAGGTCCTCCTGGAGTACGTACGAGTCTTCTGATGTTGCTACTTTCTTGTAGACAACCGTGTCATCTGCAAATAGCCTCACGGAGCTACCGATGTTGTCAACTAAGTCATTTATGTATATTGTAAACAATAAAGGTCCTATCACGCTTCCCTGCGGTATTCCCGAAATTACCTCTACATCTGCAGATTTTGAACCGTTAAGAATGACATGTTGTGTTCTTTCTTCTAGGAAATCCTGAATCCAATCACAAACCTGGTCCGATATTCCGTAAGCTCGTATTTTTTTCACTAAACGTAAGTGCGGAACCGTATCAAATGCCTTCCTGAAGTCCAGGAATACGGCATCAATCTGCTCGCCAGTGTCTACGGCACTGTGAATTTCTTGGGCAAATAGGGCGAGCTGAGTTTCACATGATCTCTGTTTGCGAAATCCATGTTGGTTATGATGAAGGAGATTTGTATTATCTAAGAACGTCATAATACGAGAACACAAAACATGTTCCATTATTCTACAACAGATTGACGTAAGCGAAATAGGCCTATAATTATTCGCATCTGATTTATGACCCTTCTTGAAAATGGGAACGACCTGCGCTTTCTTCCAGTCGCTAGGTACTTTACGTTCTTCCAGCGATCTACGATAAATTGCTGATAGAAAGGGGGCAAGTTCTTTAGCATAATCACTGTAGAATCTTAAGGGTATCTCGTCTGGTCCGGATGCTTTTCCGCTACTAAGTGATAGCAGTTGTTTTTCAATTCCGATATCGTTTATTTCAATATTTTCCATTTTGGCGTCCGTGCGACGGCTGAAGTCAGGGATCGTGTTACGATTTTCCGCAGTGAAACAGTTTCGGAACACTGAATTCAGTATTTCTGCCTTTCTTCGGTCGTCCTCTGTTTCGGTGCCATCGTGGTCAACGAGTGACTGAATAGGGGATTTAGATCCGCTTACCGATTTTACATATGACCAAAACTTTTTAGGGTTCTTGTTTAGATTGTTTGCCAATGTTTTATGTTCGAATTCGTTGAATGCTTCTCTCATTGCTCTCTTTACGCTCTTTTTCGCTTCGTTCAGCTTTTCCTTATCAGCTATGATTCGACTACTCTTAAACCTATGATGAAGCTTTCTTTGTTTCCGTAGTACCTTTCGTACATGATTGTTATACCACGGTGGATCTTTCCCCTCGCTTTGGACCTTAGTCGGTACGAACTTATCTAAGGCGTACTGGACGATGTTTCTGAATTTTTTCCATTTTTGTTCCACATCCTCTTCCTCAGAAATGAACGTTTGATGGTGGTCACTCAGATATTCTGCGATTTGTGCCCTATCACTCTTGTTAAGCAAATATATTTTCCTTCCTTTCTTGGCATTTCTTATTACACTTGTAGTCCTTGATGCAACCACTGACTTATGATCACTGATACCCTCTTCTACATTCACGGAGTCGAAAAGTTCCGGTCTATTTGTTGCTATGAGGTCTAAAACGTTAGCTTCACGAGTTGGTTCTCTAACTATCTGCTCGAAGTAATTCTCGGACAAGGCAGTCAAGATAATGTCACAAGAGTCTCTGTCCCTGGCTCCAGTTCTGATTGTGTGACTATCCCATTCTATACCTGGTAGATTGAAGTCTCCCCCTATTACAATAGTATGATCACGAAACTTCTTCACGACGTTCTGCAGGTTCTCTCTGAGGCGCTCAACTACTACGGTTGCTGATGCAGGTGGTCTATAGAAGCATCCGACTATCATATCTGACCCACCTTTGATACTTAACTTAACCCAGATTATTTCACATTCGCATTCGCTAATAACTTCACTGGATATTATTGAATTCTTTACTGCTATAAATACTCCTCCACCATTGGCGTTTATCCTATCCTTGCGGTATATATTCCATTCTGTGTCTAGGATTTCGTTACTGTTCACTTCCGGTTTTAACCAACTTTCCGTTCCTAATACTATATGCGCACTATTTCCTTCAATAAGAGATACTAATTCAGGAACCTTGCCCTGGATACTCCTGCAGTTTACCAATATTACGTTAACTTTTCCTGTTTTTTATCAACGATGATAATGTCCTCTCTGATAAGCCGTCAGGTATTTTATCGTTTCGCCCAAGGGGGGGTCCCTCTAACCTAAAAAACCCCCGTGTGCACGCCACACGTACTCTGCTACCCTAGTAGCTGCTTCCGGTGTGTAGTGCACGCCTGGCCTGTCTAGGGGGGCCCTACAGTTCTCCACCCAATAACGGAGGTCGATGAATTTGCAACCATTATAGTCGCAGAGTCGTCTGAGCCTCTGGTTTAGACCCTCCACACGGCTCCAAACCAGAGGACCGCGATCGACTCTGGGCACTATGCTGCAGATATTAAGCTCAGCTTGCACTCCGCGTGCGATGCTGGTTGTCTTCACCAAATCAGCCAGCCGCCGGAAGGAACCAAGGATGGCCTCAGAACCCAAGCGGCAGGCGTCATTCGTTCCGACATGTGCTACTATCTGCAGCCGGTCACACCCAGTGCGTTCAATAGCTGCCGGAAGGGCCTCCTCCACATTACGGACGAGACCCCCCGGCAAGCACACCGAGTGCACACTGGCATTCTTCCCCGACCTACCCGCTATTTTCCTGAGGGGCTCCATAACCCGCCTAACGTTGGAGCTCCCTATAACTAATAGGCCCGCCCTCTGTGACTGTCGGGACCTTGCCGGAGAATCGGCCACTGGCCCAACAGGCAAGGCATCCTGTGGTGGCTCGGAAACGATGTCATCACCACTAGGAAGCACCCCGTACCTGTTGGAAAGGGGTAAGGCAGCTGCCACGCGGCCAGATCCCACCTTCGCCTTTCGGCCAGGCACGCGCGAGCCCACCACTGTCCGCCATTCACCCTGGAGTGATGGCTGACCGGTAAGATGCTCACTGCCGGAAGACGCAGCGACATCAGGGGTTCCATGTGATTCCAAGGCCACCGAAGTAGGCATAGGTCTCACCACAGTTGCCCCAACGCCACTACGAGCCGACGCCTGCACCTCGAGCTCGATGAGCCTAACAGACAAAGCCTCCACCTGCCCCCGAAGAGTGGCCAATTCTCCTTGCGTCCGCTCACAACAACCACAGTCCCTACACATGACTATGTTTACCCTACTCTATACGGTGACAAATTCCCAAGATAATCTTCTGATGAGCTACTCTGATAATCAAGAATTATGAGGATTTATTAGCGACATACGAAGTAAGTCGGCTGCTGACGTATAGTTAGGCCAATTCCTAAGTTCAGATCCATGGGTCTGACACTTCTGCTATGGAACGTTAACGGACGAGACAAAAAATGCTCGTGGAAGAGCTTAGCGAATACTCACAAGTTTTAATTAGCGTGAAGAGCATCACAGAAATGTTCACCAAACTACATTGGAAGACTCTAAAGAAAAGAAATTGTACATTGCGAAGAGTTTTACTCTCTAAATTCCTAGAAACCCTTCCATTAAGAGTCTAGACACACATTATAAGGTGCAATCAAATGAAAACCAAACACCCGCCAAAATACACAGTCCACGCGACAGGTGGTCCCAACGTCGTTACATTTCTCTACTGTCACCACTGTGATAGAGGAATGGCAGGGCGTCATGGCATAGGTGCACTCAGTTGTGGGCGGACTGGTCTAACGTGTTCGTCCAGCTATCAGTGTATCGTACGGCTCGGGCCTACTATTCGACTACCCTTCAGACAGCTGTGTAGCTGACGTGGTCTGCATCCCTCGCCTGCTCTTTACACGGACTCTCAATCATATGGAAACAAGTTCCTCTGCCGTGGAACCATAATCGGACGAAGGCTACGCTTCAGTGATTTAATTGGGAAACACTGCAACTCCTCCGTACAGACATTGTGATTTTCACATCTTTGGCTACCTGAAGAAAGACATGCGTTGACGTCTGCTTCATTCGGATGAGTAAGTGCAAGAATGGGTGCGTTTGTGGATCCTTCAGCGGTCGACCGCGTTCAACGAAACAGGAATTGATCGTGTCGTCCCCCAATGGGATAATCTGTCTTAACGAGTGTGGTGATTCCTTTTGAATGGAATCATTCCATGGACCCGTTGTAGCAGATGTTCAGTCTTTACCTGACTGCTCCTCATACTTCCTCCCGCTTGTAGAACAGTAAATCATCACCATAATAAACCAAAGAAAGACGGAATTACTGAGAACACTGTAAATGAGAAAAAAGGTGAACGTCAGAACTGCAGACTACGTAGCAGACGAACCGAAAAAATTTTTCAACCTTGGAATAAAAATAACGCATGAAGGCAGAAGCAAGGAGGCAATAAGAAACTGTCTAGCACAAACAGAGAGAGCATTCCACGATGAAAGAAGTCTATTGTTATTAAACATAGACCTTACTATAATCAGGCTGGAGGATTAAATTTCTGTGCGGATGTAAATTATAGATTTCAGGAAGACTGGAAAGAAAGACAGTCCAAGTATATGTCCAGTGATGGTGCAGAAGGATGCCGAAAATTTTGAAAACTAATAAGATAATAAATGACGAGAAGTGGTAAGGAAAGGAATATACTGAAAGAACTAAATAGAAAAATCGAAGGATGATAGGTCAAATGTTAAGACCACAAGAAAAAACTTCCATGGTACTAGAGACAGCCGCGGAGAGCGGAACCTCTAGGAGGCCGTTAAAATACTGCATATTGTGTAAACTGAAGGTGGATGGGGGGAGGGGAGAGACAAAGGAATGGAAAGGAAAGGAACTATTGATGTCAGCTGTATCTGGATTTTATGCGGAATTAATGGCAACGTGTGAAAATATGACCCTGATTGGGATTCGAGTTCGGGATCTCCTGCTTACTAAGCAGTTGCTTTAACCACTGCATCATCTGGATACGGTGTTTATCACACTCGCGCAGACTACATCGGCACGCCTTCCTGGCGACCCTCATTCCCACCTAGTGCCACCTATCCACAGTCCCCGTCCATGCCCAAAAGAACAGACACTACGCTTTCATTTAACTGATTCATCTCGATGGACAATGAATCCACCGCTTTCAGTGCACATTCACAATTACGTTCCACCTCCTGTAGGAGTTTCAAAGTAGCGAGCATGGAGGACGTGGACAGGGACGGCAACTAGGTGGCACTACGTGGTATTACGGGTCGGCTGGGAGGCGTGCCGGGATAGTCCGCACAGCTGCGATAAACATTGTGTCTGAATGGCGAAGTAGTTAGCCCAACTGCCTGATTAGTAGGAGATCCCGCTTTCGAATCCTGATCCGTCACACATTTTCACTTGTCGCTGCTGATTCTGCTTAAAGTCCGTAGAAACAGGCGCCATACATTCGTATAAAAGAATACTGTATGTTGTGACAGCGATCTCCGCTGCAAGATAGCCTTCCTTTTAGCAAGGCAAGTTGCACGGGACAGCCTAACGGCCAGGCGGAGATAGACCCTTAGCCGTTCGAGCGGCCTACAGCAGTGTTTACTAGCATAACTTGAATTTTGTTGCACGTCAGCAGTCACGTGGAATAAGCAGGGCAAAGTGTTGATGTCACTGCACGAACAAGGATACAAGCCGCATTCCGTGGCTTAAGAGGTAGCTGCAGTTCAAGCACCATCGTAGCTTACCTGCTAGCCGGCCGGAGTGGCCGTGCGGTTCTGGGCGCTGCAGTCTGGAGCCGAGCGACCGCTACGGTCGCAGGTTCGAATCCTGCCTCGGGCATGGATGTGTGTTATGTCCTTAGGTTAGTTAGGTTTAATTAGTTCTAAGTTCTAGGCGACTGATGACCTCAGAAGTTAAGTCGCATAGTGCTCAGAACCATTTGCTTACCTGCTGTGGAGCATTGACCTGTTCGCCGAAGGAATCCCCACACTCACCGACGATGAGTCTGTCGTGTAATCAACAGCCCAGCGACAACGCAAGACACCGACACGGACTGTCTATTCCGGGCAGCAAATGGTTGTATTCATGAATTTGGACTTATTCTCTGAACGGGAAACCGGCACAGGTCAGGCCTATTCGCAGAACGATCTCGCGAAAGCTGAATATCTGTCCTCTAAATAAGTCAGTCTTTTGGACATAAATATTTGTACTCATTTCAGTAGCATAATATTTATGTGTATTACTATCTGATACTGTCAGTTGGGAGTAGCGACCCTGTTTGCACAGATACACTATGTGATCAAAAGTATCCGGACACCCCCAAAAACATATGTTTTGCATATTAGGAGCACTGTGCTGCCACCTACCGCCAGGTACTCCATATCAGCGACCTCAGTAATCAATAGACATCGTGAGGGAGCAGAATGGGGCGCTCCGTGGAACTCACGGACTTCGAATGTGGTCAGATGATTGGCTGTCACTTGTGTCATACGTCTGTACGCGAGATTTCCCCACTCCTAAACATCCCTAGGTCCACTGTTTCCGATGTGATAGTGAAGTTAAAACGTGAAGGGACACGTACAACACAAAAGCGTAAAGGCCGACCTTGTCTGTTGACTCATAGAGACCGCCGACTGTTGAAGGTTGTAATGTTTAATAGGCAGACATCTAACCAGACTATGACACAGGAATTCCAAACTGCATCAGAATACACTGCAAGTTGTAAGACAGTTAGGCGGGAGGTGATAAAACTTTGATTTCATGGTCGAGCGGCTGCTCATAAGCCACACTTCACCCTGGTAAATGCTAAACGACGGCTCGCTTGTGTGAGGAACGTAAATATTGGACGATTTAACAGTGGAAAAACGTTGTGTGCAGTGACAAATTATGGTACATAATGTGGCGATCCGTCAGCAGGCTGTGGGTATGGCGAATGGCCGGTGAACGTCATCTGCCAGCGTGTGTAGTGCCAACAGTAAAATTCGGAGGCAGTGGTGTTATGATGCGGTCGTGTTTTTCATGGAGGGGGTTTGCATCCCTTGTTGTTTTGCGTGGCACTATCACAGCACAGACCTGCATTGATGTTTTAAGCATCTTCTTACTTCTCACTGTTGAAGAGCAATTCGGGGATGGCGATTGCATCTTTCAACACGATCGAGCACCTTTTCATAATTCACGCCTGTGGCGGAGTGGTTACACGTCAATAACATCCCTGTAATGGCCTTACTTGCACAGAGTCCTCACCTGAACCCTATAGAAGACCTTTTGGATGTTTTGGAACGCCGACTTCACGCCATGTCTCACTGACCGACATCAATACTCCTCTCCTCAGTGCAGCACTCCTTGAAGAATGGGCTGCCATTCCCCAAGAAACCTTCCAGCACCTGATTGAACGTATGCCTGCGAGAGTGGAAGCTGTCATCAAGGTTAAGGGTGGATCAACACCATACTGAATTCTAGCATTACCGATGGAGGGCGCCAGGAACTTGTAAGTCATTTTCAGCCAGTTGTCCGGGTACTTTTGATCACGTAGTGTACAGCAATGGCAAGTTCTTAGTTGTTCTCAACCTACGGAAACCACTTCATGTTTTTTCGAGGAAGAGACTTCACAACAAAATGTAACCAACAAATTTTTAGGGATGTTGGGTTAAATGGTGCTCTGACATGAAACGTTTGCCACAGAGGAGCAAATCGTGGTGAGGCCGATGACAAAAAAAGAGCGTGACGGTAAAATTACTGAAATTTGGACTTTTGTATGGCAAAATCAGAAATCATTCTCGGCTCATACCGTAGTAGAATCGAATGGGGGCATGAGGAGGAAGGCTACTACAATAGTGTTGAACACTGCTTAGGAACTACAAACGAAGTTCTGTCAAGAATGCTTATCGTCTTTATTTTGTTTGTGTTGACTGCAGTTGGTGGGGAACTAACATTGGCTAGCAGTTGCAGCAGTGGTTAGTAACATAAAGACCATTCGCTTGCTGTTCCTCTACTCTTTCTTGGCATTCAGGTAAGAAAGGGATTTTATAAGGATAGACTATAACGCAACTAGTCATTAAAGGAGTTTTAATGTACGGGTACTGCAATTTAATTTATTGCATTAGCTTTTAAGTCTACATGAAACTGATTCCTTCTCCACTTAGTATCAGCTGTCTGTCATGTGGCTGCACATAACGATACGTTTGCAATGTAGTCGGTTTTTGGGCGATAGTTCTCACCAACGTGGCGTTTTATTGAGAAGTGCTTACTACAGGACAGCAATAATAGAGATGGTGGTGAAGGCGTTTGAATTAATGGTAATGTGCCCATGCAACCATAATGTTTATTCAGACGAGGGTTATGCTCCTTCTCGTGGAACTGCAGAACACAAAATATAGTTTTAAATCGTCAAAAATGTATATCTACATACGTACTCCACAAGACACCGTATGATGTATTGCTGAAGGTACCATGTACCACCACTAGTCATTTCCTTTCCTATTGCACTTGATAACAGAACGAAGGAAAAACGAATCCCTATATACCTCAGTACGTGCACTAATTTCTCTTATCTTGTCTTCGCTGTCCTTACGCGAAATGCACGTTGCTGCAGTAGAATCGTTCTGCAGTCACCTGCAAATGTCTGTTGTCTAAAGTTCCGCAGAAATGTTTTGCTAGAAGAACATTGTCTCCACTCCAGAGATTTCCATTTGAGTTCACGAAGATGCTTCGTAACTTTTGCATGATGATCGAACGTACCTGTAACAAATGTAACAGCATGCCTTGTGTTACTTCGATGTCTTCCTTTAATCCGACTTGTTGGGGATCCCAGGCAGTCGATCAGTATTCACTAAAGGGTCGCACAAGAGCTCTACACTCGGTCCCGTTTATAGATGAGTTACACTTTCCTAAAACTCTCCTAATTAACCGAGGCCTATCATTCGTCTTCCTACTGCCGTCCTTACGTGCTCGTTTCATTTCATATTGCTTTGCAATTTATGCCTAGATATTTAATCGATGTGACTTTGTCAAGCAGCACACCATTATTACTGTGTTTTCTCAACGAGCAAGCTCTCATGCATCATAACATATAGAAATTTCATATAAGTTATTTCTGTAGTCTTCTAAAGTCACTTAACGACGATACCATACCACGAGTGCAGACAATAATCTAGCCAAGAAAACTCGACCAGGAATTTCTGAGTGTGTGCCCTAATTTAGTGCCACAAGTGCACACGTCCATTGTTGACAAGCCCCCAGCCAAAACAGCCCTCAATTCACGAAAGGAATAAAAACTCTTCCGCTCATCACCTCTGAAGAATGCTCTCAAACACAAATAGTATAATAAGAATAAGAAATATGGAAGAGAAGAGAGAAAAAGGAAATGAGATCACCCGGAACAGAAAAAAGTCGCAATAGCTCGCTGGAGAACTCATACCAGAAAAATAACCCATTCGACCTGGTTGCAGATGTGACTGAGATGATCATGGCTGCAGTATGATAAATGCAAACTTTGGTGGAATGAGAACTAAACGCATTATAAAGATGTAGGACGCTATCTCTGTGCCCACACGAGATATCTTGCCTAACAGAATGCGTTGTCTTAACCATCTATACGGGTAAGAGTACCCAGTTAACGTATCTGTACCGTCAGTTTTAAAAATCTTTTTTTTTTTTTACAGTGACTCATATGCTAGAGGTTAAATAACGGATTGATGTATCAATAGCTGATTACTTTGTTTCATTTCCCTTAAATATTGATGTGCAATGATACAGTGTCTAGACAACACCTACAATGACAAATGATAAAACAAAACAAAATAATACATAAATGTACAAAAATAAATGCAATAATTAAAATTACAAATAACGCAGTTGCTAATAATTGATAATACTATCGAATAATCAGTTTAATAAGTTATGGCTGCAAAATACTAACATGAATTATTTACAGACAAATGGAGGAACTGGTAGGAGTTGGCTTGAGGGAAGATCAGTTTGGGTTCCAGAGAAACGTGTTAAGTGCAGTCAAATGAAAAAAGGAGGTAAAGTGTTTGTTATTTCGAAATTAATCGCCACAACTGTTAAGACATTTATCCCACTGTGCTACAAGACTGTCAATGCCTTCATAGAAAAATGTTTTCGGTTACCTATGGAATCATGAAACCAAGATTGTACCCAGGTGTGAATCTCTTTGTCCGAGGCAAATCGACGGCAAGAATGACTTTCTTCAGGGCTCCAAAAATACGTAAATCGCATGTGGGGAGATGGGTCATGTATGGAGAATGTGTAAGGGCTTCCAAGCGAAACTTCTGCAGCGTAGTCGAAACAACCTGCCAACATAATGCCCGCCCATCACTTGCTATGAGCTGTAGAAGTTTCGCTGGGAAGCCCTTACACAACCTCCACACAGTCCCGATCCCTCCACATGCAATTTCCACATTTTTGGAACCCTGAAGAAAGACGTTCGTTGTCGTCATTTTTTTTGGGACAAAGAGGTGCAGGTCTACGTACAATCATGGTTCCGTAGACATAGGAAACTTTTTTACATGGAGGTATTAGCCTTCTTGTCTGACAGTGGCATAAATGTATTAATAATTATGACGATTACTTTGGAAATAATAAACAGTTTACTTAACTTTTTCTATCTGTCTCATTTTCATTTGACTGCTTCTTTCTGGAACACGCGAAGCAATACTGATGACCCTATGACTTACCCTGAGAGATAGGTTAAAGAAAGGCGAGCCTACATTTATAGCATATATTGAGAGAAAACGTTTTCATTGTTGACTACAATACAGTCTTTGAAATTTACAACGTATCAAGGATAAAATAGAGGGTGCGAAAGGTTATTTACAACTTGCACAGAAACTGGATGGCAGTTATGAAAGGGAATTAGTGGTTATGAACGGGGTGAGACAGAATTGTAGCTTATCAACAATGTTATTCAATCTGTTCGCTGAGCAAGGGGTGAAGTAAAGCAAGGAGAAATTTGGAAAGAGTATTAGAGTGCAGTTAGAGAAACAAAAACTTTGCGGTTTTCGGATGACAGTGTAATTCTGTCAGAGACAGCAAATGACTTGGAAGTGCAGTTTAACAGTGCGTTAAAAAGATAATACAAGATGAACATTAACAAAAGTAAAACAAGGGTAACGGAATGTAGTCGAATTAATTCAGTTTATTCTGCGCGAATTAGATTAGTAAATAAGACACTAAAAGTAATAGATCATTTTTACTATCTTGACAGCAAAATAACTGATGTTGACTGAAGAGGAGAGGATATTAAATTTAGAATGTAAATGGCGAGAAAAGTGTTTCTGAAGAAGAAAAATTTTTTAACATCGAATATAAATTTCTGTGTTTCAGTCTTTGCTGAAGAACTCTGTACGGAGTGTTGGCTCACACGAAGTTAAACGTGGACGATAAGCAGTTCATAGAGGAAGAGGATAGAAACCTTTGAAATGATCTGCTGCAGCAGAACGCTGGAAATTAGAGTGGTAGATAAGTAATGAGGAGGACCTAAATAGACTCGAGGAAAAAAGACATTTGGGGTAAAAAAGAGGGGACATATCCTGTGGCATCAAGAAATAGTCAGTTTGGTGATGAAGGGAACTTTGGGGACTAAAAGTTGTAGAGGGTGACCTAGGCAAGAATACAGTGAACAGATTCGGATGGATGTAGGCTGTAGTAGTTATCCAGAGACGAAGAGGCTTGGGCTGATTAAACTAGCTTGGACAGCTGCATCAAACCACTCTTTGGACCGAACCCCACCACCACCACAACAACAACAGTAACAATAATAACAATAGCAACATCAATATAAGAAGGGACAGTAGATATCTGGGGAAAAAAGGGGTAAAACTGGAGTTACCCTGTGTTTAATCACCGGCGAACAGAATCAAAAACTCGGCATCCCACAACAAACTGGGGAGGTTCTGTGCCAGAGGTAGATTTACGCTCGCCTCTGCGTTTTATGGGAATGAGGCGAGGCAGGACAGTGAGCGGGTGGTGTTGCAGCAGCAGCGGCCGCGGCAGCGACGGCAGCGGAGCGGGCAGGGCCGAGCTTGCTCTCACTCACCGCGTCGCGTGACGCTGCCCGGGCGCGCTGGGCAGGCGGGGGTGTGCTCGCCGGGACGGCGCGGCCGCGACTGGGCCAGGCGGCCGCCACGCGCTGCAGGCCGTCCCGCGCCGCACAGCACAGCACAGCACGCCGGCGCCGCCGCGGCACGAGCCCGGCCCGCCTCACAGGCTGCCTCGCCCACGCCTCTCGCCACCTCTCGCCGCCCAAGCCTCCGACAGCAATGCGGACGGCGACGGTAGCTCTCTCCGTTGCTAGGCAACCCCCACTACAGCCAGCAGTACCGCCGTGCGTCTCAACTCGAGCAGCAGAGTTGAAGCGGAGGTTGTGGCGTTACGTACGCTTCGATTCAATAGAGTAACAGTAACTAATCCACAAATCTCAAACCCTGGTTTAATCGACCCCCACAGACTGACAAATAAAGAGAAGCAATCTAAAGGGCAGAAAGTAATGTAACTTCGTGGGTTCAGAGGGCGTGTGGTGATTTTTCACTGATTACAAAATCGAGAAAACTAAGCAAAGAACCTATCAGCATGAGCCGTCTTATAACGACCACGTTGCACTCCTTCTGGCCTGGATGCGTGGGCTTGTTGCGTTGGGAAGGAGGTCATAGAGCCCAGTATCCCGAGACAATTTGGCCCCAACTGTTTTAACCCATGAAATGTATTCGCAATTGCGAAAATGGACAACCATCAACTGCGTATTGGAATGACGACTGTAGTGTTGGCAGAAGAGCCAACACCGTGTTACTATATGAGGCCGAAATGCACGCCTTTTAGCTCACGCAGGCTGGCGTGAGGAGGGAAGAACTCTACTAACGTGAGGTCGGGAACATGACAAGGAATTAGAATTCAGAAAGCGGACGTAGCTAGTTTGATACTTAACTTTAATCCATTAATGATGAACGTCGTTCTTGACGGTACATGAGTCAAAATATTAATACCAATAGTAACTGAATATAGCGCCTTGGTAGATCGTAGCAAATGACGTAGCTGAAGGCTATGCTAAACTGGCGTTTCGGCAAATGAGAGCGTATGTAGACAGTGAACCATCGCTAGCAAAGTCGGCTGTACAACTGGGGCGAGTGCTAGGGAGTCTTTCTAGACTAGACCTGACGTGTGGCGGCGCTCGGTCTGCAATCACTGATAGTGGCGACACGCAGGTCCAACGTATACTAACGGACCGCGGCCGACTTAAAGGCTACCACCTAGGAAGTGTGGTGTCTGGCGGTGACACCACAACGACAATGAAAATTTGTAACGTTCCTGGGCTCGAGCCCATATTTCCCACTTACGGCGAGCGGTCGCCTTACCATTTCGGCTCTCTAAACACGACTCACGCGCAGACCCAAACGTCCACATGTCGTCAACCATGTGTCTACACCCTGTACTTATACATCTATAGTGTATATTCCCATACAGGGGGGACATCTCAATTAAAAGTCGCTTGCCCTATGTCTGCGGATAAATACGATATTCCAGTGAATGTGTTGTTCAGAAATACGTTGCAATGTTCTTTCGTACATGCATGATGCTGAACATCACAGGCACTGCAATATCGCATTTATCCGCCGACACCAGGCGAGTGACTTTCAATTAAAATGTATCCCCTGCACGAGAACATACACGATAAATGTACGACTGCTCATTGTAGACACATGGTTGACGACATATGGAAGTCTTGGTCTGGTCGTGAGTCGTTTTCACATATATCTAATGGTAAGGCGACCGCTCGCGATAAGCGGCAAATCCGGGTTCGAGTCCCGGTCTGGCGAAAATTTTCATGGTCGTCATTGCAGTAAACAGGTGATGGCTGTATCCGCAACTGCGAATACATTTCACGTGTTTCATATCAGCTGTAGTCGCTCGAGTGCCTGTTCCCCCAGACATTCAGGTATGTCCACATGAACACTGCATCGTATTTCTGAATAACATAGGCACTGCAGTATCACCTTCTTGTAACTTGATGTCCTGGATACGGGATCTGGCGTTGAGTTGACGAACGAGCTAGTTGCCACTTCACCTGCTGTTTCTTGAACCATAGGTAATTGGGTTATGCATGGTTCTGTTCAAAAAGTGTCGCGAGGTGAAGTCATAGAGTAGAGCCGTGTACGTCTGCTTCCTTGCTCAGCAGTTAATCTCGCTACAAATAATAACCTTTACTTGTGATCCTGCATTCAAATAGTCCATGCATTGTCTAGAGTTTCTATTTAATAAAATAATCAGATATTTAAAAGAAATGAATAATTAGTAAAAGGGCTCTGCCATAAAGTCTGGAACTGACTTAGATGACAGCAGATAATTGTGTTGAATAATGTGTATTCAAGACAGAAATCTCATACAAATGTGGTCCTACGATTATCATTTATAATTTAAAAAAATAATCTTATTAAAATGCAATTAATTTGCTTTAAGTGCGTAGTAAGAATGGTAGTAGAAAATTATTACTTCAGACGTGCTAAAAACTAAGTCCACTTCGTGATCACGCTGCACGAAATATACGACAGGTCAAAATAATTCACACTTCAGTATGAAAACTTAAACATTAGCACACGGGAAATAACGAGTAGGAACTTATATTCCATCTATCTCAATTCCATAATGAGAGCGGAAAATTTCAAGTACTGCACTGGAGCACATTGAGACCTCACAAAACTTAAAGTTTTGTAGCAACCGTTTCCCGCGCAGAATCTATTATCTACACAATCGAATTTCACACTTTAGCTTAGGCAGGTCTGCCTTCTTCCACAACTCGTCATAAAATGTCCCAGATTTCCCCACTTAATAGTTTCTGTCTTCACTTAAATTCAGTAGTGTTCCACCATTGTCCTATTTTCCATTGTCTGAAGGCCATCCCCACCAACATACATCGTTCTTATGTTCGAAAGAGTTGTTTTGAGTCAACCTTGCCACTTCACGTGCTAAATTAATATATTATAACAAAATTTAAGAAAAAAATGTAAACATTCGGACACATTCAGGGCATTTAAAACAAAGATAAATAATATTTTGTTCATAAATAAATAAACTAGCATTCTTGCACATGTTCACTCACTTTAAATGACAGCAAAATGTTAAGTGTAGTATAACCCATTACTCATGTCTGCTTTACAGAAGCATCTTTTGGCACTCTTTCCAGAGGTGGTATCAGCTAACACATATGATCGACCACTCACAATTTTAAACACGGCTATGAACCAGCAATTGCGCAAGAATTTAATTTGTGTAACACAACCAACTATGGCTGGATACAAATCATATGAGTGACCACTTTTAAATTATATTGGTCCTTTAATGTCGATTGTAATCACATTTAAATAAAATTATTCGCAAAAATATTAACACAGTTCCTAGACAACTACGCTAGTATGACACGTTACGAGGCACTGAGAAGGATACGATGTTCAAATAAACATTTGCGTTATGAAAAAGAGATTAAAAAGTTATAAACCAATAAAGAAAACAGATACAGATGTGTAGCTTCCAGAAATGAGAGCTATAGAGCTATCATAGCATCAAAGATATCATTTGTCGAAATCTCATGAAGATGTTAGAAAATGATTCAAATGGCTCTGAGCACTATGGGACTTAAAAGCTATGGTCATCAGTCCCCTAGAACTTAGAACTACTTAAACCTAACTAACCTAAGGACATCACACTACACCCAGTCATCAAGAGGCAGAGAAAATCCCTGACCCGCCGGGAATCGAACCCGGGAACCCGGGCGTGGGAAGCGAGAACGCTACCGCACGACCACGAGCTGCGGACGAAGATTTTAGAGTTGTTAATACCAAAGAGGAGCTGAACGGAACGGACAGTGTCCTGAAAGGAGGATATAAGATGAACATTAACAAAAGCAAAACGAGGATAATGGAATGTAGTCGAATTAAATCGGGTGATGCTGCGGGAATTAGATTAGGAAATGAGACGCTTAAAGTAGTGAATGAGTTTTGCTATTTGGGGAGCAAAAAAACTCACGATGGTCGAAGTAGAGAGGATATAAAATGTAGACTGGCAATGGCAAGGAAAGCGTTTCGGAAGAAGAGAAATTTGTTAACATCGTGTATAGATTTAAATGTTAGGAAGTCGTTTCAGACAGTGAAACATGGACGATAAATAGTTTGGACAAGAAAAGAATGCAAGCTTTCCAAATGTGGTGCTACAGAAGAATGCTGAAGATTAGGTGGGTAGCTCTCATAACTAATTAGGAGGTATTGAATGGAATTGGGGAGAAGAGAAGTTTGTGGCACAACTTGACTAGAAGAAGTTATCGGTTGGTAGGACATATTCTGCGACAACAAGGGATCACCAGTTTAGTATTGGATGGTAGCGTCAAGAGTAAAAATCGTAGAGGGAGACCAAGAGATGAATACACTAAACAGATTCAGAAGGATGTAGGTTGCAGTAAGTACTGGGAGATGAAGAAGCTTGCACAGGATAGAGTAGCATGGAGAGCTGCATTCAACCAGTCTCTGGACTGAAGACCACAACAACAACAATACCAAAGCTCGTTGTGACAATATCAAGTCATTGTAAAACATTAATTTCTGTGGTTTCTAAGATACTGAAAATACACTGAAGAGCCAAAGAAACTGTTACACCAACCTAATATCAAGTAGGGCCCCTCTGAGCACGCATAAGTGCCGCAAAATGACGTGACATAGGCTCTACTAATGTCTGAAGTAATGCTGGAGGGAATTGACACCTTCAATGCTGCAAGGCTGTGCATAAATCCGTAAGAGTACGGGGTTGGAGATCACTTCTGAACAGCACGCTGCAAGGCATCCGAGATATGCTCAATAATTTTCATGTCTGTGGAGTTCGGTGCCAGTGGAAGTGTTTAAACTCAGAGGAGCATTCCTGAAGCCACTCTGCAGCAATTCTGGACGTGTGGGGTGTCGCATTGTCCTGCTTGAATTGCCCAAGTCCGTCTGAATGCAAAATGGACATGAATGGATCCAGGTGATCAGACAGGATGCTTACGTACGAGTCGTATTTATACGTAATCAGGGGCCCATTTCACTCCAACCGCACACGCCCCACACCATTACAGAGCCTTAACCAGCTTGAACAATCCCCTGCTGACTGCAGGGTCCATGTATTCATGAGGTGTCTCCACACCCGTACACGTCCATCCGTTCGATACAATTTGAAACGAGACTCGTCCGACCAGGTAGTATGTTTCCAGTCACCAACATTCGCTGTTGACCGATCCAGGTGAAGCGAAAGCTTTGTGTCGTGCAGTCATCAAGGGTATACGAGTGGGTGTTCAGCTCCGAAAGGTCATATCGGTGATTTTTCGTTGAATGGTTCGCACGCTGATACTTGTTGACGGGCCGGCACTGAAATCTGCAGCAATCTGCGGAAGGGTTGCACTTCTGTCACTTTGAACGATCCTCTTCAGTCGTCGTTGGTCCCGTTCTTGCAGGATCTATTTCCCCTCGCAGCGGTGTCACAGATTTGATGTTTTTCCGGATTCCTAATGCTCGTGTGCCGACTGCAACACCACGTTGAAACTCACTTAAATCTTAATAACATGCCATTACAGCGGTAGTAACCGATCTAACAACTGCGACAGACACTTGTTCTCTTGTATAAGCGTTGCCGGCCGCAGCGCCGTCTTCTGCCTGTTTACATATCTCTGTATTTGAACACGCATACCTATACCAGTTTCTTTGGAGCTTCGGTGTATTATTGTTTCACTGGATGTACCTCATTTTTCTGAGATCGCACACGTATTCAGATTTGCTTTGTTATGAAACTGTGATTTATTATTAAATCTCTATGATGTGTAATTAGCCATATTTCACCACCATTTCTGGTATATCTCGTGCACTCTGTCCATGTAGAGAAACGTCGTCCAAATCCTTCCTTCACTGGGATTTTCCCGTATTCAGCCAAACTTGACCGCCTGTATACCTGGGCTAACATACACCTGTTGCTCTGGCTGGGCCGACCACTCTGCGCCCTGGGCCCTGTGCATACCGGCTATAGCTCAGCCGCACAAACAAACTCATCTCACTGCAAATCTTTGCGGCCTAATAACTCGGCTAGGTAGGCTTAACCTTACATGGTCTCACACACGTTCTACCAGAGACAGATCTAGGGATCTTGCTGGCTACAGGACTACCTCAAGAGCACGCAGATAATTCGCGGAAACACAGTTATTGCGTGGATGAGCATTGTCCTGTAGAAAAATGGCATCATAATGCTGTCATGCATAATATACAGAAGAATGGAAAAGAAAATTGAGAATGCGCTAAGTGACGATCAGTTTGGCCTTAGGAAAAGTAAAGCGACGAGAGAGGCTATTCTGACGATACGGCTAATAATGGAAGCAAAGCTAAAGAAAAATAAGGCACTTTCATAGGATTTGTCGACCTGGAAAAAGCGTTCGACAATATAAAATGGTGCAAGCTGTTGGAGATTCTGAAGAAAGTAGGGATAAGCTATAGGGAGAGACGGGTCATATACAATATGTACAACAACCAACAGGGAATAATAAGAGTGGACGATCAAGAACGAAGTGCTCGTATTAAGAAGGGTGTAAGACAAGGCTGTAGCATTTCGCCCCTACTCTTCAATCTGTACATCGAGGAAGCAATGATGGAAATAAAAGAAAGGTTCAGGAGTGGAATTAAAATACAAGGTGAAAGGATATCAATGATACGATTCGCTGATGACATTGCTATCCTGAGTGAAAGTGAAGAAGAATTAAATGATCTGTTGAACGGAATGAACAGTCTAATGAGTACACAGTATGGTTTGAGACTAAATCGGAGAAAGACGAAGGTAATGAGAAGTAGTAGAAATGAGAACGGCGAGAAACATCAGGATTGATGGTCACGAAGTCAATGAAGTTAAGGAATTCTGCTACCTAGGCAGTAAAATAACCAATGACGGACGGAGCAAGGAGGACATCAAAAGCATACTCGCTATGGCAAAAAAGGCATTTCTGGCCAAGAGAAGTCTACTAATCTCAAATACCGGCCTTCATTTGAGGAAGAAATTTCTGAGGATGTACGTCTTGAGTACAGCATTGTATGGTAATGAAACATGGACTGTAGGAAAACCGGAACAGAAGAGAATCGAAGCATTTGAGATGTGGTGCTATAGACGAATGTTGAAAATTAGGTGGACTAATAAGGTAAGGAATGAGGAGGTTCTACGCAGAATCGGAGAGGAAAGGAATATGTGGAAAACACTGATAAGGAGAAGGGGCAGGATGATAGGACATCTGCTAAGACATGAGGGAATGACTTCCATGGTACTAGAGGGAGCTGTAGAGGGCAAAAACTGTAGAGTAAGACAGAGATTGGAATGCGTCAAGCAAATAATTGAGGACGTAGGTTGCGAGTGCTACTCTGAGATGAAGAGGTTAGCACAGGAAAGGAATTCGTGGCGGGCCGCATCAAACCAGTCAGTAGACTGATGACAAAAAAAAAAAAAAAAAATGCTGTCACATGAGAGGTAAGAGACGATAAAGCAGTATGTCCTTGACGTACCATTGTGCTGTCGGAGTTCCCTCAATCAGTACCTGAAGTCATGCCCGATGGCTGTCCACAGCATGACCCTTGGAGTAACACAACTGTGGCTCTACCAAATATTGTAAGAGTGGAACCTCTCACCAGGTCACCATCAAACTTGTAGACCATATCCATCCGGTATAGCGTCGAACTGCGATTCATCGTTAAACACAAAACGGTGCCATTCATCAGCACTCCATATTTCTTGCTCAGGGCGCCACTCAGAACACAGCCTGAGAATGTGACGGTAATTCTGCAGTCCATCTGCTGCTCGTCTCCACGAGTGCAGGGTGATAGAAAGCTGCAGGGATTTCATTGCTTGCTCTCCGACCGCAGACGCAGGTGTGAAGGCGTAACAACGTGTTTAGTGCACAATACGGCGTTCCTACCCTGTGATTATGTCATTGACCGGGAGTAAGTGTATGACTGTCCTCATGTTACCGTGCAGTCCAACACTGAATGCCCCACAAATCTGGATATGACACATTTGAACAGTCAGCCGAAAGGAGATCCACGATGAGGACGCTTTCAAACTCTGTCAGGCGCTAGCAACGTTGTCTCAAACGAGTACACTCATCTCTGTGATCTCCGCAGTTATCACTCAACAACTGACACAGATCACTCTCATTATACAACCTGCCATCATTGCTTACAGCATAGACATGATACACTCTAAAACACTCTCTTGGCCATTCTACCTATCTCAGGGAATTACAGCTCTAATATATTTACATACCTGTCGTTGGTGTGTATGGCTACGAAGTTACATTGACGAACGACAACGTCTTCTGGGTACTTCACTATTTTTGTGAGGCAGTATTAATTCGTAGGCACCGATGTTGCTTCAGAATATTTGAATACTTAGTGCCACTTTATATGCTGTATGGATGACTTGTATAATATTCAAAACTATGCTAATTTGCACGCATTTTATAGCATAAAAACATGTGTTCAAGTGACCGGCGATTTATCTAACTTTGGTTCTTATGCTTTTCTGGGAGAATGCACAAAGTGTATAAGTGTGTGCTTGAGTGTCTCCATCTAAAATCCTTAAAAAATACATTTCTTTTGCTTATCTTAACAACCTTGTAACAATCGACTTATCGTAGCTTATTGTCAAATAGCTTCTTGAAGTAGTTTTTCCATGACTAAACGCGTAATTTCGATGTTTTCGATATCTCATCATACAAGGTCGTCTCTTTTGAGTAACATAACTTTTTTTGCAATCACTACACCCTACACCAGGTCTGCACTCTACTAACTTAAGATACATATGCTCGCCAAAGACAGCACAAATAAAACAAAGATATAATATTACACACAGATATTAAATGAGCTTTTTTTACATGTCAAACCCCTACATAATTCATCTTTTTTTTAATTTCACATTTACGAAAATTAATTTTATAAAATGAAGTAACATTTTCGAACATTACGTTCCCACGATGCTATAAAATAAAATTAATAATATGCTTTCTGACGTACATCAGAGCTGTCGATTCCATTTTACGCAAAATATTTTGATGCCCGACACAGTCATCTCCTTTGGATGCTGCGAAGTCTGGATTTCAACCAGACTGTGAAGTGGCATTGGCATCGCGTCTCTGTTTATAGCGGCGAAATATTGTGCGTATAATGGAAGCAGTGCCTCGGTTGTACACCCGCAAAGAAAACATAAGACATCAAAAACAAAATTGTTTCATGTGGAAGAACAACATGCACAATCGCTATTTACTCAAATATGACATCAAAAAGGAAACTAAAAAGACAAAATAGACCACTAAATCACGAAAATGACCAAATAAATTAACTGACACCGCATCGGGACAAAAAAGATTGAGAGACCGATACCCAACAGAACGACATCTCACACACATTACAAAATCTTGCAATCTGCAATGAAAATATCACCGTCTAGGTCATTCCCTATTGAGACTGGACCATAAAATAAGCTAACGTTCAATTACTCATCCAAAAAGCTTTTATTTGTGTATATAGTTTTCTGCTAGTCAACTTCATTTTTCCGCGCTTAGACAGTAAATTATCAGTTACATTCACGTAGTAGGAATACCTATGGAGTGATTATAGGGTATTGTGCATGTCTCCAACATCAAAGCGGAATGGTCACATGAGTTCCGTCTGTTTACGTTTTGTGCTAAAACCGAAACGGTAAAACTACAGTTATTTGTCTTGGTATTACAGTTGTGTATTAGTAAGAGCAATGGTGAATAACATTTGCTTCTACAGATGGAACCGAAGTACCTCAAAGGAGAAACAGTTCTTTTCTTCGGTAAGTACCACAAAGTTCCAATTATTCTCTCCAAGACAAAAAAAGGCACACCGCGAAGGGATTTTTCAAATGGGACTGAAAGAGCTTCATAAACTGAGCAAGTCAATAACGCGCTGGTGCATCACAGGCTCTTATGCCAGCAGTTATACGGATTGCCATTGATTGATAAAGTTGTTAGTTGTCCTCCTGAGGATATCGTACCAAATACTGTCCATTTGGCGAGGTAGATCGTCAAGATCCTGTACTGGCTGGAGGGCTCTGCCCTTAATGCTCCAAACACCCTCAGTTGGGGAGATATCTAACTACCTTTCTGGCCAAGACAGGGTTTGGCAAGCACGAAGACAAGCCGTAGAAACTCGCGCCATGTGTAATTGGGCATTATCTTGCTGAAATATAACTACCGTATGGTTTCTCATGAAGGGCAACAAAACGGGGTGTACAGTATCGTCGACATACCGCTGTGCAGTAAGGATGCCGAGGATGACAACCAAAGGGGTCTGGTATGAAATTAAATGGCACCCCAGACCATCACACCTGATTGTAGGGTCGTATGGCGGGCAACACTCGGTTTGGCATCCCACAGCTGTCTGGGTCTCCAGACCCATCTTCGGCATGAAATCTCGTTGACTGGAGTATAACAGTCTTCGTAGATGAGTCACGCTTCAAATTGACCCCCCATTACCAGCGAAGAGGTGTCTAATAACAGCCTGACAGCCAGGAGTGGTGATCTGATGTGCCATTTCTTTCTGGACGCCTTTGGTTGTCATCTGCGGCACACTTATTCTGCGCACAGTGGTGTATTCTGCGCCTCGTTTTATTACCGTTCATGGCAAACCATCCCGAAGTTACATTTCAGCAAGATAATGCCCGACTGCACACAATGCGTGTTTTACTGCTTGTCTTCGGGCATACCACACGCTACCTTGGGCAGCAAAGTAGCCGGATCTCTTCCCAAGTGAGACTGCTATGGGCAGGGCCCTCCCAACCAGCTTGGGATTTTGATGATTTAGCGCGCCAATGGAGCAGATTTTGGCACGATATCCCTCAGGAGAGCATCCAACAACTGTGTCAATTACTGCCAAGTCGATAACTGCTTGCATAAGGGCCAGAGATGGATCAACGCGTTATTGACTTGCTCAACTTGTGAAGCTCTTTCCCTTAAATAACTCATCCAATTTTTCTGATTGTAATTCATTTGTTCGTCTGTACATGGACATCAATCTATCGGTTTCCGTTCCATTCGGGTAATTCCTCCGTCATGGTTCGAGGTTTTATTTTAATCAGAAAGTATTGCCGTAGTGGTAAGAGATGATTTATGCGTTAAATAATGAGAAACAGCGAGATACAGTCATTGTACGGTTAATCGATGTACCTTTCTCAAAGCGGCCCCATACTCAGTAAATGAGCATAGGATAGCAGATGCAGGAATTCGATGCAAGGTGCTAGTGAAGAAGGTTTGCCATTTCCTTCCATCGATAAGTTATGAAGTGCTATATGTGTGCCTCTGTCGTGTGAATGACTGTAATTTGTGGTCGTACAGCGAAGTTCAAAAAATGGTTCAAATGGCTCTGAGCACTATGGGACTTAACATCTGTGGTCATCAGTCCCCTAGAACGTAGAACTACTTAAACCTAACTAACCTAAGGACATCACACACATCCATGTCCAAGGCAGGATTCGAACCTGCGACCGTAGCGGTCACGCGGTTCCAGACTGCAGCGCCTAGAACCGCACGGCCACACAGGCCGGCCTACTGTGAAGTCTTCGGTTCGTGCTGTTACTGATGAAGGGAGGGGAAAGGAAAGGCTGACGCTTGGTGCCGCCTCATAACCTACTCCTTTCGAATAGCACCGAGGGTCCACCGATGTTGACGTTCCCTTCCGACGGACAGATTACCATAAACTGTGTTAGCTGTCCTCACTCCGTAAAACGCTGTGGAGAGGTTTGGATTTTACACTGTCACCTCTCCTCTCATTGCCAGCGAAATACTGGCAGTGAAAATTTCGTCCAATACCAGGATTCGAACAAACTTACTTCCGATTCGATCGCAACCGCACTGGTGTGCGTTAGCGATCTCGGCTACAGGAGGAGGGGAGGGGAGGGGTTGACTATATGGCGACATATTTATGAGACAAGTGCTGCATTAATTCAGTAATGTGGTTGTCTACTGCCAAACAATCCGTCCAGTGTAGACAAATTTCGTGCGTGCAAAATCCCCCAGTCTGTACCAGCGATGTACTGACATTCAAAATACCCAGATCGTTTATAATCAAACCTTACGCCATTTCGCAGTTACGTAAAAATCCTCTAAACTGACTCATTCCACATCATTTCGATAAAAGAATCTTTAAAACGATGTATGGAATATATAAACAGCTAACACGCGTCTTTCGTAAGTTCTCTCGTCAACCACGTCTTTCAATTGTTCGAATCGTTCAGTTGTTCAAATGATACATGGAACATGTGAGACTTCTTCGTTTATTTCTAAAACTGCTGAATGAAACTGAACCTTCTTAAACTGCTGGGTGAAACTCAACCTACAGTCACTTTACTTCAGTGCGGCTGGTCCCGGCGGAGGTTCAAGTCCTCCCTCCGGCATGGGTGTGTGTGTGTGTTTGTCCTTAGGATAATTTAGGTTAAGTAGTGTGTAAGCTTAGGACTGATGACCTTAGCAGTTAAGTACCATAAGATTTCACACACATTCACTTTACTTGTTTTTATCATTTCAACACTGACCTACAGAATTTTCCCTGACAAACACAACTCAGACTTATTCTATTCATTTATTGCCCACAATACACCAACGCAACGGAATCTGAGTGCAAATAATTAACACAAAAGAATGGCTCTGAATTAGAAGAAATCCTAACAATAACCCACACTTTTTCGTAACTCACTTACCTCACAGAAAGTCTTCATAACACAAACTACAGCAAATACAGCAAGCAGCAACTACAGACAGCTAAATAAAAAGATTCTAACTAATGTAGACTCTAACTACTAATAGGAATGTGGTTAGCAAAAGAAAGAAATGGTTCAAATGGCTCTGAGCACTATGGGACTCAACATCTGTGGTTATCGGTCCACGCATCCATGCCCGAGGCAGGATTCGAGCCTGCGACCGTAGCGGTCGCGCGGTTCCAGACTGAAGCGCCTAGAACCGCTCGGCCATTCCGGCCGGCGGCAAGGGAAAGATTTTGTTGCAGAGCATACAATGGATTTAGCAAATTTTACCTTAAACATGTGACATCCAGCTCCAAAAATTATATAAACATGAATAATTCCATTATCCAAGCATCTGCTGATACTTCAATCATCATTTTACAATCCATTTCTAACAAACACTAAATCTCCATGACGGACACACTGCCAAACCGTGCGCTCGCACTAGCACTTCTCACCTCTAACACTGCTAACTGTTAACTTCTAACTGCGAGTCCGACCAGCCACAGAGTCTCTTAGCGAGGGCGCAGAGCGCTGTCAGTGATATTAATGAAGTCTATAGCGCGGCCAATGTGTAAACATATAAACAGGCTACTTCCACATGTAACTAACTAACACGCGTCTTTCGTAAATTATTTCGTCAATCGCGTTGCACAGGCTTCATCTACCGTGAGAAATATGTAGAATTCCGCCGACACTGACTTGCAATCAGCAAACGTGATCTTTCGTCCGACTGCGATGAAACCTCCACCCTTCTGGTCCGACGAACCAGTGATATGGTTCTCACATCTTGAGAGCCAATTTCTCTTGGATCACATCTCCTCAGACGAGACTAAACGTGCGAGGCAGTCATAATGTCTTGATTATCATCTCGATAAAAATGAAGATGCAACCATGGGAGGTGGTGTTAGTGTTAGAATACATCTCTACATATTCATACTTCAAGGAGACACATTTTTTTCGAACAATGGATGACTTGGCGAACACGTTGTTCGTAGAAGTCTGTAATTGTGGTTATTCAAGAAATGTTCCATATCCAACTCGACGTCATTGTGGGTATATTTGCCACACAATGGTTTTTTAATCCGAGAAAGGAGGAGGAAATCACCGGACGCTAAGTCAGGAGAATACGGGAGATGAGACAAAATGAGAAGCAGCAAATGTGAATGTGTCCTGCGCAGAAAACGGCATTGTCTCGTGCAACAGTCACAACCTCCTTGCACAGTTTGCCGGGGCGCTTCGCTCTCGACACCATCCCGCAACCACGTCAGGAGATTTCGGTAATACACACCTGCAGCGATATGTCTCTTGCGAGCGTAATTTGTTATGATTGCAACACTGCATTCCCAGACATCCCCAAGCTTCGCCTTGTGCAATATGATTATGTCTTCGTCTTTTTCGGCATGTTTTTGCAGGTTAATTTGCTACCTTGTCTCAGGGTCATAGTGATACGCCCAGCACTCGTCTTCTGTGATCTGGTGGCTAAACAGTCATATGAACTGGCCTGATACAGCTGCAACATATCTGTTTCTTCTGCTGCCTCGATTCGGTGATTCCTTTTTTTTTTTTTTTTTTTTTTTTCACTTACTAAGGTCTACGATCCCTTGGCAGTGTAACAGATTTAAGCTTCTAAGTCAATACAGTCAAAAGACACGGCCGTTTACGTCGCACATTTTGATACTCGCAAACTCACTCATCAAAACCTACACAGTACTTTCCGTTGACCTAGGATCATTAAATTGGGCAGGATGCAAGGTTTAACACTACAAGTAAAGGGAAAAAATCCAAAAATTGCTAATGTGTAGATAGGTCATATAAAAACATCATTTTCCCATTAAAACTTTCATTGCATTCGTCATCAGATAGAAGCTTAGTAAAAAAAATATTACTGCATTTAAACGTAAAATATAAATTGTAGTCTTGTCTTAGAAAGTAAATAAAAATAATTTATTAAATCTTCTCTTTCTACATATATGAAAAAAGTCCCCGGCTCGCTTCTTTTTGTCTGCCGTGGCTAGTCTCAGAAACCAATGTAGAGATTTTGATATGATCTTGGAATTTCCGGGACGAATATTTTGCCTGTATCGGTATCGATAACAGGCAAAATTCGTCGAGATTCTCGATTTGTACGGAACCCTCAGAGTGTGAGTTGTACTCGCACTTGGCCAAATTTTTTTAATGTGTGTGAAAATTTGCGAAGCCCAGAGGGCAGCGACCTTCGTTATCTTCAAAATGTAGTGCAATTTGTTGACTACTGATACATGGCAGACTTTCATTTACTCCACTAACGCTTTGATTGTAATTCCCCGGTCTTCGAGGAACAGGGCCTCGACTTTTCTTGTGATTCCTGGTTCTCCAGAGAGATATGGCCTGCTACTTCAGTCTTCGCCATTCATATTTGTCTGACCAAATCACTGTGTCATACCTGTATGATGATGCATTGTTTCAGTACACTTCCACCAAGTTAGTATGGATTTTTGCGTAGTTATTCCCCTTCAAATGTAGCAAACGAATTCCCGCACTACCCGCTACTATACAAATGGGCCAAGCCATTTTGTTTCGGCTATTCTAGCAATGTGCTACGATCCTATGGCATAGAGATTTCAATATGTACCTGGATTTTACCTAGAAGCAAGTAAAAATTAGTTACGTAACTTTAATATTTGGTGATCACTGAAATGCTATGATTGCCCCTCGGGTAGTTACATGGTGGCTGCAGTTAACGAATGAATTACTATGATAGTGACAGATACTTCAGGGAAATCATTGTCCTATGTAGGCTGTTCTCATTTTTGAATTAAACACTTTATTTCATGATTTTTCGTCGTTAACTAATTTCACCCCTTGGGCATTTTCATGCTGCCTTTTTTAACCAGGCACCACTTTGATTTCTTGTGTTGTTAGCAGGGAGCACAAGGTCCAAAAAATATTCTGTGCCAGTCTAAAAGTACACTTTAATCAAAACTTTTAATATATTCGTTGAACTCAGAAGTAACTTGCGTTCGTTAACAGTACTGTCGTAATATAAAACACAACTCTCTTAGTAGAAAATTAAATTCCGTTTTCGTCAATGTGATTTCTGAGCTTGTACCTTACGTATAGGTTCGATAATCCTGGGGCTAATATTATTCCTCAAAGCTACACACATGTTATCACTTACTTTCAGTCGTTTCCCGGACTTGTTTCCATTCATCGACAAAGCAGAAAATACTTGTTCACATAAGGAAGTTGTGTATGAAACTGATTTTTTTACACTAAAACTGCTCAAGAGAATCAGATTCAAATGCGTCTTTGTAGTTTCTGTCATTTCGGAATTCAATGCGCTATTCCCGGATTACTGTTGAAATTCTCCAGCAGTAGTATTAAAAGGGTTGTGAATCAGTTTTTGGCCAGTTGTAGCTTCTGTTTTGTTATTCCGGTAATCAATAAATTAATGCATCATCAAACATTTGCGGATAACTCTTGACATTTTCTTGTATGTTTTGCCTAATCGTGTCATGCTTTTTATCATCGATGACCGCTTTTAATATTGTGAACGCAGAGCCACTGAAGGCTGAGCAATCTCGTGCAGTCTCATCCACACTATGAGAGCAAGTGATATAAATTTTGTCTGGTGGTCCGCTTTAATTTAGGCGTTGCATCCTAATTGCCAAACTTCAATGCCAATTAACTCGGAAATGGCGTAACGTATCGAATTTTTTTCTTAAGAATTATTTCTCAGCAGAACCTATCCTGCAACACCCTTGGAAGCTTTCCAGACTGTTTCTGAGCACCCTGTGTAACTCTACCACGTGTTAGTGCGGGATAAGATTGAGTTACGCTGTGTATGTCATCTGTATGTGAATCATGCATTAGATCAACAGTCCTTACACCGGCGCATATATTCGATATCTGGTTTCTGCCTCGCAAGTCAACGCTTATGGATCGCTCTAAACCAGTGGTTCCCAACCTTTCTCTGTCCATTACCACTGAATGTAATCGAATAATGTCACATAGCCGAACCTTTAGAACTACGAATTTCGAAAAGGCAATTATTTCACGGCTAAAGGCCTCAAAACAATAAATCTTAAAGTAACAAGATAAATCTCATGTGGTAAAACATGCAGTTAAAATTGCAAATAAAATAATTAACATATATATATATATATATATATATATATATATATATATATATATATATATATATATATATAAGACCTCAAGCAAGGGTGGATAGACAAACATAAACAATGCTTTTTTTTTTTTTTTTAAGAATAAGGATTTAAGTTGCTGAAGGCCCACAATTGATTTTCCAAAATTCAAAAATACATAAAATCCAGTAAAAGCACGAATTTTTAAAACATTGGCTATGATAGATTATAAACAGACAATTAAACACCGGTGAGGACAATAAAGAGAACGGCACTCAGAAGCCTCCAGGGAGGTCGGTCTGCCCTCGTTCACTTAGGTAAGACAGGTGGTGAGCCCAGCTACACACTTGATCCGTCGGAATCCAACCAGGAGACAGCCACGGACCTACCAACATGACGACTTGCTTGCCATCCATCGGTACAAGAGAACTCAAACACAAAAGTTACGAACGTGATTATCTACAATGAAATATGTATTAGCTATCAAAACTACACACCATGTTGGACAGCGACAACAGATGAGGAAAGGACGCTACCTGAAATTACGTTAGTAGCCAGGGCAGGTAACCGGAACACTAACGGCCGCGAGGCAGAAAATTCCACTGGCACACTTGAATTTGAAATACGGTGATATGGTTAACTTCACCCAAAAGGAACACTGGCTGAATTTACGTCTGTGACCAGGGCAGGTAACCAAAACACTAACGGCCACAAGGCAGAAAATTTCGCTGGTGCACTTGAATTGTAGTCAACCAGTATAGTTAATTGCACCGCATGGCGGCTAAATTTCAACAATAGAAACACTCGGTGTTGCTCACAGGAAAACTTCTCAACAGCGAACCACTGAAACGAACCAAGCAACATGAATGGATGTGGCTTGGGTAGTTGAAACCACTACTCAAATTTGACGTCCTGGGTCGGTGAACCACGAAGCTCGTAGCGATTGGACGGCTCCACACACGCTCCGACACTGCGCAGGGACCGCTAGCGGACCCAGCCGACTGCACCGCGCGGAGGTAACTTCCCTGGTCCGCAGCAACCGACCGACTCCCAGCAGACCCCCTAGCCGGAAACTATACGCACAAAACGGAAGATGGTAAACGGTGCAAATATCGATACACATTGCTACTGCCACACGTAGAAGGAAGAAGAACCACAACATAACCGCAACAAAGGCGGGAAACCAAACACAAATAGACAGCGAAGTTCATGAAAAGGCATAGTTGGGAGTGAGCAAGGCTCAACCTCCCTCCCCCCCCCCCCCCCATCAAACTTAACCCAGGAAGGGGTTAATTCATAGCCCGAACTGCTTTAACTTAACTTGACTAAGCTGAACCCGATATTGCTTGCCTGACCTGTTATCCTTGACCAACAGATTTACCGGGCCTAGTATACGCATAATAGTGCAAGGCCCCAGTAAACGAAGGGTAAATTTACTAGAGTTACCGCCGCGCACCTGCCTCCCTTGGAAATTGCAGACGTAAACTTGGTCCCCTGGCCTACTCTTAAAGCTTTCCCGATTACGATTATAACGCTCGGCTTGCTTATTATGAGCTCTGAGTATATTACGCCTGGCTCGACTCCAGTTTTCCTTGATGACCCGCGGATTAACGTCAGGTGGAATAAGATCCTGAATACCCCACAAGTTGGAAAGAAGGGAATTAACTGGGTAGGAAAATATCAAGAATGCAGGCGTAACTCGCGAGGCTTCATGAATGGTGGTATTAAAGGCAAAACTGAGCCAGGGAAGACTGGAGCCCCATTTTCTGGGTGTTTTCTGATGATAAATAATCAATGCTGACTTAAGATTCCGATTAACCGTTCCGCAATGGACCCCTGGGGATAATACGGCGTTGTGGTAACATGCTTAACTCCATTCTGAAAGCAGAAGGCCATAAAGGGGCCCGAAAGAAAAGCAGGAGCGTTATCATTAACCAGCTGCTTAGGTGGCCCGAAAACACTAAAGACACTAATCAAGTGATTAATCGTGGCGGTAGCTGTAACTTTACGGCTCGGAAGGAGCCAAGTAAACCTAGAAAATGCATCAATCATAACGAGTACATATCGATGACCCCTTCTAGTCCGAGGCAAAGGCCCCAAATAATCAATATAGAGCTTGTGCAAGGGAGAGGGCTCTCGTTCAAAACTCAACCAGCCTCGTTGAAGGGCATTGTTGGGTTTGGCTACGTTACACAAGTGACATTGAGCTATCATTTGTCTAACCTCCTCGTCCATAGAGGGCCAAGTTAAATGCTCCTTGATCTTTTGGAGCGTCTTATAAGTCCTTAAATGGCCGCCCACCAATGAATCATGAAAATAACGAAAGACCGGACGTACCAAGATAGCAGGCAAACAGATCTTCGACTGCTTAGCAATGCCCACCTTCCTGCAAAGAATCCCCCTCTTCACGCGGTTCTAGGCGCAACAGTCTGGCACCGCGCGACCGCTACGGTCGCAGGTTCGATTCCTGCCTCGGGCATGGATGTGTGTGATGCCCTTAGGTTAGTTAGGTTTAAGTAGTTCTAAGTTCTAGGGGACTGGTGACCTTAGATGTTAAGTCCCATACTGCTCAGAGCCATTTGAACCATTTTCTGGATCCCTCTCTTAATCTCACATTCTTCCGAGAGCTCTCCGGCCAACACACTTCCTTGGTCCACAGCAACCGACCGACTCCCAGCAGACCCCCTAGCCGGAAACTATATGCACAAAACCAAAGATGGTACACGGTGCAAATATCGATACACATCGCTGCTGCCACATGTAGAAGGAAGACGAATCACGACGTAACCGCAACAAGGGCGGGAAACCAAACACAGATAGACAGCGAAGTTCATGAAAACGCGTAGTTGGGAGTGAGCACGGCTGAGGCATGTCATTTATACAAATAAGGAATAGGAGTGCCCCAGCACTGATCCCCGGCGAAACCCCATTTAACCGTGCCCCACTCGGACCACTCATCATTACCATTTTCAGTACTGTGTAGAATGACCTTTTGCTGTCTATTCTTAAAGTAAGAGGTGAGCCAATTGTGAGCTGCTTCCCGTATAACACAATGGTCCAAATTCTGGAGCAATATTTTGTGATTAACACAATCAAACGCCTCAGATAAATCAAAAAAGGTGCCTAGTGTTCGAAACCTTTTGTTTAATCTATCCAGTACTTCACAGAGAAAAAAGAGAAAAGATAACACTGCATTTTCAGTTGTTAAACTACTTCTAAAACTAAACTGTACATAAGATAGCACATTATGTGAAATGAAATGATTAATTATCCTTACATACACAGCCTTTTCAATAATTCCGGCAAACACTAACGGCATAGAAATAGGTCTAAAATTGTCTGCATTACCCCTTTTTCCCTTTTTATAAAGCCGTTTTACTACTGACTGCTTCAATCGTTCAGGAAACAGACCATCCCTGAAGGAGAAATTACAAAAATGGCTAAGTACAAGGCTAACGTGTGCAGCACAGTACTCTAGCATTCTGATAGATACTTCGTCATAACCACGAGAGTTCTTAGTCTTCAGTAATTTAACTATTGACTCTGTCTCACCCATGTTAGGAGTATTTCAGATATCAATATCGAAATTCCATTTTCCAAGACAGTTATGTGATTATCTGTATAAACTAAGTTTTTATTTAATTTGTCAGCTCTGCTCAGAATGCGATTTTTAAATGCTGTACATATAATCGACTTACCACTAACGAAACATTTTTACTACGTGCCGACTTTATATCCTCCACCTTATGCTGGTGACCGGAACTTCATGACAGACGGTATAGTTTTAATTTTATCCTGTGGAATAACGAATCTATTTGCGTACCACATACTCTTTGCCTCCCTAATAACATTTTCAAGCATCTTACAGTACCCTCTGTAATGAGCTACTGCAAATCGTTTGTGACTACAACCATTGTTTGAATACAAATACCTTATAGCGTTAAAATTTGTGCGTGATGGTCTGAATGGCCATTCACATTTTTATTAACAGAATGTCCATCTAACAATGAAGACTGAATAAAAATATTGTCTGTCGTTGTGCTACTGTTTCCCTGCACGTTGGGTGGAAAAAAATCATATGAATTCAGAATCTCTTCCAACATTATTTATCTTGCACAAGCACATACAAAATTAATACTGAAGTCACCACATACAACTGATTTTTCGTACTTCCTATAAAGTGAACCAAGAACCTTCCATAGCTTGAGCATAAATGCTCTGAAGGCTGAGTTGGAGGACCTACAAAATATAGCTATAATTAAAAGTTTAGTTTCACTAAATTCAACTGTCCCTGCACAACGTTCAAATACCTGTTCCGTACAGTGCTTTGATGCATCTGCAGATTCAAATGGAGAAGTGTTTTTTACGTACATAGCCAATTCCGCACTTCGCAAGAAGTTATGGTAGACCGTCTGTCCTTGAGGAACCGCGAAATGCAAGAAAAGTCGACCTCCTCTTGCAAAAAGACCGGAAAATTAAAATTGGATGATAGTATAAAAAATGGAAATCATTGAATAATCAATTTTCAAAATCTTGCATGACGTTCTGAATTGACAAACGTCGCTATGCTCTGTGAATACTCACACCCTTTCAACAAGCCCGTCGCACCGAGACAGAAATTATGCAGCTGCATCAGGCCAATGCAGATGAGTTCTTCAGCCGCCTAACCTCCATGGACGAGTGCTGCATGTGTGAATATGACCACAGAGACAGCATCAAGACAAACAGTTGGAACATGTGGAGTCATAACTGTCGAAAAGCACGAAGACCCACCTATCACTGGGAGGTCAATCTGATTTTTTTGGGACGCCGTACTGTGGTGTTATGCTCATAACGGGGAAGCCATCATAGAAGTTTCCTGGCTGTGTTACGGCAGGCTGCTCCCCTCATCATTTTTTTTAATAATTAGTCTTCACACTGGTTTGATTCGTCCCGTCACGAATTCCTTTCCTGTGCCAACCGCTTAATCTCATAGTAGCAAGTGCAACCTATGTCTTAAATTTTTTCTGCATGTATTCCAATCTCTACCTTCCTCTACAGTTTTTACCCTCTACAGCTCCCTCCAGTATCATGGAAGTTATTCCCTAATGTCTTAACAGGTGTCCTATCATCATCTCCCTTCTTTTCATGTCAGTGTTTTCCATATACTCCTTTCCTCGCCGGTTCTGCGGAGAACTTCCTCATTTCTTATCTTATCAGTCCACCTAATTTTTAAGATTCTTCTGTAGCACCACATCTCAAAAGCTTCGATTCTTTTCTGTTCCGGTTTCCCGCAGTCCACGTTTCACTACGACACAATGCTGTATTCCACACGTACATACTCAGAAATTTCTTCTTCAAATTGAGCCCTATCTTTTATACTAGTAGACTTATCTTGTCCAGGAATGCCTTCTTTGTCAGTACTAGTCCGCTTTTAATGTCCTCCTTCCTCCATCCATCATGGGCTATTGTGATACCTTGATAACAGAATTCGTTATCTTCTTCCACTTATTGATCCCCAGTTCTGATGTTAAGTTTCTCGCTGTTGTCATAATTGCTACTTCTCATTACTTTGGTCTTTCTTCGATTTACTCTCAGTCCATACTCTGCACTCATCAGACTGTTCGTTCAATATTCAACAGATCCTATAATTCCTTTTTACTTTCGCTGAGGATAACAATAACGTCAACGAATCTTATTACTGATATCCTTTCACCTCGAATTTTAGTTCCACTCTTGAACCTTTGTTTTATTTCCATCATCGCTTCTTCTGTGTACAGATTGAATAGTAGGAGCGAAAGACTACATCTCTGTCTTACATTCTTTCTAATCCGAGCATTTCGTTCTTGGTCTTCCGCTCTTATTGTTCCCTCTTGGCTCTTGTACATGTTGTATATTACGCTCTTTCCCTATAGTTTGGCCCTATTTCCCTCAGAATTTTGAACATCTTGTACCATTTGACGTTGTCGAACGGTTTTTCCAGGACGACAAATCCTGTGAACGTGTCGAGTTTTTTTTTAGTCTTGCTTCCATTATCAGCCGCAACGTCAGAATTGCCTCTCTGGTGCCTTTACCTTTCCTTAAGCAAAACTGATCTTCATCTAACAGATCCTAAATTTACTTTTCCGTTATTCTATATATTATTCTTGTCAGAAACTTGGATGCATGATCTTTGTGTGATAATTCTCGCAGCTGTATGCGCTCTTGCTGTCTTCAGAAATGTCTGGATGATGTTTTCCAGAAAGACTGATAATATGTCGCCACACTCGTACACTTTACACTCTAACGTAAATAGTCGTTTTCAGGCACTTCCCAAATGATTTGAGAAATCCCGAGGGTTAAACATCTCTTGTGCCTTCTTTAATCTTAAGACGTCCGAAGGTCTTTTAAATTCTAATTCTATTACTGGATCTCCTATCTGCTGCATGTCGACTCCCGTTTGTCGGTTAGTGTTTTTTTTTTTTTCATCACATCATCAGATAAGTCCTCCAATGTACTCTTTCCATCTGTCTGCTCTCTCCTCTGCATTTAACAGTGGGTTATCCATCCCACTCTTAATGTTACCAGCCTTGCCCGCTGCCGAAAGCGTGATGTTGTGGAGTAAATGTAACAGCCTAGCGTGCGAGGCACTAGTTAGTGAGTTTATTGTGAACCTGAAACTTCTACTAGCGTTTACTACGCTACAACGACTCGCAAGAATGGGCCGGCGAAATATGTCAAAAACTCTAATATTTCGACAGGTAACCCCTTGTCGTTTTCAAGGCATAAACTGGAAAATTGCTTAAAATAACCAGGAAACTTACCTGTCGAGACAGCGGTTGTTTTCGACGTATTTGTCTGGCAGAATTCCCTCGAGTTATTCGAAGAATATAATAAGTTGTTTACTTGTTCCATGGATAATAAATGCTGTCTCTCACTGCAATGTGGAACATGGTTGGTTTGTAGGGGTTGAAGGGACCAGATTACAAAGGCCATCGTTCCCTCATGTGGAACACGTTAGTTGAGATTTATAATGCTCTTTGTCAGTCAAACTTACACTGTAGCCTTTTGGATTATCTTGAATATTAATAAATCACTTCAGCTGTATTTAGTCCTTTATTATTGGATCACTACCAGTTTCGTGGCCTTCACATCCATTTGCTTGACTTATCTTACTTCTTGGCTGCTGTTACAATAGACTGAAACGATGAAATTATATAACGACGACACGCAAACCGATGAAAATAATTTTGATCCATCATATACCTGTAATTTATACCGAATTTTTGCCTTTGTATCGTTTTTTCAATGTGTATATGACAAAACAAACTTGGCTTACTGCCAAATCGGTGACGTGAATTTCGTACATTCCTCTTGTAGGGGCAGAGCTGTCTTCGTACAAGAGCCCGACTATAATAATTATTTTGACTCGGATTCGACAGAATCGAGGCCCACGAGAAAGACAGGATCAGAAACGAACTTGTAACATCACACTAGTCGGCTTGTCTGACAAACTTCGTGAATGCTCGGTTCCGTGCTGGGCCATGGGAAATCAATATGTAACTGAAAAAAAGGTACCCACAAAAGGTACTAATCTTGTTGTGGGCTATCGACAGTCTGCATGCATTTGAACGCGCAGTCAAGAATTATTAAATCACCTGAAATAGTTACTCGCTCCCCGCCGGAGACAACTGCTGGCACTCATAAGACTTGAAGTGTCACGTGCTGTGATCTGTGCGCCGCGACCTGTCTCTCTCTTGGGCGTTAGACAGAAAGTCGGAAACGATTCAAAGAAACCCGCTGAGGCAGGATAAACCAGCCTGCGATTGCGAACAGGAAGACAAATAACGAGGAAAACGGATACTACACACAAACAAAATTCAGCGAGTAATCCGGAGAGAAAGAACCTGAGAAGCAGCGAAAACGGAGAACAACAAGCAATGGTACGTTACGACAACGAGACGATACCTGAGCGGATACACCAGTGGGTCGGGTGTCGCTGCGCTGAGGAACTTACAGGGCGGTCGCAAATTGTAATTAGCTGGCGCTACCCGCCAGCGCTCTCGGGAATGCTCGCCTAGCGGCCGAGGTCCAATTCCACGCCCTCCCGCGGGCTTACAAAGTCGCCTGGCCGGGAAACCTGAGTACAACCATCAGTTACAGCGGCTTCAGCGCGCCTCTGGATTCGAAATTACACTGTGATGACAAAAGTCATGGGATACCTTCTAACATTGTGTCAGACATCCTTTTGCCGAGCATAGTGCACCAATTGACTAGCATGGAATCAACAAGTCGTTGGAAGTCACCTACACAAATACTGAGCCTTGCTACCTCTACAACCGCCCATAATTACGAAAGTCTTGTCGATGCAGGGTTTTGTGTACCAACTGTCCCACAAATGTTCGATGGGATTCTTGTCGGGAGAGCTGAGAGGTTAAATCATTCGAATTGTCCAGAGTGGTCTTCAAACCAGAAGCGAACAATTGCGGCTCGGTGACACGGCGCATTGTTATCCATAAAAATTCCATTGTTGTTTGGGAAAGTGGAGTCCATGGATGGCTGAAAGTGGTGTCCTAGTAGCCGAACATAACCATTTCCAGTCACTGATAAGTTCAGCTGGGCCAGAGGATCCAGTCTATTCCGCCTAAACACAGTCCACACCATTATGGAGCCACCACCAGCCTGCACAGACCGTTGTTGACAACCTGAGTCAGTGGCTTCGTTGGGTCTGCGCCACACTCGAAATCTTCCATCAGGTCTTACCAACTGAAATCGGGACTCATCTAGCAGGCCACGGTTCTCCAGTAGTCTAGGGTCCAACCGACATGGTCACGAGTCCAGGAGAGGCGCCGCAAGCGATTACGTGGTGCTAGCAAAAGCATTCGCGTCGGTCGTCGGCTGCTATAGCCTTTTAACTCCCAATTTCACCACATTGTCCTAAAGCCTACGGACACATTTATTTCTGCCGTTATTTCACGCAGTATTGCTTGTATGTTAGCACTGACAACCCTAAACAAACGCCGCTGCTCTCGGTCGTTAAGTGAAGGCTATCGACCACTGAGCCTGAAATTTGGTATTCTCGGCGCTCTCTTGACACTATGAATCTCGAAATATTGAATTCCCTAACGATTTCCGAAAGGGAGTGCCATATACGTCTAGCTGCAACTACCATTCCACTTTGAAAGTCTATCGATTCCAGTCGTTTGGCGATAAACACATCGGATACCTTTTCATATAACTCACCTAAGTGAACATGACAGTTCCGCCAATGCACTGCCCTTTCGTACATTGTGGACGCTATACTACCGCCATCTGTACATGTGCTTATCGCTATCCTATGGCTTTTGTCATTTCATTGTATTGTCCCTGGGTTGCACTACTGCCTTCATCCGGATTGGTCCATATTTACTTTGTAGCAGTAAGGTCATTTGTTCTCATGTATGAAATTTACGCGTACTCTATCTCTCTCGGTCTTATTCAAATGTTCATTATTTTACATCCGTAACCCACATTCCATGTATGTCATTTTCTAAACTACTAACATCACAGTCCCAGTTTGCCTAATGTAGATTTCTCTTGACAGTCACACTTTTTTTCTTTATTTTGGCTTTGGGTTACAACGACCATACAGCCAACAACGGTTATAAATTGTCAAAGAAACATAATCGCAAAAAAGGAGAATAGTATAAAATTACGAATATAGCATACAAACACACTCTTAAAGTAAAATAAGAGACCAATTAGACAAACACCAGACAGCCAGCGGCAGTGATGATTATGACACTGGAGCAGAATTACAAACAGCATTATACAGCAATATTATGACAAACATGCATATGTCCTTACAGTAAAAGACAAAACATGAAAGGGCAAACAACGTACCTCATACAACAAGTACAATAGCTAAAGAACAAAACTGCAGATAAAAACATATAACAATGTGAGAAGTGTAGCATACAAACAGACGTACTTAAAAGAAAGAAAAATACTAATTGACAAACACAATCCAACCAACGGTACATACAATAGTACCAGCAGAACAGTGAAATAAAATGCATAAGAGAGCAATAATGAAAATTTAATGTACAAAAGAGGTCTGTATGCAAATTAAATGACATAATTACGCATCCGATTACGAACCGGGCTGATGCCACGTGAAAAATAAACACCTCGGCAACTCATAAATTAAATTTGAATTTCGGTGGCTTTCAAATTGTCTGTGAGAAAGTTGAGTTTATCAAAACGGTGGAGTAAAACAGGAACACTACTGGGGAGGAGGTAACCTCTCGCAACCAATTTCTTATACAAGTCTCGTTATACAGATGTGTACTAGGAACACGCCAGTATGATGTGGTTAAGATCCGCTATTGTCGTTGAGTCCTTATGCCAATGTCCAGACGTGATAATCTTCAACTGATACAGGTGGGCGGGGAAACATCTTTGTCCCGACCTCGCGCGAATGATAGCAGTCACATGACGTCTACGAAGCTGCACCGAGGCTAACTGTGGTCGATAAGAGATGTTCGGTTGTACGGGCGCCAGGTAGCCGCCCTTAGAGTGCTGAGAGAAGTGCCATTCACTATTCCAAGTGTGATAAGCAGCCTTCCGTATCGTCGATGTGAGATGCTTACATGGGATCGTTGTTGACCTTCTCTAATACTCCTCTTGACAAGGCGGTTAACAGTTTCATTATGAAGAATACCATGATGTCCTTCAATCCAGAGTAGTTGAACGGCAATGCTCAAGGTCTGCGCGTCTCTTACGGCCGCCAAGACGTCCAGAACATATCTGTTGCTCTGTTTATCAAACGCGGGATGTTATAATTTCTGCAACACACTTTGAGAGTCCGTAAGTATCAGGACGAACTTGAATGTCAGGGTGCCATAATGAATTGCTTGCCTGATGGTCAGTAGCTCCACCGTGTAGATAGAAGATTCGGGTGGAAGCACAAACATTTGATAGGCGCCACTAGAAGGGCAAAAGATGGCATATCCCACACCCGCCTCATATTTAGAACCGTCCGTATAGATGTGAGCGTACTGCGGCCATTGTATGCTGAGAAAATCCTCCAGGTCGCGGGCGATGCTGGTCTCTGTTCGGAAATCGGACAGCGGGTATGCCACTGAGGCTGGAGTAATAACTGACTTAACGAAAACCAAATACAGGGGAATTTGGTGTCCTTTAGAACCAATGGAAAGAGATGGCAACTCTCTCATTGTTTATCCTTAAACACTTGAGATGTGTTCGCTATTTCTCGCTAATCGATGTGACGATTTCCTCATTCCAGTCTGTCCTTTCTTTTTTTTTCCTTTCCCTTTCGTACCGTGAGCCCGGAATTTTGTGTGCAACTTTTCGTACTATATTTTTTAAATTCCACTCCTATCGGCCTATGGTCTTTGTTTGTAACTGATCACTGGCAGGATAGTCTCCGTATCCATTCCCGTTGCAGAAAATGTGCCTTGGACATTTTCTTTTTAAATGTTTAAATGTTCTCCATTTAGCCCATAATTTTATTGTTACTATTATTTCAAATTATGCTGATCGAACCTCAATAAAGAGTAAAGTATTCCACGAAAATAGGTGGAAAGACCAGATATCACTGAAATCTTCTGGTGTTATCAGCTGAATCGTGGCATCGTGCTGTCGCAACGTTTACGGAACTCCAGTGGAAGATACAAGAAACACATTGAGTATCGTATGAAGTCCCACTCTCAATATACCGAGGTTTCAGTAAGAGTGCAAAACATATCAATACTTTCAATTTCTTTCTTGGGTAGTGACAATAAGGACAAAATTAATAAAATATGCCAGGCTACTGTACTGTGGTCGAAGGGACATCACTTTAGAGCCCCACGTTTCGCCCCCATCTGCGGAGGACATTTTCAAGCGGGATCGTAACTTTGTTGAACGTCCGATTCACACCCTGGCTAGCTACTGACTACAGAAAAATTGCGCTTGCGCGAGCTCCCGTGCAGTGGCATGACATCACATGGTTTGAATACGCGAGCACACTTGGCCGTTGTCGACTGCCATCGTCAGCTGTTACTATGAACCCGTGGTGGAAGATATCTCCTTCAGCACCGGAATCCAAATTTCATTCAATATAACGCTCTCCTGTTTGTCAGCTATAGGCGAAGTGACTCCGCCTGCAGATGACGAGTAGGAAACACGTCGAAATTTTACGAGAACACAACGTCATGACGGATGATAATCCGAGGAAGATTTCCTCAATTAATTTGGTCGAGAAAGCCTCCATTCTCATAAATATCCGAAAGCGTTTGACTACGCTATCGGTTATTGATCACTGGAATTATTCGCAAGGTTAAGTGTTGTTGGTCGGTTTGGGTCAGTTACAGAGTGGGATTTACGTAAGAAATGGAGAAGATTCAAACAAGAGCTGTGCGTTTCTTCTGGGGTTTGGTAAGCCAGCGTGAGAGCTTTATAGAAGTTCTTACGAAACCCCAGTGAAGATCAAAGAAACGCAATGTGTATCGTATGAAGCCCCATTCTCAATGTACCCAATTTACATTAAGAGTGCAAAACATATCAATACCTTCAATTTCTGTCTTGGGTAATAACAATAAGCACAAAATTAATAAAATATGCCAGGCCATTACGCCGTGGTCGAAGGGATATCACTTTAGAACCCCACGTTTCGCCCCCATCTCCGGAGGACATTTTCAAACGGGAACGTCCGATTCACACCCTGAATCACTACTGACTACAGAAAAATTCCGCTTCCGCGAGCTCCCGTGCAGTGGCATGACATCACATGGTTTGAATACGCGAGCACAATTCGCCGTTGTCGACTGCCGTCGTCAGCTGTTACTATGAACCCGTGGTGGAAGACATCTCCTTCAGCACCGGAATCCAAATTTCATTCAATCTCACGTACTCCTCATTCTTACTGAAATTCCTGGGATGTTTCACAATCTCTATGGGCTCTCTGTATAGTCTTCCGTGACATCCGCTTGTGTCTGCAAGTACTTGAGTGCTATCAAAATGAATGTGGTGGTCTCCTGGCTGTAAAGCAATGTTCCGCAATCTCCCTCTTCTGCAATTGCCCTTGTGCTCTTCGAGTCGTTTTTCGACAGCTCTTTTTACAGTACCGACTTACACCTCCCACAACCACACGGAATCCTAAAAAATTTCAGCTTTTTCGATTTCACCGGTGTACCACTATACTTTCTACGGGGTGGTCTTACGCTCTTTTCACCTCAGCGAACGAGTAACAATTCTTGAGCAATGCATTGTTGAGATGTTTTAATTCTGCTCAAGCATCTCTGGTTCACAGATTTTCCTTGATCTATCCGCCAACGTTTTTATTATGCCTCGCTTTTGTTGAGGGTGGTGGTTCGAATCCCAGTATAAGTAACGGTCTGTGTGCGTGGGTTTTCGGTAAACCGTGTAGCCCAAGCTACCATCTTCTTTCTTGAAAACTAGCACATCCCGAAAATTTAATCTAGCGCCAGCTTCCTGCTCCTTGGTAAACTCAATCTTCGAGTTGATCCCTTTGTAGCTGAGCGCTCTAGGACGCCTTGTCACGGTTCGCGCGGCTTCCCCCGTCGGAGATTCGAGTCCTCCCTCGGGCATGGGTGTGTGTGTTGTCCTTAGCGTAAGTTAAAGTTAGATTAAGTAGTGTGTAATGTTATGGATCGATGACGTCTGCAGTTTGGTCCCATAAGACCTTATCACAAATTTCCCAAAAAAAATTGTGGATCCCTTTCAGATGTTTGTGAAAACGATACAGATTCAACAGACCCTCCGGGATATGACAAGCACAGACTGAAAGTTAACGTCTCTCCATATTACCACCAGCAATATATTGCATAGTGGTGACTGGAATAGAATTGACAGACCATTGAACGATAGTACTAGGAAACGTATGTTGACAGCGTCTAACACACAGAAAAGAAATTCGATAACATGCAACCTAATAAGAGGATCCATCATTTAGACGCTTCCCGCACCATTATTAATTTATTCAGTTGTTCGTTTTCTGACGACGAGAGATCTGAGCTTGTCAATGGTGGAAATTTTGTCATTAGCCCGTGAGTTGTGCCCAGGGAAGAAACAATAGCCAGTGCAGAAGCAGGCGCTCGTAATGTGGACAAGGTTACGTCTGAAGAAACGTATATAGAAGCTGTAAGAGCACTGTCTGGTGCCAAGCCTCCAACGATTAATTTAAATGTTTAAATGTGGGTGAGAGGAATGCCTTAAAGCGCCTGAATTTGAACGATAGTGTTATCATTCTTCCCCCTGACAAGGGAAATGCAACGGTTGTTCTGAATGTGACCACAGGTGCCGACTCCATGGGGCCTGGTGACGGGGGGGGGGGGGGGGGGAGGGGGGGTCGAGGCCCCTCAAAATTTCGAAATTTCGTTGAGGGGGCGCGAAGCTCCCTTCCCCCCCAATAATTGTTGAAGAAAACTATTAGTTATAGTATACTTTGTAAAACCACAAAATTATATTGGAATTTTTTATTTTCCTTGTTTGACGATAGTTACCTTTTAAAATACATTCAATAATGAGTTAGAACAAATGATTATTACGGTAGTAAGTAGGTTAACTGAAAACAAGTGGTGTGAATCATGATACTGTTATGGTACAGCGAGCACACTTAGAATTTGTCCCGGTGCACGAACCTTCATGTAAAGTTCGGCGCCGGCGGGCCAGCGCTGTGGCCGCGGCTACATCAAAAGGACTGGATCAGAAGCCCTGGAACCCTCCGCCGCGCGTCGCCTTGACGCTTAGCGACATAACTAAGCCGCAGCTATAAAAAGCCCACCATGCTGTCACAGTCATTCAGTGCGGATAGCTTCGTTCAGTGTATGCTGCAGACGTGTTTAGTGTTCCGACTTTAGTGTCTAGTGGACTATTTCATATGACTACATTTTATTCGTTTACTTTAGTCTCGTAGTGTATTGTGAATTAAGTTTGCAATGGATAAATTTTTTACCAAAAAGGCGGGCTTGGAAGTTGATGATACAGCAAGTCAACCTCCAGTAATTATTGTGCCGTCAATTGCTTCGTCGTATTCAGGTGAGAACTGTTCACAGCTAAAACTTGGACAATCGAGTAAGGGAAGATCATTTCAGAAGTCTTGGTTGATCAAATATACATGGCTAGAATATGAAGCATCTACCGAAAAAGTTTTTTGCAAAACCTGCATAAAGGCAGATGCTAAATGTATATTAAAATTTTCTTCGAATAAAAAAATATGCATTTACTTCTGTAGGGTTTTCTAACTGGAAAAAGACTTTGGACAGATTCCGTCTTCATAAAAATACATTTATGCATATGGAAGGTGTTCTGAAACTAAGTTCTATCACTAACTGAAGTGTGGCATCCCAATTGAATGAACAGTTAGGCAGTGATAAGAAGAAAGGCCGTTTAGCTCTTGAGACAATTTTTACTACCGTGCAATTTCTATGCCAACAAGGACTAGCAATTAGAGGGTACAAAGGTGTAAAATCAAATTTTTTTCTATTGTTGGAACTCCGAAAGAATGACATACCTGAGTTTAAAGATTGGTTAGGGCGTTCGGGGTATAAGTGGACGTCCCACGATATTCAAAACGAGATCATTGATCTACTAGGAAAGTCTGTGTTGAGAATCAAGAAGACAATATTTTTCTATTATGGTTCACGAAACAAGTGATTCTTCGATTCACGAACAAGTGTTATTTTGTATTCGTACTGTTGATGATTTCTTAATCATTAACGAAGACTTTATTGGCTTATACGAGACCCCCAACACTGAATCACAAACCCTGTTTAGTATTTTAAAATACTTTTTGCTAGTCTTGATTTGTCAATAGATAACTTAAGAGGACAGTGCTATGATGGTGCCTCGAATATGAGAGGTAAGATCAAAGAACTAAAAAGAGTTAGTTTTGGATCTACAACTAAAAGCACATTATGTGCACTGTTTGCTCACAGTTTAGACTTGGCAGTTGTAGACAGTCTCCGCCATCTTATGTCGATGAGGGATATTATGGCTTTAGCCAAAGGCTTAATAAACACTATAGGGGAATCCAACAAAAGGATGGGACTTTCCAGAAGCATACGCTGTGAGAGCGCCAACTACCAAGCTTGTCTATGACCCCTTTGCCCGAGTCGATGGACTATGCGCGCTTCTATTATTTTGAGAATATTGAAAAACTTTGAAGAAGTTCTAGAGTTTTTTGAAACATTTTCTGCAGAGGACGAAACAGAGGCAGATTACAAATGTGCAGGCTACCTTGATCCCATGTTATAATTCAAGACTTATTTCTTTTCTACGTCTTTATTGCCATGCGATGAAGCCAGTAGAGGATGTCAATGAAAAAATTCAATTCCCTCACCTAAGCGTTGCTGGTCTGGAAAAAAATATGATGAAATGGAAGGCGTGATAGTTTGGAACACTTCTGGGAATTGTGTTTAAAAGATAAACCTTCACAAGTTGATTAACCTTCGCTTCCTCGGAATCGAAGTACACCAAAGAGCGGTTTGCTTCAAGTGGACTCAAACAGGTCATTGCAGTTGAACAAGAGTGCTTGGTGTTAGTAAACAGAGGTGAAACAAATTTGGGAAAATCAACTGAGTTTTTCAAAAATTACCTAGACGTTCAGAGACTGTGCTTACATTTGAATGTGTTAGCCGATATCGCTGATAAAAAAAGAACTGGTCTTAAAAACATGCGTGATGTAAGAAAGTACATTACACAAGAGTCTGCAGTTGGAGAAATGTTATGTGAAGTAGTGAAGTGCATTAAGCTTCTCCAAGTAGTTCCAATCACAACAGCAACAGGCCGGCCGGAGTGGCCGAGCGGTTCTAGGCGCTACAGTCTGGAACCGCGCGACCGCTACGGTCGCAGGTTTGAATCCTGCCTCGGGCATGGATGTGTGTGATGTCCTTAGGTTAGTTAGGTTTAAGTAGTTCTAAGTTCTAGGGGACTGATGAGCTCAGAAGTTAAGTTCCATAGCGCTCAGAGCCATTTGAAACATTTGAAAACAGCAACAGCAGAACGGTCATTCAGCGCCCTTAGACATCTGAAGTCATATTTCCGATCAACAATGGGACAGAATCGATTGAACAACTTGGCTGTTCTTCATGCCCACCGAGATGTTTTGGATGAATTGGATATCCGACCAGTCATCAATGACTTCATACTGAGTAATCCATTCAGACAGTCGACATTTGCACATTTTTAAAGGCACTCTAGCCCTAATAATGGCATTTAGAGCAATATTAAAAATCATTATAAAACAGAGAATCAAATACATCCATAATGTTAAATTTTCATTTTCGAAATATCAGTCCTAGTTTAGTACTGTATTACTATATTACTATAGTACTGTATTATATATTTTCAAATACCGAAATATTTTTAGGGTGCAAAACCCAATTAAAACCCGCTATTTATATCCTATTTGACCGAAAGTATTAGGCATACTGTATTAACTTTATATTAACTGTGTTAAAGCATTAACTTTGAGATATTGTTTTTATTTAATGAACCCTGTGCCTTATTCAAAGTAAGCTTAAATTATCTATTTCACTTATTAATCAAAGCGCTATTACTGTGCAACACCAATATTTTATGTTCTATTCTTTTAATGATAGTTTAGAATTTGTTTAAATATAATTTCAGTATTTTGAGAGCTATATATTCACTGCTCTGTAATAGTCTACAAGCTTGATTATTGTTGTAAATTAAATTAGCTTTTTACGAAAACATCGTGCGCGTTTACGTTTTGTTCCTTTTTTCAAAGCCAAAAAATGTGTCGAGTTTCCCGGAGTGTCGAGTTATCGAGAGTCCAGTATTCGGGGTTCTAATGCTGATCATATGACTCTAAAATGCTTAAGGAAACTTCAAAACTCACTATTTTTCATCTAAAATTAAGAAAGTTTCTAGGGGGAAGACCCCCAGTATGAGCCTCCCAATGTTTTTTATAAGTCGGCGCCCCTGAATGTGACCGACTATTATAGTAATATTAACGACTTGTTAGATCCACAAACATATAAGCCAACTAAGTAAAGGCCCCAGTGACAAAGTACTTAGAACTGTTACGTGGTTGATAAAGAAGTCCTCTATCGAACAGAGCGTTCAGAAAAGTCTGTTAAATTCAGTACCGCTAGCACCAAAACTTTATGAATTGCCGAAGGTGCACAAAGAGTGCTACTGGTTCGCCCACCTATTCGATTACCAAGTTCTTGACAACATTATTACGCCCGTAAGTGGGCCTATCGGAGTCATTTATCAAGAATTCAACACATTTTATCAATAAATTAAACGGCATATTGGCACAGCCGGAGGACATAGTTTTGATGCGATGTCGCTATTCACTTTGGTTCCATTAATGAAGTGTTGCAACAGCTGAGTCAGATTTTTCCTCCTAATGCTGCAGAACTGTTTAAGTATTGACTCACAACCACGTATTTCAAATGGAACGAAGAATTTTATGAACAGACGGATGGTGTCGCTATGGGGAGCCCATTCAGCCTGGTTATAGCGAACTTCTTTATGGAAAAAATCTGGGAGCAGGCATTGGAAACTGCGAACAAGAAACCGAATATTTGGTTCCGTTACGTGTATGTTACGTTTATTCGTGGCGGCATGGCAGGGAGGAACTGGGTCGCTTTTAAAAACATCTTAAAGGGCTCAGTCCGAAGATTCATTTTACCAAGGATGAGGAGGGAAGTGGAAGATTAAATTTTCTTGGTATGTTAATTTTCAAGAAAGAAAATGGTAGCTTGGGCCACACGGTTTACCGAAGACCCACGCACACAGACCGTTACTTACACCGGGATTCGAACCACACACCACAACAATAACGTTGGCGGATGATCAGGGAAAATCTGTGAACCAGAGCTGCTTGACGCAGAATTAAAACATCTCAACAATGCTTTGCTCAAGAATTGTTACTCGTTCGCTGAGGTGAAAAGAGCGTAAGATCACCTCGTAGAAATCATAGTGATGCGCCGGTGAAGAAAGTTTTCCTGCCATCATTAAGGACGGGACTGACCGCATTGGAAGTATTTTGAAAAAGCGGGACATCGCGGTAATTTACACACCAACACGAAAGATACAAGGTCACTTAAAATCGGCTAAGGATGCGCGCCAGCCGATGGAAAAAGCTGTAATTTATAGGATTCCGTGTAGTTGTGGGAGGTGTAAGAGGGCACTACAAAAAGAACTGTCAAAGAACGACTCGGAGACTACAAGGGCAATTGCAGAGAAGGGGAAGTTGACAGATCAGATGTTGTGGAACACATTCATTTTGATAGGACTCAGGTACCGGCAGGCGCAACCGGATACCACGAAAGACTATACAGAGAGGCCGTAGAGATTGTGAAACACCTCAGGAATTTCGGTAGGAAATAGGAGGGAGTGAAACTGAATTAAATTCGGATTCCGGTGCTGACGGACAAGTGTACCAGTCCTCCACCATGGGATGATAGGAACAGCAGACGATGGGAGTCGACAACGGCTAATTGCGCTCTCGTATTCAAAACATGTGACGTCATGCCATTGCACGGGTGCTCGCGGAAGCGGAATTTTGCTGTAGTCAGTAGCGGGCCAGGCTGTGAATCGGACGTTCAACAAACCTACGATCACGCTTGAAAACGTCCTTCTCAGATGGGGACGAAACCTCAAGTTCTAAAATGAAATCCCTTCGATCGCGGCATAATAGCCCGGAATATTTTATTAACTGTGACAATTCCGGCCGCGAAAGTTTACATTTTACAACGTAAGGACAAAGTTAAAGTCCAGTCTCAAACAGAAGTGTTGTAGCGAGACCCCTGACATTGTCTAATCTTCAGCCTGAAGTGTTTCTTTCTATTCTTTTATTATCTAGCTATTGTCGGTAATGATCCATTACAAAAGATGTATAATGTAGCACTAAATATGTGTGATAAATTGTGTCATTATGTGTAAACTAGTGATCACTTCTCTGACCCCAATGAAGTATCTTCCAAAACTATAACGTAAGTTAAAGAAACGTCGCTGAAAAAAAAAAAAAAAAGATACAGAGGATTTCACTTGTGTTCGGATTTGCACTTTCTTTCTCCTCGATGGTAGCTTGTACGGAACAGATGTAAGTTGAGTTGACGTAATTTTGATGGCTTAATAATTATCTATCTCGAATAATTAGTCGAGTTCACTACTTCACAAGAACAACCATTCTGTCACCATGTCATTTACTAGGTTTATGTTGCATTTCTAAATTTGTTTCAGTGGAAAAACAGGAGAGGCTGCCGGCGGACTGCCGATCGATTGTTTGAGGGCGGACGACAAAATACTCTCTGCGATGCTTCCTTATAGAAAGTCAGAACCCCCTGAAATACTTTATACGATCATTTTACTTGCAGTAAGTAAGGTTTTATTGTGAAAATCACAAGGGTCTTATCGGCTACTGCTTTCGAATAATGAAGACGGGCAGACTGATGCAGTTCCAATTATCAGAAAGCGTTCTGCTGATGGACCGTTATAGGGTAGTGCCTCGTTAAGGCCTGAGAAGTTTCATGGAGCTGTATTGCATGGTGCTGTCTAAAATGTTCGTCCATCATTAATGTGTGTTGCCTCCTTCTCGCGACTGTTGGGTCATGCAATATCTCATATCTTGTTAACTACTAGTTAACGGTGTCCCCCCCCCCCCCCCCTCCCTTTTGAGAAACCTGCCACTGAATACCTCGTTGAGATACTGGAGGTAACACCACAAGCCTAACAGTTGGTACAATCGTCAATGTTTACAGAAATTCTGGCCCTCTATCAGTTCAATATAGCGATCTGGTATTAATGAGAGTTTGGTGGTTGCACAAAAATTAATTAACATCGTAGATCTTTAAGGCATAATACAGCGTAAATAAATCTCCGGGAGTCAAAGATGATTACCCAGACATATAATTTAATAGGGACTATATCGGCAAGCAACGTTACAAATAGGTATGGAAAAACAGAATGAATCATTATTACATTCATAAAGATGCATTAGCTTCGTATACACAACACAAGAAACGTCAAGCACTGAAAAGTAGGTCTAGGCACTAATACATTCATTCATATTGTACTAACACTATTCGCAACACTATTCGCAACACTATTCGCAACACATTTCGCAGACAGTAGAAACATATACCGCACGATGTACCTGCAAAATTATGTCGTTGTACGACACATAGTTCAGGAGATATGACGTCATAAACGTTTAGCTCCATGGAAACGAAACGACTGAGCCAGACTCGCTAGATATACGCTATGTGATCAAAAGTATCCCGAGACCTGGCTGAAAATGACTTACAGGTTCGTGGCGCCCTCCGTCGCTAATGTCGGAATACAGTATGGTGTTGGCCAACCGTTAGCCTTGATGACAGCTTCCACTCTCGCAGGCATACGTTCAGTCAGGTGCTGGAAGGTTTCTTGGGGAATGGCAGCCCAATCTTCACGGAGTGCTGCACTGAGGAGAGATATCGATGTCGGTCGATGAGGCCTGGCACGAAGTTGGGCTTCCAAAACATCTGAAAGCTTTTCTGTAGGATTCAGGTCCGGACTCTGTGCAGGGCAGTCCATTACAGGGATGTACTTGTCGTGTAACCACTCCGCCACAGGCCGTGCATTATGAACAGGTGCTCGATCGTGTTGAGCCGGCCGGTGTGGCCGTGCGGTTCTAAGCGCGTCAGTTTGGAACCGCGTGACCGCTACGGTCGCAGGTTCGAATCCTGCCTCGGGCATGGATGTGTGTGATGTCCTTAGGTTAGTTAGGTTTAAGTAGTTCTAAGTTCTAGGGGACTGATGACCTCAGTAGTTGAGTCCCATAGTGCTCAGAGCCATTTGAACCATTTGATCGTGTTGAAAGCTGCAGTCGCCTTCCCCCAACAGTAGGAAGCAAGAAGGTGCTTAAAACATAAATGTAGGCCTGTGCTGTGATAGTGTCACGCAAAACAACAAGGTATGAAAGCCTCATCCATGAAAAACACGACCACACCATAACACCACCGCCTCCGAATTTTACTGCTGGCACCACACACGCTGGCATATGACGTTCACCGGCCATTCACTATACCCACACCCTGCCATCGGATCGCCACATTGTGTACCGTGATTCGTCACTCCACATAACGTTTTCCATTGTTCGATCGTCCAATGTTTACGCTCCTTAGACCAAGCGAGGTGTCCTTTGGCATTTACCGGCATGATGTGTGACTTATGTGCAGCCCCTCGACCATGAAATCTAAGTTTTCTCACCTTCCGCCTAACTATCATAGTACTTGCAGTGGATCCTGATGCAGTTTGGTGTTCCTGTGTGATGGTCTGGATAGATGTCTGCCTAGCCTGTACGCTTTTGTGCTGTACTTGTCCCTTCACGTTTCCACTTCATTATCACATCGCGAACAGTGGACCTAGGAATGTTTAGGAGTGTGGAAATCTCGCGTATAGACGGATGGCACAAATGACACCCGATCACCTGACCACGTTCGAAGTCCGTGAGTTCCGTGGGCCGCGCGGAGTATCCGCGTGGTTAGAGGCGCCATGTCACGAATCGCGCGGCCCCTCCCGCCGGAGGTTCGAGCCCTTCCTCGGGCATGTGTGTGTGTGTGTGTGTGTGTGTGTGTGTGTGTGTGTGTGTGTTGTCTACAGCGAAAGTTAGTTTAAGTTACTTTAAGTAGAGTGTAAGTCTAGGGACCGATGACCTCAGCAGTTTGGTCCCTTGGGATTCACATACATTTGAACATTTCTTGGAGTTCCGCGGAGTGCCCCATTCTGCTCCCTGCGATGTCTAATGACTACTGAGGTCGCTGATATGGAACACCTGGCAGTTGGTGGTAGCACAATGCACCTAATATGAAAAACGTATGTTTCTGGAGGTATCCGGATACTTTTGATCACATAATACACATGTGAAACATGTGTGAATTATCTGTGAAATATGTTAAATATATGTGAAACATAAGCAACGTATGCGTACGCGTGCAAAGACACGGACAAGAATCTTCTTTCTGAACTCTTGGATCGATTACAACCAAACTTGATACACATATTACATACTATCAGGAAAGAAATACTGTGAGGGTAAAAACCAGCAACCTCCATCGGGGTGACGCTAATGATGTGGAGATACAAGGGGTGGAAGAAGAGATTGACTGACAGAGAGGGTGAAGGAGATGCCGGACATAGATACGGGAAGAGGTAAAGATGAACAGAAAGTAAAACTGATAATAAGGTTACACATACGAGTACTAGGCACGCAGCATTGAGGAAACATAGTAGCCGTCTTGATGACAAAATATAATGAAAATATTTCGAAAAGGAAGAGAGCTAAGAGATGGAAATGGATTGAGAAAAGAAAGAGGAGGAGGTGGAGAGAGGGGGGGGAGGAAGAGACGGACAGAGAGAGAGGGGCGTAGGAGATGGAGACAGAGAGAGGGAGGAGGAAATGGACCGACAAGAGGAAGTGGGGGAGCTGGACACAGAGAGGACAGAGAAGAAGATGGACAGAGTGAGAAGGGAAGAAGGAGACCTATAAAGAGATGAGGGAGAAGGAGATGGAGAGGGAGTGGGGTAGGAAGAGACGAACAGAGAGAGGTGGGAACAGGAGACGGGCAAACAAAGGAGGAGGACAAGAGAGAGAGAGAGAGAGAGAAGGTGGACATGGACGAACGGGCAACATCGAGTACTCAGTTAGTATAGTTATACGAGGATTGGAATGTAAATAGTGGCAACTATTCATTCACAACCGATACAAAAGAGTCACATATTTTCACCTGCTACTATCCTTCAAAGTAGTCATCAACGTTGTGTAGAACGAGCTGCAGCGATGTGGAAGGCGTAGTATACCGTTAGCAGAGCCTGTTCTTTTGATAGCGCGAATGGAGCGGTCTACTGCCTGTCGAATCTCTGGAACAGTTCTGAAGCGAATGCCACGAAGTGGTTCATTCATCTTCGGAATCAAATCAAAGTCACAAAATGTAATGTTCAGGGAGTATGGTGGATGGTACAGTACTTCCCAGTCCCATCGACCGAACAGAGCGGTCACAGCTTGCGCTGTATGCGCCATCGCACTGTCGTGCAAAATGATGAAGGGGTTGCATAGAAAGTGTCGCCGCTTCTTTCGCAAAGCTGGTCGCAAGTGATGCTCCATAAAGGAACAGTAATACCGTGCACTGACGGTCTGCCGCGGAGGAACGTAATGCGTTAGGATAACACCATCACAGTCGTACACGAGAATCACCATAACTTTCACCATACTGGGGTTCCGACGCACATTCGACTTTCGCGGGGACCCATAATGACGCCATTCGTTGGATTTGCGTTTCAGTTTCGGCTAGTACGATATGGCCCATGCCTCATCCATTGTTACGATATGGCGTAAGAAAGCCTCTCCTTCGTGTTCATAGCGTTCCAAGTGCGTCTGAGCGGCGTCGTAACGCATTCATTTCTGGACTTCCGTCAAGTCATGCGGAACCCATCGGGATGCAATTTTTCACATGCCCAGGCGTTCCTTCAGAATACGAAGCACAGTCATATGCGCTAATCCGGTTTCGTGGGAGAGCTCACGAATCGTTTGGCGTCCATCACTGTCCACTAACGCGGCAACAGCATGCACTTCTTCTTCAGAGACGCTAGGACGATCTGCCCGATGCATATCTGTCACAGTTTGCCGACATTCGTTGAAGGCTTTTACCTAATGTGCCACTGTTCTGTACGGCAATGTTGATTCCCCGCACGCCTCTTGAAGTGATGACACTGTCACGCTGAACTAACTCTGGAACATTCAGTCTTGTTCCAACTCCGTTATTCCTGTTTCGAAAACATAGTGACACCGTTACGTGAGACCGCTCGCTCACAGGTGTCTGTGTTTCCCACGACTGTGCGCACGCCGGTGACTTGGGACTGGCGAGTCAAAAAAAAATGTTCAAATGTGTGTGAAATCTTATGGGACTTAACTGCTAAGGTCATCAGTCCCTAAGCTTACACACTACTTAACCTAAATTATCCTAAGGACAAACACACACACCCATGCCCGAGGGAGGACTCGAACCTCCGCCGGGACCAGCCGCCCAATCCACGACTGCAGCGCCTCAGACCGCTCGGCTAATCACACGCGGCGACTGGCGGGTCCATTTGGTCGGAGGTAAGGTAGGTATGTCAACAACGTATGCTATGGGCGACAGTAGTAGATTCCATTGCATAGTGTCTCCACAGCAGTCATGCCACTATTAAGTTCCAACCTACGTATAATTGGTATGAAACATCAATTACCCCAAATTATGGTGTCACTAACGCTCATAATGGTGAGGTGGCACATACTTGGCATATTTCTTTGGGGATCATAGTAGTCGTGTTTTCAGTAAAATATAAGGAAGAAATTCACGCACAATCGAGTTAGTTTGCTACGTGATGGTCAGATTTCGAAAAGAAACACACTAAAATCCGAAGTAATTTGGATTCACTTAGAGGCCCCGAAATTTCATGTGAGAGGAAGCGAATTATGACTTGATCGAGGATAGGAAAATGTATGGCGCTGAGTGTTTACCTAGTTTTTTTGGCTGCAACCCCTCTGAGTCCATTCAGACGGTGTTTTCGTCGTTCATTTCTCCTAATACGTGGTTTGGTAGTCTGCTAATTGTATGATGCGCGATGGAATTGAAACAAACTATACTGGTAATAAGATGGCTTTAGATCAAGATATTGTTAACTAGCATCACGTTACATGTCGTTTCTTTTAAAGTTCGGACACGGATGTCCGTCACTTAAAAAGAAAGAGTTCACGACTTGGAAGAAACACTATGTTTAGTTTGCAACCTGCTCAGGGAGCGCCGTAAAACTTTCCCCTTGGGAAAGTCCATAGGCCGACAAGAATGGTACACTTTCCCTAAAGTTTCCTGACCTTGTACTGCCCCACATGCCGTAATGGCTTCCAGTAGTGCACCCAGCTGAGAAAAATGAAGTAGAAGCCGCTTTGAATTAAATAGTCATTGCAGTTTCCAGTAGCCGTGCTGGTCAAAGTACGTATTAATAAGTTATGGTGGCTATCTGTCTAAAATTAGGATAGAGGAATCCCTCCACAGGTTCAATAACGTTCCTTCGTAGCGGATCAGAGAAAGAAAATGTTAATTAGTTAACTGCAGGAGCGTCTGTGGAAATGTTCCGGAACTAAACTCGTTTATAAAAAATACCCGAGCCCACGAAATAGTATGGAGGGAAAGTTGGCTGAACCCATATACCAGTATCAATGAAATTTTAAATACCGAGTGGAAAGTGTATGGCGAAGATAAGTTGAACGGTGATGTTAGAGGCGTGGTTACAGCCATAACAAATACGAAACATCTAGTGAGATTAGCACAGATTTCGAAATAACTTGGGTGAAGACCTGTTGAAGGTGGCTCAAACATGCTCATCGGACGCCTTTGTAGACCCCTTGCCTCAGTAGCAGTAGTGGTGCAGCAGTTGAGGGGAAACTTGGAGAATACTTCGCGTAAATTTCTTGGACATGTTATAGTTTTAGGCGGAGATTTTAACTCACCAGCTATAGACGGGGAGCCTCAAGTGGCTAGGATGGGTAGTAGGAACAAGAACCAAGTGTTATTGTTTGAAGTTCATTATCCGAAAATAACCTTTAGCGGTTAATGAGAGAACAGGGTCATGGAGATAACATCTTAGACTTGCTAGTGACAAACAGCCCCTAACTTTTCTACGCAGTCAGCATAGAACGGGGAATCAGTTAACATCACTGAATACAGCTGTAATATAACTAGAATTGCGAATTATGACGAGTATCGAGGAGGAAAAACTTCTCTGTGAGAACCAACATGGATTCTGAACACAGCGACCGTGTGAAACCCAGCCATCTCTGTTCGTCCACGAGATCCAGAAAGCACTAGACACAGCCACCAAGATAGATGCTGTGTTCCATGACGTCCGGAAGGCTTCCGATTCAGTTCCGCACTTCCGCCTAATGAACAAAATACGGGCGTACGAAATCAGATGACTTTTGACTGGATGGAAGAGTTTCTGGCAAACGGAACACGACATGTCATTCCGAACGGAGAGAAGTCTTCAGACGTAAAATTAACTTCGGGCGTGCCCCGAGGGATTTTAAAGGAACATAACTTTTTAATATATGTAAATAACGTAGAATATAACGATGGGAAGTTCCGTGAGGCTTTTTGTGGGTAATGGTGTCGTATACAGAGAAGCCATGACGCCAGGAAATTGTAGCGAAATGCAGGAAGATCTGCAGAGAATCGACACCTGGTGCAGGGAGTCGTGGTGTCGGCCCTCAACATAAACAAATGTAATGTATTGCTGATACGTAGGCAGAAACATCGTTAATTGTGTGATTACACAACGCAGAAAATCAGGGGAAACAGTTACTTTCATAAAATACCTAGGAGTATGCGTACAGGACGATCTGAAGTGGAACGACCACATAAACTAATAGCGAGTAAGGCAGATGTCAGATTAAGATTCCTTGGAAGTCTGCAGGAAATGTCGTCCATCAACAAAGGAAGAAGTTCACAGAATACAAGTTTGACTAGTATCTGAATTATTTGAACATTCTTCATCAGGATGGGATCTCAGAGTGGGATCCATATCAGATAGGACCGATAGAGTAAATATAGAAGATCCAAAGAAGAGCAGCGCTTTTCGTTACAGGTTCATTTAGTAATAACAGAAGTGTCACAGACACGATCAACCAACTCCAGTGCCAAACGCTGCAAGAGAGGCGTTCTTTATCACAGTGTGGTTTATTGTTAAAGTTGCGAGAGCTTATTTTCCTAGAAGAGTCAACAAGTGTGTTGCTTCGTCCTATGTATATGTCGCGAAAAGACCATGACGATAAAATTAGAGAGATTCGAGGCCACACGTAGGCTAACCGGCAGTAATCATTCTTCCCGCTAACCATTCGAGATTGAAACGTGAAAGTCGTGGGGGGGTAGGAGAGGGGGGGTGGAGTGACAGTCGTACTCAAAGTACCCTCCGCTTACGGTGTATAGATGCAGATAAGACATTCAACATTATTATTAGCAAAGCTTCCGTGCATGACATGTGTGTTGATAAAATTCGGAATAACTATGCTTTCTAGTATTACTAGGAGGATGAAAATTATGGAAATAATCATAAACTGTTCGATAGGAATCTTTCGTAATTTTTATATTGTAACTGTTTCAAATGTTTCATTCAAATATGAGTTCAACGCTCGAAAAGTCAAGTCCAAATCCTGTGATATTAACTGATCACGTGAAGCATATAGAGTTCAACAAAAGATGCTACCACTTCGCTAATGAGTGTTAAATTGTAAATTGATCCTATTTGCAGCATAATGTGTATTTAAATACAGGAAGTTAATAATGAAGATTTGACATTCTGGAAGTTATATATTTAAGAACGTGAGTGGAATGAAGTAACAGTGAGGGAGTTAATGATCCAGTCTGTACCCACTAACACACAGTAAACAGCTGCTTAATGACCAGATAAATACACCAACCTGACACTACACTAAATCATTGAACAAAACCCGAGAAAATAATATCTTCGACTGTCTCCTACATCTTAATCTCTCTCTCTCTCTCTCTCTCTCTCTCTCTCTCTCTCTCTCCCATCTTATTTCACCTCCACTTGTCACCATTCTCCATCTCATTACAGACCCACTCTCCGTTTCCCTGCTCTGCGCTCACAGTTCACTATGTTGTACTCATTTTTGCCTCCTACCCCTACTCTTCATTTAGATCATTAACTCCCACACTACTTCTCATTCCATTTACATTTTTGCACAAAAACATACGTGCACAAAAATAATACGGCACACTACACATACGGCAAACCATGGATGAGATAAATTTAAAACTATAACTAGCAAATAAGTTGCCGATTCTACACAAAAAACATACAGTTAGCAAGGTGAACGCAAGTAAATATTAGTGGTGCAATGTTTTGTCGTGTCTTACTTCAAGAAATATGGAATGCGGCAAACCAAACTAGGCCAAAACATCACAGCCAAACGCAGCAATAACTGCATTCACTACTAAGTGCCTGGCAGAAGGTTCATCGAACCACGTTCAAGCTATTTCTCTGCCGTTCCACTCTCGAAAAGCGCGCGGAAAAACGAAGACTTAAATCTTTCTGTGCGAGTTCTGGTTTCTGTTATTTTATTATGATGATCATTCCTCCCTATGTAGATGGGCGCTAACAAAAAATACTCACGCTCTGAGGAGAAAATTGGTGACTAAAATTTCACGAGAAGATCCTGCCGCAACGAAAAACATTTTTGTTTTAATGATTGCCACCCCACTTCACTTATCATATCCGTAGCGCTCTCTCTCCTATTTCTCGATAGCACAAAATGAGCTGCCCTTCTTTGAACTTTATTTATGTCCTCCTTCGATCCTATCTAATACGGATCCCATACTGCACAGCAGTGCTCCAAAAGAGGACGGACAAGCGTAGTACACCGCAGTCTCTTTAGAAGCCTGTTCTATTTTCTCAGTGTTCTGCCAATAAATAGTAGCCATTGGTTTGCATTGTTGTTGTTTGTGTAGTCTTCAGTCCAGTGACTGGTTTGATGCAGCTCTCCATGCTACTCTATCCAGTGAAAGCTTCTTCATCTCCCAGTACTTACTGCAACCTACATCCTTCTGAATCTGTTTAGTGTATTCATCTCTTGGTCTACCTCTACGGTTTTTACCCTCCACGCTGCCCTCCAATGTTAAATTGGTCATCCCTTGATGCCTCAGTATATGCCCTACCAACCGATCCCTTCTTCTAGTCAAGTTGTGCCATAAATTTCTCTTCTCTCCAATTCTATTCAATACCTCCACATTAGTTATGTGATCTACCCATCTAATCTTCAGCATTCTTCTGTAGCACCACATTTCGAAAGCTTCTATTCTCTTCTTGTCCAAACTATTTATCGTCCATATTTCACTTCCATACATGGCTGCACTCCATACAAATACTTTCAGAAACGACTTCTTGACTCTTAAATCTATACTCGATGTTAACAAATTTCTCTTCTTCAGAAACGTAGTTTGCATTACCCACAACATTGTCTAAGTCATCGTTCCAACTTAAGTTATTCATAACTGTAAACCCTAAGTATTTAGTTGAATTTACAACCTTTCGATTTATGTGATTTATCGTATAACCGAAATCTGGGGATTCCTTTTGGTATTCATGTGGACGACTTCAAACTCTGCATTATTTACAGTTAACTGCCATTTTTCGCACCATACAGATATCTCGTGCAAATCGTGTTGCACTTTCTTCTGATCATCTGATGACTTTATAAGGCGGTAAATGTTAGCATTATCTGCAAGCATCCTAAGAGTGCTACTCAGATTGTCTCCTAAATCACATTTGTTGATCAGGAACACCAGTCGGCCTATAACACTTCCTTGGGGGACCACAGGTATTACTTCTGTTTTACTCGATGACTTTCCGTCAACTACTGTGATTTGTGAACTTTCTGACAAGAAATCACGAATCCAGTCGTACTTAGTTAGAAGCGTCCGCCTACTTAGCTGAGCAGTAACGGAGTGCCTATTATGCAGCGGTCGTGGGTTCGATTCCCGACCGGCTTGGAAATTTTCTCAGCCCGTGACTGGGTGTTGTGTTGTTATCATCTTCTCATCATCACCGACACGCAAGTAACCCAGTGTGGTGTCACCTGAAATAAGACTTAAAACCCAGCCTCCGAACTACCCCGAATGGGGCCTCCCGGCCATCAGTGCCACACGTTCATTTCATTTCATTTTAATTATAAGTCGCTTGTGGGGTAGGGTGTCAAGAGCCTTCTGGAACTCTAAAAATATCAAATCTGTTTGACATCCCCTGTCAGTAGCATTCATTACTTCATGAGAGTAAAGAGCTAGTTGTGTTTCATAAGAAAGGTAGTTTCTGAATCAGACAAAAATTCTGTAAGTATGAGTTACACTTCAATAGCTTTTGACGCGAACTGTCTTTATCTATTAGTAAACCAGAATTGCATATACCTTTCATTCCAGGCCACTGATCATAGTTTAAACGAATAAAACGAAAGGCTACAGAAAAATAAGCACGCATTTTTTAGCAGCTGCAAAGGCGGGTTTTAAATACCTATAAGAGAGATACTATTAGTCGTTTTCTATAGAAGCGGCGGAATGATGTGATAAGGTAAGTACCGGCACGTTTATAGCGATTTAGCTAAGTGAAGAATTAAATCACTCATACTTTGAACTAAGAGTCGAATGGGATATTAAAAGGGAGTGACGATAAAAAAATTATGGAAACGTGGCTCACATCATATGTGATGCAATGCACCGTTAGAAAATTTTCCATTTCCAACAACAGAGCCTTAGAACGGTGATAAATTTAGTTGACATTATACCGTTTACGATATCCGCTAATCTTTGACAACGCAAGTCTGTACTGTACAGTGTAATGAAAGAAGTTAGTACCAGGCGGAGCAAAAGGAGATAACCGAGTGTTTTAAGTAACGCCAGAAACCGCTCTGCTGAAACTTCCGCATGCGTGTCACATAAATAAATTTTAGCTGTTAATGTTCGCAAGCCTTCCATAAATGTACACAACTTGCGGTAACGTCTGCAGATTTACGGCGCCTCTGCACAGGAGCGAAAGGGGTCACAAATCGCCGCCTAAGAGAGATATACTGCGTGCTCGTGAAACTAAATTACATTGCCAATTACCTGGCATTATTACGGGTAGTGCTCTGTCCCTTGATTTAATGGCATTGTACCCCGTGTTTCTCTGTAATTACGAGATGCACTGCAATCTAAACGTTATAAAGAAAAGTGAGAAACAACACTGCGTAATACCTACAGTTTGTTTGTAATATTTACACATATTTTATAGCAGATGTGATTAAAAGAGAATGTCAATGAAGATCAAAAGGCATTTAAAATGTCTAATGCTTTTTAAGCTGGGACGCCACTAGAATTTTGCTCTGCAGATTTAAATGCTGCTTTCTGTGAACTGACAGTATGCTTTGTATTTCTCACGCCCTTCCTGCGCATCACATTATAAGCAGAACGTCTCCTCTGACTTCCCTTAAATAGCGTGTATTTTAAGTAGGAATCCAAGTTTCATCGTTAGGTTGAATTATTTCCTTCCCTTCCATTCCTCGTCCGACAGGTTGAACTCATTTTGTTCTAACATGCTTTTTCATGTGTGTTTCTGTAAAGATATTTTTAGATTTAGTTTGCTTTTGCAATCAATACGTGTTATCATTTCTTTTCTGTATTTTAATATATCGTCTTTTTTTATTGTTGAGTTTCTTACTACTTCCCAAGTTTTCGCTAATTAGTAATCACCGATATTTCAATTAATAATGTTTGTTAACTGAGCTACTTCAGTTCATGAAAGCATCAACTACTCCGGTAACTCACATCGGTTCTAAGACGGAACTCCGTATTACTTCGTGAAGACACGGTTGCCAACTACAGTTCTCTGTAAACGTTTGTTCTGATGTGATCGATAACCATTTTATTGGTCAAATTGTTTCACCAAGTCGTCTTTCACGGTTCACTAATGGAGGATGCCTCCAAAATTACGTGCTATATTGTTGTAAAATATTTCTTTGGTCTTTACAATTCGGCAGTGTCCCTCCTGTTTAGTCACGAAAAATGTAGTATAATTCGCGTGGGATATTTTCTAAATCTAACAATCACCGGTCTTCATTGCTTCAAAATGGTCGTCTCAAAGAATAGGAATGGAGGTCTTCCAGCTTCATGAGACTAAATAAGAAAATTTAAAAAAATGAAACCAGTGCACAAGTTTCAGAACTGGTGTTAAATTGAACAGCTAGCAACGGGATGGGAGACACACGACACTTATCTATATTTAATAAATTTTCGTTGTTTATATCCAACAGGAGGTTATAGTTCTTGGTTAATTTAACAGATGCCGCAGAAAACAAACTGCAGTGACATTAGTGATGTACGGGATTCAATAACGCGTTATTCATATCACAGACATAATACAAATAGTAATGTAGACTAATTTTGTGCTAATCAAGGCTCCGTTCGTAGCGTAAACCATGTACTGTTCGACTTTTCACATATCTCGGCTCAGTAGCACAAATAAAATACCTATTACCTTTCCGAACGCAACATTATTCCACTAAGAAATTCACTTGGTGATCATAGGGTTTATTTAATTCACACAATAGCTGATCTCTGTAATATGCACATAAACCAAAAGTAAGTTTGGATAATGAATAGCGTTGCTGGTGGACATATTCGATGGCTACATGTTAAACTTGAAAAGGAGGATGAATTTTTCTATCTTACAATTACAATAAATAATGAAGACACATGCAAGTGAGAAACAGTAACAAGAGTTCATAAGGCAATGGGATTCCGGGAAAAAAAGAGTCTGCTAACGTAAAAAAAACAGTAATTCTTGAACAGAAAAGATTAAGGGGCTCTGGAAAGTTTCAAAATCATGAAACGTTCAATTTTTACTTTCTTGCGTTTTAAAAATCTACAGACTTTCTCTTTTCCATGGATACATTATTTTTTCAGTTCAGAAGACTACAACTATTTTTAAAATATTTTTGAAATATGTAATGTGGGGCTGTTACACTACTGTTAACTCATGAATCTACGTGCTCATCATGTTCATTTTAGTGATGTGACCGAAAATAAGTGTTATAAAATAAGTTTTGTGTCTAACCTGTGATAGTTCGATATATGTCGCTAGCTCGGTTGTCGTGTGTTTTATGCTTATTTACTCTTCTGTAATCCTGAAAATAATCGTAGTGAATTCTGTTCATTGAAGTCTCTGTTTTACTGAAGGATGATCTTCGGGCTACTGATAGGGCTGTAAATAGCCAAGAAGAAGGAGAACAAAGAGGAAGCTGGAGGAGGAGTTCGCAGAAGATGAAGATAATCCATCCTAAGTATGTGGAATGCATTAAAGAGGTAATCCAAACTTTGTCGCTCCATTCCCAAAAGTTTTATTGTTCCATACAAATTACATGTTTTCCAAGGATGTAGTAAACCAACGTGTTTCATATTTTCAGGAAATGTTACACTGAAGTGATATCAGGTGTTCCCCAGGGAAGCGTCCTGGGACCTCTGCTGTTCCTGATCTATATAAATGACCTGGGTGACAATCTGAGCAGTTCTCTTAGGTTGTTCGCAGATGATGCTGTAATTTACTGTCTAGTAAGGTCATCCGAAGACCTGTATCAGTTGCAAAGCGATTTAGAAGAGATTGCTGTATGGTGTGGCAGGTGGCAGTTGAAGCTAAATAACGAAAAGTGTGAGGTGATCCACATGAGTTCCAAAAGAAATCCGTTGGAATTCGATTACTCGATAAATAGTACAATTCTCAAGGCTGTCAATTCAACTAAGTACCTGGGTGGTAAAATTACGAACGACTTCAGTTAGAAAGACCACAGGGATAATATTGTGGGGAAGGCGAGCCGAAGGTTGCGTTTCATTGGCAGGACACTTAGAAGATGCAACAAGTCTACTAAAGAGACAGCTTACACTACACTCGTTCGTCCTCTGTTAGAATATTGCAGCGCGGTGTGGGATCCTTACCAGGTGGGATTGACGGAGGACATCGAAAGGGTGCAAAAAAGGGCAGCTCGTTTTGTATTATCACATAATAGGGGAGAGAGTGTGGCAGATATGATACGAGAGTTGGGATGGAAGTCATTAAAGCAAAGACGTTTTTCGTCGCAGCGAGATCTATTAACGAAATTTCAGTCACCAACTTTCTCACCGAATGCGAAAATATTTTGTTGAGCCCAACCTACAAAGGTAGGAATTATCATCAAAATAAAATAAATCAGAGCTCGAACAGAAAGGGTTAGGTGTTCGTTTTTCCCGCGCGCTGTTCGGGAGTGGAACGGTAGAGAGATAGTATGACTGTGGTTCGATGAACCCTCTGTCAAGCACTTAAATATGAATTGCAGAGTAATTATGTAGATGTAGATGTAGATGTAGATGTAGAATCCCTTCTGCGTAACTTACCACAACCGTTTTGCAAGAACCTGTATACTGTTGAATTCATAAACAAAAAATGGCACAAAAAGTGACTAGAAATCCTCTGAAGGCTTTTAAGAAAAGAAGAAATGTTGAAAAGTCAAAGGTAGGTGCAAGTACCGTAAACAATAAAGATGATAACCATGTATGTGAACCTAACCTTGCTAGTACACCTTCCCACTGCAGTGAAAGTCAGAAAGTACTTCGTAGAGGAAGCTTGGTTCAGTTAATGAAAAGTATGAATGTCTTATGTGCAATCCGATGTGAATGAAATATTCGATATGTCAGTTCCCAACGGAATTTTTGCAAACTGTATAAGATATATTCAATGTAGTGAAGTGGGTCTGGAACTCTCTATAAAAAAATCACATAGGACTTGCCAGTGAAATGGAGCTGAAGTGTGGTAAGTGTTCATACGTGACCACCTTTTGGAACAGTGTTGCAGTAACTCCAAATGAAGAAAATCGTAGTAAAATCTATGACCACAACGTTGGATTTGTTTATGCCTAGCGTACAGTAGGTAAAGTTGCTACTGCAGGTGCAGTTCTCTGTGGCATGGTGAATCTTCCAAATCCCTCAACCAACTTTACGAACTATAATGGATTAATAGGGTCTAAAGTAGAAGATGTCTGTACAGAACCTATGAAAAAATCTATGGAAGAAGCACTAATAGAAAACAGTGATAATAGAGATTTGACTCCAGAATTCGATGGTACCTGGCATAAATGGGGACACACATCTCGTCATGGTGTAGTATTGGCACCAGTATGTACACAGGGAAAATTTTAGATGTAGTAGCAATATCTAAAAATTGTAGGTGTCAACAAAAATAAAGGTACACAAGACAATAATTGTGCAGCTAACTATAGTGGCAGTAGTGGAGGGATAGAAGTGGCTGGTGTTGCTAGTACATTTCAACGTTCTGTTGTGTGTGATAAAGTGTGATATGTGAACTATCTTCGTGATGGTGATTCTAAATGTTTGAAACATATTCAAGAACTGAAGCCCTGTGGTGATGATGTTGTAGTGTAGAAATTTGAGTGTATTGGGCATGTATAGAAACGAATGGGATCAAGACTTCTGAGGCTGAAAGCTTCGTACAAAAAACAAAAACTCACTGATGGTAATGGGTTGGATTTGAAGGGAAGTTAACTGACAGTGTAAATGACAAAATACAGAACTATTATGGAATGGCTATTAGGCAAAAGACACACAGTGACGATGAAATGACGAAGACTGTTTGGGCTCTTTTTCTTTCTTACTTTTTCAAGCGGTGAAAGTCCCCATGGTTACTTGTGTCCCAAAGGAGGAAGCGGTTGGTGTAAGTGTAACACAGGATTGCTAACTTGTGAAGTGTACTCTTATAAACATAGTCTGTATGATGCGTTAACGGAGATGATAAAACCCATTTTCAGAGACTTAGCAGCACCTGAACTGTTGCAAAATTGTGTTCACAGAAAAACTAAAAACCCCAATGAAAGTTTAAATACTGTTACATGGTCAAGAATCCCCAACTCTGTTTGTTGGAATAGAAACACTTCGCTTTGGTGTGTATGATGTTGTTGCTTCTTTCAGTGATGGCAATGTTGTAACGTGCAAAGTATCTCGAAATACGAGAATGAAGATTAGTTTCGGCATAGTACGAAAGATGCTTGCTTTAGACAAAGAACGTCTTCGGGCTGCTGACAGGGCTGTAAATAGTCTATAAATCCAAGCCACAGTAAACAGGAGGAGGACAAAGAGGTAGCTGCAGGAGGGGTTTGCAGAAGATGAAGATAATCCATCATATGGACCTGGACTCTACTAAAAAGGTAATCGAAACTTTGTCGCTCGATTCCCAAAAGATTTATTTTTCCGCACAAATTACATGTTTTCTCAGGCTCTATCAAATCAAATATGCTTCAGATTTTCCAGAAATGTTACACAGTCCCTTCTGCGTAACTTAACATAGCCTTTTTCCAAAAACCTGTATATTGTTGAACAGAAAATGGCACAGAAAAGAAGTGAATTTTTATTACAATAGAAAAAATTATAATCTCTAACAATTGAATTCAAATTTCTAAAAATCCCTGTGTTAAGTTGAAGCTAAACCTCCAATAAATAACTTTATGTTTGGAGCACAGTGCGAAACATAGACAAAGGGAGCACAGAAATGGAAGGATTATAACCTTTCTAGTTGTGGTTGAAAATCATATAGAATGGCCAGGTAAGAAATGAAGGCATAATGTGACATATTGTATGGGTATAGAACTCCTAAAAATAATGATTATTGTACAGGATGTCAATGCAGCTTATCCTGAAACATAAAGTTTATCGCTGACAACAACAGAGCATTTCAGAAAACAAAGTAAACAAAGAGGCCAAATACGCCACTTCTGCGCGTGCCACGGCCTGTTTAGGACGTAGCTTTATCTTCTGCGCCCTTTGTAAGTTTGGGAGCTTTGTTGTGGCACACAGTAACAGGAAGAAAGTATTTTTGTATATATGGTAACCGAAGCTGCGTTCTTCATTAATAAACAATACTTCAGTTAAAGCCATATTTCATCAACTTGACCTAGTCATTGCCCGATACCAAAACAAAAAAATGGCTCTGAGCACTATGGGACTCAACTGCTGTGGTCATAAGTCCCCTAGAACTTAGAACTACTTAAACCTAACTAACCTAAGGACATCACACACATCCATGCCCGAGGCAGGATTCGAACCTGCGACCGTAGCGGTCGTGCGGCTCCAGACTGTAGCGCCTTTAACCGCTCGGCCACTTCGGCCGGCATACCAAAACAGACCACCAAAAGTAAACATAGAGATATATGGCAGGAGATGTAAGTGTAGGAGAAGGAGGTACCTTTACAGATGGTGACTGCTGCTCCAAGAAGCTGACTTCAAGGGAGTCTTGAATGAATTCGAGAAATCGAAGTAGTTGCACAGTGATCCAACTGCTATTTGACACAGAAGCGCTTCGTGTAGAACACAATGAACGTAATTTAGGAGTGAGTATGAAAGAAACTGTGAACTGTGTTGACAATTTTTAAGTGTAGAAAATTTTTAAATTAGGCCAAGACTCTATCTGTTACGGCAGGTGGCTGTAGTGAGCATTGTTACTATGGTTGACACAGAGCAAATCAGTAGTGATTCGCTAGTTGGTTGGTTGGTTAGTTTAAATGGGGGGGGGGGGGGGGGAGGACAGTTGAACATTTTAGTTAATGTAAAACAAGTGTTTAAAACAGCTTATTTCGCAAATTGTAAGACAGAAGATAGGGGCGTCATTTGGATTAAACAATTCAGAGTTCGCCACTGGACAGCTAGACAGAAAATGTTTATCACCATCGTTAGCAATGAGTTTATGTTCTAAATATTTCAGGAAATTAAGAATTCCATTACGAAATGCGGCAAGAAATTAAAGACTGTCGTCAAGAAATTAAAAGGGAAATGATAAACAGTTGTAACAGATGATGGGATTATTTGATAATCTGCAAATGAAGCCGATTTAATACATTTAACAGAAAGCATGATGAGCTCCGAAACGAATTTTATACTAAGCATAATGGACTAAAAACTGAAATTATCTTATGGCACAGCTTTCTGAACAAAACACTCATAGTAAAGCATTGATTAACGTTCAAGTTCAAATTCGTGCCGAAACTGGTGAAACCGCACACACAAAGAGTTTATGTGATAGTAACAAAGAGAAGATTACTAAGTTCATTGGTGGTGTTTGGACGCAGTGCAATGAGTTGGGCAGCAAAGTAGACGAAAATCACCAGAAAGTTTCAAAATGCGAATAAGAATAGAGTGAAGCAAATAAAAGACGAGGTTGATGCAGCACTACATGTAATAGATTGTAACATTGATAAAATGGCTGAAGCAAATATTGACAACGGGACGAGAGCACAACATTTCCAAGGACATAAACCAAAACAAGGCATCCGTGCTGTAGAATGTATCAGACATTATACAAAACAGAGTAAAATAGGTACATGCATCAGTCCCACAAAAGGCGATGCACATGTCTTGGGTACCAGTGTATCCGAAAACTATTGAATGTACAAAGGTAAACAACATTCTTAAATTAATTCTGAAAAAAACAATGGGACATAAAATCAAAAATTCTTACATCACAGAGCTGCTCTATACATCATGGTAGTCCGCGAGAGTATATGCAGAAATATTGGAATGATAATGACTGCCGCGTAAGACCGCTTAAAGGAGAAAAATTAATGTTAGTTCCAAAGCGTTACACTAAGGTGGCAAATATCGTGTCGAAGACCTTCTCCTGCCCGTCGTAGCACAGCAACTCGATATCGCACGAACTCAATAAGTCGTTGGAAGTGCCCTGCAGAAATATTGAGCCATACTCCCTCTATAGCCGTCGGTATTGTGCACAAACTGGTCTCTCAATTACGTCCCTTCATGTCGATGGATATGGGTGGCCAAATCATTCGCTCGAATTTGCCGGGATGTTCTTCAAACCAATCGCGAACAGCTGTGATCTGGTGACATAGCGCATCGTCATCCATAAAAATTCCATCGTTGTATGGGAACATAAAGTCCACACACGGTTGCAAATGGTCTCCAAGTAGCCCAACATAACCATTTTCAGTCAATGATCGGTTCAGTTGGGCCAGAGAACACAGTCCTTTCCATGCACAGTCCATGGCATCGTGGGGTCTGCGCCACACTCGAACCCTACCATCCTACCATCAACTCAACTGAAATCTGGACTCATCCGATCAGGCCATGGTTTTCCAGTCGTCTAGGGTCTAACTGATATGATCATGAACCTAGGAGAGGTGCCGCAGGTGATGTGCTGTTAGCAAAGGCACTCGCGTCGGTCGTCTGCGGCTGCAGCCCATTAACTGTCGTAACGGATGCGTTCGTCGTACGTCCCACTTTGATTTCTGCGGTTATTTCATGCAGTGCTCCTTGTCTTTTGGCACTGACAACTTTACACAACCGCCGCTGCTCTCAGTCGTTAAGTGAAGGTCGTCGACCACTGCGTGAGAGATAATGCCTGAAATTTGGTATTTTAGGCACCCTCTTGACACTGTGGATCTCGGAATAATGAGTTCCCTAACGATTTTCGAAATGGAATGTCGCATGCGTCTAACTGCAGCTACCATTCCGCGTTCAAAGTCTGTTAATTCCCGTCGTGAGGCCATAATCACGTCGGAATGCCTTACAGATGATTCACCTGGGTACAAGCGACAGCTCCACCAGTGCACTTCCCTTTTATACATTGTGTACGCGATACTGTCGCCATCTGTATATGTGCATAACGCTATCCTATGACTTTTCGTTACCTCAGTGTGTGTGAAGAGTTGTCACTCGCGCCGCATTTGAATGTGGAGCAGATTCGTTTATAGATTGGCTGAAACGAAGTCCTGCTAACATAACGAGAACAACCGGAAATAAATGACGACAATTATCGAAGTCAATACACCGGCAACCATGAAGAGATTTTCAGAACTACAACAACCAAGTAGGTTCGATCGCCGAGACGACGGCATGCAAAGAAGGTAAGAATATAGTCCACTGAATGTACTTAATACAAATTATCAACCAAATCGAGCATTTGATGCAGAAGACAGAGCACAGAATCAATCGTCAAAACTTGCAAGGAGCAGCGATCACAATGCACGAAACCACGTGCTGGTAAACTAAATAATGTTTCAGAAACGACCCAGTTGAAAACTAATGTTATGTGAAACGGGTCAGAAATCATGCTGAATGTGATTAAATGCGAAAGTCTCATATGCATATAAAAAGACCTATACAGAGATGAAGAAGAGGCAGATAAAGACATTTTAATGCTCATTGTATAATTGGAAGTATGGGAAATAAGCATGGTCACCTCTGTGGATTCAGCGTATGAGATAAGTGCTAACTCAGAAAATTTATTTTCGCAACTGAAAAATCTGGCTGTGCTCCCAAAATTTCCAGTTGTCAGCATACGTATCGTCAGTGCTCTAGACAATCGAAGCAAACCCTTCAAAGGTCAGGTACTACTGAAGTTCAGAACTCAGGAAGATGAAGAACGAACATAGTTTGTTGATTATGGGATCTCTTAACATTCGTTTAGTTCCAGGTACTGATTTGTTGAGAGAGATGAAATGGAAGCTAAATTCTGTAGAAAGTTGTACTGTATGCATGTGAAGTTAAATGACGTAGAGAAGACAGTGAGATTTTAAAAAATTCATCAGCGAACATAATATGTGTAATGGCTCAAATGGCTCTGAGCACTATGGGACTCAACTGCTGAGGTCATTAGTCCCCTAGAACTTAGAACTAGTTAAACCTAACTAACCTAAGGACATCACAAACATCCATGCCCGAGGCAGGATTCGAACCTGCGACCGTAGCGGTCTTGCGGTTCCAGACTGCACCTCCTTTAGCCGCACGGCCACTTCGGCCGGCTAATATGTGTAATGCATTTGTAAACATTAATGCGCTGTTAATAAGTGTATGAAACTTCAGTTTTAAAGCATTCAAATTATGGTACTGAACTACGAGACAGTAGTAATTATGAATATGCTCTGGAGAGTATTCAAAACATGATTCAGACGGTAGTGAACCTGCATGAAGCTAAACAGTTAGAGTTTGATCAAAGGATTCACTAGCAAATTTAATATCAGGGATCATGAACCACTTAGCGGTAAATAATAAACGATACCTTTGGCCAAGACAGAAGCAGTCACTAAAGAAGTAAAGATGTTGGACAACCATATAATTGAAGAATAAAATACCAAATATTCTAACCCTATCCACACCATAATAAAGAAGGACGGCACGGTGCATACAGTTATCAACTACTCGTACAGTGAACTTCATTCTCCCTTATCGTGTCCCGCTGGAAAATTTGGAGTGTCTTCTATAAAAGTTTAAAAGAGCTAAATAGTTGAGCTGTCTTGATTTGAAGAGTAATTATTGGAAACTATTGTTAGATGAAAATAGAAGAAGTACACTGACATTTTGCATTCCGGAAAATGCTTCCAGTTTAAGAGAATGGATTTCTGTCTCTCCATCTAATCAGCCTGCCTTTATGGAAACACCGCATGAAGCTCTGGTAGAAAATTTATTTAAACAGAAACCCTCTACGTAGATGATATTCTAATTAATAGTCCTTTGCGGGCCAATAAGAAATTCTGTATCAAGTACTAGAGGACGTGAGGAGATATAACGATGAAAATGGGCAAATCAGAGTTCACCAAATCACAGATTAAATTACCTAGGCATATAACTTTCGCACGCAGATCTTAACCTGATGCGAATCCCTTCTTAGCCTTTTTGCACTTCCTGCTGCTCTCATGTTTTAGACGTTTGTATTGCTTTTCACCTGCTTCGTTTACTGCATTTTTATATATTCTCCTTTCATTAATTAAATCCAATATCTCTTCTGTTACCCAAGGATTTATGCTAGCCCTCGTTTTTTTACCTACTTGATCTTCTGCTGTCTTTACTATTTCATCTCTCAAAGTTACCCCTTCTTCTTCTATTGTATTTCTTTCTCCTGTTCTTGTCAATCGTTCCCTAATGCTCCCTCTGAAACCAGCTGTAACCTCTGGTTCTTTCAGTTTATCCAGGTCACAACTTCTTGAATCCTTATCTTTTTGCAGTTTCTTCAGTTTTAATCTATAGTCCACATCTGCCCATGGAAATGTCTTATAGTTTAAAACCCGGTTCCTAAACCTCTGTCTTACCATTACATAATCTATCTGAAACCTTCCAGTCTCTCCAGGCATTTTCCATGTAAACAACCTTCTTTCATGATTCTTAAACCAAGTGTTAACTATGATTAAGTTGTGCTCTGTGCCAAATTCTACCAGACGGCTTCCTCTTTCAATCCTTATCCCCAGCCCGTATTCACCTACTAATTTTCCTTCTCTTCCTTTTCCTACTATCGAATTACAGTCACGCACGACTATTAAATTTTTATCTCCCTTGACTATCTGAATAATTTCTTTTACTGTATCATACATTTCTTCAATCTCTTCATCATCTGCAGAACTAGTTGGCGTATAAACTTGTACTTCGGTGGTAGGCGTGGGCTTCGTGTTTATCTTGGCTATAATTACGCGTTCACTATGCTGTTCATAGTAGGCCGGCCGCGGTGGTCTAGCGGTTCTAGGCGCGCAGTCCGGAATCACGCGACTGCTACGGTCGCAGGTTCGAATCCTGCCTCGGGCATGGATGTGTGTGATGTCCTTAGGTTAGTTAGGTTTAAGTAGTTCTAAGTTCTAGGGGACTGATGACCACAGATGTTAAGTTCCATAGTGCTCAGAGCCATTTGAACCATTTGTTCATAGTAGATTATCTGCGTTCCTATTTTGCCAGTTTTGTTTCTCCTGGTACGGACGTCCTCCTCAGTAGTCCGCACACAGAGATCCGAATGGAGGACGTCGGAATATTTTATCCAAGAGGACGCCATCATCATTTAACCATATAGTTAAGCTGCACGCCGTCGAGAAAAATTACGGCTGCAGTTTCCCCTTGCTTTCAGCCGTTCTCAGTACCAGAACAGCATGGTCATTTTGGTTAGTGTTGCAAGGCCAGATCAGTCAATCATCCAGACTGTTGCCCCTGCAACTACTGAAAAGGCTGCTGCCCCTCTTCAGGAACCACACGTTTGTCTGGCCTCTCGACAGACACCCCTCCGTTGTGGTTAAACCTACTGCTCGATTATGTGTAGCGTTGAGGCACCCAAGCCTCCCCACCAATGGCAAGGTCCATGGTTAATGGAGGGGGGGATGGGGGGGGTGGCATTGAACACCATATTACTGCTTTCGCTAGCTGGGCGTTTGCTAGCTAGGAGAGAAAATAGTCGTGGAAAGTAAAGCATTTGCATTTTATGGAGCTTTGAAAAGTTTTACTTCTACTTACTAGGTAGAAATTCTATCACAATTACAGATAACAGTGTATTTAAATGCTTATTAATTAAAAGCTAATGCACACTGACTAACCGAATGGGTATCAGCACTTGAAGAATACGATTTAGAGATTCATTATACTCCAAGACATCAGTATAATGTACCTGATGCTCTTCAAGACTTCCAAAGGAACATGAAACTATTAATGTTGCTCATTTAAGCAGAAAGATGTCAAAATTCATTTTATTAGGCATGTAGGAATACTCGATAACAGAAATTGCTACACATCAGGCGACAGCAGGAGGTGGATGAATTCTTAAAACTGTGAAAATATGAAGATTCCATGGTGGACAACATTGGTCAATATTTTTTAAAGCATGGCTACGTGTTATAGGGAAAAACTAACTTAAATCCACATAACTGGAGGCGATATGTATCCAGAAGCGCTGCAGATGAATTTATAAAATACGTGCACGTTAGCTACACTCATTCTGGACCATGCAGGTACTTACCGAAGTTAAAGTAAGACGTAATTTTTAAACTGTAATTTGACGCCTTGCGATCTCTGCAAGGAAACCAAAATTTTTACTGTCCCTCATAAAGCTTTCTCGCACAGTATCATACCACAGAAGTCTGGAAAATTTTCAAAAATTGATCTTTTTGTTCCACTGCAATAATCAAAAACAAATTTCTTGCACACTACGGTTGTTATGAACTCCGCCTCGGAATCTATATGATTCTGTCTACTAAGAAAAGCGTATATCAAAATTATGATTAAAAAAATTGAAAGATGAATCTTTTAAACATACCATCAAACACGAATGTACTTCGTTAGACAATGGTCCACAGTTTCGTTCAAATCTTTGTTTTAATATATTAGATCATCTCTTTGGTTACAAAGTAGCTTCTCTGTACTTAGCCTCTCTGTACTTTAATAATTTCAGAGTGTAATCGTGGTGCACAGTAATAGTTAGGGCACATTTTTATATGTGAGAATAGAAGCGGCACTCTTCATTAATAAATAATGCTTCAATTAAAAGCGTATTTCATCAACGTGACATTATCATTTTCCAATTACAAAGTAGATCATCGAAAGGAAGTATGCAGTCACCACAGGAAGTGCAAATGTAAGAGGAGGAAGTATGGTTACAATGCCAACAGAAAAATATTACTAATAAAGTAAGTAACAAATTGAACAGAAAGAACTGCTGGAACCATACTGTACTACCAGATGAGTGTCCTCAAAGCAGAAGTAGAATAGTTGAAATGGAACGGAATTCCTCTTTGCCTTCATAAGTAATACAGAAGGGCTAGTCATAAAATTTTAATTATCAGCTCAAAAATTTCGAGCTACCAAAATGAAATTTGCTGATGGTGTAAGTCCTTCTCTACGGATTCAGCGCTAAACGACGTACATTTTTCTCAACGTCTCATTACTTAACAGAGACCTTGGTTGCAGAAGTTTGCATTTTGAGCGTTCTGGAAACGTTCCAACTAGGAAAACACTTCGTTGTCTTTCAGGAAATGCCAGTCAAACAATGTTTTCTTCCTCCAAAGAAAGAGGAAGAAGTCACTGGATGATACTTCAGTACGGTGAGGAGGGGATGGGGGAGGGGTGAGGGGGAGTGGTGAAGCAAGATTTTATAGTCCAAAGAAACAACATAAGGGTCTATTCAATTTGCAGAATGACCTGGGACGTTGTTGCAGAGCACAGTTACCACTTTGGGAAGCTTGCCGTGACTCTTCGACTTGACCTCCCGCAAGCTGTAGTATGCTCCTTTGACAAAGTGCCTTTAAGAGCGTTATCAGTGTGCATCACACCATGGCAGTCCCAAAGAACACTTGATATACCTTCCCCAATGATGATGGACTTCGCCTTTTTGAGCGGTCTTAAGGATACACAAAGCTCTCGTCAGTGGTGACCAAGTGGCTAAAGAAGGTAGATGGATTGGTCTGACCCCTTTTTAAAAATTTCTGCTACTACCTCCAATCAGCGGACTTCTTGAATCGTGATATGTCATGCAAAATACTGAAAACTCATCCACTGCTGTTCTTCCCCTTTTCCACTCACGCCTCGATTGCGATACGCCAATCTTCAAGCACTAGGGCCTCCAATTGTCTTGTGTTTGGTGGTTCTTCATAGATAGATTGCCTGCCACTTTGTTCTTCGTCATTCAGGCTTGTCTGACCACCCTGGAAACGTTTTCACTACCTAATCATTTTGTAACGTAGAGAACTGCAGTAGACCTTTTCCTTCCTGAAATGAAATTAACGTCTTTCTTCATAAAATACGATTTTGATAGTTCCTAAATTAAAGCCTTCTCTTCTCACAAAAAAAATATCTATCCGAAAATAATACAATTCCTAATATAAAATTTAAATTTTCTTTCTTCATAAAACGTAAATACAGCAAAAGACCTTTACAGAGAAAACCTGCGAAGTAGCGTAGACGACTGCAGGCAGCTAATCACTTAACATCCCTCTGATGCCTCTTCCCTGTCTACAGGCGCCTAGTACTGCTTTGCAGGTTTTCTCTGTAAAGGCATACTTTTCTTAAATTCTCAATAAGTTTGGATGAGTGCTACTACTGATGGTGTTGCCAAACTGGGAATTCTTAGAGGGGCCCTTCGTTGTTTAATTCACGCACATGTCAGTGTTGCACCACTTCATGGTCACGCCACAGAAAGGCGCGAAACAGGACGGATGAAAAAGCATAAGCACTCACTCTTTGCTTCTTGAAATCAGGTTCAAATTTCGTCCAATATTTTTAACAGTCCGTAGTGGATCCACCTCGTACAACAGAGCAAAAACAGCGGTCGGACTCCGCTTAGAAGGGGGTACGATCGCATTTAATGGGAATGCAGCCCCTCATAGTCTTTGAAGGAGGATTTAAGCGTCCGGGAGGAGTTTGCAGAGCGAAAAATTGCGAAGAACGTCGTCCCGTTGCTCAACGCAGTAGGACCTGTCGTTCTCGACCGCGAATGTTGAGGGAATAAATTCCCCGAGTGAAACGGTGTTTTCATTGAAGCCATTTATGCCGCCACCTAAGACCTTTCCGTGTCGAATCTGAGCGGTGATGTGTCTCAAATGTTTTCCTCGGCAGGGGACTGATGACCATCAATGTTAAGTCACATAGTGCTCAGAGCCATTTTTTTTCCTCGGCCACCGATAAGAAAACCGCGTGATTTCAACGCTACGCGTTCGGTCCTGACTTCTACTGCAGAGCCGCAAAAGAAGGGGTGAAATGTTGGTAAGAGGGTTATGTGATACGTCCACGGGGTTACTGGGCGAAATCGCAGCGAAATTTGGTGACAATGTGACATTAATCCACCTTACGCCTCGCATAAACTACTGAGCTCTCTCTCACCTGTGCCGACACCTTGCTCTTTGAAGCGTCGCCAAGCTCGAGGGTGACGTTGCAGGGCGTTACGCTTTTGCCTCATTGCACAGGAAGGTTGTAGACACCTTTGAGTCAAATTTCAAACTTACGCATAGCAGTGGGAGACAATTACAGGGTTTCGAAAAAGTGGTCCTTTAATATTGTTGCGAGGTGTATTTTTTCTTGGCGCTATGGTAAGGTATTTCGTCTGCATTTAGGTATACCCGACCGTTTTATAGCGCTCGGAGACGTTCTATTGACGCTGGCAGGTTTCTGTCTAGCAACATCCCAATTGTATTCCACATTTTTACACATGAGTATGTTCGTCACTACCTTTTAGTTGCATATGAGACTTCTAGGGGAATTTGCTAATTTTGTCTGATGGAATTTAGAATACACATCTCCACATATACACCGCAAATCGGTTAAGGTGTGTGGCGGACGGTACTTCATGTATCACAGACGCTCCCCCGCCTTCTCTTTCCTGTTCCAGTCGCGAATAGCGCACTAACAGAATGATTGTTGAAAAATCTGGTAATTGTTTTTTATTTTGTCCATCTCAAATGCATAGATATACAGGTTATTGTTATTTGATTGCGTCGTTCGGGCGAAGTACGCTGTCATATCAGAGAGCGAATTTTCTGCTCACAATTTGATTTTCTTGTATAAAGCAGTTCATGGTAATACGTTGTGTAACTAGTTACAGTTAATAACAAGATGAGTGGTTTCATAATGGACATCTCAGTGCGAAAACGGTAACCACTGCAGCAATGAATTGTATTTTCATGCAACTAAGATGGACAAAATAAAAATAATTGCCAAATTTTCCTGAATATTGTACAGTTGCGGGCCTACCACTCTGAAGCAGCATGCCTCTAAACAGATTGAACAATTGCTGGTAAACCTCTGTTTGAGCTAGAATCTCTCTAGTTCTACAGTCAAGGTCTTTCCGAGAGATATGTGTGAGAGGAAGCAATATATATTTGTTGATTCTTCTAGGATATTAATAATAAACCACACCGTGATGCAAACTCCTCTCTTGTAACGAGCTCCACTGGAGTTGATGAGCATTTCCATGACGCTTTCGAACGAATGTTCTCTAATCTGTCTCCTTCTTGGGTGGACTTCGCTTCGTGAGAACTTTTCCAGTGGCTCTCATTCTGACGTCTGCCTTTCGTACGATTAGTATTATGGGGTCTTTCTACATTAAATCGCTCCGTGCATGTATTAGCTGGTATTTAATGGATGGTAAGTGCTTCCGGTACTTCTTTGGCACTCTTGTATGCTTGCAACAAAGGGTATTTCACATAATTTTGTGTGATATGTTACATTTGCTTATGTTGAAACCAAACAGCGAAGTCCTGTACCAAGCTTCCAACCTTTTGAGGTTTTGCTGCATTTTGCTAGAAGCTTGATGAACAAACAGAAAATAAATACATGGCCTATGACGAAAAACGTCATATCACTGATTTCACAAAACGATATTTTTTTACTGAAACACTGAAGCAAAACATTTTGTAGCTTTGCATTTCTCTCTGTATATGGCACTATAAGCCACGAACAACCGTATGGAGGTTTTGATGTTATCTCCTGTAAGACATATATACATGACAAAAGATATTAAAAAAAGAGATATTCTATGAAACAGTATAGTCATCACTTCCATAGGAACATTTAAATTAAGACGTTTCCATCAAATAAAACCTCTATAATCAATTATTAAGTAATATTAGTTAAAACAAAAATTGAATTTCTATGTGAATACGAAAACAGGAAGCTTAATGAACCAAAAAAAAATATACCGCCTAAGATGAAAAATACCATACCATTGGTTCCCCAAAACAATATTTTCATTAAAATACTAAAGCCAAAACTTAACAAAGAAATATTCATGGTTCAAACGAATGATATGCAAGGTAATCAATGTAAAAATAAAAGAAAATATCTAAATAACCAAGTGAAAGTATAAACACCAACGTAATAAGATGAAAACGTAATAGTATGAAAACGTGAATACATGCACAATGTATGAACAGCTATAAAGAAAGGTAGAAAATCCATGCTAAAAATCTGAAAGAAGATCAAGACATAATTCTGTTTAATACATTTAATTCCCCTACTAAATTTGAAGAAGGAGGAGCTGTTTTATTAGCTGATCTTAAGAAAAATAAATAAAGAGCTCTACTTGATATAAGACTGATACCCCTATTAAATAATTACAAGGGAAATAGACTTCACGGCCACATTATAGAAACTAAAGAGTAAGTAAGTGAAGATGACATCATAGATATGATACTGAGAGAAGATTTGGCAGAGCACTGGAACATCTAACTGGAAACAAGGCCTCTGGAGTAGATGACATTCCCTTAGAATTATTAAGGTGATTTGGGGGTACAGCCATGACAACATTTCATCTGGTGTACAAGATACATGAGAGAGGCGACATACTTGCTGAAAATGTAATAATTCCAACCCCAAATAGGGCAGGTACTGACAGGTGTGAATACTACTGAACCACAAAATTAATAAATCAAGCATGCCAGGTTCTAAGAAAAATTATTTACAGAAGAATGGAAATACTGATTGAAGATGACGATGGGGTCGATCAGTTCTGCTTCCACAGAAGTCACGAAGTAATATCGACACTATGATTTATCTCAGAAGATAGAACGATTAAAGGCAAACTTGCGTTCACAGCATTTGCAGATTTAGGGAAGGTTTTTGACAGAGCGCATTGGACTACATTCTTTGAGCCGCCAGGATAGCCAAGAGCGCTAACACACTGCTTCCTGGACTCGGGTAGGAGCGCCGGCGCCGGATCGAATACGCCCGGCGGATTAACGACGAGGGCCGGTGTGCCAGCCAGCCTGAATGTGGTTTTTAGGTGGTTTACCACATCCTGCTAGCTGAATACCGGGTTGGTTCCCACGTTCCGCCTCAGTTACACGACTCGCCGACATCTGAACACGTTCACACTATTCCATGAATTATACTAGGCACAGACAGCTGAGGTACACTGATTCCATCCTGGGGGGTATGGGGTGGCGGCAGGAAGGGCATCCGGCCACTCCATCCTAACCTTACCAAATCTGTTCCTAACAATGCCGACCCAGCGTCAGTTTGGGACATGGCACCAGAGAAAGAAAGAAAGAAATTGGACTACATTCTTTGAAATTCTGAAGGTAGCAGGGATAAAATACAGAGAGCAAAAGGTCATCTAAAACTTGTATGCAAACCAGACTGTAACTGTAAGGGTGAAAGAACCTGAAAGGGAAAGAGTGGGGCAAAAAGGGAGTGGGACAGGATTTTAGCCTATGCCCAATGCTATTCAATCTGTACCACTGAGCTTGCAGTAGTGGTACCTAAGAAGATACATAGAAAGATAATTAAGGTTCAGAGATTTTAAATAGAATATTTAAGATTTTTAAATGACAATATAAATCTGTCAGACATGGTAAAGAACTTGGAAAATCAACTGAATATAATGAGTGGTGTCCAGAAAAGAGGTTATAAGATGAATATCAGTGAAATTAAAACAAAAGTAATGGAATGTACTTCCATTAAAGTAACTATGCTGAGGGAATCAGATTAGGCAATGAGACATTGAAAGCTGTTTGGATAATAAAATAAATGACGATGGCTGCAATAAAGTAAGTATCAAATGCAGACTGGCAATAGCAAGAAAAGCAATTCATAAAATGAGGAACGTTTGATATAAATATGTAAGGAAGCTTTTTATGAAGTAATTTGTCCAAAGTGTAGCACTGTACAGAAGTGAAATGTGAATTATAAGAAATCCACAGAAGAAGAAAATATAAGCTTTGGAAATGTGGTGCTACAGAACAAAGCTGAAGATTGCATTGGTATAACGAGTAACTAATGTGGAAGTACTGAAATGAATTGGGGGAAAAACAAATTTATGGCGTAACATGACTAAAAGAAAAGATTGGTTGGTAGGACACATCCTGAGGAAACAGTCAATTTGATAGTGGAGCGAAATACTGGGGAAGGGATAAAACTGTACTGGGAAACCTAGGCAAGAATACAGTAGACAGGTTGAAATGGATATAGTTAGGCAGAGATGAAGAAAGCTGCACAGGACAGACTAGCTGGCAGAACTCAAGCAAACCAGTCTTTGAACTGATGACCACAATAGCACAATGGATGAAACGATTTCTACTTAAAAGTAAATGAAATTTCATATATTAGTTTTGTTTATTTATATTACAAAAATTGTACCAAATGAAATATTTTAACCTAATTCAATCACCAAAATCATAAATTATTATTATATTAACATTAAGCATTGTAAACAAGACAATGTTTATAGATTTTTAAAAATAAAGAAACTGTAAAATACTAATAATGTAATAAATTATCATGATATAACAATATCTCTGGAAAAATTATATAATAAACAAATATTTACGATCATGATGATGTTAATCTATTTACCTTTAACACTACTAGCAATAGTTAAAATAACTGATATTAGTCAAGGATCGGACTACAAAATGAAACAACTGTATTGAAGAATAAACCCTTATTATTAAGATACCCTTCATTTAAAATTATTAGTAGTTCCTTAACTGGCTTGATACTCCTGGCATACACCCGAAGATCCTTTTATGTCTGAATATTTCTCTCTGCTAAGAATGAGGAACTATTTAATCCAGTCACAAAGGCGAACTTACATTTTTTACACATGTTTTACGTTCGTTAGACGAAAGCAAGGAACTGTGTCAAACATCTTCTGGGAACAAGCATTTAGTTTTCTTCTAATTTCTTTGAGTGCCTCTGCTTTTGTATGGTTATTCTTTTTTCCATATTCTCCAGCTCATATTCATTCACGATCAGCAAGAGTCCGTTTACTTCCTTTAGAGTTTTAACAACACACTTACGTCGTTTATGTATACATTTTTCTCATTTCTGTATAGACCTTTTAATTTTGGAATGCATGACGGGTATATGTTCGATAACAATGGTGAAAAACAGAATTGACATTTCGTTACCTTGCCTCACTGAGCTATGTATCTTGATTTCTTTAGTTAGTTGCCTGTTATGCATTGATATTGTTGCACTATTACTTAGTTTGTTACTAACCTCATAAACTGAGGTAGAAAGTCCGCATATTGCGTGATCTTGTATAGGTACTGCTTTTTCCCTCCGAATTCTTAATATAAACTATCGCTGCATTTGGCCACACAATGAGAACAATATTTTGAGCGTACGACAGGCTATATATGTAATTTATGCGTCGCCTAACCTTGTAAAAGGTGAAGGACAGTGAGGGTTCTCTAAATCTCTAAAAATCAAATCAAATTACAAAATTAACACTATCAGCAGGAGAAAACGCAACAAGATCTGTTCATCTCGGCTGCGTGCAAAATCAACATTAACGACACAATAAGATATCACAAATTATAACCAAACTAAGCTACTCAAGCTGTACTGCAAAGAAAGCAAATGATGAACTGCTCAGAATACAGATCGCCCTACCGCCATTTTCCACACTTACATTTCTTCACATTAGCTAGCACGCATCGATCAGCACCAGATGATGGACAGAGCCAAGTTCCTCTCAACAATAATCCGCTGACGAATGCCCAGAATCTAAGTTCTCAGCCGTCCTCTCTCCATTTTCAAAAAGACTCTACTAGGACATGATGTTGCAAAGGTGTGGCCAATGTGATGGATGAGAATAATTGATGAGAACATCGCTTATCTCAAGAAAAAATAGGGGAACGCAGCAGAAACTTCCCGTTCGTGGTGTAGAAAATGCACATTAACCAACACGTTGTTGGTACCAGCCTGTAGCAGTGTTTCCTTGATTGGTCGAACTCTGTATACCAAGAGTGGTGGTGTGACAACTGAATTCGATTTGATAACCAAAATTCTGGAGAGAAAGCAACCGCAGCAAACTCATGCTGGGCAGATGGTGCCACGGGGTATCAGCCTTTGGAGCATATGCAGAAAAGCCAAAAATGTCAAACTCATTCTCTAAGGATGGCTGTGGTGGCATGGGCCCCTGCCCGCAGCTTGATCAGGGCGCTGGCTCTGCCACATACCACAAAGCAATCTCTAACCTCACTTTCACAAAAACTGTTCGTCTCCCGGGGGAATTCCACTTCTCCTAAAGAGATTCACTGACTGCCTTCTACCAACAACAGAACCCTGAGGCCACACCAGTAGAGCACCATCCCAAAACAAAAAATACAAAGCTCTTCTCCCACGTACACATGTCCAATCCTCACAAAATAATGATCATGAACTAGTAGCACAGAATGAAACGTTATCACATTCCGACAGTGAACAAAAGGAATTAAAAATTCCCTAGATTGCAATTTTCGTTTGTCACCTGGTTTAGGCCTTCCAGAAATTAATTAATTCAAACAATCTCTGGAGTACGAAAACGAATTCCACCAGGATATAAAATATGTTAAAGCGTCAAATGGTCTCTTTGATTGTTTACAACATTATCATGCGAGAAAGAAAATGGCACCCCAGACGTGTGCAAAGATAAAATATGTTAGCAGAATCAAAATATAATACCAGGAATCTTTGTTCCATATAAAATTCATCATAAAATTGTTTTTAGTCTGGGTTCACAGTGCAGGCTCGATACTAGGAGGATGGTCTTACTTGATCAAAAAATTTTGTGTTACCCAATGTTAGAATAGCGCGTGAATTGCATATTCTGTGGATCGGTGACCGCCAATCTGAAATTTAATCCAGATGATCAGATGCCATACAATAACGTTCTCCCATGCTGGGATTCAAAACTACTATTTTCTTCAAGACAATTCTCAGCCGCATTCTGCATGGGTAATGAAAACGCTCCTGTTGCGTTTCCAATGAGAAGTGTTTGATCACCCACAGTAGAGCCCTTAATTGACTCCCTCCGATGTTCATCTCTGCTCACATTAGTCGCTGGCTACGAAGACAACATTTTGGCACAAACAACGAAAGGCAGATCAGTGTAGAGAATTGGCGGAAAGCACAGGTGGCTGCTTACTCCTGACGAGGGTACTGGAAAGTTCGTACAACACCACGACAAATGTCTAAGTCGGAACGACGACTATTTAGAGAGGTAGTGCCAAGGTGTGGCTAACTGTTTCGAATAAAAAATTTGTGGTTTTCACTGTGGCTTCCATTTCGCGACCGATCGGACCTTACTTTCCTAAAATCCCTCTTACTTACATTACTCGTGGTTTTTACCTTAAATTGTCCTTCACAAAAAAATCGATAAGCAGTGAAAACTCGTTTTATCTGAAATGCAACTCAGTCGGCTGCTTCTGTGGCTGAGAGTTTGCCGAAACTTGGTATCCGTCGACCCTTGTAATGCGCCGGCCGACACGTCGTTGACAACGGACCCGGGCAGATGCTCGCTTTGAGGCTTAACTTGTGGGCCGGTCACCAGCCTCAGCGGTCTCCAAGGGCAGGAGGGAAGCCCTCCGCTGCACCTGCTCCCCTGAGCTAATCCTCTCGTCTAGCCACAGCATGTCTGTTCCTCAAACAGATGTACAGCTCAGCAAGTTTTGAAACTGTGCACATTGACCCAGCACATGATAATCCTGTACTGATGTTCAGCTATGATTGAACTTTAGAGTGAATGCGACTGTGCAACCCTGGGTCATGTTATATGTGTGGTGTCACCGACAGACACCACACTTGCTAGGTGGTAGCCTTTAAATCGGCCGCGTTCGGTTAGTATACGTCGGACCCGCGTGTCGCCACTATCAGTGATTGCAGACCGAGCGCCGCCACACGGCAGGTCTAGTCTAGAGAGACTCCCTAGCACTCGCCCCAGTTGTACAGCCGACTTTGCTAGCGATGGTTCACTGTCTACATTCGCTCTCATTTGCAGAGACGACAGTTTAGCATAGCCTTCAGCTATGTCATTTGCTACGACCTAGCAAGGCGCCATATTCAGTTACTATAATTCATATCTTCAAGAATGTATTCTGAACAGATAATATTGTGAGTCATGTACCGTCAAGAGCGACGTTCGTCATTAATGGATTAAAGTTAAGTATCAAACTAATTACGTCCGCTTTCTGAATACTCATTCCATGTCATGTTCCAGACCTCACGTCAGTATAGTTCTTCCCTCCTCACGCTAGCCTGCTTGAGCTAAAACGCGTGCATTTCGGCATCCACTCATAACACGGTGTTGGCTCTTCTGCTAACACAAAAATATGTATGTACTTTGAGTTGATGTCTTTGTTCAGTTTACTTACTAGCAAATCAAAACGTAGTTTTCACAGCAAAACTTAAGTGCGAATTCTGAGACAGACAAATCTCGTGATCCTAAAAAATCTTAAGTTCAATAAACAATTTGTATGAGGCCAAAGGTCTGTCCATATGGTGGTCCAAGTGAAATGTGTGCTATGCATAGTAAGTACAGAGAGGGTGATGTAATCTAAATTAGATAACATCTTCCAGCATCACAGACGTTGAAGACACGAAAATGACACAGGGAAAAACACAATTCCTAACATATGTCAGGATCGCTCAGTGCTCTATTGCAAAAGGTGACATCTGATAAATCCTCACACTCACTAAATACCCTAGGATTTAATTCGCAGATGGCAGTAAGACAAAAAAATCTGATAACATATGCAGTGCATTCAGTGATCACGCAGAACACAAAATCCTTGAATCCCCCTCACGCAACAAACAAAAGTCACTTCTCAAGTGAGAACAAGATTCGCTACTTTCCTCAAACAACGAAGGAACACCGTCAGAAAAGATACAGTTTTACAGGACGATACATCACATATTTGTACCTTACATCATCGTGCTTGAAGCAGAAAAGATCATATGTATGGTCGGGTCCCACCAGCGATTCTCCCTGACAGTATCTGCAGTTCATTACCTACAACACTGCAAAACAGGCACTATATTCAAGCAACATGGGATCATTGCGCCATGCGATTCTGAGGCCAGCAAATGTGGACGTACTAACGCTCACGTTCAGCAACAAAAATATGATTTGAGAATCGCATCTGATCCAACGCTCTATTCACAACTTTCCCCAGACTTCCCCAAAAAGCACAAATTTACACAAACTGTAGCAGCCACAAACGTCGTTAAAGGATTATGCGAAAACACACTGCTAAACACGAACTCTTGGTCGGGAGTACATAATTAAACAAACTGTGTTATTACTCGTAATACAGGTAATACGACACTAACTAAAATAATCTTAATAGCTGAGAGGTAGTGCGTCCCAGTTATCTTCTTCAGCCGCAACATCTCTAGGATATCTGCATTTCTGAAGGCCAGGCATTTTATCCAGAATGGTCCAGAAGAATAACTTCTGTGATTTATTCTTCACCTTGCAGGAAACGCAGTGGTTTTTTAAATCCAATTTATGAAATTAACCAGTGTAGCAGAAAGTTCTTGTGTACCAATTTTAATGGATTTGACAGGGCGCACTGCTTCTTCTGCGTTGCCCGTTTCATCCAGAAGGCCACCTCAGACCTCATTACATTTTAAGGTGCTCAGAGTGTAAACTTGGCCCCTATCTATCCTCGTTTTCCGCATAATGTCGAGTCATGCTTGTTGACTCCGGTATAGAGCTAGATTCCAAATTTCTATTATTTCCACTGCTATATTTTCCCGCTCCCTCGGTTGTTCTATCTACCATTTCCACGGCGAGGTCTCTCGTCGTAGTGTCTGGGTCGCTGTTTTCACAAACTAGACCTCCGATTTCCCTTTTCAATACGGAGCATGGATCTCTTGTGTTCTGTTGCCTTTGGAAGTGTGCTGTACGGATGGTCAAGATGCTGATTCCGTTCTAGAATCTTGAAGAGAACGTGGAATCGGGTTTTCGATGAAAATAAGTAAATTGTAGTTTTTATTCTCTTAAAATATTCTGCAGGGCTCTCTCCTTAAAATGATGTATTGCACGTTGTTGCACTCACATTGTAACTGTAGTAATTTGGTACTTTTCCGAGGTGGTACCTGCAGTTTTTCTCACTGCATACTGTCATGGCTGGCTGAACGACTGTTAGTCTTTCATTGTGGTGTCAAGACCGCTTCTTCCCAGAGATTAGTTTGTTTTGTATGCCACATATTCTAAGGTTCAGTGTTGTTAACCTGGGAAAAAAGCTGTCTTGTTTTCTGTTTATATCTTTGAATTCAGTATTTGTTTACATGTGGTGAATGCACGAATAACGTTGTCGACTATTTTCACCAACTGAGACATAATCGCGTATACAAAACAGTGATCCAATACTGTAAAATGCTTTTTTATTCCAGTCTCTGATCACAATATGAATTCTTTAGACGATGACCGGTTTCAGTCTGTAATGACCATCCTCAGATCTTTTTTACACCATGTCCTAAAGTGATACGGCCGTAATGGCATCGTCAAAACATATAAATATAATCAGTATAGCATCGTCACATATATCTAAAATATAGTGTAGAATAAGCCACATCGTCCACATAGTGATTATTGCCCAATAATAGACCTCCGATTTCCCTTTTCAACACGGAGCAGGGATCTCTTGTGTTCTGTTCCCTTTGGAAGTGTGCTGTATGGCTGGTAAACATGCTGATTCCGTTTTAGAATCTTGAAGAGGACGTGGACGATATGGCCAACTCTACGCCATATTTTAGATCTATGTGACGATGCTATGCTGATTATATTTATATGTTTTGACGATGCCATTATGACCGTATCACTTTAGGACATGGTGTAAAAAAGATCTGAGGATGGTCATTATAGACTGAAACCGGTCATCGTCTAAGGAATTCATATTGTGATCAGAGACTGGAATAAAAAAGCATTGTCGATTATTGTTTGCATTATTGTGAAAAGATGGCTAGAGATAGTGAAAAAATATTCAGAAAAGTATGACTTGGCAGAAGAAACTCAGGATCATTTTAAAATGAATAGGAAACAGTGTTTCAATTTCTTACACAGTGGGAGAACTACGACGTGCCATACAGATGATCCACAGAACAAGGACACAGTCAGGATTTTGTCAAAGGGGGCGGGGAGTCAAATGTGTTAAACAGGGCCTTAAAAAGGGTCACATTTTTGTTTTATGCTGAAAGCACATCTATTTATGTACTAATTTTATGTACATAATTTGCTTTCAGGAGAACTTCATACAAATGGTATTTGGTCTATAAAATTAAGCAAGAAAAGCATTTCTTAAAAACGAGTGTAGCATATATTCTCAACGGTATATATAATTGCCCATTTGGGTATCTCTTCTGCGTATATACCCAAATCCGCAATTAAATGACTTTAACGAGAGCACTGAATCAGCTAAGACCAAGAAAGGCTCCTGGCCCTGATAACATTCCTTTGGAATTGATAAAAATGAAGGTATACCCTTGAAGACTTGACTTTTTACGCGGGTCCTCTTAATTTGGGAAACTCGATAAGTACCTGATGACTTGAAGAATGCTACCATCATCACTGTCTTCAAGAGAGGCGATCGTAGACTATCCACCTACCATGGTATATAGTTATTGTCAGTTGCAGAAAAATTCTCCCAAGAATTCTTTTAAAATCGGCTCCTTATTATTTCAGAGAGGATTTTGCCTGAATCTCAATGCGGGGTATTTGGCAATATGATAACTTCACTCTACTGGCAAACAAATTAAAATCTGAATATAAAGTATTGTCTCTTTGCTAGTAAAACGCAGCTCAGTCTTCTAATACAAGGTTCACCATCGCAGAGTAGAGGAATCTTAAGGTTACGTTGAATAACTTATACAGTTAAATTAAAGGGGTTCGAATCTCTTTTGACAGTAGCTATCTTTCTCATATTACATACGTGTATTTAAATTTACGACTTATCTGAAATCAAGTGATAATTTCTTTAGCACATCAAAGCATCCCAGGTTCCTCAATTCAGTCTAAAATTTTGTTGAATTATCTTTCATTTCAACAATATTCTTCAATTTCCTTTCTTTAAAAATTATTATTTCAACAGTCAACTTGAAACTATAGCAACCTAAGTTATTTATAAAACAAAACGGAAAATACAAATACCAGGAGCTACAATTTTGTGATCTTAACATTTATTCAAGCATTAATTTCAACTAGACTTATAATGCATGCAATCGATAAACGAGTTTGTATTTATCCAAGACAATATGGTTAAACATCCTTTGAGGTCAGTAAATTCCTCTACGGTGCACAACATACGATGCGGTTTTTATGACGTTTATTTATATATACATTAAAATTGTAATGGTTGCAGTCACTGTTCCAAGGATATTACAAATAAGACATTTCATAGTAGAACGTCGTTCTTGTAGACAAGCTTGAAGACATGATACACCGCCGTTCCACAAGTGAGTCAACTTTTTGCAGATACATAGTATATAATGACGACCGCTACAGCCTTCCAATGTAAATATGGCTTTGAATGTTAGGAGTCTCTGAAGAGATGTTCAACTCGCCTTCGATGCAGCTCTTTTTATTTAAGCAAAGAAACTGCATTTTAAAGCAAGTGGAATCTGTCAGGAAAGAAAGGAATTCGGAAGGAATTGGCTGTGGCTTATAGTAAGGGAGCAGCGCTGGTATTTGCCTAATGGATTCGGCTAATGGATTCGAACTACGTCGCCTCTCGAATCCAAAGATTGCTAGATCAGTGCCTCAAGGCACAGAGTTCCTCCACTCGGCGAAGAAGGTCGAAAAACTGGTCGTTGTACATTGTTTCCAAATAAAATAAATTCATCACAAGAGACGATAGAATTCTGAAATAGCATCTCTTCCATATAATTGCACATGTTTCGTCATCTGATAGTGCATGAGCATTCTAAGACTCAATTGTGCATGGAACTTGTGGCTTCATTTATGGTGTTATAGTGCAGGGTGCAGTCGGCTCGGACGAATTCAAGCAACCCGCTGAAAAAATCTTTTAGAAACGAACCAACTATAGAATGTTCTGTCAGTCGCCTTCCACTCTCGACAAACCCCTCCCCATCGTTCCGTATCGGTACCGTTTCTCATAACTGAGTACCGCCAGAGTGACCAGATTGAGTGATATTTAACCCATTTGGGCTAATAATGATAGGATTTTGAGAAAATTTTGTAAATAAATGCAACCATCGCCGTTTGAGGGACATTTTTGTTGATCAACCCGTTGTTTGGGTGACACAGGAAATCCGAGTGTATTTGTATGCAATGATTTCAATTTGATTTTTACTTTTAATGATATTTGCCGTTCCCTGAATTGTGAAATACTGAAATACTAAAACCTCAATGTTCTACTCGTCTCCAAATAACAACTCCAGTGCTAACATTAGGTTTTCTTCGTCTTTCTTGCTACAAACTTAGCCATAATTAGAAACTATCTGAAAAGCCCATAGCGGAAGAACAATAAACGACAGCACTTATATTAAGTACAACTGTAAGTACGAATTGAGCTGATTAACGAGACAATAACTGAACTTAAGTAAGGCCAACAATGTCCAATAGTTGGTTTTGACTAATGTAGGTATAGGCGACAGCCGACAGCGCTGTCTATATATCGATAACGTAAATCTATCGATGATCTTGTTGACTATCGATAGTGCTTATCACTTTTTCGCCGTATGATTGAAAATCAAATACAAGGTGCTATCGAAAAGTTTCCGTGCGAAGGCTGTACAGTTCAGAATTGGTATGCCACTCAGACAAAATCGCCGTGGGCATCGAGGCAATCATCCGGCCGAGTCACCAAAAAGTTGAAGATACCCGCTTGGTAAAACACCATATCCTCCTGTGTGAAGAAGTCGCGAACTGCCTGCTACGCGTACAAGTCCGACAGAAATCGTCGATCCTTCTTTAAAGGGACTGAAATCTCGATATTTGTGTGGAGGGAGATAAGACGGTGCTCGAGTGTCTCCCACTTGAGCTGGCGTAACTTGTGCGTTACAATATTTGCGGTATGGGGACATGTGTTATCATGAAGCCGTAGCACCCTTTGTCGCAGCATTCCACAATGGTGTTTTTCGTTAGACATGCTTCCCCAGACATATTCTTCATTCTCCAATGCATGTCTACCGCTGACGGTCCTTCGGCACCCGAGAAAAGTAAAACAGTACGTTGGTCTTGTTTGGACGCATTTGCCAAAAACGTCGCTGTAGTTCACATTTTTGCCTTCATCGCATGCACGTTGGAAAGACATCGGAGTCGCGCTAGGTTGCACATATGCTGCAGCAACGGCCTCGGAAAGAAACTTCTTTGATCGCCCTGGTATCTTTAAATTTCACAACGAGGCAACTAGGTCGTGCGTAATTTCATTGCACATTCCCCTGCTGATATTGCTTCTAGTAGGAAGATCAAAGACTGTGAAATATGTATAAAATGCTTTTCAAGGACAGTAAGTTTTTGAAATTATCGACATAAGTATATTTTCTGAAGTTATTGAAAAGAACCTGTAGCAGGTTGAACGCCAGATCGGTCTGGTTAGTCAGCTTAAATTAATCTGCAGTAAATGTAACGACAGTCGCAGGTTTTCTATTCCTGATTCAGTGAAAATCAATGACACTGAAGTTTATAATGTGAATATTAGCTTAGTGTATGGATTGCAAGCTATCGGTAAGGGAAGAGCAACAGGAGCTGTAGCCCTTCTGTGTGGTGTAACTGTGGCATAAGGTATCGATACCTCGGCACTGGTGTATCACAGTTAGGAAGTTCCTGCCCAGTGTCGATCGCAGTCAACGGGATCAGGTGGACCCAGTGGAGTGTGCCATCTGACGCACACCTCCAATGGCTCTGGACTACGAACACCTATGCCACCACTGCGTAGGATGGCGGGTGGTAGCGACTCAGCCCACACATGCTTGGAGCCACATCCTCATGACACGCTGTGCAGAGGCCACCTAAACGATGCTCTGAGTCCATCCTTGTTACTGTTGTGACAGCTGGACTCTAATTCTGGTTGAATCATTTATAATAACTCTTTGTTCATTTGGAGAAACACAAATTAAGTCAATCTTCTGTTCGTTGTGTTAACTTGTTCACTAATCATTTCTGCTCCTATCCAGCTTTACTATGACGACAGTTGTCGCACCACACTACAGGTCCCCTAACCATTGTGTTTGAAATCGTGTACAACAGTAATGAATCTTCCTTCACAAACTTCAATTATGCATTAGGCTCTACAGCTGAGGGTGTAGCTCACAAAACTATGCAAATAGCAGGAGAAGAAGCAGTCAAAGAAAATCACCATTCCTGTGACCTCATAGTAGCTTTTGCCTCCGATTTTTATGTGAAAATTCTTACAACTTTTTAAATAAAACAGACTTTATTAACATTTGACACCTTTATTGTATGTCTATGTATTTATTTCTCAACGTTGTCACCCTGGAAACAACCACATTTCTTTCAACAACAGTCTTGTTTGTTGATACCGTCACCGCAGAATGTTTGGCTGTGTTGACAGAGCCACAGCTTCATTTCTGCTGTGTGCACCGTTTCATTCAGAAGCTTTCAAATATGTTAAAGAAAGCAAACTGTTGTGTACACAATTCCGCGTAGTCAGCGCGTACACAACTTTCCCTGTAGAGCGCGCCCCGCTAAGCACAACAGCGCAGGCGCAGCGCTCGTCCGTCTCCGCTCTACGAGATGGCGCTGTCATAAAGACGGACCAAATTCTGCTTCCGCCGATCCGCGTATTAATATATAACGCAGCCAATGAGATTGCTGCTAACGTAAAACCTTTTCTCCTCGCGGATCACACTCGCGCAGTGATCCCTGAACGCTCGAGGTATTATAACGAGTGTACAGACCTCCGATTAGTCAGTCTGCATTAGTCTGTAGTCAAGTTTCAGTCTGCGCCTAATAAGATTATCATACTCCTGTACATAGGCATTAAGATAAATGAATAGACACTTTGTCAAGTATCAGAGATATGAGAGACTAAGATTAATGTACCAAAGGAACTTCAGATTGTCAGTTGTAAATATCATCCAGAACCAAGTTATTTTTATGCTTGTTATTATTTTAATAAGTGTGAGTGAAAATTAATCAAATTCTGTTTAAAGTTGGTCACCGTCAATCTGCTACTCTAAGCGTGCAAGTGGCATTTCTATCGTCTGACCTAACAGCAGAAGATAAACACGCCACGATAAGACCACGAGACATATTGCTGACACTCGCCTACTTCGTTAGAGCGACAAGGCAAATAATCTGATGGTGTGTGTACCGAAGGTCTTACAGTACGCACACCACACAAACCACATAGAAACAGTGCTGAGATATAAAGCTCGAGTGTGTGGTTGCACCTTGTAAAGAGAATGAACTTAGAAGAGTGAAGACGACAACGAAAGGAAAAAAGCTGACTTACGAAAACATAACTGGGTGCTAAAGGGAAGTTGACATAGGATGTAATGTACTCATTCAGAACTATTATGGTGTAGTAATCAGAAAAAATGCAGTTGATGCGCATCCTATGCAGAAACACACATTCCCTCTACAAATGAGCACAGTAGTCAGAGGCTAGGCCCTAACGGTGAGAACAATTTGCGTAAATATACTACGGGGAAAAACAACTGGAGAGAAAAGGGAATTGAGCGAGCGAGCGTGCAAACTGGGGCTGCCAGAGGTATATCCTAAGTGCAGCCACACGAACCGACAACTTGCAACTGGCGTCAAAGTAAACTTTTAATTTCAATGGGTAACTTAAAATTTGCCCCAATTATCAATCTTGTAGACTACATCAGTAGTCCGCAAGCCACGGAAGGACAGAAGGTTCTTCTGGTACCATTAACTGATCCCTCCCTCCACCCCCCACCCCCCTCCACCACGTCTTCCCTATTTGACACGAGAAAGACGCGTGGGAAGAATGATTCTCGGTAAGCCCCCTGTATTAGCTCCAATTTCTTGCAGTTTCTCATCGTGGGCCTTTCGCGAGATTTAGGCTATGTGGGAGGAAGTAACATGTTGTCCGACCCTTCCCTGAAAGTACTTTCTAGAAATTTCTTCTCCATCATCCACAACGCCTCTCTTGTAGCGTCTGCCATTGGAGTTTACTGAGCATCTATGTAACGCTCCCGCGCGAACCAAACGATCCCGTAACGAAACGCCCCGCTCTTCGTTGGATCTTCTCTACCTCTTCTATCAGTTCTAGTCGGTAAGGGTCAGAGATTGATGACAACACTCAAGAATGGCTCGAACAAGCGTCGTGTAGGGCACTTCTTTCGTGAATGAGTTACATTTCCTTAAAATTTTTCCTATCAATCTCAGTCTATTATCTGCTTTTCCTACTATTTGTTTTATATGGTCATCCCACTTATGGTCGCGCTGAATACTTTTAATATTTTACAGTATGTACACTTCCCACAAATTTGTCACCAATAGTTTACTTGTGCAGCAGTGGATTCCGTTTCTAATGCTTGCGCAATACGCTACATTTTGTTACGTTCAGGGTCAACGGCCAGAGCCTGCACTATCCACTAACCCTCTTTAGGGCGTTTTGCAAATCGCTGCTGTCTTCTGCCGTTGCTACTTTTTTTTATAGACAGCCGCATCTGCGATAAGTCTTAAAGAGTTTCCGACAATTTCTACTAGACCATTTATATACAATGTAAACAGTAACTGTCCTACCACACTTCCTCGATGTACTCCGAAAATTACATTTACTATTTTCTGAATTGACGGTGGAGTGGGGGAGAAATGAAAGCAAAGGGAAGGAATTATTGGTCTCAGCAGCATCGGGACTTTATGGTATGCGGAAACAGTGGCGACGAATGAAAATGTGTCTTGACCGGGATGCGAACCCGGAATGTCTTGCTTAACACGCAGTGACATTAACCACTGCGCCATCAAGACACGGTGTTTATTGTAGCTGCGCGCACTTTCTCGGCACGCTTTTCGCCCGACCCACCTTCCCACCTAGCGCCACCCATCTATGTCCTCCATGCTCGCCACTTCGACATTCCCACAAGAGATAGAACGTACTTGTGCGTGCGCACTGAAGGTGGTGGGCTCAATGTCCATCGAGGCGAATGCATGGTGTCCGAAAGAACAGACACTACACATTCATATACTACGGTATTTGACTGTTTACTGGAAATTGTCTTAAATGGTTAATTATGTCATTTCATGCTCCTGACATGCTTTTTTTGTTCTGAATTTCAGTATTTTTTATAACAACGGAAATGAAATTCAAATGATTTGAAAGCTGCAATCGAGTCTTGTGATGCTCGTGACGTCACTGGCTAGCTCGCTGCTCCCACTGTCTTAATGTTAATTCACTGTGGTGTCTTGTTTTGGAATTTGCATTTCGGAAAATGGGTTGCAAATGGTGTATGGTACCACATTGTACAGATACATCTACAAATACTCCTGAAAAGTTGTTTTTGAGCGTTTTAGAGAATAAGAAGATGCGTAAAATGTGGTTGCACTGTACCGGAAAAATGCCACTAGGTCGCTACACAAGTTCCCCAACTTAATTAAAAATGCTGTGCACTCTAAAACTGACATAAATGTACCTCCGAGATATGCTTTGCCCACTGTTGCAAGGCAGGATAGCGTCATGAACGAAATTACACTCTTAGTGAAAACTGTCGTTTTACCCCACTTCACATAAATTATTCAGTCACTCAGTTGTTAGAGCGATAGACCATCGAATTTTATAAAGTGACATCCATAGACTGCTGTTTCGGTTCAAAACCGAACGAATTCTTTAACTTAGTTGTAATACGACACGACAGTCCTCTCGTATGAAACCAAAGCACAATTACAAAACTTCACCACAACGACCAGAAAAAGAATGTCATTGTGTTTTCCTTGCTGTTTACATGCGCTTACAATTGCAGTCGCTGTTCGCACATGTGACACCCAAAAAGATATTTTCTGTTTAATGTGACCACACACTCTTTACTTTATTAGCAACAATGTTTTCTTTTTATCTTCGTATTGCCCAGCTAGAATCCTGATTGTTTAAAATTCTGAAGTTTTATCATCTTACATAAAGATGAAGTAATTCTGCTTCAGACACTAACGGTAGTTTACACTCACAAACATCACAGCCCTTATGTTTGCATTACCTGCATTTCTACATGCTTTATATATCTCCTTACAGAAAATCTCTCGTCTTACACCTCGTTGTACAGTGGACGTGTGGTGTTATCTTCACTACTAGCAATATTTTCCAGGAAAGTGACTTGTGTGTTCGCAAAATAAACGCATTCATTCTCTGTTGTCCATTTCTCAGACTAAGATTACTGTGAAGCTATATGTAAAACAACCCACCATCGAAATAAGTGCTACAGCCAGTTCTTGCTAACGCTATTTACGTATTTGGTCTGAGCGTTTTAAAAATATATGGCCATGCTAGGAGTTGTACATGTGACGTGTTTATCCGCAATCAGATGCGCTGTTCGTCGCGCCACCAAGTACATGTTCGTGGCGCCCTTTCTGCTGAGTGCCTTCTATAGGGAAAATCAGTACTAACATTTGCCAAGAACAGTTTTATCGTGTTTTGGCTCGTAGCTCTTAACTGACAGCCGACAATCTAGTTGTAATATACGGTTCCATTTTCAAAAGCTCTACAATAGTTTTGAGCGAGTTTAATAATGTTGCAGGGAGTAGGGGAAAGAATGTCCGTCGTTGCACATACCGCCGGTCTAAATAGGTGGAGCATAAACACTTCAACCTTCGTAAGGCTTCCATTATCACCGCTCACAAAATTCGTTTCCATTGTTACTTAAAAGTTGTAATTGCGATTTCGTTCACTAAATAGCTAAACTGTTTGCAGAAAAAGTACGTAAAAACCTCATAACTTTGGCGAACACTCCTATAACACCCATATAGCTTCGTCTTACTCCCAGTCTGTGACGTCACCAGAGCTTCAGCCAATAACAGAGCGTTTTCCACCACATGACAAAATCTTCATATTTTATAATTTGTAAGCATAACAACAATAATCCGAACCATATTGTTAACATAGGAAAATAGTCTATTACCTTCACATCTGTCGATTTTATCCCATAAAGAACGATGTGTTGAGTTCTATCGACAAGGAAGTCTTGAATCAAGTCGCAAACCTGGTAGGATACGTGTTAAGCTCGTTTTTTCATTAAATTAATAGATATATATTATTGTGCCATCGGTTGAATCATTTTGGAACATGCTTTATGTAGGATGAACATGAATTCCACCCCTAAAATTTGAGAGGCTGCTCGGGGATATTCACCGAGTATTTCAGTATAAGGGACCGGTGGTCTTCAGTGCCTCGTTACTGAGCATTTTGCCTCTCGTTTAATTTCTTACTCCCATTTATCTTTGTACCTGTATTGCACTGAAACTGCCTGCACAGCAATGCAAATTTTGATAGTATATCCTACGTGTCGTGTTTGGAAACAAACTTGTTCCATTCATTGGCTGTACTTTTTCCTGACAGTAGTAATATAAACCTTACCTTTCACCCTTCAGCATCCAGTCAGTTTTGCCTGGTCTGCCACCGGTTTGCTTTTATCGGACAGTGTTAGTAGAATTTTAACAGTGCTACATAGCAGCATAACATGTTTAGTAGACGATGTGAGCCTCGCGTACGAATTCAATGAATGCAGTGGAAGGACGATGCAAAGACGCTATGCTGATCTGTTCCCGCAGCGACAACAATCTCATTAAAGAACTTCGGCGTCTGAGGATTGTTGCATTACTCTGTTTGTGTTTTACATTTTGGTGATTCCATATTACAGGCTTTTTCCACTATTGTGAAGATATTTTAGCAGGAACAAAGGTGAATGATGTAACAAGCCAAATAAATCTTAATTACACTATTTTTCTGTAACAAGCAAGCAAAGGCTACAGGTCCATCATACCAAAATACTCGAAAATATCGCTGAACAACCTCCGAAATTTTTGTTGAGTTCTGATTCACTGTTATTTTCCCCCGGGGTAGCAGGTCGTATGTTGAAGTACAGTTACCACTATACAGAAAACATAAGGTAGTAAAAAACGTGACGAGTTTATGGGAAGACTGTTCCATGCAGAGAAAAAAAAAGATGTATATACATATTAAGGAACCACATATAAAAATATCTTCACTTATACCCGTTACATCCTGTATATGTAGCGTGTTTGTTTTAACTCAAGATACTTATACATCTCGGAAACAAAGCACTGTACGTAAAATATGTTCTGTATGAAAAGCTAATGTTAGTAAAGGGGATATCTGTCTGTGTTACAACTTGCCACCTCCAAGCAACCCCTCCAGCGTGGGTAGGGTCACCTTTGTATTTTCAAGTGCTAACCCCCCCCCTTTCATTTTTACTGTACATTCGTATTCTACTCCAAACAATATGTACACTGCACTCAAACCATTCTTCCCTATTCATGTCAGGTGGCACTGTAATTGACAAGCATCAAGTGTGTCTGTTTTTGCAATTAAGAACCGGCGCATTGGATTCTACATTTCACTTGCGATATAAATGTAAATCTTTGTGGTCTAAAGGTTAATATTGACATTCAAATTTTACTTTGAGTGTTACAATTGTGATTCTACAGTTCAAACAATAGCGCTAGATAGACATTTCTGCAAATAAGCGACTTGCATGGAGATGTAGTTTTCTGTTCCCTGCGGAGTCGATTGTGATGAGTCCACAATACAATCGGAGTGCTTGATTTCGGTGGCCACTCTCAAACCCAGCCATCAATGTGACTGATTTCGGTGTGTTTCCAACCGCCATAACTCTTACACTGGCCCTACGCGGTTACCGGCGGAATACGAAGAATAACTATTGTAATAAGGTAAAACGTCCATAAAGTGCAAATGACAGGCGCAACTGTCATGGATATTCACCGAAACAAAGCACCCCAATGTGGAGAGGCAAGGGGACTCACCGAAATCAAGCGCTTCAAAATCGAGAGGCAAGGACGCATGGACCCCTAAAGCGATTTGACTGAAAAAAATCACTACGGGTAGCGGACGAGGTGTTTTGAATACGAACCTACCATGAAACGACAAAGTGCAGAAATTTACATGAAGGGTCAACACACTAACTACGTAACCGTCATTCAAGGCAATGTGGCGTGCGAATTGAACAACATTGCAAAGGAGGATTTTTCTGACACTTTTACACGGTAGTATGAACGCTCTGTGCGTCGTATTCAAAGCCGGCGGGGCGGGGGACTATGTAGAGCAACTGAAGCTTCCAACCCACCACCTCATCTTTTCTCTTTTTTATTATTTACTTAAAAGTCGCCTGCCCCGTATCGGCAGGGAAATACAATATTGCAGTGCCTGTGTTATTCTGATTACAATGCAAAGTTCCTTTGGACATGCAGGCACGTCAGTTCATCTGAGAGCAGCATCCGTCATTCCAAAAAGGTTAGAGACCGGATTAATTAAAAAGAAATAGAAGTTAAGATGGTGGTTTTGAAGCTTCATTTGTTCTACATAGTTCCCTCTCCTCCCGACCCCCCCCCCCCCTCTCCCCGCCCGCCATGAATACGACGCATAGAGCGTTCATATAACCATGAAAAAATATCAGAAAAATACTCCTTCGGAATATTATTCAATTCGCACTCCACATTGGCTTGAACGATGATTAAGTAGTCAAAGCGTTGACCCTTCATGTAAATTTCTGCACTTAGTCGTTTCGTGGTACGTTCGTATTGAAAACACCGTGTCCGTTGTCCGTAATGATTTTTTCCATTCTAATCGCTGCAGGCGTCCACGCGCCGTTGTTTTGTTCGAGAGTCAAGGTGTGCGGGACAAACTTTGCACATACCTTTCTCTCCTTCAAAACATTCTGGAGAATGTCTTGAGCATTTCATTTAGAGATGTTGCTCCATTGTGATTTCTGACACAACAACGGTGACACACTGTGACTGCTCATCCACTGATTAACACTGCCTACTCACAATTAATTATTGTCTGGTCGAATGCACATCTCTTGTTTACAGTTGTTAGTTCAAGTGCCACCGCAGTTAACACGATGACGTTGCTTATACGCCAGGAATAAAATCTGCAACTTTTTGGAGGACGGTACACGTATCAAGTTTTCTTTTTCATGACATTTCAGACACGTCATACAACGATAATAATGAAGATCTGAATGCTGATTATGCAGGGAAATAACACAATGGTCTAGTTTTAAGAATCTTCTAATAATTCTGTTTTAACTATCCTAAAATTTTATCTGTAGCTTACTATAGGTTACTTTCGTGATAAGACCTCGGACTTTTGTCTACCAGCGGCGCTGGTACTACGTTCTCATGTTTTTTGGATCACAGTACGATTAGGCAGCTGACAGCGCAGCTATTCGACAGCCAGGGAAACATCAGATGTGACTAACCGTTCATCCGATACCGAAGGCTGTCGCCGCTAGACAACGTACAAATGTCGCTGTCACGTTCATATCGCAGGTCCATTAATCATCTCGTCGTGTTAGCTGTTCTCAGTGATCGCAGCGCTCCATATGCATAAGCGTGGGGACTGATAGACGATCCCCAAATGCCCAGTCACGAAACTGGAAACAGGTAAAAGTCAAGCACAACTGTTGTAATATCTCAAGAGCACAACATCGCCACCGATAACATTTGCAACTTTTGATAACTATAGGCAAAGTTTAGTTATTGTGGTCACTCAGTTAACGTTAACTTCAGAGACTGTCACGCGAGCCCTACGGAAAAATGTGGTTGTTTCTCGAAGTCTGGAAAAATATGTTTTGAGGATCATGCGAACGATATTACATGAAAGAGGTGTTATACTCGCCAATAGAAGAATGCAAGGGAAATTGACTGTAAATGCACTGTTTCCATAGATATCGTAAGGATTCTTTGTTAATCTTTGGACTACTTGTAGATTTAACAAGCTGTAGATTTATAGATACAGATGTTTGTGATATAATTACAGACTCACCAAACTTTATGATGCTAATTATCGTAATTCGGGGCAAATTGTGCAAGGTAGATTCTGAGCACACCACAACAAAGAAAATGAAAATTCCTTTCTGGGTACTGTGACGTCCCTTCCCTCCTTCTTCACTCGCCAGGAGGAGACGCGACTCGTAACGATGTTCGACCCCGTCGGTATGGCGTGGAACAGCACCTGTAACACTCGTAGGAACACAACTCCTCGGGTGGTTTAGAAATATTCTGTTATCTGTCTGCAACAGTCTTCTCAGATCGTGCGAACTGGTAAACTGCAATCGTTTATTTTTGTTTTATGCCCGGTTAGTTCCACGATGAAATAAAATCTTGATTCTTGATTTCATCATTAGGCTCGTTTTTCACATCATACATATCGAGGATGAAATTCCGTTGGTATGCCTTTGATTCGTCAAGTTATTAACAACGGTCCGACGCAACTCCAGAGATAACTTATGTTGGAGTAAATGTTTTTTTAATGTGCCGCAATGCTGGTTTAAACTAATCACTTTTCACTGTCCATTTTTCATGTAGTCACTTGGTCACTTAAAATGTTTACATTAATACACGTTGTATTGTCCGTTTAATGAGTTAGGCGACAAACAAGATTTATCTTTTGTCTCAGATTTTATTGTTCTTTCTGTAATTAATTGTTTGTCCCTACAACACACGCACACCGATATATCATTCAAGATTAACTTCTGTTCAGTCAATAATCGTGACGCTGACAAGTTTTGACTAATCGGCGTACTTGTCTTTTTTCATGTTTTACGTGTCCTACTCAAGACCATGAATTTTTTTCTGTCGTTGATCCATTACCCTGTAGATTTGTAACTGTTCATCAGTACGAAGGCTAATTCCGATAAACCAATATCACTCAATTGAAATCTAACACTCGTCTTACTTTACCGTCGCATTGAGAACGGTAAGCCGGTCTGTGTGGCCGAGCGGTTCTAGGCGCTTCAGACTGGAACCGCGTGACCGCTACGGTCGCAGGTTCGAATCCTGCCTCGGGCATGGATGTGTGTGATGTCCTTAGGTTAGTTAGGTTTAAGTAGTTCTTAGTTCTAGGGGACTGATGACCTCAGATGTTAAGTCCCATAGTGCTCTGAGCCATTTGAACCATTTGAGAACGGTAAAGGTTAACCTTCATCAGTCGAATGACTAATCAATAATTCAGTCTCTACCTCACGAATTATCAAACTTCCAAAACGCAAACAATCTAATAGCGTTTGCGTCCAGACAACTATCGCAAAAGTACTCTAGAGCGGTTTAAGAGTAACTAACTAACTGAACATTTCCATATCCGAGTTGCATTGTAGTCGCATTGAATTTGCTTTTCGATGCGGCTACAACTCTCTTCCATGGTAAATGTTATCTTTGACTGAATTACTTTCTTGGATTTAACCTTTTTTGAATTTTGAATTTATTCTACAGATGTTTGATAAAGAATCTATGATAATCCTTTCCTTTTATCTCCCCTTTTTGTGTGCTATTCTCAGTATTTGAAAGATATAGGTGTTAATCAAAATATTACCAGTGTAGATTTTATCGTCAATAGTTGCCGTCACTGTCAAGATGACTCACTTCCCTGCTTTAAGATTCCACAGAGCTTGTTAACTGGGGTTTTCTGTCCTTGGGGCGTTACAGTACCGATCGAGGTGACGCAGTGGTTACCACACTGGACTCACATTAGAGAGGACGACAGTTCAAACCCGCGTCCGGCCATCCTGATTTAGGTTTTCCGTGATTTCCTTAAACTGCTTCAGGTAAATTCCGGTATGGTTCCTTTGAAAGAGCACGGCCGACTTCCTTCCCCATCCTTCCCTAATCCCATTGGACCGACGACCTCGCTGCTTGGTCCCCTCCCCCCCATATCAACCAACCAACCCACCAACATTTCTGGTAAAACATTTTATGCTTGTCTAATGTTAACCGTACTTAAGTATCTTTTAGTCTGCAAAAAATCAAATTAATTAGAATTCGTTCAAATGGTTCAAATGGCTCTGATTACTATGGGACTTAACATCTGAGGTCATCAGTCCCCTAGATCTTAGAACTACTTAAACCTAACTAACCTGAGGACATCAGACACATCCATGCCCGAGGCAGGATTCGAACCTGCGACCATATCGGTCGCGCGGTTCCAGACTGAAGCGCCTAGAACCGCTCGGCCACTACGGCCGGCCTAGAAATCGTAACCAATTACTGAAATGCCTGAATTTGATAAGAATTTCGTTATTGGTACCGTTTTAATTGGGGCGTCAGCAAACTCCTTTTGGTGTCCTTAATTTGATTTAGGCCGTATAATTTATTCTAAAAGCAAATGCGTGTTGGTGCAATTAAAGCGCCGTACTGGCAAGGGTAGTGACCATGTAAGGATTGCATCAAGGCAAAGAGGACAGTTTGCGCGTGTCAGAGGACACCAGAAAAGGTCTCCAAGAAGAAAAGCCCCTATTATTGAATCATTCTGAAGGTCTGACTGAACATCCTGGAACGCTAAGCCTTCATAGAAAACAGGAGCCACAGACTATCGCCAAAATCTTACAGAGAAGGCAATTCGGCGTTGCTACTGTTATAAAACGATAGTTACTTCATTTTGGGAAGCAATAAAGTCGCAGGCGTCACCTACACTTAGCGCGAGTCCTGATTTGGGACTATCGCCAAAATCTTACAGAGAAGGCAATTCGGCGTTGCTACTGTTATAAAACGATAGTTACTTCATTTTGGGAAGCAGTAAAGTCGCAGGCGTCACCTACGCTTAGCGCGAGTCCTGATTTGGGACTATCGCCAAAATCTTACAGAGAAGACAATTCGGCGTTGCTACTGTTATAAAACGATAGTTACTTCATTTTGGGAAGCAATGAAGTCGCAGGCGTCACCTACACTTAGCGCGAGTCCTGATTTGGGAAGAAACGCGATATCTAATAAATTTCTGAATGGAAACTCAGAACTGATAGAATTTGGTGTGAGCTACATACAGTTTACGAATAATTTTCAGCAGTAGTGGCTGTTGTACATAGACTTTCAACTGTTTTTGAGTGATCACTTTGAGACTTTTTTTCTGTGGTGTCTTTAGCTGATAATTTGGATAAAATGAAGCAACTTTGGACTCAAGAGACTCGCTTGTGATTTCACTAGCGTGAAACGTATGTAACGGCCTTACTTATCTATCTGGCCTATGGTAATGGATTATTTATGGATTATGTCGTTAGTACCGTGATTTGACTTTCATAAGTTTAATGGTTTATTGCTTTATTATTACGGTCACACATTCTGAATAAGGATCTATATTTAACTACTACGTGCCAACGACCTTGCAGCAGTGGTAACACCGGTTCCCGTCACATCATCGAAGTTAAGCGCTGTCGGGCTGGGCTAGCACTTGGATGGGTGACCATCCACTCTGCCGAGCGCTGTTGGCAAGCTTGGTGCACTCAGCCCTTGTGAGGCAAACTGAGGAGCTACTTGATTGAGAAGTAGCGGCTCCGGTATCGGAAACTGACATACGGCCGGGAGAGCGTTGTGCTGACCACATACCCCTCCATATCCGCATCCAATGACGCCTATGGGTTGAGGATGACACGGCAGCCGGACGCTACCGTTGGGCCTTCATGGCCTGCTCGGGAGGAATTTATTTAACTACTACATTCTTACAGCAAACTGATCTACAAATATCATTCGAACAATGAATTTAAGACATAAAACCCTCTTTTTTCATCTGAATAATTTCTGTTTTGTCTAAGTCTTTAGTTAGCAGAAACACTAAATATACTAACTGTACTGATGGTACTGATTTGATTATATCCCATGGCTTTTTTATTTTCATCTCCGATAGGTCGTGAAATGGAAACCACAGTGAAAATCGGGAATGTTTTTTTGAAACATTTAGCTACGCCTTCTGGCTCCTTCTCTACATAGTCGCCGCTCCGACTTGACATTTGACGTAGCTTGGTTCCAGCTTGCTAATATCCTTTTCACAGAAGGCAGCCACCTGTGATTCCTGCTCGTTCTCTATGCTGGTCTGCAGCTCGTTTTCTGTGCCAAAATGCTGTCCTCTTACCCAACGGTTCATCTGACCGGAGAGAGTGAACCAATTTCGGGTTGTATGGTGGACTATCAAACAATTCCCATCAAACAGCTACGGCTACGTTACCTTTGTAATACCAACTTATTTTTAATAACAAACTACCTACCCAACAGAGAGTGGGGGAAGAGTTAATGAAAACCACAGAAAATCGGTAATTCTCGCTGACTTTTAATAACAACATACTTTTTAAAGAGATGCAGCTGATTTAAGTAACGCCCAGAACCTAAAACTACAGAATATGACATCAGTTGTGAAAAGTCACGTCTGTTGCTAAGAGGGAGTATTTATGACCTCTTCAATTAACATTAAAATTTTGGATTAAGTTCAAGTGGAAAATTTTGAAAGAAATATAGAATCTGGTAGAAGAATAACTTTTTCAAAATTTGAGATGTACAGTACACTACTAGGCTACAATATTTACAGAAGGTGGGCACATAGTACCTCCCAAGTTGCTGTTGCTAAGGTTAAAGTTCCGCACAGCTAATGATTCAGTTTCAATGTGAAGGGGCTATTTCTTTTCTTTTCAGTTTCCGATCGGTAGTGAAATTAAAACGACAGTGAAAATCCTGTAAAATTTTGTACAGATGTGTTGCGCAGGGTCTCTTGTATGTCTGTCTATCGCATCACGTCGTGCTTTTCTGTTCTGAGCGCACAGTAAGGAAGTACCGACGCCTACAACAGTAGGACCTCCTGCCTGATGGGAAGCGCCTGTTGAGGTGTCTCGCTTTATTTCAAGCAGCCCACATAAAGTAACTGTTTGTTTCCTTCTTCATGACAATTCTCGGCCACACACTGTGGATGCTACGATGACGCTCCTGTAGCTGTTTGATGGGAATTGTTTGATGGTCCACCATACAACCCGAACTTGGTTCACTCTCTTCGGTCAGATGAACCGTTGGCTAAGAGGACAGCATTTTGGCACAGAAAACGAGCTGCAGACCAGCATAGAGAACTGGCAGGAATCATAGGTGGCTGCCTTCTGTGACAAGGATATTGGAAAGCTGGAACCAAGCTACGTCAAATGTCAAGTCGGAGTTGCAACTGTGTAGAGAAGGGGTTAAAAGGTGTAGCTAAATATTTATGCAGCAAGAGGAATTCATGACTGAAGGCATTAAAAGTTCTAAGTTGATAGCAAATTTAATGTAAGTTGAAATTTTACCATTTCACACAAAACATAAAGTTGTGAAGCAGTCCTTATTATCTTTGTTTAGAATTATCGTCAATTTAATAAGTTTCTCAACAACAGTCATTCACACGTAACAGCATATAAAGTAAACAATTGATTTTACGTCATTTTCAAGCCAATCGAATATCTGAAAACATTTAACAACATGTATTAAAATAATTTCTCAAAAAACGCTAATTTTCACCCTGTTACAATAGACAGTAAAAAATGATAGTTATTCCCTACTGGTACTGATGGGTTTATGCCTGTGCAGTTCATCAGTACCATTGTGCAGCATTGGACGGCATAAATGTTATTCATGCGTTCTTCTTGCATCCACACCCTGTAACATATCAAAATTAATTTTGAACAGTTTCATATCGTTACGTAAATAACTTGATCATTTCAATCTATTATGACAACAGAAAATGTCGTAAAGATAAAGATAAAGGGTGCAAAAATGTTTTATTTCTTGCAATTAAAGTCAGTGAGTGTGTGTATATTTTCTAGAAAAACCAGTATTGTAACCAGATGTACAAGTGTTCACTCAGAAGCGGCAAATACCATCTATGCGGCGGTGGCTCACAGCAGCAACGCGCGCCAGAGATCAGCCTGGGAGAGCTGGCCGCTGTACAACGAAACGACACCCACAAGAAATTATATATTGATTGTTAAAGAGTAATGACAGCGCCATACCTTTGTCTAGATTTATGGCAGAGCTATGTTTTGTGAGTCACTATCGAGGAGCCGAAGAGTGCGTGGGTTGAGTCGGTAAGGCGACTGTTGTGTTACTGCATGTGAGTCGAGACACTTTTACGTGTATTGCTATCGATAGTTTGCTTGGAGAATTCGATATCGATTATCAAGACAGTTGCAAATTTTCCGCGAATTTTGCTGGAAATGTTTCGGGAGCATGTAACGAGCGCATTTACATTTTAAAACGCAAGTTTAGATAATGCAGTAACGATATTAGGGCTAGCGATACTAGGGCACAATCAATGGAACAGTCTGATGAATTTTGTTTTGTACTTGACCTGTGGCCAAGCGACCATTGAGTTATAGGCTCAGTGTAGCGTTGCTGGTACGCTGTGTTAGTTTGGAGATTGGTATTTGTGACTTAGGTTCGACAGTAAATGAAAGTTATAATGTCAGCAACTATGTCTGAGGAGGTTCGGTTTTCTTGCTCGTGATAGCTTGTTGCACACACCAGAGGATTTGAGTGTTGCGTATAGTTTGGAGATCTTGGAGATAAGCATACTCTAAGCAAGTTGAGTGTTTGCTGTTTGTGGATTTGTGAAGAACAGTGTTACTACGAGATAGTAACTTATTTTATACTGTGAAGTATTTAATAATCAAGCGTCGTTCTCGAGTTCTTCTTGATCGAAGGATCAAGTACAGGAACAAATGGACCGAAAGTGTATTGTGATTACCAGTGCATTTAGCCCTTACTCATTGTTAGTGGCGCAATTATAGAGATTCCCTTGCCCTAGCTGAACCATTTGAAGACGGGAAATCCAACTGCAACCATTATTCTAGTAGTGTGGGACGAGTGACTTCAGTTAGATTTGTAGTGGTTACACGAGAAGCCAAAGGCGGAAGTGGTTGAGTTCTGAGAATCTGATTTTAAACTGAGCTTGAAAGCGGTGGTGGCGCGTAGGTTTTATGTTGTTTTTTTATGTCATTTAGTGTGGGGATTAGACTTATGGTCACTCATTCACACCAACGTTTGCCTTTGTAAAGATCTGATATACTTTAAGGAGCTAAAATAAACTTTGATTCTTTAAAATTAAAACCAAGTCCCCATATTAATAAAGTGAAAGAGAATAGTCTAATTTTGAACTTTGAAGAGGGAAGTAAAAAAATAAATAAAAGTTGAAAATTTAGTGATCTCACTTGTAACAGGTAGAGCAAGCACGCAGCACGCTCAAGTCAGCGATATAATACAAATAAATGAATGACGTGTCTTTAAAAAGAAAGTAGAGAAGTATTTTATCAAAGTTTAACGACGTGAAGTTTACCATTTACGTAATTTCTTGGGGGGTAACATTGGAATTACAGTTAAAAAAATATTTTAGTTGACTTTTATAATCCAATGCGCAAAGATTTATTTACGAAAGAATACTGGTTTAGAACAAAAGATTAAAGGTTCAAATGGCTCTGAGCACTATGTGACTTTACATCTGAGGTCATCAGTCCCCTAGAACTTAGAACTACTTAAACCTAACTAACCTAAGGACATCACACACATCTATGTCCGAGGCAGGATTCGAACCTGCGACGTAGTGGTCGCGCGGTCTCAGACTGAAGCGCCTAGAACCACTCGGCCACAAGGCCGGCACGAAACGTGCAACTTTTTTAGCAGAGGTATCGCATATCATAGGACGTGTAGCGACCACAATTAGCAGTGCAGTGCATTGCAGTACATTGCAGTTCGGTTCACGAGAGCATCACCCGTGTGTCACAACGCAAGTATTTTATTCCGCGCGGATAAATTAGTTCCGCGCCGGCCGCCAGGAGCGCTGCGTTGTGTCCGCTACTTCGTGCCGTTTATCCTTAATATATAGTTTTTTCCATGTTCCAGTTTTCTCCATGTTAATTCTTAAGAACCTTTTTTAAACTTCGTTCTTTAGTAACCAGTCAACAAGTCACTTATTCGTTTTGAGCGAGTCTTGCCTTGACGTACATTGCGTCTAAAAGACGTCCTGTATTAATTGCCAAACGAACTAATAAAGATCTTGTAATCTCAACATTGGAGATATCGTTGAGAGTTATTTATCGCAAACTAGCAGGCTAATCGATCGGGCTGGCCAGAATCTAGCGCTACTGCCAAGCTGGTGACCTCTACGTGATTTATCGTCTGCCTGACGCACAAAATAAAGTGATAGTGTAATATGACGGAAAATCTGACCGCGACCGACCCTGCTGTGTCTGGACTCGTAGTTAGACTACCACCTCTTTGGCCTCACAATCCAGCGCTATGGTTTGCGCAAGTTGAAGCTAGTTTCTTTTACACTGGGATAATCGTCGACGCTACCAAGTTTGCACTGATCGTGAGCCAGCTCGTTCATCAGTACACGGCCGAAGTGCAAGACGTGATTACCGCGCCACCAGACAGTAATGTCTACGACCGGCTCAAGGCAGAACTTATCAGCAGAGTATTAATTTCACAAAAAGAACGCCCGCACCAAGTTCTGACGCAGGAGGACATCGGAGATAGTAAACCGTCACAGTACTTTTGGCGCCTGCGAAGTAAGATCGCCGCTGGTACTGCGCCTGACAGCCTGCTGAGAACCATCTGGAGCAGTCGGTTGCCACCTGCCATCAAAGCAATAATAGCGTCGCAGTCGGAAATGCCTTTAGACACGGTGGCGGAGCTAGCAGATAAGGTACAGGATGCTATCTCTCCTGCGCCTGTTAACGTAGCAACTGTGCAATGCGCGAGCACGTCAGCCATAGTTTCGCGCGCGGACTACGATGCTCTGACGGCAAAGGTCGATATGTTGACGCAACAGATTAGCCATCTGATGTCTCGGTGTATCACCAACAGTAATTGTGGCCGACCGAGATACTGGAAGCGCTCACGCAGCAGATCATTAACTGCCTCATCTGCACCTGTGACTGAAAGACAACAGGAGATATGCTGGTATCAAGCTCGTCGCTGTACCAAACCCTGCACATACCCAAATGCCAGCGGCGATTGGGTGTAGCTTCATCCGAGTGCCAGTCTGCGTCACAGCGTCTGTTTGTGAGTGATCGGCGCATAGTGATTAACACTGGCTCCGATCTGTGGACTTTCGCGCGAACAAGATTACACAGGTGTAGGCCGTGTACGTCGTTCTGCCTAGATGTCGCAAACAATTCTTCTATTGCAACGCGAGATAAACATCGTTTTGAACTAGATTTAGGCATATGCCGAGCGTTTGCGTGGTATTTCACGATCGTGGACGTCGCCGAGCCGATAATAGGAGCGGATTCCTGGCACATTACAACCTTCTGCCGGACATCGCCAATACACGCCTGGTCGACCAAACCACTGGACTGCTGGCTACAGAATTCCGGCGACACGCAACCATCCTATCCGCCAAGCTGACTGAAGTATCAGACAGCGAGTATGCCGCCTTACTTCGGAAGTTTCCGGCGCTGACAAAACCTCCAGGTATGCCTAAGGAAGTGAAGCACAGCATAGTGCACTATATGAAGACCACCGAGGGGCCGCCTTTATCCTGTAGACCTCGGCGGTTAGCCTCGGATCTGTTAGTAATCGCCAAGGCCGAGTTTCATAGTATGATTCGAGGCATTATTATTCGACCGTCCAGTAGCCCTTGGTCATCGCCGTTACATCTCGTGCCTAAGAAGTGCGGTGCGTGGCGTCCGTGAGGGAACTTTAGAGCACTTAACGCCTGTACGGTGCCCGATCGTTACCCATTTCCGTTGCTCCGCGATCACAACTACGCGTTGAGTGGTGCCCGCCTGTACTGCACGTTGGCCGGCCGCTGTGGCCGAGCGGTTATAGGCACTTCAGTCCAGAACCACGCGGCTGCTACGGTCGCAGGTTCGAATCCTGCCTCGGGCATGGATGTGTGTGATGTCCTTAGGTTAGTTAGGTTTAAGTAGTTCTAAGTTTAGGGAACTGATGACCTCAGCTGTTAAGACCCATAGTGCTTAAAGCCATTTGAACAGCGCGTTGGACTGCGCCAAAGCATACACACAGATACCTGTCACCGAAGAAGACATTCCGAAGACGGCCATAATTACGTCATTCGGCCTGTTTGAAAGTAAATTCATGACTTTTGGCGTCAGAAATGCTGCGTAGACATAGCAGAGATTTATCGACTCAGTGTTGCAATGTCTGCCATTCTGTTTTGCCTAACTTGACGACATATTGGTATTTTCAGTCTCGCCAGATGAACATCGCCAGCATATCACACAAGTTTTTAAACGGCTAGACGAATACGGCGTCATTCTCAATACAGCTAAATGTATTTTTGGTCAACCACAAGTAGATTTCCTTGGCCACCGAATCTCTCTGTCTGGCTCACTACCTTTGCCTGACAAAGTGGAAGCTATCCTACAGATCTCACGGCCGTCCACAGTTAAGGAGCTGCGAAGATTTTTGGGGATGTGGAATTTTTACTGCAGACATTTACCTCACGCAGCGGATAATGAAGAAACATTATCGGATGTGCTGGCAGGTCCTAAATGCAAAGGGAACGCTACAATACAGTGGACAGACTGCACGACAGTTGCGTTTGAACGGGCTAAACAAGCAGTAGCGGACGCTGCATTGTTGGCACATCCTGAGCCAAGTGTACCGTTAGCGTTGGTTGCAGATGCAAGCCAGACAGCTGCGGGTGCAGCGTTGCAACAATACAACAATGACGCGTGGCAACCTCTAGCCTTCTTTTCCCAGAAATTGTCGCCGTCTCAATGTAAGTGGAGCGCCTATGATCGAGAACTCTTAGCGATTTACGAGGCAATCAAATACTTCCGTTCTGAACTGGAGGCCCGTGAGTTCACCATATTCACAGATCATAAGCCGCTGACATATGGCTTTCGACAGAACAATATTAACTGTTCACCAAGGCGGCACAACAAATTACCATACATCGCGCAGTTCAGCACGAACATCCAGCATATATCTGGGATCGAGAATGTAGTAGCGGGTTTTCTCTCCCATGTCAGCAGCATCTCCCCCGTAGACTACACGGAACTCGCACACGCACAGCTTACAGACTTAGAACTGCAAGAGCTGTTGCAGGAAAACAAGTCTACGTTGGATCTGCAGTTAGTCATCGTTCCTGGCACAGGCATCGAATTGTACTGTGACGCGTGCGCAGCCAAACCACGACCTTTTTTACCCGCAAGATTCAGGAGAAACGCGTTTACGTCTTTGCATAACCTGTGCCATCCTGGAGCTCGAATTACATTACGCGTAATCTCAGATCGCTTCGTGTAGCCAGGGATGAAGAAAGACTGCCGTGAGTGGACCCGATGTTGTATACAGTGTCAACGCAGTAAGGTCGGCCGGTACGTGCACGCACCTATCGGGAACTTTCCTGAAACCACTACCCGTAGACGAGCGGTCTGAGGCGCTGCAGTCACATGGGCTGTGCGGTTGATCCCGGCGGAGGTTCGAGTCCTCCCTCGGGCATGGGTGCGTTTGTGTTTGTCCTTAGGATAATTTAGGTTAAGTAGTGTGTACGCTTAGGGACTGATGACCTTAGCAGTTGAGTCCCATCAGATTTCACATACATTTGGACATTTGAACCACTACCCGTTTTACGCACGTACATGTCGACGTCGTGAGACCGTTACAACCTTCAAGCGGCCATCCATATTTGCTAACGATGATCGACCTATTCACACGTTTGCCACAAGCGGCCGCAGTGGACAATGTCTCAGCAGAAACCTTGGCGTATGCCTTCATATTAAACTGGGGGGTCACGATTTGGCTGTGCTTTGCGCATCACCACAGATCGTGGTTAGCAATTTGAATCTGATTTGTTTGCAAAGTTAACAGCATTCTGTGGGATGAGCCACCAAACCACAACTAGCTACCACCCGCCCAATAGCGGCATGATAGAGCGTTGTCACCGCACTTTGAAAGCAGCCCTGTTGTGCCAGGATGCCGGGTGGACAGAAGCTCTCCTGATGGTCGTGCTTGGCTTGCGAAACTTACACAAGCTACACTCCTGGAAATGGAAAAAAGAACACATTGACACCTGTGTGTCAGACCCACCATACTTGCTCCGGACACTGCGAGAGGGCTGTACAAGCAATGATCACACGCACGGCACAGCGGACACACCAGGAACCGCGGTGTTGGCCGTCGAATGGCGCTAGCTGCGCAGCATTTGTGCACCGCCGCCGTCAGTGTCAGCCAGTTTGCCGTGGCATACGGAGCTCCATCGCAGTCTTTAACACTGGAAGCATGCCGCGACAGCGTGGACGTGAACCGTATGTGCAGTTGACGGACTTTGAGCGAGGGCGTATAGTGGGCATGCGGGAGGCCGGGTGGACGTACCGCCGAATTGCTCAACACGTGGGGCGTGAGGTCTGCACAGTACATCGATGTTGTCGCCAGTGGTCGGCGGAAGGTGCACGTGCCCGTCGACCTGGGACCGGACCGCAGCGACGCACGGATGCACGCCAAGACCATAGGATCCTACGCAGTGCCGTAGGGGACCGCACCACCACTTCCCAGCAAATTAGGGACACTGTTGCTCCTGGGGTATCGGCGAGGACCATTCGCAACCGTCTCCATGAAGCTGGGCTACGGTCCCGCACACCGTTAGGCCGTCTTCCGCTCACGCCCCAACATCGTGCAGCCCGCCTCCAGTGGTGTCGCGACAGGCGTGAATGGAGGGACGAATGGAGACGTGTCGTCTTCAGCGATGAGAGTCGCTTCTGCCTTGGTGCCAATGATGGTCGTATGCGTGTTTGGCGCCGTGCAGGTGAGCGCCACAATCAGGACTGCATACGACCGAGGCACACAGGGCCAACACCCGGCATCATGGTGTGGAGAGCGATCTCCTACACTGGCCGTACACCACTGGTGATCGTCGAGGGGACACTGAATAGTGCACGGTACATCCAAACCGTCATCGAACCCATCGTTCTACCATTCCTAGACCGGCAAGGGAACTTGCTGTTCCAACAGGACAATGCACGTCCGCATGTATCCCGTGCCACCCAACGTGCTCTAGAAGGTGTACGTCAAATACCCTGGCCAGCAAGATCTCCGGATCTGTCCCCCATTGAGCATGTTTGGGACTGGATGAAGCGTCGTCTCACGCGGTCTGCACGTCCAGCACGAACGCTGGTCCAACTGAGGCGCCAGGTGGAAATGGCATGGCAAGCCGTTCCACAGGACTACATCCAGCATCTCTACGATCGTCTCCATGGGAGAATAGCAGCCTGCATTGCTGCGAAAGGTGGATATACACTGTACTAGTGCCGACATTGTGCATGCTCTGTTGCCTGTGTCTATGTGCCTGTGGTTCTGTCAGTGTGATCATGTGATGTATCTGACCCCAGGAATGTGTCAATAAAGTTTCCCCTTCCTGGGACAATTAATTCACGGTGTTCTTATTTCAATTTCCAGGAGTGTAGATCTGGTCAGTTCCTCTGCAGAACTAATGTACAGAGAGTCGTTATGGCTGCCTGGCGAATTCGTAGACGTGACTCCACAGCCTGATATAGACCAGTCTACCTTCGTCAGTCGCCTTCGTGATCACGTCAGGAAAATCCGACCTCCGCAACCGTCTGGGCACGGTACTGCTGCCACCTTTGTACACAAACATATCAGGACGTGTACGCACGTTGTGTTACGAACTGATGTAGTCAAACCGGCTCACCAGGCACCTTACACGGGGCAGCATCAGATCATCAGTAGGGGACATCGCATCCTGGATATTCTTGTGAATGGAAAACGAGCCGCTGTTGCAACTGACAGGGTCAAACCAGCCTACATCTTCAACGAGCCACCCTCCACTGAGAATCGGCGAATACAGCTTCGCCCAGAACTTGGTCCGGCAACACCAGCTCCGGCACCACCACCGACCAGGGGACCAGCTCCAGGGGACCAGCACACCTCTGCTCCAGCGGACCAGCGGACCACAGCTCCAGGGGACTAGCGCACCACGAGGTCTGGTCTACATCACATTTATACTCAGCAAGCCACCCAATGATGTGTGGCGGAGGGCATTTTACGTGCCACTGTCATTACCTCCCTTTCCTGTTCCAGTCGCGTATGGTTCTCGGGAAGAGCGACTGCCGGAAAGCCTCTGTGCGCGCTCGAATCTCTCTAATTTTACATTCGTGATCTCCTCGGGAGGTATAAGCAGTGCTGTTTTTCAGGGGGAACGCTGGGGGGGGGGGGGGGGCGGGATGCGCGTACCCCTAAACTTTCTCGACGACAAAGTAATTTTTTTACTATGCTGAGAACTTGGAAGAGTGCCAAAGATTTATTTCACGGACGCAAATTTTTTATTTCATTTTTTCATGTTGGTAATTGCAATACGAACGATACCAGAGTACTTTTTGGTGGGAAAAGCGATGTCATTGACTGTTTCAAGCATTTCGAAGCTGCGGCAACCGTTTTCGACAACTGAATCACTGGCAGCCCGTTGAACAAGCATGTAGTTCCCTCGCCCGCTAATTGTGGGCGATGGTAGTGCTAAACGGATATGCGTACGCTCAAAGGCCGAGCTACCTATAGATGTCTCTACTGTCCCGCTACCATAAGCCTTCGCGATTAATTGCCATCTTTGTTTTGTTGTTCTTTATTCGTTTGCGTTTGGTGTTCCATTCTTGTCGGTTGCGCGAAGTTTTACAATGTGTCCTGTCTTTCGTTGCAACTTGTAAGTTAAGTTGGAGGTGAGAGATGAGCAGAAAACTAACAAACTATTTTACTTGTTCTCCTGCATCTAAAAAAACCAAAAACTGTCAATAATTTGTGTGCGAGTGAAAAGCCAGGAAGTTCAACATCAGTGGATGACGAAAGTAAACTGTAAACCTGAGCACTGAAATCACGTGCGAAAATGCAGTGAACGAATGTGTGCATGAAATAAAATTAAATAATCGTCCAGAATGTTGGACTTTGGAACAAGAAATCGCATTTTGTGAGAAAAATGAGTGGTTGATCGTTTCAAACAAAAAAATTGGCTGCAGAATTTGCAAAGAAGTAGGAAGTTTAGGCATAGAAAGAAATAAACAAGGCATGAACATTTCACAGCCCTTGGGCTACAGTATCTGTGTCATCTTCAGTTGGTTCCAGAAAAGAAGAAATGGTTTCTTTGCGTAAAAAAGTATTTAAACATAAAGAAAGTTCCACTCATCAAGCTACTGCCCAAATAATGGACTGATGCCCATAGATGTTAAGTCCCATAGTGCTCAGAGCCATTTTTTTTTTTTTTTGAGTTTGCTAAACATCTCCGTAACGCTATCGCGCTTGCCAAATAACCCTGTGACGAAACGTGCCACTCTTCTTCGGATCTTCTCTATCTCCTCTGTCAACCCGACCTGGTACGGATCCCACACTGATTAGCCACTTCCCGGCGTGCTTCCTGGATGGAGCTCCGCTCCCGCCAAGGTGGCTGTTGTAGCGACCACAATTAGCAGTGCAGCGCAGTGCAGTTCAGTTCGGTCCACGAGTGCATCACCCATGTGTCATGCCGCAAGTATTTTATTTTGCGCGGATAAAGTAGTTCCGTGCCGGCTGCCAGGAGCGCTGTTATTTGGCTGTAAATAAATCTTTGGCTTGAGATGTCAACTGCTTTATAAAAATAATTAAATGCAGAACCTTTTTTATATATTTTGTAATATGTAAGTGCTGTAATCGAGAACTGGGATTAGTTACCTGAAATAATTTAATGCCAAGTGCAACGTTGTTATTATCTGAGTAGTGAGTTAAGAGGTGTCAGTATTACGTAGTAGAGTACTACTGTCAAGCATAATTTTCATTCATAGTAATTTGTACGGTACATTCGTTTGTGGTGTGTCGATGAGCTCTATAATTATTTATGAGCTTAACTGAAAAAGATCCGTGGGGGCGTTATAATATTATAGTGTTGGTAAGCTTATTTACCAATTCGATCAGGTACGCGAGTGCTGATTGTTTTTAGAATTGCTCACGTAGTGCTTCAAACAACCTGTTATCTTCTGAGAGGTTAGATTGAGGTCTATTGTCCCTCTCCACGAATTATTTGCAATTTATTGCATCTATATATGTTTTTTAGATTTCCTCTTTACTGGGTTGGGGTGGTGCATGAACGTTTTATCAGGGCTAGGTAAGTGGACACTCATTGGCGGCAATTCCGGCACAATGCAACCCCATTACGTTCAACGACAGTCCCAGAAAGCTGATACATTAAATAGTGTCCTTTCGAGGCTGATGACCTTTCGAATGAGCAGAATCAGGCTCAATTTTATCTTGTCAGTGATTACTTCCAGCCTCACACGCTACACCGATAGGTCACATCTTGCAGTGAGCACAGACTGGTAACGAATTGTTCCACTGCCGTCCGCCCACGCCAAGCTACAGCGCCTCTGCACCACGTAGGGGGTTCCCCTAACTTGTGTCTCCAGATAACAAATCACAGTTTCTTACAGCACAAGCCCAACCACAGTGGGATTACATACACTTTGCTACATATAATCTCTTTGACAAGTTCACTAGACGTTCTTGTAATAACATATTGAATTCGAAAATCAATAAAGAAATAAATTCAGAATAATTATACAGAATTTCTTAGTTCATTAGTCACACTAGCAGTGCTATTACATCAAAAGACATGTGTAAAATCTATATGAAATGTTTCATCTGCGTTTGTGTAGTCGTATTGCTACATTACCCGTGCACGTAGTTGTGTGGAATTATTAATTTCGAATCTGCGAAATACTAAATCGTGTTTTGTGACATTGATGATGCACTTACATACATCTGAATGTTCAATTATTAGTCATTGTTCCTACATATAAGAACTGCAGTCTCTCATGAAGTGTGAGCATGTGACACTGTTGATGGTCATCCGCCCATAGGACACAGACGTTAATTGGGGTGGCCCCCTTGGTGCTATTCGAGAGGAGTAGGCTAAGTGCCTGCACCAGATTTCATCCTCTCCCTTCTCTCCTCCTCATCATCATCATACAGCACAAACATAATACCACGCATTACACACATTCATTACACTCAACAAATACACATACGACACAACTCTCACATATCAGCAAGGGAAGGAGCCATTGTGAGTGGCGGAAGAAAATCCTTTCCCACTAGGCGACTGAGTCCATCCCTATGTGTCTCCCAGCAACAGTGTCATAAAATGTCTGTACTTTCAACATTGCAGCCCAGTCAGCAATCGTGATAATCTAATGTATAAGAAATTATCAGCCTCGATTGCGATACTGAAACCAACCTTTACCTAGGTTTCACCCCAAATAATTGAGCCTTCTTCAGAAGATATACCAGAATCTATAATTTGTCTAAGAGGGCATGGTCTATAAATAAAATTAAAACAGCCTGAACAGGCGTAGTCACATTTTAAAAATGCGATACATACGTACTAAGTTTCACGTGAGCTCCCGAGGCCCACCATACGGGGTCCATGGAGTCGAGGCGCACGCCAGGGCTTAAGTCTTGGTCTTGAGTTAGTACGTATGTACCGCATTTTTAAAATGTGACCACGCCTATTCTGGCTGTTGTAGCTTTATTTCTAGACTATGCCCTCTTAGACAAATTATAGATTCTGGTATATCTTCTGAAGAAGGCTCAATTATTTGGGCTGAAGCCTAGGTAAAGGTTGGTTTCATTACCGCAATCGAGGTTGATAGTTTCTTATATATTAGTGTCATAGGACTATATTTTTACTTTACATCCATTGTTCCATCTTGGATTGGCTAAACAGATTGATCTATGTCTCGAGAATCGATAGGTCATGCATGTTCTTTGCTTCCACAGACTTTATTTTGGAGAATTCCCACCTCCAGGCGAGCTCTCTTAACGAGCAAACACGTGGTGGAGCGGAGAATTTGGCGACGGGTTGAGTCTACCACCGTCCAGGGCCTCTCTGTCGTACGGAGTCCGGAATTCGGTGTCTACTGCGGGCGAACACGGTGACAGGGTGCAAGAGTGAATTTTGGCCGTGCCGAACACCATGGAGCTGACCGGACGCAATAAGCTGTCTGTCCCGAGCGGACGATCCAAGGAGTTCTTCGTCTGGTCAACGGGCACACAGCCTGAGCCCGCTTTGTAGCGCGGCCAGCACACCAGCATCCGGAATACACCACTTCAACTGCCTTCCGTCTGCCCGGACATCGACAGGAGACGTGTAGGGAGCAGCTCACGCAAGAGGGAACCGTTTGTGACGAAACGTCGCCGCCGACTCCTATGCGGGTCTACCACCATCGGCAGACATCCGCCAAGGGACTATCGGGGTGAGCGTGTTTCGAACTGTTTAAATTGTAATTGTACTGTGACAGTGTGGCCCTCACTTCGAAATCATTATACTCCGATCCTAGTTGTGCAGTCATGTGCATGATTAACGCTTGTTGATGTTTTCTTGTATGTATCATTGCCCCACCCAAACTTATGGTATAATCTCCAATGGCGTTTGCCCAGTCGAACTTTGAAAGTTTCAGGAAGAACGGGTTCACCTCGTTCATACTGTTTAGCTTTCTGTTCTGGGTATTTTCCAGTGTTTTTAACAATGAACTTTTGGAGTTTGTTTAATTTGTGTCATTATTTGTAAATTTTATGCAGGGCAAGATTACATTACACAGGGTTGACAATTCGTTCTGTGATATTTTCTGGCTTGTCAGTGAGCAAAGTTCCTTGTGTTAAAAGTTAGTTCTATATTTGTAATGGTTGCTGACTTTCTGGTCAGTCACTAGTCATTCTCAAATTTTGGAGGGGTTGGTAATTTGTATGCTCTGTGTTATGTTGTTTTAATGGGAGAGTGTGTAAAATTTGTTATTTTAAAAGAAATTTGCTTTTCTTGAACTGTTTCTTCACTGGTCAGGTCGGCCTGGGTTCTTTTTTACAAGTTTTGGGATCTATTTTTAAAACACTTTGTAAACTTTTTGTGCAGTCATAAAGCATTGATTGCACACTGACCAGGGGCCCTATTCTGTATCATTCATATCGATCGGTGTGGTTGGTTCGTTTCGAAATATCCTATTCAGTAAGCTTCTGATACCTGTTATCGAACGGTCCTCCCACCGATTTTACAACAACTGTACCGGGAGGTTTTGGATTTCAGTGTGGCCCTGTCGATCGGTGAGGTGTGTTTTATGTACACCTATAATTTGTTATTTTGAACATATTTACCGGTTTTAGCTTTGGATTTAGTGATTGTGTTACTAAAGAATCACCAGAGGAACCATCCAGTTGGAAAGTGAGTTCATAATAGACTATTTGCTTTTGTTAGAAATATGGTTAGGTTAGGTTGTTACTGTGAATGATTACATCAAAACAGTAAACGTTTTCGGTCAATATTCTCTCAAATACGTGTTATTTTTGTTGTGTCTAGACAAGACAGCCTAGACACAATGAGAGGAAGCCGAAAGGCACACGTTTAGCTAAAGCAGGATGGCGTGAGGTCTGAAACAGGATACGTAATGAATGCTATAAAGAAAAGTACGTAGCTTCTGGAATACTTAACTTTAATCCATCCTTTTGGTACATCTGGAGATTGTGGCGATACAAGTGAGACTCTTTAGATACATGCAATGTTACTAATGGCGCCTTGCTAGGTCGTAGCCATTGACTTAGCTGAAGGCTATTCTAACTATTGGCTCGGCTAATGAGCGAGGCATCGACAGTGTGCATCGCTAGCTTCGTCGTCCGTACAACTGGGGCGAGTGCTAGTCCGTATCTCGAGACCTGCTTTGTGGTGGCGCTCGGTCTGCGATCACACAGTGGCGACACGCGGGTCCGATATGTACTAATGGACCGCGGCCGATTTAAAACTACCACCTAGCAAGTGTGGTGTCTGGCGGTGACACCACAATTTTTATGTAAATAAGCGTTTAAAGATCATTAAATAGCAAGACATCGGCTCTGCTTTCGTATATTACATGAGTGTGAACTGACGTTACTAGTGACTTTGTGTACTTTTTCCCATAAATGGTTTGGTTAGTAATCATCGAAACGTTTTTACAACTTTCAAGTAACAATGGAAAGCAATTATGTGAAGCCTGATACTAGAAACCTTCCAAACTATTACGCATACGCAGCATCGTTTGGCAACGAAGTCAGCCTACGTTCCTCCGCAATAGTACAAGAATTCAGCCACATGTAGTTAGTTGTTGGTTAGCGTAGCCACGTGGTTGGCGCGCGGGGTTATTACACACAAGGACACGGGTTCGCGCATGGATGGGTACAAATTTTTTTTTTTTCCTCTTCATATATGCAACATTTTCTGAGACATTTTTATTCGTGTAAGTTAAGATTTTTCTGCAATATTACTTACATGTAAGAGCGCACTTCCTCAGTAATGATTTCGTGATTTCTGTGTGTTTAAAATACGAAATATGAAATTGTTAGAGATGAAATTGCTGTGAGTGAAACAACCGATAGTGACCTTTATATTTTTTCTTCTCAGAAATAATTCCCCATTTTTTCCGAATATGTAGTGATTTCCGAGTATGCTGTTAGACAGGAATCTAAGAGCACAACTTAAATTACTGAGAATGTAACTAGCAGCAGTCATCTTCATAATCGTGCTTGTCACAACTCTTTATCTGCGATCGAATCCTCAACAACAGTAGACAGAGATGACATATCTCCGCCGTAATATTTTTAACTGTAGCACCATATACGAAACATTTTCATTCATGAGATGCATGTTATAAACTTCGCCAAACTGCAGGAGCTCTCGAAAACGCGTTTTTTCAATTTTATTTTTAAGACGGAAATCGTTGACATATCATATAGGGAAATGGGCTACTTAATCATTTGGATCTCTAAGAGCGAGTTATAACCCCATTCTGTTTATCTTCTTATTCTTTTAGCACAGGCTATAAATACTGGCCAAAACTGTTCAATAATAAGTGCCTCTCGATACCCAGGGTTGCTGTTTTTGTTTCAAATAAAATATCCATAAACGACAATCACAATAGCAATCCTAAACACTCTTTCAGTGTCACTGAACTGTGAACCTACTAACCTCATTTTCGTTCGACATTTCCGCTGGTATTTTAGCAACACTTCGTACTTCGAAAACGCAAGTTCGGTACTGCGAAGAATAGCGCGCCTGTGTCGTCTGCTAGCCGCTTTGTGTTCGTGGCGTTGTGCGCGCTGCAGTGCACATGCGCGGATGTGCGGCCGCTTTTGATTGGCTTGCGCGACGCGAACCGACAACAGCGCTTCGATTCTCTAGATCCGACCGGTATCGCTACCGAAATGCATACTGAATAATGATGGGACTCTAATTCGAGTAGTAGACCGTTCGGTGCTCTTGAGTACCGAAACGATCGGCACAATGGCGGAAAGATACGAATAGGGCCCCAGGGCAGCGCCGCGAAATCCCATCAAGAAGGCGCTGACCCACACGCCAGTGGAAAGAGCAGGCTGCGCCACCCCTCCAGGAAGACAAGTTCAAAAATGTTCAAATGTGTGCGAAATCCTATGGGACTTAACTGCTAAGGTCATCAGTCCCTAAGCTTACACACTACTTAACCTAAATTATCCTAAGGACAAACGAGGGAGGACTCGAACCTCCGCAGGCACCAACGGCACAGTCCATGACTGCAGCGCCTTAGACCGCTCGGCTGATCCCGTGAAGTGCCCCCTGTCAACGCTGACTTAACCCATGGCCCATCGCTGGTCGGGCTCAGTTAGGTCGCAGGCTTCGAGAGCATCAGTACTGAGTATAGGAAGACGATACTTAGCCTGCATTCTACAGGTAGTATTAGTATATAAAAATACTTGCATGTAAGAGGCACAGGAAGCGCATCAATCACATGACGCCACTTCATTACAAGAAGTTAAGCTATGTTTCTTTCTTGTTTGTGTTTGCGCTGACTTCCACAGAAGCGGATGCAACATCTGGCAACGAGGATTCCAGAACCAACACTGCCTTTGCTCTTCGCCGCCCCGTCACAGTGCGTCACTAATATTTCTCTCTTTTCTTCCAGAGGAGCATTGCTATTAATTCTGTTCTTTCTTACGACTAGTTGCAATGATTCCGCTATTTGTGTATTTACATTGCTTCTTATTATTTTTTGTGGAGTTCCACTCTTTAAAAAGGCATCTAACCTGCCTCCAACACCACATGCGCCTACGTCTCTGGTTGCTGCTGGCTTTAATGTAATGCAGTTAATCCAGTTTCAGAACCACCAAATGCCGCAGTTGACGTCGGTAGTGCAGCAGCTCGTTAATGCAGAAGCCACTGCTGCATCAACTCCGCCACAACAGCCAGCCCCATCCACAGTACCACCTCCGCGCATTCTATTGTCCTGACCTATTTCAGTGAAAAACAACAGTAATGGAACAACTACAACGCTCAGTTCGACGCTCATTGTGCTACACGTCAAGTGCAAGATACTGTAAAACTTTTTCTTATTTCTTATTAACGGCCAGCACAGGAGTTTCCGCCTTGCGCAGAAGTTATTGAGACTAGTAGATACGTCCTTGCAACCGATCACCGCGCGCCGAACAGGCCACCGCGCCATGTGCAGAGTGAAGAAGGGTCTATGCATGTGTCTGCTGTGAAATCATGTCCCCGCTGCTTTTCCATGCATAAAAAACAAAAATGCCCCTTCGTGGAATGCGACTTACTTTGCTTGGGGAAAGCCAGGTCATGTACAGCATGTGTGCTTGGATCAGAAAATGATCTCTACCCCTATCTACTCTAGTATGCGCGGAGCGTCTTCTCACTCGGTGAATATAGTTTTTTCTAAGCCGGCTACCGTTACTAGTAATGACGAAAATCAGGATGTGCCTTCACCCCACCCAAGTGGTGTACTCCGACAGTCAAACAAACTGTTTGTGATCTTAGTCATTGCAGGACGCTGTGTCGACTTCAGTTAGACTCTGGAGCTTCCATTTCGTTGGTTAATCGTTCCACTTACGAACAGTTGGGCTCGCCACAGTTGACAAGATCTTGCACGGAACTTACTGCGTGTAACTGTCAGGACATTCCAGTGCTTGGTACACGTAGGTTGTCTGCCACATTCGAGTCTCATACCAGAACAGTGACATTTACAGTTTTGCGTTTGCGAGACTGTGAAAATATCTTTGGGTTAGATTCTTTTGAACTGTTTGGTCTTCGTATTCAGGACAACGTACTTTCTGTTTTTACTTTCAACCCAAAAGGGTTGAGGAGTTCCTGATTTAATTTCTGAAGAACTTTTCAGAACCAATAATTTTATGGCGCAAGTTACAGTGAAGAACAATGCCCAACCTCGGTTTCTTCGGGTGTATCCCGTCCCTCATACACTTAGAAGCAAAGTTGCAAGTGAGATAAAAGAACGGCAAGACAATGCTATTATGGCTCCTATCCAGGCTAGTCCATGGGCTTCTTCCTTACCAATCTTACTAAAGCCTTCTGGAAGACTGCATCTTTGTTTTGACTTTAAGACCCCTGTGAGTCCACAAATAATACTTAATATTTACCCGTTGCCTTGCCATGAGGAATTAATGTGCAGGTTTGGTGCAGACCACTTTTTTCAAAAACTGTTTTACGCGTTGCGTATTTGCAAATTCCACTAGATAAGGACTCCCAGAAAGCGTTTGTGGTCAACATACATAAAGGTTTTTTCGAATTTTGCACTTACCCTTCTGCAGCACTTCCACGCCTGCCTTGTTCCAACGCTGCTTAGAACAGTTTACTGCAAAAGTTCCATTCCTTTCAAATTATTTGGACGATATTAGGGTTTTAGGACGTACACCAGCGGAACATATCAGTAACCGTTGTCCGCTTTTTCAAATACTTTCGGCTGCAGGTTTGAAGTGTAGCCTGGATAAATATGTATTTTTTCAGACTGAAATTAAATATTTAGGTCATGTTCTTAATGGCCGAGGTGTTCATCCCCTTACTCGCATTTACTGGCCATCCGAGACTTACCTGCCCCGCGGAACGTGACGAAATTGCAGTCGTTTCTCGGGAAGATGACCTATTATGTGCGATTTATACCCAACGTAGCCCAGATCGCGGCCCCGTTTCATCATTGCGCCGGAAGAATGTGCTTTTTGCTTGGACCAAAGAGTGTCAGGATGCATTCCAGAAACTTATAAAAGCCTTGCTGAGTGACAGAAGCCTTGTTCACTTCCATCTCGCTAAGCTTGTGATTTTGGCAGTGGCCGCTTCGTCGTACGGATCCGCAGCTGTGTTGTCGCTCAGATTTGATTCACAGGACAGGCCGATAGCTTTCGCTTCCAACTTACTGCCCAATAATCAGTGTAACTATGTCCGCCTCCGGTACCTGCGTTGTCAGCGCGATAGAATGTCAGTCCTAAGAGCCCGGGTTGGATTCCCGGCTGGGTCGGAGATTTTCTCCGCTCAAGGACTGGGTGTTGTGTTGTCCTAATCATCATCATTTCATCCCCATCAAGTTGCCGAAGTGGCGTCAAATCGAGAGACTTGCACCCGGCGAACGGTCTACCGACAGGAGGCCCTAGTCACACGACATTTATTGTAATGTAACTGTTCCCAAATCGAAAAGGAAGAGCTCGCTATTATCTGTGGCCTGAAGTGTTGGTTACAGGCAACGAATCACAGTTTGCAGCTCAGGACTTCGAACAGTTTTGTACAGCCAATGGTATCACTCACCTTCCCAGTGCTCCGTTTCATTCTCAGTCGAACGGAGAAGCTGAACGATTTGTGGCTGTGTTCAAACAACAGATGAACAAACCACGTGCCTCTCACGCACGTGAACAAGCGCTGCTGCTCTTCTTCGCAACATCCCGCTCTCAGCACCGCGACGGTCCTTCACCGGCGGAGCTTCTACATGGCCGGCGCCACCGCATGTTCCTCCAACTGCTGCACCCACCGCAGGGCACGGCGGCTCCGACGCTCCGCAAGTATCGCTTTGCGCCTAATATTTCTGTTCTTTGTCCTTTCAGCGTTTTGCAGCGGACCCTGGGAGAAAGGAACGATTCTTCGAAATTTGGGTGCTTGTATGTATTTAATTCAGGGTCCTGCTGGGTTGTTGTGCTACCACCAGAACCAGATTTACATTTGTCGATTGCGAGACTCTTCGGCAGATTTTCCATCTCCAGACTCGCACCCTACTGGGCTATTCGGAGTGCGCGGCGCTCCTCAGGTGCCGCCTGCGGAACCGATGAAGCTGGCTCCATTGCCTTCGCCGCCGCAGCAGCTCAGCCTCCCGGCGTCCATCCCGCCACCCGCCGTGCATAGGGCACCGGGCACCGTCGTCGTCGCCGCCGCTGATGTCATCGCCACCCTCTCCGTTGTTCGTCTGGCTGGCTCGGGAAGAGGGTGGGTGTCTTTTCGGGAGTTAGCCAACATACGTCCCCCACAATGCGCAGGACTGCTGTCGGGGGCTCGGCGTCGGTCTCAGTTGCGGCTCCTGGTTCTTCACACCACACGGCTTTCTGCTTCAGCCCCCCTCCTCCCCTGTCACCCGGTAGTCGTAAGATAACTCCCTACACGACACCTTGGGGACATTTGGGGGGGGGGGGGGGGTAGTGAGGGGGAGGGGGAGGACTGTGCAGTCATAAAGCTTCGACTGCACACCGACCAACTCAACGCCGCCAAACGGCATCAAGAAGGCGCTGACCCGCACGCCAATGCAAACAGCAGACACAGCCACACTTCCAGGAAGACATTCAGCGCCCATTGTCAACGCTGACTTAAACAACCGCTCATCGCTGGTCGGGCCCAGTTCGGTCGCAAACTTCGAGAACATCAATGCTGACAAATGGAAGACGATACTTAGCCTGCATTGTGCGAGCCGTGATGGTGTGTAAGAGTATTTGCATGTAGGAGGTACAGGAAGCACATTCATCACATCAAATTATGTTTGTTTCCTTTTTAGAAACAAAGAATTCTACCAATCTGCAAGTGTTTGTAAAATGGCGACAGGTCATCGCAACTTCTCTCCATCTTCGTTTGTATCGGTACTGACACCACCAGAAGCCGACACAACACTCGGTTGGAAGTACTCGGTGTTGACGTTACCCGACCAGTGTTTATTGGGACCCAACCAGACTAGTTGGTGATGTCAGCATTTGAGTCCTGTCTGCTTGATTGTCTGTAGCTCAATCATTTGCACTTCGCTATTGTACTGATAAAGTTGTTGGAATTGCATGCCAAACTGTGGGACACTCTGCAGCGGAGTGTGGGCTGATATGAAACTTCCTGGCAGATTAAAACACTTTTAATCTGCCAGGAAGTTTCATATCAGCGCACACTCCGCTGCAGAGTGAAAATCTCATTCCGGAAACATCCCCCAGGCTATGGCTAAGCCATGTCTCCACAATATCCTTCCTTTCAGGAGTGCTAGTTCTGCAAGGTTCGCAGGAGAGCTTCTGTACAGTTTGGAAGGTAGGAGACGAGATACCGGCAGAAGTAAAGCTGTGAGTACCGGGCGTGAGTCGTGCTTCGGTAGCTCAGATGGTAGCGCACTTGCCCGCGAAAGGCAAAGGTCCCGAGTTCGAGTCTCGGTCGCGCACACAGTTTTAATCTGACAGGAAGTTTCAAAATGAAGTGTGTTGCTATTGTAAATAATGTTCAATTTCTATTGCCCACCTCCACTTCCCAAGTAATCGCTGATCACTGGTGCACATAAAATATGCTGTAACATGATGTATCTAGTCGCGCAGTGAGACAGGCCGAACACTGAAATGTCGGAGCTCAAAGAAGTTGCCTGGAGTCCATTAGATGTCACTGGAACTATTAAACCCATATGACCACCCACAACAAATAACAACATGAAAGTCAGTCAGTCGACTCTGGTCTAACATCAGAAGGAACACAGACGTGGGATCAGTGTCGAATCAGAGCTTTGTGAATGAGGAGCAGAACACATCTCAGCGCGCTTACGAGAGGGTTACTAAAATGAACGACAGTTTTCAGAAGTTTTAATCTTTATATTTTAGACAAGCCAATTACGTCATCTTAATTCCTCATCATTCCAGCTTCCCAAAGACACTGACGCACTCTTTGCCAAATATCCTCCATCATATCTTAACGTTCGCCTCACATCCTTCCCGTAACAGACCCGAAAATATGGTAGTTGGATGGCGCCAAGTCGAAAGTTAGGGAAGAATGTGGAAGGGTTTCGCATCCAAATGCTCCGTTCTCCTTCACACTGACACGAGCGATTTGAACACACGTGACATCTTGTTGCAGGGGGATCTCCTTTCCACGGCGTTTACGGCGCTACGCATAGCCAAGCTTCAAAAGTGCCTGGGTGTAGCGAGCAGCATTTATGGTTTGTCCAGGCTCAAGAAAACCAATCGGAATTCTTCCCTGTTACGTTCCATAGAGGCGGTTCGACGGCGATCACTACTAGGCTTCCCATAGATACTCGTGTTTCCATGTTTGGAATGCTTCACTCATCTCCTAACACTGTTGGCGCGCATGCAGATCGTGTACCATAGTGTAATTACAAAAACTAATATTCAGTGTTTTTGAGGATAAAAAATACTAATCTGAAATTGTTTAACACTTATAGTGTTCTTTTTCTCTTGATCTTTATTGTGCATTTTTGACATGATAAATAAATGTAGGATGTAGAAAGTAGAAGGCTGCGCGGTCTGGTATCCGAAATCCGTACAACAAAGGCTTATCGACATCCAGAAAAACATTATCAGTACACTACCATACAGGAACAAGGGAATGTATCCAAAAACAATTAAATTCTGGAAAATTATACAGAACAGTAGAAACAAAATCTGAAAGACAAAGCTGTCGACAGTGCAAGGTGGAATAATACATTCGAAACCATGAGAAGATTTGGTAATCAACGAAGATCAAGTGGAAATAATAGAAATCAAATAAGACGTTTTAAACAACAATAACCTGTAAATCTGCCTTGCAATCTTCTCGAGGCGAAGTCTGAAGAAGGAATTTAGAAGTTAAAGAGTATTTGAAAATGGAAATAAGAGCATGGGGAGGCAGCAGACGCCAACGATAAAACTCCCTGATGACATCTAGTATGAAAGAAGCTAAGGAAAAGTTGTAACATTCGAAGAGAATGGATATCATATTTAGTATAAAATATACATTGGTGGGGAACAAAACTTAAAATATAACTATAAAGGCTAATAGAATGAAAACAATCACATGCAAAATATCAAAACAACATGATGTTGTTGTTGTTGTGGTCTTCAGTCCTGAGACTGGTTTGATGCAGCTCTCCATGCTACCCTATCCTGTGCAAGCTTCATCATCTTGCGACCTTTGGTACAGAGCCGAGTGGAGGGTCTGAATCAGAGGCTGAGACGGTTCTGCGACCGTGTGGGCTGCAGATTCCTCGACTTGCGCCATAGGGTGGTGGGTTTTCGGGTTCCGCTGGATAGGTCAGGAGTCCACTACACGCAACAAGCGGCTACACGGGTAGCAGGGTTTGTGTGGCGTGGGCTGGGCGGTTTTTTAGGTTAGATGGCCTTGGGCAAGTACAGAAAGGGCAACAGCCTCAACGGGTGCGGGGCAAAGTCAGGACATGCGGGGACCAAGCAGCAATCGGTATTGTAATTGTCAACTATCGAAGCTGCGTTGGTAAAGTACCAGAACTTCAAGCGCTGATAGAAAGCACCGAAGCTGAAATCGTTATAGGTACAGAAAGCTGGCTTAAGCCAGAGATAAATTCTGCCGAAATTTTTACAAAGGTACAGACGGTGTTTAGAAAGGATAGATTGCATGCAACCGGTGGTGGAGTGTTCGTCGCTGTTAGTAGTAGTTTATCCTGTAGTGAAGTAGAAGTGGATAGTTCCTGTGAATTATTATGGGTGGAGGTTACACTCAACAACCGAGCTAGGTTAATAATTGGCTCCTTTTACCGACCTCCCGACTCAGCAGCATTAGTGGCAGAACAACTGAGAGAAAATTTGGAATACATTTCACATAAATTTTCTCAGCATGGTATAGTCTTAGGTGGAGATTTCAATTTACCACATATAGACTGGGACACTCAGATGTTTAGGACGGGTGGTAGAGACAGAGCATCGAGTGACATTATACTGAGTGCACAATCCGAAAATTACCTCGAGCAATTAAACAGAGAACCGACTCGTGGAGATAACATCTTGGACCTACTGATAACAAACACACCCGAACTTTTCTACTCGTTAAGTGCAGAACAGGGAATCAGTGATCATAAGGCCGTTGCAGCATCCCTGAATATGGAAGTTAATAGGAATATAAAAAAAGGGAGGAAGGTTTATCTGTTTAGCAAGAGTAATAGAAGGCAGATTTCAGACTACCTAACAGATCAAAACGAAAATTTCTGTTCCGACACTGACAATGTTGAGTGTTTATGGAAAAAGTTCAAGGCAATCGTAAAATGCGTTTTAGACAGGTACGTGCCGAGTAAAACTGTGAGGGACGGGAAAAACCCACCGTGGTACAACAACAAAGTTAGGAAACTACTGAGAAAGCAAAGAGAGCTTCACTCTAAGTTTAAACGCAGCCAAAACCTCTCAGACAAACAGAAGGTAAACGATGTCAAAGTTACCGTAAGGAGGGCTATGCGTGAAGCGTTCGGTGAATTTTACTTTCGATGTACCGACTTGACAGAAAATCCTAGGAAGTTCTGGTCTTACGTTAAATCAGTAAGTGGATCGAAACAGCATATCCAGACACTCCGGGATGATGATGGCATTGAAACAGAGGATAACACGCGTAAAGTTGAAATACTAAACACCTTTTTCCAAAGCTGTTTCACAGAGGAAGACTGCACTGCAGTTCCTTCTCTAAATCCTCGCACAAACGAAAAAATGGATGACATCGAAATAAGTGTCCAAGGAATAGAAAAGCAACTGGAATCACTCAATAGAGGAAAGTCCACTGGACCTGACGGGATACCAATTCAATTCTACACAGAGTACGCGAAAGAACTTGCCCCCCTTCTAACAGCCGTGTACCGCAAGTCTCTAGAGGAACGGAGGGTTCCAAATGATTGGAAAAGAGCACAGGTAGTCCCAGTCTTCAAGAAGGGTCGTCGAGCAGATGCGCAAAACTATAGACCTATATCTCTGACGTCGATCTGTTGTAGAATTTTAGAACATGTTTTTTGCTCGAGTATCATGTCGTTTTTGGAAACCCAGAATCTACTATGTAGGAATCAACATGGATTCCGGAAACAGCGATCGTGTGAGACCCAACTCGCTTTATTTGTTCATGAGACCCAGAAAATATTAGATACAGGCTCCCAGGTAGATGCTATTTTTCTTGACTTCCGGAAGGCGTTCGATACAGTTCCGCACTGTCGCCTGGTAAACAAAGTAAGAGCCTACGGAATATCATACAAGCTGTGTGGCTGGATTGAAGAGTTTTTAGCAAACAGAACACAGCATGTTGTTATAAATGGAGAGACGTCTACAGACGTTAAAGTAACCTTTGGCGTGCCACAGGGGAGTGTTATGGGACCATTGCTTTTCACAATATATATAAATGACCTAGTAGATAGTGTCAGAAGTTCCATGCGGCTTTTCGCGGATGATGCTGTAGTATACAGAGAAGTTGCAGCATTAGAAAATTGTAGCGAAATGCAGGAAGATCTGCAGCGGATAGGCACTTGGTGCAGGGAGTGGCAACTGTCCCTTAACATAGACAAATGCAATGTATTGCGAATACATAGAAAGAAGGATCCTTTATTGTATAATTATATGATAGCGGAACAAACACTGGTAGCAGTTACTTCTGTAAAATATCTGGGAGTATGCGTGCGGAACGATTTGAAGTGGAATGATCATATAAAATTAATTGTTGGTAAGGCGGGTACCAGGTTGAGATTCATTGGGAGAGTGCTTAGAAAATGTAGTCCATCAACAAAGGAGGTGGCTTACAAAACACTCGTTCGACCTATACTTGAGTATTGCTCATCAGTGTGGGATCCGTACCAGATCGGTTTGACGGAGGAGATAGAGAAGATCCAAAGAAGAGCGGCGCGTTTCGTCACAGGGTTATTTGGTAACCGTGATAGCGTTACGGAAATGTTTAATAAACTCAAGTGGCAGACTCTGCAAGAGAGGCGCTCTGCATCGCGGTGTAGATTGCTCGCCAGGTTTCGAGAGGGTGCGTTTCTGGATGAGGTATCGAATATACTGCTTCCCCCTACTTATACCTCCCGAGGAGATCACGAATGTAAAATTAGAGAGATTAGAGCGCGCACGGAGGCTTTCAGACAGTCGTTCTTCCCGCGAACCATACGCGACTGGAACAGGAAAGGGAGGTAATGACAGTGGCACGTAAAGTGCCCTCCGCCACACACCGTTGGGTGGCTTGCGGAGTATAAATGTAGATGTAGATCTCCCAGTACCTACTGCAACCTACATCCTTCTGAATCTGCTTAGTGTATTCATCTCTTGGTCTCCGTCTACGATTTTTACACACCACACTGCCCTCCAATACTAAATTGGTGATCCCTTGATGCCTCAAAACATGTCCTACCAACCGATCCTTTCTTCTAGTCAAGTTGTGCCTCAAACTTCTCTTTTCCCCAATCCTATTCAATACTTCCTCATTAGTTACGTGATCTACCCATCTGATCTTCAGCATTCTTCTGTAGTGCCACATTTCGAAAGCTTCTATTCTCTTCTTGTCTAAACTAGTTATCGTCCATGTTTCACTTCCATACATGGCTACACTCCACACACATACTTTCAGAAACGTTTTCCTGACACTTAAATCTATACTCGATGTTAACAAATTTCTCTTCTTCAGAAACGCTTTCCTTGCCAATGCCAGTCTACATTTTATATCCTCTCTGCTTCGACCATCATCAGTTATTTTGCTCCCCAAATAGCAAAACTCCTTTACTACTTTAAGTGTCTAATTTTCTAATCTAATTCCCTCAGCATCACCCGACTTAATTCGACTACATTCCATTATCCTCGTTTTGCTTTTGTTGAGGTTCATCTTATACCCTCCTTTCAAGACACTGTCCATTCAGTTCAACTGCTCTTCCAAGTCCTTTGCTGCCTCTGACAGAATTACAATGTCATCAGCGAACCTCAAAGTTTTTATTTCTTCTCCATGGATTTTAATACCTACTCCGAATTTTTCTTTTGTTTCCTTCACTGATTGCTCAATATACAAATTGAATAACATCGGGGAGAGGCTACAACCCTGTCTCACTCCGTTCCCAACCACTGCTTCCCTTTCATGTCCCTCGACTCTTGTAACTGCCATCTGGTTTCTGTACAAATTGTAAATAGCCTTTCGCTCTCTATATTTTACCCCTGCCACCTTCAGAATTTGAAAGATAGTATTCCACTCAACATTGTCAAAAGCTTTCTCTAAGTCTACAAATGCTAGAAACGTAGGTTTGCCTTTCCTTAATCTAGCTTCTAAGGTGTGTCGTAGGGTCAGTATTGCCTCACGTATTCCCATATTTCTACGGAATCCAAACTGATCTTCCCCGAGTTTTTCCATTCGTCTGTAAATAATTCGCTTTAGTATTATGCAGCTGTGACTTATTAAACTGTAATTTTCACATCTGTCAACACCTGCTTTCTTTAGGATTGGAATTATTATATTCTTCTTGAAGTCTGAGGGTATTTCGCCTGTCTCATACATCTTGCTCACCAGATGGCAGAGTTTTGTTAGGCCTGGCTTTCCCAAAGCTGTCAGTAGTTCTAATGGAATGTTGTCTACTCACGGGGCCTTGTTTCGACTCAGGTCTTTCAGTGCTCTGTCAAACTCTTCACACAGTATCATATCTCCCATTTCATCTTCATCTACATCCTCTTCCATTTCCGTAATACTGCCCTCAAGTACACTGCCCTTGTATAGACCCTCTATATACTCCTTCCACCTTTCTGCTTTCCCTTCTTTGCTTAGAACTGGGTTTCCATCTGAGCTCTTGATATTCATACAAGTGGTTCTCTTTTCTCCAAAGGTCTCTGTAATTTTCCTGTAGGCAATATCTATCTTACCCCTAGTGAGATAAGCCTCTACATCCTTACATTTGTCCTCTGGCCATCCCTGCTTAGCCATTTTGGACTTCTTGTCGATCTTATTTCTGCCTGCTTCATTTCTGCCTGCTTCATTTACTACATTTTTATATTTTCTCCTTTCATCAATTAAATGCAATATTTCCTCTGTTACCCAAGGATTTTTGCTAGCCCTCGTCTTTTTACGAACTTGATCCTCTGCTGCCTTCACTATTTCATTCCTCAAAGCTACCCATTCTTCTTCTACTGTATTTCTTTCCCCCATTCCTGTCAATTGTTCCCTTATGCTCTCCCTGAAACACTGTACAACCTCTGGTTTAGTCAGTTTATCCAGGTTCCATCTCCTTAAATTCCCACCTTTTTGTAGTTTCTTCAGTTTTAATCTACAGTTCATAACCAATAGATTATGGTCAGAGTCCACATCTGCCCCTGGAAAGTCTTACAATTTAAAATCTGGTTCCTAAATCTCTGTCTTACCATTATATAATCTATGTGAAACCTGTCAGTATCTCCAGGCTTCTTCCATGTATACAACCTTCTTTTATGATTCTTGAACCAAGTGTTAGCTATGATTAAGTTGTGCTCTGTGCAAAATTCTACCAGGTGGCTTCCTCTTTCATTTCTTACCCCCCAATCCATATTCAGCTACTATGTTTCCTTCTCTCCCTTTTCCTACTGCCGAATTCCAGTCACGCATGACTATTAAATTTTCGTCTCCCTTCACTATGTGAATAATTTCTGTTATTTCATCATACATTTCTTCGATTTCTTCGTCATCTACAGAGCTAGTTGGCATATAAACTTGTACTACTGTGGTAGGCGTGGGCTTCGTATCTATCTTGGCCACAATAATGCGTTCACTATGCTGTTTGTAGTAGCTTATCCGCATTCCTATTTTCCTATCATTATTAAACCTACTCCTGCATTACCCCTATTTGATTTTGTATTTATAACCCTGTAGTCACCTGAGCAGAAGTCATGTTCCTCCTGCCACCGAACTTCACTAATTCCCACTATATCTAACTTTAACCTATCCATTTCCCTTTTTAAATTTTCTTACCTACCTACCCTATTAAGGGATCTGACATTCCACGCTCTGATCCGTAGAACGCCAGTTTTCTTCATCCTGATAACGACATCCTCTTGAGTAGTCCCCGCCCGGAGATTCGAATGGGGGACTATTTTGCCTCCGGAATATTTTACCCAAGAGGACGCCATCATCATTTAACCATACAGTAAAGCTGCATGCCCTTGAGAAAAATTACGGCTGTAGTTTCCCCTTGCTTTCAGCCGTTCGCAGTACCAGCACAGCAAGGCCGTTATGGTTAGTGTTACAAGGCCAGATCAGTCAATCATCCAGATTGTTGACACTGCAACTACTGAAAAGGCTGCTGCCCCTCTTCAGGAACCACTCGTTTGTCTGGCCTCTCAACAGATACGCCTCCGTTGTGGTTGCACCTACGGTACGGCTATCTGTATCGCTGAGGCACGCAAGCCTCCCCACCAATGGCAAGGTCCATGGTTCATGGGGGGAAGGCAAAACAACATAATATGCAATAAAAAAGCGAAAGAATATTACTATACAGGAAGCAAAGATTATGGAATCAGACTGAACCTTGCAAGATATTAGATGCAAATAATTGTAGGCGGAGATGATTTGTAAAGGTACAATCTTTCAGTGTCAGTTTTCTATAGATACGGGTACAACCGTGGTTGCTTCCCTACCATTAATTTTATACTATTGTTAGTGATTCTGTTTATGTTTTTAAGCTCGACGATCTCCTATGAGGTACGATTAAGCGGCTTGTATCCAGAGGGCCGCACCTGATGAAATGGGACATGCCCAGTTACTGCCCATCAGCCTGAGGAAGCCTTAAGAAATAAGCTAACAAAAACCACAGGCTCTGCACGATTCTGGACCGTCACAATATTTTGATCAAAATTATCATAACTACGCAACATGAAATTGCTACAGCACATTACACGGTATTATTCCTAATGTGACGTAGAAAATAATGTTTGTAGCAACAGGTCTTGCTGTTACATAAACATGACCTTCTTTAAATACTTAAAAACTCTAAGGTACCGAATGAACAAAATCTGTTAGTTACACTGCCGAAAAAAAATAGTACACCATTTCAGAGATTTCAAATTTTATTTTTGCAACAGTGCATACGGAGTATATGAAGTGATTACATTTACCGATCAGTAGCGCAAGCGGTTCTGAGGGATGATGTATCAACCCCTGCTGAAACGCCCATATAAGCATGAGGTGTAGCCTTCATAGGCGGCAATACAGGCGCTAACTCTGGCATCCAGTATATCATGCAGATGGCGACTTCTGTCCTGGGCTACGTTGATCCACGTCTGCTCCACCTGTTCATTTAGTCCTGCAAGAGTTGTTGGCTGAAGAAACACACGAATCACTTCTCGTCGCATCATATCCCACACACGCTTGATTGAAGACAAGTCCAGAGATCGTGCTGGCCAGAGAAGTTGCTGCTCGCCTTGAAGAGCATGTTGAAATGGCACTCTGGTAGCTATGTCACTAGGCTATCTGCTGGCGAACAACATTGGAACCATTATCAGTACATATACTATTCTCTAGGTGGCATATGGTGTCATGAGATCGAAAACGATGTCGTCTTTCCAGGTGTACTAAATTTTTTGGCAGTGCATATAAAACATAATATGTATATGTATGTGTGCTTGTGTGTCTGCCTTGGATTTCCTCCCAAACCCCTAGGCACAGAGACAGCAGGTCACACGACTACCAGCACTGTGGAGTTTATAATACCAAATTGGAGTGGATATACAGGCAAAAACGTGTTCTTTTTCAGATCCTAGAATGTAGGCTGTCCTTCACAACAGGCATGTTGTGTGGGAACAGTATAGCCTTGTGAGATCAACCTGCTTTGCAGGGCAGCAAACTTTCCAGTGGCAAGAAACGGTTTTCCAGGCCCTGACATGTAGGCTAAGCAAGGCAAGTATGTTGTGTTAGAGTAGTATCGACTTGCAATATCGACTGATCGACTTGCTTTGTATGATGCCATGTGCATCAGTGGCAAATAAATGATTTTTAAGCCTCTGATGAGGAGCCTGCCCTGCACGACAGGCGTGTTATGGGTGTAGTATTGGCCTGCTTTATTGAACTGTCTTGCAGGAGCTAAATGCACAAATTAACATAGCTGGGAACAGGTTGAGATGGATAGAAGAGAGGATGGACAGAGTGAGGGAGAGGAGCAAATGAACAGAGGGGAGGAGAGGGATATGTTTGAGGGAAGTGGAACGTGTAGAGAAGTAGTGGGCAGGTAGAAAAGGAAGAGCTAAAGGTGGAAAGAGAGAGGATGGAAGAAGAAACAGCCAGACAGAGGGTGTGGAGGAAATGAACAAAGAGACAGAGAAGAGGAGGGAAAGGGAGGTAGACAGATAGATGTGGTAGGGTGAGGTGGGCAGATAGACAGAGGGAGGAAGAGGTCGACACAGAGAAGGGAAGGATTAGGTGCATTTAATAGACGTGTCAAATACATATTCAGGTGAAACTGTAAGGAAGAGACTACTACAAAAAAAATGAAGAAGTACAAGCAAAAACAGGTAAGAAGAGAAGTCAATGGAAATACCCTTGCCAGAAGAAGAAATAGGCTAGTGGAACATCTCCTAATGCATAAACTAATATTTAAGCAGTGTTTACACATGTACACCTTGGGCCTAGTCGCTGTGCGCCTTCACCTGCCTTGCAGTTAAGAAGAGGAACATGTGTTGATGCTTGCCTCTTTCTCAACATGTGCACATGTGTGATTCCATTTACACATAGAAGAAGCATACGCGTGTTTCACACACCCGCCACAGCTAGTAGTACTTTATAGCACAGACGAAATCGTGTAAATCAAGCTCAAGTACTGGAATAATGAATACATTTGTGGATAATTCATGCGCAAGTGTGGCGTAAGAGATAAAGATGGCAAATAGTATTCTGTTTAAAAACATTACTCGTAATTTCATAGTAAGCCACCGAAAAGGGTTATTCTTTATGTCCGCTTTCACATTTTTTTTCTTTTTCATGCTTTTCTTAAGAATGTTTATTTTCGCTCCCTAGTCTGGAATTTGTCGGCATTTGGGAAAATAACGCAATCGAACGCTACTGTTTTCATTCTTTTAAGATTAGTAACCTCTTCCTTTTCGTTGCCATGCCCTGAATAATTTCTGCATGGTGCAAATGTACGGGCGAGTGTTTTCAGACATACCGGTGGAGACCAAGGAAGTTTCCTTCCCTCAGCGCTTAGCAGTACCAACCTCCGTGGGTCCATTCCACCGACGCCTAGCAACACAGCAGACTGCAAACTTGGAGCTTTCTTGATCCGCGCTATTGGCTAGGCTAACGTAACGGAGTTCTTCCCTTCTATGTAAAAAAAGAAGAGATCCTTCTCCAACGGCAGTCCAGGGGCTGCCTTTTTAAACACTCTTTCTGGGACCATAGAGTCGTGAGTCTGTTTTTTGGAACATGATCTGTTGTAAGTTCAGACTGTTTCTTGTAGGCTAGATTGTGGGAGGAGACTTAGGAATCAAGACTTTGACATCAGTTTGGCAGTCAGTAATGTTGTTGGTGAAAATCGCGGTTTTCTTACGATTAAAATCGCATATAAAGCTTTAAACGGTGATTGTACTTTGTCCTAGTACAGTCGCTTTGGTTTAACTGAGTGTTTCCTCCATGCCTAATAAGTTAATGCATGCGACTTCATGGAATGTTAACCAGTTGCAGTAAGTAGCTATGAGTGAATTTGACCAAATGTAATCGATCTTGTAGTTCGTGAGTCACTTGATCCATGTGCTAGTTCCCAAAATTCTAAATTTTACTACCCATTCTATCATTTAATTCATTCAAACGGGTTGTCCATTGATTTTCCGTGGTTTTAATACCACATGTTCATTAGGTAGAACTTGGCATTTGGGTGATACTGGCCACGATGTGTATACTAATCGGTGATTTGCCATTAGGAATTCTTAACATTGGAGAGATCTCAGTCTCCTCAGTAAAACGAACCCCTATATCGTTGGTAACAGTTTCATGTAATGAATTTAATCCGAATTCATAAAGGTATGCTCCGTCTTTGTACTAAATGAAAATCAGTTTATTTTTTGCGATATTCGTTTCGCTTCTTTGATTTATGAAGCATCTTCTGTATGATAAGATGTTACAAAGCGTGTTACAAACTTAGATTTAACATCACGAAACATGGGCTGTTAAAGTTATTTCTATGACGGGCCACAGTCGGGTTGGTATCCCCTAGTGATATGGGGCGTTTCCAGAAACGCCTTGGGCCTGGAATCCCATTGACTGGAGTAGAATTGTCCTCTGCGACGAGTGCCGTTTCGAACTGAGCCCCGGTGACCAGTGAAGACGTGTCCCGAGACGCCCAGGACAGTGGTGAAATACCAACTGGACTATTACCTGTCATACGGCCCCACAACCACGAGTAATGATGCGGGGGTACCAATTCATTTCATAGCAGGACGCCTTTGGTTATCATCTGCAGCACCCTTGCAGCACAGCGGTACACCGATGATAGTATAAGCCTCGTTTTGTTGACTTCATGACAAGCCGTCCTGGGCTTGCTTTTCAGCAAGGTAATGCCCGCCCGTAAACGGCGAGAGTTTCTATTGCTTGTCTTCGTGCTTGTCTTGGCGTACAAGGTCGCTGCATCTTTCCTTAATTCAGAATATTTGGAGCATTAAGAACAGGGCCCTCCAACCAGTTCGGTATTTTGAGATATAATGCGCCAGTTGGTACCACATCTCTCGGGAGCACATACAACAACTATGTCAATCAATGCCGAGCCGAATAACGCATAAGGACCGGAGGTGGACCAACGCGTTATTGACTTGCTCAATTTGTGAAGTTCTATCTCTTGAACAAATCATCCAATTTTTCTGATATTGTAATCATTTATTTATCTGCCTGCCGACTTCCATGATGATGATGAGCCCCATACTTCTTTACAGAGCGTAGGGGAGCCTTATTAGACTCACTAGACTCCTAGTGGAGGTGACTTCGTCCGACCGTAATGGGGATGAATGATGATGATGAGGACGACACAACAACACCCAGTCATCTCGAGGCAGGAAAAATCCCTGACCCCGCTGGGAATCGAACCCGGGACCCCGTGCTCGCGAAGCGGGAACGCTACCGCGAGACCACGAGCTGCGGACAACCGACTTCCATACCTTCGTGGTACGTCGTTTTTTTTTCCTTAGAGTGTACCTTAAGTGAGAACTGTCCGCTGGATGAGTCATCGCGACCAAGATCACCCATTTCTGAAGGTCTGCGTAGGAAATTACAAATGCAATGGAAACGAAACCATATCGGGGAACTTTGGTCACGTCTTGGTCAACAAAAACAGATAGCGCAGCTATAAGAGATCATCAAGTAAAAAATTAGGTAATAGTGTTTGCGTAGTATTTAGGTCTCCCGAAGGCAAAAGATGTTAACTTCGAATCATACCTAAATTTCTCCCTCCAGAAGTTATTTAACGAAATTTGTGGTCTCATAACGAGCTCTTTCTGGTTATCAAAAAACATCAATTCGCAATAATGTCTGCACAGATACCTGAATTGATATGAAGTGTCAATTCATTATCAAATTAATTATTTGACCAATTCGGTGTTCTTTCCTGTGGTAATTAACTGATATGAATTGAAAAAAATCGGCTAAAATAGATTTCGTTATACAAATGCTAAGGATAAAGATGATGAGTTTATAAAATTGTCACTCCTGTCCAGAATAAATAAATTAACCTAACAAATTCGCCGACAACTGCGCAAGAGATATTAGCAAAGTACAGTAACAACGACTACTCGCTATTTGTATAACGTTACTGGCACCAATTGTAAAATTGTGTAGCGGTAGTCAAAGGCTAATATGTGTTTACAGTTCTCTTCATTAAGGGCTGTTGCCAGTCTTCGCACTATATGTGGCGATATTAGCTCCCCGCTAAAAATTTTAGGAGATAATATTTTGTCACAGATTATCGCCTGATTCGCAGAATGCTGAGGTTCCAACCAATACGAACCGCTAAGTCATCAATTTATAAAATAAAATTGTCCCTACCATACTTCGCTGGGGCACAACCGAAATTATATCTGTATCTGTGGATAATCATCCATCGATGATAACGTGCTGCGTTCAGCCAGTCCAGAAATGATTTGAAAATATTTTCATCAGCATATTGCACCTAAAAGTTTTTTGGAACACCATATGTATTCGGTTAGCTTTCAACAGCTCTGAGAACGCCATGCATTAGGGGTGCGATGTCTGCACGCGAACTACAGTAAAAAATCGCCCTTCCCTTCTTAAAAGAGCCTAGTGTGGCCCGATATCTCGACAGTAACGCGAGCGGAGTTTTACTGAACTAAGATTTACTAGCATTAAAGAAATGTTTGAAACGATGGAGATGAACGAGATTGAAAGAAAGAAAAAGTAGCTGATGCCAGTTTTCCGCTGCAGCTTTTCTTGTCCTGGGGTGCCAGAAGTAAGCAAAACGTTGCCTAGTGGGCTGCAGCCTCAAGCACGCATGATGAAGCATTCGCACAAGATGCACAAATCCTTGATGCCTCATACTATTCAAGCACGCTGGTACAAACACTGGTTTTTACCTGAAACATGTCGAACTCAGATGACGATGCGCTTGCTATGACAGCCTTTATTCTTGCCTTGCGAAAAAACGAAGAAACGTGATATCTGATGTAAAGGCTTAAAAAACGAAAAATTAGCCCCCATATTAACATGCTCAGTGAGCTGATGATATATCCAGTGTTTGGCATAATTATGCCAGGATGACTGAAGAAATCTCCATTCAGGGAAACTTCCTATTATAGATACACCTCCACTCTTGGATACTTCCTATTGCAGATGCATCTCACTCTCTAGAACAGTGATTCCCACCTTTCTGATATCAATACCCTTGAGGGCAATCACATATTAGCTACTCCCGCCGCCTCCCCCCCCCACCCCCCCCCCCCCACCCCCCACCCCCTCTTCTCCACCATGTGTAACATCAGTTCCCAACTAAATTTAAGTAATAAAAATAATGATATTTGAACACATTCACTTTTAAAGTGATGAAAGATACGAGGTGCATTCAAGTTCTAAGGCCTCCGATTTTTTTTCTAATTAACTACTCACCCGAAATCGATGAAACTGGCGTTACTTCTCGACGTAATCGCCCTGCAGACGTACACATTTTTCACAACGCTGACGCCATGATTCCATGGCAGCGGCGAAGGCTTCTTTAGGAGTCTGTTTTGACCACTGGAAAATCGCTGAGGCAATAGCAGCACGGCTGGTGAATGTGCGGCCACGGAGAGTGTCTTTCATTGTTGGAAAAAGCCAAAAGTCACTAGGAGCCAGGTCAGGTGAGTAGGGAGCATCAGGAATCACTTCAAAGTTGTTATCACGAAGTAACTGTTGCGTAACGTTAGCTCGATGTGCGGGTGTGTTGTCTTGGTGAAACAGCACACGCGCAGCCTTCCCGGACGTTTTTGTTGCAGTGCAGAAAGGAATTTGTTCTTCAAAACATTTTCGTAGGATGCACCTGTTACCGTAGTGCCCTTTGGAACGCAATGGGTAAGGATTACGCCCTCGCTGTCCCAGAACATGGACACCATCATTTTTTCAGCACTGGCGGTTACCCGACATTTTTTTGGTGGCGGTGAATCTGTGTGCTTCCATTGAGCTGACTGGCGCTTTGTTTCTGGATTGAAAAATGGCATCCACGTCTCATCCATTGTCACAACCAACGAAAAGAAAGTCCCATTCATGCTGTCATTGCGCGTCAACATTGCTTGGCAACATGCCACACGGGCAGCAATGTGGTCGTCCGTCAGCATTCGTGGCACCCACCTGGATGACACTTTTCGCATTTTCAGGTCGTCATGCAGGATTGTGTGCACAGAACCCACAGAAATGCCAACTCTGGAGGCAATCTGTTCAACAGTCATTCAGCGATCCTCCAAAACAATTCTCTCCACTTTCTTGATCATGTCGTCAGACCGGCTTGTGCGAGCCCAAGGTTGTTTTGGTTTGTTGTCATACGATGTTCTGCCTTCATTATACTGTTGCACCCACGAACGCACTTTCAACACATCCATAGCTCCATCACCACATGTCTCCTTCAACTGTCGATGAATTTCAATTGGTTTCACACCACGCAAATTCAGAAAACGAATGATTGCACGCTGTTCAAGTAAGGAAAACGTCGCCATTTTAAGTATTTAAAACAGTTCTCATTCTCGCTGCTGGCGGTAAAATTCCATCTGCCGTACAGTGCTGCCATCTCTGAGACGTATTGACAATGAACGCGGCCTCATTTTAAAACAATGCGCATGTTCCTGTATCTTTCCAGTCCAGAGAAAAAAAATCGGAGGCCTTAGAATTTGAACGCACCTCGTATATGATGTTAACCTTTTACAGGTGTTCTACTAAACCATGTGACAACTGCTATGGCTTACTTGTAACAACATTTTTTACAGGATGATGAAAGAATTCTCAGTGCATTGTGGCTTTTAAATAAACCACCATCTCCGATAAGAAAGCTAATTATCCACATTGAGGATAGACACTTGTTACAAAATATGCTTCCTCCCCACAACTCCTCTCCCTAGCGATACTTGCTTTACCCACATCCTGCACCCCTATTTAAAATCAGCTGAATTAAAATGTGTGAACTGTATTTAGGCCCACTGTTTGTAAATGACTTCTTACTTCTGAACTGGTAGAAACTGGAAGACTTCATGTTGTCAATACCTTGTGTCTGACCACTGTTAATAATAATGATAATAATAATAATAATAATAATAAGCCTAATATTCAATATTATAGCAAGGAGTAAATGTGGCACAGAATGGCTGAAAGAAGTCCAGAGAGATCTACAGCAGATCAACATAAAAAATCTCGAAGATCGCACCGAGTGCCGGCATAAAATCACAAGTGTGAAGTTTGGAGAAAGAACATCGCGTCAGCCTGGTAAAAAATGGACAGAGGAACGGAAGAAGGAGGTTTCTGAGAGGATGAGGAGGTTTTGGGAAGCAAAGAAGAAAAATATCCGAAGATGAAATTATGAATTCAAGTTCAATCGCTCTCCTAAAGGGGAACAATCGTTATAATAATAATAATAATAATAAGCCTAATTACAGTGTAGGCCATACAGCAGTGTTGTAGCCATTACAAAGTTACCTTTTTGCTGCCAGTTAGTTCACATACTGTTATGAAGTGAATAATGAACCCATTTACTGTCTCTGGCAGGAACTACCTACTACTCGAGAAGGCATTTTCATGAGATATTTAACTATGTGTCTTAATTTGATTACCATAGATGCATGGAACAAAGTGTGTAGCAGGTGGACTAAGTGAGGAAGATGTTCATACATTCGTTTCTTAGGCTGTAGCTTCCACCATACTGTTTCATGCTTTAATAGTAGTGTTTGGATAAAAGATGTAATTTTTGGTAACATATATCATCAGTCTTACAGTCTTACGAAATAATGGTAATAGTAGTAATCTTTTAAAAATAATTTAATTTTGTGACGAAAACACAATTGCACTGTTTTGATTTTACCCGTCAGAAAATTACATTTTACCCCTCAGGGTAACCTCCTAGTTGGGAACCACTGCTCTAGAAGCACATAAATTTATATCTATTTGTTCTTACACCCACATGAAAATATAGATTCTTTACTGTGGCTGGAGAATCTTCCAGATTTTGGACACAGGATCAGGAACCTCAGCCTATAAATAAGATGCCAGGCCCACCAGTCTGACTCAAGGAACATAGTTAGCTCCTAATAATTTTCATGTGGCTAAGTTGGCTACAAAGGAATAATTGCAATCCAATATTGTTGGTATTGTTAGATGGACCAATAGTCCTTCAGCCTTGCCTATCTGGATTAACCAAAGAAGGACAGCACACAGAGACTGTGAGTTGATTATCAGGCTCTTAACTGCTGCCTCAGTGTGCTGCATTGTAAGAAAACACATATACAGATCCTTATGAACCCAGAGGTTGTCCAGTGACAGGTATCATCTTCCTTTTGGACAGCATGAATTTTTTGTATGCCATATGGACTTCAAAATTCAGTGCAGTGTTGGCAAAATTTCGTAGACAATGCTCTTTTCAAATTTCCCTAGTGCTACACTAAGTTGGATGATATTTTAGGCTTATTTACTCCCCAAAGTAAACATGATGAACATCTCAAACTAGTTTTTAAGGCTTTACACAAACTTGGCATTGTCTTTAACTATGATAGGTGTCAACTCAGATAGTCATAGGTTACCTTCTTCTACTATTTGGTTTGCTGTGATAGATTATGGCTTATGCCACAAGATGTCAAACTCATTCATCACCTACCATGGCCACAGACCTTTCATGAACTACAGCATTTTATCACCATGATAAATTTTTATTGTAGACACCTGCCTGCTGCAGCTGCCATCCTGGTACCTCTTACAAATACATTAGTGGGCAAGCACACCTCAGGCAAGGAGGTATATTAACTGGACCCCACAGATGCAGCAGGTATTTGAAAAAAATTAAAGGCTACCTTTCTCAGACACTGGTGCACCCACTAAGCACTGCCCATCTAATGATTACCTCTAATGTGAGCGATTTTGTGATTAGTGCTGTTCTCTAGCATGCATGCAGTAGCTACTGTAATGTGTTTCTTTTCTAAAAAGTTGATGGACTCCCAGCAAAAATGGTCAGCCTATGACAGGGAACTTTTGGCAGTGTATGAAGCAGTAGACTACTTTAAGAATGACTTCAGAGCAGACCTGCAACAGCCTACACAGATCAACACCGCTTAGTGAATTTTCTTTGCAATCCATTAAAAGACTGTTGCTCACAGGGCTTCCATCATTTGACTGCATCTTGCAGTTTACATCAGATATCTGAGATCTTCATGGTGTGGACAATTTCATGGCTGACTTTGTTTCATAGAGCAATGCTCTCTCAGTAGATACTGATTTTGACAAACTTACAACAGCACAGCTTCAGAATGCCCAATTATGTGAACTTCTACATGGCAACATAAAGGAACTGCACACTGAATGCACTGATGTTCCTGACTCTTTAACACAAATATTATGCAATGTTTCACAATACTGCCGTCATCTACTAGTACCACTCATCATGACGTGAGTCACTTTCAAGAAATTATGCAGGCTATCACACCTTGGGATCAGCCTACAACAAAACTTGGCACAGACTGCTTTGTATGGTCAAATGTCAAGAAAGACTGAATTTTGGGTGCAAGAACATAAAGCCTGGCAACATTCTAAAATAGGTCAACATGCACAACCTCAATATGGCAAATTTTCTGTCCTTAAGGGCCATTTTCATCATTTCCATTTAGACCTCAATAAACCCCTCCCTGATTAAAACCGTTGTTGATAGATTCCTTCAGCAACTGACAGAATAACACTCTGGGTTGAGGGTGTACCAATTCCAGAAATCATTGCTGAGACCACTGCAAAAGCATTTATCAGCTTATGAATTTCCCATTTTGGCTGCCCTGCCACAATAATGACAGATCAAGGCAGACAATTCAAGTCATGACTTTTTACTGAACTCCATCATTCCATCATTTATGCCATTTTCACCGCTTTCCAACAGCAGCTTACCATCCACAAAGTAAGAGCACCACACACTCAAAACAACTTCATGCAACACAGAGGGGACTGGGCAGATGCCCCGCTGTTCATGCACATTCAGCTTATAAAGAAGATCTCTGTACATGTCTGATGGAACTTCTTTATGGAGAACTGCTCATGTACCAATTGTCTACAGACAAAGAACTGCCATAGCTCACCTGCAAAGTCAAGTAACACATGCCACACCTTAAGAAAAAAAAAACCACAGGCACATGACTATCAGAAAACCTTTGTCTATAAAGCTCATGCTGCAAGATGATACTGTCCTGCCAGCATTACACTCACCCTACTTAGGCCCACATAAAGTGATTAGATAGGGTGACAACACCTTTGACATTTTACTGAACAGTAAACTAACCACTGTTTGGTCAACAGGCTTAAAATGGCATGGACCCTGCTCCTCCCCATTGACATACCTGGAAGTAGCATCAGCTACATAGATGGCAATCTGCAGATTGGCCTGTATGACAACAAAATTACAGCACAAATGGACTTGCATCAGTTCCAACTTAAGGAGATCTTAGTCAACTAGCTGACAACTTTTTCTTAATGGAAGGACAACAAGATGAGTAACACATCCACAACAGCATACTCTCAGGAACATTCTCCCAATAATACAGAACTCGTCAGATATCTATCCAGATTCCAGCACTTCCATGTTTCCAGCTGACAGGATTCTCATGGTCACTGCTGCTAGAAACAAGCACTGGCCACTGGAGGAAGACACATGCACTGCTACAGCACTGTTGGTCCCTTAATTCACCCTCCACCACTCACCAGCCCCTACCTACACTCCCATTTTGGAGGACCTCACCAGCTGTCAACTCACCTCACTAAACAGCATCATTTTTGACTGCTGCCACATGATTCACCTACTCAGCTCAGTGAGAAATGGTGCAGCCATGTCCCTGCATAAGCAGCCAACCATGCATGGTTGGTCACACCCACCTGTGCAAAGATGAAGCCTGGAGTAGCAACATCCAACCTCCCTGTGCTCTGCACTCCCAGAAGTGTGTGTGTGTGAGGGGAGGGGGGGGGGGGAGGTCTGTGGCAACCTAACAGCGAGAGGAAGCATCTCTACCTAGTGTTTAAGTGTAGATTAACGGTATCTGTGGCCTCCATTATTTAACCTGGAGAATCCTCACCTATATACGCTCTACAAAGTAAAGATCACATGACATGACAGTTATTGATGCAACATGTGTATTCCCACTGGGATGATACAATATACAATACGATGCACAATGCAACTCACCATACAGAAAGCATCAAGACAGCAAAACTCATGTTTCAGTTTCATTTGCAGACATGGAGTATTCTGAGAGGACATTATTGTGACTTATCATTATTTGAAGCTCAAGAAACTGAAAAGAAAAGAAAGTACCTGGGTGCACCTGTACCATGTAATAAATATCAAACACTGTTCAGCTGTGGTTTCTTGTGAACTCTCCCAATACAAATGCAAATTCCACGAATTCTGCAGAATGAGTGCAGACAGTTCCTGCTTTTTGTACAATTACTATCAGTTATTCTGACAAACTGGAACACAAATTTTCTACTTGCTATGTGTCTTTCTGAGAAGCTGCTCATACATGAATAATGGTTATAGATTGATAATGCTAGTGTAGCATTTCCCCAACTGTTCAATTTCACAGAAGAATATATGAGACAGTTTCATGGATATTCACACAAAACATTTCTGTGTTTGAAGTGAGATCACTTACCAGTGATGGTGTAGCAATAAGTGGTGAACACTGTGTTGGGGTAGACAATGTTTTTGAAGAAACGGAAGAAGTGCTTGACGATAAGGAAAATATTGATGTCTCTTCCTTCGCTTCATCCAACTAATCATTCAGAAGTAACAGTTACATTTTACACCTGTCACATAGTTTCTATACTGATAAAAAAAACATCTAATCTACATCATCAACTAATGACTCCCAGTGTCTTTCCATTTCAGAAAATTTTTGAAATGCCTGGACTAGCAGGACAGAGCAGATTAAGTTGTTGAAAGGGGACAAAATAAGTTGCTGTCAGTCACACTCAACATACAAACTTTATTCATCAACACACAATATTACAACAAGGATGTAAAACACTCAAAACTTTAATCGACCTCCTTTGATTAACTTTAGATTGGCTGAAGACCAAACTCAAAATCCAAGACACAAGGCCTAAGCAAGAAATTAAAATACAAGGTTCTTCTGGAGGTTTCACCCAAGAATATTTTCTAAATCTTCAATCTAAACAGGCTGAAGGCCTTAGCAATTTAATTTTAATGGAACTTGGCTGAAGGCCACACATTAAGCAATAAGAAGAGTTTCAGTCAAAAGGCAGAAGGCCTTATCTTAAAACATTTCATGCAAAATTTGGCTGAAGGCCCCATACAAAAGCATAACAATCTTATTCCTCAAAGGCAAGACAAGAACTTTAATTTAAGAGATATTAGATTTCAGCTGAAGGCCACACATCAACAAATAATTTAACGGCTTAAGCCCTAGAAAGAAGAGTTTCAATTTCAAAAGGCAGAAGGCCATATCTTTAAACATTTCATATAAAATTCAGCTTAAGGTCCCTACAAAGAATAACAATCTCATGCCTTAAGGGCAAGACAAGAAAACTAATTTAAGAGATATTAATACTCGCCTGAAGGCCACATAGCAACAAAATATGTTTAAAGGCTTAAGTCCTAGAAAAAGAGATTCAATTTCAAAGGCAGAAGGCCTTATCTTAAAACATCTCATGTAAAACTTGGCTGAAGGCCCCATATAAAAGAATAACAATCTCATGCCTCAAGGGCAAGACAAGAACATTAATCTAAGAGATACTGATATGCGACTGAAGGCCACACATCAACCATATAACTAAAACCCAAATAGGGAAATTACTATGTAACACACAAAGAATGACACTCAGAAGTTTCAAGGGTCAACCTGGGATTGTAACACCATCACCCGTTTAGTTGAGACAGGCAGCCTGTCCAACAACTTCGTAATCTGAAGGCAACCCAAATGACAGGCAGCCGACTGACCAATCAACAAAATCAGTTCCACTCCATGCAAACAGCAAAACGACCACAAGATTTCAATACCATGACACACAGAATACTGGCGCCCACAACAACCAACAACACCTCAGCTGTCGAACTACATGCCACGCTGGACAGCAACAACACAATGAGAAAAATACACTGCCGAAAATTACATCAATGACCAAGGCAGGTAACCGGAATGTCAATGGCTACAAGGCAGAAGATACCACTGGTCAACTTCAATAATAGGGAATAAATTAAGTTAAGTTAAACTCCACAGGAAGACGGCTGGAATCTTGGCCAACTTGAATACACACACGGTGTTGCTCGCAGGAATGTCCCAAAAGCAACAACCAGGATCAAATGAAGAAATGTAAACAGTTGAGGCTCGATAGTAGGTTAGGTGAGGACTCAACTTTCATGTCCAAGATCGGTGGGTGACAAACTTGGTAGCACTCTCAATCAGCATCTCACACTCCAACTGTGCATGCACACCACCAGCAGCCCCGGCCAGAGTGACGGAGACTTCCTTGCTGCTCCATGCCAATCAACCGACTCGTCACACACTGCCCAGCTGGTAAGTATATCCGCCACACCAAAGATAGTACAGCAATACTTGTATTGATACATGCTGCTGCTGCCACTCACGGAGAGGACAGCAACATTATCACACTAACCGTGCGAGAAATAAAACCACAGGACTGCAACCAAGGTTTAACACAAGACAAGCATGACTTGAGCCAGCCATGGCTCAGTTTTAGATTTAAATTTCAGCTTCTGTTGGCAGCAAATAAAAAAGAGGAACATGAGTCAGTTTGGCACTGCATAGTAGGCAACAGCAGTACCAATGGCCTCATGGGCATTGCTTGGTTCCCAATCTCATCACAAACACACTCCAATACATCTCACAAATTTTCTCACAAATGGAAAGAGATATCAGTCTTTTTCGACCATTCTTTAGTTTGTCAGAAATACATACTCTAAATGCACCAAATAAACTGACTATTGACTACATTCCTCACTTTTCAAAATATGTGCTGTATTTTACTCTGCTTCGAAAATCCACAATATCTGTGGGCAGTGATGAAAAGAAAACCAGGTGATTATCCAGCTTTGATGTTAGACTATAAGATGCAGAAAAATCTTTTTTTTAGTTAATGGTTTCCTTAAAAATGAATAAGAAAGGCTGCATAGCAGAGAACATGAGCGAATTCCAAAATAGTGGTTTTTAATTTTGTGAGCAAAAAGCAAAAATTTTGCTGACAAAGAAATATCACCATGTAGACATCATAGTTTAAGGAGAACTTGCACACTTGCAATATATCAGCCATAAAAATACATGGCCATTCCAAAGGGTGATTAATGACATGCCAATATCACACTGCAGAATCCACATTTAATTGTAGGTTTAGGACTAGAATCAGTTTTGGAATGTGATTTTGTAACGGTAAAAGTGTCAGTGTTGATTACTGACTCTCTATGTCATCACCAATTATCATCAGATTTGGTCACACAAGTGTTGAGCAAATTTAGACTGGGCCAGTAAAAACGGACTTTTCACATAAAAGAGACTGTTGATTTGACAGCACAGCACAGTAGTAGAGAGGGCATTTTACTTAAAATTAATCCTTTAAGAGGTGACATTGCTACTGCAAACACCAAACTGTCGAGGTAGGGCAACATAAATCTATGTTATCCCAAGAAAAAAGAAAATTAAAAAACAAGTTATACTATCATGAAGGAGAGCTATTTTTCTGCCTTTCCAGACAGCATGAACTGCAAGTTAGTTATGTGAGGTCTAGTAATAAAACTGCAAGGCATTCAAAACACAAGACATGTCAGAGCTGCAATGCCGTAAGTGGAATTGTGCAAGGCACCCATCATCATTTCCATACTACAAATGGCCTCCTTATTTAGTCAAAAACAAGAAGCCTGGCACCAGACAGACATATGGTTGTGAAAAAGTTAGTGACAACCTGTTACAAACTGTGGTAGTGCAGCCTTCAGCCAGCAACTCACTGTCGCCTATACATTTGGTGCCAAAAAAGACAAATTGTTTCACTTTCTCTTGCACATTCGCAACAGTAAAATGTTTCAGTGCTGTAGACTGTAGAAAGACATATCACCAAATGCCTGTGGCTTGAAGAGATGTTCGAAAATTGGCTGTTCTACCTCTTTTAGGGTTTTTGAGTTTGTATGAATGCCGTATGGACTTAAAAATGCTGCCCAGAAATGGCAGATGTTTACTGGCTCTATCTTGGGGCAGTTTTTCTGTTTTTCTTATCATGATGAAATTCTTCTTTTTCCAAATTCTGCTGTAGAATGCAACAGGCATTTAGATTTAACTATGAGGACTCTTCATGATCACGGTGTAGCTATAAATGAAGAAAAGTGACAACTCAGAAAGACCGTGTAAGGTAACAGGAGATAATATGACTGTACAGCAGATTTTCTGGAAATGGAAATATCTACTATGTGAAAATGGATGGGATGTGAAAAGCAAAAATACAAGTCTATACATTTATAGATTCATCTTTCCTTGATAAAGAGATGGCAGCATTCAGCAGTTTCAGATGGTTTAAATTACTTGGTTAAATAACTGCATATAATTATTGTACATGACTTTGCACATTAGTAAATAATGTAGGGTGTGCTTGTAATGTGGGTCCTTGGAATTGCTGGATACCTAATCATTGTAATAGAAGGCATGCAAAAACAAGCTCTTCAAAGTAGTTCATAATTTAAATTTAAAGCACAACAACAGAAATAGTATGTTGGGCTGGTGTACTTCAATCAAAACGTTTCATAGTAGAATTAAGTTATAAAGATGTTCAGAACAACTGCAAAGTAAGTCATTATTTTATTATGAAGTCACCATTCAGTTTCGATCTTTGTAGTCCCAGACAAGTATTTGTATGTCTTATATATCGTGCAAAGATGTCATTAAATGAAGGGAGAGGGGTGAAACTGTGCCAAATTCCAAATTATGTAAATCTGACAGCATGTCATAAATTAGTACTGATTTTAATTTTCTGTGCTTAAGAATAAAATTACATATTAAATGCAGAGCAAAAATAGTATAATGCAAAATGGACATGAAAATACTTGTTTTGTGTTTTGAAGAGTGTTCATAGTTCCGTTGCATAGTGTTTTGGTTTTTTTTAATTGCAGTGAATTATAAAATTATGTGGTGAAAAATGTGTGTAAAATTATATAATGTATTTAGGTTTAAGCATTTAAATCTTATAAAATAGTAAACAAATTGTGTCCATGTTTATGAACTATTTTGATTAATGGAGTGTCACATGACCCAACTCAGGACAGGGAATATGAGCACAAAAGTGGATCTTTTGGTCATTGTCCATTGTGGTGGTAAGTTCAGAGCGGCAAAGTGCCACGAGTGTAAGCATGGACACCAGTGTGTGCGCATAAACTGTGAAGGAACAACGTGAAAGTGTGGAGGTGCAGGACAATAAACCATGTGTATGAATTGCACTGATCATCATTTATCCAGGTCGGATGTATTTGTGAACTTTAATTTGCATGGCCACAAAGTTAGAAGTGAGTTTTTTTTTATTTTATTTATTTAAATAAATAAGTTTCAATCTGATCTTGAATAGTGTACCTCATTTTGCGCAAGGTTGTGGTATAGACAATTGTGTATTCGGTTCACTGCTGTTCAAAGACTAGCCAATATATGACTCAGTATTAAGGGTGCAAATGCAACCATTCTCTACCAACCCCCTTTGCAGATGAGCCATGTGTAAAATAGGTAGTGAATGAGACCAAGTATAGTTGCAATTGGGGGCTTGTCCAGTATAGGACTCTTTTGTTTTCATTCTTTTCCATAATATTTTGGGATCGGGTGTCCATCTGATGCTTAGGCTTTTGAACAGTCAGTGTGAGGGCTCTGAGCTAAATCAGTGCATTAGCAGTAGTAGCATGTTTGTGCTGCACAAGATACATGCTGCCACTTGGTTACACCAATATAACGCCACCACAATTGTGATGCAGTCATTTACACAGCCTGGTGAGTCAACCATGCATTACCACAGGCACTGCAGTCTTCCGTTCCATAACCACATGTTGCTACGGGTAAAACTGTCATCTGTGCTGTGCCCACGTGTTGCTGCAAGTAAAGCAGTCAATGAAGCTGTATCCATGTGGTGACTAAGATCAACGCTGTCATCTGTGCCACCGACCAACATGTCTACACGCTGCCAGGGGCCCACAACACGTATTCTTGCTCCTGATCGAGTTTGCTGCATGTCCACGCCACCAATTATGATTCGTTGCATAATTGTGCTGCTGCTGCTGACTGTAGATGTTGCATCACACAAGGATATAAATGATAAGCACAGCTAACAGCTACATTGCAAAATTGTGCTCTTTCATTAGCTATGGCCGATGAGATGCGTGAATCTCAAAGTGAAGGCGAATCAGTGGATTTTAGGAGTAACTGTAGTAGCCCTAGCATGCCAAAAGAAATAGGATGGATACCAGGCAGTGACTTGAGTGCACCTTTTTAGTAAATTAGGTGAAACAGATTAAAAAATAGGGAATATAAAAACTGAAATAGTTGGAGAAATAGATTCAAAAATAGGGGATATGCAATTGAGGTTTAGTGATAAAATAAAGACAGTGAGTGAAAAATTTGATCAGCTAGATCTCAAATTCACTCAAATTACAGATAAAGTCAAAAACATGGTTAAAATTATTGAGGGAAATGTTGATAGAGTTGGTGAGGTTGAAAAGGGACTAGTAGCCAAGGTGGACACTGTGCAAAGTAATCTTGTGGAGCAGATTCAGGCACAGAAACAGAAACGCACATTATTTCAGAAAGAAACACAGGCAGACATTGAATCCATTAAGATAGGAGTACTGGATTGCCATAAGGGGATTACTGATAATAAGAAGGAATTAGAAGAGGGAATAAATGTATTGGGGGAAACAGTTAATACTGTAGCAGCAGGGAACGGAAATTTGTTGTTGAGATATCCTATGGGGCATGGATCTCAATCAAAACCTTTTAGTGGGGAGAATAAATACCGTGCAGTTGACTTTTTAGCTGTATGTAAGGATAACTTTGTGACAGGGATGAGTGAGCAGGCAAAAATTAAATACGTTAAGAGGCAGTTGGAAGGGGGAGCTCAAACATGGACTAACCAAAATGCTAAAAATTTTTGTGATTTTAAAGCCTTTGAAAACCTGTTCTTGAACAAATATTGAGGCTAGGCAAAACAATTAAGATTGCAAAACTGTTTTTTGAGTGGATCCAGTTACAAGAATGGAAAGTATGAGAGAGTTGTGTTTTAGAGAACTGAATAAATAAAATCATCTGGATAGGCCACTGGGTATATTAACAGAAATATCAATACTAAAGAGAAGATTACCAGAGCATTTGCAATGGGATTTGATTCACAGTGGAACAGATTCAGTGGAAGAATTTCTTAATTTTGTGGATAATATGGACAGGGCATTATGTTAGAGACCTAAATACATGAAAAAGAGGGAGAGTGGAAGGTATCATGAAAGGGGAAACAGTATTAACTGTGAGTACAACAATAATCATAACAGATGGGGAGAGAATAGAAGTGATCAGAATAATCAGGATAGAGATTGGAGAAGCAGGCCACAAAGATATAACAGAAATTTTTGGAGGAGAAGAGACAATTTTGATCAGAGGGGGAGTGATAAAGAAGGTGTGAGAATAGAGGGAATGCCAGATACAAATGGACAGGGTAGGCAGTCAAAAAACTAATTGATACCTGAGTTAAGGTCTGCAGGGGGCTGGTAATTTTGTAAACAGGGCCAGACAAGGACATGTTGGGATGAGTAATAAGGTCAACGAGGAAAATGGGGAAATTGGAATGTATCATATGGATGCTGTCTTAGGAAATGAAGATCTATGAGGAGGTTTTAACAATTACAGAAATAGAGATAAAAGGTATAACAGGAAAAAATGGAACAAGGCTAATATCAGCAATGAACAGTGTGAATTTAACATTGATGACATGTTTAAGAGGGAAGAGAAATTACAAGCAGAGGAGGACAATATTGGTTTGTGTGCAGCAAAATTCATTGAAAGATCAGAAACAGATGTAGTTTCATCAAAAGGGGAAATAGAAGTGGATATGAGACTAAGGGGTAATGTTCACAGTAATAATGGATGTGATGAATGGGTAGAGATGTCTATCGGAAATAGTATGGAGAATGTTGTTGTAGGTTGCCTTGAAGATAAAATTGAAACCTAAGTTCTCTTAACTGATGAGGATGCAAGCCTGAAAGATGTCAATTGTAGATGGTTAGGAAAGGAGAAGGCTGATTATAATTTGAGTGATTGGGTATCCTACGCAAAATTAGATAAAACTTTATTGCCTGAAGAATGGGGTAAAATAAAATTTAAAATTGCCAGAAAACTGGAAGAATTAATTGAAGAAGAGAATGTTGAGTTCGCTATTAAGAATCTGTTTTAAGGGGATACTGATATATTTTTTGGACAAAGACCTAAAGATATTTGCATTATGCAAGAGGAAAGCAGGAGTGAAATAGAAAGTGATTTGTTACAACAATCAGGGTTGAACAAAGTAGAAATAGTGGTGATTCAGCCAATAATTGATGTCAATGTTGGAGGAATTACAGATACAGCATTATTAGACTCTGGCTCAAATTTATCTGCAATTTCTGAATCTTCATGACAGCAAATTAAATGTTTAAGATTAATAGAACTACCAGTTACAAGAGTCAAAATTAAGACAGCAAATGGGACATATAGTAAGCCCATCAGCAGAGAAGTATCACTGGAATTTAAGAGTAGTGATTATTGTTTTGATATTAGTTGCTTTATGGTGAAGGGTTTGGCAATGAGTGCAATTTTGGGCATGGACTTCCTGTACAAATATGACTGTAGCATTTTTGTAAAGGACAGAGTGGTAGAATTTGATGCTGGTGGAAACAGACAAAGAATAAAATTTAAAGGGGAATTAAAAGAGGTTGAGACAATGACTCATTTACAAAGTACAGAAAAGGTAGGTGATCAAATGTGTACTGACCAGCAGATATATGACAAAGTAAATAAAATGGGACATTTAAGTAATAAGGGCCAAACCTTATCCTATTGCAATAGCTGATAAAGAGGCTGTAAGGGCCAGGGTACAGAAGATGTTGAAGTGGTGCATACTGGAAATGGGGAGGAGTGAGTATTGTAATCCAACAGTAGTGGTGAAAAAGAGAGATGGTTCTATAAGAATAGTATTGGATGCAAGAATGCTAAATAAAATAATAGTTAAGGAAACTGATCAGCCAGAGAACATGAATTAGCTGTTGCAGAATTTTTTTAAATGCTAAAATTCTGTCCAGTGTAGATTTGACTTCAGAGTTTTGGCAGGTGCATTTTGCTGAAGAGAGCAGAAAGTATACTACTTTCTTACAGTTGTGCCATTTGGTTTATCAATATCTGTAGCAGTTTTTGTAAGGGCTTTAAGTCATGTGTTGTGTGATAAACTAATGAAAAAATTGACAGTGTGTGTAGATGCCATTTTGATCACAAGTAACAATTGGCTAGAGCACTATCAGCTGTTGGAGGATGCATTCAAGGCTATATCTAAAAGGGGAATGACACTTAAGTTCAGTAAAAGTGAATTTTTTCAAGCAACATTACTATTTCTTGGTCATCAGCTAACTTCTGATGGCATTTTGCCCAATAAAGAGAAAATCAAGGCTATTGTTGACTGCAAGGTGCCAACAGGAAACAACTGAAATCATTTATGTTCATTCTATAGGAAGTATATAAATTATTCTAGCCTGAATTCGCCTAACTTATGTAGACTATTAAAGAAAAGTGTAACCTGGTGCTGGACAGCTCAGATTACAGGATAGGGGCAGTGCTGTTTCAGGAGAGGGTAGTAGATGGGAAGACAGAGCACAGGGCAATTGCTTTTGCAAGCAGAATGCTGTCCAAACATGAATTAAATATGGTATCTCAGAGAAGGAACTTTTAGCCACAGTTTTTGGATTTCAGAAGTTCAGGATATATGCGTAAGGTAGGAAAGTGATTGTTTACACAGACCGTAAGGCTCTGAGCTATTTGCAAGAATGTAAGCTGTTAAATAATAGACTCATGAGATGGGCCATGTTTCTGCAGCATTTTAACTATGAGATAAGATATGTTAAAGGCACAGACAACAATGTGGCTGATGCCTCATCAAGGTTACCTTTCATTGGAGAAGAACGTAAAGGGAATGGAGACGAGAAAGAACTACTGATACTGTATATGAAAGGAGTAGGTGGATAGAAGGAAATCAAATCCATCTGTAAGGACATGAGGAGACTTGAGAATGGGGACCAAACCATGAAGTTTATCAAAACAAACTTTGGAAGTAAATAATATGAAAAATTGCTAAATATTATAGAATTTATAAGTAGATTTTACTTAGGCAAAGAAGTTTGGAGAAAGAGGAGTGGAAGGTATGTTTTCCAAATGAGCATGTGGAAACATTAATCAATTACATCCACCTTAGCCATGGGCATTATGGGGCTCAGAAATGTTTGAAAATACTGCAGGACTATGTTAGTTTTAACAACAAGGCCAGGAGGGTAAAGAGACAGTTGGCTTCTTGTGACAAATGTACAAATGTCAAAAAGTGAAGAATAATACTGTTGCAGTACAAGGAGAGATGCAGAATATTGTTCCCAAAATAAATGGTGAACTGCAGGCTATTGATTTGTATGGAAGGCTGCCAACAGGTTGAGGGGGAGTGAAATTTGTTATTTCAGCTGTTGATGTATTCTCTAAGTTTGTAAAGCTATATCAACTGAAAAAGGCCACTAGCCAGTATATAATTAACAAGCTAGTGAAAGATTACTTTGTAAATGTTATAAAACCAGAGAATGTTCTGTCTTATAATGGAGCACAATTTGTATCTAGTGTGTGGGGGAAGTTTATGCAAAGATCTGGGATAAAGCATGTAATGATTTCAGTGGAAAAACACAGCTGAGAGGGGAACTGAGTAGGCTATGTAGGTCATATTGCAGTAAAAGGCATAGCACTTGGGCAGAGTGTATAACTGTGTTTGAGGATCTTATGAACGAAGTGAAGAGTTGTGCAACAGTATTCTCACCCTATGAGCTCATGAAAGATATCAAGCCAGACAATCTAATAGCAGAACACATTAAGTTTTCTCCATCTCAAGGCTTGACAAGTCAAGAGAAGTTGCAGCTGGCCAGACAGCAAATGTTAAAGAAAGGACATGAGAGACAGAGGGGGCATGGAAAAGGTATAAGACAACCAAGTTCAAGGAGGGAGATAAGGTGCTGGTGAGGAACAAGGAAAAATCCAGTGACATTGATGGTGAAATCAAAAAGTTATTTGAATTATGAGATAACTGGTTGTCCACACACTAATGCATGTAGGTTGGTATATTCAGTGTCCAAAAAGCCATTTGGACTCAGAAATGTAATGGAGTTGAAAAATATGTGGTGAAAGGAAGTGAGAGATTCCCATGTACACTATTGTGTCTAGTTAAAAAAATTTAGGGTGTGTGATATGACTACTATATGCAGCTATATAAACTATTTGGGGCTATGTAAATGTTTATTTATAATTGGAGGATTATTTGTGTTACTGAGTATGTTGCAATGCCATTGTTTGGTGATCAACAAGCTTCATTATACTGTATGTATTTGCATTAAGACTTTGATCAGAAATCGGTAGCTAAGGTAGAATATTCAAAATTTCTATGTGTATGCATTGATGAGGGGTTGAACTGGAAAAAACACACTGAGGATCTGCTGAAACGTTTGAGTTCAGCTACTTATGCTATTAGGGTCATTGCAAATTTTGGCAATATACATCTGAGGAAATTAGCTTACCATGCCTATTTTCATTCTCTGCTTTTGTATTGCATCATATTCTGTGGTAACCCATCATTGAGTAAAAGAGTGTTCATTGCACAAAAGCGTGTAATCAGAATAATTGCTGGATCACATCCAAGATCATCCGGCAGACACTTATTTAAAGAGCTAGAAATCTTCACTGTAACCTCACAATATATATATTCACTTATGAAGTTTGTTATTAACAATCCAAACGAATTCAAAAGCAATAGCAGTGTACATGGCTACAACACTAGGAGAAAGGATGATCTTCACTACTCAAGCTTAAATCTAACTTTGGCTCAGAAGGGGGTAAATCATGGAGGTAAGAATAGAGGGAGATGCCGTGACGTCACAGCTGCGAAGCTATGTGAAGCCGAGGGTAGCCATCTCAGTCCGACCAAAACATTGCTGCTGTAAGCTCATGTGCATAGGCTTGTCACTCGCTTTTGGAAGGATTTTGCGCTATTATGGTGACTTGTGTGGTGTTCGGGTGTACGAATCGTTCTGATTGTGATGCGAAATCAAAGGGAATAACATTTCATGTGTAAGTTGTCTCGTTAAGTGTGATTTTACAACTTCATTGTGAATGAACGTGTGCTACATCGGTACTTGTACTATAGCGTGTTTTTCTCCTGTATGATTTTAGATTTCCTAAAAATGAAAGTCGGAAAGCTCTGTGGGAGAATGCCGTGAGGAGGAAGAATTGGCGTGCGTCTAAGTGGAGCACTATATGTTCTCAGCATTTCCGAGAAGAGGACATAGACCGAACTTCCCTTTCAACAGTAAGGCTCCGAGAAAATGCTGTACCATCAGTTTTTGCTACACACCCAAAACATTTGCAAAAGGTATGTTAATTCAAAGAATTAAAGTCTTAGTTTTCAAGTTCACGTTTCAGTATAATACGTACGTATCATCGATAATCGAAGTGTTGAGTAACTCACTTTGTCTTCATCATGTACCAAATTAATAGCTAACACTACATTAACTGGCGTAAAGTATAGGCCTAAACAGGACACTGTGTAGATTTGCCATTCTATGTACCATATTTCAGTAAATATTGGTGGTAATGAACAGTGTTTCCCAGTAGTGTAACGTAACTGAAATGTCCCAGAACGTATTACAAACAAGATGTATTTATGGGGCTTTGGAGGGAGGGTATAGCTAACTTAGTTTTCAGTTTCTATTATTTAGCTCTAACTCCGAAAGTAATGGAATACACGTGTGAAGTAAATTATATAAGTTATGTGAATATTTAAGGCAGTATTTTGTGAACATCTCACTTTGTCTGGTCTACTGTGTTGTACAACATTTTTATTGCACTGTCTTTGCTAGTTAATGGCAGTTATGTTTTAGGAGTAATTGATACAGCTCTAGTTTTACTTATATATGTTTATTTTGGGAGGATTCCTTCAGGTCATTTGAATACATTAATTTCACTTTCCACCTGATTAGGTCCTTACACATAGCTTTTGCCTAGGAATGATTCCATGCTGTATATAGAATTTAAGAGGGGAGGTGCTGGAACACTGAAGTGTTTCTGCAGCTACACAGTATGTTATAAAGAGATAATCTGTTTCTCCACATTGTCATGTAGAAACAAATTTATGAAACTCCTTTTTGATGAGCATCAGCCTCTGCACACAAGAGAATATTTGAGAAGAAAATTCAGGTTCGCTGTTTAGATTATGAGACTACTGAAGCTAACAAGTTTGTCTGGTATAATTATTTAGTGAAGTCACAGAAATTAACACTTGGGCTGTGTTAAATATAACTCTGTATTTGGGTTAAGCACAGCAAATGAACATTTCTTTTGTTTGATGCACTATTCATTGACATTCTCCATTGAAAGATATCATTGATTAAAAAGCTTTGGCAGTACTTTCTTGTTAACATTATCCACTACTGTGGAACATTGAATATGCACCAATCACTAACGCAAAATTAGATATAACACACAATTTTATATCATTATCTGTTGGACCAGTTGTATTGAGAACTTGTTAACTGACAGCACCCATAGTGATACAGTGTGATAGTTAAACAAGACACCACATCAGAAATATTTTACATGTTCAAAGTTTATATTTTTTCAATAAGTGTGTATTAATTGTAGCTTCGCACATGGGAGGCATTTCAAGTTGTCTGCTGAACACAACAACGGTTTTTGTTAGAGTAATGAGTATTTTATGAACAAAATAAATAGCTGCTGGAAAAATAGAATTTATATTTCTGGAAAGGACTAAGAATAGGAGTTATTAGTAGGCTGTAACATGCTGTTCATGACAAAGACTGTAACACCTTCAACCATCTGTTAAAAACAGTTCTTGCCGGCCGAAGTGGCCGTGCGGTTAAAGGCGCTGCAGTCTGGAACCGCAAGACCGCTACGGTCGCAGGTTCGAATCCTGCCTCGGGCATGGATGTTTGTGATGTCCTTAGGTTAGTTAGGTTTAACTAGTTCTAAGTTCTAGGGGACTAATGACCTCAGCAGTTGAGTCCCATAGTGCTCAGAGCCATTTGAACCATTTGAACCAAAAACAGTTCTTAATGTTTTCCATCCATTTATTTCACTTAGGGAGACAAGAAGAGAAAGCCACCATTGCGGAAGGAGAGCTCTTCCTTTCCATCTTCAGTTTTGGCTGCCATCAGCAGAGTGCAGGATGAAGAAATTCCTGCTCTTGTTCCTGAGTACACTGCAGGACCACCAGAACGTAGTCAGACATCCTCTGAAAGTGAGGAACTGAAGACGAAGTGTGAACACCTCATAAGAAAAACTGATCAGTACAAAAAACAAATTAAAACTGTTCAGCAGTCTAAGTGAAGACTTAAGAAGAAAGTGGCTAACACTTCGGAACGGTGGCAGTTACTAAGCACGGAAAATAGTGCAGCGACAACTGACAACGACCACGATTACTTTGCTACTGGAATTTATCTCTCTGAAGTGGCAGTCCATATTGTAGTATATATAGCTGGATTTGTGGTGGGTCACTTTGAGAAAACCTTAAAATGTGAACCATGTTTATCCGTGTTGAGAGGGGATGGTAGCCATGTTGCTTATTCTCTCATTCATAGAAAGAGTAGGGGATGGTTGGTTTTACCATCGAATGATGTTGTTGACATCTGTGTGTGTGTGTGTGTGTGTGTGTGTGTGTGTGTGTGTGTGTGTGTGTGTGTGTGTGTGTGTGTGTGCAGAAAAAGTGTTCAGGTGCTATACTACAGGTAATTCTAAAGTTCCTTTGAAAAATCAGTTTTCCAAATGTGTGTCTGAGGTGCTTAGTGAATTCATATTCAAGCCAGTGTTTAAGAAGTTAGCAGACCACATGAAAAATCAGCATCCCTTGGACAATCATATGATACTGCTGATTAAAGCAATTGCCACACGATACCTCCTGACACGGCAAAAACATGCAGCCAAGAGAATAAGTGATGCATTGCATGAAAATAAAATCAGGACAACCTATACAAAACTGGTACTCTTTAAAGGTCAGTAACTGATATTTGTACACAGAGGTCTAGTGTGTGAGGCATCTTGTATAAAGCACTCATTATATTGAGGCAAACTGGGAATGTAACCTTATTGTAATTAATAAATGATGCACATTCTTCCTTTTCCGTTATGTCTATGTTGTTATAACCAGCTACAAAATGTTTGTGATGTGTGTATCTTAAAACTATTAGTACTAGCATATTCAGGGTATCTATGAAAATTTGTTTCTGGTGTGTGATGGAGTCAGACAATTATAATTTTATGTGTGTGTGTAATACCTTCCAAATATATCTTCCTCAAACCAAAATTTGGTACTACATTATACGTAGAGTGTTTCCAAGTGATTGATACTCCACCATACCAGTATGCAGTACTAGTTCTGCAATAGCTTGTGATCTGTGTGCTTCCAAATGGGACATACATTTCTTTTTGAAATATTTAGCCATTGTTTGGCAGAGTATGCTGTAGTATGTTCTAGCCAGTGTTGTTAATTAAGTTTCCACGAGTGACAACATGTTAATGAGAAATAGAACTGCCTCATTTTTGGCACATTGAAATACATTCCCATCATTGTGTGGTATGTTATAGTTTTTGCTTGTGTGTCATTACAAATTATATTTTTTTGTGATCTAGTCCAACAGTGGTTTACCCTCAAAAAATGAGATAGTAGTGTTCGCAGGTGAGCGTTATTGGTTTTTCACTACTTCATTTGGCACTAAATTTTCTAGCAGTCTCTCCCCTAATCCATTGAAATGTAACCCATCTGTTGTACAGAAACTACAGCCCACAACATTTATATCTGTAGTAAGACATATTTTATAAATGATTGCATATTTTCTTATGTTTGTTTGCTTGACTACTTTCCTGGTTTATGCAAGACCACTGTGATAAATCATATGTATGTGGAATGGTAAATAGTATTACATTTGTATCAGTCAGGAGACTGAGACATTTCTTTCATTCTTAACAAGCAATGATGTGGACTTTGTTACAATTTCACATAATATTTTTTTTACATAGAACTGTGTTATTTTTAAATTCCACAATCTTGTGAAAAAGGCAGTTAACTGAAAAGTCACATTGTAATAATTTTTCTGTATACCTGTAACAAGCAGTTCAACAAAGTGGATAACAACAGATCAAGAAAAGCTTTTTTGCTGGAATAAAATTCTGAATATAGTACCCAATATTTATGCTATATTTCATTCCCAGTTCCCATACTTTTTATGAATGAATAAGGAATATATAGCCTATATTTTTATTAGGACAATGATTTCAAAAGCAAATCCTAGTTTCAATGTTAGTAAAACTTTGTCATTGGCAAGCAATGAAGCTTCTGCTTATTGATTGAGACATTCCACACTTCTCAAACTATGATGTAAAGTTTTGCTCCATGATCTGTCTCAATCCCTTCATCATTTCATTTTGTACCACTGTAAATACCTGTCAGCTTGACAAGAAAGGCTTGCATTTAAAAGAATGAAAATTATAAAATAGAAATGACAAACAAAGCTCAATGTAGAATGGTTTATGCCTAAGCTACCTAAAAACACTGGGACATTGTTGCCCTGTTAAGAAATCTCTTCCATACCAAAATAAGAAATTGGAACCTAAGGTAAGTAAGCAATAAGTAGAACTCCTTACTAATATTAAAATGAGTCCCATAGCAGATGAAAATTGGAACACTGTTATACTGCCTTGGCTAACAGACATGTCATTTAAATGCTGCTGCTGCAGTTGATTTGTTAGTTACTAAAAATAGTGCCATAGTCTCATATTAGAGCTGCTGCATACCACTTAAGAGAAGAAATGTGGGTATGTATTGAAGTGTGTATGAACTGTATGGCAAAGTGTTTTGTTTTCTTCCTCAGGGTCGATGTTATCCAAACTGAAAGTACCTGTTTTGTGTATAACAAACACCTAATCTATATTTCTTGGGATTCTCCACAGTTATATTCCACTTGACAACAGAATGAAGTTGTGCACAATGTGACAGGTTGTTGGCTAAACATTAACTCATATTGAGTTATTTTATCAGACTTATTTATCTGCTGCTTCATTGTTTAAATAATTAACAACAAAGACAGATCACTTGGTTACCTCTTCAGATATAGGTGGTGGTCAGAACCGCGATCAGTCTGTTACACATTAGTAAATAGCTGCTTGGTTTGCATGTCACGAAAATCGGAAAAGACGACGTCACTTTTCGTAAATCTGGCATTGCTTCGTCCAATCAGATGATCATAAGAATAAAATTGATTACTGAATTAACAAAATTGTAACGTTTACATTGAAGACTAGCCATTCGTAATATTCCATTAAAAACTATTTTTAATCAGAAGAAACGCGGAATTTCGCCTTTACGAGATTTTATTTTAAACAAAAACTTTGAAACAACCAATCTGATGACGTTACATGCATATATGGTGCAATTAGCGACTTTAATACACGCAGCGCTATAGCCCCCATGGCTTCAAAACGTAATACGGCTGGGATACGTAGTGCCATCTCCCCTTATTCTTACCTCCATGGGGTAAATTATGCTGCCACAAAAGTCTTTGGTCACTTACCTAATAGCATCAAAAGTCTGACAGATAGCCATATAGCATTTACAAGGAAATTAAAAGAATTTCTTAATGTCAACTCCTTCTACTCATTAGATGAATATTTGGATATAGTAAGTAGGTAATTACCCAAACCAAAAAAAAAAAAATTAAAAATATTGAGTGTCATGTAATATTTTGTCTAATGTAATATCTTGTATAGACACGTTTTATTAACCTGACACGTTCCACATCATTACAAAGTGTTGTATTCATGATCTATGGAACAAGTACTAATCTAATCTAATCTCTATTTCTGTATAAATGAGTGTGGAGAATATAGAAGCAGGGAGGATATCTGCAAATAATTTGTTTAAAAATACACTCCTGGAAATTGAAATAAGAACACCGTGAATTCATTGTCCCAGGAAGGGGAAACTTTATTGACACATTCCTGGGGTCAGATACATCACATGATCACACTGACAGAACCACAGGCACATAGACATAGGCAACAGAGCATGCACAATGTCGGCACTAGTACAGTGTATATCCACCTTTTGCAGCAATGCAGGCTGCTATTCTCCCATGGAGACGATCGTAGAGATGCTGGATGTAGTCCAGTGGAACGGCTTGCCATGCCATTTCCACCTGGCGCCTCAGTTGGACCAGCGTTCGTGCTGGACGTGCAGACCGCGTGAGACGACGCTTCATCCAGTCCCAAACATGCTCAATGGGGGACAGATCCGGAGATCTTGCTGGCCAGGGTAGTTGACTTACACCTTCTAGAGCACGTTGGGTGGCACGGGATACATGCGGACGTGCATTGTCCTGTTGGAACAGCAAGTTCCCTTGCCGGTCTAGGAATGGTAGAACAATGGGTTCGATGACGGTTTGGATGTACCGTGCACTATTCAGTGTCCCCTCGACGATCACCAGTGGTGTACGGCCAGTGTAGGAGATCGCTCCCCACACCATGATGCCGGGTGTTGGCCCTGTGTGCCTCGGTCGTATGCAGTCCTGATTGTGGCGCTCACCTGCACGGCGCCAAACACGCGTACGACCATCATTGACACCAAGGCAGAAGCGACTCTCATCGCTGAAGATGACACGTCTCCATTCGTCCCTCCATTCACGCCTGTCACGACACCACTGGAGGCGGGCTGCACGATGTTGGGGCGTGAGCGGAAGACGGCCTAACGGTGTGCGGGACCGTAGCCCAGCTTCATGGAGACGGTTGCGAATGGTCCTCGCCGATACCCCAGGAGCAACAGCGTCCCTAATTTGCTGGGAAGTGGCGGTGCGGTCCCCTACGGCACTGTGTAGGATCCTACGGTCTTGGCGTGCATCCATGCGTCGCTGCGGTCCGGTCCCAGGTCGACGGGCACATGCACCTTCCGCCGACCACTGGCGACAACATCGATGTACTGTGGAGACCTCACGCCCCACGTGTTGAGCAATTCGGCGGTACGTCCACCCGGCCTCCCGCATGCCCACTATACGCCCTCGCTCAAAGTCCATCAACTGCACATACGGTTCACGTCCATGCTGTCGCGGCATGCTACCAGTGTTAAAGACTGCGATGGAGCTTCGTATGCCACGGCAAACTGGCTGACACTGACGGCGGCGGTGCACAAATGCTGCGCAGCTAGTGCCATTCTACGGCCAACACCGCGGTTCCTGGTGTGTCCGCTGTGCCGTGCGTGTGATCATTGCTTGTACAGCCCTCTCGCAGTGTCCGGAGCAAATATGGTGGGTCTGACACACCGGTGTCAATGTGTTCTTTTTCCCATTTCCAGGAGTGTAGTTGAGATTTTATTAAAATTTCTAATGTATCTGTGGCACCTGGAACTTGTGAGTGGGGGTAGGATTGTTGCTGGGATAGTCATGTACGGCACTTACTAAATATGTAAATTGTAGAGGCATATGGGAAATAACTTGCTTATTATAAGATGTTAATGAGGGAAGTAAGGAAAAGAGCACTAATGGCTAACCAGATACATGTAAAAGTTTACGACCTTAGTGAGTTTATTTGCCATTTATGACCGAATCTAGTTATCCATGGAAATGGCAGAAAAAAATAGGTTTCAAGATATTGCCAAATATTATGTGCAAAAATCATACAGGAATTCATGGAAAAATTTTGAGTTTATTTATGTACAGTGATATAGCTTAATGGGTGCTTAAAAAAATAAAGAATCTGCATCTTGGAATAAATTCTCTTGGTAGGGGGAGGAGGCGGGGGGGGGGGGGGGGGGGGGGGTTAGAAAATGTGAGAGCTCCTGATTTGAGAACATTTGAGGGGTGAAATAGAATATATTTAATTATGCCATGTTTTTGTTCGATTTGTGTGCATGTTTGTCATTTGTGTAAACCATTTACATAATATAAATTTCTCTGCATTTTGCCAGCCCAATCGGACTCAATATGAGCCTATCTAATTGTATATTTAGGTTGGATACATTGTTGGACAATGTTTGTATGTTTTCTGATGATAGTACTCAAGCTTATTAACTCACCACAATATCACTGTTCTACATGTTTTGGTGCCATTATAGTTATGATTAAAATTTTTTCATATATATAAAGTAATATGGGTTGGCTGTGTTTGGTGATACTTCATGTTGCCATTACTAAGGTAATGTCTCTGTGAAGGGGGGGGGGGGGGGGGGAGGGGGGGGGGTGGTATGTAAGGTAACAGGGGATACTATGGCCATACAGCAGCTTTGCTGGCAATGGAAATATCTGCTATGCAAAAATTGATGGGGTGTGAAAAGCACAAACACAAGTCAATACATTTATAGACTCATTTTTCCCTGATAAAGAGATGGCAGCATTCAGCAGTTTCAGATGGATTAAATTACTTGATTACGTAGTTGCGTAGTTGCATATAACTATTGTACATGAGTTTGCATGTAAGTAAATAATGTGGGGTGTGCTTGTAATGTGGATCCTTGGAATTGCTGGATACCTAATCACTGAAATAGAAGGCATACAAAAACAAGCTCTTCCAAGTAGTTCATAATTTAAATTTAAAGCACGGCAACAGAAATAACATGTTGGGCTGGTGTACTTCAATCAAAACGTTTCATAGTAGAATTAAGTTATAAAGATGTTTAGAACAACTGCAAAGTAAGTCATTATTTTATTATGAAGACACCATTCAGTATCGATCTTTATAGTCCCAAACAATTATTTGTATGTCTCATATTTCGTGCAAAGATGTCATTAAATGAAGGGAGAGGGGTGAAACTGTGCCAAATTATGTAAATCTGACAGCATGTCATAAATTAGTACTGATTTTAATTTTCTGTGCTTAAGAATAAAATTACATATTAAATGCAGTAGCCACCAGACAGATCGCGGGAGGCGCACATCGGCACGGCGCATCACGGACGGTAGTTGCCGCAAGTAGAGTCCCGTCCACCAGAGGGCACGCGAGAATTCGGACGCGAACTCTGCCAGCGTAACAACAACTCAGGCAGCACAGGCCGTGCCCAGTCAGTTAACATCGGGCCTGCCTAGGACTCAGTCCCGGTCTATGCTGAGGGAAGTACTACGTAAACGTGAACACTGTTACTACACAATTGGCAACGAGTAGGGTCGTTCTTTCGCGTGTTGCGTCATTGTTCCATTTTCGCAGCTTCTCCACGGCATGGAGGATTTAGTGCGGGTTTTGGTTGAGCAGCAGACGGAGCTCATGGCCATCATGAAACAAGTGCTTCCGGCGTTGCTCTCCACGCAGTCTGCTCCAGTGACGTTCCCTCCTCCCTTTCCCCCGTATGACGAGATGGCGCAGGATTGGGACGCATATAAACATCGCCTTCGGCTGCATTTCCAGGCGTTTCATGTTGCCGATGCGGAGGTATGTCGTGCTCTCTTCTTGTCTTGGATATCTCCCTCGCTGTATCAAGTTTTGCGGCAGCTAGCACCATTGCAGGAACCCTCGTCCTTGTCTTTTGATGCATTGTGTTCATTGCTGTCTACATATCATCGCCGCCGCACGCATGTTGTGGCGGCTAGGGTCGAGTTCTATCAATGCAAAAAACAGCCCCATCAGTCTTACCGGTCGTGGGCGGCTACCCTGCACGGTCTTAGTCACAAGTGTGATTTTGTCACGGAGCAGTCCCGAGAGTCCTATGCCCACGTTATGGTAGGCGACGTCATTGTTCGTTCTGCCCCTGATAGGGAGACCCGGCAACGAGCCCTGCAGTTAGAAGACCCTTCCCTTGAGGAAGTCCTGTCCATTGCTCAATCGTATGAAGTCTCTCACGCCTCAGGTCAACAGTTGGAAGCGTGGTGCGACGTCGCGGCGGTTCAGGGTGGCGCGTCCGCGTCCACTGTGTCCGGGGTGGACGACGTGCGAGCGGTACAATCCGGCCGTTATGGCCGCTCCCGCACGGCGCGTAAACAGAATTCCGGCCGCCGGCTCCTGTTGCCGTCCTGTACGTCGTGCTTTATGCATCACGATTGGTCAGAGTGCCCCCAGCATTGGGCCGTTTGATGCAAATGCAATAAAGAAGGACACATTGCTAAAGTTTGCCTCTCAGCCTCAAAATAATCGAAGGAAGCAGGTACAGAGGACATGGACGTTGACATTCAGGAAGTTTCATCGGGCCAGGCTCCCGATGCATCAGCACGCAAACTATTTATCGAGGTGTCGGTTCGGTCGCGCCGGTTACAGCTGCAAGTAGATACGGGCGCAGCAGTTTCGTTGTTGAATGCACAAACTTATTCCGACCTTGGATCGCCCCCGTTGGCGCCAGTTTACCGGCGTCTACGCGGTTATGGTAAACAGTTCATTTCCCTACTGGGTCAATTCACTACCAACGTGACTTACAAATCAGTCGCTTTGTTGTCAGTGATGCGAGCTCCGCTAACCTTTTTGGCATGGACGCCTTTCAAGCTTTCGGTTTTTCTATCGCTGACACCATACAGTTGGTCTCTGAAGACGTTCCCTATCAATCATTGGAATCTTTGATCTCAGGCTTTCCAGATATCTTTGAGGAGGGCCTGGGGCGTGTTTCAGATTTTGAAGCTCACTTAACGTTGAAGGCGTCGGCTCGCCCGCGTTTTCTATGCGCGAGGCAGATTACCTTGGCTCTCCGCCCTCAGGTAAAGGAAGAGCTAGACCGGCTGACAGCCCTAGGGGTCGTTCTTCCCATTTCTTCTAATGAGTGGGCTTCGCCCCTCATTATTGTAAGCAAGTCCTTTGGAAAATTACGTCTTTGTGGCGATTTCAAGGCCACCATTAATTCCCAATTGGTGGTGGACACCTATCCTTTGCCTCGTGCTGATGAATTGTTCTCTGCCGTGGTGGGAGGCCAATATTTTTCGAAAATCGATCTTTCGGAGGCTTATCATCAGATACCACTTGATGAGGACTCGAAATGGCTGGCGGTCGTCAACACCCCGTTTGGATTTTACCAATACCAGCGGTTGGCGTTCGGAATATCCAGTGCCCCGGTGATATTCCAGCGTTATCTTGAGCATGTCACGTCGACAATCCCTCATTGTATTAATTTCCTGGATGACATAATTGTCACAGGCTGCAGCACAAAGGAACACTTGCACAACCTTCACACCCTCTTTCTCAAATTCAGGTCTGTGGGCTTGCGTCTTCCAACCGTCCATTGAGTATGTGGGCTACACCATCTCTCGGCACGGCATCCAGCCACTAGGAAGTTTGGTCCAAGGTGTCGTCGACCTTCCTCGGCCCACTTCGCTGAAAGAGTTACAAGCATTTTTAGGCAAGATAGCCTATTACCACCGGATCATTCCCAGGGCTTCCACCATAGCCTGCCCCCTGTACTGCCTTCTGCGAAGGGTGTTCCTTTTGATTGGTCGCCTGCATGCGAGCGAGCGTTCACCTCGTTGAAGGGCCTCCTCACGTCAGCGCCTTGTTTGACTACTTTTGACCCCCATAAGCCGTTGGTCCTGGCTACAGATGCTTTGCAGTATGGGGTGGGGGCGGTCCTGGCCCATTGCAATGCAGACGGTTCCGAGCAACCACTGGCGTTTGCGTCTAAAACTCTTAGTCCCACGTAAGCCCATACTCCCAGGTGGAAAAAGAGGCTTTGGCCATTGTCTACGCTGTTACCAAGTTTCACCCTTTCTTGTATGGCACGAAGTTTCAGTTAATCACTGACCATAAGCCGTTAATATCGTTATTTGGCCCCGCCTCTCAGATTCCGGATAGGGCGGCCACAGACTACAGCGCTGGGCCTTGTTCCTCTCTAAGTACCATTATGACATTCATTTTTGCCCTACCAGACCACATGCCAATGTCGAAGCTCTTTCCCGTCTTCTGGTGTACTCGGATCCTACATTCGATCGAGAGGAGATTATGTGTTTTCATTTGGATGTGGCGTCCCGCCAAGTGGTTGATGGCTACCCGATCACTAGTTCTTGAGTCGCCAGGGAAACGGCAGCTGACCTGGTTCTCCAGCAATTAGTTCACCTCATTCAGCAGGGGTGGTCATCCCGCCCTCCAGGCCGGGCCTCGGACCCTCTTTGTAATTATTTTATTCTACGAGACCGCCTCTCGGGCGTGGAAGGAGTTCTCCTTCTGGCTACCAATGATACAGCTCCTCGCGTGGTTGTTCCTGCAAGTTTATGAAGAGAGGTCCTCATGTTATTACATGCGAGGCACTGGGGTGTTTCCCGTACTAAAACCTTGGCTCGCAGACATGTGTACTGGCCCGATGTTGACAGAGAAATTGAGCACTTGGTGGCCGCCTGTTCCCAGTGTGTGAGCTAACAGGCATCTCCCAGGGCAGTGTTCTCTTCATGGCCGCCGGCAACCCAAGCATGGGAACGTGTTCACATCGATTTTGCGGGCCCGTTTCTCAATGACTTTTGGCTCATTGTCATTGATGCTTATTCCCGGTTCCCATATGTGGTTTGCTGCTTCTCAACCACTTCAGAAGTTGCAATCCAGGCACTAACCAGAATCTTTTCTGTGGAAGGTGTGTCAATCACCCTGGTCTCGGACAATGGACTGCAGTTTATTTCGCAGACCTTCCAGAATTTTTGTAGGTACTTCGGTATTTGGCACATTTGCTCTCCCCCCTTTCATCCACAATCAAATGGGGAAGCCAAGCGCACGGTGTGCACATTTAAGATGCAGATGAAAAAGTGTGTGCACAAATTTCCTGCGAAGGAAGCATTGACGTTTTTCCTGACAGCATACTGGACCACACCAATGGGAGAACGCAGCCCCGCAGAGCTCCTCCATGGGCGCCAACCTAGGACTCTGCTGCACCTCCTCCGGCCTGGTCCACGCCAGTCTTTGCAACACTGAGTACCTGGCTTTCCACTGGGAATGTCGGTCTGGGCCCGTGGGTTTGGTCGCAATCCACGTTGGATACCGGCGGTGGTCCTGCGCCGAAATGGCCGCCGGCTCTATACCTTGCAGGCAGAGGACCAGGTGGTACGTCGTCACCAAAATCAGCTACATCCACATTTGGGCACCCACCCTCCGACCTCTCGGACACCAGCTTCCCCATTGCCGGCACCCGTGTTGGTTTCTCAGGGGACGTTACCGCCTCTTCCCGCTGTGACTCGGCCGCACTGCGATGGTTCTCAGCCTTGGCAGCCTCCAGTAGCTCCAGCACCAACATCACCATCGTTCGAGATGCCTCAGCGAGAGCCAGCCCCCCCTAGCCGGCCCGGTTTCTCAGGAGGCTGGTTCACCTGTGGTCGTCCCTTCCCCGTTGTCCCCGCCTCTGGGTCTTGCCCCCTCCTGAGGTGGAACAGGATCCGGAGTTCGACGGTTTATCGCCCGTTCTGTCCCGGTCTCTGGTGGTGGGATGACGGGGGCCTCTTCGTGTGGGTCACTTCCAGCCATATTCGAAGGTTCTGGCTGGAGGGCTGGCAGATCCCCTCGACTCCGTCCTTCCAATGGATGTGGAGGTCATCGCTCCTGCCCGACACTCCACTTTCCGACACAATTGATCACAGTGGCTTCACCCCCCGAAGGAGGAGGAGTGCAGTAGCCACCAGACAGATTGCGGGAGGCGCACATCGGCACGGCGCGTCACGGATGGTAGTTCCCGCAAGTAGAGTCCCGTCCACCAGAAGGCACGCGAGAATTCGGACGCGACCTCTGCCGGTGTAACAACAACAACAACTCAGGCAGCATGGGCCGTGCCCAGTCAGTTAACATCGGGCCTGCCTAGGACTCAGTCCCGGTCTATGCTAAGTGAAGTGCTACGTAAATGTGAACAGTGTTACTACATTAAATGCAGAGTGAAAATAGTATAATGCAAAATGGACATGAAAGTACTTGTTTTGCGTTTTGAAGAGTGTTCATGATTCTGTTGCATAGTGTTTTGGTTTTTTTTTTAATTGCAGTCAATTATAAAATTATGTGGTGATAAATGTGTGTAAAATTATATAATGTATTTTGGTTTAAGTATTTAAATCTTATAAAATAGTAAACGAATTATGTCCATGTTTATGAATTATTTTGATTAATGGATTGTCACATGACCCGACTCAGGACTGGGGATATGAGCACAAAAGTGGATCTTTTGGTCATTGTCCATTGTGGTGGTAAGTTCAGTGTGGCAAAGTGCCGCGAGTGTAAGCATGGATGCCAGTGTATGCAAATAAACTGTGAAGGAACAACGTGAAAGTGTGTAGGTGCAAGACAATAAACCCTGTGTATGAATTGCGCTGATCATCCTTTATCCAGGTTGGATTTATTTGTGAACTTTAATTTTTTTTTTTTTTTTAATAAATAAGTTTCGGTCTGAACTTGTATAGTGTACCACATGTTGTGCAATGTGCAAGGTTATGGTGTAGACAATTGTGTATTCAATTCACTGCTGTTCAAAGGCTAGCCAACATATGACTCAGTATTAAGGGTGCAAATGCAACTGTTCACTACCAACCCCCTTTGCAGATGAGCCATGTGTAAAATAGGTTGTGAATGAGCCCGAGTATAGTTGCAACTGAGGCAATCAGATCTACTACAAGGCCAACAGCTTTCAAAAAACTACAAAGGTTTCTTGGTACCATTAATATTTATAGATGACTTCCACCACTAGCATACAGTTACAGGCTCTCTTGACATGGCAAAGACAACCACAGCAAATGTGCTCTTGAGTGGATTCCTGAAGTGCAACAGGTTTTTGACCATATATTATGACAGTTCAGAACAAGTGGCTATACTAGCTCACCCTGTTGAAGGTGCACCTCTATCCATCGCAGCATACGCAAGTGATTAAGCGAGCAATGTTGTTTTTCACCAGTACACTGCTGGACAACAGTAGCCCCTTACTTTTTTCTTCAAGAAAGTTTACTGATTCTCAGAGAAAATAGTTGGCTGTAGATTGTGTATTGTTGGCAGTTTATAAAGCTATCTTTTATTCTAGAGAGGATATTGAAAGTCGTGAATTTACAATATTTATGGACCAGCAGCCTCTGGTGAAAGTGATCAAGAGCCCTAGAAACGAGTGCCCACTAGGAACGTCCAGCTTTTAGATTTACACAGTTTTATAGAGATATATTCCACACTGTTGATGCTGACCACATGGTGGCTGATTACTTCTCCAGTGACAGCCCCCTTCTATTGTCTTCAACTTCCAGGATCTATCTACGGCACGAGATACGGACAAGGATACCAGAAATTGCTCAAAGACAATACTATCAGTCTGACATTGGAACTCAAGGATGTAGATGGCTCTGCATATGATGTCGCACTTCACAACAACCTGTCAGACCTTTTGTACCTAAGGATTATAGAAGAACTTTTTTCACGCACTTACATGGGTTAGCCCACTCCTGAATTCACCTCTCTATCAGACTTGTGACAGACCATTTCTTATATCTGAATGTTAAAAGGGATTGTAAATTATGTACTGTAGCTTTTACATTGATTGCCAAAGAAGAAAGACTGAAAGACATGCATGACTGGCATTAGGACAATTTGATATATCTTCAAGCCACTACAACATGTACATCTTGATTTGGTGGACCCCCATACTGTTTCAGGGAGATACAGATACTTGCTGTCAGCTATTGATGATGGGCAGAGACAATACATTTGGCAGTCATCACTGCAGAGTCCACTACTAGAGCTTTTATTGATATGTGGCGTAGACGATTTGGGTGCTCAGCAGCTGTTGCTACTGACCAAGGCCATCAGTTCAAATCACCTTTGTTCATGAGCCTCTGCAGAGAAGGTGGCATGAAACACATCTGCACAACCATCTACCACCCACAAAACGATGGACTTATAGAGCTGTGGCACCATACATGGAAGGAGACTGGACAGATTCACTCCTTGGATTTTACTGTGAGTAAGATTTGCTTTTAAAAAGGATTTCCAATCTTCACTGGTGGAGGTTACGTATGGACAAGAGGTCACACTACTAGCTTCATTGATTTAATTGGCAGACGTACTGAAACCGACACTCCTTCCTGATTTTATACAGAGGGTGAAAAATCACATGGTTCAGATTCACAAATACACCCACGCTTCAATCATGGGTTTTCCAAGGCCTTTGTACATAATTATCTTAAACAGTTTATTATGTTAAGAGATGATACAATCCACAAATCACTTCGACAGCCATACACTGGACCACACAGAGTGCTGTGCCAGGCTGAAACACTTTTTACGTTTCGTTACACAGGAAGCAGACCACTATTTCCATTCATCATCTGAAGCCAGCATGGGTCTTACAAGATGGTGACACAAACCAGGATCCGCAACAACTGATAAAGATGCAACTTCTGCAAGATATTAGGGAGGAGACCTCTGTCACTAGACACCAGAGGACTGCTCCTGGGCGTACTCCTTCTGTTACAACACCAGCTGCAACCCAGTCCCGCTATGGTAGCTGGTGCATGCCTCCAGCTAACCTGCAGTATTTTTACATGTCATAATGGGGCATTTCCCGGGCTGTAGTGTTATCAGATACTTGTGCCAAAATTAATTTTAACATGTACAGTAATTGTTTCTAAGTGTTAGGTAGTGTCTATGTGTGTATACAAATGTACTTTTGAGTTTGTTTTTGGTGATGTCATGTTTCCTTCCCCCCCCATGTACCATGGACCTTGCCGTTGGTGGGGAGGCTTGCGTGCCTCAGCGATACAGATAGCCATACCGTAGGTGCAACCACAACGGAGGGGTATCTGTTGAGAGGCCAGACAAACGCGTGGTTCCTGAAGAGGGGCAGCAGCCTTTTCAGTAGTTGCAAGGGCAACAGTCTGGATGATTGACTGATCTGGCCTTGTAACAATAACCAAAACGGCCTTGCTGTGCTGGTACTGCGAACGGCTGAAAGCAAGGGGAAACTACAGCCGTAATTTTTCCCGAGGGCATGCAGCTTTACTGTATGATTAAATGATGATGGCGTCCTCTTGGGTAAAATATTCCGGAGGTAAAATAGTCCCCCATTCGGATCTCCGGCCGGGGACTACTCAAGAGGATGTCGTTATCAGGAGAAAGAAAACTGGCGTTCTACGGATCGGAGCGTGGAATGTCAGATCCCTTAATCGGGCAGGTAGGTTAGAAAATTTAAAAAGGGAAATGGATAGGTTGAAGTTAGATATAGTGGGAATTAGTGAAGTTCGGTGGCAGGAGGAACAAGACTTCTGGTCAGGTGACTACAGGGTTATAAACACAAAATCAAATAGGGGTAATGCAGGAGTAGGTTTAATAATGAATAGGAAAATAGGAATGCGGGTAAGCTACTACAAACAGCATAGTGAACGCATTATTGTGGCCAAGATAGATACGAAGCCCACGCCTACTACAGTAGTACAAGTTTATATGCCAACGAGCTCTGCAGATGACGAAGAAATTGAAGAAATGTATGATGAAATAAAAGAAATTATTCAGATTGTGAAGGGAGACGAAAATTTAATAGTCATGGGTGACTGGAATTCGAGTGTAGGAAAAGGGAGAGAAGGAAACATAGTAGGTGAATATGGATTGGGGGACAGAAATGAAAGAGGAAGCCGCCTGGTCGAATTTTGCACAGAGCACAACATAATCATAACTAACACTTGGTTTAAGAATCATGAAAGAAGGTTGTATACATGGAAGAACCCTGGAGATACTAAAAGGTATCAGATAGATTATATAATGGTAAGACACAGATTTAGGAACCAGGTTTTAAATTGTAAGACATTTCCAGGGGCAGATGTGGACTCTGACCACAATCTATTGGTTATGACCTGTAGATTAAAACTGAAGAAACTGCAAAAAGGTGGGAATTTAAGGAGATGGGACCTGGATAAACTAAAAGAACCAGAGGTTGTACAGAGATTCAGGGAGAGCATAAGGGAGCAATTGACAGGAATGGGGGAAATAAATACAGTAGCAGAAGAATGGGTAGCTTTGAGGGATGAAGTAGTGAAGGCAGCAGAGGATCAAGTAGGTAAAAAGACGAGGGCTAGTAGAAATCCTTGGGTAACAGAAGAAATATTGAATTTAATTGATGAAAGGAGAAAATATAAAAATGCAGTAAGTGAAACAGGCAAAAAGGAATACAAACGTCTCAAAAATGAGATCGACAGGAAGTGCAAAATGGCTAAGCAGGGATGGCTAGAGGACAAATGTAAGGATGTAGAGGCCTATCTCACTAGGGGTAAGATAAATACCGCCTACAGGAAAATTAAAGAGACCTTTGGAGATAAGAGAATGACTTGTATGAATATCAAGAGCTCAGATGGAAACCCAGTTCTAAGCAAAGAAGGGAAAGCAGAAAGGTGGAAGGAGTATATAGAGGGTCTATACAAGGGCGATGTACTTGAGGACAATATTATGGAAATGGAAGAGGATGTAGATGAAGATGAAATGGGAGATATGATACTGCGTGAAGAGTTTGATAGAGCACTGAAAGAACTGAGTCGAAACAAGGCCCCCGGAGTAGACAATATTCCATTGGAACTACTGACGGCCGTGGGAGAGCCAGTCCTGACAAAACTCTACCATCTGGTGAGCAAGATGTATGAAACAGGCGAAATACCCTCAGACTTCAAGAGGAATATAATAATTCCAATCCCAAAGAAAGCAGGTGTTGACAGATGTGAAAATTACCGAACTATCAGCTTAATAAGTCACAGCTGAAAAATACTAACACGAATTCTTTACAGACGAATGGAAAAACTAGTAGAAGCCAACCTCGGGGAAGATCAGTTTGGATTCCGTAGAAACACTGGAACACGTGAGGCAATACTAACCTTACGACTTATCTTAGAAGAAAGATTAAGGAAAGGCAAACCTACGTTTCTAGCATTTGTAGACTTAGAGAAAGCTTTTGACAATGTTGACTGGAATACTCTCTTTCAAATTCTAAAGGTGGCAGGGGTAAAATACAGGGAGTGAAAGGCTATTTACAATTTGTACAGAAACCAGATGGCAGTTATAAGAGTCGAGGGACACGAAAGGGAAGCAGTGGTTGGGAAGGGAGTAAGACAGGGTTGTAGCCTCTCCCCGATGTTGTTCAATCTGTATATTGAGCAAGCAGTAAAGGAAACAAAAGAAAAATTCGGAGTAGGTATTAAAATTCATGGAGAAGAAATAAAAGCTTTGAGGTTCGCCGATGACATTGTAATTCTGTCAGAGACAGCAAAGGACTTGGAAGAGCAGTTGAATGAAATGGACAGTGTCTTGAAAGGAGGATATAAGATGAACATCAACAAAAGCAAAACAAGGATAATGGAATGTAGTCTAATTAAGTCGGGTGATGCTGAGGGAATTAGATTAGGAAATGAGGCACTTAAAGTAGTAAAGGAGTTTTGCTATTTGGGGAGCAAAATAACTGATGATGGTCGAAGTAGAGAGGATATAAAATGTAGGCTGGCAATGGCAAGGAAAGCGTTTCTGAAGAAGAGAAATTTGTTAACATCCAGTATTGATTTAAGTGTCAGGAAGTCATTTCTGAAAGTATTCGTATGGAGTGTAGCCATGTATGGAAGTGAAACATGGACGATAAATAGTTTGGACAAGAGGAGAATGGAAGCTTTCAAAATGTGGTGCTACAGAAGAATGCTGAAGATTAGATGGGTAGATCACATAACTAGTGAGGAAGTATTGAATGGGATTGGGGAGAAGAGAAGTTTGTGGCACAACTTGACCAGAAGAAGGGATCGGTTGGTAGGACATGTTCTGAGGCATCAAGGGATCACCAATTTAGTATTGGAGGGCAGCGTGGAGGGTAAAAATCGTAGAGGGAGACCAAGAGATGAATACACTAAGCAGATTCAGAAGGATGTAGGTTGCAGTAGGTACTGGGAGATGAAAAAGCTTGCACAGGATAGAGTAGCATGGAGAGCTGCATCAAACCAGTCTCAGGACTGAAGACCACAACAACAACAACAACATGTTTCCTTCCTTACAGTGTCACTTGCATTTTTCTATTGTTTTAGTTTTCTCTCTCTCTCTTGTTTACAAAATGGCGACTAACACAGAATATTTAGTAAGTAGCTCTGAGAATAACGCTAAATATTACAAATATAAAGGGCATTGTACATAGTGACAGACTTTGAAATGGCATTAGACTATGTTCAGCGAGCCAGAAATGGATTTATTCCAAGTGTATCTCACGTTTCCATGAAGCAAACACAAAATGTTCCTGTGGTGTAATTGATTGCTTATGGCGTATTTACCAAACCATGGAACTGTACATGAAGGAACCATGGTTTCCACATTAGAGAGGACTTATTATGTGCAAAACAATACATAAGTAATCTGGAAAAAGTGGCAAATGCACTCAAACAAGAACAAAAAGTGGGAAATGAGCCATTTTTAGGCCTAAAAAAGCTGGCATGTGAAACAAAACGAGAAATTTTTCTGAAAACAATGACCAAATGTGATCCGTTGGATAAAAATTAATATACAGTCAACCACGGAAATAAGATAAATGATTTCACATTTCCAAGAAGTAAATCAAAGAAAATACTAAACATTCACGAAATCTTTTTCCAAGTGAGAAAAATAATTTTCAATTAGCCACGGAAAAGGCTTGGTAGGTATATTGGCCACTGTGCAAACTAAACTAAAAGTAACTGGTTTTACCCATCCTCGATCCCCTCTATATGAAGTTCTAAAAGACTGTGAAACAACAGTAACAAAAAATTCCAAATGTGTTATTAAGACATATATAAAAACGAAAGTGTAAATGCAACTAGGGCTCTGAGAGAATATTTAGGAAAACTTATATATTCTGATGTAAATGTCATAAGCATTCCACACTGGCATGACCTGACATTCCACACCGGCATGACCTGATAGGAGTTTCATGTGTAAACAGAGATATCATCAATTCAAACAGAAAATTCAGGAAGATACGGAGCATTTCCCCTAATGTTGCGTTTATTGAAGCAACAAGCTCAGTGAGAGAACATACAGGAATATAAAAAACATGCTAATTTTTGTACATCTGAACATAAGGGTGGACAGGTGGCAGTTTCTGTACACAGTAAATTAGAGGGTATCATTCCATGGTTAGTAGACAACTGTACAGGAATGCTGTTTGAAGCTGCAGCAATACAGACAACATATTATGGGGAAAAGTGTGTGATAATAGGCCTCTACAGATCACCAAACAGTCAGATAAATGGATTTCTAAGAGAGTTAGGAGTCCTGTTACATACGGCTAGCAGGGAATTCCCTTATATAATTGTAGCTGGTGACCTAAATATTAACACACTAAAAGATAACTGTTATACAAGCAGTTTTCAAGATCTGATTAAAACTTATGGACTTAGTTTAGCAATAGACCACCACATGAGATATTGTAAAAATACAGAAACATTAATAGATCACGTGGTCACTAATATACCACAGAGCAGGCAGACAGTACAGGTCATATACACAGCCATTGCAGACCACTATGGGATATTAGTTGAATTAGCAGACAACATAGGAAGGCCAAAAAATATTTCAAGAGTCTAGACAAATTAAGCAAACACACACACATGGGCTAAAAAGGCTATTAGAAACCAAACACCTTAGAGTGGTATACTTAACAGAAAACCTGTATGAAGGATGGGAATCATTCTGCAGTCCATTAGGCCATTATGTTGATGTAGCATGTCCATTAGTACATAGGAAAATAAACAAGAAGAATAATAAAAAATTGGGTCACAGTAAAGGTATAAAGGAAGAGGGAAGAGGTGAAAAATATGTATGAGAATTTTTGACTAAGGCCAACCCAAGGAAATAGGGATGCATGTACAGAAAAGAAGAAATCAAACACCAAACTGATAAAAGAAACTAAATTGATATATTATGAACACAAGATAGCAACCTCAACTAATATAACTAAGGTCATATGGTCTCTCAAAAATGAAGAGAGGAACGGTGTAGGTATGAAAAACACTGATAAGGCAACACTTAACGTAAACGGGAGGGAACTCATGGGTGCACAAAATGTCAGCAGCACTTTACACACATTATAGTGAAGTTGTGGACAAATTAATCACTCTGAATTATACTTCAAAATAAACACAATAAACATTCCCTATGAGACAGAATGCTCATTCCTGACGCCAACTAATGAATCAGAAAATGTAAAAATAGTATATAGTCTAAAAGTAAAAAACACTGAAGGACTAGATGGTACATCCACTATACTCATTAAATACCATTTACAGTGGGTAGTAAAGCCATTTGCTTGTCTGATAAACTTGTTTATAGAAAGAAAAATATTTCCAATGTGCCTGAGAAAGAGTAAAGTACTTCCTATATATAAAGGAGGCTGCAAAAAAGATCCAGGAAATTACAGACCTATAACTATTACATCTGTACTCTCTAAAATAAAAGAAACCATAATAAAAGACAGAATATTACATTTTATACAAACATGCAATATTCTCAATGATTAACAACGTGGGTTCAGAAAAGGCAGATTGACCAAAACAGCAATCCCTCAATTCGTAACACTTGTAACTATAGCACTTGATGAACTGAAGAAAGTTTGCAGTATGTTTCTGGACGTATCTAGAGCATTTGCCTGTGTATGTGATGACATCCTATTAGAAAAGCCTCATTTTTATGGTGTAAGGGGGAAGTAGTGAACATCGTTAAATTGTTGTTGGAAAATAGAAAGCAGTGTGCAGACATAAAGCAAAAAGTGAAATATAATATTGCAAGTTTCTTTTCAAATTTTGAAATTGTGAAATATGGAGTTACTCTAGGATCCATCCTTGGTCCACAATTTTTATTCTATATGTCAATGATATGACCAAAGCAGTATCTGATAATGTAGTCATGTATGCAAATGACACTTCATTTGTTGTTACCAGTCCTACAACAGATGACCTGCAAGAGAAGGCTTTGCTAAATATGAAAAGTGGAGATGATTATTTCAAGGAAAACAATCTCTCTATAAATGGAAACAGAACAACATATATACAGATACATGCAAACAGTAAAAACACTTTGACCATCATTACTGTCAGGCTTCGAGATGTAGAACAAAAGGAGACAGACAGATATAAATTCCTAGGTGTAACAACAGATAGGTATATGAGTGGGAGAATCACATAAATAACATTTGCAGGAAAATAGGTTCAAGCATATTTCTGATGAGAGAAATGTCAAAGTCAGTAAATAGACACACTCTACAAACAATGTACTATTGACTAGTCAATTCACACCTCTCATATGGCATTCTGGTTGGTGGGTGGTTTGCGGGTTTAAATCACCTCGGGGTATGACATGCAGTCGTCGCACGGTGGTGCTGGCAGGAGTCCACATACGCAGAGGTGTGTTGGTGCATGTCGTAGTACGGTGCAGCGAGTAAGTGTGCAGACGTTTTCAGACGTGCTAATGGTGACTGTGTGTTGAAAATGGCTCAAAGAATGCATTTTGATGACATTATGAGGAGTAGAATACTAGGGTGACTGGAGGCTGGTCAAACACAGCAGGTCGTAGCACAGGCCCTCTGTCTGCCACAAAGTGTGATCTCAAGATTATGGCAACAATTCCAGCAGACAGGAAACGTGTCCAGGCACTACAGTACAGGACATCCACAGTGTACAGCACCACATATCTCACCATCACTGCCGCACATGGCTATGGAGTACTGCAGGTAGCCTTGCTCGGGACCTTACCGCAGCCAGATACACAGTCTACAGATGACTGAACACACATGGTTTATTCACCCAGAGACCTGCAAGGTGCATTCCACTGACCCCTGGTCACAGGAGAGCCCGTAAAGTCTGGTGTCAAGAACACAGTACATGGCCAATGGAACAGTGATCCCAGGTTATGTTCATGGACGAGTCCAGTGATTCTCGCTGGGTTTTCATCTGGTGTGAACCAGGAACCAGATACCAGCCCCTTAATGTCCTTGAAAGGGACCTGTATTGAGGTTGTGGTTTGATGGTGTGGGATGGGATTATGATTGGTGCATGTACACCCCTGCATGTCTTTGACAGAGGAACTGTAACAGGTCAGGTGTATCAGGACATCATTTTGCACCAGTGTGTCCGCCTTCTCAGGGGTTCAGTGGGTCCCACCTTCCTCCTGATGGATGATAACACACAGCCCCATGGAGCTGCCATCGTGGAGGAGTACCTGGAAACAGAGGATATCAGGCAAATCTACATCTACATCTACATTTATACTCTACAAGCCACCCAACAGTGTGTGGCGAAGGGCACTTTACGTGCCACTGTCATTACCTCCCTTGCCTTTACCAGTCGTGCATGGTTCACGGGAAGAATGACTGCCGGAAAGCCTCCGTGTGTGCTCAAATCTCTCTAATTTTACATTCGTGATCTCCTTGGGAGGTATAAGTAGGGGGAAGCAATATATTCGGTACCTCATCCAGAAATAGACCCTCTCGAAACCTGGACAGCTAGCTACACCGCTATGCAGAGCGCCTATCCTGTAGAGTCTGCCACTTGAGTTAGCTGAACATCTCTGTAATGTTATCACGCTTACCAAATAACCCTGTGACAAACACACCACTCTTCTTTGTACCTTCTGTATCTCCTCTGTCAACCCGACCTGGTACGGATCCCACACTGATGAGCAATACTCAAGTATAGGTCAAACGAGTGTTTTGTAAGTCACCTCCTTTGTTGATGGACTACATTTTCTATGGACTCACGCAATGAATCTCAACCTGGCCTTACCAACAATTAATTTTATATGATCATTCCACTCCAAATCATTCTGTACACATACACGCAGATATTTTACAGAAGTAACTGCTACCAGTGTTTGTTATGCTATCATATAATCATACAATAAAGGATCCTTCTTTCTATATATTCACAATACATTACATTTGTCTATGTTAAGGGTCAGTTGCCACTCCCTGCACCAAGTGCCTATCCGCTGCAGATCTTCCTGCATGTCGCTGCAATTTTCTAATCCTGCAACTCCTCTGTATACTACAGCATCATCTGTGAAAAACCACATAGAACTTCCAACACTATTTACTAGGTCATTTATATATATTGTGAAAAGCAATGGCCCCGTAACACTCCCCTGTGGCAAGCCAGAGGTTACTTTAATGTCTGTAGACATCTCTCCATTGAGAACAACATGCTGTGTTCTGTTTGCTAAAAACTCTTCAATCCGGCCACACAGCTGGTCTGATATTCTGCAGGCTCTTACTTTGTTTATGAGGCAACAGTGTGGAACTGTATCGAACGATTTCCAAAAGTCAAGGAAAATGGCATCTACCTGGGAGCCTGTGGAGTGGCCTGTCTCTTCTCCAGACCTAAACCCCATGGAGCACGTCTGGGATGCTCTAGGTTGACGTATCGCTGCACTTCTTCAAACCCCTGCGACACTTCATGAGCTCTGACAGGCACTGGTGCAAGAATGGAAGGCTATACCCCAGCAGCTGCTCGACCACCTGATCCAGAGTGTGCCAACCCATTGTGCAGCCTGTGTATGTGTGCATGGTAATCATATCCCACACTGATGTTGGGGTACATGCACAAGAAACAGTGGCGTTTTGTAGCACATGTGTTTTGGGACTGCCAGTTTTGTGGCACCACATTCTGCAATTATCCTTAATTTATGAGCATCAGTGTACATGTACAGGGTGTCCCCAAATAAATTATACACTCTTTGAAGCTGAACATCTCTTTAATTAAAGGAGATAGAAATACTATACAATGTTTTTGGTGCACATTAAGGTCCAGCTAAAGGTGGTAAATGTTCAAAATGGCCTTCTTCAGCCACAATACACCATTGACAAGGACTTAGAATGGAACGACATGCCAACTGTATTGTTCCTAATGGAATATCATCACAGGCCACCTCAATTTGCACTCTAAGATCATCCAGTGTTTGTGGTCTTGCAGTGTGAACTGTGTTCTTGAGAGTACCCCTATGACAGAAGTCTAGAGGAGGTAAATCGGGGATCAAGATGGAAACTCCACACTTCCTCTTTATCCTATCCATCTTGCAGGGAATGTACAACTGACAAATACCCTCACATCAATGTGAAAGTGATGTGGTGCACCACCCTGCTGAAAGCAATAATCTTCATTTTCTAAAATGTCATTAAGGCCAGGAGTTATAATATGCAATATTTCTTAGTAAGTAACCTGTGACAGTTTTTCCAAAATAGTACAAAATTAACTTTCCAGAGACAGACCACACTAGACGCATACTCCTGGTAGATTAACATGTCTTTCCTCTGAAACTTCCTGGCAGATTAAAACTGTGTGCCCAACCGAGACTCGAACTCGGGACCTTTGCCTTTCGCGGGCAAGTGCTCTACCAACTGAGCTACCGAAGCATGACTCACGCCTGGTACTCACAGCTTTACTTCTGCCAGTACCTCATCTCCTACCTTCCAAACTTTACAAAAGCTCTCCTGCGAACCTTGCAGAACTAGCACTCTTTCTTTCAGGAGTAATAATAATTTAGGGCTCATAAGGAGGCTACTGCAGTAGCCATCAGAAAGATCACGGGAGGCGCACATCGGCACGGCGCGTCACGGACAGTAGTTGCCGCAAGTAAAGTCCTGTCCACCAGAGGGCACGCGAGAATTCGGCCGCGACCTCTGCCGGCGGAACAACAACAACCCAGGCAGCACGGGCCATGCCCAGTCAGTTGGCAGTTGAGCGCGCGATGCCGATGAGTGCGGACAACGGAACTCGCGCGTCCGAGCCAGCCGGCCGGTCGGTGGGGCCTGCACCGCCGGCCGTCCCGGTGGCCGCTCCCCACAGGACGGATACAACGGCGACGACCCCTGCAGCGACAACGGATTCTGAAAGGCAGGATAATGAGGACTGGACCACAACGAGCGATATGCGAATGCAGAGCGCAGGACAACGTACGTCAAACCTGTCTGACGAGTGACGTCAGCTAACACAGAACGATCGGCAACAACGGGAACTAAGACGTGAAACACAATACATGATTCTGCAAAGTCAGAAAGTATATGACAACCGCACTAGTACAGTTCCTACTTCACAGCCTGAAGAACAAGTAGACGACCTGGAACAATTTTCTCCACCAGAAGACGACGACGAAATGGAGGGAGTCTCCTCTGAAGAAGTTTGGACCATGCAGCCCACCGACGGAGAGGGCGATTTTACACTAGTTCGCCAAAGAAAACGACTCAACGCTTCTCTTAAGCAGAACAACTCTCTGAAACGACAATGTCCAGAAGAACTGAAAACTTCCAACCGTTAAGCGGCTATTGCGACGGAAGATACTACGGATGCTCCAGAACGTATGGACCAGACGAGTGATGTCAATCTCGAAGCAGATAAAGAGGGGACAGATGGCTCTGGCCGTAACTTACTACGCAAAGTCCCGCCCGTTACTATTTACCATACCAAGAACTACATGGAACTCAACAAGGCGCTGAAAGCGAATATTGACGGCAGTCTTAAGGCCATCTACCAACGAGACAGGACCAAATATCACTTTGACTCCTATGAAGATGAACGGCGGGCCATGAATTTCTTTGTGTCGAATGACATCCACTTTTTTACACATCAGGCCGCAGAGGACAAGGACCTCAAAGTGGTTGTCAAACGTCTACCTGCCGAAGTTACGGAGGAAGAACTGAAAGACGCACTGATAGAGAAGGGTTTCCTTGTCATCAACGTCCACCAGTTTAAAAATCGAGACGACAACACGAAGGAATTACGACCTCAAGATGCTTACTGTGTCACGTTGCCAGCCCAAAAGGAAAACTACAAGATTTACGACATCAAATACCTTCTATATATTACAGTCGTTATTGAAACCTACAACAGACAAGAAGGACCTGTTCAGTGTCGCCACTACCAGCGATTCGAACATACGGCTAATTATTGCAGCTCGCCTGCTCGCTGCGTTCGATGTGGAGGGCAACACCGAACTTCAGCATGTACTCATCCCCGAGGGGCTCCGCCGAAATGTGCCAACTGTGAATAGGACCATCCTGCCACATGGCGTGGCTGCCAGATGTGCCAGGAACTTCTCAGAAAATACAGACAATGGTCTTCCCCACAGCCCTCTCAATGGAGGACTCGTGTAATACGGAACTCCAACCTGACGCCACACCCTCCGCCCCACCGTCAGCAAACGCCACAAGAACAACCGGCGGCGGCACCGCAGCCAGTAACACAGCCTCCTCCTGAAGCACTTCCACCTCGACAGCACCGCCAGCATTATTCATACGCCCACGCAGCATCACCACGAAGACCGGAACCGGAAACCTACGTCTCACCAGCTCATTTGGTGGAATCTATAGCTCCAGCGCTCTCTGATGTCGCGAAACTTCTCACCGCCGTGCAGCAACAACTAGTGGGGATACTTTCTTTAATCGAAAGTGTATTGAAGGCCTTTGGAACACCTTAAGATGGATCGCCCTGGGACCACGAGAAACCTGGAAATCTGTATATGGAACGCCAACGGAATGAAACACAAGAAAACAGAATTCACAGAATTTTTACAACGTCACAAAATCGACATCGCACTTGTATCAGAGACGCATTTTCGTCCAACAACTGAGCTCAGATTTCGTAACATGTACGTCTATAGAAAGGACACACAAGGCCAACGAGGTGGAGGGACCGCAGTTCTGCTTAAAAGGGAACTGTGGCACCTTCGTGAAACACTACCACACCTCCAACATCTGGAGGCAACAGCAGTAACGGTTCAATCGGCGGCAGGCAACATCACTTTCATTACGGCGTACAACAGCCCCGGTAAAAACCTGGTGCCAGACGACCTACGGAGTATCTTCACCAACTTTGACAAAATCTTCCTAGGAGGTGACCTTAACAGCAAGCACGTCGCGTGGAATTCCCGGCGTACGAACCCTCGTGGACGAACTTTGATTGCCATGGAAGAAGAACTGGGCATCACAGTCCATGGCCCACGAGAGCCCACACGGATTCCTTACGTCGATCGGCAAGAAGCAGACGTCCTAGATATGGCTATCATCAAAAATATTGAGACGAACCTCCAGCTCCGCACCGTCGACGATCTTTCGTCTGATCACCGACCTGTTATCAGCATAATGGAAAACACAACGGCCAACTTTCCGCCCCCAACCTCACAAACTCCGAACTGGAGTCAATTTCGGACATATCCTGACAACAATATCTGCCCGACGCAGGACGTTTCAACACCGGAAGCCATCGACATCGCGGTACAAACTTTGACGCAGAAGATAAAGGTAGTCAAACGGAGGGCAACCACTCACACGGTCTACCCTGTAGTAGCTTTCGACGAATTCCCGCCTCTACTCCAAGAACTGAAGACACAGAGAAACAGGAGCAGGCGACGTTGGCTCCGCTATAGAAACCCGATCGATCGACGAGAAACACACGTCTTAACACGAGAACTGCACAGGAGAGTGGTCGAGTGGCGACAGCAGGTCTGGGAAGATAAAATGGATAAATTCTTACTTCGAACCAAGAACGAATGGCAGGTAGTCAAGAACATACGTCACCAGCAGCCACCTAAACGTGCCATCAGAGGACCAGATGGCCTCCTCTATGATGTAGTAGCTTTCGACGAATAGCTTCCTTGTCTTTACAGCAGAATGGACTGCTTTCCGTGCTGCGCCTGTGCAGAGCCGCCCACAACTCACCACACCAGCAGAGATCCGTAAAATTATCCGGAAGACTCGGAATAATGCGCCGGGCAACGACTCCATAAGCAACACCGATTTGAAACAGTTGCTCAGGAAGCCAACTGTGCTCCTTACCCGAATTCTCAACAGCTGTCTTCTGCAGGAATATTTTCCTACGGCATGGAAGACGGCTCGAGTAGTTCCAATACCCAAGCCAGGTAAAGACCCAGCAGAACCCAACAGTTACCAGACAATTAGCCTCTTGCCGACCCTTGGCAAGGTGCTCGAGAGAGTGCTGTTGAAGAGGCTCCATGACACACTTACAGAGCATGATGTTATACGACCCGAACAATTCGGTTTCAAGGACAAGTTGTCTGCCAAACTTCAACTTCTACGGATCACCGAACGGATACAAGAAGGATACAACAAGCTGCACTTCACGATTGGTGTCTTCCTTGACATCGAAAAAGCTTACGATAAGGTGTGGCGGTCCAACCTTATCGTCAAACTGCATCGCACTACCCCTATTGCGAACTGTTACATTAGACTCATAGACAGCTTTCTGTAGGACAGGAAACTGTATGTCCGAGTCGACGATAAAAACTCCGAAATGAAACTGATTTATTTATTTAAATGTCAAGTTCCGTAGGACCAAATTGAGGAGCAAATCTCCAAGGTCATGGAACGTGTCAGTACAAGAACTTACAACATAAAAAGTAATAACAGATAAAAATAAATGTTCATGAACCTGAAAGAAAATCAGTCCATAAGTTTAAGCAAACGCTATAAGGAATACAATGAGAATCATCTTAATTTTTCAAGGAACTCCTCGACAGAATAGAAGGAGTGACCCATGAGGAAACTCTTCAGTTTCGATTTGAAAGCGCGTGGATTACTGCATGGAAGACGGCTCGAGTAGTTCCAATACCAAAGCCAGGTAAAGACCCAGCAGAACCCAACAGTTACCGGCCAATTAGCCTCTTGCCGACCCTTGGCAAGGTGCTCGAGGTGATCTCCGCAGGAATTCGGCAGGGATCTGTCATTTCGCCACTGCTTTTCAACTTATATATAAATGACATCCCAACAGTCCCCCTTGTTACGGCGAGTTTTTATGCGGACGATACGGCCTTTCTGACAACTGGACGACACTTGGACCATCTAATCGCTAGGATGCAGCGGCAACTTGCTGTAATGGAACACTGGGCGCTGCAAAATAAGATAACGATCAATCCGACGAAGACGGCAGCCGTTCTGTTCACATGGAGGAAACCAGTTCTGAACGACAGACTCCAAATAGCTGACCAATTTATCCCATGGTCGCCGGGAGTGAAGTATCTCGGTGTCTACCTTGACAAAAAATTACTCTTTACGCAGTATATTGCCGACAAGAAGACGGCAGCCCAGAAGATGGCCAGGTCATTGATTCCGTTCCTGAAGAGTAACGATCTCAACCCTAAGACTAAACTCCAATTGTATAAGGCAACGGTGGAACCCACAATGTTGTATGGCTCCACCTCATGGGGAACTACGTGTGTCTCTAACTACAACAAACTCCAAGCGCTGCAAAACATTTGCTATCGATGGATCACAGGAGCTCCGTGGTGGACAAGAAACGTCGACATCCGCACCGCACTCCACGAGAACACTATACAAGAGAAGATCCATGACAAGGCTCTACGAGTTTTTGACAAGATCGATGCCCTTAGAGACGAAGTTCGACAATTAGAATCGGTAGGAACGGTAAACCCTGCAAGATGGCACAAGTATCGAGTACCGAAGTCAATAACGTTTCACCCCCCATAGGCAATCTGTCATAACACGAGGAAGCAGTCACACATAACAGCCTTGACACATTTCACCCTCCACAGGAGATAGACATCACCAAAGACAGCAGGCTAAAGGACCCATTGCGTGCCCAAGCCTAACTGAATGTGCAATAAATAAGGTGTTTTCCTTTTATCCTTACATCCCATCCTAGAAGAATAAGTCATCAAGGATGATCTCTTCAGTCCACACTGTATATATATATATATATATATATATATATATATATATATATATATATATATATATATATATATATATATATATATATATATATATATATATATATAAAAGCCCAGTCAGTTCACATCGGGCATGCCTATCAGACGGTTCCCGGTCTACACTATGTGAAGTGCGAGGGAAACGTGAATCGTGTTACTACACAATTGGCGACGACGATCGGATCGTTTTTTTGCGTGTTGCGTCATTGTTGCGGTTTCGCAGCTTATCCACGGCATGGAGGATTTAGTGCGGGTTGTGGTTGAGCAGCAGACAGAGCTCACGGCCACCATGAAACAAGTGCTTCCGGCGTTGCTCTCCACGCAGTCTGCTCCAGCGCCGTTTCCTCCTCCCTTTCCCCCATATGACGAGTCAGCGGAGGATTGGGACGCATATGAACATCGCCTTCGGCAGCATTTCCAGGCGTTTCATGTTGCCGATGCGGAGGTATGACGTGCTCTTTTCTTGACTTGGATATCTCCCTCGCTGTATCAAGTTTTGCGGCAGCTAGCGCCGTTGTAGGAACCCTCGTCCTTGTCTTTTGACGCATTGTGTTCATTGGTGTCTTCATATTATCGCCGCCGCACGCATGTTGTGGCGGCTAGGGTCGAGTTCTATCAATGCAAGAAACAGCCCCATCAGTCTTACCAGGCGTGGGTCGCTGCCCTGCACGGTCTTAGTCGAAAGTGTGATTTTGTCACGGAGCAGTCGCAATAGTGGTATGCCCACGTTATGGTGCGCGACTTCATTGTTCGTGCCCGGATAGGGAGGTCCAGCAATGGGCCCTGCAGTTCGAAGACCCTTCCCTTGAGGAAGTCCTGTCCATTGCTCAATCGTTTGAAGTCTCTCACGCCTCAGGTCAACAGTTGGAAGCGTGATGCGACGTCGCGGCGGTTCAGGGCGGCGCGTCCGCGTCCACTGCGTCCGGGGTGGACGACGTACGAGCGGTATAATCCGGCCATTACGGCCGCTCCCGCATGGCGCGTAAATAGAATTCCGGCCTCCGGCCCCAGTTACCGTCCTGTGCGTCGTGCTGTATACATCATGATCGGTCGGAGTGCCCCCAGCGTTGGGCCGTTTGACGCAAATGTAATAAAAAGGACACATTGCTAAAGTTTGCCTCTCAGCTTCAAAATAATCGAAGGAAGCAGGTACAGAGGACATGGACGTAGACATTCAGGAAGTTACATCGGGCCAGGTTCCCGACGCATCGGCACACAAACTCTTTATCGAGGTGTCGGTTCGGTCGCACTGATTACAGCTGCAAGTAGATATGGACGTGGCAGTTTCCTTGTTGAATGCACAAGCTTACTCCGACCTTGGGTCGCCACTGTTGGCGCCAGTTTACCGGTGTCTACGCGGTTATGGTAAACAGCTCATTCCCCTACTGGGTTAATTCACTACCGACGTTACTTACAAATCAGTCACTCGGCCTCTGACTTTTATTGTTGTCAGTGATGCGAGCTCCGCTAACCTTTTTGGATTGGATGCCTTTCAAGCTTTCGGTTTTTCTATCACAGACACCATACAGTTGGTCTCCGAAGATGTTCCCTATCAATCATTGGAATCTTTGATCTCTGTCTTTAAGGATATCATTGAGGAGGGCCTTGGGCGTGTTTCAGACTTTGAGGCTCACTTAACTTTGAAGGCATCGGCTCGCCAGCGTTTTCTACGCATGAGGCGGATTCCCTTGGCTCTCCGCCCTCAGGTAAAAGCAGAACTAGACTGGCTGACAGCCCTCAGGGTCGTTCTTCCCATTTCTTCTAGTGAGTGGGCTTCGCCCCTCATTACTGTCAGGAAACCCTCGGTAAAATTACGTCTTTGTGGCGATTTCAAGACCACCATTAATTCCCAATTGGTGGTGGACACCTATCCCTTGCCTCGTACTGATGAATTGTTCTCTGCCGTGGCGGGAGGCCAATATTTTTCGAAAATCGATCTTTCGGAGGCTTGTCATCAGATACCACTTGATGAGGACTCCAAACGGCTGGCGGTGGTCAACACCCTGTTTGGCCTTTAACAATATCAGCGGTTGGCCTTCGGAATATCCAGTGCCCCGGCGATATTTCAGCGCTATCTTGAGCATGTCACGTCGACAATCCCTCATTGTATTAATTCCCTGGATGACTTAATTTTCATGGGCCGCAGCACGAAGGAACACTTGCACAGTCTTCGAACCCTCTTTCTCAAATTCAGGACGTGGGCCTACGTTGCAACCTGCGTAAGTCGAACTTCTTCCAACTGTCCATTGAGTATGTGGGCACACCATCTCTCGGCACGGCATCCAGCCACTAGGAAGTTTTGACCAAAGTATCGTCAACCTTCCACGGCCCACTTCCCTGAAGGAGTTACAAGCTTTTAGGCAAGATTGCCTATTACCACCAGTTCATTCCCAGGGCTTCCACCATAGCCCGCCCCCTGTACTGCCTTCTGCGCAAGGGTGTTACTTTTGATTGGTAGTCTTCATGTGAGTGAGCGTTCTCCTCATTGAAGGGCCTCCTCACGTCAGCGCCTTGTTTGGTTACTTTTGACTCCAATAAGCTGTTGGTCCTGGCTACAGATGCTTCGCAGTATGGGGTGGGTGCTGTCCTGACCCATCGCAAAGCGGATGGCTCCAAGCAGCCACTGACGTTTGCGTCTAAAACTCTTAGTCCCATGCAGGCCCATTACTCCCAGGTGGAAAAAGAGGCATTGGCCATTGTCTACGCTGTTACCAATATTCACCCTTTCTTGTATGGCATGAAGTTTCAGTTAATTACTGACCATAACCTATTAATATTATTATTTGGCCGTGCCTCTGATTCCAGATTGGGTGGCCCACAGACTGCTGCGCTGGGCATTGTTCCTCTCTAAGTATCATTATGACATTCATTTTCGCCCTACCGGACCGCATGCCAACGCCAACGCTCTTTCCCGTCTTCTGGTGGGCCCGGATCCTAAGTTCGATTGGGAGGAGATTATGTGTTTTCATTTGGATGTGGCGTCCCACCAAGCAGTTGATGGCTTCCCAATCACTAGTTCTAGAGTCGCCAGGGAAACGGCAGCTGACCCAGTTCTCCTGCCTCGTTTGGCAGGGGTGGTCGTCCCGAACCCCAGGCCGGGCCTTGGACCCTCTTCGTAATTATTTTGTTCTATGAGACCGCCTCTGTCTTGGAAGGAGTTCTGCTTCTGGCTAGCGATGATACAGCTCCTCGCGTGGTTGTTCCAGCAAGTTTGCGAATGGGGGTCCTCACGTTATTACATGAGGGGCACTGGGGTGTTTCCCATACTAAAACCTTGGCTTTCAGTCATGTGTACTGGCCCGGTATTGACAGAGAAATTAAGCACTTGGTGGCCGCCTGTTCCCAGTGTGCGAGCCAACAGGCGTCTCCCAAGTCAGCGTTCTCTTCATAGCCGCCTGCAACCCAAGCATGGGAACGTTTTCACATAGATTTTGCGGGCCCCTTTCTCAATGGCTTTTGGCTCATTGTCATTCATGCTGATTCCCGATTCCCATATGTGGTTCGCTGCTCCTTAACCACTTCAGAAGTTGCAATCCAGGTACTAACCAAAATCTTTTCTGTGGAAGGTCTGCCAATCACCCTGGTCTCGGACAATGGACTGCAGTTTATTTCGCAGACCTTCCAGGATTCTTGTAGGCGCTTCGGTATTCAGCACGTTTGCTCTCCCCCCTTTCATCCACAATCAAATGGGGAAGTCGAGCGCATGGTGCACACATTTAAGACGCAGATGAAAAAGTATGTGCACGAATTTGCTGCGGAGGAGGCGTTGACGTTTTTCCTGATGGCATACCGGACCACACCGATGGGAGAACGCAGCCCTGCAGAGCTCCTCCATGGGCGCCAACCTAGGACTCTGCTGCACCTCCTCCGGCCCGGTCCTCGCCAGTCTTCACAAAACGGGGTACCCAGCATTCCACCAGGTATGTCGGTCTGGGCACTTAGCTTTGGTTGCAATCCATGTTTGATACCAGCGGTGGTCCTGCGCCTCAATGGCCGCTGGCTCTATACCTAGCAGGTGGGGGACTGGGAGGTATGTCGTCATGAAAATCAGCTACATCCACGTTTGGACACCCACCCTCCAACCCCTCGTGCGCCAGCTTCACCATTGCCGGCACCCGAGATGTTTTCTAATGGGATGCTACTGCCCCTCCCACCTGTGACTCCACCCCGCTGCAATGGTTCTCAGCCTTGGCGGCCTCCAGTAGCTCCAGCACCGGCATCACCATCGTTCGAGATGCCCCGGCGAGAGACAGCACCTTACAGGCCTGGTTTCTCAGGAGGCTGGTTCACCTGTGGTCGCCCCTTCCCCATCATCCCTGCCAATGGGTCTTGCCCCTCCTGAGGTGGACCAGGATCCAGAGTTCGACGGCTTGTCACCCATTCTGTCCCGAGCTCCGGTGGTGGGACGACGGAGGCCTCTTCGTGTAGATCACTTCCAGCCATATTCAAAAGTTCTAGCTCGAGGGTTGGCAGATCCCCTTGACTCCAGCCTTCCAATGGTTGTGGTCATCCCTACTGCACGACGCTCCACCTTCCAACACAGTGGGTCTCAGTGGCTTCACCCCACGAAGGAGGAGGAGTGCAGTAGCCACCAGAAAGATCATGGGAGGCGCACATCGGCACGGTGCGTCACGGACAGTAGTTGCCTCACGTAAAGTCCTGTCCACCAGAGGGCAAGCGAGAATTCGGCCGCAACCTCTGCCGGCAGAACAACAACAACCCAGGCAGCACGGGCCATGCCCAGTCAGTTCACATCGGGTATGCCTATCAGACGGTTCCCGGTCTACACTATGTGAAGTGCGACGGAAACGTGAATCGTGTTACTACAGCTATAGACAGTTATTTTTCCCTTGGTCTATTTGCAAGTGGAATAAGAGAGGAAATGATTAGTAGTGGTACAAGGTACCCTCTGCCATGCACCATATGGTGACTTGAGGAGTATGTATCTATGTATATGTAGAAATGGAAAATAGAAAAAGATTGTGATTGCCTACTACATTAAGAACTATCAGTTGAAACTAGTTAGTCTAAAATTTCATGATTTCAAATGTTTCATTCCACATTTAATTGTACCTCATTCACTGTGATAATCAGTTACTTGCATCTATAACAGTCTTACAAGTTGAAGATGTGAGTACTGTCTAGATATATTAATAATTCCTCATTTAACTCTTTTTATCAAAGAGCCACAGATAAATCAACTGTATTCTGAAAAACTACATATAGGACGCAATTGGACAAATAAAAATTTATTCTCCAAGTGGTAGCAGAACATGCATATAAAAGATTATAACTAGGCAAGCTTCTGGAACCAGTGGCTCCTTCTTCTGGCAGAACGGTTGAAGGGGAAGCAACAGGAAATGAAGGAAAAGGACTGGAGAGATATTAGAAAAGTCACTCAGAACTGCATGTTTGGCAGATTTACCTGACATGAGGTTGACTTTTCTGAAATCCATCCCTTTTCCTAGACCTCACCAGTCCTTCTCCTTCACCCCCTCTTCCTTCCCCTTCAACCTTTCTGCTGGATGAAAGATCCACTGGCTACAAAATCTTGCCTAATTATAACCTTCTTTTATGTGTGTGTTCCGCCACCACTTAGTAAGTAGATTTTTTTATCGATCCAATTACAATATATTGACAAAAATTCATTGTTTTCATTGTTATACATATAGGGGCAGATTATTTCTTCCATGTAGCTAGAAGGAACATGACTGTACCATACAGAAGCACCTCTCTCTCGCATTGTTTCGTGCAAAATATATGTTCAAAACACAGATGTTCCACACCTTCATTCAGCTGCAACTGTCTGTGATGTTCTTTGCCCTGATGTCCCCATAGAAACCCTCCTCCCTCCTCTCCTGGAATGCAGAGCACTGGAGGGTGTAGTGTAAAGTCAGCATATGTGAAGTGTGTGTGCTGTTCGTCATTGCTGGCTGTGGCTTGGATATCATATACAGCTGTTATGGCATGATTCATGGCAGAAGACAACATGGCCAACCATTGTGGGGGCTGATGTTGCTTTTGCCTCTGCTGATAATGGTGCTGACTCATGTGGAAGTGGTGCCAGAGATGGAGGCATTGCTGATGCCGGTAGCTGTTCAGAATGAGAACCAGCAGAGTGATCATGAGTTTACATGCCTGGGAGGTTCATGAAGACACCACTGCAAAATCCAGTGTTGTCAACAGGCAGAAGGTCTGATGAGAAGGTCAGTGTCAATCATGACTTCTTCTGGTTGAAAATCACAGATCAACCATGAGCATTTCTGATTTGGCAGAATGTGATCCAGTTGAATGTAAGACATCTGGATTGTTGTCATCCTGAAGGTCATTTGTATCCTTCACAGTGACGGTCCATGCATGTTTTATAATGTTAATGAAGACTGTTATAGAGTTGCCATTGACATTGATATTAAATGTGTGGCTGCCATGTTTTAACACATGAAATGGTCCATTATAAGCAGACTGCCACACAGAATCATCACAGGACATTATGTATGTGCAACCTTTGAGACTGCTATATATGAATGGCTTCAGGTGCCAGTGAATTCAAATGTGATTTTTGACCCATTGGCCATAACAAGGAGTTCTGATGGGTTTGATGTAGGGGTCAGTAACGTAAATTCTGCTGACAGCATGAACGTCTGGCTGAACAGGATCATCCTTAAATTCTGTGCAGATGTTGAGCAGCACCCACGGAAGAGTCTCAGTCCACACCACCCCATGGCATTCAAGTGCTGTTTTCATTGTGTTGTGCCATCATTCAACCCAGTTATTATTCTGAGGATGGTATGCCATGGTGCAATGATGCAAGATATCACAGAAGTTGTGGAGGGCAGTGCAACGTGCCAGTATGAATTGGTGCCACTGATCCATGATGATGGTACCTGAGCAACCAAAATATGAAATACAAGCTGTACATGGCATGAGCATGAACATGGTATTCTGAAACTGCTGAGGAGTAACTATACACGTTTGCCCACCTTGCTTCATGGACAGTCAAAGCATGCATGTGTCCATTCATAGCAGTTATATCTGATGTCTGGCCAAATAAATTGTTCAGTTACAAGCTGTGTCATTGTTCAAACTCCTGGGTGCACAAGATTGTACAGGTGACACAAGATTCTACACTGCATTGATACAGGTAGGATAAACTAGATCTTGTGCTGTGACATGTCACAAAAAATGCTGACCTCTGACCCCAGGATAGATTAGCGTTTGATTCTGAGGTCAGATGATCTACTTGCTAGTAAAGCTTGAAATGTCATGTCCTACACCTGTTTATCTGATGGTGTGCTTTAATCCAGCATGAGAGAGATGGTCTTCACTCATTAAAGGTAGACAGTGATGGTGTTATCCACTCCAGGCAAGTGATGGATATTAGTAGAGTAGGGGGCAATTAGGTTAAGATGACGAAACTGTCTTGGGCTGACCGCTGCTAATGGGTGTTATGTGGCATCTGCCAATGGTTTTTGATTGGTGTTGATGATGTAGTTTCCCTCTGTATCGTCCCAAAAGTAGTGTATGGTCTCTCATACAGCTAGCAATTCATGGTTGAATGCTGGCCATTTTGTCTACGATGCTATTAGTTTCCTGGAGAAGAATCTGGGAGGCTGGGTGACACTTGCCACCTCTTGTTTGAGGACTGTTCTGATAAGCCGAGCACTGCCATCCATGACGGTGACCCGAGTGTGTGTGTGTGTGTGTGTGTGTGTGTGTGTGTGTGTGTGTGTGTGTGTGTGTGTGTGTGTGTGTGTGTGTGAGAGAGAGAGAGAGAGAGGTGGGGGAAGGGAATACCACAGTGCTGGTCAGGGGCACCTGAAATTCTGCCACTTGTGATTAGTGTCATGGGTAGAAATTTAGGATACTAAGTAAATGGCGAAGGTCATGATAATTTTGTGGTGGTAGCAACTGGGCAACGAAATCCGCATGCTCTCTATGTTAAGAGTGTGTCCCAGGAATGTAATTTGCCACTTCCGCAGTTGCAATTTAGCTTTGTTAATTATCACTCCTGCATCATAAAGGGCAGCAAGAATGAGTTCAAGATGTTGTTCATTACTGTGGGAGTAAGCAGTGAAAATTAAAATATCATAAATGTAAACACAACAGCAATCTTTTGATAACAAACTTTGCAGCATTCAACCAGACTAAAAATTGGGTATACCAAAAGTGAACGTGTGAATTCCTAAATGTCTGGCATGGGGTAGCTGTCATGAATTATGCAGGAATTGAGAGACCTATAGCCCCTGCAGAGGTTTATAGAACCATCTTTCTTTAGTCTAATTTATGGCACACACCCAAGAAAAGTCCAAAAGAGAGATTACCTGCAACACATTTTCCATAGCTACTTGGCTGTATTGAGGAGGGCAGGTTGTAATCTACCCCCTATTCTTACTTACAACTATTTTTGACATAAGTCTTTCATGAAGATTTGAGAGGAGTTAAGATTACAATAAACTTTCTAGTTTACTTATCTTTTCATGTAGAGCTGACTCCAGTTATTCTTGTCTAGGGGTCTGATTCTTGAAGCTGAAATCCTCACATTTTTAGGTCCTCATGGTTGACTTGATCTAAATAAATCTGAAAATTGTTGTTGCAGAATTTTTGTTGTTACATTAATATACTGTCACATTTTAGTATATCATATAGTCTTTCGATTTTTCACATTAACAAAGCCCAAATTATATTGTCTGCACAAAATACAAAAATATGTCTGGTCACATCAGAGGCATGCTTACTACTCTCACACTCAGTGGAAATAACAGCATTCCAAAGGGTTTACAGTTTTTCTTGACAAATGAATTTCTATTAGTTTTGATTATTATTTCATAAGTGAATTCAGAAAGAAACATAGTAAACAGTACTAGATTGCATAATTAATAATATAAATTTTAAGGATGCCAAACAATTTGTGATTTCAAATGTTTTCAAAAAAGAATAGTAATTTTAACTGTACATTAAGATTTAGTGCTTGTGGTTCTAGGCGCTTCAGTCACAGGTTCGTATCCTGCCTCAGGCATGAATGTGTGTGATGTCCTTAGGTTAGTTAGGTTTAAGTAGTTCTAAGTTCTAGGGGACTGATGATCTCAGATGTTACATCCCATAGTGCTCAGAGCCATTTGAACCTTTTCATAAATTTTAGCTTGAAATATAACTTACTGTGTATAAAATTATATAAAAGTTTTCAGAAAATCAGCTGAGGTAATACTGACCTGTCCAAAATTTGAAAAGTAACACTGGTGTTGACATCTACTGTTGAGAAAAAGTAATGCTAGAGGGGGATGACCCATTACAAGGTACGAGATGCCATACCTTGAGGCAAGTAGGTGGACTCAGGGTCATGCTGACACAGTTCATTCTGTCACTTCTGGTAGTGCACTGGAAAAGCTTAACTCATGGTGTTTCATGCAGATGGTAAGAGTGCAATTTGCTGAAGTGGAATGAGTGAGGCAGATAGTTCTGTACTGACCTGTTCTACTTGTTGTCATGGCAAGTCATGTGTTGCAGTGTTAATAGGCCACAGCTGTAGGATATGACCTTCCAATGGTGGAAAGGGCATTCATGCCAGTGCTGCTGTGGAGTGGAACAGTCATTGGAGTTGGTTATATACATTTGTGAGTGTGAGAGACATCTCCTGTATCTGTCACCACACATTGTCATTGACAAAGCATAGTCACTGTGAATGGACACAGGTCAAAAAAGTCTTTCTTAGATTGTGTAGGTGCTTTGTGTGGTCATAACACACTCACAGATATGTGGACCACTGTCAGCAGTGGCCATTACACAGGTAAAAGTTAGGTGTGAGCGTTGGTTTCCAGCCTGTGGTGTGGTCAGTTAAGGACTGTGGTGTGGCATGGTGGGATAAAGCACCACAGTAGAGATCATATCAGAGGGATAATTTATAAAGGAAGTCGACCCCTATCGTAGGTTCAGCCATGATGGCAATGTAAGAGGTCCAAGAAATGTAGATCATCCGTAAATTGTATAGCCACAACCACATTGACATGTATACAGATGCCAGCATCTTTAGCTACATAAAGCTGCAGTCTGAAAGTTTCAGAGTGCAGTTCAAACATCTGATGAGGCAATATGCACACAACTGACCCTGTGTCCTTAAGGAAATATGTCTGTGGAACAGTCCCATATATATAGGCATCCTTTGTGTGATGCCACTGTTGGAGAAGAGAGGTGACTTGGTGTTGTGGTGTGTTTGTTGTTTGGGTATGAGCAAACTGCCAGCAGTTGCAGATGGTGGCACCATATTACACATGACATCAACACTGTTGTACTCTGAGGGCAAATGAAATCAGCTAGTGTGGCATTGGTTGCTGGCAGCATGGTGCCATGTGCATTCTACAGGCCAGCACCTAGAGAAGGGCACATGACATCGGTACTTTTTTGGCAATCAATGTAAGCTACAGTACATAATTTACAATCCCTTTTAACATTCACATATATGAAATGGTCTGTCACAAGTTTGATAGAGAGGCGAATTCTGGGGTGGGCTAACCCATGTAAGTGCATGAAAAAAGTTCTTCTGTAACACTCAGGTACAAAAGATCTCACGTGCTTTTGTGAAGTGTGACATCAGATGCAGAGTCATCTATATCCTTGAGCTCCAATGTCAGACTGATACTATTGTCTTTGAGCAATTTCTGTATCTTGTGCTGTAGCTAGATCTTGGAAGCTGAAGACGATAGAAGGGGGCTGACACTGCAGAAGTAATCAGCCACCATGTGATCAGCATCAATAGTGTGAAATATATTTATAGAAAAGTCTAAGTGCTGGAAGATCCTAGCGGGCACTCTTTTCTAGGGTCCTTGATAACTTTCACCAGAGGCTGCTGGTCCATAAATATTGTAAATTCACAACTTTCAATATCCTCTCTGGAATAACAGATAGCTTCATAAACTGCCAACAATACACAATCTACAGCCAACCATTTTCACTGAGAAGCAGTAATCTTTCTTGAAGAAAAAAGTAGGGGGTAGTGTAGTCCAGCAATGTACTGGAGCAAAGCAGCACTGCTCGCTTAATCACTTGCATTTACTATGATGGATAGAGGTGCACTTTCAACAGAGTGAGCTAATATAACCACTTGTTCAAAACCATCATCATATATTGTCAAAAGCCTATTGCATTTCAGAAATCCATTCGAGAGCACATTTGCTGTGATTGTCTTTGCCATGTCAAGTGAAACTGTAACTGTGCTGCTAGTGGTGGAAGTCGTGTATAAAAATTAATGGTACAAAGAAACCTTTGTAGCTATTTGAAAGCCATTGGCCTTGTAGTAATCTGATTGCCTCAGTTGCAACTATACTCGGGCTCAGTCACTACCTATTTTACACATGGCTCATCTGCAAAGGGGGTTGGTAGTGAATGGTTGCATTTGTGCCCCTAATACTGAGTCATTTATTGGCTAGCCTTTGAACAGCACTGAACAGAATACACAATTGTCTATACCACAATCTTTCTCAACATGAGGTACACTATACAAGTTCAGATTGAAACTTATTTATATAAAAAAAAGTTCACAAATAAATCCAACCTGGATAAGTGATGATCGGTGCAATTTGTACACGTGGTTTATTGTTTTGCACCTACTGACATTCAGATGAAGTGGGTATGTGACTTCCCACTTCAACGTCCCTAACCAGGTAAGGTCCTTGTTTTTATTGTGGGCACACTAACATTCAGACACATACACATACAAAATTTAAATCATTACAATGTTTTTTGTAGAATAATATGAACTTAAGGTTCATGTCTTATGAATAACTCATTTCTCATTTTATTTTCAGCGTATCGCCACACTGACGCTGCACCTGCACCAGACCATGCAAGCTGCAAACAATGAAAAATATGACAATTTTCTGCAGATATTTGAATATTACTTTAATTGCCATTTCCCAGAGAAAATAAAGACTATCACTAACAAAAAACAGAATGCTTGAGTCACAAAAGATATTAAAACTTCATCAGAAAAGCTGAGGCTGCTGCACAGACTTAGCAAACTGGACAGTGGCAAATCCAGAGAGTTCAAGGTATACTATAAAAGTTACAAAAACAAATACAGGAGAGTTATCAAATGGGCTAAAAAATCTCATAATGATAAAACAATTAGGTGCTCTTCCAACAAATGTATGACCATATGGCGTATAGTAAATGAACAGACTGGTAGAAAGTTAAGGATAGAGGATAAAATCACACTAATTATAGAAGCACAAAAGACTGAAAATGCACATAAAATTGCCAATAAATTCAACAGCTATTTTTCAGAAATTTCCACAAATCTCCTAACGAACTCTTCAAATACTGTTCACACTCCTCCCACGAATCTCCTGACTAACTCTCCAAACACTGCACACTCTTGTCTCAAAAATAATACTCCTCTGAACTCCTTTTTCCTATCTCCTACAACACCATATGAAATTGAAGATATTATTAAAAAAAAGAGTCAAAAAGATTTATTCTGCAGGGCATGATCTGATACCCTGCTTCTTACTTCATAAGTGTTCAAATTATATCAGTGGATCCCTGTCAAATACCATAAATACCTCATTTCTAGAGGGATCATTTCCAAACCAGCTAAAATTATACTTCTCTACAAGAAGGGAGAGAAAATGGACATGACAAACTATAGGCCAATTGCTATACTATCTGCCATCTCAAAAATATTTGAATACTGTATGTTAACTAGATGAGAAATGTGTTTAAATTCTAACAACTTAATCACATCTTCCCAATATGAATTTCAGAAAAATAGGTCCACCACACATGCTCTGTATGCATTTCTAGAAAAGTGCTCTAGTTTTGTTGACCATAAACAACCTGCTGTCAGTTTATTTCTCGATCAGTCCAAGGCCTTTGACATGGTTGACCACAAGCTGCTGCTTATGAAACTCCATAAGTATGGGATTAGAGGTGTAGCCCATGATTTGTTCCATAGCTACCTTAGTCAAAGAAAGCAATATGTAGAAATAAGAAAATCAGAGACATTCAGGCACTGCAGGTCAGGTATACTACATAAAACAAATGGTGTCCCTCAGGGATCTGTTCTTGGCCCTGTTCTTTTCATATTGTTCATAAATGATCTCCCAGAACACATGCCAAATGCCAGCTCCTTTCTGTATGCGGATGACACAAATATTCTGATAACCAGTAGAGGCGACACACTGCAAGATGCAGTTAATGAAACTACTTGTCATTTACAATCGTGGTTTGAAGCAAATAGATTACTCATAAATACTCAAAAAAACTGTAAGTATGAACTTCCATACTAGACAAAATCTAGCCCCCTTCAATGCAGTTATAGTTATCGGCAAAGATGACATTACGTACAGACAGGACGCCAAAATTCTTGGACTTACCATCAGTAACACACTAAATTGGAAACCACATATTGAGGGATTGTCACAAAAGCTTAGTAAAACTTGCTATCTATTATGAACACTAAAAGACACAGCCAGTGTAGATACCTTGAAGCTGGTGTACCATGCTCTGTTTGAGTCTGTCTTGAGCTATGGCCTAATCTTCTGGGGAAAGAGCTCTGATTCTCTCACAATTTTCAAGTTACAAAAACAAGTAGTAAGAATAATGAAATGTAAAAAAAGAACTGAACACTGTAAACCACTATTTCAACAGCTAAAAATCCTGCCACTGCCATGCCTCTATATTCTGGAACTAGCTTGTTTTACATTACAGCACTTGGATGCCCTTGACAGAAATGCAGACCGCCACACACATGACACCAGAAACGAAACACAGTTACAAATTATAGCCCACAACACAAAATTATATGCGAATGGGGTTAAATGTATGGGCATTAAAATATACAACTTCCTCCCAACAGGCATAAAAACAAGCAAAAACCCAAAAGTAATGAGAACTAAATTAAAGGAATTGCTACTAAATCACTGTTTCTACTCTGTACATGAATTTTCAAACCAATAGCTCAATTCATGGAATCAATACTAGAAATAAGAATAATCTTCACAAGGATTTAAAGTCACTTAGTCTTGTACAAAAAGGTGTGCATTATTCAGGAACACACATTTTCAATAACTTGCCAGCAGCCATAAAAAGCTTAACAACCAATGAAATTCAGTTTAAGAGAAGCCTAAAGGAGTTATTGGTGGACAACTCCTTCTACTCCATTGATGAATTTCTGAGGAAAACCAACTGATTTGTATATAAGTACAACATATCTTCTGCACAATTTCAGTGCAGTAATGTGTTCACTGAAAATTTGTGTGTGTGTGTGTGTGTGTGTGTGTGTGTGTGTGTGTGTGTGTGTGTGTGTAAGTATAATCTAACTTCTGCACCATTTCAGTGCAGTAATGTGTTCATTGTAAATAAGTATTACAGTAGTTGTATTACATGTTTCTTACCTTATAAATAAATAAAAAACTTTTTTATTTTAAATTCAGTGCAATAGTATTTGTAAAATGACTCTTAGTGTTCATTAAAAAATGACGATCATTCCACTTGGGACCTGTGGAATGGTACATTAGCTTATTTGTTTTAGTTTAAATATTTGTCATGTATTGTTGTTTTTCTGACATGTTCCACATCCTGGAGGACCTCCTCACTACGGATCAATTGGAATGAAAGTAAATCTAATCTAATCTAATCTAATCTAATCTTGAAACAAAATTTTAATTACTTGCAATACATTGTTTATTCAGTTGTAGATGTTTCTACTTAGTAAGATAATTTAATTATTGTTTGTTACTCATATTCTGTCTGTATCTCTTATATGTATTCTGCTATGTGCAGTATGCACCACTGTCATCTCTCATCACACACCATCTTTTTTATATTTTGTCTATATATCCTGTATGTATTCTGCTATGTCAGTTATGTACCACTACTGTCATCTCTTATCATATACCATAACATAATTTTTCAAATTGACTTGTCCTATATCATGATGTGCTTTTCTGTACAAATTGTATGATCTACAGGACCAATAATAAATCAAATCAAATCAAATGGTCTGGTTCGAAGCCAGTTTCTTCTCCTCCATCATCCATGGTGAAGCTGCCACAGCATCCAATCGTATATGGCAGTGAGTACAATCAGATTACTTGTGCTCATCTGGTTACTCTCGAAGTCCAGTGGCTGCTCTCCCAGTAGACTGTACTAACAACTCAGCACAATCTGCCCTAAGAATACTTGAACCACCACTGTTGTATATGCTACAACAATTACATAACCTCTTTTCTCGGTCCATAACATGAAGTTACACATTACTATTGCAGTTTATAATGTTCATTCTGCACATTGTCTCTGCATTTAGTTAATAACGTTTGTGGTAAGCATGACCAGTGTATCGTCACTTCACCTGTGTACTATCCGTCTATGCACAAGTACAACATTCTACGCATCGGCACCATTCTATGATTTTTTCTTTACCAGTTAGTGTTTTCCTTTTTCTCAAGTCTTATTGGTTCATTTATTCATTTCTATTCTCCTGTAATTGTCTGCCCTTTTTCCCCTCTCAAAATAAGTGATTTTGTTTCAAGAAATTTCCTTATTCCCGAATGATTGCAGTAAGATGTTTTATTGTGCTCTATCTTAAATTGAGGCCTCATTGATCACACAACATGTAGTGGCATGTTAGCATACAGGTATGAATATCAACATCAATTATTTACACAAAAATATACACATATTTATACTTCTTAATAAACTTTCAATGAACAAAATGATAATTACAAACTTGTAGCTTGTAATCTTTCTTAAGGACTTAACTAAATAAACCTTAATTGTTGCAAGAATTACTTAGCATTAATTCATTGTCTACTAATTCTATATAGCAAAATTCATAAACATTTGTTGTAATGTCTTCCTGTTTTATCATTTATTCTAGTCTGAATACATAAATCTAAACTTTCAATCAACTAAAATATTTCTTTAACTCTAGATGAGGGTACGCCCTCTTTAACTTCTTGGTATCTTCATCTTCCAACAGGTAACTTCCTTCATGTGGAATCTTAATTATTCTACGTTGTCCTTTATATAAATTACACCATTTTTTATTTAATTTCCTTATCTCTGAAGATTTTTTAATAAAACACTATCACCAACTTTATACTCTACTCCAAATCTAGTTTTTTGTTAAATTGACGTTTTCTAAGATTTGCTTTGTGCTGTAATTTTAAATATACCTTTTATATGACTTCATTACGATCTTTCGGTTTATTATGCAGACATGGTAAATTACCAAGCCAATTATTATTATTTTGCTTATTAAATAAGATCTCATTTGGTGAATACCCAGTTGATATATGACATAATTCATTATACAGCTTTTCAAAATCTCCGACTAATGCGATCCACCTATTATGTTGTTAATTAGGTACATAAGTTCTTATAAGTCTATTCAATTAGCTAAAGACTCTCTCTATTGGATTTCATACGTATTAAAGTGGGCAATGAATACATGAGGAATCCCACTTGTCTTCATTGTATCCTTCCATACTTTACTTCGAAAATATGATGCCGTATCTGAAATGAGCATTTCAGGTTTCCCTCCTTTCACTAAATAATCATCTGTAATCTTTCTCACTATGGGTTTTACACCAGTTGTCCGCAAGGTGTATAGCTTCACATATTTCGTGAATAGATCATACATGGCAAATATATATTTAACATATGTTGCGTTATCTGAAATGAGCATTTCAGGTTTCTCTACTTTCACTAAATAATCATCTGTAATCTTTGTCACCACGGGTTTTACATTAGATGTTCACAAGGTGTATAGCTTCACATATTTCATGAATAGATCATACATGGCAAATATATATTTAAAATTTCCACACGTATCACTTGGCACAATACCTAGCGGTTTCCTTAGTATTATGGGATGTAATACACCTTTGACACAATAATAGACTGGTTTTGTTCTTTGTCAAATTCTGCATCTCTTGAATATCTCTTGAGCTTTTTTCAATAAACCTGGATAGAAACATAGTTGTTGCAATTTCATTACTCATTTGTGAGCTCCGAAATGTCACCATCTTACATGTGTGAACCACAATAAGGTCTCAATACACTGTGAGGGAATACATGTTTTCCACTCATCCTTCTCAGTTCTACGATAAAATAATATACCTGCTTGCACTTGGTAATGATTATTAACTTTACTATGAGTTCCTTCTCTTAAGTCACTTCTAATTATTTTCCATGTGTTATCTGATTTCTGCAATTGTCCTATTTGCAAACACATTTTGTTAACTTCTTTCCTATATGGAAATGTTCCGAACATCATCACTTTAAAATCTTTTACCCATTCTTCTCCCACCTCATCTACTTTTGTAGTTGGTAACCTTGACAATGCGTCAGCGACATCATTGTCCCTTCCTTTAACATGTTTAACAGTTATGTCATATTCTTGTAGCAATAAGGCCCAACGTATTAGTCGGCCATGTAGCATTCTACTTCTCATCAGAAACGTCACTGCTTCATGGTCACAATAGATAACGATTCATTTTCCATATGCAAAATGTCGGAACTTTTTAAGTGCCCAGATAATTGCTAGCACTTCCAGCTCAATTGTGCTATACGATCGTTCACAACCTGATAAGGTTCGGCTAGCAAAGGCAATAATTTTTATAGTTTCTACATTACTCTCATTTTCCATTTGGAATAGGGTACCACCTAATCCTGTCTCCACTGCATCTGTCGCTATGTAAAAGTCTTTATCCATTTGTGGATGATGCAACAATGGAGCATTAATCAGAGCATTGCGAATGACGTCGAAAGCTTTACTACAAGTTTTTCGTTAACAACTGCAACAGACAATCTTTATTCAATAATTGTTGCGACACAAACTTTCTAAAGAAAGATGCAAGGCCCAAAAATGATTTTAATTGTTTTTTATCTTGTGGATACGGACAATTTTTTTTCTTTTTTTTGCATCCAACTTTCTAGGATTCGGTATAATCTCTTCTGGAGTTGCAATATGCCCTAAGAATTTTATTTTGTTTCTACCAAATTTGAATTTTGATAAGATAATCGTGACTCCATACTGAAGGAATTTATTAAATACGCTGCTCATTAATTCGATATGTTCGTCCCAGGTCTCTGTGGCGATAAGTAAGTCGTCTACATACACAGTAACACGTTCTAGTAAATCAGGTCCGAGCACTGTTTCTAACGCAGTTATGAAAACATCACCGCTAATATTAAGACCAAACGGCATTACCTTAAATTGGTAACTCCGTCCCACAATAATGAATGGCGTCTACTTTTTGGATTCCTTTGATATTTTAATTTGCCGGTAGGAACTTCGGAGGTCGAGGGAGCTCAAGATTTTCACCCCGTGAAATTTCTGCAGTAGGTCTTTTAAGTTCTCAGGGCGAGTTCTTACAGGTTTGATAATCTTATTAATGCACCATAAAAATCCGTTCGCCAAATACACGGCGTTGACGTTCGAGACACTACCCCGAAAGTGCATTCAACGGCTACTCCTTGTAGTTCTACCATCACCCGTACCTGTTTAATGATGCTTTGCGCTTTTGCACTAAGCGCCCCTGACACCGTGCAGCCTGTTACTGGTAAGGTGAGTATTTTTCGTTGCCGACTAACCATATTCAAGCAACTCATCGACGTCACACTAACCGTCGCCCCTGTATCTACAAGTACATTAATCGGTTTGTCAGTAATTTTTACTTCGACAATTGCTTGCGACATATACCCACTCTCATTCATTTCCTGTTTTGGTTGCAACATAAGATCTTCCCGAGTATCAGTTTCCTTACTACATTCCAGAATATTTATTAACTCACGACGTTTGCCTCCCTCTCAATACCAGCCACCCGAGGAAGGCCTAAAATGACTGGCATTAGTTTGACCGTCCATCTAGACGTCCCACGGCTGTTCATGCACCTCAATTACATGAATTTCATTTCCTGTTTGTGGATATGGATTGTCCACAACTACACCTCTTCCGTCAGATAGGCCTAACGGTATGGATCTGTTGGACCCAGAAGATGCACCTGCATTATTAGAGTTTCCCCAACTTACATTGTGCATCGGACAATTTCCCCAATTCGATTTGTGCTGTGGCTCCATAGGAACGCATTTATTCATACTGCCGTCATCACAACATTGATTATTCGACGATTGCCATCGCCCCCATATTTTATTTTCCTGTTGGTAGTTACAACATTGACTCGTTGAAAACCTGCCGCTCCAGGGACTTGGTTATTATTTCTTACAAAATTCCCCTTTGAATATTGGTAATTCATGTTCCAATTATGATTTTTCTTTTGTCCGCTGTCTAAATGATCATTACTGCTCTTAGAATTACCGTTATTTCGATTAAATTCTGGAAGTTGACTGTTAATTTGATTGCCACTGTTCCAGTTGTTATTACAAGCATTATTCCTAGAATAATAATAGGTTTTGTTTTTACTATGCCACTGTTTCGTATCCTCCATCAGCATGTCGATAGAATCGATTACTGATAGGAATTGTTGTATGTCAGAGTCGGGAACATGAATTAGTTTTTCTCGAATATTCATGGCTTAGTTGGTAGAGCACTTGCCCGCCAAAGGCAAAGGTCCCGAGTTCGAGTCTCGGTTGGGCACACAGTTTTAATCTGCCAGGAAGTTTCATATCAGGGCACACTCCACTGCAGAGTGAAAATCTCATTCTGGAAACATCCCCCAGGCTGTGGCTAAGCCATGTCTCCGCAATATCCTTTCTTTCAGGAGTGCTAGTTCTGCAAGGTTCGCAGGAGAGCTTCTGTAAAGTTTGGAAGGTAGGAGACGAGGTACTGGCAGAAATAAAGCTGTGAGTACCGGGCGTGAGTCGTGCTTCGGTAGCTCAGTTGGTAGAGCACTTGCCAGCGAAAGGCAAAGGTCCCGAGTTCGAGTCTCGGTCGGGCACACAGTTTTAATCTGCCAGGAAGTTTCGTATCAGCGCACACTCCGCTGCAGAGTGAAAATCTCATTCTACAGTTAGCCTGTTCGCGCAAACTGAAAAGTATGTCGCGGACTCACAACAAAAGAAAACCACATGAGGAGTTTGTGTTTTTCTACTTGTTAGAGGGTGGTGTTGTGAGCGAAGGACGCCGTTCCACATCATACCGACTGGGACAACCATCACCGCCGACTCGTGTCAACTCTAAGGAGACGCAGACGCCACATTATTTGGCGCCCAACGTGGGGCTCGACTACTCCAAACGACACAACGTGCGGACGGAGCGACACAACGCGTCGGAGAACAGGAACAGAGCAGAACGTCGGTCGAGACAGCGACACCGGCTGCCGGCAATGACGTGACCGAGGGTGCAACAACACGCAAGCAGACTACAAACAGTAATCACTGCTCAAAATAAGTGATTATTTAGGTACAGTAGATTTCGTTACTTTACCAAATTGGTAATTGTGAGAATTTCATTGTGCTGGTGTCAAGTAGATAGTAAGTTCAGTACTGTGTGACAGTTGTGGTTATAGTAAGCGTGAGTAGGCTACTAGTAAAAAGTAGTTAACAAAATTTACATCATGTCAAGAAGAGGTAGAAAGTTGCTTAGCGATTTCGAAAAACTGTTCTGGAATCCTGCGATGAATTGAGTGAAGTATCAGACCATGAGGAGATCAATAGAACGATTGTCAATGTGGGAATAGGATCTTTTGCCGAGTCAGACAAAATTAACATCCCTAGTGTCTCTGTCTCTGGGTTAGAATGTAAGGAAATGGAATCTGAGGGAAATAATTCTGACCTTAGGAGCAAGCAGTCAATGAATATATGACGAACGTTACACCAACGGGATCAGGTAATACAGATGTCCTTAGTGCCATATTGGCGAAATTAACTATGTTGGATGATTTAAATACTAGGTTCTCTCATATGTATAGTAAGTTCGCTGAACAGCAAATGACTTTAAATACTAAGTTTGCTGAATACAAAGAGACTTTAAATGTTTAATTTGTGGAACAGCGGGCGATGCTAGAGAATAACTTATCTGACATCAGTGCTAGGTTAACGGAGCAGCAAGCATCTATTGATGCTAAATTTAGTGATCAACAAAAGGCATTATAAACTAAATTTACGGAACAGCAGGCTAATGTAATTGCCATTTGGGAGGCCAAATTTGGCGAACAACAGGTTAAAGTTGATTATAAGTTTGAAAATTTAAAGTCAAGGTTAGCCAACCGAGAGAAGGAGGAGATTAAAATTATTGACCATGTAGATAAAATCAATGAAAGTGTCAATACTTTTTCAGAACAGTTCGGGGATGTGTCTGAAAATGTTGATGCCTTAGCTGAGAATAACAGCTGTGTCACCGAAAGAATAGAGGGATTAACTGGTCATTTTAATGATTTAGCGAAAAATTCGTTAAGTAAAATGGATACATATATGCTAGATCAAACTAGGAAATTGGAAGAAGATCTATCTGAATGGATAGAAAACAAAACAGGAGAAGTTGACGGAAAGGTGCGTTTAGCTATTCTCTGATTCAGACCTTTGATCAAGAATTTCGGCAAATTAAAAAGTTGTGGAGAAATGTTGTAGAGGCTGTAAATCAGCCGTGAGTAACCATCACGAAACAATTCCAAGGAGGAAAATGAACAAATACGTAACAATATGAAATTGTGGGAGCACGCAGACGAATAGTTGCGTGTGCACAGTACAAGGGCAGCGGCAAAGACTCTAGTGTGCACATAATCATTTACTGTTTGCTTTGTGTTTGTTTTTGTCTTAGACGTTCTATGATAATGTCTGACTCTTTGCTTCACAATAAAGTTGAACATTAAGAATACAAAACGAGTATATTATTAATAGAATGGAGCTACGTAGTGGCCACAAAATGTAACTGCGAGAGGAAACGCCCGCGAATGCGACATAGCACTTATGTAGGTGAACCGTGGGAAACGGACAGCCAATCAGACGAGGAGGATGATCCTTACGTTCAGAGAGGAAGCATTTCGTCATTGAAAGTAGAACATAGTATTTTCAAAAGCTGACAGTTTCCGACATTTTTGAATGAAAAGAATAACATCAGCCCCAGAGTATTTATCAATTCCTTCAAAAGAATATTTCCGTGTAGTTGGACGGAGTATGATAAATTACAGTTTATACTATCGAAAATAGTAGGAGAAGCAGCGTTATGGGCCGCTGAAGTCAGCAAGACCTGCAACACTTGTTTTGAGTTTGAAAGTTTATTTCGAGCTAATATTGGTCCTTAAGCAAACAAGAGAAACTGCCGAAGGAAGTATACCAACCGGAATTTTACAACTCGAAAAAGGAAACACTTGGGCAGTATTTCTAACGCTATTTGAATAAGACGCATTGTTGGACCGAACCGATTTCGAGTAGAGAAGTGATTCGAACATTGAAGGACAGGCTACCTTTTAATATTCGAGAAAAACTAATTCATGTTCCCGACTCTGACATACAACAATTCCTATCAGTAATCGATTCTATCGGCATGCTGATGGAGGATACGAAACAGTGGCATAGTAAAAACAAAACCTATTATTATTCTAGGAATAATGCTTGTAATAACAACCGGAACAGTGGCAATCAAATTAACAGTCAACTTCCAGAATTTAATCGAAATAACGGTAATTCTAAGAGCAGTAATGATCATTTAGACAGCGGACAAAAGAAAAATCATAATTGGAACATGAATTACCAATATTCAAAGGGGAATTTTGTAAGAAATAATAACCAAGTCCCTGGAGCGGCAGGTTTTCAACGAGTCAATGTTGTAACTACCAACAGGAAAATAAAATATGGGGGCGATGCCAATCGTCGAATAATCAATGTTGTGATGATGGCAGTATGAATAATTGCGTTCCTATGGAGCCACAGCACAAATCGAATTGGGGAAATTGTCCGATGCACAATGTAAGTTGGGGAAACTCCAATAATGCAGGTGCATCTTCTGGGTCCAACAGATCCATACCGTTAGGCCTATCTGACGGAAGAGGTGTAGTTGTGGACAATCCATATCCACAAACAGGAAATGAAATTCATGTAATTGAGGTGCATGAACAGCCGTGGGACGTCTAGATGGACGGTCAAACTAATGCCAGTCATTTTAGGCCTTCCTCGGGTGGCTGGTATTGAGAGGGAGGCAAACGTCGTGAGTTAATAAATATTCTGGAATGTAGTAAGGAAACTGATACTCGGGAAGATCTTATGTTGCAACCAAAACAGGAAATGAATGAGAGTGGGTATATGTCGCAAGCAATTGTCGAAGTAAAAATTACTGACAAACCGATTAATGTACTTGTAGATACAGGGGCGACGGTTAGTGTGACGTCGATGAGTTGCTTGAATATGGTTAGTCGGCAACGAAAAATACTCACCTTACCAGTAACAGGCTGCACGGTGTCAGGGGCGCTTAGTGCAAAAGCGCAAAGCATCATTAAACAGGTACGGGTGATGGTAGAACTACAAGGAGTAGCCGTTGAATGCACTTTCGGGGTAGTGTCTCGAACGTCAACGCCGTGTATTTGGCGAACGGATTTTTATGGTGCATTAATAAGATTATCAAACCTGTAAGAACTCGCCCTGAGAACTTAAAAGACCTACTGCAGAAATTTCACGGGGTGAAAATCTTGAGCTCCCTCTACCTCCGAAGTTCCTACCGGCAAATTAAAATATCAAAGGAATCCAATAAGTAGATGGCTTTCATTATTGTGGGACGGAGTTACCAATTTAAGGTAATGCCGTTTGGTCTTAATATTAGCGGTGATGTTTTCATAACTGCGTTAGAAACAGTGCTCGGACCTGATTTACTAGAACGTGTTACTGTGTATGTAGACGACTTACTTATCGCCGCAGAGACCTGGGACGAACATATCGAATTAATGAGCAGCGTATTTAATAAATTCCTTCAGTATGGAGTCACGATTATCTTATCAAAATTCAAATTTGGTAGAAACAAAATAAAATTCTTAGGGCATATTGCAACTCCAGAAGAGATTATACCGAATCCTAGAAAGTTGGATGCAAAAAAAAGAAAAAAAATTGTCCGTAACCACAAGATAAAAAACAATTAAAATCATTTTTGGGCCTTGCATCTTTCTTTAGAAAGTTTGTGTCGCAACAGTTATTGAATAAAGATTGTCTGTTGCAGTTGTTAACAAAAAACTTGTAGTAAAGCTTTCGACGTCATTCGCAATGCTCTGATTAATGCTCCATTGTTGCATCATCCACAAATGGATAAAGACTTTTACATAGCGACAGATGCAGTGGAGACAGGATTAGGTGGTACCCTATTCCAAATGGAAAATGAGAGTAATGTAGAAACTATAAAAATTATCGCCTTTGCTAGCCGAACCTTATCAGGTTGTGAACGATCGTATAGCACAATTGAGCTGGAAGTGCTAGCAATTATCTGGGCACTTAAAAAGTTCCGACATTTTGCATATGGAAAACAAATCGTTATCTATTGTGACAATGAAGCAGTGACGTTTCTGATGAGAAGTAGAATGCTACATGGCCAACTAATACGTTGGGCCTTATTGCTACAAGAATATGACATAACTGTTAAGCATGTTAAAGGAAGGGATAATGATGTCGCTGACGCATTGTCAAGGTTACCAACTACAAAAGTAGATGTGGTGGGAGAAGAATGGGTAAAAGATTTTAAAGTGATGATGTTCGGAACATTTCCATATAGGAAAGAAGTTAACAAAATGTGTTTGCAAATAGGACAAATGCAGAAATCAGATAATACATGGAAAATAATTAGAAGTGACTTAAGAGAAGGAACTCATAGTAAAGTTAATAATCATTACCAAGTGCAAGCAGGTATATTATTTTATCGTAGAACTGAGAAGGATGAGTGGAAAACATGTATTCTCTCACAGTGTATTGAGACCTTATTGTGGTTCACACATGTAAGATGGTGACATTTCGGAGCTCACAAATGAGTAATGAAATTGCAACAACTATGTTTCTATCCAGGTTTATTGAAAAAAGCTCAAGAGATATTCAAGAGATGCAGAATTTGACAAAGAACGAAACCAGTCTATTATTGTGTCAAAGGTGTATTACATCCCATAATACTAAGGAAACCGCTAGGTATTGTGCCAAGTGATACGTGTGGAAATTTTAAATATATATTTGCCATGTATGATCTATTCATGAAATATGTGAAGCTATACACCTTGTGAACATTAGATTTCTGTATTCAGACTAGAATAAATGATAAAACAGGAAGACATTACAACAAATGTTTATGAATTTTGCTATATAGAATTAGTAGACAATGAATTAATGCTAAGTAATTCTTGCAACAATTAAGGTTTATTTAGTTAAGTCCTTAAGAAAGATTACAAGCTACAAGTTTGTAATTATCATTTTGTTCATTGAAAGTTTATTAAGAAGTATAAATATGTGTATATTTTTGTGTAAATAATTGATGTTGATATTCATACCTGTATGCTAACATGCCACTACATGTTGTGTGATCAATGAGGCCTCAATTTAAGATAGAGCACAATAAAACATCTTACTGCAATCATTCGGGAATAAGGAAATTTCTTGAAACAAAATCACTTATTTTGAGAGGGGAAAAATGGCAGACAATTACAGGAGAATAGAAATGAATAAATGAACCAATAAGACTTGAGAAAAAGGAAAACACTAACTGGTAAAGAAAAAATCATAGAATGGTGCCGATGCGTAGAATGTTGTACTTGTGCATAGACGGATAGTACACAGGTGAAGTGACGATACACTGGTCATGCTTACCACAAACGTTATTAACTAAATGCAGAGACAATGTGCAGAATGAACATTATAAACTGCAATAGTAATGTGTAACTTCATGTTATGGACCGAGAAAAGAAGTGATGTAATTGTTGTAGCATATACAACAGTGGTAGTTCAAGTATTCTTAGGGCAGATTGTGCTGAGTTGTTAGTACAGTCTACTGGGAGAGCAGCCACTGGACTTCGAGAGTAACCAGATGAGCACAAGTAATCTGATTGTACTCACTGCCATATACGATTGGATGCTGTGGCAGCTTCACCATGGATGATAGAGGAGAAGAAACTGGCTTCGAACCAGACCATTTGATTTGATTTGATTTATTATTGGTCCTGTAGATCATACAATTTGTACAGAAAAGCACATCATGATATAGGGCAAGTCAATTTGAAAAATTATGTTATAGTATATGATAAGAGATGACAGTAGTGGTACATAACTGACATAGCAGAATACATACAGGATATATAGACAAAATATAAAAAAGGTGGTGTGTGATGAGAGATGGCAGTCATGCATATTGCACATAGCCGAATACATATAAGAGATACAGACAGAATATGAGTAACAAACAATAATTAAATTATCTTACTAAGTAGAAACATCTACAACTGAATAAACAATGTATTGCAAGTAATTAAAATTTTGTTTCAAGAAATTCATGTACAGAGTAGAAACAGTGATTTAGTAGCAATTCCTTTAATTTAGTTCTCATTACTTTTGGGTTTTTGCTTGTTTTTATGCCTGTCGGGAGGAGGCTGTATATTTTAATGCCCATACATTTAACCCCATTCGCATATAATTTTGTGTTGTGGGCTATAATTTGTAACTGTGTTTCGTTTCTGGTGTCATGTGTGTGGCGGTCTGCATTTCTGTCGAGGGCGTCCAAGTGCTGTAATGTAAAACAAGCTAGTTCCAGTATATAGAGGCATGGCAGTGGCAGGATTTTTAGCTGTTGAAATAGTGGTTTACAGTGTTCAGTTCTTTTTTTACATTTCATTATTCTTACTACTTGTTTTTGTAACTTGAAAATTGTGAGAGAGTCAGAGCTCTTTCCCCAGAAGATTAGGCCATAGCTCAAGACAGACTCAAACAGAGCATGGTACACCAGCTTCAAGGTATCTACACTGGCTGTGTCTTTTAGTGTTCATAATAGATAGCAAGTTTTACTAAGCTTTTGTGACAATCCCTCAATATGTGGTTTCCAATTTAGTGTGTTACTGATGGTAAGTCCAAGAATTTTGGCATCCTGTCTGTACGTAATGTCATCTTTGCCGATAACTATAACTGCATTGAAGGGGGCTAGATTTTGTCTAGTATGGAAGTTCATACTTACAGTTTTTTTGAGTATTTATGAGTAATCTATTTGCTTCAAACCACGATTGTAAATGACAAGTAGTTTCATTAACTGCATCTTGCAGTGTGTCGCCTCTACTGGTTATCAGAATATTTGTGTCATCCGCATACAGAAAGGAGCTGGCATTTGGTATGTAGCAATTGGCCTATAGTTTGTCATGTCCATTTTCTTTCCCTTCTTGTAGAGAAGTATAATTTTAGCTGGTTTGGAAATGATCCCTCTAGAAATGAGGTATTTATGGTATTTGACAGGGATCCACTGATATAATTTGAACACTTATGAAGTAAGAAGCAGGGTATCAGATCATGCCCTGCAGAATAAATCTTTTTGACTCTTTTTTTTAATAATATCTTCAATTTCATATGGTGTTGTAGGAGATAGGAAAAAGGAGTTCAGAGGAGTATTATTTTTGAGACAAGAGTGTGCAGTGTTTGGAGAGTTAGTCAGGAGATTCGTGGGAGGAGTGTGAACAGTATTTGAAGAGTTCGTTAGGAGATTTGTGGAAATTTCTGAAAAATAGCTGTTGAATTTATTGGCAATTTTATGTGCATTTTCAGTCTTTTGTGCTTCTATAATTAGTGTGATTTTATCCTCTATCCTTAACTTTCTACCAGTCTGTTCATTTACTATACGCCATATGGTCATACATTTGTTGGAAGAGCACCTAATTGTTTTATCATTATGAGATTTTTTAGCCCATTTGATAACTCTCCTGTATTTGTTTTTGTAACTTTTATAGTATACCTTGAACTCTCTGGATTTGCCACTGTCCAGTTTGCTAAGTCTGTGCAGCAGCCTCAGCTTTTCTGATGAAGTTTTAATATCTTTTGTGACTCAAGCATTCTGTTTTTTGTTAGTGATAGTCTTTGTTTTCTCTGGGAAATGGCAATTAAAGTAATATTCAAATATCTGCAGAAAATTGTCATATTTTTCATTGTTTGCAGCTTGCATGGTCTGGTGCAGGTGCAGCGTCAGTGTGGCCATACGCCGAATATAAAATGAGAAATGAGTTATTCATAAGACATGAACCTTAAGTTCATATTATTCTACAAAAAACATTGTAATGATTTAAATTTTGTATGTGTATGTGTCTGAATGTTAGTGTGCCCACAATAAAAACAAGGATCTTACCTGGTTAGGGTCGTTGAAGTGGGAAGTCACATACCCACTTCATCTGAATGTCAGTAGGTGCAAAACAATAAACCACATGTACAAATTGCACTGATCATCACTTATCCAGGTTGGATTTATTTGTGAACTTTTTTTTATATAAATAAGTTTCTATCTGAACTTGTAAAGTGTACCTCATGTTGAGAAAGGTTGTGGTATAGACAATTGTGTATTCTGTTCAGTGCTGTTCAAAGGCTAGCCAATAAATGACTCAGTATTAGGGGCACAAATGCAACCATTCACTACCAACCCCCTTTGCAGATGAGCCATGTGTAAAATAGGTAGTGACTGAGCCCGAGTATAGTGGCAACTGAGGCAATCAGATTACTACAAGGCCAATGGCTTTCAAATAGCTACAAAGGTTTCTTTGTACCATTAATTTTTATACACGACTTCCACCACTAGCAGCACAGTTACAGTTTCACTTGACATGGCAAAGACAATCACAGCAAATGTGCTCTCGAATGGATTTCTGAAATGCAATAGGCTTTTGACAATATATGATGATGGTTTTGAACAAGTGGTTATATTAGCTCACTCTGTTGAAAGTGCACCTCTATCCATCATAGTAAATGCAAGTGATTAAGCGAGCAGTGCTGCTTTGCTCCAGTACATTGCTGGACTACACTACCCCCTACTTTTTTCTTCAAGAAAGATTACTGCTTCTCAGTGAAAATGGTTGGCTGTAGATTGTGTATTGTTGGCAGTTTATGAAGCTATCTGTTATTCCAGAGAGGATATTGAAAGTTGTGAATTTACAATATTTATGGACCAGCAGCCTCTGGTGAAAGTTATCAAGGACCCTAGAAAAGAGTGCCCGCTAGGATCTTCCAGCACTTAGACTTTTCTATAAATATATTTCACACTATTGATGCTGATCACATGGTGGCTGATTACTTCTGCAGTGTCAGCCCCCTTCTATCGTCTTCAGCTTCCAAGATCTAGCTACAGCACAAGATACAGAAATTGCTCAAAGACAATAGTATCAGTCTGACATTGGAGCTCAAGGATATAGATGACTCTGCATCTGATGTCACACTTCACAAAAGCACGTGAGATCTTTTGTACCTGAGTGTTACAGAAGAACTTTTTTCATGCACTTACATGGGTTAGCCCACCCCAGAATTCGCCTCTCTATCAAACTTGTGACAGACCATTTCATATATGTGAATGTTAAAAGGGATTGTAAATTATGTACTGTAGCTTACATTGATTGCCAAAAAAGTACCGATGTCATGTGCCCTTCTCTAGGTGCTGGCCTGTAGAATGCACATGGCACCATGCTGCCAGCAACCAATGCCACACTAGCTGATTTCATTTGCCCTCAGAGTACAACAGTGTTGATGTCATGTGTAATATGGTGCCACCATCTGCAACTGCTGGCAGTTTGCTCATACCCAAACAACAAACACACCACAACACCAAGTCACCTCTCTTCTCCAACAGTGGCATCACACAAAGGATGCCTATATATATGGGACTGTTCCACAGACATATTTCCTTAAGGACACAGGGTCAGTTGTGTGCATATTGCCTCATCAGATGTTTGAACTGCACTCTGAAACTTTCAGACTGCAGCTTTATGTAGCTAAAGATGCTGGCATCTGTATACATGTCAATGTGGTTGTGGCTATACAATTTACGGATGATCTACATTTCTTGGACCTCTTACATTGCCATCATGGCTGAACCTACGATAGGGGTCGACTTCCTTTATAAATTATCCCTCTGATATGATCTCTACTGTGGTGCTTTATCCCACCATGCCACACCACAGTCCTTAACTGACCACACCACAGGCTGGAAACCAACGCTCACACCTAACTTTTACCTGTGTAATGGCCACTGCTGACAGTGGTCCACATATCTGTGAGTGTGTTATGACCACACAAAGCACCTACACAATCTAAGAAAGACTTTTTTGACCTGTGTCCATTCACAGTGACTATGCTTTGTCAATGACAATGTGTGGTGACAGATACAGGAGATGTCTCTCACACTCACAAATGTATATAACCAACTCCAATGACTGTTCCACTCCACAGCAGCACTGGCATGAATGCCCTTTCCACCATTGGAAGGTCATATCCTACAGCTGTGGCCTATTAACACTGCAACACATGACTTGCCATGACAACAAGTAGAACAGGTCAGTACAGAACTATCTGCCTCACTCATTCCACTTCAGCAAATTGCACTCTTACCATCTGCATGAAACACCATGAGTTAAGCTTTTCCAGTGCACTACCAGAAGTGACAGAATGAACTGTGTCAGCATGACCCTGAGTCCACCTACTTGCCTCAAGGTATGGCATCTCGTACCTTGTAATGGGTCATCCCCCTCTAGCATTACTTTTTCTCAACAGTAGATGTCAACACCAGTGTTACTTTTCAAATTTTGGACAGGTCAGTATTACCTCAGCTGATTTTCTGAAAACTTTTATATAATTTTATACACAGTAAGTTATATTTCAAGCTAAAATTTATGAAAAGGTTCAAATGGCTCTGAGCACTATGGGATGTAACATCTGAGATCATCAGTCCCCTAGAACTTAGAACTACTTAAACCTAACTAACCTAAGGACATCACACACATTCATGCCTGAGGCAGGATACGAACCTGTAACTGAAGCGCCTAGAACCGCAAGCACTAAATCTTAATGTACAGTTAAAATTACTATTCTTTTTTGAAAACATTTGAAATCACAAATTGTTTGGCATCCTTAAAATTTATATTATTAATTATGCAATCTAGTACTGTTTACTATGTTTCTTTCTGAATTCACTTATGAAATAATAATCAAAACTAATAGAAATTCATTTGTCAAGAAAAACTGTAAACCCTTTGGAATGCTGTTATTTCCACTGAGTGTGAGAGTAGTAAGCATGCCTCTGATGTGACCAGACATATTTTTGTATTTTGTGCAGACAATATAATTTGAGCTTTGTTAATGTGAAAAATCGAAAGACTATATGATATACTAAAATGTGACAGTATATTAATGTAACAACAAAAATTCTGCAACAACAATTTTCAGATTTATTTAGATCAAGTCAACCATGAGGACCTAAAAATGTGAGGATTTCAGCTTCAAGAATCAGACCCCTAGACAAGAATAACTGGAGTCAGCTCTACATGAAAAGATAAGTAAACTAGAAAGTTTATTGTAATCTTAACTCCTCTCAAATCTTCATGAAAGACTTATGTCAAAAATAGTTGTAAGTAAGAATAGGGGGTAGATTACAACCTGCCCTCCTCAATACAGCCAAGTAGCTATGGAAAAAGTGTTGCAGGTAATCTCTCTTTTGGACTTTTCTTGGGTGTGTGCCATAAATTAGACTAAAGAAAGATGGTTCTATAAACCTCTGCAGGGGCTATAGGTCTCTCAATTCCTGCATAATTCATGACAGCTACCCCATGCCAGACATTTAGGAATTCACACGTTCACTTTTGGTATACCCAATTTTTAGTCTGGTTGAATGCTGCAAAGTTTGTTATCAAAAGATTGCTGTTGTGTTTACATTTATGATATTTTAATTTTCACTGCTTACTCCCACAGTAATGAACAACATCTTGAACTCATTCTTGCTGCCCTTTATGATGCAGGAGTGATAATTAACAAAGCTAAATTGCAACTGCGGAAGTGGCAAATTACATTCCTGGGACACACTCTTAACATAGAGGGCATGCTGAATTCGTTGCCCAGTTGCTACCACCACAAAATTATCATGACCTTCGCCATTTACTTAGTATCCTGAATTTCTACCCATGACACTTATCACAAGTGGCAGAATTTCAGGTGCCCCTGACCAGCACTGTGGTATTCCCTTCCCCCACCTCTCACACACACACACACACACACACACACACACACACACACACACACACACACACACACACACGTACTCGGGTCACCGTCATGGATGGCAGTGCTCAGCTTATCAGAACAGTCCTCCAACAAGATGTGGCAAGTGTCACCCAGCCTCCCAGATTCTTCTCCAGGAAACTAATAGCATCGTAGACAAAATGGCCAGCATTCAACCATGAATTGCTAGCTGTATGAGAGACCATACACTACTTTTGGGATGATACAGAGGGAAACTACATCATCAACACCAATCAAAAACCATTGGCAGATGCCACATAACACCCATTAGCAGCGGTCAGCCCAAGACAGTTTCGTCATCTTAACCTAATTGCCCCCTACTCTACTGACATCCAGCACTTGCCTGGAGTGGATAACACCATCACTGTCTACCTTTAATGAGTGAAGACCATCTCTCTCATGCTGGATTAAAGCACACCATCAGATAAACAGGTGTAGGACATGACATTTCAAGCTTTACTAGCAGGTAGATCATCTGACCTCAGAATCAAATGCTAATCTATCCTGGGGTCAGAGGTCAGCATTTTTTGTGACATGTCACAGCACAAGATCTGGTTTATCCTACCTGTATCAATGCAGTGTAGAATCTTCTGTCACCTGCACAATCTTGTGCACCCAGGAGTTTGAACAATGACACAGCTTGTAACTGAACAATTTATTTGGCCAGACATCAGATATAACTGCTATGAATGGACACATGCATGCTTTGACTGTCCATGAAGCAAGGTGGGCAAACGTGTATAGTTACTTCTCAGCAGTTTCAGAATACCATGTTCATGCTCATGCCATGTACAGCTTGTATTTCATATTTTGGTTGCTCAGATACCATCATCATGGATCAGTGGCACCAATTCAAACTGGCATGTTGCACTGCCCTCCACAACTTCTGTGATATCTTGCACCATTGCACCATGGCATACCATCGCCAGAATAATAACTGGGTTGAATGATGGCACAACACAATGAAAACAGCACTTGAATGCCATGGAGTGGTGTGGACTGAGACTCTTCCGTGGGTGCTGCTCAACATCTGCACAGAATTTAAGGATGATCCTGTTCAGCAAGACGTACATGATGTCAGCAGAATTTATGTTACTGACCCCTACATCAAACCCATCAGAACTCCTTGTTATGGTCAATGGGTCTAAAATCACATTTGAATTCACTGGCACCTGAAGCCATTCATATATAGCAGTCTCAAAGGTTGCACATACATAATGTCCTGTGATGATTCTGTGTGGCAGTCTGCTTATAATGGACCATTTCATGTGTTAAAACATGGTAGCCACACATTTAATATCAATGTCAATGGCAACTCTATAACAGTCTTCATTAACATTATAAAACATGCATGGACCATCACTGTGAAGGATACAAATGACCTTCAGGATGACAACAATCCAGATGTCTTACATTCAACTGGATCACATTCTGCCAAATCAGAAATGCTCATGGTTGATCTGTGATTTTCAACCAGAAGAAGTCATGATTGACACTGACCTTTGGGTGAAAACAATGCATGCAACCCAAGACACTGTGACCTAGGTAATCACTTATAGTCTCATCAGACCTTCTGCCTGTTGACAACACTGGATTTTGCAGTGGTGTCTTCATGAACCTCCCAGGCATGTAAACTCATGATCACTCTGCTGGTTCTCATTCTGAACAGCTACCGGCATCAGCTATGCCTCCATCTCTGGCACCACTTCCACATGAGTCAGCACCATTATCAGCAGAGGCAAAAGCAACATCAGCCCCCACAATGGTTGGCCATGTTGTCTTCTGCCATGAATCATGCCATAACAGCTGTATATGATATCCAAGCCACAGCCAGCAATGACGAACAGCACACACACTTCACATATGCTGACTTTACACTACACCCTCCAGTGCTCTGCATTCCAGGAGAGGAGGGAGGAGGGTTTCTATGGGGACATCAGGGCAAAGAACATCACAGACAGTTGCAGCTGAATGAAGGTGTGGAACATCTGTGTTTTGAAAATATATTTTGCACCAAGCAGTGCGAGAGAGAGGTGCTTCTGTATGGTACAGTCATGTTCCTTCTAGCTACATGGAAGAAATAATCTGCCGCTATATGTATAACAATGAAAACAATGAATTTTTAACAATATAATGTAACTGGATTGATAAAAAAAATCTACTCACTAAGTGGTGGCAGAACACACACATAAAAGAAGGTTATAATTAGGCAAGATTTTGGAGCCAGTGGATCTTTCATCCAGCAGAAAGGTTGAAGGGGAAGGAAGAGGGGGTGAAGGAGAAGAACTGGTGGGTCTAGGAAAAGGGATGGATTTCAGAAAAGTCAACCTCATGTCAGGTAAATCTGCCAAACATGCAGTTCTGAATGACTTTTCTAATATCTCTCCAGTCCTTTTCCTTCATTTCCTGTTGCTTCCCCTTCAACCGTTCTACCAGAAGAAGGAGCCACTGGTTCCAGAAGCTTGCCTAGTTATAATCTTTAAATGCATGTTCTGCTACCACTTGGAGAATAAATTTTTATTTGTCCAATTGCGTCCTATATGTAGTTTTTCAGAATACAGTTGATTTATCTGTGGCTCTTTGATAAAAAGAGTTAAATGAGGAATTATTAATATATCTAGACAGTACTCACATCTTCAACTTGTAAGACTGTTATAGATGCAAGTAACTGATTATCACAGTGAATGAGGTACAATTAAATGTGGAATGAAACATTTGAAATCATGAAATTTTAGACTAACTAGTTTCAACTGATATTTCTTAATGTAGTAGGCAATCACAATTTTTTTCTATTTTCCATTTCTACATATACATAGATACATACTCCTCAAGTCACCATATGGTGCATGGCAGAGGGTACCTTGTACCACTACTAATCATTTCCTCTCTTATTCCACTTGCAAATAGACCAAGGGAAAAATAACTGTCTATTGCTGTAGTAACACAATTCACGTTTCCGTCGCACTTCACATAGTGTAGACCGCGAACCGTCTGATAGGCATACCCGATGTGAACTGACTGGGCATGGCCCGTGCTGCCTGGGTTGTTGTTGTTCTGCCGGCAGAGGTTGCAGCCGAATTCTCGCTTGCCCTCTGGTGGACAGGACTTTACTTGAGGCAACTACTGTCCGTGACGCACCGTGCCGATGTGCGCCTCCCATGATCTTTCTGGTGGCTACTGCACTCCTCCTCCTTCGGGGGGTGAAGCCACTGAGACCCACTGTGTTGGAAGGTGGAGCGTCGTGCAGTAGGGATGACCACATCCATTGGAAGGCTGGAGTCAAGGGGATCTGCCAACCCTCGAGCTGGAACTTTTGAATATGGGTGGAAGTGACCTACACGAAGAGGCCTCCGTCGTCCCACCACCGGAGCTCGGGACAGAACGGGCGACAAGCCGTCGAACTCTGGATCCTGAAATACTATAAAGGAAAAAAAAATAGTTTTCGCCCATCTGTGACAGCTCAGCTGAAGATGACTGGCAGGTGTCCAGTTGAAATATTGTGCGAGGTATTGAACGACGATCGGCTGCAAGCCCAAAATTTGTTTGAACAATTTTTCGAAGTATTTTCATAACCCACCATATTTCCCCACATTGAAAAGTTGTGGGTCAAACACCTCCATTCTCTTGTATCCACAGCAACCAGTATTTCCGTAAAAACGCTTGTCCAAATTCTTTGTATGTGCGACAGGTACGAGCTTCTTCCTCTGCCTATAAACGGGCTTCATCCTCAATCCCACAACAAATTATATGTTTTGTTTTTCATGCCAGTGTTTTTGTAATATTTTCCTAAATGCTCGCACAAATACCACTGGGTGTGTCTTTCTCGATTCCTGTGGAAAGATCGGAAATTGTCTGTTTTTGAGTAAACCTTCATCAATTAGGACTGACTGTATTCATTGTGCTATTTCATCTGACTGTGATGTCGTTCTCTGCTTCTTTGTTGACGTCATGGCAATGTTCAATAACGCTGCCACATTTGCGTGATTATTTGAAAATTGTTCCAGGTAGCCTGCATCTTACTCCGAAAGTAGAGAAACCATGCTAGTGCGATTACTTTCTATGGCTAACCAACTCCCATTTGTAGCTGCAGATGGACTGTTTGAACTATGACGTTAATTCTGACTTTGTTTGCAAATTTCATATTATTAGACAGTACCTTGGCTATTTCAATACTTATTTTTGGGTTATCTGAACATATACCAGCAATTTCTGCAGGTAGTTTGGTCATTTTTGTACTCATGCTGGACCTTTTTGAACTCATTTTTAAAACTGCCTGCAACATTTGGTTACTCTTCGTCTCATTCATACCATTACATATTGTAGTGGCAACTTCTGCCACCGAATGTATCAGGATAACCAAATGTAACGGGAAGAGGTAGAAGGCACCGTATTAAGACTTGTCCGAGCTTTCCAAATGATTTGTTGTTTCCAACCACAATGCCCTGGTACACCTCAGTCTGCGTCACAGGGCACCGCAATGCTGAGGAAGCACCCCAGTGGCCCATGCAATGCACTGCTGTGTCGAGCTAGCCTTCACCAGCCGCGGAGTTCCGATGGCGTCAGGTTGCACCTGCTGTCAACTCAGCTGTCCCCATCCTCATTGCCTCAGCCATGCTCCAAGGAGCCACCGAGTGGTCTGCTGACAACTGCAAGATGGTCCGCACCCTGTTCCCTCGCCGGTATAGCTTAGGACGCAGCAACAACAGGCGCCCACGATCCGCAGCCGAATCTGCAACCCTCGCCCCGGATTTCACTGGTGTGTGTTGGAGCCCAGAAGACTGCCCATGGTAGTGAGCCAAAGCGTGACATGCTGCTGGCTGGCTGCCTACTGACCCTGCATCAGCCTCAGAGGGTCGAACCAACGACCCGCCGTGGACTGGGATGCTGGCGCCCCATCAGCTGCTGTGTGTAACCAGTGATGTGACATGTGCTGCTGTGCAGGAGAGCTGCCACACTTGAATGAATCTCGTTAGAAACCCACACCTATTTATATGTGGCTCTGCACCCCTGTTTTGCCACATGTGCCACTTTGCATCACATACTCATAACGCACAAGGTTGGCCAGTGGGCCCCTTCTGTCTGTAACTTGCACCATGCAAAACCACTACGTATATTCTTTCAGCAATTCGATGGCCCTGTGGCCTCTATTCTACTTTGCAACTGTTGGTATGCGTAATTCACTGCAATCTGGCCCGCACATGGCTGCAACTTGTGCTCAGAATATTGCACAAAACTAACTTTCCCTATCCTAAACGGTGGTGCCGCTACACTTTTCCGCTCTTCGGAATGACCCAGTCCCTGGGTCGACCCTTAACTAGCTCTTAGCTTGTTTGGGTCGGCACCTATGGCACATTTCTTTACTATTAGAAAACTTAAATGTGATCTAGTGTCTCTTAAAACCATGACATGAAACAAAACGCAAAAATTCCTTACTGGACGACCACTGCTCGATCAACCCCTTACCTACTCTTTTTCACGCCCTCGGTATCCAATCTACTGGGATTTGGAGTACATAACACCCCAATTACAGAAACCCTAATAAACAACCCCTCGTTGTAAGAGAAGTAGGAAAATTAGTCATCCTGACAGTGACGGCTGCTACTGACGACAAATTTTACGCTTGTGATAATTTGATTAACAGGAATGTCATGTGAATAATAATATTTATCATGAAATAGAGACTAAATGAAAGAATATGATAGGATACGCAACAAGAACATCTAAGAAAGAATTGCAAAATAATTAATAATGAAGGTTAAAGCCCACATGGTAAATTGGCCAAAGATAACATTTCCTATAGAAGAGAGTTGTAGCCGCATCGAAAAGGAAGTTCGATGTGACTACAGTGTAACTCGGAAATGGAAATGTTAGCTTCATTTGCTATCTAGTCGCTCTCTAGTACTACTGCGACCGTAGCATGCATGTAAGCGCTACTAGATTTCTTAAAAGATTGTTTTAAGCTAATAGGAAGTTGAAAGTTTTGCCATATAGACTGAAGCCTTATTCAGAATTCATACTAAAGCAAATTCATCTTTACCATTAGCAAGATAACAGGACACGGAGATTCGCGATGAAGTTAAATCGTTTGAGATGTGTGATGGGACTTAGCCTTCGTCATACTGAATAAGCACCAACATTCAAGGACATTGAAAAAGAAAGATCGCTGACAGAAAAACAATTATTAGTCTCGAGTAGGTAACATACAAACGCCAACACGAAGAACGTACAATTGCTGTGTGAATTTCTCTTATGCTGCTGTGTAAGGCGTGTGAACTTGAAGCGGACTTAGCAGCTGAGCGAGGCTGCCGGGCAACACGGGCCCTAGTATTACTAGGCCCGTGTTGCTGGAAAATCAAGATTGCGCAACACTGATAAGGCGCGCTGGCTCTGTGCGCGCGAGTGGGGGCCTGATTTAGCTTCACTGATCAGGATAGTAAAAAACATGGGTATATTAAGGGAATTTTCATTCACAAAGCTGGCTTATCACATTCACACAGTTCAATACTGTTCTATCCTGATTAAATTGAGCTTAACTTAAATTCCATAAGGCAGTGAAGCAATTTCGAAGTCTCGGTGCAACGAAAATTGTCAGTCTATCTCCTGAAAACATTTGTAATAATTAATAACTTTCGGTGATCACATGGGGAAGACCGGAGATCTGCTGGTAAGACCGTGTTAGCCCATTTATTGAAAGTAATATACTGGATATCTTGAGAATACAAAACGGCAGGTTCGTCCAGTGTAAATCAGACGTTCCCCACTGATTCCGTGCAACACAGCGTAGTAAGCAGACACTGCCAATAATAATCAGTTAAATAATATGCGAACACATTTACTTTAGTTTAGTTCATGTATTAAATTCCTTCTCATACAGATTCTCATCAAGATGGCGACTACCTCAACAATACATACATATACATCTTCGTTCTTTCACGGCTAATCGGCAAGATCTGAATCATTCTTTTCATAAGAGAAAACATAGATAGCAGAGAAGCTATTCCATGGAGTAAATGCACGCTCCAAGGAATAATAGGGCTTGAAACTACTTTGAATTGATAATCATCGTATATTAAAGTTTAGGAATCGGTAAGATAAGAAGAGATATTTCGAGATATGTACTGAGTTATATAATTTATAAAATTTCTGAAAATATCGCGGAGAGACCGCTTCAAGACACATTACAGCAAGGAGGAGTGCATGGCGTTCAAGGATTTGGAGGGTCCTGTAAAAACAGGTGGGTGTGGAGGTCCGGGCAACACTGGCATAACAGAGGATAAGACGGATGAAGGATTTGTAGGTGTGGAAGATGGTGGAAGGATGCACTCCCCATGTCCGGCCAGATAGGAGTTTCAGGAGGCGGCGAGGGGAATGGGCTTTCTGCTGAATGGTCTGGAGGTGAGGGGTGCGAAAACGTCCTCCGTTCCGCAATATGCAGCTCATTGTAACTATTCTGCACGTGCGTTGAAAGCTTGATAGATGGACCGTACTGCCCGCCGGCAGCGCCATCCCTTGTGGAATAGCAGAACTCAGTCATCCACTGCGTTGCTGTTTGCCACGGCCGTCGGCGCACTCTGTCGTCTTCGATTTGAACAAATCGTAGAGATGATGGGATTCCATGCTCTCTCCAACTGGTAGGCGGCCTTTCGTAGTAACAGATTATCCTTTACTAATCCCACAAGGTCCGCAGTCTTTGATAGTGGGCGGAAAACCACTTTTACCTGAAATTTTCGGAGGATTCTTGGTATTTTAAACGAGGTGTTGCCAACGAAGGGAAGAAACGCTAAAGATTGGCTCAAATGGCTCAGACATCTCCGGCGGTAATTCAGTTGAATACCGCCCTTCGATTGTGCTATTCCGGTACCAATCGAAGCGATAGGTGTTACAAGTTCCAGCCAGCCAGCCAGCCAGCCCGTCGGCGTGCAGCAGTCCAGCCAGCAGCCAGCAGCCAGCAGCGGTCCCTGCCAGCAGCGGTCCCCACCTGCAGCCAGCAGCGGTCCTCGCCAGCAGCGGTCTCCGCCAGCAGCGGTCCTCGCCAGCAGTGGTCCCCGCCAGCAGCCAGCAGCGGTCCTCGCCAGCAGCCAGCACAGCGGTGTACGCCAGCAGCCAGCAGCGTCCCCGCCAGCAGCATGCAGCGGTCCTCGCCAGCACCGGCCCCCGCCAGCATCCAGTGGCCAGCAGCGGTCCCCGCCAGCGGTCGCATCCACCAGCGGTCGCAGCCACCAGCAGTCGCAGCCACCGGAGGTCGCAGCCAGCGACCAGCAGTGGTCCTAGCTGCCCCCACCATCTGCCAGCAGCAGCAGCAGCAGCTGCAGCAGCAGCGGCGTCCCCACCAGCCAGTCAGCCAGTCAGCCGGGTCGCCCCCCCCCCCCCCCAGCGGCAGCAGAGTGGGGCTTAGGCCCCAGTCTCCTTCATCATTCTCCGTCCCTTTCTCCTCTGTGTCTCTCGTTGCCCTGCCTGTCTCTCGTTTGCTCCTTTGTCTAGTACTGTGTTTTTTCCCCCTTATCATAATGTCAACCCCCACCACCTCTTCTACAGCCACCACCACTGCCATTATTTACACCTCCCCCTCTGCTGCTGCCACCACTATCACGTGGTGTGCCGCTTCACTCCCCCCTCAGTCCATCCCCCCACTCCTCACTCTCTCATCTCCCTCCCTATTTGTCGCCCCGTTCCCGGCTCCTCCCTCCCACGCGTCCTCTGATCCTTTCCCTCCACTCCCTCCCTCTGCTCCTTCCGCTTCTGCGGCCCCTGCCAGGGTGGTCGCTGGGTGGGCTACGGCCCACGCTCCACTCTCCCCTTCGCCTTCATCGTCCTCGTCATCATTTTCACCGTCGCCTTCGCCATCACCCTCACCATCTCCAGCGCTGACTCTAGCACCGGGACCTGCCACTCCCCACCACATTCCAGTTGTCCCCATCCCCCACACCTCCTCCGCCGCCGTCAAGTGCCCCAGTGGCACCCCTGACTCCTCTACTCCCAAAAAGGCTCCTCCTCGTCCCTCTTCCCCCACCCATGATGCCATGGATGTCTCCCCACCCGTCCCTGCCCCCTTCTCCTCCTCCTCTACCTCCTCCTCCTACCGCTACCTCCTCTCCCGTCCTGATCCCTCCCTTCTTGAAGCCCGGAACCTCACCCTCTTCCTTCGCCAGAATTTTCCTGGTGCCCCCATCTCCCTCCTCACTAATCGCCACGACTCGGTGCTCATCTCCTCCCCCAGCCCTACCCTCCACACAGACCTCCTTTCCCGCATCCTTGTCACCTGCTTTGGCCCTGATGCCTCCCTCACCCCTGCTCCTTCCCCACCTCCCTCCCACCAACCCCAACCCCCGCGTCGCCCACCGACCCTCACCGCCGTGATCACTCGGCTCAGTCCGACGATCATGGAGGAGGAGGTGTTGGAGGAGCTTCAGGCCCATCCCCATCTGGAGGTGCGTTCGGTTCGTCGCATCCACAACGCTGCCGGTCCCACCTGCTGTATGCGGGTTTTTTCTGAGCACGCCCCCTCCATAGACCGTCTCCTGAATGAGGGTGCCCTCCTTTTTAACCAATGTCATAAAGTTGACCCCTCCTGTTCCCCTCCTCAATCCCTCTGCTGCCAAAGGTGCTTGCGTTATAATGCGCACATAACATCTGAGTGCCACGAGGCCCCCACCTGCCCGCACTGTAGGCAAGCCCACTTTTTATGGCATTGCCCCAATCTCCAGTCCCCCCCTCCTGTAATACCTGTAACCTCCCTCATCCTACCTACTCCCAGAAGTGTAAGGCCCGACTCCCTCCTACCACTCCCGAACTCACCGTTCCTGTCCGCCCTCTGGACGCCCCCACCCCTCCCAGCAACTCCCTTCGCCCATCCCCTACTGCTGAGGACATCATCAAATTCCTCACCATCGTCCTTCAGAATGTTCATCCTTTTCAGCGCCCACACACCCTCCAACAGATCTCCCTCGCCGCCTGTTCCGTTTTCCAACTCAAAATGTACGCCACCTACTCCAACAACCAGGCCCATTTCACCTTCTCCCGTCTTGACACCCTCGTTTAAATCACTGTCATGGCATGACAGCACCGTATCCTTTTCAACAACATTCGCTCCCTTCCCGCCAACAAGAACCTCTTCCTGCACACCCTTGCCACCCACCATGTGGATGCCTTCCTCCTCAATGAAACCTTCCTCCAATCCCACCACACCGTCCACACTTCGCCCTACCTCCTCCACTGCTCCGATAATCCCCTCCCGATTGCGCGTGGTGGAGTTGCCATTGGGTACCACCGCCAGATCCCCGTTCGGCTCCAACCTCTCCTTCCCGACCCCACCGAACACCTGATCCTTAGTCTCTTCTTCCCCGGCCTTACCTTTACCTGCGCCACCATCTATGTCCACCCTAACGCCCCTATTCCCTTCGACTTCCTCTCCCACATTGACCATACCTTCTCCTCCTGCGTGATCGCCGCCGACCTCAACATCCATAGTCGTTCCGCTGCCCAGTTACGGCGGTGGCATCGGTTCCTCTCCTCCCTTCAAGGCGACCTCATCCCCATCCCCCAGCATACCTGTCCTGAATCCAACTCCACTCCCGATGTTATCCTTTCCTCCCCCAACCTCCTTGGCCGCATAACGGTGGATGTCCTGGAGCCTATTGGTAGCGACCATCTCCCTGTCCTCCTTACCGTTTCAGACGGTCGTCGCCCCCGCCCTGACCCGCGTCATGACCCTCCCCCTAAGTACATCCATGACTATTCCCGTGCCAACTGGAATGCCTACCGGGATACCCTTTCCACCCAGGTCGATAGCCACCCCTTGACCTACCACCACCCTGATGATGTAACTCATGCTGCCTCCTTTCTTCAGCAGATCTTGTCTGAGGCCGTGGAGGCCCACGTCCCCACTGTCGCCGTACACCCCCACCGTCCTACCTTACCCCCATAGGCCGTCCTCCTCCTCCATGAATCCCGCCGTCTCTGCCGTGCCTTCCTCCGCACGTGTGACCCGGACACACTACGACGCCACCGGCAACTCCAGAGTCACATTCGTAATTTGCTTGCGGCTAAGAAACGCCGGGACTGGCGACAGACATGCACCCATTTAAATGCTACCCCACCTATCAACTCGTCTAAGTTCTGGTCAGCCTACTGTCGCCCTACCAGAACTAAACCATCCCCCTACTATCCTCTTCTCCATGATGACCACCCCTTCCCTGACTCCCTTAGTAAGGCCAATCACTTTGCCTCTTACCTCTCTGATGTCTTTTCCATCCCCGATGATCCCCAGTTCGATTACTCCCTCTTCCCAGATGTCCGCGATCGAACTGACACCTCTGTCCCTCCCCTCGCTCCTGGTTTCCAGTACTTGGACAACATTGCACACACGGAACTCAATGCCCCTATCACTACACAGGATCTCATTGCTACACTCCACACGAAACACAACACCACTCCTGGCCACGATCGTGTCACCTACCGTCACCTTCGGGAAGCTCCTGTCTCTTTCCTCTCCACCCTGGCCAGGCTCTACAATGTAGTCCTGTCCACCGGTTACTACCCCGACCTGTGGAAAACCTCCCGTATCCTGATGTTCCTTAAACCTGGCAAACCACCATCCGCCATCTCCTCCTACCGTCCCATCAGCCTTACCTCCGTCTTCAGCAAGGTCCTGGAATCTATCCTCACCCGCCGCATCCACCAGCATCTCCGCCAGCACCGCCTCCTTCCTATAACCCAGTGTGGCTTTTGGCCATCATTCTCTTCCGACGATCTTCTCCTTCACCTTACTCATCTCCATTCCGAACAGCTTAATTCCCATTGCTCCGCAATCTTCCTCTCCCTGGACCTCGAACGAGCTTATGACTGCGTATGGCATTCCAGTCTCCTCTTCAAGCTCCAAACCTTCGCCCTTCCCATTAACTACGTCCGTCTGATCGGCTCCTTTCTCTCCCGCCGTCCTTCCTATGTCACCATCCATAACACAGATCCCTACAACTTTTTCCCCTCCGCCGGTGTGCCCCAAGGCTCCGTCCTCTCCCCCCTTCTGTACCTTTTATACACGGCGGACATGCCGCCGCCGCCACCCCCCGTCCACCTTCTCCAGTTTGCCGATGACACTGCCTTCCTTGCCCTTGCCCCCCCCCCCCCCTGCAGCGCTCCCAACACCTTGTCCAATCCCATTTTGACCGGTTCACCACTTGGTGCAACCAGTGGTTGCTCAAGGTCAATCCCTCCAAAACCCAGGAGATCATTGTAGGCAAAACCACCCCTTCCTTCCGCCTCCTTGATTTCTATCTCACCATCTATGGCCATCCTATCGCCCTCACTCCCACCCTTAAGTACCTTGGCGTCACCCTCGACCGTCGCCTCTCCTGGACTCCCCATCTCCGGACAATCCAAACCATGGCATGCTCCCGACTCTGTCTCCTCAAGCTCCTTTCCGGCTGTATGTGGGGTCTGGACCCCTCCACCATCCTCCACACCTATAAATCCCTCATCCGCCCTATCCTTTGTTACGCCCATCTGGCCTGGATCTCCGCCCCCCCCCCTTCCTTTTATAAATCCCTCCAAATCCTTGAACGCCATGCTCTCCGCCTCACCTATCGCATCCGTCTCCCCTCCCCCACGCGGATCCTGTATGATCTCATCCCCTTCCCCCACCTCCTCCTTTTCCTTGAGAGGATGCGGATCCTGTACACCTCCCGCAAACTCGATCCTCCTCATCCACTTGGCTCACCTATCCTCTCCCACCCCCACCCGCTGCCGCGCCTGTATTCCCTCGTCCCACCCGGTCTCCATCTCTCCACCCTCCTTACCCTCTCCCAAGGTGTCTTCCGCCAGCTCCCCTCCCTGATGATGTCCTCCTCCCCTCCATCTACCCCTCCTATCAACTTTGACCCTGCCCCACTCCCCACTTCCAGTGTCCTTTCCTTTAGGCACCCTCCCTCCCCTCCCTTCTCTTTCCTTTTCCCCCGTCCCCTCCCTCCACTCCTCTACCCCCGGGCTTCCCCTCCCCCTTCCTCCCTCCCCCTATCTCCCCTGCCCGTGGCATCTCTGCTCTCCCCTCTCGCTCTCCCACTCCCCTTCCTCGTCCTCCTCTCTTGGCAGGTCCCCGGACTCGCACACGCACAGTGAACATTCGCGCGCCAGAGGTCATCGCCATCATTGTCTCGTGTGTGTGCCTCCGTTTGTGTTTAGTGTTTGTTCGCCGTCACGCCGCCACTGTTCACGTGTACCGTCGCCATCATCCATGTTATGTGCGCCGTGTCAACTAGTGTCAGTGATGTTTTCTCGTCCAGCGCGAACGGCTCCATGTTCTTTGTTTTTTAGTGTCTACATTTTTTTGCCCGCCGTTTTGATTGTATTCTCTGCGCCCCCTCTGTGTATTACTTACTGTGCAACTCAAGGGTGAAGAGCGGCGTACTCTGCTGCTGACAGTCCGCCTTGTGTAAGGTGATAAAAATCACAATAAAGAAAAAAAAAAAAAAGGCTCTGAGCACTATGGGACTTAACTTCTGTGGTCATCAGTCCCCTACTTAAACCCAACTAACCTAAGGACATCACAAACATCCATGCCCGAGGCAGGATTCGAACTTGCGACTGTAGCGGTCGTGCGGCTCCAGACTGTAGCGCCTAGAACCGCTCGGCCACTCCGGCCAGCGCTAAAGATTGTTCCAGCATGTTCTCCTCTTTATCCACTTCCTGCTTCATAGTTTTAACTGTTAATGCCCCATTAATCTGCCAGATAGAATACCAATTTTTGCTGAATACTGTCTTTAGATGGGCGAGTTCTTGAGGTAAGCTATCTAGATCTGAGACAGTATGAGCTCTATGAATAAGTGTTTTAAGCACACTCTTGGTTTGCGACAGGTGATGGCAACTCTATGATTGCAGATACAAATCAGTATGATTGGGCTTCAGATGAACTGAATGCCCTAGAGAATCATCATTCTTCCTTCAAACAATGACATCCAAGAAAGGCAAACAACCATCTTTCTCTATTTCCATGGTGAACTGGTTGTTGCTATGAATGGAGATGAGGAGATGTAGAAACTCCATTAATTTGTCTTCTCCATGAGGCCACACTATGAATGTATAATCCACATACCTCCTAAAAACTGTTGGTTCCAGGACAATCTGTTACTACGAAAGGCCAGAATTTACAAGATACCATGCCAATGTGGTGAGGCTTATATAGGTCAAACCACACGCATTGTGAAAGAACGCTGCACTGAACATCAATGTTACACCCGCCTTATGCAGCCAAGCAAGTCCGCTATTGCTGAACATTATATTTCCACTGGACATTCAATGGAGTATGAGAAAACAATGATATTGTCCACAGCAACATCTTTCTGGGACTCCATTATTAAAGAATCCGTAGAAATACGCCTGGCGGAAAATCTGTTGAACCATGACAGCGGCTACCAGCTGGACAGTGCATGGAATCTAATCATCTCCACGATTTGATCAAATTGAAGACGACAGAGTGCGCCAACGGCCGTGGCAAACAGCAACGCAGAGGGCGACCAAGTTAAGCTATTCCACCAGGAAGGGCGCTGCCAGCAGGAAGTGTGGTCCATCTATCAAGTTTCCGATGCATGCGCAGAATAGTTACAGCACGCTATGTATTGCGGAAAGGAGGACGTTTTCGCCAGTCTGCGACGGCTCAGCTGAAGATGACTGGCAGGGGCCCAGTTGAAATATCGTACGAGGTATTGAATGACGACCGGCTGCAAGCCCAAAATTTGTTTGAACAGTCAATCCGCTGGAAAAAATTTTAAAATTCACTTCGAAAAATGTTTAAACAAGACAAGATATTGGAATAACAAAATGTCACAAGTTGAATGCTAAGAATATTAAAAGGACAATTAACCACATACATACATGAAAAACTGGTCGCATTTCTGACTTAGGACTTAAAATATCTTTTATCCATTGTAGACTTCATTGATCTCATACTTGAAAGTCGCCCTAAAGCAAATGATTATAACTGTAATAAGTCAGGCAAGCCCAGAAATGGAAATTTCAACAGCTACAACAATAGTGACTGTGGGAGTAGCTACAAAGACCATAATGGTAGCAACCACTGCAACCAATATGGTAATGCGCAACAAGCGTATCATCCATATGCGCTATCTGAGGGGTATAGTGCGAACCATAATTTCAGAAACTACTGAAGAAATGGTAACAGAGTTCGTAATGGCAGAGGATACAGTCTACAAAATCGCGGTTCTCGATGCCGTAATAACCAGAATAGATGGAATAATGTGTATGGTCCGAATGGCAACACGCAACAAAATTTTGGCAATCATAATAATCAGCCACTGAGTAACTACAATAATAATAGTGGTTACGAGAGTGGAAGAAACACGGAACAGGGTCATACTGCCCCCGGTCAAATACAAGGTCGTATGTTGTTGTGGTCTTCCGTCCTGAGACTGGTTTGATGCAGCTCTCCATGCTACCCTATCCTGTGCAAGCTTCTTCATTCCCAGTACTTACTGCAACCTACATCCTTCTGAATCTGCTTAGTGTATTCATCTCTTGGTCTCCCTCTACGATTTTTACCCTCCACGCTGTCCCCCAATTCTAAATTTGTGATCCCTTGATGCCTCAGAACATGTCCTACCAACCGATCCCTTCTTCTAGTCAAGTTGTGCCACAAACTCATCTTCTCCCCAATTCTATTCAATACCTCCTCATTAGTTATGTGATCTACCCACGTTATCAATACTCAATGTTAACAAATTTCTCTTCTTCAGAAACGCATTCCTTGTCATTGCCAGTCTACATTTTATATCTTCTCTACTTCGACCATCATCAGTTATTTTGCTCCCCAAATAGTGCATGCAAAATGCCATGGCTGCTCGGCGTGCAGTTGGCTGGGGAAGAATATGGTTCAAATGGCTCTGAGCACTATGCGACCTAACTTCTGAGGTCATCAGTCGCCTAGAACTTAGAACTAATTAAACCTAACTAACCTAAGGACATCACACACATCCATGCCCGAGGCAGGATTCGAACCTGCAACCGTAGCGGTCGCTCGGTTCCAGACTGCAGCGCCTAGAACCGCACGGCCACTCCGGCCGGCGGGGAAGAATAGAGAGAGGGGCAGTGGTGGGGGACCACTCAGAGCGCTGTAGGGGAAATGCCAAGTGCTGGAGGGGAAGTGCCATTCTAAGGTGAAGCCCACATTCACATTTTTCGTAAATGTTAAGTGGGGTCCCTCCCTACGCCAACACTTGCATGGTGACCATTCGAAAAGATCTGTCACCTCTTCTTTGGCTAGTATTTGAAAAGAATTCCACCAAAAATGCAGCGACTTACTTTCGCCTGGTTTGTTAACCATTTGTACTTTCAGAGCATAGACATGAGTGGAGAACTTTTAGTAAAACCTACACAATTCTCCTGTTGCCATGTTAAAATCCGCTTCTTTTGTCAAAACTCTGCGGAGTTTATACTTTCTCACCTCACTAACATGTTGTGCAAATGCAATTGAGAGAGAATTCTGAAACCGTCTGAAAATGTCCAGACACTCTGTGACCAAAATGGTACTGAAACAGAGGATGACAGACTAAAGGCCGAAATACTAAATGTCTTTTTCCAAAGCTGTTTCACAGAGGAAGACTGCACTGTAGTTCCTTCTCTAGATTGTCCCACAGATGACAAAATGGTAGATATCGAAATAGACGACAGAGGGATAGAGAAACAATTAAAATCGCTCAAAAGAAGAAAGGCCGCTGGACCTGATGGGATACCAGTTCTATTTTACACAGAGTATGCGAAGGAACTTGCCCCCCTTCTTGCAGCGGTGTACCGTCGGTCTCTAGAAGAGCGTAGCGTTCCCAAGGATTGGAAAAGGGCGGAGGTCATCCCCATTTTCAAGAAGGGACGTCGAACAGATGTGCAGAACTATAGACCTATATCTCTAACGTCGATCAGTTGTAGAATTTTGGAACACGTATTATGTTCGAGTATAATGACTTTTCCGGAGACTAGAAATCTACTCTGTAGGAATCAGCATGGGTTTCGAAAAAGACGGTCTTGTGAAACCCAGCTCGCGCTATTCGTCCACGAGACTCAGAGGGCCATAGACACGGGTTCCCAGGTAGATGCCGTGTTTCTTGACTTCCGCAAGGCGTTCGATACAGTTCCCCACAGTCGTTTAATGAACAAAGTAAGAGCGTATGGACTATCAGACCAATTGTGTGATTGGATTGAGGAGTTCCTAGATAACAGAACGCAGCATGTGTTTCTCAATGGAGAGAAGTCTTCCAAAGTAAGTGTGATTTCAGGTGTGCCACAGGGGAGTGATGATGATGATGAGATGATGATGTTGGGGTTGTGGGGCGCTCAACGGCGTGGTTATCAGCGCCCGTACAATTATCCAATCTTTGCTCAGTCCAATTTCGCCACTTTCCTGGATGATGATGAAATGATGAGGACAACACAAACACCCAGTCATCTCGAGGCAGGTGAAAATCCCTGACCCCGCCGGGAATCGAACCCGGGACCCCGTGCTCGGGAAGCGAGAACGCTACCGCGAGACCACGAGCGGCGGACCCACAGGGGAGTGTCATGGGACCGTTGCTGTTCACAATATACATAAATGACCTGGTGGCTGACATCGGAAGTTCACTGAGGCTTTTTGCAGATGATGCTGTGGTGTATCAAGAGGTTGTAACAATGGAAAATTGTACTGAAATGCAGGAGGATCTGCAGCGAATTGACGCATGGTGCAGGGAATGGCAATTGAATCTCAATGTAGACAAGTGTAATGTGCTGCGAATACATAGAAAGATAGATCCCTTATCATTTAGCTACAAAATAGCAGGTCAGCAACTGGAAGCAGTTAATTCCATAAATTATCTGGGAGTACGTATTAGGAGTGATTTAAAATGGAATGACCATATAAAGTTGATCGTCGGTAAAGCAGATGCCAGACTGAGACTCATTGGAAGTATCCTAAGGAAATGCAATCCGAAAACAAAGGAAGTAGGTTACAGTACACTCTTTCGCCCACTGCTTGAATACTGCTCAGCGGTATGGGATCCGTACCAGATAGGGTTGATAGAAGAGATAGAGAAGATCCAACGGAGAGCAGCGCGCTTCGCTACAGGATCATTTAGTAATCGCGAAAGCGTTACGGAGATGATAGATAAACTCCAGTGGAAGACTCTACAGGAGAGACGCTCAGTAGCTCGGTACGGGCTTTTGTTAAAGTTTCGAGAACATACCTTCACCGAAGAGTCCAGCAGTATACTGCTCCCTCCTACGTATATCTCGCGAAGAGACCATGAGGATAAAGTCAGAGAGATTAGAGCCCACACAGAAGCATACAGACAATCCTTCTTTCCACGAACAATACGAGGCTGGAATAGAAGGGAGAACCGATAGAGGTACTGAGGGTACCCTCCGCCACACACCGTCAGGTGGCTTGCGGAATATGGATGTAGATGTAGATGTAGACCGTGATTTATTAAGTTTATTAATTGAGGAACTGAGAAAAACTAAGGTCAGCATTTTATGAAAAAACGCATCGTCGGTACAAAATAAAGTATAATGACTTCACTTATGTTGCTCCAAAACCCATAGCATTTCTCGTTTCACCAGCTATTGATGGACCTTAAAAATTACATTCTTCCATCAGAAAAAAATTTTAATTAGTAGAATAACACGGTAGATACTGAAGTTTTGCATAACAACTACAGGGTGGCGCACGAAATGTGTTAACATTTTGTTTTTGAATATAAACTTTATTGTCAATACAATCTGAAAGGAACATATACTACAATGAAGAGCCGTCCATGGAGATTTGTTCTAACTCAGCACATGCTCAATACGTCCACCATTTCGTTTCCTAACTTCCTTCTAACGAACACTGAAGTTAGTGATTACCATACGGCACATGTCCTCCGTAATTTCACTGCAAGCTTAAAGAATAAGTCTTCTGAGCTCCATTAAATCACGTGGACGTTTCGTGAAATTTTTTTCCTTTAGGTACCCCCCAAAGAAAAAAGTCACATGGTTTGAGGGTCTGGACTACTGGGGGGCCAATTTTGTCCGTCATTAAAGCGACCTGGAAACCTGAGTGAAATGATCCGCATGTCGAAATGCTCGTGTAAAAACTCCAACACAGTGTTTGCAGTATGTAGCCTTGCTCCATCTTGCATGAACCACTGTGTGTTGAAGAGCAAGGCAGTAGCAAGAAGCTGTGGAATTTAATGGAGCTCAGAAGACTTATTCTTCAAGCTTGCAGTGAAATTACGGAAGACCTGTGCCGTAGGGTAATAACTAACTTCAGCGTTCGTTTGAAGGAAGTTAGGAAACGAAATGGTGGACATATTGAGCATGTGCTGAGTTAGAACAAATCTCCATAGACGGCTCTTCATTAAAGTGTATGTTCCTTTCAGATTGTATTGACAATAAAGTTTATATTCAAAAACAAAATGGTAACACATTGCGTGCGCCACCCTGTATATGGAAAAATGCACTCGTCTTTTTGTGCTATCGTTTACCAAAATCTCATTTAGATGTCTTAAACCTTATATGAGGAATGCAGTGGATATTTCAGTCTGGCTTTATCGCGGGCGCTGTGCGATCGCAAATGAGTGCGTTACATCATATCAATTTTCTCGAGATTGGTGACAGATACAGACCTCCAACCAAGTCTAAGGAAAAATTCAGTGTGTTAACTAACTTTCATATGCAGCAACATATTATGTAATACGCACCAGACACAAAATCATAGCGATCACTATTTTTCATTGCAAACTTTTTCGAATTCAGCGCAGTGTCGTACTTCCACCGAAAGATCACAATAACTTTGACCATCAACGAAATTATGAGCACAATAAACCTGACATATAAATCTATAAGCAAGCGAAAACATTTTTTTTACCTAATAGTTTCTGTAAAATCGTTTGAGAAAGATTGCAGGGCGACGCGTCGATTCCGTCATCGCTGACTGGTCGAAAGGTGGCAAACGCTTGGCGGCCTCCCCTCCTGATCAAATGAATGAACTTGTCCATCTCTTTGGAGGAAAACTGGTCGCTTCGCATTGGCCACTGTATCCTGCGCGACCTAAACGTGGAACAGTTCTGAACCCACGATACACATAGTTGATGTGACGGATGGAGGGATAAACCCCCCTCCTCTACCACAGGGGCCGGCCGAAGTGGCCGTGCGGTTAAAGGCGCTGCAGTCTGGAACCGCAAGACCGCTACGGTCGCAGGATCGAATCCTGCCTCGGGCATGGATGTTTGTGATGTCCTTAGGTTAGTTAGGTTTAACTATTTCTAAGTTCTAGGGGACTAATGACCTCAGCAGTTGAGTCCCATAGTGCTCAGAGCCATTTGAACCATTTTTTTCTCTACCACAGGGAAACATCGATAGGTTAGGCCAAGCCTCCTCCCAAAGAGGGTGAATGGAGCAGGGGCATAAGGCTTTTCAATGGCTATTTTATAAGCTATGATCAGGAAAATGACATGAAGGATGATCTTTAGACAGATGAAGACATGAGTAATATTAAAAGACTAGAGGACGAGCTACACGCTACTATAAATGCCAAAAGTGGCAACACAGTTACACAGGTTGTGCTAGACACTGGCGTAGTGGCGAATTTAATTTCACAAAGTCTGTTTGACGAGGTGCAGAACAAACTCCATCTGCCTACTTTAACAATACAAAATTGTCGCCTTATGACTGCTCTGAGTAGTAAATCAAATGTTGTCAGGCTGCCAACTTGTTTACCAATTAACATAAATGAAAACATATTTTTAAAAAATGGTTCAAATGGTTCTGAACACTATGGGACTTAACATCTGTGGTCATCAGTCCCCTAGAACTTAGAACTACTTAAACCTAACTAACCTAAGGACATCACACACATCCATGCCCGAGGCAGGATTCGAACCTGCGACCGTAGCAGTCGCGCGGTTCCGGAATGCGCGCCTAGAACCGCTAGACCACCGCGGCCGGCAAACATATTTTTAGTGATCGAAAAATTAATATTTAGCTATTCATTAGGCATGAAATTTTTCAGGAAGTATCAGGTGAAGATTGATCTAGGCAAAGCTAAGTACCATTTATATGTTGACAGAAAACCTATTTCAGTTGATTTGCGGAAAACAAAGGCAAAAGTCCAAAGTCATTTGAGAAACAAGGTTAATATTTTGTTGATGTAGCTGAAATTTTATGCATACATGAAACATTTAATGACGTAAATCTGGAGAAGATGACCACCCCATACAATATACGCCAAAAAGTTGAGGAGTCAACCACACTTACACAAGAACAGAAGCATGAGTTACATGTTTTACTGAAACAATTCTCACACGTTTTTAAAAAACAAAAACCTCATTTAATAAAGAAGTACGTGTATCAAATGAAGATGTATCCACATGAAACTGTCCGTCACACGTCGTGGGCGGTTCTATCGATGGAAAAGGAGGCTGCCAGGTAAGATATCTAGCACGTGATTAAGTGGATTATTTCTGAAGCATTGTACTCACCATACTGCAGTCCAGTTTTAGCAGAAGGCAAAATGTGATGGTACTGTTTGCCTTTCCTGAACACCAGGAAAATAAATGAAATCACCATACCCATAAGAACCAGACCAGACAATATTGAAGAGCAATTGTTAAAAATTCACAGAGTTAAGTGTTTGACGTCGATTGACCTCAGGGCCTTGTACTGCCAAATTTTACTGCCTTCCTGTGCAATGGCAGAAGTTGCCAATTTTGTGTTATGCTGTTTGGCCTTAACGTGAGTGCTGGCGTATTTATTGGAGTATTAGGTAGAGTTCTTGGGCCAATGTTTTTTAGTCAAGTCACTGTGTATGTGGATGACCTTCTTATCGCCACATTCACGTAGGAAGCTCATGTGCAAATGCTTAGAAAAGTCTTGGAAAGAGTCTCTGAATATGAAGTTAGCGCTAATTTGAAAAAAATTCGGTTCACTCGGGAAGAGATAAATGTTTTAGTCCACATCATCTGAACTATAGGTATTAGACCTGATCCCAACTAGCTAGACGCAATCAAACATTTTCCTAGACCACAGAAAAAGAAACTACTGAAGACATTTCTTGGGTTAGCTTCATTTTTTCGTAAATTCGTGTTCAATCGGCGATTAAATAGCGATGATATTCTAAATTTATTGAGGAAAAACCTCACGTTATTATGGATACGCAAATGCTAAGAGGATTTTGAGCAGTTCGGTTCACTAAACGCGAGACTAATATGACGTTTAAAACAATAACATTCACCTCAATCCGACAGAATTGGAGGTTAAGCAATTTCTTTACACTATGGTACGTTAATCTCGAAGTTATGCCGTTTATAAATACAGTAGAATATGCTCAAATCGGCACTTCTATAATTCGGAAATCTGCCCAAATCGTACAAGTATTTCAGTCGCGACGCAATCAGTGCACTTTTATATGCTGTGTAAAACGGAACGTACATAGCGCAGAAACGGAAAGCAATTCTTAGAATATACTTAATCATTCATTGTATAATGCGAAAACGACCTATACAGTACTACTATATTAAAATTCATTATTATTCACGACTCTACAAGGACGTTACTTTTAACACCTCTGTTCAGCGGCGCAAAACCAAGAAAAGAGGTCCAGCGCAGCGCGGGGCTGCTGGTATGGACTTAAAACCGCCTCGCTTTGTGCAACAGCGAATGAGTTGCGCCAGTGTCGGAACAGTACATCAAAGGAAGTGGTTCGTTCGTCAGTGCTCTGTTTGTCGGCTTTCTCGTTTTCCTCATTATTGACACACGCCGGCGTATACAGGAACATTGTTGTCCATCTACTAACACTCTGCTGCAATGTGCGCAGTGAAAGAAGTGGTTATTATTCCGTTAAACAGTGGTTTTACCCGGCAATGTCATTATTTTATGCCAGTTTCAGTTGACTAGTACCACTTTAATCCTTCGGTGGGCGCGTCTGCGGCAGATAGCCGCAAGATTTATTTTTCTGTTAGTATTAGAGATAGCGTTATAATTGCGTCCAAGCCCAGATACGTACTTGTTCTCAACGGATGTCACCACTGCTACATTTGCGCTATTCATGCTTTCAGCAGTTTGGTCGCTATTGTTTGAAACGTGAGTGCTGCGTTTGCGATGTGTTTGCCGCTACGCGCCTTCTGATGTGAGTATTTTCTATACTTGTGTCTTTCTTTCGCCTCAAGACAATCATTCTTTTATATTAGTATATAATGAATATTCGAATCGAATCAAAGTTCCCATAAGCAATTTTCATTACTTTTTACAGTCTTGGATATTGATTTGGTACAATATACTACTTTTACAAAAACGTGTTTCATTAGGTCTCATAAAAGCGTGGAAATGCAGAAAAAGAAGGCATTTGACAGGCACCGTCTAATTGTACGTCCTGAAGACTATGAGAAAGTACTGCGAGAATTGTCAGACGAAGAATTACAAAAGTTGTCAGATTCATGTGAATCTGAGTCGGAAGAGGAAGTTATTGAAGAAGAAAACCACAGTAGTGACTCCAAACAATCAACAGAGGAAACAGGTGACCACCTGGTTGAAGAGGTGAGACAACAAATAGAGGATTACCGATTTTACATAGGAAAAGATAAAGAAACTATTTGGATAAGTAAACCGCTTCCTTCTTCTCCTAAAACCAAGGCCAAGAACTTCCTAAAAGCTTTGCCAGGTCCAAAAGCAAGTGTTGAAATTACAGAAAAAGAAATTGATGCGTTTTACCTATTTATTACTGATGGGATGATTATTTTTCCTTAGGTTAAAAATGTAAAATCTATTGCGGTGCAAAAGCCGCAACGCGCCCACTCATGGAAGTATGAAAGCTGCGCCCACCGAAGGGTTAAGAGATACAGTAACATCATGTCGAACAAACGGTATGTGTCGCAAAGATTAATGTAATCGAGGCTATTGAGAAAGACAAACTCTCTGCACGCGACATTATGTTGCGTTTCAAACGCAGTAAAACACAAATTAATCAGACTGTAAGAAATAAGGATAATATTGGGGGCGAGTGGATGAAAGGGAACGGACAGATGAAAACAAAGACGAATAAAAATTTTACTGTACTGCATCTGAAGTTCTGCTTTCAGGTGGACTGGGATGTGGATTAGGGAGAAATTGAAATGTTGACAAGAATTTTCTCCGAAACTTACTGGAAATGATGAACTATTTTTCTTAATATGCCTTCACCTTTAACAGCACCAAAAGTGAGACGACTTACTGATTTACAAGTAAAAAATGCTGAAGCCAGCCAGCATTGAATTCAATAACACATGTATTCAACTGTGTTCAACAAAATAATCTTATTTTTAGCAACTTCGGAAACTACTTTCAGGAGTTTATCTGTAATTAGAAAGCATGGGTACCCATTCTGGCACACGAAAGGCCTTCGAAATGTGGTGCTACGGAAGAATGCTGAAGATTAGATGAGTAGATCACATAACTAATGAGGAGGTATTGAATAGGACTGGGGAGAAGAGAAGTTTGTGGCACAACTTGACTAGAAGACGGGATCGGTTGGTAGGACATGTTCTGAGGCATCAAGGGACCACCAATTTAGTATTGGAGGGCAGTGTGGAGGATAAAAATCGTAGAGGGAGACCAAGAGATGAATACACTAAGCAGATTCAGAAGGATGTAGGTTGCAGTAGGTACTGGGAGATGAAGAAGCTTGCACAGGATAGAGTAGCATGGAGAGCTGCATCAAACCAGTCTCAGGACTGAAGACCACAACAACAACAACAGCTTTGGTTTTAAGTACACAGTCAACTCTCGGACTAGAATTGCTGCTGAACATAAAACTACTGTTGACCAAAATTTAATACAACTATGTTATCTTAATTATAACACCAACATTATGAATCTGGGTTATAGTGATCATGAAGATCAGCTCCCGTCTATTGAAATAAACGCCGACAGTAAATGGAGACCAAAAACTAAAATTACTGAACAGAGTTCAATGTTGACAATGTGAGAGTGTCTAATTTTATGCTGTCAAGGGAAATGTGGGAGAATGTACTCAGTAAAACTGAAATAAATAGTATATTCAACATTTTCCATAATGTGTATCTTCATTATTTTTATATGGCGTTTCCAATAAAAGAAGAAGTGGATTTAGATGGATAAAAACAAATGTTGGATAACGAAAGGTATTATGACTTCCAGTAGTAAGAAAAAAAATTCTCCACTTCATCAATCACAATAACACTACTCCTGAATTTAGAAATTATGTGAAAAAATATAACCAAATATTCAACAAGATAAAAAAAGAAGCCAAACGATGACATAATGATAAGTACATTTCAAGAGAAAAAATAAAATGAAAGCTTTCTGGAAGGTTAGTAGAGCAGAAACTGACACAGAGTCATCATCGTAGAATATCTCTCTGTAAACTGAAAATAATAGACTCACAGATCCAAAAGAGACAGCTGATAAGTTTAGTGTACATTTTACTAATATAATAAATCAGATGATTGATATGGAGCTAAACCTTTGTGCCTACCAAATTCTTTAAACACTAGTCTGAAGTCCATATTCATTTAAGCGGTCACAGAGACAGAGATGAAGCTGATAACATCGTTCAAAAACAAATATTTCTGTGGGCTGGATGGTGCGCCAGATTATGTATTTAAAAAGTCATCTGATTACGTAATAAAACTACTAATATATATAGTAAACACATCCTTATCAACTGGAACTTTTCCCAATAACTTAAAAACCACTATAATAACACCCCTATTCAAAAAAGGGAACACTATTAATGTAAATAGCTATCTTCCAGTACCCCAACTCAGTGTTTTCTCTAAAATATTAAAAAGAGTTTTACACAAAAGGCTTATAAGTTTTGTTACAAAAATTCCTTACTCTCATCAGATCAGCATGGATTCAGAAAATCTAAGTCTGTATGTGATTGAAGTCTTTCTCGGCGTGTTTCACTAATGATTTCTTCTGGGGTTATCAGCCGAGTGGTTGCATCATCTTGTTGCAACGTTTCAATGAGTTTCGTACCCATCATCTTCTAGCCAGAAGATGATGCGTACGAAACTCACTGAGACATTGCAACAAGATTACGCCACCGCTGGCCGAAAACCTGAGAAGAATTCATCAATTTAAGTCAGCATTTACAGCTATGAATAAGTATTTATATGATCTTTTTAAAACACCCGATGTAAAAGAACATACTCCTGGTATTTTCCTATATCTCTCAAAAGCATTTGTTATGATTGACAATGAGTTTCTCATTCACAAATTAGCTCAAAAAGGTGTCAGAGGGATCCAAAATCAGCGGATAAGATTTTATCTATAAGATAGTCAGAAAATGGTGATTTTAAGTCATGATATCATTAACAAAAATGTCATTACAACAACACCATATCTGTCTAATAAATCACCAATAAAATATAGCCCTTTACTAGGATCTCTATTGCTTCTCCTTTACCCTGATGATTTCAATGGCTATTAAAGTGAAAAAACAAATCTTATTTGCTGATGACACCAGCATTTTAATAACAGTTGCTGACAACGTCTGTATGAAAGTAGCAGTAGGTACTTCAGTGTCCTTAGTTACTTCTTGAGTTCTAAAAAAATAAGATATTAATAAATAAAGAAAAACTGTCTTTATAAATTTCCACTATTCTCCCCTTTTACAAGAATTTGATAAAATACTGTATCTTCACAACACATTACTGAAATCAATTACTAGTACTGAAGTTCTAGACAATTCATAATGAAACTGTCATGTGAAAGACATTGGAAAAAGAACTTTCAAAACCTTCATGTGTTAAGCCAAAAGCGGAAGCAGGTCAACAGTCACTCAGAAATATTATGCGTACTTCCATTCATTACTCCGGTATGGGCTAATCGTCTGGGGAAACACAGTCACCAGCATAAAAATCTTTAGGACACAGAAAACAATAGCTAGGGCAATCTGCAACCTAAAGAAACTGGAAACATGTAAATCACATTTCAAACAGCTGAAAATAACGAGTCTGCCAAGCCTTTATATACATGAGTGTATCCTGTTTGCAGATGAGTGTATTTTAAATAGAGCAAGACATCTATGACAAATGAAGCACATCTATAGCTACAACACAAATAACAGTAATGTCCACATGCCACTGTGTCAGAGGAAAGTACTTCACAAATAACAGTTAAATTATTCACTAGCCTACCTAGCACATTAAAACTGCAGTGACATTTAAATATATTTAAATATAACCGTAACTCATTTCTGATGGAACAGTGCTTTTACTTAGTTAAATAATTTTAAATTATAAAAATAGCCTTATTAACTGAATATGTAGTTATGACTAAACTCAAACTATGTTGTTTTGTTACCTGTAATTTATGACTTATATTGTAAACTGTACTCTGTTTCGTTTTCTCTCTCACTCATATCTATGCTTTTAAAGGCTAAATCACACTGGCCCACACCCTATCAAAACGTTCTTCAATGCACTTCAAATGGGAGCACCCACTCTTGCCATCATGTCATGTCACAGTACTGTCAACATTCCTTGGGAAGGAAGTTTTGATGGGTGATGTCATCATTTGTTGTTGATCATCACATGACGTCTGAGCTCATTTTGTCCTGATTGATATCCATGTACACATCTCCATATTTCGTTGTTTTCATTGTTGATATCACTTGATATTCTAAGTCTTTGTTATAAATTGTTTCATTTCATTATTTCCTTTGTTAAATTTATAATTTGATGATGAATGACTAAATGTCAATTGAAGCAGTGAGGTGGCGATCTGAATTGTACAACAGGTGCCTGCTAAATTACTTGCCCTCAACTACTTTTATAAAGTGGACTTTTATGCATACTAGTACCATCTTTAATATTTTACAATGAAATGTATCACAGTATGGCTGCAACTTGAAGAGAAAGCAGTTACTCGTGGACTGAAACCCTCAGGCACTTCAACAATGGCCAGATTCCTCTTTTCTGAAGTAAACAGCAAGTAATGTATGAGAGTTGTTGTATAATTATGTATTTGTGATAAGCTTATTTATTGTTAAGTAGCTCTCTGGATTGTTTTTGAAACAGTTTTGTAAGCATCAATGGTCAATATTTATGTGGCTACACTAGCAAACCCCTGTACAAATAAGGCACCTGAAGTATTAAAAGCCAAATAGAAGATGTAAAGGAACTTATAAATCTTGAAGGAAAAGGTATTATGAAGATACAACTATTGCACAAAAAAATCTGCACTGGACTGGCAACTCAACTTAAACTAACCAGTTTTTTATAGTATGTGATGGCAGATGTAACACTGTGTTTTTGCTAGTAATTCTGCATGAAATTTGACATAGCAAATGAAAAAAATTGTGCTTAAACTTTTCAAAATACTTATAAAATGCAGATTCCCCTTCCTTGAGCTTCTTGTGTAGTGTGTAAAAATCCCTTTCTATACCTCATAATGACATTTTTCGAACCCCTCTTCCCTCTGTAATAAACAATTTATCCCTGCAAAGCCTTTGAGTCCAATAAATGCCTTTTTCGTACAAATGTGGACTCCAGACTCGGCGTATATAAGCCACTTTGACCCGTATGTGCAATTCACCTGTAAAAACAGATAGCAAATCCTGCAAAAAAGAAAGAAAACTGCTGAGGACACCAATGCGAGTTGAGATCACGTGACTTTAATTGACTTGGTGTGCTGTGTCGTGATGGACAAAGTGAGCTGTAAGTGCAACTTGTGATAGTGCCTTGATGGCCAGTGTGAACTAGTCTTTATTCTGAGTGATCGTTTGTTTTACCAGAGGATCAAATGTTTTGAATATTTATTCTCACTTACGTGTTTCACGCTTAACTTGTGAATTATTAATAATGACAATTTGCTGCTGAGGAAGAGAGAAACAGAGACAGAGCGCTCTTATGTTTATGTAACATCAAATATTACAGAACATACTTCTGTTAAATTAATAAGGGGATCTCAGAAGCGTGAAGATAAAAAAAAGTTTCAGATGCGAAACTACGATATATCTGTCCTAAAACTATGTAACATAATGCTTATGTCCATTACTCTACATTGAACCAGGTAGCGGAAACTTGGCTTTTGTACTATAACCTAGATTTCATGAAGGTTTTAACGGCCCATGCGTCATTATGTGACGTTTAATGACAACAAATCCTACCAAGAATAATGTGTTTTTATAAATTTCCATGTGGCATTGCCCTGAATCAGCATACTTTCATAATTGCAAATTCCGACACGAAATTACAGAATCCAATATGGTGTTTTCCACCCATCAGCATCGAATGTTAGCAAAAGTCGATAACAGTTCCACCGGTCTTCGATAAGGGCATGTTTGCATAAAGTCTTGTGAACAGTGGGCTACTCCTTAAGATGGGAAGCATCTACATACACTAAAGTCCTTGTTTCTAGACTGGCTAAGAGATATGACATCAAGACAGGCTGAGCTGTCACCTTGATGTCATGATTTAGAATTGTCGTATCTGTGGGGTTCCAAAAAGATTTGATTCTTGTTACATCTTTCCTTCATTCAGTAATGGCGCTTGTTTCCAGAAGAGAATTATGGTATTTCTGTATATTCACTCGAAAGAGCGAAAGCATGAAAATGAAAATAGTGGTTCATGGAACAACTTTGAACATCTTGCACCAGTTTCAATTATCAAACGACTTTCCAGGACGACAAGTTCTGTGAAAATGTCTTGATTTTTATTTAGTCTTGCTTCCATTATCAACCACAACATCAGAATTGCCTCTCTGATATCTTTATATGTACTGAAGCAAAAATAAGCATCGTCTAACACACCCTCATTTTTTCCCCAGTGTATGTGATTCTCGACGGCAGATGCATGAGCTGTTAACTTGATTATGCAATAATTCTCGCACTTCTTGGCTTTTGCAGTCTTCAAATTGTGTGGATGATGTTTGTATATCATCAAAATCATACGTTCTACGCACTAACTTTCATTGCCACTTCCCCAAATGATTTTAGAAATTCTGATGGAATGTTTTCCATCCCTCCTGCCTTATTCAATCTCAAGTCTTCCAAAGCCCTTTTTAAATTCTGATTCAGATACTGGATCCTCTATCTCTTGTATTTTGACTCATGTTCCTTCTTCTATCACATCATCAGACAAGTCTTTCTCCTCATAGAGGCCTTCAGTATACTCTTTCCACCAATCAGCTTTCTCCTCTGCGTTTAACTGTGGAATTTCCATTGAACTCTTAATGTTGCCACCCTTATTCGTAAGTTCACTGAACGTTGTATTGGTTTTTCTGTATCCAGAGACAGTCTTTCCAACAATCATATCTTTTTCAGAATTCTTCACATTCTTCATACAGCCATTTCACCTTAGTCTCCATGCATTTCCTGTTTATTTCATTCCTAAGTGACTTGTTATTCTGTAGTCGTGAAATTCGCTAAACATTTTTGTAGTTCCTTCTTCTATCGAGTAATTGAAGTATTTCTTCTGTTATTCATTCTTACTTCTCAGTTACCTTCTTTGTACCTATGTTTTTCATTCCAAATTCTGTGATTTCCCTTTTTAGAGATGTCCATTCCTCTTCATCTGCACTGCTTACTGAGCAATTCCTTATTGCAGTAGCTATAGCCTGAAAGAACTTCAAGCATATCTCCTCATTTCTTAGCACTTCCATATCCCACTTTTTTTACAAATTGTTTCTTCCTGAGTGCTCTCTTAAACTTCAGCCTACTGTTCATCACTATTAAATTGTTGTCTGGATCTGTAGCTGCTCCTGGGTATGCCTTACTATCCAGTATCTGATTTTGGACCCTCTGCTGATCATGACGCAATCTAACTAAAATCTTCCTGTTTTCCTGGCCTTTTCCAGGTAACATTTTCAAAGTGAAAAACTGTGGTGATGATCTCTTCATTGGCAAAATATTTCATACTTGTCCCCCTTTTAGATCTGCAAGAGTAGACTGCCAAGGGGGATGTGAACGTGAGGAAAAGATTGAATAGCTAACGAAAGGGTAACGTTCTATGAGTCAGGGCATGGCATGCGTCTTTAATGCATTAGTTTCCATTGCCTTCTGCATCCTCATGCATTGATCACTGTTGATTCTTCCGACTTTTGGGCAGTTTCCTACCCCAAGAGCAATATAGTGTCTTGAACCTTTGCGTTCCTCCACCCTCTCTGACAAGGTCTTTGACTGGGTGGGAGTGACTTCTTATGACATTGCCGACGACGATTTTTTCTTTTTTCGCTGCTCAAGAAGTTTCATACACATTCACTAGAACGTGTGGTCAGCGGACCCCTTAGGAGTCCGCCGGATCTTTCTAGGGGGTCCGCGGCCACCTTTCACCAAATCGTGTAAAATAATGAGTAAAATTATTGAATAAAAATGTAAAAAACAAATTCATCACTTTTTTTCGTGTGAAAAACATGTGTACTTTTACTTCAAGTCGTATTCCCAAGCAGCCTTTGCGGGTCCTAAGTGAAAACGCATACACAGTTTAGTGCCGGAGAATGCGGCTTCTCTGATCGACAGTTTCGCGAGAATACGGGAGTCGTTTGTGCTCCTGCTCACGGCGCTACATGCGCTGAAACATTTTACGCATGCGCGGAGTGAACTTTGTCAACCAGTCACAGCGCTCGCTGGCACGTATGCGGCCCCAGGCATAATTAAATGTTAAACTGGCTTTGTCAGTGAACTACCTATTTCATAAGTCGATTTTTGACCAGTTTATTACTTCTAACATAGATAGGTGGCTGAAATCAGGATCATTGAAGAAGGGTGCAGTTTCCCCATCGCCTTCACAACAAGAGAAGTTTCGATTTGAATAAATGAGGAGAGAGGACGACCAAAGGAAGCACAATCACAAGAAGCTCCACAGCCGGATTTATTATGTGAAAACGCTGCAAGTACTCCATTGGTTGCAATATCCTGTGGAAGTGGAATAACCAAGAAGCGTAAGTACAACGAAAGCTATTTAGAAATGGGTTTTATGGAGACAAAGGAGGGTAAAGGTCAGTATGTAATTTGTGTCCTTCCGAACAGTTCAATGGTTTCAGTTAAATTGCGCCGTCATTTTGAAAGTACTCACCCGGATTTCCAGGCTAAAGACATCGATTTTTTTTATGAGGAAGAGTGCAGAACTAGCTGCTTCTCAGCGTTGCATGAAAACTCATGCAAAAACAATTAATGAAAATACATTAAAAGCTTCTTTCATGATCAGTTATCGAGTGGCAAAAAACAGGCAAAGCTCATACCATTGCAGAAAATCTCATAATGATACTGTTTCTTGCATGCTAGACGAAAAGGCAGTAAAGCTTGTATCTTTGGTACCATTATCAAACAATACTGTCAAGAGACGCATTGTTGATATGTGAAATGATGTGAAAGACACTCTTGTTTCTCGCATCCAACACAATTCATTTTCTCTGCAGATAGATGAATCCACTGATGTTGCAGGATTAGCGATTTTGCTGGCTTTTGTCCGTTATGAATATTTTGGATATTTTGAGAACCTCTTATTGTGCAGACCACTAGCTGCCAACACAACAGGTGCTAAAATATTCCGTCTATTGGATGATTTTTTAAGGACTAACGGAGTTTCATGGTCTAATTGCATAGACGTGTGCACAGATGGTCCAAAAGCTATGACGGGTCTTACAGTCGGAGCAATAACGAAAATAAAAGAAAACGCCAAGAATTGCAGCAGTAGTCATCGTGCTCACCACAGATACGCTTAAGCTACGAAACAAATGCCTGCTTCGTTCAAGAAAGTTTTAGACGAATCCATTCAAATCATTAACTACATAAAATCAAGTCCGTTGAAGTCAAGACTTTTCACAATACTGTGTGAAGATATGGGAAACCATCGTTCCCTTCTTCTCCACACTGAAGTGAGATGGCTCTCACGTGGGAATGTACTCTCTCGGTTGTACGAATTAAGATTGGAAGTCTTAGCTTTCCTTTTGGAGAATAACATCAAATTAGCAGACCTTATTAATGACGAAAATTGGCAGTGTATACTTGCCTATTTGTCAGATATTTTCTCCAAAATGAATGAAATGAATATTTCACTCCAAGGGCAAAGTGAAACAAAGTTCACTGCTATCGACAAAGTTCCAGCATTCAAGAGGAAAATCAATTTTTGGGCAGAGAGTGTCGAGGAGGGGGAGGTCGAGTGTTTTCCTCTTCTCAAGGGGTTTTTGTAAAACAAAACATTGGTGCTTGGGAAGAATTTGTTTCATCAAATCCTGGAACATCTCTGAAGCTTGATGTCGTTGTTGGAGCATTATTTTCCAACAGCTGAAGATGAGAAGCTGCAGAAATACGAATGGGTGGTCAACCCATACACTGTATCCAAAAAGCCGAACATTCTATCATCAAACGAATATGAGTTGATAGAAATTGCCACAGGCGCTACCTTGAAATCAAGTTTTGACATTGACGGGTACTCACACTTTTGGATCCGTTTGGATAACAAGAAACACTACCCCCTTGTTGAAAAAGCAAAACGTGCACTTCTTCCGTTTGCCACAACATAACATGTGTGAATCTGGATTCTCGACTATGCTGCCCACCGAAGCTGTCTAGATACGGAACCAGACATCTGTCTCCAGTTGTCAAGAATTGAACCCAACTTTTCAAAGTTGTGTCAGCAGAAGCACCCTAACCATCACATTAGGATTCCATTATTATTCCTACAGACTCATCTATGGTAAAGAAGGAAGTATTTTTCTTCGTAGATGGTCAGTGAACGTACAACGCGCCAGGTTATCTGAGAGCGCTAATGTGCTGCTTCCTGGGCTAGGGTAGGCACCCCGGCCACGGATCGAATCCGCCCGACGGCTTAGTAATGGAGACCAGTGTGCTGGCTAGCCTGGATGTGGTTTTTAGGCAGTTTTCCACATTATACGGCTCGCAGACATCTGAACACATTCGCATTATTCCATGGATTACACTATACACAGACAGTTGGGGTACACTAATTCCAACAAGGGGTGGCGGCAGGAAGGGCATCCGGCCACCCATTCAATTAACCTTGCTAAATTCCAAATCCGATTAACCATGCCGACCCTGCGTCATTGTGGGACAAAGGCACAAGCAAAAAAAAAAGCCCACCCTGCGTCACTGTGGGACAAATGCAAAAAAAAAAAAAAAAGGCTCAGTGAACGTACCTGAACTATAACTCTGTAGGAATTTCTTTTCTGTCTTCTGACATTTACAAAATAATTATTAATTGAATTCTATTGGCATTGATTTTTTTGTTACAAAAATTAAAATGATCTCTAAAGCTAATTTCTTTTCTTTATAATATATTCCGCCCTCTCAGTTAAAATTATGGCCTGCCTATACTTCAATTACAATTACTTGCTAATACTGGCTGTGAACGTTAACAAATGAGGACTTTTCACGTGCCACCTTGTAAAAGGTAAACCTCCTCTGCCAGAATTGTTTCCTTTGAGAAAAAAAGTCTTACGTTCTGTGAAATTATTTGTCTTCTTATACAGAAATAAGAGAGCCTGTTTGTTTTCCTAATTTGTTTACAGTCAAGGCTGACTGCCACGATATAGTGTCCAAGTAGTAGTTGAAGTTGTCAGCTGTGGCTAAACTGTTGCCACGCCACCTGCCAGTTGCCAGCTACCAACTGCCAGTATACTGTTGCAACACCACCTGCTAGCTGCCAGCTATGGACTGACAGCTGCCGTTCAGTAGATACGCAAAGACGTAAAAATAACTAGACTTTATGAGCCGTTTACATGCTCACGAAAATCGATTGTGGAACTGGAAAACGACTTTATAAAAGCAAATTTCCAGAATCGATTTTGAAGTGCTTACCTGACCAACCAAAAGCGGAAGTGGGACATTGGCTTACGAAATCCAGTTTTGGAAACGCATGTAAACTGGGTGACATATATTCCCACGCATTGCACAACAGATGTCACAATAGTCCTTTAAAGGAAATTCCATGGCCTCTTTTCCTTCGTGATGTGTTTGTGTCCCAATCATGGGTCTGCCTCTTTTCTTCACAGCCGCGCGGAATGGCCACAGAGTCTATGACGCCATGTCATCGTGGATTACGCGGCCGCTCCCGACGAAGGTTCGAGTCCTCCCTCGGGCATGTGTGTGTGTGTGTGTGTGTGTGTGTCTGTGTGTGTGTGTTTTGTCCTTAGCGGAAGTTAAACTTAGGTTAATAGTGTGTAAGACTACGGACTGATGACCTCAGCAGATACTTCGGGGGGGGGGGGGGGGTCATTCGGAACATGTCACTTGCATTAAGAAGCTTTCAGTTCCCATGGGTTTCGCTCTGAAATTTAAAGTTACTGTGCTCTTGACTGACTAGGGATCCGCCATGGATTTTCGACTGAAGGAGGGGTCCGTCAGCTGAAAAGATTGGGAAGCCCTGCACTAGAAAGTAGGGTTGGTCGTTACGGAGAAATGTGTGATCTATCTTATCATGGGTCAGTTTCTAGGCCTTGTACTCTGAAAAGAACCAAACTTACGAGTGTGTTAAAAATGATATTGTGTTCTTTGAGCACTTGTGTGTAAAAGACCAGCCATTTAGTTCTGCAGATTCCTCATGGACAAGAGTCAATTCGGCATTTAGACGAAGACCATGAAAATACAAATAAAATATAAATGTCACAGAATGATTAAAGTGTACAGATGTATGTACAAGATCACATTTCTTTTTTATTAATGTTCAGATTTCGATAAACGTAAATTACTCCATTTCAGTGCTGAGGAGTTCACAGCCAGTGGAATAAACATTGACATTTACTCAATCAGTGAAAAAGGGACTTAACCCTTTCGCAGGCTGTGGGAGATATACACTCCTGGAAATGGAAAAAAGAACACATTGACACCGGTGTGTCAGACCCACCATACTTGCTCCGGACACTGCGAGAGGGCTGTACAAGCAATGATCACACGCACGGCACAGCGGACACACCAGGAACCGCGGTGTTGGCCGTCGAATGGCGCTAGCTGCGCAGCATTTGTGCACCGCCGCCGTCAGTGTCAGCCAGTTTTCCGTGGCATACGGAGCTCCATCGCAGTCTTTAACACTGGTAGCATGCCGCGACAGCGTGGACATGAACCGTATGTGCAGTTGACGGACTTTGAGCGAGGGCGTATAGTGGGCATGCGGGAGGCCGGGTGGACGTACCGCCGAATTGCTCAACACGTGGGGCGTGAGGTCTCCACAGTACATCGATGTTGTCGCCAGTGGTCGGCGGAAGGTGCACGTGCCCGTCGACCTGGGACCGGACCGCAGCGACGCACGGATGCACGCCAAGACCGTAGGATCCTACGCAGTGCCGTAGGGGACCGCACCGCCACTTCCCAGCATATTAGGGACACTGTTGCTCCTGGGGTATCGGCGAGGACCATTCGCAACCGTCTCCATGAAGCTGGGCTACGGTCCCGCACACCGTTAGGCCGTCTTCCGCTCACGCCCCAACATCGTGCAGCCCGCCTCCAGTGGTGTCGCGACAGGCGTGAATGGAGGGACGAATGGAGACGTGTCGTCTTCAGCGATGAGAGTCGCTTCTGCCTTGGTGCCAATGATGGTCGTATGCGTGTTTGGCGCCGTGCAGGTGAGCGCCACAATCAGGACTGCATACGACCGAGGCACACAGGGCCAACACCCGGCATCATGGTGTGGGGAGCGATCTCCTACACTGGCCGTACACCACTGGTGATCGTCGAGGGGACACTGAATAGTGCACGGTACATCCAAACCGTCATCGAACCCATCGTTCTACCATTCCTAGACCGGCAAGGGAACTTGCTGTTCCAACAGGACAATGCACGTCCGCATGTATCCCGTGCCACCCAACGTGCTCTAGAAGGTGTAAGTCAACTACCCTGGCCAGCAAGATCTCCGGATCTGTCCCCCATTGAGCATGTTTGGGACTGGATGAAGCGTCGTCTCACGCGGTCTGCACGTCCAGCACGAACGCTGGTCCAACTGAGGCGCCAGGTGGAAATGGCATGGCAAGCCGTTCCATAGGACTACATCCAGCATCTCTACGATCGTCTCCATGGGAGAATAGCAGCCTGCATTGCTGCGAAAGGTGGATATACACTGTACTAGTGCCGACATTGTGCATGCTCTGTTGCCTGTGTCTATGTGCCTGTGGTTCTGTCAGTGCGATCATGTGATGTATCTGACCCCAGGAATGTGTCAATAAAGTTTCCCCTTCCTGGGACAATGAATTCACGGTGTTCTTATTTCAATTTCCAGGAGTGTACTTGCCACTAATGGTGTTCCTTTACTGTATTCATGGAAATATGTGTTCCCACTTTCGTACGCTCCTGGCCCCTAGTGGTAGTCTGCTGCACTAGCTCTGGTTTCTGTTTGTTGCTAAACATAGCTTTTAGGTTCAAATGGCTCTGAGCACTATGGGACTTAACATCTATGGTCATCAGTCCCCTAGAACTTAGAACTACTTAAACCTAACTAACCTAAGGACATCACACAACACCCAGTCATCACGAGGCAGAGAAAATCCCTGACCCCACCGGGAATCGAACCCGGGAACCTGGGCGTGGGAAGCGAGAACGCTACCGCACGACCACGAGCTGCAGACTAGCTTTTAGGGCTGTGGGAAGCATATATCCCACCAAATAATGGTGTTCCCAGAATTCTTGGGAAGTATGCTTACCACCAAATTCGTTTCTGAAAGGGGCTTAGGAAATATATATATCACAATGTCTTTTGTGGTCCTTGGGAAGCATACTTACCACAAACGTCAAGGCACCACAATTATTCTGGGAATACGTCTTACCACTACTGTATTTGCCTGACATCTTGTGGTAGTACACTGTACCAGGTGTATGAAAACTGCTATAACAATCAGTTTGGTGTATCGCGGGATCACTACTGTTGTCGGAAGAGTTTGCTTCGCTTCTGAAGCATATGTCTGTGTCTCTATTATCAGCACACAGCTTTACTGTTTTCACATTGTGGTAAGTAAATTTTAATATTGGTGGCAAATATAATTGGAGTATCATATTATCACTTATTGTTCGCCTCACAATCTTTCTTTGCTTTTCGTAGCAAAAATGTCAAAGAAGCACGCCTATACTAAAAAATACACACCAGAAGAAGCATTGGAGTTGCTATTTTCACTACCTAGCGATCCCGAAGATTCTGAAATAGAAGGTGATGAAGCATCTGAAGATGAATTTGTTTCAGACGTTGATCCGTGTTTGGTTCCACAACCTAATATCAATAACAGTGCAAACAGTTCTTGCTCCATGGACGTCGATATTTCTAGTGATAGTACCGTAAGTGCAGAAGAGCCATTGGCAGAAGAGGAATGGTCCAGTGACACTGCTGTTTTCGACTTTCTTCGCGTTGATGCAAAAGGAGAACCAGTTGTCAACCACCCATTGTCAAAACACAGCACAGAGAGAGACTACTTCCTTCATTTATTTACCAATGAGATGCTGGAGTATGTGGTTCAGCAGACAAATCTGTATGCAGAGCAACAGAAACAAAACCGGCAATCTGAGTCAACAAATAACTTGACGAATTTATCTGTAGAGGAGTTACACGCCTGGATTGGAATGAATATCTTGATGGGTTTGGTTGTGTTGCTAAGTGTAGTGCACTACTGGAGTTCAGAACTTGCCTTAGGTCAGCCTTACATATCGAAACCTATGACATGTAAACGTTTCAAAAAGATATGTGAAACTATTCACATAAATGACAACAGGCTGAATCCTCCAAGAGGGCATCCAAACCACGATAAACTTCACAAGGTCAGACCCCTTATAACCTTTATGATCAATACAATTCGTAAGCCATACACTGCTAGTAATGTATGGGCTGTGGATGAAAGCATGATACCTTTCAAGGGACAGTCTTCACTCAAGCAGTATATGCCCCTCAAGCCAGTAAAACGAGGATGCAAGGTATGGTGTTTAGCAGATTCAAAGATTGGCTATGTCATAAAATTTGATATTTACACAGGAAAATCAAATGAAGGATGTACAGAAAATTCTCTGGGAGAGCGTGTAGTCATTAGCCTCACTCAAAACCTGAAATATACACTCCTGGAAATTGAAATAAGAACACCGTGAATTCATTGTCCCAGGAAGGGGAAACTTTATTGACACATTCCTGGGGTCAGATACATCACATGATCACACTGACAGAACCACAGGCACATAGACACAGGCAACGCATGCACAATGTCGGCACTAGTACAGTGTATATCCACCTTTCGCAGCAATGCTGGCTGCTATTCTCCCATGGAGACGATCGTAGAGATGCTGGAGGTAGTCCTGTGGAACGGCTTGCCATGCCATTTCCACCTGGCGCCTCAGTTGGACCAGCGTTCGTGCTGGACGACGCTTCATCCAGTCCCAAACATGCTCAATGGGGGACAGATCCGGAGATCTTACTGGCCAGGGTAGTTGACTTACACCTTCTAGAGCACGTTGGGTGGCACGGGATACATGCGGACGTGCATTGTCCTATTGGAACAGCAAGTTCCCTTGCCAGTCTAGGAATGGTAGAACGATGGGTTCGATGACTGTTTGGATGTACCGTGCACTATTCAGTGTTCCCTCGACGATCACCAGTGGTGTACGGCCAGTGTAGGAGATCGCTCCCCACACCATGATGCCGGGTGTTGGCCCTGTGTGCCTCGGTCGTATGCAGTCCTGATTGTGGCGCTCACCTGCACGGCGCCAAACACGCATACGACCATCATTGGCACCAAGGCAGAAGCGACTCTCATCGCTGAAGACGACACGTCTCCATTCGTCCCTCCATTCACGCCTGTCGCGACACCACTGGAGGCGGGCTGCACGATGTTGGGGCGTGAGCGGAAGACGGCCTAACGGTATGCGGGACCGTAGCCCAGCTTCATGGAGACGGTTGCGAATGGTCCTCGCCGATACCCCAGGAGCAACAGTGTCCCTAATATGCTGGGAAGTGGCGGTGCGGTCCCCTACGGCACTGCGTAGGATCCTACGGTCTTGGCGTGCATCCGTGCGTCGCTGCGGTCCGGTCCCAGGTCGACGGGCACGTGCACCTTCCGCCGACCACTGGCGACAACATCGATGTACTGTGGAGACCTCACGCCCCACGTGTTGAGCAATTCGGCGGTACGTCCACCCGGCCTCCCGCATGCCCACTATACACCCTCGCTCAAAGTCCGTCAACTGCACATACGGTTCACGTCCACGCTGTCGCGGCATGCTACCAGTGTTAAAGACTGCGATGGAGCTCCGTATGCCACGGCAAACTGGCTGACACTGACTGCGGCGGTGCACAAATGCTGCGCAGCTAGCGCCATTCGACGGCCAACACCGCGGTTCCTGGTGTGTCCGCTGTGCCGTGCGTGTGATCATTGCTTGTACAGCCCTCTCGCAGTGTCCGGAGCAAGTATGGTGGGTCTGACACACCGGTGTCAATGTGTTCTTTTTTCCATTTCCAGGAGTGTAGTAACAGTTTAGTAGTGTTTGGCAACTTCTTCACCACAGTGAATCTAATGCAAATGCTTTTGAACGATGGAATCTACTCTATAGGGACTGTCAGAGCAAACCGGAAAGGGCTTCCTTCAATGATGAAACATAAATGTACCTTGAAAATAGGAGAATTTCAGTTTCAATGCAAGCGTGGCATTGAAGCTATAAAATGGATGGACAACAAACCTGTCACTACTTTGACAACTTCAGACAATCCTAGAGATACCACACTTGTCTCAAGAAAGAATAAGGATGGCACAACCAGTATGGTTACGTGTCCCACAGGTGTGGCAACATACAATACCATAATGTGAGGTGTAGATCACTTTGATCAACTTAGAGAACGTTACGCAATAGGTCGACGTTCTCGTAAGTGGTGGCATCAGATTCTTTATTTCCTATTAGACATGGCACTTGTAAATGCCTTTATATTGTACAAAACTAATAGAGGACAATAGGGATATGATGATCAACTGAACTTTCGATTACAACTCGCAAAACAATTGATAGGTGGCTTTGCATTCCGCAAAACAAAAACGACGTCCAGTAACCATTCTAACCGAGAAAAACACCGTACCAGATCATGTTCGACTGGCAAAAGTAGGCGATCATATGCCTGTTTTAGAAACATCCTACAGACAGTGCCGAAAGTGTTCAACAAAAGCTCACGACAAGAAAACAAAATATGTGTATCGAACCATGCTTCTCTCAGTTTCATGCAAAATAAAAAGAAAATGTAACAATCATTTGAACATTTTGTTGAAAAAGAATTATTACTTGTAAATCAATCATTTGAACATTTTGTTGAAAAAGAATTATTACTTGTAAATCTGTAATGTAAAAGTTTTTGAAACAAAGTAAAATAAAAACATATCATCGTCTTCTTAAAAATTTTTTACATGTAATGGCCAACATGTTACAGCTTACAAATTGGTAATGGGATATCTACTTCTCACCAAAGTGTAAAGTTCACAAGTGGGAAATCGGTTTACCACCGAAAATGTAAGGTTTAAAAAAGTGCTGTGGTGATATATTTACCACCATAATTTTTAGATCTAAATCACAAAAATAAAATTATCAAAAAATAAAATACAATAAATTGATCACAATTCTAATTCGATGTAAAAAAATTTGCTTCGCTGAGTCGCCACAAAAAATGCTCCCGTTAAAGGGTTAAACAACATCAGAGTTAATAACTCGAACTATTACTTAAGGACATAGATTATTTAAAATTTTCTGGGAGAATCACTCTTTGAAATACATGCTGATGTAGGAAGTTCTTAAAAATAATCCCAAAAATGGTAATTTAGTATCAGATTTACCTTTGATTGGATCAGCAATCCAACATTGCATTGTCAAAATACTCTAGCTCAAGAACGATTTCACTGGTGATGACAACTTGAGGCTAGTGTTTATAGGAGACATCAATCTTGACATTAGGTATAAAACAAACTATGGTCTGTTTTCAAACTGCTTAAGAGCTGTCAATTTTTGTTATATTCATGAACATATAACAAGAGAAGATACATGCTTGGATAATATAATTACCATTCCAGATAAAAATGAATAAGACCATTGTGTGATAGATCAAATGCTATCAAATGATCTAGGCTGATGATGACTGTTGAAAATGTTAATTGTACTGTACAGCAACCCTTCTTTTTTAAGAAGTTCAGAATATTAAAAGCAGGACCACATATATTTAAGACTCAAGTTATCTGAAGCTGTGTGGTAAAGTCTGGGTAACTATGACTGAATAAATGACAGTGATACGCATCTCATCTGAAAACATTTTTTACCTTTTACACCATAACAATAGCTTGTGAACTAGCCATGCAGCAGAGATATAGGGCAAAAGAGGAGCAGAGGAGAGCCAATAATAACTTCATTGAAAAGTCTCACAACAAATCAAAGCAGCCTGGGACGTAGTAAACTATATAGCATGGAAACAGAAAACCAAGAAAATGACTCCAGTCTCGACTAAGGTTGCCTCAGAAATAGAAGAAAATTATTCAGAAAGTACTTGACAGTAAAGTCCTACATTATTTGAGACATTACTTTGAAGTTGACTGATAAATAGCGAGATTTTACACGAAATTGTATGTATAATAGGTAACTCATGTAATGAAGGCATCTATTGCTTCTTAAATTACATCCTAAAACGTAGCACTGATATAGTGTCTCCTCTGACTTACAAGCTGAAAAATTCCCAAATGTCTCTAAATCCCCAGTACTTGTCCCAGTTTGTAAGAAGGCAGATAAAAACAGTCCTGAGAGTAACAGATCAATATCTGTCATTCTCATAACATCTAAGGTCATAGAAAACAAAAGGAAGAGCTGTTATTCAGCTACCTTTAGAATATCTTAATCTCCTTCAGTATATGACTTTAGATCTAGTATACCCACCATAAACTCTATGAAATCTCTGGTAACAGATGTTCTGAAATGTTTGGATAGCCATTCCTTTGCCCACATTATGCTCCTAGATCTAAAAGATGTATTCAACATTGTATTTTCATCCTAAGAGGTGCCCTATGTTTTAAATTTTGTAAATATTTACTGCAGTGAACCAAAATTAAATAAAATCTTTTGTACATAATGATTCCAAATTTTCCTTCGAAAACTTTTTGCAAACATTGAAACAGTTCTCGTGCATCACGATTAAATATCTTCAAAGTGAGGAACAAAGTGAAGGTTGAGTTTTGCTCCTAAATAAAAATTTCTTTGGATACTAAGAGGGACACGAGAGCATTTACACTTTCACTGTGAACTAGAAATGAACACATATTTTGTAAGAAATTACCAGGCACCATACTACAAATGCTAAATGAGCCGACCATATTTCTAAAATTTATGTAAGAACTCTACAATTACAGTGTACATATTATCAAACTAAAGCACATCAGCTGTAATTTTACTTGGGAGCTGATACACATTCATGAATCTGCTCACAACTGTGATTATCATGTGCTGTACAAGTTTATATAATTACTTTACATGGTTCTATAAACTTCTATTATATATATTGTGCATTCAATAGAGCACCATTATGCAACATCCAGTCCATTGGATAGGCATGACACCCACTGTGTAATCAAAACTTCCATAAACAATTGTTCAACTGTCATACTGACTCAAGACAATGCTGAGTACTCAAGTCTTTGCTTCTGTCATCGGCTGGGAAAAACATCTCAAGAAGCTAGAGTAGAACTGATATTACAGATGTGAAAAAATTTTTCAGTGCATTCTACGTGAGGTTGCTAGCTGTATGTTGTCAGATCAAAGAACTTACTGTTAATTATGGTGTTTCTATTAATCGATCCAGCAATCTGTAAGTTCACCAAGGCTGCGGAAAAAGATGTAAGAATTTTTAAAAAATCTTAACTGTAGGCAGTGGTTTCATGCATGATCCAATCCAAAGTGTAACATAGTCTTGTCACTGAAATGATAGAAAGTACAGTATTTTGTCATGAATATACAAGGTCATGGTATACAAGCAGCAAAGTAGTTCTCAACTAATTGTAAAAAGTGAGAAATTTATGGGCAAGTTGTTCAGTACTTTCATAAAACATTCTTCAAATTTATTTGCATCATCTCATCCCATACCAAGCTAACCTGATTAAGGAAATGATTGTTCAAATACTAATGTGCTGCTTTTATACCACAAAAAACCGTTTACTGAGCAGTTAGTGTTCTTTATATGTGACATACTTCGAAGTTAGAAAAGAATCAGAAGGTTTTCGTATAGCTGATTTGACAAGCACAAAAAATTAACAAAATTTAATTTTAATGTTCACTAACTATCCTTGGCTTTTTGTAACTGAGCGAACAATGTAAACAGCATTTCATAACACCTTATGCAAAAAAATTGTAATTATTCAATAAATCAGGCCTGATAAAATTAACTTTTCTTTATTTGTCTTTTGACTTTGCACAATAGTATTTTATTTCAAATCATAGAATTTTCTGCTTACAGAATATTACAAATTAATATCCTGTCAGACTACAAAGTGTTGATCTGGGCAAATTAACCAAAAGTTCAATGTTACTAATCTGGCATTCACCTTAAGTGATTTAGCAAAACCTAAAACAGAATGATTGGATAGGGATTTAAAAGCTGATCGCCACAAATTTGAGTCCAGTGCCCTGAAAATGTATGAAATACTTAGTATCACACAGGGGTAAATTATGTTCAACAGTTACACATTACTCTACTTATATTACTCAAAAGCATCACTTTTTCCAGTTGCACTTCAGGAAGTAGCCACATTTCTGATATATCTGAAACAGAAAAACAATAGCTAAATATTCTCATGTAATAGCACACAGTAAAACACTAGAGCTACTGCTGGTATATACTTAGCAAATATTGTAAGGAAATGGAATTAGCATGAAGCAACATACCTAAAGTGTGTAAACAGTCAATTAGAAATACTGGCAAAAGCAAAGAACAAGCTGAGAAGAAATTTCAAAAGTGAGACATACAATACCAAACCATAGACAAGTGCAATTATTACTTCAGACTATGCCATATATCAGTGTGCCCCAACAATATAACTTTCAAAAAATAAAATAAAATTGTAAGCTTTATTCTGTCTGTGTTCTCTTTTTGACATCTTCTCATGGCAAGAGAAAAGTATATTACATGTAGACTACTTGTGCTAGCCCACACATTTCCTAGGAAGGGCTCTATGTCTGCCCTTAGAACTTGGGTTCCCAAACGTTTGTTTCTCGCTCCTCTCTACTGCCAAAAATTCAAACTTGATGCCCCCTTCACAATAATAATACTGTACTAACTACAGCAAGCACCTGAAAATGCGACTGATTAGCTCATTGTCTTGGGTGGGGGGAGTAAAAGGGAGAGCAGTAAGTACTCGAGGACTTGGTGAGGAGAGGGAGTTGTGAAAGGGGAGCTGCATATGTAACAATTTCTGTGTCAGTATGGCCAAAATGAAGATGGTGCATGCACCTTTTACCAATCAGCCAGTATGGTGTAAATACCACATCTAAGTAATGTGTATTTGTGAAGTCTCATTATTTGAGCTCCAGTTTCCATGCACTATCATATATTAAACATGTATCCATTCTTGAACTGCTGCAAGGCCAAAATTGCATCATGAAACAAAAAACAATAAAAGTATGCAGTATCAAAATTCAGCTTCAGCTTTATATTTATATTTACTTCACTTTGGCACATGCTTTTATCCAGAACATTGGCCAATGGCCATCACTTCCATGCCATAGGAAGTGCTCGCACCTGTAGGTTGGCAGCACCAGTGTGGAACCAAGCCAACAATCTCCCTCTCAAACATGGCGGCCAAAGAACACAAACGCTTTTGAGGTAGGCAGCTAGCTAAAACTGCCCTGAAAACAAACACAATAACAATGTCCATTCCTAAAAATTATTTTCTCAGTTCAATTTGGAACAAGGTCTCATCTTGCAATACTGGTAAGTGCGATGAGTACATTTCAAATATTACATAAATTTATACTAATGTTCACAGATTCGTTGGATTATGAGCAGTAGAGTATTTGTTACAGTATGAACACTTGAAGTTAATGTTTTATCTCAAGGACATGCAGGTGTAGGAGAATGAGAGAGTACCATTGACACTGCAATTAGTGGTGACACGAGAGGGGGAATGTTTATCTGTTTGGCTTGGAGCTGCCAACCAACAAGTTGACATGCATCATATTAAATAGCTGCAATGATGTAAATTAGACACAGGAAAAACATAGATTCGAGAAAGCACATTATACAGATAGACACACATCTTCAAATGTGTTACTCACATGTATCAAGGAATATGAAAGCATTTTAAAGGTGTGACTCTTCAAGTTATTTTAAAGGTGTTATAGCAATAAGCAATTAGTAGAGAAAAACAAATTTTCATAAATGTATTGAGCATTTGTGGTGTTGGAGGAAACTTCTTAGAGTTCCATGGAGTGCAAAGAGAACCAACAGATCAATTTTGGAGCAAATTAAACCAGATTTCTCCCTGGAAGGTCTAATCTTAAAACAAAAGCTGACCTACTTTGGACACACAATGCGAAGGCATGCCTCGCTGGAAAAAACATTAATGCTGGGGAAGATTGAAGGAACTAGAAGAAGAGGACGTCAGAGGATGAGATGGATCGATGGCATCACAGAAGCAATGTGTTCCAACCTGGAAGGTCTACGGGAGAAAGTGCAAGACAGGAAAAAGTGGCGTGATTTGGTTCATGGGGTCACGAAGAGTCGGAACCGACTAAACGAATAGAGAGAGAGAGATTGAGCATTTTAGGTCATGTCACATAATTTTATATAAATATAACTATTACCACTAGTAATCAATGACTCATTCCGTTATTATTTAAATTTTGAATGCCAGAAACACACCATGACACAGCAATACTTCCTTCACATCTTTAGTGCCAAAACAGTAAGATTTTGAAGATGCTGTCATTGGGAAAAATAGGTTTATTGATGCCAAATATTCTGACATGCCACAGGAAAAACAACTAAAAATGTGCATACTGTACTTCCCTTGGCCACTTTCCTTCGTGCGTGACAGGGAAACACTTTTGCTTTATTGTCAAACATGTTAACATACACATGAGAAGAATATGGCTCAGGCCTGTTGTGTTGTATTTTAGACACAATTGTATGAGACAGAGCCATCCAAAAATTGCCAAAATATTTCAGTTCTAATATAATAATTAGTTCAACTAATTTACCATTGATTTTACTTGATCATCAATTTGGTCATAAGTCACATGAGAAATGAGAGTACCTGTTATGCCTATGCAAGTTATTGCAACATATCTATTGAAGCCAGGAAAATTATTTCTATCCCTTATTAATTTCTCAAATACAAGATATTAAATACAAAATTCTTTAACATGTGCATTTAATTCTTAAAATGGTCATAATTTGCATTTTCATGGAAATTCAGGGTATACTCATTACAGAGATAGTCAGTTTCATTTATGGCGCTTATTTGTAGCAAATATTGTGAAAATAATTAAGTCTGTTGGAATACATCGTAATGGACTGAAGAAAAATGGTGACTGCTAATAGAGTGGTGAGACTGTGAGCAGTCTGAAACAGAAGACAACTCACACAATGTGCTTCGAATGGGGGCAATAGTGGATGACTGAACTATGGCCTGTAGCAATTATTCGTGCAGTTAAGGGGAGTAGGAGAAAAAAGTTCATAAATTTCATAATATAAGTATTTTTGTAGACATATACGATTTGCATACACATTTGGTGCAGGCCAGTGTGGCCGAGCGGTTCTAGGCATTACAGCCTGGAACCATGCAGTTTCAACTCCTACCTCGGGCATGGATGTGTGTGATGTCCTTAGGTTAGTTAGGTTTAAGTAGTTCTAAGTTCTAGGGGACTGAAGACCTCAGAAGTTAAGTCCCATAGTGCTCAGAGCCATTTCAATCATTCGATAATAAAAATCAAATAAACCAATGTGATGGATGAGCTTGCACTTTTTTGCAAAGATTTTCAATTCTTGGTTGAATAGAAGAAAGTGCGTAATATAAATCACCAGCAGCATAGAGTGTGCTTCTGCATTCCTTTTCAGTGCTACGACTGCTGAAAACGCCCTTTCGTATAAATAAGTGCTTGAAAAAAAAAAGTAAGTACAGTTGCAGTGCTTTCTTTACTATGCTGGGATAAACTTTCACATATTTTTACCCAAAATAATGACTTATCCATCTTCTCAAAGTCATATTTGGATGCAGAATCGTTTTCAATTTCCAAAGCTTGTTCTTGCAATGTTTCCAACAGTGCATCTATGTCAGCATGAAAAGGATCTGTTGCTAATCTGTAAATGTTATTATCACACTAGCTACAAACGTACTGTTTGAATTCGTCAATTAGATTCTGCAGATGATCTGATATTTTATTTGTGTTATCAGTTTGCTTAAAGACCTCCATAAATGGTGCTTATTCCAGGATTCCAAATAATTTGGGAAAACGAGAATAATTGCAGGCTACGATTTTACATTTCCAAAGCTGCAGTTTATCAGTGTATGCTGTGATAGCATCCCGATGATAAATTACAGTCGAATCACTGACTTGCAGTTTCAAGTTCAGAGAGTCGAAAATATCTGACAGATAAGCCAATACAACTTGAACACTTGGTTTTCGGAGTTCCACACACATTTCAGTTTGGCCTTGCATTTCTAAAAATTGAATCACTTCATCTCTAAGTTCAAATAATCTATCTAACATATTTCGTTTTTAGAGGCAGCATACATCTGTATGAAATAGTAATTTTTTATTTTATACTCCCAAATTTCACAAAGAATCGTATAAAAGACGAGTATTTGACGCACTCTTGTTCACATAATTCACAATTTTGAAACATGATTCTGAGACGTCCTTGAGTTCATTTGGAACTGTCTTAGCTGCCAAGGTTTGATGGTGTATAACACAGTAAATTGAAATAACATTGGGATTCTTTTCTCTGACCATCTGCACGAATCCTGAGTGATCCAAGCGTTGAGAGGGTGCTGTCTGTGCATACACCGATCGGCTTTGCCACGAGAGTCCATATTTGTAACAGAATTCAGATATTGCTGATATTATATAAATTCCTTTTCAATTAGTCGTTAGCTCTGTCGAAAATAGCATCTTGTTTTTAACTGTTTCGTTTTGATTGAATCGAATTAAAGCTAACAGTTAACAACAATTTGCAACATCTAACGTTATTACGAAAAATTCTGATTTTTTTCATGGCCTGCACTGCCTGATTTGTTATGTATTTGGCTATATCACCAACCCTACATTTCACAGTGTTGTCAGAAACTGGTATTTGTGAAAGTTCTTTTTATGCTTTCTGGTCCAAGAACAATACCAATTGATTTCAACAACAGTGTTTGACAAGTGATTCTCAGACTATATTACTTTCATAGCCTTTGTGGTGAGTAGTGATTACTCACAGGAAGCTACAATAGGGTTGCCATATATAACTGGGACCTCTTAGTGACACTCTGGGTTGGGCATGTAGAAATGAAGTACAAATTTATCTAATACAATTACTTTTTATTTAGAACGCAATTACATGGAACTTGTTTCAGCGGAAGTAGTTGGTACACCATATTTTTCGGAAGATTTCACCTTTTTCAGCAAGTCTTTTTTTCCTTTTACATATTTATAAAACTTCATGCAAGTCAGCTTGAAGCTAAACTGGCACTATAAGACTATTTCCACAGTTCCTGGCAGCATTCTATTGCTTTCATCAGTCCACTGGACCGACATAAGCGAAAATACTTTCCACAGTGGCGTTGTGTGAAGGAACATAAAACAAATACTCAAATAATTTTAGCACTTCGCATTTGCACTCAGGATTTTCGGGTCGGTTAAGAAAGTAAATCCACCTTTCTTCCACAAAGCGTTTAGATTTTGAATCTTCCGAGTCATGCTTAGTTTCTAAAAGCTCTTTAGGTACATACATTCCTGAAAACTATCGACGCCTGATATCTTCACGCCATCTTTAGTCAGGTATAAAACAGTATTCCAATCATCACACAGTCTTCAGTTTCAGATAGCGTCATCCAATCAAACACTTGATATTTATTAAAAGAAATAGCATGGTTCTCTAAGTAATCGAGTGATATGGCGTAGAAAGCTGTTGTCTCTTCTTCAAATTTCGAAATAAAACTGTTTCTTGGTCAGGGTTGTAATTCTTTATTTTTTTTTTTTTAAATCATCTTGGTTTGCATGCCACTGAAATTGGCAGTCTTATTTTCATTCAGACAACTTTGAGCGTTGATTAGTATATTTCTTATATCAGTTACTGAGACTTTACTCTTCTCTTACTAAATTTTGAGAAACCAAAGTACATACAATGCTTTACAGTAAAGGACATAGCGCCATTGATAAATATAGACTTTGAACAGATGTCTGTTGCTAAGGCAGAACATTCAAAATTTCTGTGTGCATTGATGAAAGATTGAATTGTAAGAAACACACTGATGATCTGCTGACATGGTTAGGTTCAGCTACTTATGCTATTAGGATTATTGCAAATTTTGGTGATAAACATATCAGTAAATACTATGCCTATTTTCATTTACTGTTTTATATGGCGTCATATTTCAGTGTAATACATCATTAGGGGAAAATTTTGCACAAAAGAGTGTAATCAGAATAATAGCTGGAGCCCATCCAAGACCACCTTGCAGACACTGACTTAAGAAAGTTGGAATATTCTCAGTACCTTGAAATAGATGTACTCACTTATTAAATTTGTTATAAATAACCCGTCCCAATTCAAGAATAATAGCAAAGTGCATAGCTAAAACACTAGAACAAAGGATGACATTGGCACAGAAAGGGGTAAATTATGCCAACACAAAAATCTTTGGTCATTTGCCAAACAGTATAAAAAGTCGGACAGTTCGCCAACCTACATTTAAAAACAAATTAAAAGAATTTCTTAATGACAACTTCTTCTGCTCGAGAGATGAATTTTTAGATATGAAGAGCAAAAAAAGTTGTCTAATGAAGACCTGTGTTAAACTGACAGGTCCTACATCATTACAAAATGTCATATTCATGATCTGTGTAGCAAGCAGTAGTAGATCTCTTTTTACAAGGATATAGAACATGTCAAAGTATTTACAAGTTTAGACCAATTTAAAATAAGCTAATTCGTGTAAACATATATTTACAGACATCTAGTTAGAGACAATCATTAGATTTACTCCTGGTATACAATACTTTTTTTACAAATAACTTATTAAATAATGTAATGCCACACTGTTCACTCATATCTCACCATCAGTCACTGCACACAATATACACACATTGTTTCATAACACTTCAATCACCACACACACACACACACACACACACACACACATACACACACACACACACACTGGCGATCTCTGGGCCGTTTTCTTTACTGCAACTTCCCATTCGCTATCCTGAAAAACTGAGTCACCATCCCTCCATAATGAGTGAGATGTTGATCTCAGAAAGAGGAAGAGATGTTAGTATTGTGCTATACATAGCTTGGGGGTAAGTATTTATAGAAAGAAAAAAAACATAAAGTGAAGATTTTATGTGGAATGCTGCAGGTTTTGTAATCATTGTTATTATAACTTATTTGTAAAACATTTGTTGTTAAACCTGTACTCTGTTATATCTAAGTAATCCTTCAATGTATAAAATGTATTGCAAAATAGGTACTTTTTAGCTGCCTTTTTAAATAAGTGTATTTTTGCAATTTCTGTAATCTCTTTTAGTAATTTATTGTACAGTTTTATTCCTTGTTAGAAAATGCTGTTTTGAGTTTTATGTTTATTTTTTCTTGGTAAATGTAAGTTGAGTCTAGCTCTTGTTCCATGGTCATGGACAGAGCTGTTTGTGCAGTAATTACCAATGTTATTTTTGATATGTACAAGTGACTGTTAAATGTAACGTAATGTAATGTATCTGACCTGCATTTACACCAACCATCCTGCTTTTAAATGAGATAGAAGTTTGATGATTCATATCAATGTATAAATAGAAGTCTTTCCGTTTCTCTGTCCTTACCGTGTATATTGAAAAATAATTGAATATTTTCAAGTCGATTATTTCAGTGTCGACAGTTAAAAGACTTCCAGCAGCACTTGATATAGTATTCTGAATCTGCAGAATACGGGCAGACCTTCCAATTGTTTCTACCATTTTTTCCTGGTTCTTCTTTAATTTGGTGAGACACATTCAATTGTCTGCATTGATGAAGCCCTCTGAAGTTGGTATTGTTACTGCCTCTGCAAGAACCGATTAATTTATCTAATAGAATCGGTAATTTTCTTAAAGTGTCTTGTCAAAACCTGGCTGTTACCCACTGTTCCGTAATTCAGTCAATCAAACTCCAACAGCTTCTGCTGGATTTCGTTAGTTTCGGAAAAACACTGAACTACTGCCAGAAACATCTTTTCAGCCTTTTGGTTCGATGCGTCGATGTCTACGCCGTGAAATGAAACTTCTTGCAATTGTTTTATGCGTTCGGACACGGAGGGTGGTGCGAGAATATTTTTAACAATCGCTGTAGCTTTGGCCCTGACTGTAGACTGCTTTGCAGCGACTTTGGAGCCAGGATACATTGCTGCAATCAGTTTTACAGTGCAGTCACGAGAACTGAAGGACTGATGTTGCTTGACAACTTTATAAGCTGTTGTTAGTTCTACAGTAGCAACGAGCAATTCTTCCAACTTATCTTCTCTAGTCACGAGAGTAAAAATATGATTTGATATCGATGCTACCAAGAATTTATTTGTATGATCCTTCGTAGAAATGTTATGCCTAATATTTTCCTTGGATCTGCGAGTTACTGAGATAAAACTGCTGCAAATCTCACGTAACGTGTCCTGATCCATACTTTTCTTGATAAAAGACTACTCTTTCATGTAATCATCCGAAAAACGACTCTTTCTCTTACCATCGCCCCGGCCATTGTGGCCGAGCGGTTCTAGGCACTTCAGAACCGCGCGACTGCTACGGACGCACGTTCGAATCCTGTCTGGGGCATGGATGTGTGTGATGTCCTTAAGTTATTTAGTTTTAAGTAGTTCTAAGTTCTAGGGGACTGACGACCTCCGATGTAAAGTCCCACAGTGCTCAGAGCCATTTGAACCATTTTTTTATCTTTCCATCCTTAGGCATTATCGCAAGCTATGATAAGTTTATTAGATGGTAAGCAATCGGCAATAACAGTTTAATCATCAAAGTACGCGTCACTATACACCTAATGCACTATACAACCACAGTAAACACTTTAAACATTACTAACTTGCACAACTATTAGACAGCCTGACGCTGCTTAAATAGTTCCAGCCCCGAAGTTCTGGAGAACAGGAGAAGTTTGGTAAATCCTGACATGACCATTTCATAACGCGAGCTCCAAGCTAGCAACCAATGAGTGGTCAGAACTGGGTGAAACAGAGTATCCAATTGGATAGCGCCTTATACGCCGGATTACCGTGCTAGTAACAGCTGATTTTGACGGAAGTGAAGTACGCACGAGTTCCTGTATATTTATATTTGGTTGTGAAAAATGTGTTTCCTGTGAAAGTTTTATTTCTTCGCGGAAATTATACTTACTTGTTTATGAACAGTGAGCTCTGATTACAACAAGTAGGAGTACTTTGTGTCTTATTGGTGATTATATGGCTAAAATTGGAGAACTGTGGATTTATCTCGTAGAACATAAAGCTTTCGGTGTGGTTGTTACCATAAACATTGAATATAATGTACTGATGATTTTGTATTAACACAATGAAATATAATATGAATTCTACTATGGAACGTTAAACATATCAGCTTAAGGAAATGTGGCAAATTACAAATTTTATTGCGGCGTTGGTTTGTTTATGGATAACTGAGCTACCAGTAACGCTTTTCACTTTTATTTATATTTTGCACGACGTGTTTCGAGAACTAATTCCCATTTTCAAGTGCATTTGTTTTCCATTCTATGCCATTTTCTCGTGGTGTTTTTCATGTTTTTTGTATGTAACTATTTACGCATGTTTGTTATTTTTTTGCGTATACTTATACTATGCTGAGAAAATTGTGAGGTGTTCAACATGTGTGAGAGCCTGCACAACTGGACCACGTGAAAACTTAAGGACAACACGAAAAAATGCCATGGTCTAGAGAACAATGCACTTGAAAATGAGACTTATACAAAATATTAATAAAAGTAAAATTCGTGGCAGGTACCATAGTCACCTCGGGCTTTCACAAACCGTTTCTAATTGATAATATCAAATAATTACGGTATTTTTCTTAATTTTTATAATTTATGTACCCGTATAGAAATATTCATTAAATGGTCCGAGTTTATTTATTAAATTACACATAGATTACTAGTTTCTTACAGATTTTAGCCTTCCGTAATTAGATTAACACTGCTGATTATGGCACATGTTGTTACATTGTACTGATGAATGTTATGTGGCTACCCACAGATATTTCAAATACTTATTTTCAGTGTAGTAACTGTTACTTACTCAATTTGTTTTGAGTCATTGACAAAATATGTGGAAATCATTTACATCAATAATGTTGTGGTATCCTTTGCACTTTTGTAGACCAGTATACATTTCTTCTTGTTAAATGCAAGTAATGAAAGTATCAGTTTTCATAGCTAAGTATTTTGCTGAACAGTGGTCTGGGGTAGGTTGGGGAAAACACTGTACTGGTCCTGTGTGGGGTAAAAGAATGGGCAGATTTATTATCTAGGATAGCCACTTTCTCACAAACAGCCATTGATAATATCTTTATAGAAAAATCCAATGAACAAAATTATATTACAAAACCAATAGTCAATGGCCTCTCAGACCATGACACGCAGTTCCTTATGTTAAATGTTAATACTTAACAGGATATAAAATCTGTTAAATCTGAGCTCAAGAGGGTAATCAGTAAGCCAAAAATTGATTATTTTAGGGCACTCCTCAGAGACATTCACTGAACTGATGTTTACAGTGCTCATGGCATGAATGAAAAATATAACATTTTTGCTAATAAAGTGCTAACCTTATTCGAAAACTGCTTTCCCCCAAAACTTAGCAAGGTTAGAGCAAAGTCTACAAAGAAGCCATGGATTACTCGAGGAATAGGGGTATCTTGTAAAACAAAAAGAAAACTGTATCTGTCAATCCGAATTCCAATGTTGATGCTATAGCACATTACAAGAAATACTGCAAAATATTAAAGACTGTAATACAGATGTCAAAGCAAATATATTACAAGGAAAAGATAGTCATATCAGATAACAAAATAAGGGTCGACAGAAGCGTCCGATCCCACGCGTCGGCTTTGACCCATGACGTAAGGGTGTTGTCGTGTGTGACGTCATGACGGCGCGGAGTTTGGTTTGAGTGTGGCTGTCTCCAGTTCTGTTTTATCTTATTTTATTTACTTTTCTGATCTGTTCGTTCTATCTCGTGAGATTTTTTTTTCAAAAAAAAAATGTGCTTGTGTCTGTGTATGTGCGGATGGATATGAGTGTGTGTGCGAGTGTATACCTGTCCCTTTTTCCCCCTAAGGTAAGTCTTTCCGCTCCCGGGATTGGAATGACTCCTTACCCTCTCCCTTAAAACCCACATCCTTTCGTCTTTCCCTCTCCTTCCCTCTTTCCTGATGAGGCAACAGTTTGTTGCGAAAGCTTGAATTTTGTGTGTATGTTTGTGTTTGTTTGTGTGTCTATCGACGTGCCAGCGCTTTCGTTTGGTAAGTCACATCATCTTTGCTTTTAACAATATGGGATATAGTGAAGGAGGAGACCAGTAGAACCAGAGATGAAGAGGAACAAATAGCATTAAGAGTAAATGATACATTGGTGACAGATGTGTATAGTGTTGCAGAACTTTTTAACAAACATTTTATAACTGTTACTGAAAAGATGGGGTTGTCAGGTTCAGTAGATGCTGCTATGGATTACCTTAGACCAGACATTTCAAGTAACTTCCACAATATGAATTTGACCCTCACTACCCCAACAGAAATAATGTCCATCATAAAATCTTTAAAATCAAAAGCATCTAGTGGGTATGATGAAATATCAACAAAGTTAATTCAAGAATGTGATTCTGAGCTAAGTAACATATTAAGCTATCTGTGTAACCAGTCGTTTATTAGTGGAATATTTCCTGAATGGCTGAAATATGGTGAAGTTAAGCCACTGTTTAAGAAGGGAGATAAAGAAATAGCATCAAATTTCCGTCCAATTTCACTGTTGCCGGCATTCTCAAAAATTTTCGAAAAAGTATTGTACAGTTGTCTTTATAACCATCTTATCTCAAATAACATACTGTCAAAGTCACAGTTTGGATTTCTAAAAGGTTCTGATATTGAGAAGGCTATCTACACTTACAGTGAAAATGTCCTTAATTCATTAGACAAAAAATTGCAAGCAACTGGTATATTTTGTGATCTGTCAAAGGCATTTGACTGTGTAAATCACAATATCCTTTTAAGTAAACTAGAATATTATAGTATAACAGGAAATGCTGCAAAATGGTTCAAATGTTATATCTCTGGCAGGAAACAAAGGGTGATATTAGGAAAGAGACACGTATCAAGCTATCAGGCATCATCCAACTGGGAACTAATTACATGTGGGGTCCCACAAGGTTCCATTTTGGGGTCCTTACTTTTTCTTGTGTATATCAATGACCTTTCATCAGTAACATTACCAGATGCAAAGTTTGTTTTGTTTGCTGATGATACAAACATTGCAATAAATAGCAAATCAAGTGTAGTCTTAGAAAGATCAGCCAATAAAATATTTTTGGACATTAATCACTGGTTCCTAGCCAATTCTTTGTCACTAAACTTTGAAAAAACACACTACATGCAGTTCAGAACTTGTAAGGGGTGTCCCAAGAGTATATGTCTAACATACGATGACAAGAAGATAGAAGAAGTGGACAGTGTTAAATTCTTGGGATTACAGCTTGATAATAAATTCAACTGGGAGGAGCACACCACAGAACTGCTGAAGTGTCTTAACAAATCTCTGTTTGCAATGGGAATTTTGTCAGACATAGGGGATATAAAAATGAAAAAAGCTGGCATACTATGCTTACTTTCCATAATGTCATATGGGATTATTTTTTGGGTAATTCATCAAGCCAAGCTAAAGTTTTCCGGGCACAATAACGTGCAGTAAGAGTTATATGTGGTGTGTACTCAAGAACATCCTGCAGAAGCCTGTTTAGGGAACTAGGTATACTAACTACTGCTTCCCAATATATTTATTCCTTAACGAAATTTGTCATTAAAAATATATCACTTTTCATACCAACAGCTCAATTCATGGAATCAATACTAGAAATAAGAATAATCTTCACGAGGATTTAAAGTCACTTAGTCTTGTACAAAAAGGTGTGCATTATTCAGGAACACACATTTTCAATAACTTGCCAGCAGCCATAAAAAGCTTAACAACCGATGAAATTCAGTTTAAGAGAAGCCTAAAGGATTTATTGGTGGCCAACTCCTTCTACTCCATTGATGAATTTCTTAGTAAAACCAGCTGATTTGTATATAAGTACAACATAACTTCTGCACAATTTCAGTGCAGTAATGTGTTCATTGAAAATTTGTGTGTGTGTGTGTGTGTGTGTGTGTGTGTGTGTGTGTGTGTGTGTGTGTAAGTATAATCTAACTTCTGCACCATTTCAGTGCAGTAATGTGTTCATTGTAAATAAGTATTACAGTAGTTGTATTACATGTTTATTACCTTATAAATAAATAAAAAACTTTTTTATTTTAAATTCAGTGCATTAGTATTTGTTGACTCTTAGTGTTCATTAAAAAATGACGATCATTCCACTTGGGACCTGTGGAATGGGACATTAGCTTATTTGTTTTAGTTGTAAATATTTGTCATGTATTGTTGTTTTTCTGACATGTTCCACATCCGGGAGGACCTCCTCATTATGGATCAATTGGAATGAAAGTAAATCTAATCTAAAAAAAAATTATGGGAAAACTAAGACGTCTGGGTCTACGAATTCATCATTTGATAGACAAACTTTTATGGAATATGGCAAAATTTTCCTTAACTTTCTTTTGTTTTTTTTGGTAACTATCTTAAAAAAATATTTCCAAAGTTTCTTTTATGTTGCAAATATTTTGGTCTTATGACTTAACTGTTTACTGTGCAAAGGTAATCTCTTCAGAAAAGACTGACCAATACTTAATAAAACCACACCCATTTCAAAGCTGCTGACTAGTATTTTGGTGTCTTACATTAATGTAAGCTACTTGTTTTTTCTCAAACATGAGTAAAAACTCAATTACACAATACAAAGCTTTTGTTACAAAGCACACAGAACTTTTGTATGAGAGATCAACATATGCAAGTATACAACACTACCTACGGGGATTTTTGAAGCATTGCTCTAGTTAAAAATTAATAGAATACCAGTATATTATAATACATTTTCCCCCAATTTTGCCAAAATATGATTCTATGGCAGCAACCTTAAGTTACCAAACTAACTGGTGTATTGTTCTTCCACAGCCTTTAGTTACAGAATTGAAATGTACTGTTTCTCATACTCCTGCCTTTTTAATTGTTTCTAGGTCCCAACATCATTTTACTGCACATAGGGCACAACCTGGACACATTAGAAAATATATTAATCTTTCATTTTATTAATATAGATAAGTTTGCTCCAATAGAAGATGAATCTAGCACAGTCAGACATGATATATTAGTGAAATTGTCAGTACCAGACCTCAAAGGCATTTAAAGCATGGTAAAATATGTTAACACAATATTAGAGGAGGAAGGTTGCTACTCACCATATAGCAGATATGCTGAGACGTAGATAGGCACAACAAAAAGATTCTCACAATTATAGCTTTTGGCCTTTGTCAACACCACACACACACACACACACACACACACACACACACACACACACACACAACTGCAGTCCCAGGCAACTGAAACCAGTGTCGTATCAGTTGCCTGAGACTGCAGTTTTTTTGTGTGTGTGTGTGTGTGTGTGTGTGTGTGTGTGTGTGTGTGTGTGTGTGTGTGTTGTTGAAAAGGCATTAATGACAGAAAGCTGTAACTGTAAGAATCTTTTGATTGTGCCTATCTGCGACATGGTGAGTAGCAACTTTCCTTCTCTAATCTTGTCTTGGATTTTCCATTGTTTATATCTAAAAACACAGATGATGTGACTTACCGAACGAAAGTGCTGGCAGGTCGATATACTCACAAACAAACACAAACATACACACAAAATTCAAGCTTTCGCAACAAACTGTTGCCTCATCAGGAAAGAGGGAAGGAGAGGGAAAGACGAAAGGATGTGGGTTTTAAGGGAGAGGGTAAGGAGTCATTCCAATCCCGGGAGCGGAAAGACTTACCTTAGGGGGAAAAAAGGACAGGTATACACTCGCGCGCACACACACACACACACACACACACACACACACACACACACACACACACACACATCCATCTGCACATACACAGACATCTTTCCTGATGAGGCAACAGCTTGTTGCGAAAGCTTGAATTTCGTGTGTATGTTTGTGTTTGTTTGTGTGTATATCGACCTGCCAGCACTTTCGTTCGGTAAGTCACATCATCTGTGTTTTTAGATATATTTTTCCCACGTGGAATTTTCCATTGTTTGATTTACAGGAGCTTACTGTGTTGGAATCCTAGGACAGCTAAACAAGAGCAAACTAACTATCCTATTCATTATAAATAAGCGTATAATGTAATGATCTTCAATATAATGTTTTAGTCTAGTCAACAAAACATGTACTCATATAATAGTTTTGGCTAAGCTCTCAAAAGTACATCCAAGCAGGCCCTGAAGTCTTGCTTGTTTTATTGTTATACTTGTTAAACAATTCTGTGATAACATTTATCATCTTGTATCTTTTCAAACCATTTTTAATTAAAAAAATAAGACTTTTCAAAAGTTAGCAATGTTCAGATTTAAAAATATAAATGCCAGACTGAGTGAACAGTACAGATTAAGCTCTCTGCTGTCAGTTTTTTTATACCCCCATTGCTGTTAAGTTAAATGACATGGAGGTTATTACATCCGTCCATCTTTTGTTTTCCAATGTCCATTTTTACCTCAACTTTAAATGTTAAAAAATGGTCACTAACATTGTTGTCAAGTGTTCTCTGAGGACTAAGCAACCACAGCGATTTGAAATACCTAATAAATCACATGAATCTGGCTGTCATCTACCTACTCCATGCCAGCCCTTGCCTGCAAGTTGTTTACCATACAATCATAGGTCTCTATGGGCCTTGATTCTGTCTAATGCCCTTCTTGCATATTTTACAAGTTTTCCATACTCCTTTGCTTTTCCCCTTTGTCTTCACTTACCAGAAGCAGAATGTTGTGTGTCACCAAAAGATGGGCAAAAAAATTCATGGTGAGTACACTTAGTACAGCTTTCTCTCTGCTATTCAAATAAAAGTTTAAAGAGATTCACTGTCCTTTTCATTTTGAGAATGTTAAAATCACAAACTGTAATATGAAGATATGCAGTCTGACTAGTTGGACTGGCATTCAATCACAAAAAATTAACTTGTTCTTTGGTTTAGTGTGGTTGTCTGAAAGATAAAGTGAGTTCTCCCACAGAAAATTAGCAAAAAACTTATTTATTTCCTTTTTAGTTAATTTGAGATGGAAACTTTTTGTTTTGACTTTACATGTCAGAGGAAGCTATCTTCATAAGCAACCCTTACTCCAACCTTGGTGTGAATGGGGATAATTTGTTCATAATTCCTATTTAAATGTGATGTTCATATTAACATTGCAAAATATCTTCACTTTATTTTAGTTGGCTAAGCTTTTATACCAGTTAATGAGACAATAACAGTTTGTTTCTGCCAGTATTAGAGTTGATAATTGCCAATAAATATTAACATGCAGGAAATATTTTTCATTGTCAGCTGACATGACTACTTCAGAAAGCAGATATAATATGGATCAATTAAATAAGCTACATGTAACCTGCTAATAAAAAAAAAGTGATATTTTGAAATATGAAATGTAATTTATTTATTAAGAAAAGATAATTCATATTTCCCAGAAACTTGTGCAACATACACAATAAGTATCCACATTGTTGTGATATTCCAATTTAAGGAAAATCTTGTATATTTCAATAATTGGGTTCGGCCTAATACTTAACAAAAAAATTATTATGGTCATTTCCTTAATATTTTCATTGGGTTGGATCCCAGATTAAGAAAAATACTACAAACTACGCTGCAGTAAGCAGTCATACGCACCTTCAAAACTCCACAGCTGATTACGATGATTGGGTAGCTAGTGACAGAAAGGTAACCTGAAAACAAATTAAAATCCACATTAGCATTACTGTAAACCTTTATTTCTAATATATGGATTACTAAGTTCCTTGCACTAATACTGGCTCAATGCTGGGGGAAAATGTTTACCTAATATGGCTCTTCTTGTCCATTCCTGTATTCAGTTTTTTCTGGTATTAATTTTGTTGTTGTTGTTGTTGTTGTTGTTGTTGTTGTTGTTGTTGTGGTCTTCAGTCCTGAGACTGGTTTGATGCAGCTCTCCATGCTACTCTATCCTGTGCAAGCTTCTTCATCTCCCAGTACCTACTGCAACCTACATCCTTCTGAATTTGCTTAGTGTATTGATCTCTTGGTCTCCCTCTACGATTTTTACCCTCCACGCTGCCCTCCAATGCTAAATTTGTGATCCCTTGATGCCTCAAAACATGTCCTACCAACCGATCCCTTCTTCTAGTCAAGTTGTGCCAGAAACTTCTCTTCTCCCCAATCCTATTCAATACCTCCTCATTAGTTACGTGATCTACCCATCCTATCTTCAGCATTCTTCTGTAGCACCACATTTCGAAAGCTTCTATTCTCTTCTTGTCCAAACTGATTATTGTCCATGTTTCACTTCCATACATGGCTACACTCCATACAAATACTTTCAGAAATGACTTCCTGACACTTAAATCTATACTCGATGTTAACAAATTTCTCTTCTTCAGAAACGATTTCCTTGCCATTGCCAGTCTACATTTTATATCCTCTCTAATTCGACCATCATCAGTTATTTTACTCCGTAAATAGCAAAACTCCTTTACTACTTTAAGTGTCTCATTTCCTAATCTAATCCCCTCAGCATCACCCGATTTAATTTGACTACATTCCATTATCCTCATTTTGCTTTTGTTGATGTTCATCTTATATCCTCCTTTCAAGACACTGTCCATTCCGTTCAACTGCTCTTCCAAGTCCTTTGCTGTCTCTGACAAAATTACAATGTCATCGGCGAACCTCAAAATTTTTATTTCTTCTCCATGGATTTTAACACCTACTCCGAATTTTTCTTTGGTTTCCTTTATTGCTTGCTCAATATACAGATTGAATAACATCGGGGATAGGCTACATCCCTGTCTCACTCCCTTCCCAACCACTGCTTCCCTTTCATGTCCCTCGACTCTTATGACTGCCATCTGCTTTCTGTACAAATTGTAAATAGCCTTTCACTCTCTGTACTTTACCCCTGCCACGTTCAGAATTTGAAAGAGAGTATTCCAACCAACATTGTCAAAAGCTTTCTCTAAGTCTACAAATGCTAGAAACATAGGTTTGCCTTTCCTTAATCTTTCTTCTAAGATAAGTCGTAGGGTCAGTATTGCCTCACGTGTTCCAACATTTCTACGGAATCCAAACTGATCTTCCCCGAGGCCGGCTTCTTTCAGTTTTTCCATTCGTCTGTAAAGAATCCGCGTTAGTATTTTGCAGCCGTGACTTATTAAACTGATAGTTCGGTAATTTTCACATCTGTCAACACCTGCTTTCTTGGGGATTGGGAAATATTATAGCCTTCTTGACGTCTGAGGGTATTTCACCTGTCTCGTACATCTTGCTCACCAGATGGTAGAGTTTTGTCAGATCTGGCTCTCCCAATGCTGGCAGTAGTTCTACTGGAATGTTGTCTACTCCCGGGCCCTTGTTTCCACTCAGGTCTTTCAGTGCTCTGTCAAACTCTTCATGCAGTATCTTATCTCCCATTTCATCTTCATCTACATCCTCTTCCATTTCCATAATATTGTCCTCAAGTACATCGCCCTTGTATAAACCCTCTATATACTCCTTCCACCTTTCTGCCTTCCCTTCTTTGCTTAGAACTGGGTTGCCATCTGAGCTCTTGATATTCATACAAGTGGTTCTCTTCTCTCCAAAGGTCTCTTTAATTTTCCTGTAGGCAGTATCTATCTTACCCCTAGTGAGACAAGCCTCTACATCCTTACATTTGGCCTCTAGCCATCACTGCTTAGCCACTTTGCACTTCCTGTCGATCTCATTTTTGAGACGTTTGTATTCCTTTTAGCCTGCTTCATTTACTGCATTTTTATATTTTCACCTTTCATCAATTAAATTCAATATTTCTTCTGTTACCTAAGGATTTCTATTAGCCCTCGTCTTTTTACCTACTTGATCCTCTGCTGCCTTCACTACTTCATCCCTCAGAGCTACCCATTCTTCTTCTACTGTATTTCTTTCCCCCATTCCTGTCAATTGTTCCCTTATGCTCTCCCTGAAAAACTCTGTACAACCTCTGGTTTAGTCAGTTTATCCAGGTCCCATCTCCTTAAATTCCCGCCCTTTTGCAGTTTCTTCAGTTTCAATCTGCAGTTCATAACCATTAGATTGTGGTCAGAATCCACATCTGCCCCTGGAAATGTCTTACAATTTAATACCTGGCACCTAAATCTCTGTCTTACCATTATGTAATCTATCTGATACCTTTTAGTATCTCCAGGATTCTTCCAGGTATACAACCTTCTTTCATGATTCTTGTACCAAGTGTTAGCTATGATTAAGTTATGCTCTGTGCAAAATTCTACAAGGTGGCTTCCTCTTTCATTTCTTCCCCCCAATCCATATTCACCTACTATGTTTCCTTCTCTCCCTTTTCCTACTGCCGAATTCCAGTCACCCATGACTATTAAATTTTCCTCTCCCTTCACTACCTGAATAATTTCTTTTATCTCGTCATACATTTCATCAATTTCTTCATCATCTGCAGAGCTAGTTGGCATATAAACTTGTACTACTGTAGTAGGCATGGGCTTTGTGTCTGTCTTGGCCACAATAATGCGTTCACTATGCTGTTTGTAGTAGCTAACCCACACTCCTATATTTTTATTCATTATTAAACCTACTCCTGCATTACCCCTAATTGATTTTGTATTTATAACCTTGTAATCACCCGACCAAAAGTCTTGTTCCTCCGGCCACCGAACTTCACTAATTCCCACTATATCTAACTTTAACCTATCCATTTCCCTTTTTAAATTTTCTAACCTACCTGCCTGATTAAAGGATCTGACATTCCACGCTCTGATCCGTAGAATGCCAGTTTTCTTTCTCCTGATAACGACGTCCTCTTGAGCAGTCCCCGCCCGGAGATCCGAATGGGGGACTATATTACCTCCGGAATATTTTACCGAAGAGGACGCCATCATCATTTAATCATACAGTAAAGCTGCATGTCCTCGGGAAAAATTACGGCTGTAGTTTCCCCTTGCTTCTAGCCGTTCGCAGTACCAGCACAGCAAGGCCATTTTGGTTAATGTTACAAGGCCAGATCAGTCCATAATCTAGACTGTTGCCCCTGCAACTACTGAAAAGGCTGCTGCCCCTCTTCAGGAACCACATGTTTGTCTGGCCTCTCAACAGATACCCCTCCGTTGTGGTTGCACCTACGGTACGGCCATCTGTATCGCTGAGGCACGCAAGCCTCCCCACCAACGGCAAGGTCCATGGTTCATGGGGGGGTGTTGTTTTGTATTGATTAAAAATGTCCAGTATAACACTTGGCAGAACAGTTTCTCACATGTACTGAAACCAGTCTTTGCTGTAGAACAACACTGCACTAGTGTTTAACAACCAATCAGAAGTTCCAAATGACCAGTAAATTAATAAAAGAATTAAACTCAAAGTGACTCCACATTTGTGTGTATTTACATTTTTATATTGTAATTCGCTATTTAAAGTCATACTGTTTATATGCCACACCTCTCAAAAATGCTTAGATAACCAATAATAGATAAAATATAGGCCTAGATTAAACATTACAATTCAGATGTTATCTGATGAGCCGGCCGAAGTGGCCGTGCGGTTCTAGGCGCTACAGTCTGGAGCCGAGCGACCGCTACGGTCGCAGGTTCGAATCCTGCCTCGGGTGTGGATGTGTGTGATGTCCTTAGGTTTAATTAGTTCTAAGTTCTAGGCGACTGATGACCTCAGAAGTTAAGTCGCATAGTGCTCAGAGCCATTTTTTTGTTATCTGATGAGAATTTTACTGTACATGCAAAACATAATGACCAAAAAAATAAAATTCCATGTCAATAACCTAACATCTAAACAAGATTAGGAATAAGTCTAAACATGAGAACATTAGTATGATTGATAATCGATACCGGAAGTAGTTTTTCTGCCTGGATAGTGTAGTTATGACACTGAGTTTGGGATAACTCTGGAGCACCGCAACAATTTTAAATCCCTCCCATCCACAATATTCTACATAGGACACGGCGTCTTTAGCTGACCACAGTCCTTTCAAACAATGAGCTAGTGTAAGGTCCCAGTATCTTGTCAGGATGGAGATTTTGAGCTAATGGGGAACCTGACGCAACTGCCAATCAGATAGTTATGTTAAAACAAAAAATGAGCACTATTACCCATCAGCAATTATTCCATAATTTACCAATGCCACTGCTGTGGTACAAGACGTGTGTTGTGAACTTTGTGTGAACATTTATTTTTGTGTGAGAAAGTCACCAGCCATACAATGCTGCTTGCACAGAAGTGAACCCCGTTTACAGATAGTACACAAGTTCTATACAAGTTATGTAATCAGTTATAATAAGCAGTTTGAAAGAGTTTACAAATAGTGTGTTATGAAAATTTGCAACTTTCATGTTGTTCTTTCATGGCAAATGAAACAGAATGCATAAACACTTTATGACTGATTTGCAGTGTATTATTCAGTTGGCTTGCTGTGTAATGGAATTATCCACACCAAGTTTAAGGAGTAGATGACTTCAATTTTTTTTTAATAGCAGTGTCCACAACTCATTCCACTTGACAGTCACATCAAATCATAATTGAGAATCTTATTTGTCTTTAATTATATTAATAGAGCTGCCTTCAGATAAGATAAGAATTATTTTAAAAATGGTGCCTGAAACTTGGATGTCAGTAGCCTTTATCCATACTGGATGTGGGGTCAGTCTGGGGGCAGTTTTCAGCTGCAATTTTTTATTTCTTTGGTGGATTAGTTTCAGCAGTTACACCACCATTACCACACAGTATTAATTTACTCAAGTTAGCCAATAGCATTGTACGTTCAGAGGTCAGCACTGGAAGAAACATTGGAAGCAGTGCTAGAAGTGGTCTCAAAGTTAAAAATTTTAAAGAAATAATAATTACTTGATTCCTTGTATATGCCCTTTGAAGAAAGGAAAGTTACTAGATAAATTTCCAATTCCCCTCGAGATGACATCTGAAACCTACCAGCCAGCTGCTGTGGCCGAACGGTTCTAGGTGCTTCATTCCGGAACCGCGCTGCTGCTATGGTTGCAGGTGTGAATCCTGCCTCAGGCAGATTTTCTCGATTTTCCTGTAACAAATATGACAACTCATAAAATATTGAATTACTGTTTCTCCATAACTTTTATTTAAATTTATGTTTTACTTACCTTCACCAAAATTTGCCAAATAAGATGCATATGCACATGCAGATGGAGTTTTGTTATTGTTGTGGTCTTCAGTCCTGAGACTGGTTTGATGGAGCTCTCCATGGACTTTTAAGCTTCCTCAATTTTTCGCACATGGCTTCAAGCCGTTCCTCATTTCCTTAGGGGATTTATTTGAAAAATCTGCGAGACAAGCTTGTACTACTTCTATTAAATCATTATTTCTTTCGTACAGAACTGCCTTTATGACAAGTGTGTTTGGCATCTCTTCTTCACTTTCACAGAGCAATCCTGTGTCCATTAGCTCAAAACATTCAGAAGAATTTGAAGCCATTGCATTCTGAGAGCTATACAGAAGCTCTAACCATTCTTCAAGAGGTTCCTCATTTGTAACAATAAAATAATAGTGTCTACGTATACTGTCATAATCTATTGCTTTCCTGTATTTTTCTGTTGGTAAAACAATACTGTCCTAGTCTGTGTGTTTGCAGATATTCTCTGTATTGCCTTGGCAACAAGTGCAAACAAGAACAGCCATATTTATAGTGTAATAATCTACATTTTTGTATAAATAGGTCACTAGCTAAATATGCATTCATGTTCCAAGATTCAGCAGAAAAAAATTTTAAGTGAATAATCACTTGAATTGTGTTGTGTGTTATGAATTGATAAATTTCAGTGCTATTCTGGAAATACAAAAGTAAAATACTGAGGAAAAATGAAGATAATATTACATGAATGAAAATACTTTGTACCAGAACTATGTAAAGCACAAAAGAAAATATATAAATTGACTGCTCAAAACTGTACATAAAGGACTATAAATGTTAAATGTCCACATGTACAGTATACACAGTTACATATTTTGTTCAGGGATAAATTCAGAAGTTGACCGTTTTCGCTTCGCTTGATGTTACACACACACTCGGGAACATCCATTATGACAGTCCAGCAGTAATCTGCTGAAATAGTAGGGCTCCACTGTCCAGCATACCTCTTCTCAAATGTGGCAATATCTTGATGAAATCACTCCCCATGTTCATCACTTACTGCACCAAAATCTTTGGGGAAGAAGTCAAGATGACTATGTAAGAAATGTATTTTCAACTTCATGTTGCAACCACGTTTTTCATAAGATGACAACATGTTATCTACAATCTCCTTGTAATTTATTGCTCGATTGTTCCCTAAGAACTATAAACAGACTGTCTTAAAACATTCCCATGCATGCTTCTCATCACCTTGTATGATTCCATCAGAAGTGTGGTCTCCAAAAAGCTCTTGAATCTGTGGGCCTACAAAGATGCTTAAGTAAGGGATATTTAAGTAAGGGAATTTTTGCCTTAAGTACTTAAACGCTTCACCATCTTTGTTCATTCCCGTAACAAAGTTTTTCCTGAGACCCAACTTGATGTGCAAGGACTGGAGCAGAATCTTTTTAGGGTCTACTAGAGGTTCACTCTTAATGTTCTTTATACCTGGTTGAAGATTTTTCTGGTGGGCCATTCATGTTTACTGTAATGAGATGCAGAAGCTGAGCTATCCCATTCACAGAGAAAGCAGCAATATTTAGTCTACCCCAACTGCATACCTAATAGCAGTTCAACCACTTTCAAGTCACCACAAATCTGCCATTGAGAGTCGTATTGCTTGATGGCTTCTAGTAAAATTTTCATGTTTTGGTATGACTCTTTCATATGCGCACTATGCCCAACTGGAATAGAAGGAAGCTCATTACCAATACGTAAAAGCACTGCTTTTAAGTTCATCTTTGACGAATCAATAAAGAGTCCCCATTCACCAGGGATGTAATTAATTGTAAACACTGTAAAATGAAAACTAGAGCTAATTTTGAATTGTCTTTGTCATATTCCCAATCAGTTCATTAGAATTGATAGGAATTGGCTATTTTCATTCGATTTACATTTTCATTGTTTCACAGTGTAATCTGAACAATTCAGATGAATTTCCACCTTAATCAACTCAAGTTCAGTGGCTGGTGAATCCTCGTTGAATTGTCTGATATTTGCTAGACTTTCCTGTGAAGTGGTGTTGTGCCCTTCTATAATCATACCTCGTACCATTGCTTCATTTTTTGTTGGCGCAAACATTAATTCCCCCCCCCCTTTAAGAACTCTCACTGTTTTGGCTGTGGTATACCATATTTGCTCTGAGGAATTAGTGCCACACTGCCTGCAGGACATGAAATATAAACAATGTCTCTTTCAGCAGCTATAATCCTACTTCTATAACTTCACAGCTTTCTGAAGACATAATAAAAACTCGAAGTGGTAAATTTCCACACTCACTCTGAGTAAGTAAAACAAACGCTCTGCTGCTATCATGGTCTGAAGAACCAGTAGACTCCATAAATAAAATTTGAAAGCAGCTTTTACATGAGCATGGACTTTTGCATTAGTGATGGGCAAATGCTGAAAAATAATTATACAAATATTAATAGTAGCTAAATGTATATGCATAAAGTTCTCATCAGACTACAAATTTATAAATGTACTCTTACTATATAATATAATCATCATCATTCAGAATCATCTTGGCACACACAGCACCAACTTTGTTACTGTATTCCTCTAATCTCTTACCTTCTTTGTTGAAGTGTGTTGGTCCATACTTTTTCTTAAAAACGTTATTGAAGAAAAAGTGAAAAAAGTTGTAATCAGGACACTTGCTTCCATCTGCAAGGACTAAAGGGTAATCTGAACAATTCAGCTGAATTTCCACCTTAATCAACTGAAGTTCGTGGCTGGTGAATGACTTCTTTCAAACAGGGAGATTAATTTTTCTTTGATATCATTTGATGGTTGCCTAAATTTTAAAGCAGCAGCACTCCCAAGTGTGCTTGTGACCCAGCACCAAGTTAACCTCACATGGCGTTTCTTTATAGAGCATTGCTTTCTCTATTGCCTTACCTCTGTATCTATCATGCACAGCACCCATTGTCATTGTCATTTTTGGTGGACACTTGCTGTTTTTTGTTGCCCTTTGCACTGAACCACAAACTTCTACACAGCGAGTATTGTGGTGACAGTCCAGCCTTTGTGTAAAAACAACATGTTGTTGTTGTGGTCTTCAGTCCTGAGACTGGTTTGATGCAGCTCTCCATGCTACTCTATCCTGTGCAAGCTTCTTCATCTCCCAGTACCTACTGCAACCTACATCCTTCTGAATCTGCTTAGTGTATTCATCTCTTGGTCTCCCTCTACAATTTTTACTCTCCACGCTGCCCTCCAATACTAAATTGGTGATCCCTTGATGCCTCAGAACATGTCCTACCAACTGATCCCTTCTTCTGGACAAGTTGTGCCACAAACTTCTCTTCTCCCCAATCCTATTCAATACTTCCTCATTAGTCATCCCATCTAATCTTCAGCATCTAATCTTCATCTACCATCTAATCTTCAGCATTCTTCTGTAGCACCACATTTCAAAAGCTTCTATTCTCTACTTGTCCAAACTATTTATCGTCCATGTTTCACTTCCATACATGGCTACACTCCGTACAAATACTTTCAGAAATGACTTCCTGACACTTAAATCTATACTCGATGTTAACAAATTTCTCTTCTTCAGAAACGCTTTCCTTGCCATTGCCAGTCTACATTTTATATCCTCTCTACTTCGACCATCATCAGTTATTTTGCTTCCCAAATAGCAATTACTACTTTAAGTGTCTCATTTCCTAATCTAATTCCCTCAGAATCACCCGACTTAATTCGACTACATTCCATTATCCTCGTTTTGCTTTTGTTGATGTAAAAACAACATATTTTCCTGATTCAGGTTCAGTGTGCCTTATTGCATATGTTGTTTTTATGATGTATTCAAACTGTGCCAGCCACTGTCCCAACTTCTCCCTTGTTTAACATTTACAAGAAAGTTTACTGTAGTAGAATTTCCTGTTGAGAGAAAAGAACATGTATTACTATCATTTCTTTAATTGTCTTTATTTAAATTATTTCAGAATTTTCTTCTCTACAGTGATATACACTTGATATGAGAAGTGCAGCGGGTATGTAGATACATGTTACACCGCAGCACAGTTTCATAATTACGATCAATAAGGACATTTGACAGTACACATATTACTTTGGGTTGGGAGGGGTAGAAACAAAACTATATTTACACTTCTGAATTTTCTGGCTGAAAAACTTTTGCACTCTTCAGAATATATTTAAGAATGTTTCATGTTCACACAAATTTTTCACTGAAAAAAGAAGAATGCTAGTGGAGTAAAAAAATGAAAAAAAGACAAATTAACTAAATGAAGAAAGTACCTAGAAAGACGAAAGGACAATAAAGGGATGGAGCACAATAAAAGGAATTCATGTAACAGTCTATTAGACATTTCTATGTCCCAACAAGTAAATTTAATATAAATTTTAAGAAAAAAGTAGAATTTTGTACAGAGAAAATATTAACTACATCCATTAATGTTATAGACAGTATTTACACATATAGTTTTCACCTTAACAAATTTGTTTAGACACTTGAGTATGATAGTTCTAATTCCTAAACTAACAGGGAATGCTTTTAAGGGAAAGACAAAGGGGCATGTTGGTATGCTCCTGCAGATTATTTAAAATTTCTCAAGTTTCTGGGTGATAAGAGCTGGGTGCTTAATAAAATTTGAAAGCCAGTACTTACCAGCAAAACTCCTTTTTACTGTTAAATATGTTTTCTATAGTACTGAACTGAACATACTCGGCAACAATCTGTTTGACTTTGAATAAAGTTAAGGGAAGGCCCATTCAGTCAAGCAAGTATACTTATATTCACAGAGAACAGTTCATGTCTGTGTTTTCAGATCTTTTTAGGCTTACTCTCAGACACCAGTGGTCTGTTTAAATCACTGTTTTGAGTAACAGCTTTTATTTAAACCTGGTGTACATTCTCCTTAAACTACCACAGTATACTCTGTCACTTTGACTTTAAGGTTTCAATTTAATGTGATTCCTAGGCATTCTACACCACTAATAGTCTAATGGTTTTCAAACTGAAATAAGGAGAGTAAACAAACTAGTTACTACTTGTTTTAACAAAAGCAAACAGTGCTTATGATGACTGAAGAGAGGAGGCAGTCAATGCTCGAGATATGATTGCCTTTTTTATGCCACTTTCCCATACCTTTCCAAACAGTGGAAAAAAATAGCTGAAAGTCTAACGTACAAATGTGTCTTTTAATACCAGTATAGAATATTAATAAGTTTCTGCTGATTTGGAAACCTTTTATGCATATACATGTTTCATATATATGTGAAACATAAGAAAAAAATTGCCTATGAAAAAAAGCTTTCCTTTAAAAGGTCATTAAAAGTCCATGTTACTTCGAAGGAACAACATAAAAACCAAATTTATACAGGAACATGTATTAAACGGTAATTTTCCAGTAATAGGAAATGAAAATAGCTATGAAAATAAGTAAGCCCCTGTTATATGTTATAATTAGCACACACTGTTTTATACAGTTATTAAACCTCCTACTATTACACCATTTAAATTACTGCAGTACACAGCAAGATTTTTAAATAAGGATGAAGTAAACAAGTTGGCTTTATCTTCACCTTATTTCCTTCTATAGTTTACTGAAACTAATGATGATATGCTTCTTTTATCTGACCCTCCTTATCTCATTTTTACTCAAATCACACCCTCTATCTTTGATGTTTTATTTGATCCCCATAATTTTAAAACAATAAGTAGCCAATATTACCAAGATGCCAGTAACAACAGGCAAGTCATTAATCTGGATACATAGCTTCAAGAAACCAAACAGAGAATACAACCCACTTGAGAAATAGTAACAAAAGCTATTAGCTATTTCACTGTGTTTCTTTCATCCACAACATTATCATTGAAAGTAAGGAATTTAAATTTGAATGCTTAAAAAAACTTTAAGTACAGAAAATTGATATTCAATGATGTACTTACAAATACTTCAGTCTTTCACTAACCCACAACACTATCTTCAAACAAAATAAGTTTTAAAATAGAGTGTGAGGGCACTTGTGCTGGAGGACTGGGACGGACACACACACACACACACACACACACACACACACACACACACACAAATTGCATGCAGCAGGTGCACAGCACTTCTTAATTGGGAGTAATCTGGTGGCTTCTCATTGGTCGCTAGCTTGGAGCTCAGACAGAGTGGAGGGTAGGAGGCAAGACCCTGTGTCAAGTCAGGAACTGCAAAGTTAGGTATTTTCACAAATGATGGTGCTAGATCTAGAAGGTGCTTGCATCATGGATACAAGATAAGTAGCACCATGTGTGAGATGACTTGTCAACATAAAATTGTTGACATAAATAAAACTAAGGCTGCGTTTACATATTGCACAAACAGATGGTGTTACTTCAGTACTTGAGCCAAGCTCGTAACACTATTTTTCAAAACTGGGTCTTATTTGAATGTCGGGATAAGAAGATGCACAATGGTGATTGTCCTGATATATCAGGACAGATGACAACCCTAAGCTAGGATGCTTTTTCAGAAGACTGAGGAATAGATCCAGTACTATCCAACTTCATACATTTCAAAATCTCACATTTTGATGTAAAAATTTCCATCAGATTATCTTTTCAAGCACTATGTTAATCCACAAATGCTGTTCGAGACTACAAGGTCTCACGGCATCATTGCTCAATTCTTCACAACAAATAACATTGTGGCTGGTCGACACCATTGTTTCTTACAGCAACAAAACAGTGCTTAATGTAATTATCACTGAATTTGCATTTCTTTGACAAACTCATGATGAAGAAAAGAAAAAATAGCTTTACATGTCAACAGTTCACTTTCACTTTTACATTAAAAGTACACATGATTAAACAGCTTGTTTGACCAGCTTGTTTGACTGTTACTGACTGAACAACACGAACTAAGACTCTAGTGCCAATGCTACTTAGAAACAAAGCTACTACTGGCAACAATTACTATATCGTTGAAGCTTCGAGAAATTGGACCAAAGTGTGACAACTGACCAAGTTTTCGCACATCTACTGTACTCGCGTGTTACGATTTCCAATGGTCAGGTTGGCTTAGGTCAGTTAATGTGCTTACATTCAGGCTGATGATCTTAGATGAAAATTAATCTCAGAGTACACAGGAAGTTCTGGGTACCCAGCAGACAGTTTGTTGTAAGCACTAACACATTTGTCTTGATTAAATAGCTACCTTTTTAATAACGTAATGTGTTACCCCCCTCTGTAAGTCCCCCACACCCACCCTGGTGGGGCGCGTCCCGCAATAAGTCTTATCTATTCTCCCACTATACATATGCAAACATATAATAATCTTTGGAGAAAAATTATTTGAGGAGTACCATTTTGGTCACACAGTACAAAACACAATGGGGTCATTCCACATGAAGCTTCAAGAGTGCTTCCAAATGTAATGAAATTTCATGTGTAGGTTCTATATGGTTGTATACCAATTTTCAGTCCAGTATATTCAGTGGTCGAATTTTTAGGGGCCTTTAAAGAGAGGCTACTCATATCCGCAATACATATGGAAGTTTCAAATGTGTCAAGTTTGCTAGGCGTTTTTAGAAGTTCTATAAAACAATTGGTCATTTTATTTAATATACAGGGTGATTATAATTAAACTTTCAAGCCACTGTAGAATGGGTCAGAATGACATCAAATTGCAACAGATATTATTGGAGAAGGGGAAAATGTATGGCAGAAGAAAAATAAATAGTTACAAAATGTAGCAATAGAAGGCACTGTAAGCATCATAATTTCATAGTGCTCGACTACAAATTACAAATGAATCATACAACAATGCCTAAGGTATACGTTTGATGTTAAACTGTACTACTCAGTGTGAATGGGTGTACAGGTGTGATACTGTTAGTTAAGTAAGCCCTTTCACCACGGCAAGGTCATATCACATCAGATAGGAAAAATCAGTTTTTAATTTTCTTGAAGCCAAAAACTGCATAAAAAGCATCAATCAAAATCAAATTTGGATTATTAATTTCCATGTGACTGGCTCAAAAGATGTTCAATATGCTGCCCACCGTTTTCTGCAAGTTGAAATTGAGGAACAGAATGTTCCACCACTGATCAAAGTGTTTGCGGGGTCACGTTCAGAATGTTTTGTGCAATTCGTGCCTTCAGTGCAACGAAGTTTGCAGTTGGAACAGTGAACATGACATCTTTCAGATAGCCCCACAGCCAGAAGTCACATTGATTACGATCAGGTGATCGGGATGGCCAGGCTGTAGAGAAATGGCGGCTGATAATTCTAGCATTTCCAAAATGGCACTTCAGCAGCTGCTTAACTGGATTTGCAATGTGCGGAGGTGCGCCATCTTGCCTAAAAATGATCCCATCCACACATTCACGCTGTTGGAGACCTGGAATGATGTGGTTCCGCAAAAGACTCACACAGCGCTTACCAGTGATAGTACAAGTAACAGGACCAGAAGCACCTGTCTCTTCGAAAACGTTGGCCCTATGATAAATGATGCGATAAACCTGCATCACACAGTGACCTTTTCAGGATGAAGTATTACTGGTTGATTTGTGTGTGAATTTTCCGTTGCCCATATTCGACAATTCTTTGTATTGAGATACCCTGTCAGATGGAAGTGGTTTTCCTCTGTCCACAAAATCTTCCACGGCCAATCATTATCCACTTCCATGCAAGCAAGAAATTCTAAAGCCATATGAATCAATCAAATAAAAACTTCAGAGGTCTATTCCTACCTGTGATGTCTATGTGTGGATCAAATTTAATTAACATTGGACGCCTAGGTGAAAAGATATAAATCTGCGAAGTTTGCCAAAATTTTCTACACACAAGTTTTAGAGTATTTCTGGGGGTAATATCTCAACTGTGTCTGGTTCAATCCTTTTTTCTTGCCACAGCTGAAAAGAACATGCTTTCAGCTTTCAAAGGTACAGTATATTGTTTAATTTCTGGATCTTGCATATTGTACGAATATGTTTCAAAAATACTTTGAGAAAACTGAAAAGTGAAATATTCTGCTCATTGAGTCCCATAATTAATTTTTTATTCCGATATATAAATCAGTTTCAAACATTAATTTAGCGCATGCCATAGAAATGAGTATAATACGCAACACAGCAAATTTACAAAAAAAAAAAAAAAAAAAAAAAAAAAAAAAAAAAAAAAAAGTACTAAAAAGAGTCAGTTCCATTTTTGGTTAAATGGTGCTACAATTTTGTCAACGTCAGATTGTGGATGACTGTATTGTCTTCCTTATGATGACGATGATGATGATGATGGTGATGTTGATGTTGATGTTGATGCTGCTTCTAAAGTCATGAAAACATGTTTCTCGTGAATCCAGCAGGTGTCTTTAGCAGTTGGCCAGTGGTAGGAACGAGCAGAACTGTGTGGGTACATAAAGCTGATGAGGACATCTTGTTGTTCATGTGAAACTTCACGTTTTCAACCCACTAAAAATTGTCACACAAACTTGCAACACATTGTCCTGGTTGTAAACTTGCATTTCAGATTGCTGGAATTTCACCATATGTTTCAAAGGCATGAATTGCCAATGCTGCAGCATCAATGGAAACTCTGCTTGCTCTAAGCTGATTGCAATTAATTGCTTTAAACTGATGATTTTCTCTTGTTCCAGGTATTGTATGTCCCATGCCAAACCTTGTTTCTTGTCCATGCTGAATTTTCTCAATGTCTTCTTTTGGTACATAAAAAAACCTTATGCCTGGAATACTACCATCACAGAATTTGAACAAATTGTATGGAGTCAATATTTGGTTATCTAATGGCCTCTACACACTAGCATGGGCTGTTAGTCTCTTTGCTACTTCTCCAGTGCCATCACAAGGCGATTTAGCGTGGCGCGTTCCAAAAAAAATTCTATTTGGCAGTGACGCCAAAATCCTTTCCGTGCAGACATAAACTGAAGAAATTTTTGATATTCTTATACTGAGCAGGTGAACAATCACTAAATTAATAAATGTTCTTAATGTTTTCAATCTTTGTCTTTACACATTCTACGAGGGCCGTTCAGAAAGTAACCTCCGGTTGACTTAAAAAAATACACCAAGTTAAATAAAAATATAAACCAAAACCAAGAAGATTTCCAAGAGTAAACACTAAATTTCTCCTGCAAAAGCAGGACAAATTCTGTCATATACTAAACACAAGAAAAATGGATAATTGGGAAGAAATTAAAGAAACAATGATAGAGTCAGTTAAAGAAATGGGACAGCCACGAAGAATACCAAAACACAGATGGTGGAATGAGCTGTGTGATGAAGCAATTGACAATCGACTAAAGGCATGGAAAAAATGGAACAGCAATAAGAAACACGAATACTGGGAAGAGTTTAAGGAAGAAAGGAAAAAGACAGCAAAAATCATCAGATCAATGAAAAGAAAATATGACAAAGACAGATTAGAAGAAATGGATTCTGATTTCAAAAGGAACAACACTAGAGACTTCTATAAGACTTTCAGAGAAGTTTTAACAGGATTCCAGTCATCAAGTTTACATTTTAAAGATAAAAATGGAATGGTTTTAAGCAATAAAGAGAACTGCCAAATCCTAGCTGAATACTTTGAAAATCTATTAAATTGTGAGGAGCCTAATGACAGGTTACAATTTCAAAAACCACAACATGAAAATCCACCGTCGGAACCACCTACAGTAGAAGAAATAGAAAAGATTATCAAAGCATTGAAGAATAACAAAGCACCAGGTGAGGATGGGATAGTGGCAGAAATGTGGAAACTAGGGGGCTTATCTGCATGTCAGAAAATTCACAAAGTAATTAAAGACATTTGGACAAAAGGAATCATACCCAGTGACTGGAAACAAGCATTGATCCGCCCTCTCCATAAAAAAGGAGATAAAACAGACACCAACAACTACAGGGGCATATCCTTGTTACCAGTGACATACAAAATACTTTCTAAAGCACTTTTAAATAGAATAGAGGAACAAGTAGGACCTAATATAGGAGATTATCAAGCAGGATTTAGAAAAGGTAGATCATGTGCAGAACAGATTCTTAATTTAAAAACAATTTTGAGAGTGAGAGCTATATAAAATAAAAATACAGTAGTTACTTTTGTAGACTTCAAGAAGGCCTACGACTCAGTTGACAGACAAACACTATTCCAGATACTTTATGAGTCAGGGATAGATGAAAACACCAGAAGACTTGTTGAACAAACGCTCACAGATACAACATCAAGAATTAAGTTTCAAGGCGAAATTTCTGAACCATTCAAAATCAAAACAGGAGTTCGACAAGGTGACGGACTGTCCCCAATTCTCTTTAACTTGGTTTTAGATAAAGTAGTAAAAACATGGGAAAACACATTAAAAAAACATAGGCACAAAGGGTATAAGCATGGGCCAAGGAAAGAACAAATTTGAAGTAAAATGTTTAGCCTTTGCGGATGATATGGCATTGATAACTGAAAACCGAACAGACGCAACAGTTATGCTTGATATGTTACACGAGATTGCTGAAAAGACTGGGCTAAAAATATGCTACGAAAAAACCAAGTGTATAGAACACAAACATAATACAGAAAAGTTTATGAAAACAAAGTATGGAAAAATTAAAAGAGTTGATAGATTCAAATACCTGGGGGAGTGGATCCAAGCCAATGGACTGGATAACACAACAAATAAAGAAAGAATAAAAGAAGTTGGAATTTGCATATAAATTAACACAAAACTACTACTATAAGAAATCAATATCCATACAAGCAAAGATTAAACATTATAATTCAGTTATTAGGACACAAGCAACATATGGATCAGAGTGCCTAACATTGAATAAGAAAGGCGAATTAAGAGAACTAGAAAAAAAGAGAGAGAAAAATATTAAGAAAAATTCTAGGTCCTGAGAAAAACAAGGAAAACAGGTGGATTAAAAGGAGAAATGAAGACCTATACAAAAATACAGAAAAGATCACAGATACAATGAGGAAGAGACGGCTAAAATTTTATGGACATTTAAAAAGAATGGAAGAAACACGAATTACAAAGAAAATTTTTAATTACGTTAGTAAGCTGAAAAACACCGTAGGATGTATAGAAGCAGTAAAGAAAGACGCCAACAAAATAGGTGCTACAGAAGAAATAATACGTGACAGGAATAACTTTAGGCTACTTATAGAAAACGCAAACTATGAAGAAGATGCGCCAAAACCTCGACCCAAGAGAGTGTGGACAGATGAGCAGAGACGAGCAGTTGGCGAGAAAATGAAGTAGTACTGGGAAGAACGGAAGAAAAAGAAACACCTTAAGTCTTAAGTTGTATGTGGTCCATAGCTGGCCAAATTCGTAGTTAAAAAAAAAAAAAATCTTACAACTACATCTTTGCACTATTTTTCTACATAGTCTCCATAGCGATTGAGGCACTTATCGTATCTCTTCACAAGCTTTGAAATTACTTCTGCATAAAAATCACCCGCTTGTGCCTGGAGCCAGCCTGTGACCGCATCTTTGAGCTCTTCGTCGTCATCAAACCGCTGTGACCCGAGCCATTTCTTCAAATGCATGAAGAGGTGATAATCACTTGGCGCCAGGTCTGGGATGTAAGATGGATGGTTGATAACGTCCCACTTGAAGGACTCAAGAAGGGCCGTTGTTCTACGAGCAGAGTGAGGACGGAAGTCAGCATACCATGGCGTTTGTTGTGTATAGCCCGTCGTAACTTTTTTATTGTTTCACAGTACACGTCTTGATTAATGGTCGTACCACGTTCCATGAATTCAACCAACAACACCCCTTTGGCATCCCAAAACACTGTTGCCATCAGTTTTCTGGCAGAAAAATCTTGCGAGGCTTTTCTTGGTTTGGTAGGCGAATTTGAATGTGCCCACATCTTTGATTGTTCTTTTGTCTCAGGGTTCACGTACTTAATCCAGGTTTCATCACCGGTCACGATTCTGTTTAACAATGGTTATCCTTCGTCCTCATAACATGACAGAAAGTCTAATGCAGAGGCCATTCTTTGAGTTTTGTGGTGGTCGGTAAGAATTTTGGGCACCCATCGTGCACAGAACTTACGGTAACCCAATCTTGCTGTCACTGTCTCGTACAAGAGAGTCTTAGAAATCTGTGGAAAACCAGTAGACAACTCCGACATTGAGAAACGTCGATTTTCACGAACTTTTGCATCAACTGTCTGAACGAGTTCGTCAGTCACCAATGATGGTCTACCACTCCTCTCTTCATCACGAACATTTTCTCGTCCACTTTTAAATAAACGTACCCATTCATGGACAACTCCTTCACTCATAACTCTTGGTCCGTACACGGCACAAAGCTCATGATGAATAGCTGCTGCAGAATATCCTTTGACTGTAAAAAACCTTATGACAGCACGCACTTCACATTTGGCGGGGTTTTCTATTGCAGCACACATTTCAAACTGCCACAAAAACTAAACTAGCGCAGGTACGACGTTCACTCGACCACGGCTTGATGCCGACTGACCTGTTGAGTGCGTGAACGCACAGATGGCGTCGCTACTCCCCCCACAACCCGCACTGTGACAAATCGGAGGTTACTTTCTGAACCGCCCTCGTATTAACTTTATTTGATAGCCATGAACAGCAACGGTATCATGATGGACAGATTGCTTATCATACAAATGCTAAGGCTCTGACGTTCTTTGCCACCAAAACAGGCAATAAATGTAATGTGGCCTGACTATTCTCCCAATGAAATCCTTGCACAGTATCTTCAACAACAAATGAATAATTTGCAGCAAAATCCATCAATATAATTAATTAACTTTCTGCAAGATTTCTTTTTAGCTGCTTAAGGTATAAATTTTTGTGTTTTGATATGAGGTGGTGGCTTCTTAAACCAGTAATTTTCAAAATCAGTGCCTCCATGAAATTGTCGACAGTTTTCTGACATGCCTCTTAATGTGTGTCTGTCAGTATGAACCCATTGCTTGTATTCCATTTTTTCTTCCGAGTCATAGTTTTTAAAAGCATCTTCAAGAAAACCTTCTAGTTGCATTTTTCCTGGACATTCTTCATAACGTTACAGCATACAATGTTTTGATTCCAAACTGCATACTGTTTTCTTTCAGCAAATTCTTGTAGTTATTTTGAATGGATGTTGCTGAAGCCAACATTAATTTGGCATTTAGATGAATTGCACATACACTACTGAATGTGATCCAGAAACAACAACTGAGGTACACCATTTCAGTCTGACCTCACAAAATTTTGAGAAGCTCAGTTGATTTCCATATTAGTTACAGTAAGCAATGAACATTTCTTTCAGGTTACAAAGGAGCAGGCTTTTCTGCTTGTGCATCTTTTTCCCATTCATTCTTACTGCAATACAATCCTTTTTTCCAGGAAATAAATGAGAAAACTGATCATCTTAAACAAAAAGTGAGGACATTTTGTTTTACTTCAACATTGAGATTTTTCCCTTTTCAGTTTGCAGGTGTTGCCAAATCCCATCTTCCATCTTTTGTTTCCTAGCCTTCTTCGCATTTTAGTTGAAACAGCAAATTGTGTAGCCGTTTTTTTCAGTACCCCAGCGATTTGGGGCCAGGGTCTGAATTTGCCTGAAATCTGGAGCTCCATTAAAATGTCCATATCTTTACATTTTTGGCACTCTTTGATTTGCATTTGAGCAATATCTACTTGACTCACACTACCAGCTGTGGCAGTTACCTTAGTAATGCTGCCTTGGGCTTTCAGAACTTTGTGCTTTATGTATCCCATTGAATCCCTTTCCCTGTTCCTTTATTGATGACTCTCCAAGTGATGATAATGAAGTATTAGCAGTACAGCAAGCATCAATAACATCCATGTCTTCAGTGGATGGTGATTCTTTCGTATCCTGGTGGGATGATTCTTTTTGGGGCACTTCAGGTCTACATTTGGTACAAACTTCCCAGCCAGATTTAAAAACTTCATTAGTGAGTAACTTCAACCTGCCAGATGTTGCAATGGTTACTGGCCTTAAAGCTTTCTTGATTACATGTTTTTCTTTACCAAAGAGGTTGCACCAAGTCTTCTGCGGGAATTATAATTTTGCCATCAACAAGGCATTACGGTATGAGAAATTTGGGCATCTTCAGTAAAATCAAGCCCAGACCTATGTCATAGAAGCTCCTTGTCCACTGGTGACATTTTCTTAACTGATTGTAGGTGACTTTTTTCCATTATAGAATGGTGATGACTTATCACAATCAGCACCATCTGATCCACCAAAGTAGCAGGGTGCAAGAGTCTCTTGGTTGATTTTATACAACAGTTTATTAACCTATAACAAGCAATTTTCAAAGCTCATGAATATTTTGATTTGAAGCATAGCAGATTCAGACTTGTTTGTATATAAAGTATACAAATTAGTGCGTCAAAATGTATTGTTTTAGTGCATACCTTCAGCTACAACAATGATTATTCAAACACTCAGTACTCAAGACTAAGATTGTACAATGTCAACACTGAAGAATACACCGCACAGATGACTGACACTATGAAAACTGTCAATTTCAAAGGAACAATTGAAAGTGGTGATTCAGTAATGTATCACTGCTGTGAGGATAGAGCCTTAAAAAACTATTGCTGCTTCATAATGCCAATGGAAACTGAGTGACAATGCATATATGCCCCCCCCCCCCCCCCCCCCCATGCAGTGTAGGGTAAAGATGTTCTAAAGCAAGGTAGTGTTCCAGTATGATCTTGTAGTTTATAATCATAAGAGCATTTTCTGAGTTTTTATTATGTTTATATTCTACACTGTAAAATAATGTAAAAACACTTCTATTAGCATAGTCACTTTCCCTAAACCAAAGGCAAATACTATACTATTAAAAGAGACTAAAATTACACATTTTTTGATTTACAACTTCAAATTGTATTAATTTTTTGTATTTCTCGATAATCCAATTTCCCTACTTTTGCTAGGTATCATTACTCATCAGTATGCAAAATCCAGAAATTAAACCCTATAGCTTTGAAAGCTTAAAGCATACTCTTTCCAGCTGTGGTAAGAAAAATAAGGATTGAACAAGACACATTTGAGATATTGCCCCTCAAAAATACCCTAAAATTTGAATGTTGAAAATTTTGGTCAACTGTGTAGATGCATATCTTTTCATCTAGGCATCCAATGATAATTAAATTTTATCCACATATAAACATTATAGGTAGAAATAACCCTCTGAAGTTTTGTTATGTTTGGTTCATACAAAAAGTAGCAGCGGTCAGTCAAACCTTGGCTCTGAGAATAGCATGACGAATTTTTTGCCAGTTTACTGACTTTTATCTATATTTAGGTATGGCTAAATCCCTAATTTTTGCCATGGTGTGATTCAGCGTAGAAGGTTGTCTGTATATATTAAAGCAAATGACCAAATGTCTGCCAGAACATTTAAAAAAGCCTAGCAAACTTGGCACATTTGCACCTTCATATGTGATGCGAAGATGAGTAGCCTCTCTTTGAAAGCCCCTACAAATTCAACCACCGAAGATATTAGACTGAAATTTAATTTATAACCATCAAAGACCACATAGAACCTTCACACCAAATTTAGATTTGGAGAGGGTTGAGTGGAGACACTTTTTAATATTGGTGCCTTTGACATGGAATGACCCACTGATAATTTCCCATGTGTGGGACACTGAATGAAATTATATTCTCAGACTCCTCGTAATATTTAACAAATTACTAGAAAAAACTAAACACAAAGGAAGATCCTTGAAAACAAAGGCTACATGATATTCTCTCGGCAAATGCCATTCTTCAATAGATGAATACTTTCAAGATGAACTGATGATTTGATTTACTTATTTTTTTTTATTTATTTATTTACTAACAATGATTCATGGATCCCACCATGAAAGGGAGCTATTAGGAAAATATGCTACAGTATGGTAAACTTCAACAACCAGCTATTCACCACTGCCTGTGCCACTGCATCACTCTGTGAACTTGTGATAGCTACCATTTTCACATAGTGGGAAAAAAAAGTTGAGTGTGCTCACAATACAGTGGTTACCCATTGTCATTTGCCCAAAAAGTACTAAAATGTTCATACTGGTCATTTCAAAAGGCTTACTAGCTTCCAGTAACCTTAAGAGTGCAATATGCTGATGGCTCAACTCAGCCCATTGTGCACATGGTACACAGTTTTCCACATATTGTTCCGCACACTATTTACATATGGGCACATGTAATGCTCGGCTACATGCTTTCCATGGTTTGTTGATCCCTATAGCCAGATAACATGTGACTACATGGTTGTTTTCATACTTTCTCCCATAATGCAATTGGAAATAAAATATATGCTCTGAGCTTTGTTTTCATGCATAATACACCATTGTGCACAGTGAATTGTGGCCGTATATCAGATAGTTTACAGTCCTCATCAGCAGCTTGTGCTTTTTGCCCCTCCATAGTGGTATGACCCACTGTCCATACGGGATCTATTCAAAAAGTTCCACAACGTTCATAATTTCAGGCCAATAGTGTGTTGGAGTGGAATGCGGTTGTATCCCTGCACATGCCTGTGTTTAATGTGTAACGGGCAGAAATTTCATTCTTGAATGTCTGTTAATTATTGTTAAGTGCTGTATTGAGTAGAACATTGTGTTGTACAGTTTGTGAATTTCGAGATGGCAGAGTTTGAGAAACAACGTGTCCGCATTATATTTTATATGAAACTTGAGAAAACATTTAGAGAGACACACTAAATGATGCAGGAAGCCTACGGTGATGACTGCTTAAAGACCACTCAGTGTTATGAATGGTTCACATGGTTTAAAAATGGCCGGACAGAACTTAAAGGTGACCCTCGTTCAGAATGGTCTTTGATGTCTACCAACGATGCTCTTGTCAGGAATGTCAATGAAATTGTGTGTACCAATCAAAGACTGACTGACTGACTGAGAGATTACAGAAGAATGTAACATTTCAGTTGGGTTATGTCATAAAATCTTGAAATCCTAACACAGCATCTTGGAATGCATCGTGTTGCTACCAAGTTTGTCCTACGGCTCATGAGTCAAGATGAGAAAGATCTTTGCCTCACAATCTGTGAAGAGCTTTCACATCACGCAAATTAGAATGAGATGTTCTTAAGGGAATCATAACTGGCAATGAGATGTGGGTCTACGGTTATGATGTTGAGATCAAGGTTCAGTCTTCACAATCAATTGGGAAATCTCTATCAGAACGAGTTGTGATGCCTGCAAGAAAACGCGAGAAGAAAATGGCCTAAAATGTGACAAGACAATTAATGGCTCATGGATCACAATAACGCACCCACACATTCAGCCCTGTTGGTGCATGACTATTACACAAAAAACGAAATCACTGTGCTGCCTCATCCTCTGTACTCTTCTGACCTGGCTCCTGTGGACATTTTGTTTATTTCCAAAGCTGAAAACCCCGTTGAATGCCTTTTCATAATTCAAAAAGACCATATGTGCATATGTCTCTGGAAGGAAATTTATAGAATAGGAAACAGCATAATTAATACCTAATCAGAAAGTTCATGCTTGTCAGATTTGCAATGATAAATGAGATAAAAGAAAATTCACAGACGGTTCTTTACTTGATTCAGCAAGAGGCATACCAATACTTGTAGAAATTATAAATTTCTTTCTGCACGTGTGATGTTTTGTACATAATGCATACCTGTTTTGAATAATGTAATTTGTTTGCTCATAAAGTCAATTTTTTACACACACACACACACACACACACACACACACACACACACACACACACACACACCGCTCACAGTTCAGATACACTATATGATCAAAAGTACCTGATCACCTATTAATACACATTAATACAGCATGTGTCAACCCTTCAGGTTTATGATGGCTTGAACTTTGCTGGGAACATTTCCAATGATATTTCTGAATGTATTTCTCAACAGCCAAAACCAGAGAAGGTAATGACATTGGACATTGGAGTCTGAAGTGCCATCAATGTTCTTACTCATCCCAAAGGTGTTCCATTGGTTCAGTCAGGATTCTAGCCAGGCTTGTCCAGTTCAGGTATATAATCATCCACAAACCTTTGCCTCAAATATGTTGCTTTATGACAGGGTGCATTGTCATACTGATACAAAGAATCATCATCTACTCTATGATTATGCAATGTTTTCAGATTCTTCTGGATTTAACATTTACTTGAGCACAAGAAAGAACCACACCCTAGTCACGAAAGACACACCCATACCATAATACTTCCTCCTCTGAACTTCGCTGTTGGCACTATACATAATGACAGATTACATTCTCCAGCATTTGCCAAGCACACACCCTTCTGTCAGATTGCCACAGGCTATAGTGTTCTTTATCATTGCAAATCACTTATTTCCAAACATCAACTGTCCAGTGTTGTCACTCTTTAAACCAAGTCATTCTCTTTAATACCCTATGCTCTCTCATAGTACCAGATGGTAGCACTTTGTAACTCATGAGTAGTTCCACTGATTTCACGCAATTTTTTATAAGGACCCTCCACACTACTTGACAACTGCTGTCATTCAGTACAAAAGGTCTGTTTGGTCTAGATTTAGCAGTGGTTGTTCCTTCACAGTCCCACTTCCCCATTTCACAGTCACGTCACCAACAACCAACTTGGGCAGCTTAAGAAGGATTGAAATGTCCCTGATGGATTTGTTACTCAGGTGACATATTATGAGCAGTTCATGTCTATGGTCACTGAGTTCCCTGACCAACACATTGTGCTATTACTGCTTCTATACTGACAATGTGAGACCCTTGCATGCAGGTGCTGCAAGACTTTTGATCAGACAGTATAGATATATTTGTATCTTACACATTGAGTAATAAAGTGATTTGATTAGACTAGTACTAATGGAAAAGAACTTACAAAAAATTACTTACTAAAGACATTGAGTCATTCTACTTACAGTGTAGTTACATTTGTATATTTAGTGATATTTATGTACATACCTGTACAGTGTTGCATGAACACCCTTCCTAATAGATTTCATGACAATTGGGCAGGTGGGCCAGCATATGCTGCCTTTGAAATTAAGTTCTCAATGCCAGAATAAAGCTGAAGTAGTATGGTGCAAGACACCAGCCAATCAGAGTGGTGAGCAGAGTTACTTCATGCCATGATCTGATATTGTGCCACATCAACTCACTACTTGATCAAAGGCATTCCTGGTCATAACAAAGCTGGGCAAATTTGCCATAGATATTCACTACCCAGACCTAGAAGTATCTGTCTTTGGCTGCTGCCTATACTAAAATCTACTCCACACCAGATGTCAGCCCAATGTGGTTCATCCAGCCTTGTTTACAACTAGCTGGCCTCTCCACTAGTTGATCAGTTATGGCGTGCTCCTATCTCAGTATCTGAATGGGCGCCATGTGGCTGAGGTCTCATCCAGGATGTCATCAACAGGCTCTTTGGGTATCTCCAATGGACCCTGGGTTTGCATATGCACCTGAGTGTGTCTTGCATCTGATCTTTTGTCAGAGTTGCTGGTTGTCTGATGCATATGTACCTTACTGCCAGAGGAATGCCTTACACTGCCACCAGGGGTCATCGCACACCATTCAGATGTCACCTGTGGTGACTAGGAGTTCTTTCTAAATAAAGTACGATGTTGATATCAATGCATTTCTGATACCACAACCACAAAGGAATTGGTTCTTTGCACCCAACGTATTGCTCACCATCCTGCCATTTAATGAACAATTCAGCTAATGAACCATTCAGGAATCGTAATAAATGATGTCACAGGTAGCCAAACACATTGAGCAATGTCATGGGTCAGCATACTGTAGTGTTATCCCAACGTGGTGAGTGGTGACAGACTGAGTTTTTCCGCTTTCCATCCATATGAGTTACAGTGACAGAACATGTAGACTGGTGAGATGGTTTAATGTGCAGTTCATGAAAGTGACTCAGGTATAGCTTTGAGTGAATTTAGAGGAAACACTAAAGAGATGTACATCAGTATCCGCCCAGTTAGGTGTACACAATGTAATTTGTAAGGTGATAGCACCCCCTGCTCTCAGTTGTCACCTGTAATTTGTTTTAAATGTAGAGGGCCTGGGCATTACACCAGAGTATCATTTGCACTTGGGCATAAAGATTAAGTAGTATTGTAAAAATGTTACTGTATTAAAAGATTTTTTTTTTTTTGTTAATCTATATCTTTTTTGTTACAGTAGTGTTAATCTATATCTTCTATAAATAAAAGGCTTATGTGTGCAGACTTTTCTCCACGGCCACCCACTGCCACCCACTCGTAGTTGTGGTGGTAGATAGCTTTTGGTCTGATGCTCTTTATAGACCTTCATCTCTTGCTGTTAGCTAGGGAGTTCGGTTACAATGTGTGGCAATGTTATATGATTTGTGACTTATTAACTTTACCGTACATGAGAAAATGTGTTAATTGTTTCATTCACCTGACATAATACAATGCTTGCATGGTTTCATTATTCAGACTTTAATAATGACCTGTATTATCAAATAGATCAGTTTTTAATCTCTCAGCACATTTTGGTCAATGACATTTTACCAACAATCAACACACACACCACACACACACACACACACACACACACACACACACACACACACACACACACACACACAATCCAGATAGACTCAAAGATAAAAATACTCATAAGTAAAAATGAATAATCGAATGGTACACAACAGTGATTTTGCTTACACTTCTTAAGTATAATCCTTTTTGTAATTTAGCTCAATTTCATCAATCACTTTGCTTATTCTCCTTTTGCATTATTCATTGTGATTATGATCCTTATCATACTTTTATTAATCACTGTGGATGATTTGATATTACTCATGCCTTCTTCTTGCCATGTATACTGATCCAGGCAATTCCGGGTTTCTCAGCTAGTATTAAATATTTCCCTATGTTTCTCCTGTTATATTTTGTCTTGTTGTTATAGATACAGGCTTCAAAATGGGTTATCCAGAGAACAGGTGGTTACCACTCTGGAAGCAGTTCAGTCTTTGCTGGATCAGTTTCTTCAAACGAGGGCAGTAATGTACACTTGCATAGGCAGTTAGACACTTCGAAAGAGGACAAATGGGATCCAGTTTATTGGTACCTGACCTACATGCCAGCACCGCCAGTTTAGATGATCTTTTTCCACATAAATCAGGAGACAATGTGTTAACATTTATGGACAATTGGTTGACAACTGCAAAGCTAGGGTGTTGATCACAGGGGCAATTGTTACATAGAGCTAAATTATGTTTGGTAGGAAATGCAAAAAATGTATGTGAGCTATCATGAGGCTCTAAGAAATCCTCAAACATTCAAAGTTCTCAGGAAAGTCTTAGTGCACCAATATTCAAGGCAAAATAGTTGCAGGTATTATAAGGAACAGTTAAATGGTGTGTCAGAAAGACAGAGCAAATCCACCAAAAGTTTCATGGAAATAACACAGAAACACAGTGTCAACACCTTTGAGTTAATCTAGAGTGATGGCACAATAGAAGCAGAGCAAACAGTGTGAGATGCATTTTTGTAGGGATTACCACCCGATGTGTTGAGAAAAGTACACACAGAATTTCCTAAGGACTTAGCCAGAGCCGTAGGAATGACAAAGGCTTTAGAAGAAATAGATGCAGTAACCTGAATCTGGGATGGAAGAGATTTTTTCCAATGTACACTACAACCACATACGGCAAGATTGCGATCAGTCTGGAGTGTGAAAAATTTGGGATAGTAGGGCATTGCGTTTTTTATTTTGAGTCATCAGTCTTCTGACTGGTTTGATGCGGCTTGCCGCAATTCCTCTCCTGTGCCAGCCTCTTCATCCCAGAGTGTTGGGTACAGGACTGTAACCAGAGTAGGGGGTATGATAGGAAGAAGCAAAATGAGGGATAGTCAGCCACTAAGCAGCAATGGGAATTCCACAGCTGCCAAGCAGCACTCCCAGAAAATTTTAGCACAACTGAGACCTGTGCAGAGGTGAAATTTTGCTTAATACTCTCATTTTATGAAAGAGGAACAAGGTTTTATTTGAAAGAGGTGCACGTGTGTCTGTGGCAAGTTTAGACCCCATGGGAAAGAGGTGGTCAAACCATCCACAGTATAAGTTATGTGGAGTGGCTAGTAAAGGTGTGCATTACGGTTTGGTGATATTAAGTTTTCAGGTATGTGCAAGACATTTCTGGGAATGTATGAAAGTTATGCCTCATGTGGGTGATGGTTACTGTGCAATAGGATGTCTCTTATTCTCAGGCTTCAATATTTTTGAGCACTCACCCAATGATATTTGTTGAATGACTAAAACTGTGGTAGTCAACATGGTCCATACTACCCGCTAGTGGGCATTCCAACTTTCATGGTGGGCAGTAGGCGGCAGGAGTTTTAAAAAATTTACATTAGGTTTTTGTAAAATTTTCACATAAAGTATTTGGTAAGTAATTATATAAAATGCTTTAACTTGCTGTAACTCTGCCATAGAAATTTTGTAAAGTTATTTCCCTATTTTATAAATCACCATTATTGTGGAAGTGGTGGGCAGACAAAATTTTACTATAAACAGAGATTCAAAAGCAGGTGTTAGATGAAAAAGGTTGACTATCCCTCTTTAAAATGTCTGTACAAAATTTGTTTTGATTGAAGCGCTGTAACCTGTTCTAACTTGACCATAAACTTACATGAGGAACATGATCTTTCACATTTTTATTAGTACATGCACATACAGTGCCCTTAGTTGTTTGTTACCAGTCAATTCGCACATATATTCCAGTCACTATCTAAGATGTCATATCACTTACACAGTGCCAAGGAGCATGAGTTTCTAATAAAAAAATATTAAACACCAAATAACTGGACACAAGTTACCATCAAATAGACAAGTTCTGAACATTTTATTTTAAGCCATTAGTGAAAGTGCTAAGCTTGTGGTTCACGAGCGCATTATATTTTGGGAAAAAGCGTTAATTCCAACAAGAGCTATTCAGCATTGTTCACAAAAACATACTGACTTACTTTCATATCAGAGTGGAGGGGGCAAAAAAGAAGAAGAAGAAGGAGGAGGAGGTTGAGATGAGAGAAGTTTATAAATAATTTTGACAATTTATTTCATATTATATATGTCAGTGCTCTACAGACAATCAAATTGAAAGAAGAGAGGATGTTTTTACTTCAACAGAGAGACCCAGGATGTAAAGACTACTTGCAGAAATAGACCAAATACTTGCAGGTAAAGAAGAAAGGGCAAAACAGGGAAAGTTGGAAGAAAATGAAAGACAAGAGAAACAAAAGTGCACAGCAACTACTTTTACGTCTTCTGCTGTACTTCCTTCCTTATGGCAATTTCACATTCAGATGAAATTGACATTGATCGTAGTGAGCTTTTTGAACATACTTCTGAGAGTTGATCATTGGAGTTGCTGTAAGGTGGGGCACCAAGGATATTATTATAGAAAAATTAGTGGCTGAATTGGATAGGTTCCAGCTGAGTGTAAAAGATCCTGTATACATTCTTCACTAATGAAGAACTCTTCACTAATAAATCTTCTTTTCTCAGGAACAGACAGAAGAAGAAAAGATAATGGTCTGAAACTATCAAATCAGCTTTCAGGAATGATTTTCCTGCAATTCTTACTGTTCATTGGGATGGTAAGGTGTTGACAGTATTAAATATCAGAGACCAAAAGAAGTAAGACTTCCAATCATTACTACATCTGGAGACAGTGAACAAATCACTGGCATTCCAGAATTACAGACCGACTTTGACAAGGAACAATCAAACGATATTTGGAATGCATTAGTGTATTGGGGTACCAATATTAAAAACACTGTACAAATCCTCTGAGGTGACACGACTGCCACGTCTTAATGGGGCAGGCACCTTATTTGAACACACATTGGACAGCAAGTTGTTGTATTTCCCATGCCACCATCACATATATGAACTTATTTTAGAAATTACATTTGATGGGTAAAGTACATGGTGTAAAAAGCAGTCCTGACATACCAGTTTTTAAACATTTGGGAGAAAACAGGAAAAGTGTCGATGACAATAATTTTCACACTGACAAAAAGATTGTGGATTTGTTTTTCAATGGATCAGAAACTAAGGAGGTGTTAGACTTTTATGTAAGTGAATTAGATAACCAATAGTGACCAGTGATTACTGTCAAATCATAGAGTTCTGTTAATATTTTTCAGAGGAGACTCTGGAAAAAAACTGAATATCCTCTTGCAGCAATGCATCAAGCAAGAGGGAATGGCAAGAGCCATAGAAATATATCTGCTGAGATCCAAGAAATATATCTGCCGAGATCCAGTGGCGGATACAGAAAAACCTCAAGGAGGGGTCACTAAAGATATCTTTACTTTTACCATAACAAAAAATAATCAAGTCACATGCAAATTTTAAGAAAGTTTTATTTAAACTGATTAATTATTATTAATACTTCATAATTATTATTAATAATTCACATTAACTGATCATACTCACTCTTGACTAATCTTCACACTTGCACTTGCTACAGGTAGGACTTTTTACTTATTCATTCTTCAGTCTTAATATTTCTGCTTCTGAATGTAAACAAGCTTCCTATTCAGCTAATAGTCCATATTTATAATGCAACCTATCAAAGGTTCTCTGTACAAGAAAACAATAGAATATTCACGACTTCCCTCAAACAAATGCCAGACAGAATAACGTATCAAGATCACTAGAATGGCCGTGAATTTTCTCGTAGGTATGTGTTAGCTATCTGTGTGCCAGACAGAAACGTATAAAATACAATGACATGGACGCACATGCTATGTAGGAAAGTACAATTACTCGATAACTCGATTCAGTCAAGCCGACTGACGAAAGAAAGAAACAAATAGCATGCTGGCTGACTGTCAGGGGCGGGGGCAGCATGGGTGGCAATGCAGGCGGCCCCACAAGGGGGCGAGGGGCAACCCACATATGTAACCTCCACTGCTGAGACTACAACTTGAACTATCCACTGAAAATAAAAATGCAATGAGAGATCTCTTTTTTTTTATTGTAAGTTTTTATGGCAAACCGTGGCTTCAGTGCAGTGGAGCTATAAAAGCTTTTCAACTGCATCTCTGCCCTTTAAAAGATCTGAAATCATATGGAAGAATAGATTCCATGATTTTAAAAGCAGCAGTCAGGAAGTTTAGTCATTGCTTATGGTATACATCAGAACAGGTGTCTCTTATTGTTCTTTGATTATGAAGTAGGCATACAAACCAAATTAAAATGACAGCAAATTTGGATAGAGAGAACCTACAAATGGAAAAGAGATATGTTCCTTTTTGTGCAGAATTGGATGGACTATTATACGATAAATTTAATATTATTCTGATTACAATTTTTCATTGGTTTCAGTTTGTTAATTCACTTATCCTTATTCAATCTCCATTTCAGAGAAAATATTAGCTGACTTCATGTCAAGCAAGATCAGAGACATGTTCTCTTGCCTGGAGAATGTAGTTACTAGCTTTATTCAAGAATGCCCTTCAACGTGGATGAGCAGCACTTCAAATTTAGATGTTAAAAGAATACTTAAGGAGTTCAGAATCTGTTAATGACTCTGCTGAAAGGCGTGTTGATTAAAGCAAGATTTTCATGGACTACTGAATGTAGATGAGGAGCAAAAGGAAACTGTATTGTGTAGTGTTCAAGAACATCAGAGGCCGTACCCGATTGTAAGATAGAAACAAAATATTCTCTAGAGTACTACACACATCCTAGAAAGAAAAAAAGGAATTTAATTTTGATTTAATGCAGTCATCAATAACTTTTACACTCATGAAAAACGAAAAAGCCTTAAATTCCCAATATTAAAATTTGTTGCTTTTGTTGGCACAGTTTAATCAGTTTCCCATTGAGTTGAAATTTTTTTCGAGAGTAAATTTAAACAAATAGCAAATGTTTAGGGGATGAGTATAACATATTAAAAAAGGGGGGGGGGGGCAAAATAAGTGACACCCTACTGCACAATCTTAGGGATGGATTTCCTATACAATCATCATGCTAAAATTGACCTTGGACAGCATTTAGTAGAACCCATTGAATATTATTTTGTCTCACTAAAAGAATATACAGAAGAGTGTTGCTAGCAGTAAAGAAAGCCGTGGATGATAGTATCAATGCAATTCGGATAGCAGAAGCAAAACAATGAGGATAGTTGTAAGAAAGGAAAAACAGAAAGAGAAACCAGATGGAAATAAAGTCCAAATAATGGTTAGCAGTGTGTTAATGTGTAACCCAAGAAAACTGGCCAATTTCATTAAGATATAGTGCACCAGCATTGCAAAAAAAACTTCAATAAAACTTTCGAGGATTATACACTTGGCATGCCAGATGCTACTTGGCAAACCCAGTGGTGCTGTTACCTGCTAGAGATCTGGAAGTCAGAAATGTAGTGCACAAGTTATAACACAAAAAATCCTCAGGATTAGAAGAAGTTCTAATGTGTGCACAAGGAGTACTTAGATAGTATAAACGGGCCTGTAACAGGCATTATAAACCAATTAGTCACTTAATGTTCCTTCCCTCTACTTAGAGCAAGACAAGAGTTTTGCCAGTACGCTTTAAGGGCAATACTGAAATACAGAAGTGTTGATATTGTCTTCAATTTCAAAGATACTAGAAATGGTCTTGAAAAATAGATGTATGGCCTATCTTAATATAAATATAATTTTCTAATTAAATCATCATTTGGATTCAGTCTAGGCTGTAATATAGAAGCAACAACTGCAGAATGTACTAGAATCATAAAGGAGGCCGTGAATAGAGGTTTTTTTAATAGAGGAGTTTTTTAGATTTGTCCATAGCATCTGACACAATAGATCATAAAATAGTTCTCTGCAAACTAGAAGCACTAGTAATAAGAGGAGTAATAAACAGGTGGTCCCAGTCATATCTTATGGATAGAGTACCAACAGTAGAAATTTCACAGGCAACAGAAATCTCAGATGCTTGGAGAAGCAGTTATCAGGTGCTTAAAAATAAATAAATAAATAAATAAAATTTCACAGCACAAGTCCATAATGAAGTTAGGTTTGGGTTAACAACTGATACATTGTCCGTGATCATATAAGAGTAACAGAAACAAAATCCACTGGTGTAATACCAATTCCCATGAGGAGTCTTATCCTAAGTGGCTGTTGGAGTGACATCCTTGATGCCGTACTGTGTGGCATATCATGCAGCAGAGCAGATACAGTGCAGTATGGTGGAGATAAAAGCATCAGGACTGTCTTGACAAGTTCTGGCTGATGGGCTATGAGATGTAGCTGGCTTCTTGCCTGGAACTGCATAAGCATTTGAATGCCACCACTGAAGGTTGTGCTCCATCTTAAATATTCTGCAGATGGAAGGATATCTGTGACCATGGGGACATACTTCCTCAATACAGCACAGTTATTTTGCTGATGTGTGCGCTACTTGGAAGGATGGTTGGTGCCTCCTGGTGGTACCTGTAATAAATCAGTGTATCGATAGATTGTTTGTAAACAGTACTATATCCACAATACGTGATGCCCTTATGATATTTATAAATAGTCTCCATAGGAGAGATGCATCAGCTTAATAAGTCACAGCTGCAAAATACTAACACGAATTCTTTACAGACGAATGGAAAAACTAGTAGAAGCCAACCTCGGGGAAGATCAGTTTGGATTCCGTAGAAACACTGGAACACGTGAGGCAATACTGACCTTACGACTTATCTTAGAAGAAAGATTAAGGAAAGGCAAACCTACGTTTCTAGCATTTGTAGACTTAGAGAAAGCTTTTGACAATGTTGACTGGAATACTCTCTTTCAAATTCTAAAGGTGGCAGGGGTAAAATACAGGGAGCGAAAGGCTATTTACAATTTGTACAGAAACCAGATGGCAGTTATAAGAGTCGAGGGACATGAAAGGGAAGCAGTGGTTGGGAAGGGAGTAAGACAGGGTTGTAGCCTCTCCCCGATGTTGTTCAATCTGTATATTGAGCAAGCAGTAAAGGAAACAAAAGAAAAATTCGGAGTAGGTATTAAAATTCATGGAGAAGAAATAAAAACTTTGAGGTTCGCCGATGACATTGTAATTCTGTCAGAGACAGCCAAGGACTTGGAAGAGCAGTTGAATGGAATGGACAGTGTCTTGAAAGGAGGATATAAGATGAACATCAACAAAAGCAAAACAAGGATAATGGAATGTCGGGTGATGCTGAGGGAATTAGATTAGGAAATGAGGCACTTAAAGTAGTAAAGGAGTTTTGCTATTTGGGGAGCAAAATAACTGATGATGGTCGAAGTAGAGAGGATATAAAATGTAGGCTGGCAATGGCAAGGAAAGCGTTTCTGAAGAAGAGAAATTTGTTAACATCCAGTATTGATTTAAGTGTCAGGAAGTCATTTCTGAAAGTATTCGTATGGAGTGTAGCCATGTATGGAAGTGAAACATGGACGATAAATAGTTTGGACAAGAAGAGAATAGAAGCTTTCGAAATGTGGTGCTACAGAAGAATGCTGAAGATTAGATGGGTAGATCACATAACTAATGAGGAAGTATTGAATAGGATTGGGGAGAAGAGAAGTTTGTGGCACAACTTGACCAGAAGAAGGGATCGGTTGGTAGGACATGTTCTGAGGCATCAAGGGATCACCAATTTAGTATTGGAGGGCAGCGTGGAGGGTAAAAATCGTAGAGGGAGACCAAGAGATGAATACACTAAGCAGATTCAGAAGGATGTAGGTTGCAGTAGGTACTGGGAGATGAAAAAGCTTGCACAGGATAGAGTAGCATGGAGAGCTGCATCAAACCAGTCTCAGGACTGAAGACCACAACAACACAACAACAACAACAGGAGAGATGCCTGTGGGTTAGGGGTAGATAAACAGCAGGATGAAGACACTGTGGTGGAAGCATAATGCAGTCAGCCTATGGCTGAAATATGACACCCATTGCTCCTTATGAATGTGGCAAAACCAACTCAATGAAGGCTGCAGATCCTGCATTGGAGTTTCCCTCAGACAATGTAGGACAGGGGCGGGCAAATGTTGCACGCAGCTCATGAGCGCACAGCGCTGCACGTGTGCTGCTCACGTGCAATTGTCGACCGGGGCAGTGGCGACAGCCGGCAGGTTGCGGTTGTGTAGTACCAGGCTAAGCTGCGGACGTTGATGCGAGGTGACCACTACGTAGTGGATGTATTTCAAGAATCGGAAAATGCAGAGTGAATCTAGGAAATGGAGAAGTGGAGATCTGCTCTCTTTTAAAAAGGAATGGGATAATCATTTTTTTCTTTGTGCAAAAACGCAAAAATTCAAAATGTTTAATATGTGACAGTATTCTCACAGGTCAGCGGAAGTTTAGTATTGAACGCCATTATAATAAATTTCACAAGGACGAGTAAAATGTTATTGTTGGATTCTGAGCAGATAGGGAAGTTGACTGAGCTTAAGAAGAGCGGTCTTATGAACTAGATGAATCTTACGTAAGGTCCTGTTGTCACAAGAGATCTGCGACTTTCTTTGTCTCTCATCTAACTGATTTAACATTTTATGGAGCACTGTTTTCAATTTTTCTGGACGACAACAATGATGGCCCAGTGGTATGTGCAATTTATAAGATTGCGCTTAATATAGCGAGAGCTGGAAAACCATTTGCTGAAGGTAAGTTTATAAAGGGGTGCATCAGTGATGCTGCTGATTTGCTTAGCCCCACTGAATGCAAATCAGTTTCGAGCTATCACTCTTTCTTGGCGGACTTTAAGTCATCGTATAAGTGCCATGGCAAGTGACGTTTACCATTAGTTAAGGAGTGCAGTGCAGGACTTAATTTCATTTTCTGTCGTACTCGATGAGTCCACAGATATTTCAGACACCGCGCAATTAGTGATTTATGTCCGTGGCGTGGACACTGCTCTAAACATAATAGAGGATTTTTTAGATATGATATCTTTAAGAAGCACGACCACTGGTGCAGACATCCTAAAAGCCGTTGAAGAAGCTGTCGATTCAGACAACTTAAACTGGAAACGTTTAGTGTCAGTAACAACTGACGGAGCACCTGCAATGAAAGGGGAACAAATGGGATTCATTGGATTACTAAGAAAAAGGCTACAGCGTACAGAAGAATCATTGTACAGCATCCACTGCATTTTGCACCAAGAAGTACTCTGTGCAAAAGCAAGTGGTTATTCGGGCAGTTAATTATTTTAGATCACACGAGCTTACATATAGACAGTTCACACATATATCGGGCTTACATATAGACAGTTCCACACATATTTAGCTGAAAGTGGGCAAGAGTACGGTGACATACCATACCACAGTGAAGGCCGCTGGCTTATTCGCGGTAATGTGCTCAAAAGATTTTTTGAGCTGAGAATACCAATAAATCAGTTTTTAAAGGACAAAGAAAGGTACGATCCCAAGTTAGAAGATCCAGAGTGGGTTGCCGATCTTGCTTTATTAGTTTACATTACTGGGCTCATGAATGCATTGAACACGAGTTTGCAAGGAGAAAATCAGCAAAATTGTGATATATCTTCCAGGCATCAAACGTATTGTAAACTCCACCTGTGATAATTAAATAAAACGTATCATAACTAATAGGTACTCTTTCAAGCCATGATTTCTTTAAAGCACTCCTACTAACCTTATGCCTTCAGTCAATAAAGCAAGCCAGGAAACAAAATGCATAACAAAGGGAGGAATGGAGAGACGGTATGGAGGGGAGGGGAGAGAAGCGGGTGGCCATCTTGCCCCTGTGTGCACGCGGAACAACTGTTAACTGCACACGAGCAAGTGCACTGCACACGTGCAGGATTCCTGCCAGCCCATGATGTAGGAAGTCCAGCAGTATGGTGAATCCATAATGTCTGCAGCCCTTTCTCGGGAATCCAGGACCCAAGGTTGTGAATCAGTTGCCATCCAGAGTGGTGGCTGCTGTGGGCAGTGCTGCAAAGAGAAAATGCTGCAGAATTAGCAGCAGCTTAGAATACAACCAGGTGTGAGCTGCCCAGTGGTTCATGGAGGCAGGCCTGGTTACCAGATGGTTCTTAGTGTGAGGCGTGACAGCACTGACAGCCCAGGAGTGGTAGTTGTGGGAGCACTTGAGGCATTGGGAGACTCGACTCAACCAATGCGATGCCAAGAATGTGGCAGTGCCACCAGCAGACAAGGTGTTGGCAGGCCCTGCCAAAGCATGTGAACAGTGGTCTCTGGCTGTGGAAGTACAGGAGAAAAGTGGTTCCAGTAAACAGTAGGACACACACGGAGCATGGGAGATGCACATCAGGAGCATGTTGGTGCATGTTAATGAGGCATGTAGCCCAGAGGTTATCCTGAGTGAAAGTGAAAAAGAACTGTGGGATCTGCTGAATGGAATGAACAGCCTAAGTAGTTCAGAATGTGGACTGAAAGTAAATTGAAGAAAGACAAAAGTAATGAGAAGTAGCAGAAATGAGAATAGTGAGAAGTAGATGAAGTTAAGGAATTCTGCTACCTATGCAGCAAAATAACCAATGTCGGCCGGAGTAAGAAAACGGACTAGCACTGGCAAAAAGGGCATTTTTGGCCAAAAGAACTCTACTAGTTTCAAATACAGGCTGTAATTTGAGGAGGAAATTTCTGAGAATGTACATTTGGGGCACAGCATTGTATGGTAGTGAAACATGGGCTGTGGAAAAACTGGAACAGAAGATAATCAAAGCATTTGATCTGTGGTGCTACAGACAGATGTTGAAAATTCGGTGGACTGATAAGGTAAGGAATGAGGAGGTTCTATGCAGAATCGGAGCAGAAAGGAAAATGCTGACAAGAAGAAAGGCTGGCATATACAACATCTCTTAAGACTTGAGGGAGCTGTAGAGGGCAAGAACTGCAGAGGAAGACAGAGACTGGAATAAAAAAAGAAAGTCCAGAGGGTGGAGAGCCACCATGGAAAAAGGGCAAAAGGAGAGGAAAGACCAGAGCAATGAAAAAGCCATCATCGAATGTGGTGTGCAAGGACACTGGAAGAATCAGACTGGAAAGACAGCAGGGGTCAGTGGGAAGGTCATCACCATGACAGACTCGGGAGCACAGGAAAAACAAGGGTTGAAGCAGAGCCTGGGGCAGCAGAAAGATTGTCACTGCAGCATGTGTTGGAGCATGGAAATATCTGGGCCAGAGGGAGACCAAGGACAGTGGAAAGGGTGTCTCTGCGGCATGCGTAGAAGCATGGAAAGACTCTAACTCTACACTATGGAGATGGATGTGTGTTACCATGAAGAAGGGGTACATAGTGTTGTGCTGTCCTTGAGAAATGAAGGTTGACCATGGCTGTGTTGGCTTGAAGTGGTGGCACACATTGGTGGACACAACCAGGCTCAACCATGGCAGAACAGTCTCAGATTCAATTTTGGTGGAGCTGGAGGATAATAGTGGGACTGCAGGTTGCATTCTCATCAGCAGGGAAGGTATAGCACCACCCTGGAAAGGGAGGCTGGCAATGCCTGCACCAAGGAGAAGGTGCAAAAAGCAAGTTTCATTGAGTATGTTGTGGCTGTGCCCTCTTGTAATATTTTGTAGTTCCTGGATGGATGAGGAGAGGGTGGTGTGATAGCTGGGTAGCCAGTTTCCTCTCACTGCAACGCAAAATGCACATGTGGTTAAAACACACTTTATTACAGGAACCAATTAAGTATTTAACTTCAAAGATGTCCAATCTGACGAGCTGTGTTAACAGCAATCAAACAACATGTACTAATTCTTGAATCTTATCCGTGTCCATATCACAACTATATACAGCGACTAACATTCCCTCACAGCTAGCTAAGGTGCAAGGCGATGACTATCACTGTGGAAGACTAGAGCACAGTGTGACGTATTGAAGTGCAATATGAACTGAGTCCCGATGCAGTATACTGAGACTGAGACAGCTCGATTGGTGGTGGTGGTGGCGGCCTATATGCACACTACCAAGGGTGTGTTACCAGTGTGTAACCTGGGGGCATCTGTTGGTCTTCTCTCGCCATAGGCATGCCTAGTTCAGCACCTACTATACAGTGTTTTTTAGTGCTGATCAGTGTGCTGGCGAAGGCATACACAAGCACATTTCTTCCCTCTGAAATGCAGCAGCATTGTCATGTGCTGGAGAAGCGAACAACTACTAGAGGGAGGCAAGAAGCTGAACATAGAGATGAGCCGGGAGCTCTGTGAAGGGCAACGTACTTCCAGCCGTACCCTGCCATCTGGCTTATGAGAGCAGAGGAATGTCCTTCCAAAAACACTGCCCAGGATACACGTTCAGTCCTGAGGGCTACTCCTGGGGCAATGACAGTGATGGCAGGTTCAGGTCCATCAGGACAGAGAGTGGCGACAGAGAAGACGAGGGCGCAGCATCCACTGGTTCGTCCTGGGGTGCTGTGGTGGCTCCAGCAGGTGGCTGTGAAAGCCATGTGGTTCTGTGAGGCCATAAATCCACGGGAAGAAAAGCACCAGAATCATGGGGCAAATGACAAATGTGAAAATGGTTCTGGTGACAGAGCTGCAAACCATCAGGATCTGCAATTAGATACATATAGGCCTATGTGCCAATGCGTTTCTGGATCTCGCTTTGCTCCCAGTGCTGACATCGGTCAAAAACCCTGCAAAGAAAAAGATCACGTAGTGTAAAGCGATACTTGCAGACCATTGGCAGTGCTGGATACTGCGGTAGGTGGAGCAAGTGAAGCAGTGTCCAGTGGTGGCGGCCATGTAGAAGTTCCACTGGTGATGGTCCGTTGCTTGGGTGGGAGCAATAGTAAGTGATACAGAGTTGCAGTGCCTGTTCCCATGTGTGGGAGGTGCAAAGCTTGACCATTTGTTGTTTGAAGGGTCGAACAAAGCATTCCACTTCTCCATTGCAGATGACGAATGCCGTTTTAAGTCGTGTGACATGAACTGAGGTCTGTTGTCTGTAACAATGACTTCAGGCAATCTTTCAATGCAAAAAATTGAGGAAAACACTTAAATGGTGCTACATGACATGGTAGAGTTCATAAGTACCACAACTGGAAACTTGCTAAAAGAGTTTACCACTATAAGCCATAGAGTGTTCCAGAATAGCCCTGCAAAGTCAATGTGCACTCAATGCCATGGCGATTGAGTCTTAGGTCAAGCTGTGAATGTTTGTGGTTAACTGATTGGTTGTCCACACTTGCGTGATTGTCCACTGTCATATTGTACTAATATCACACCTTGTTGCACTGAAAGGTTATGCCAACGAGCAAAGCACCAATGTATTACTGAGTTCTGAATACTGTGCAATGAGTGAGGTCACGAAGTGCAAATGTAATGCAACAAAATCTTCATATCAGGGTCCACTTCTGTGGCCTGCAAAATTTTTCTGTAATTCAATAAAAAAGATTGCAGCAATTCAGAGTCCTGCACATCAATCTGGCAACAAGATGCATCAGAGGAATCAAAATCAGAGTCAGAGCCAGTTGGAAGGCTAGAAAGGTTGTCAGCATTGTCATGCTTTCCCATAGGTTGTACACAATTTCGTACTGATACTGAGATAGAAGCAAAGCCCAACACTGCAATTTTTGAGCAGTATGTGTAGGAAACGGCTTTAATGGGTGAAACAAGGACTGCAAAGGCTTTTGATCTGTCACTAGAAAAAACTTGTGACCAAACAGATAGTGAACAAATATTGTCACACCATACCCAATAGCGAACACTTCTTTTCCAGTTTGTGAATAACTGCACTGAGTTTGAGTTACCAATTTTTGAGGCAAAAGCAATAGGTCTGTCTTCACACCAATTCTTTGTGAAAGTTCAGTACCAATTCCACAAGAGGAAGTATCTACTTGCAAAATCACTGGTTTGGCAGGGTCAAAATGTACTAAGCTTCTGTCACTGAGCAAGGCATTTCTGAGTTTCTGAAATGCATCATAACACTTTTTGATCCACATGAAAGACACATTTTTCCAACACAAGTGATGCAATGGAGCTGCCATCTGTGAAGCGTTCAGAATGAAATGAATATATTATGTCAACTTGCCTAGCACTGACTGCAGTTTGGATACATTGCCAGGAACAGGCAGGTAACAGATTGCAAGCAAATGAGGTAGAGGGGGTGCACACCCTGACTATTTATCACATGACCTGAGTACTGTAGTTCTGTATGAAAAAAGTCACACTTTTTGAGACAACTCTTGAGTCCTGCATCTGACAACACTCAGAAAAGAGTATGTAAATGGGCAATGTGTTCCTTTGGCGTATGACCTGAAACGACAGTATCGTCAAGGTAGTTTGAACAGAACTGCAGTTGAGCAGTCAGCTGTTTCAAGTAACACTAAAAAATGGCAGGTGCAGAGGCACTGCTGGAGGGCAAATGCAAATACTTGAACAGACCTAAGTGTGTAGCAGCTAAAAACAGTTTCTGTGATTCTTCATCTAGTGGTATTTGCAAATAAGCATCATGCAAATCTATTTTAGAAAAGTAACAGCCAGCGCCAAGCCTGTCCATAAGTTCCTCAAGGAGAGGCAATGGATAAGTGTCAGTTATTGTCTGTGGATTGACTATACTTTCGAAGTCAACACAAAAGCAAATACAACCAGGAGGCTCAGGCATCAAAACCACTGGACTTGCCCACTGACTAGCTTGTATTGGAGCAATCACACCATTGTCCTGCAATTCTTTTAATTCACTGACTACTTTGTCTCATAAAGCAATCGGAACAGGCCGAGCCTGGAAAATCTGTGGATGTGCATTGTCTTTCAGGGCAATTATTAGCTTTTACAAGTTCATGAGAAAAGAGTTCAGGAAATTCCTTAAACAAACTAGCTACACTGTCTTTTGGATTAAAAGCAGTCACTGAAAGTACATTGTCTTGGATGCTAGGGCCAAACAAGTCAAAAGAATCTAAACCAAAAATATTTTCACTGTCTCTTGATTGCAACACAGTAAACTGCAATATTCTAGTGTGAGATTTGTAAGTGGCAGGCAAATTACACTGTCCAAATAGTGGGATTTCCTGTCCGTTGTATGCAGTGAGGTGCATGCTAGATTTTAACAGGCGAGGTGAGCCTAGCTGTTCGTATGTATTAAGCACAGTTACAGAAGCACCTGTGTCCAACTGAAAGTCAACACGATGGCCAGCAATCTGTAGTGTTACAAACAGTTTGTTGGAATGGTGTCACACTGCACTGTGGCAATATGAGGGCACAACATTACTTGAATTACTGCTAGAACCTGTAGTCAGTTTTGAAAGCACTGCATTCACAGAATGTGCACGAGACCTGTTTGCAGGCAGGACTGGCATTATTTTGCCGTTGCAAGGAAACTGCGTGGACTTGGCCTTCCTTTCCACATGAGTAACTTGTTGCATTGCACAACGGGCAGTCTTGCTGCTTATGGCGAGCAAAACTGTGAGGGCAAGACTTCATTAGGTTTACAGGCCTTGCTACTTGTTTGCTAGGCTTTCTGAATGTCTGTGTGTGTGCTCATTGTGGTGGCTGAGTGGGGCAGTAGCAGGCAAGAGGTGACTCGACCCAATAAATCAGGACCTGATCAAATTTATCCGTGGCTATGGCACCGGAATCGAATTGTTCTAATATTTGCAACACTTGATGGAGTGAAAGAACTGTATACTTGATAATCTGTTTTCTAATTCTGCTATCAGGGGCATCATATGTGATCGCATCATGAATCATCATGTCACTGTAAAAGTTGCCACAACTACGCTTGAATTTACACTTCCTAGTGAGACCTTGTAAGTTGTTATACCACTGATGGTACGTCTGTCCTAGCTTTTTCTTAATGTGAAAGAACTGAAATCTGGCTACCACGACCTGAATCAGCTGTTTGTAATACAGACTTAATGCACCTACTACTTCATCATAAGAGAGTGCGTTGGGAGATGATGTATGGAAGAGTTTTTGAATTAAGTGAAACACAGGGGTTCCACTGATGGACAGCAAATAATGAGATTTCACAGAACCTTGAATTCTGTGGACTTGACAGTGGGCCTGGAACTGGGTGAGATATTCAAACCAGTCCTCTTCTTTTTCATCGAAGTGCCGAAATTGTTGATTAGACTCATCACCACCTGTTGTGGCTGTGTCCTCTTGTAATGTTTTGTGGTTCCTGGCTGGATGAGGAGAGGGTGATGTGATAGGTAGTGGCCAGTTTCCTCTCACTACAACACAAAATGCACACATGGTTAAAATACACATTAATACGGATCCAGTTGAGTACTTAACTTCAAAGATGTCCAGGCTAAAGATCTGTCTTTCTGTCTTTAACAGCAATAAAATAACATGTAATAATTCTTGAATCTTGTCCGTGTCCATATCACAACTATTTACAGTGACTAATGTTCCCTCACAGCTAGCTAAGGTGTGAGGCAAAGACTATCACTGTGGAAGACTAGAGCACAGTGCAATGCGAACTGAGTCCCAATGCAATGTACTGAGATTGAGAGAGCTTGGTTGGCATTTGCAGCCTATATACATGCTACCCAGGGGGCATTATTGCTGCGTACCCCGGAGGCATGTCTTGGTCTTCTCTTGTCATAGGCGCACCTAGTTCAGCACCTGCTATACAATGTTTCCTAGTGCCAACCAGAGTGCTGGCGAAGGTGTACACCAGCACAGAGCATGGTCAGCAAAGGGAAACAGCTGGAGTGGCAGTCAAGGCATGGTGCTCTATACAGAGGGCCCCATGACTACAGCATCATGGTCACAGTGTCAGACACACCAGCAGGGAATGAAATCAGGGATCTCAGTGGCAGAAGACATCATGCACCACCCTCATGAAGGAAGCCAGATGTGGTTGCATACTCCAGGTGAAGTGCAAGAGGACAGAAGCAGAGTTGAGCAAGCAGCCACAGGAGGCAGTGAGTGGGCAGCAGATGAGGCTGGGAGCAGCGAGAACGGAGTGGAGTGGAGGAGCTGGATGATGTGCCCTGGGCTGGGTGAAGCGCTAAGGCAGTGTTGGCCACTGCTAGAGGGAGGGGGCATGGTGGCTGGACAGGACAGCAATGGCTGATGACTGCAGGAACTGCAGCATAAGTACTTACACCTCAACAGTGGATGTCCAAGTGATGCTAACCTCAGGAGAAGAACCAATCATGGCTGCAATATGTGGAGCAGTGTCAGGCATGGCTAGAGGTGTGGGGCAGACAGGTGGTGGATGAGACAAGGTGTGGAATGGAACCAAGCAAGGCCACCCTTGAGAGAGGAGGCATGGCTGGAGGAGCATCAGGTACAGCTGGAGGAGGGTGGAGACTGGGTGATGGAGGAGACGAGGGTCTAGCTCAGGAGCCAGAGAAGGCACAGGAGCCAGAGGACATGAAGTGTTGGAACAGAAAAGTCATTGTTGAAAAATTATACCCTCATCAGCTTTTGTTGAGACAAGGGCATAGCAGAAAACACGTTTTTATTCTAAGGCCACCATTAAAAATCACTGCGGATGATGCACACTTCAGGTTGAAAGAACACTTTTACTCAAAGCACAAGCTCACAACAAAGTTAGGTTCAGGCTAACACTGAAAGATTGTCCATGGTAACATAAAAGTAACAGAGACAAAGTCCACTGGCATAATAATATTTCTACTGAGGAGTCTCATCCTGAGTGACTGTTGGAGTGACATCCATAGTGGCGTGTGGTGCAGAATACCGTGGAGCAGAGTAGAGATAGTGTGGTCCAATGTGGATGCAAGCATCCAGCCTGGTTTTGATGAATTCTGACTGATGGGCTGCTGCAAGGTGTAGCTGAGTTCTGACTCAAAGCAACACAAGCTATTGAATGCTACTGCTGGAGGTTGTGCAGCTCAATAGTAGTGCAGCCATTTTCCTAATGTGTATGCTGCTAGAAGGTATGGCTGGTACCCCTGCTGGCAACTGTAATAAATGGAGCATCAGTAGATTGATTGTCAATGGTATTGCTTCTACAGCATGTGATGCCTTTCTGATAATTGTAAATAGTCTCCTTAGGAGAGATGCCTCTGGTCCAAGGGTAGCCAAACTTACAGGGTGAAAAAATTGTGCTGGAAGCAATCAGAGCTATTCCCTTGCAAATCTGATGACATACTAAAAGATTACACAAATGGTCAGAGGAGAATAAAGTAATACTTTGCATGAAGAAGGAAAACGGTATGAATTTCTCAACAAACAAAAGTAATAACAACATTTTATTTAATTGGTGTCTTGCCATGGCCACTGGATTTTGTCTGTGTGGTTGTGTTTGTGAATATGTGTTCTGTATCTAGAAAAAAGCTAGTGCACATGCCATTTTCTGTTATGTGTTTGTGTTTTTATGCTCCATGTGTTGATCAAATATAGGTCAAAGGTTGTCTTTCCCTCATTTTATGAAATTGGTGATATGGTAAGCTGTGAGACTAACATGAAATTTTTAAGAATGGTTATAGATAACCAACTAAAGTGGAGAGCACATACAACAAGGATATCAAAAAGGATTTCACCTGCATGCTGTGTTATAAAGGTACTAACATCAGTGTGTAATAGTAATTGCCTCAGAGTATTTTATTGTTCATGTTTTCACTCAGTAATTTGACAGAAATTAGGAAATCTTCTCAGGTTACAAAATGAGGCCTCTTAGACTACTAACGAAAACAAATAAGCAGGCTCATAACTATTATTATATAAAGAGATACAGCTCTCGATGGTTCTCTGTGAGTATATTTTCCAGACATTGTGTGTATCAGGAAAACTATAAATCATCCTTGTGTCACAAACACCTCTATACACAAACCACAATAGAAGTGCCAGTAAATTCCTGCACCCAGAAAGAAAACATGAAGTCAGAACTAAAAATAGTATCGAATACCAGGGGTCTAAACTATATAATAAATTACCTCTAAGATGGACAGCTTAAAAAACTGTTAAATCATATTTCCTAAAAAGAAGTTGTTCTACAAATTATTTAAATGAAATGTAGCAAAGGCAGTAATTACCACAATTGTGCAAAATTAATGCAATGAAAATGTTTTTAGTTTAATGGGATGCTACATATTTGTATAGGTAGTATATTGTGTTGTATATTTTTATTCTCTTGATTGCTCTGCCCAGTTATTAATATAAAACAATGGTAATTCCAGGGTGGAATTCCAACAATGTAAGAAATAGCACAGATTGCTACTCACAGTGAAGGTGACATGGTGAGTTGCAGACAAGCACAATGAAAAGACTGTTATAATTTAGCTTTTGGCCAAAGCCCTCTTCAGCAAAGGAAAAACACACACATTAATTCATTCATTCGTTCACATAAGCAAGTATACCTCACACAGATGATTGCCATCTCTGGGAGCTCGAATCCGAATGCAGCCGCCACATTGAACAAATCAGTAATCTAGAATGGGCAATTAAGGGAAAGGGATAGCAGGGTATGGGTGTGGGGAGACACCTTGTTGAAACATTCAGCATACTGTATGCTAGGTGAGACTGTCAGCACACTGGAACACCACTTTAGGAAGGGTGAGAAGGATCTTGGTTAGTATGCCCCTCATTTCAGGCATGATGGCAGGAAGTCAGAGCACTGACCAAGGGTGTGGTTCAGTTGCTGAAGGTCTCACCAAAGTCTTCACAGACAGGCACTGTCCGCCAGACCAATCCACAAACATATCTGCCATTCCATTCCCCCACACACTCCCAAACCTCCCTCCACCTCCAAGGACCAGCTACAAAGAAGCACCCTCTCCATCACCCATTGCCATGTCAGACTGAAAAAACTGAACCACGTCCTTTTTCAGGGTTTTGATTACCTATCATCATGCACTGAAGTGAGGGACATCCTACACAAGATCCTTCCCATCCCTCTTAAACTAGTGTTGTATCATCCATCCAACTTAGTTCATCCCCATGCCACTCCCAATCCCAAACCCTTGACACAGGGATCATATCCTTGTGGAAGACCCAGGTGCAAGACTTGCCCAATCCACCCACCAGTCCTGTCACAGGCTTATCCTACCACATCAGAGGCTGGGCCACTTGTGAAAACAGCCATGCCATACACCAACTCTGCTGCAAACATTGGACAGTTTTTTATACTGGTATGCCTACCAACCAGCTGTCCACCAGGATGAATGGCCACCAGCGAACTGTGCTCAAGGGCAGCTGAACATAACATTCTTGATTTCTATGGCTGCTTCACAACCTGGGCCATCTGGATCAGCCCCTCCACCACCAGCTTTTCTGAACTGTACTGATGGGAGTTATTCTTACAACACAACCTCTGCTCCTGAAACTAACCTGACCTCAGCATGCGGTAACCTATTGTCCTCACAGCCTCCTCCCAACAGTTTCTCTCCTGTCAGTCCTGTCACCTCCTCCATATTCACGTCCCCTCATCCTCATATTGTGTGCTGCCCTCTGTCAATGTACTTGCCCATCTGTCCCATTTTCTACTTCCCTCTCCTTCCGCTCCCCCCTCCCCCTCCATACCCCACAGCCTCCCAACACTGCACGTAGGTGATCTTCATGCCTCCATCTACTCCCTGCAGCTTCCACCAGATAGCCCTCTTCTTCCCCCCCCCCCCCTCCCCCCACCTGTACCCTTCCCCTTCCTCGACCCTTCCAGATTGCTGCTTCTGTTCAATGTGACAGTTGCATCCTGGTTTGAACTGCTGAAGATGGCAGTCATGTGAAGAAGACTTTGGCCAAAAGCTAAATCGTAACACTCCTTTTGTTGTGCTTGTATGCAACTCAGTGTGTCATCTTTAAGGTAAGTAGAAATCTATCCTTTTCCTTATATTGCTGGTATTCCTACCTGCAGTTTCCATTGTTTAATATTAATAATTGGTTAGGGAAAGCAAGGGAATAAAAATACAAAACACTGTTTGCTACCGATACAAATATACTGATTACCATTGAATTAAAAATGTTTTCAGTACATTAGTTTTGCACAGTTGTGTTAATTATTACCTTTTCTACATTTAACTTAAATAATCTGTAACTATAGAATAACAGGAGATATGCTTTAGCAGTTTTTAAGCTGTTTTCAGATGTCACTTTAATGTCTTGAAGTAATTTATTATATAGTTTGGACCCCTGGTATTCGATACTATTTTGAGTTCTCACTTTCTGTTTTCTTTCTAGGTGCAGGAATTTATTGGCACTTCTATTGTGTTTGTGTAAAGAAGTGTTTGTGGCATAGTGATGTATAGTTTCCCTGACACACATAATGTTTTGAAAATATATTCACAGGTAACCATCATGATCCATATCTATCTATATAATTACAAGTCACAAGCATGCTTATTTGTTTTCATTAGAATTCTAAAAGCAAACACAAAAGTAATAAAGTACTTTGAGGCAATTACTATTACACACTGGTATCAGTACTTTTAGAATGTAGCACTCAGATGAATTTCTTTTTGATATCCTTGTTGTATGTGCTCTACACTTCAGTTGGTTATCTACATCCATCCTTAAAAATCTCATGTTAGTCTCACAGCTTACCAAGTTACCAATTACATAAAATAAGGGGAAGCATCCACTCACCTACAGTGGATCATTGCATGGAACACAGAAACACAAACACATAATAGGAAACAGTATTCACACTAGAGGTGCTGGAGATGGCAGTGGAAATGGAAATGAGCGAGTGGCATCATTGGCTGGGAGGCCCCTTGCGGGGCAGGTCACGCTGCCTTGGTGCAGGTCTTATTACATTCAATGCCACATTGGGCCACCTGTGCGCCAGATGGGGATGAAATGATGATGAAGACAACACAACACCCAGTCCCAGAGTGGAGAAAATCTCCGACCCAGCTGGGACGGCAATCCGTCACACTGACTACTCAGCTATTGGGGCGGACTGGAGATGGCAGTCATGTGTGCTTGCTTGTGTGAATGAATGTGTGTGTGTGTTTTTTTTTTTTTTTTTTTTGCTGAAAAAGGCTTTGGCCAAAAGTTAAATCATAACAGTCTTTTTGTTGTGCCTGGCTGAAACTCAAATGTATCAGCCTTAAGGCACATAACGATCTATCCTCATCCTTATATTGCTGTTATAAATATTGTTTGTTGTCTTATATATTGTGTATACCCGTCAATTATTATGTATCTAAATGTATTTACTTTTTATGTGTATATACCTGGCAAAACTCATATAGAGTACGTGAGCAGTGGTTGACAAATAAACATTAAAAAAAGAAAACATTGTATATCCTCATCAACACCTACTTCACTCAAAACATTGACTTCCACACAGTCATTACATGAATTAATTACATCATCATCAGCCAAATTACATTGGGTATATCAATGTTTCCGTCGTTAACTACTGTATTTTTCTCCATTTCTAAATCAAATGCCACCTTCCCATTTGACTATTTCTGCACTGATTCAACAGTAACTTTTAATTCATGGATTCGTGGTTTAATTTCTACAAGTTAGACACTTGTATTCTAAAATTTGTTTTTGGTTAATGGTTGCTTGTGAAATTTGTGTCCATTACTAGACTACTCCGTTACTTTCTGGCAAGTAAATTTGATTACCCACTTTTTGTTCAATTTATCAATTTTGTCTGCTAGCTCACATTTAGTTCTTTTTTAAATTCGTGGTTTGATCTTAAATTTTATAATTTGTTGTATTGAGTCATCAGTTATGTTTCGAGAATTCATTTTCCGTTCTATTTTCTCTCTCTCTCTCTCTCAACCACTGTTTGTAGCATTAAATTTCGACCAGAACACTTTCCAAAATTTGGTTAAAACCTAAATCATAACCTTACCCCCTCCATTATCTGGTCAATGTCTACATTCAACATTTTCACACGTCTGCTGATTCTTTGATAAAAAAATGAAATTACACGTGCTGAGTTTTTCTTGAAAATCTCCTACTTCACAAAACATAGAATAAAGGAGTAATAAATTTGAGTACTTTTTTTTTGGGTTAACTGTGTCGCTCTTTCATAGTACGTGAACTCATAAAATTTCCACGCCAGTATATAAAGTTTGTATAAGATATCGGCACAACTCCACCAACCGTAACACTTCTGCCACTTACATGTTTACGAAAATTGGCATAAAAAGCTTTTAGTTCAAAATTTCATTATTTTTGCAACATCTTAAAAGTTTTTGAAACTGGAGAGTTTCTAAATACTAGTTGAATAGTTCAATATAGCCATGCATTGTTGACTGTGATAATTCTTAACTCTGTTTTGTGGGAAAGGACTTGGATTTTTCATTTATTCATTGTGTACATGACGTGGAACTGGTTTTATATTTTTCAAATAAGTTCACCATTCATGTTATGTACATTCTTCTTTTATTAACTGTCTTCACTTCCAACACCTGTTGAATTACATCTAACAATTGCTTTGCTTCACACCTACTAACATATATCTTCCAGTAACTACATTGGATTAACACTGTCCTATTACAATGAAAGCAAGTTCATGCAAATTAATTTAAATGTGACAACATATTAGACAGTAATTAATAACAGAGTTTAAGTACATCATTTTCTAAAGCAATTTTTTTTCCTATGATACATTTCATAAAATAAGTCTCTTTAATACTTAATATATGAAATGTAAGATTTCATCAGAAACAAATTATCTACAATAGCACTGATTTTTATACAAATAACTGTGGTCCATTGCATACTGAATACTATAAATGTTATGTATGTTTACATAATGATTGTGTTGTTTCCTCATCTTATGAAATTTCTGTCCACATATTTTATTCGGTATCCCATTAAGCAGTCAACAGTGTAAGCTGAAAATGAGATAATTGCAAGTATGTGTAGATGCAGTGGAGTTGCAGTGTATTGGGATAATATACTAAAGATACATACATACATCTATCATTTAGTCTCTGTCTTTTATATCACACCCACATCAAAGCTCTGTTTCCCTTTCCATCCTCTCTGCTTATTCTTCTTCATAAGCATCACATTGCCACCACTTAAGTTACACATATCCAAAAATCTAAAGTATTCATACCACCCACCATCCCACATGATACTCATTCCCAAATATTAACCCTCCTGTTCAACTGATATCCTGCTTGTTACATCACCACAATGAATTAAGTGTTTTATCTTAAATACCATCAATGTATACTCATCATTTTAATAATTTTAAAATGGTCCAATTTTTCATATTCTAAAACTTACTGTATTAATAAAAAGAATTGTTGCTTAAAAGTAACATCTTATACAAGTGCCAGCCCAAACTTCCATCCAGGTCGATGGAATGAAAAGACAATAAAAAGAAAACAAAAACAGATATATTAAAGTACCAAACATGGATTCTATTGATCTTCATCTCCCTGACTCTCTGCTGTTGAATATTCTCTTCTCATTTGTCACCTGAATCAGTGAGAGTGGTTTCATTATACTATTGTAGTAGGGGAATGCCTCATTTTCCATGAAATAAAAAAAAATTATATTTGTTCCACCAAGTAAATTATTTCATCATGGCAAATTAAACTGTTCTTGTTACAAAGCTTATTCCACAGCTTGTTCCAAATCACTGTTCTTAAATGCTCACCTACTGTTGTCTCCACATTCAGCTACAGTATTTATGCTGTTACAGATCTGTGTTTGCACCTAAAAATACAACTAGGGAAAATATCCACCATAGCTTGAAAAACCAGATTCTGCATGTGATCATGTCTTTATTTATGTGTATTCATCGCCCATACCATCGGCACTAAGTCATACAATTCAGGCTTTCACACCCAGTATATGCATTTTTGCTCAGCCGAGCTTGGTTGAGTTTGAAACTACTATCTGAATCTTTATTACCTCTGATGATGTTGCCCGCATTAGGGGATGAGACGTTTGGAGCAGAAATATGCTGTGGACCATGGCCTAGCACCCACGAAACAAAATTACTGAGGATAATACAGTTGGGATTGCTCTGCTCCATATGGTGCAGAAATGGTGAGTTACTTCCTCCCAATTTGGCTCCAGAAGACATAGGTATATATTCTAGTTGTAAGTTCTGCAATAAATACTGACTGGTAAAACCATATTCATTAAAAAAAATCAGCTTAAGTAATTTATTGAAATAGTTTGTATTTATTGAAAATTTATGTATTTTAAACATTCTTGCATTCCAATGTGAGTATAATGAGCAGTATTCTATATTACTGACAAGGGAACCTCCCCATCACACCCCCCTCAGATTTAGTTATAAGTTGCCACAGTGGATAGGCCTTGAAAAACTGAACACAGATCAATTGAAAAAACAGGAAGAAGTTGTGTGGACCTATGAAAGAAATAAGCAAAATATACAAACTGAGTAGTCCATGCACAAGATAGGCAACATCTAGGAGAGTGCGAGCTCAGGACCGCTGTGGTTAGCGTGAGCAACTGCAGAATGAGAGGTCCTTGGTTCAAGTCTTCCCTCGAGTGAAAAGTTTACTTTCTTTATTTTTGCAAAGTTATGATATGTCCGTTCGTTCATTGACGTCTCTGTTCACTGTAATAAGTTTACTGTCTGTGTTTTGCGACCGCACCGCAAAACCGTGCAATTAGTAGACAAAAGGACGACAGGAATATGTTGTTGACCCACCTAACTTGTACACTTGGTGAATGGGTCGATTCTTCTACCTTGCCCGATTTAGGTTTTCTTGTGGATGTGATAATCACTCCAAAAAAAGTGATGAAACCACAAGAGTTTGTCACATAAACTGCAACAAATGAATGCAACAGTTTCACAGTCGCGCAGTTTTCCCTGTGCTCTGTCAAAACATATGTTTTTAACCTTTTCAAATTTTTCCGTGTGTAGACCGTCAAATACTGCATATGTCCCAGCAAATCTGAACATGTCCTGGAATTTTGGAGAGCAAAGTTGATTATGTGTGAGTGCCTGAACTTTGATAATTGCATGAAAATAAAAACAAACTTTTCACTCGAGGGAAGACTTGAACCAAGGACCTCTCATTCCGCAGCTGCACACGCTAACCACGGGACCACGGCGCTCTTGAGCTCATACTCACCTTGATGTTGCCTATCTTGCACATGGACTACTCAGTTTGTATATTTTGCTTATTTTTTCATAGTTCCACACAACTTCTTCCTGTTTTCTTGACTGATCTGTGTTCAGTTTTTCAAGGCCTATCCACTGTACCAACTTATAACTAAACCTGAGGGGGGTGCGATGGGGAGGTTCCCTTGTGAAAAAAATTGTAAAACATGTTACCTTGTGAACGTTAATTTTTGTTAAAACAAGGCTGACTATTATGGCATTTCGAATTACATAATATGGAAGACAATTTACACAAGCATTTTTTAACTGAACACTTTTTTAAACAATTGCACATTTTAAACCCTTGTCCTCCAACGAAAGATTGTTTGGTAACCACTTGTCATAGACTAATATCTTCTCTTGCTACTTCTTCGTTGTTGCACAGTGTAAATTAGTTTCTAATGTACAACGACATCAGTTTACCAGCTTTGGTACCAAGTTGATAAAATTCATCATCCTGAATATTTATCACTATTGCTATTATAGATTTTGTATCAATTTTTGCCCTTTACTTTCTCACATTCTGTTCAACTGAAGGTTTTGGAATTTTGTTACATGAGGCTGCTTTTATTTTCTTTGCCTGCAATTGAAGACCTTCTTTGGCAGCTTATCAGATCCGTTTCACTTTATTAACACTGTTGGAAGTTGTCGGCGTCTCATCACTACCATGGGCTGGTGCCAGTGTCTCATTGTTAACTGTTGTCAAATCCTGTGTCTGTGGTGCTTCCTCACCTGCTGCAGCCTCACTTTCTGACTACGTTCATTCTGTTCAAGTACCTGATTCACTGGCATCAGTTCCTTGGTCGTCCTTTTCAATTTCCTGTAAATCAGTGTAAGTGGTATTCAACACTGTTTCCAAGTCTTCTTCAGTAATATATTTTATTAAATCACATGGTATAACTGAGGTTGCAATGCCCATTTTCATTGGAACCCCAAACATGGCTTCATATGGTGAACATCTGATGCCTTTGTGAGAAGTCCATTTTTCATTGCTTGTACAAACCTTAGCCATTCAGACCATTTTGAAGTTTCATTTGTGTCCATCCAAGTTGATAACATATTTTCATATCTTGATTTGCTCTTTTGGCTGATTCCTGAGACTGACTGTGCCTCAACTTCCCGTGGTCTATCTTTATATCACTCCACAACGCACATAAACTTTGAATGACTTGGTCACAAAACTCTCTACCATTATCAAAATGAAGGATACTTGGGGCACCAAAGGTAGTAAAAACGTCCAGAAGATGATATGCTACTTCATCAGCCCTTTATGAAGTTACTGTGCGGAGGATAACAGATTTTGTCAAATAATCTCGGTATACACGTATGAAGTTCAACTTATTATCTGGGTTTGCCTGCATGTCGATTAAGTCAATTTTGCATTGTGAATTCGTTTCACTGTGTATGATAGGTTTCACTACAACAACCCTTTCCAATGTTTTTTGTTTTTTCTGACATGGTTCACATAATCTCAAATAAGTAATGATTGATTCGACAGTCACATTCTTGCACTTACAATTCATTTCCACAATCATCCATGTTCAATCGCCATGGCCTATAGCAATGTGGGTCTCACGTAGTATGTTAAACAGTTAATCAAAATGAATGTAATAAAAAATTTCTTCTTTTCCAGCAGACACTTACGCAAAGTTGTGAAATGAAGTACAGCTGACGCTATACCTCTGTCTTACACTCTACGAAAGTCTCCGTCTAACACAAACCCGTGTGCTAAGCAATTCTCTCTCGCCTATTGTGTGTAACCAGGCCATTGCCCCTGTGTGACGACACATTCCGATATGTGCAATCCTCCTACCTCTTGGCTAACCCACTGCCTCTGGCTCTCAGCACAGGCAACGAAACTTTGACAATATTCCACGTTTCCAACTCTTTACTATTCCGCAACATTACACATCCCTCTCCTTTAAGAAAATTCGTCCCGAATTCTACAATTCTGGACTTACTGGTTGTGCACGCCATACTTCCTTATACTCTACAGGTATCTTACAATTACTCCTATAACACTGTCAAACTTTTCTTATTCGCTAATAATCTATTTACACTTAATACTGATTCCAATCTTACCATTGGTTATCTATTTATATTACGTTCCACTATTCCGGATCCATCCCATTTGATGTACGGTTGTTATTTCAGAACGAGACATCTGTTTCCGTATACAAAAGTAAGTTGCACAAATAAACACTGGAACTAAGATTATGCTAGTCGTTGACACACCAAATATAATTGTGTTTTGCTTACGTTTCTCCCGATATTGCTGCACGTGCTGCAGTAGTTGATTAACTGAGATCTGCTCTTTTTCTGAGATAATCAGACTATCTAAAGATTGTAACAATGTGGGATCCAAGTACTCGTTAATTAACGTTTTGGCTAGACAATATGTATGGTGGTTCCTCTGGATAATACAAGACAGGTTGTGTCACGTTAATCATTGTTGTACCCGTGAAAGTAGCTGGTAGGTGAAAATGCTTCCCCACTATTTCACACCCAGTGCCATTAATCAATAACCCACTGCTCTGCAATTCAAGCTTTGATATATCTGTCAATCTACCATTTCTGTAACAAGTGGCAACTACGGCCTCTAGTTTGAACACAGAGTAAATCCAATGTTCCCCAACTTGCTGAAATTTCGGTCTCGGAAGTAATACCTTCTTTTCGCATTCTAAGGTTCCCATATATTATATGTGAACACAATTGTCCACCTGCGGCTTGATAATACCACATCTAATTGTCTTGCAAACAAAATTCCCTTATCTAGTGGTTGCACCTGCACCACCTCTCCTCTGCAACAGTGTAGCAGTACCAGGCTGACGAAAAGTTTCCCGGGCCACATCCTGGCATGGCACCTGAAGGAAAAGGAAGCCATGTCAATCGCTCCCTTCCTTACCATGTCTAAAACACACAAATGACAAGTAAAAACTACACATACCCTGTTACCTAATAACAATGAATACGACAAGTTCCTCCCGGAGGACACTTAATCTACTTATCCCTAGACCTAAGTGCGTAAGGAACGTTCCTCTGCTGTTCTTTTAGCTTCGGTACCCTCACACCCTTTGTTACTGCTGGAGGAATCTGCGGTAACGCATCCACTGTGCCATTAAACAGCTTAATCCTACTCACATGAACTACTGATGACTTGGTTGGTAACTGCAACTTTACGTTCACTGGAGACACTATTTCATTTACCTGATACGGTCCAGAATATTTCGTCAAAAACTTCTTCGTTTTACCCGTCGGAACATAAGGATTAGCTAACAATACCCATTGACCAATTCTGTATTGCAGCAGTTTACCTGTTCTTTGCCCAATACTCTCTTGTTTCTCCAAAGCTTTAGTATTAGCATGCTGTACCCTTTGCCAAATTTCTTGGCGAAATTCTTCACTGACTCATCCTGTGAACTTACCTGAGGTTTGAGCACATCAAATGGTGATGGCATTTTCCGACCATAAATTACCTCATACGGAGAGAGCCCCATTCCTGTATGAACTTCCACATTATATGCGCTTGTCAACAGATTTAAATACACGTCCCAATCCATGTGTTCTGAATTTACGTAATGACTAATCATCTTTACTAACGTCCCATGAACCCATTCTGTTCGTCCATTTGACTGAGGATGAAATGGGCTTGTCCGCAATTTCTTAACTTTCAATAAACTGCATAACTGCTTCATCAGCTCCGACATAAAGTTACTACCCAGATCTGTAATTATAGTATCAGGCACACCATACTTCAGCAATCAGGCTTGCGCAACAGTGCTTGCCTTCTGATCTGGAATAGCTACCATTACCAGGTATCGGGAAAAATGATCTAATATTGCTAATACATATTGATTACTTGCTTGGGTCTTGTTAAATGCTTTGATTACGTCTAATCCAATGAATGCGAATGGACGATCCGCTTCAGGTAGTCTCTGTAACTCAATTTTCTGATGACTTAAATCTGCTCATGTTATACAATTTTGCACATACTGCTCTACATCATTGCGACGTGTCTTCCACCAAACCTTTCAGCTACCCATCTATCAGTCAATCTTTTACCACCATGACCTGACAATACATGGTCGTGCACTTGTTTTAACACTTCTTCCCTCAGCAACTCCGGTACTATGATGCGTAGTCCGCACTTCGTCTTCCTGCAAAGCAACCCATCCTGCATTTCAAACTGCGGTTGCATTCAGAACAATTGACACTCTCTGTCAGTGGCTTGCGCCTTTATCCACTCCTTCTCACTTATGCCCACAACTTGTACAGCTGCTATTTTTCTACTAAGCACATATGCATGTGTACGTTTTACCCCAGGTTTGTGAATTACCTCGTAGTCAAATTCACTTAGTTTCAGGGCCCATCTCGTTAAACGACTCGAAGGATCTTTCAGCCCCAACAACCACTTCAATGCTGCGTGATCTGTAATCACCTTGAACTTACACCCATATAAATAACAGCGAAAATATGAGATACCGTAAATCACTATTAGCATTTCTTTCTCTGTAGTTGAATAATTCTTCTCTGCCTTATTCAGTTGCCTGGAAGCATAAGCCACTGGATGTTCCTGTCCATTAACCCTCTGAGAAAGAATACAACCTACAGCAATATTACTAGCATCACAAGATAGTATGAACCCTTGTTCGAAATCAGGAAGTATCAACATTGGGTCTGATGTTAGTACCTGTTTGAGCTTCTCGAATGCCTCCTGACACTGTGCTGTCCATTCAAACTTAACACCTTTCTTTAACAATCTCGTTAATGGATGTGCAATTTCCGCGAACCCCTTTATGTATCGTCTGTAGTAATTACATAGACCGACATATTGCTGAACTTGTTTAGTGGTCTGTGGTACTGGAAAACCATGCACAGCCAACATTAGATGAAGATCCGTTCTTACCCCATCCTGACTGATAATATGCCCAAGATAAGTCACTTGCGTCTGAGCAAACTGACATTTCTCAACATTAAGTGTAAGATTTGCCGCTCTTAGCCTACTAAATACTTCGTTCAGTCGTTCCACATGCTCTTCTATATTACGCGAAAAAGTATCAATATCATCGAGGTATACCATAGCAATCCTCGGTTTCGGTCCCCAAAGCACACCATCTAACAGACGCTGGAAAGTAGCAGGAGCGTTTTTCAACCCGAATGGCATTCTGCGATACTGAAAGTGACCAAGGCTTGTTGTAAAGGCTGTCTTCGGTCTATCCTCGGGACTTACTTCTATCTGATGGTACCCACTCTTTAGATCTAATGTCAAAAAATATTTACATTCACCTAGGTTATCTAATGTTCCCATGATGTTCGGTATTGGATATGCATCTGTTAGAGTTTGTGCGTTCAAAAAATGATAGTCACAACAAAACCTATACTTTTTAGTACCGTCCAATGACTTCTTAGGAACTACCACTATGTTGGCAGACTACGGGCTTTCACTGTTCTCTATAATACCATCCCTTAGCTGTTGATTAATAAATTCTTCCACTAGTGGCTGTAGGTGCTTCACTACCCTGTATGGTTTTCTATAGACTGGCGGACTATCACCAATCAGTATACGGTGCTGTGTAGTAGGAGTTCCTGGTAATGGACCTTCTGAATTAAACAAATCTAAATACTCTAATAACAAAGCTTACATAGCTTTCCGATCACCATTCTCCAAATGACGAATCTTATCACGTAGTGCAGATGCCTTGACGGTTTGCTTGACGTTATAATCACCTTGGGATTCACCTATATCCTCAACATCGAGTATTTCCAAATTTGCTACCAGTAAAGCCTTTGGGAGATCCACTTCATCTGCCCCAAAATTATCTACACTGACCGGAATCATCAGTTCCCCATTTATATCCATTACACGCGCAACGCTCCTCCTAGTAAAACAATGCATTTCATCCAATGCTTCATTGCTCTGTAGTGGCTCCACCACACAGTCTCTACTGTGGTACATCGGTACCTACTGACAACCAAACTAGCTTCCCTGTACCCGAAGGTACATTGACATAGGTAATCATCTTTAATGCCCTTGTACGCGGTTCAATTGGTGACATCTTAGCAACGGATGCACCTCGCGACGTAGAAACATTTACAGCTGTTGTACCCATTGAAAACAAGTTTCCAATAAGTTCAGCTGTACGCTGTGAAAGATTAATTTTGGCATGGTGTTTATCGAGGAAGTCCAGTCCGAGAATCACAGAATACCCTTGTCCCACAGTTGGCAACACTTCCATTTGCTCTCTGAACTCTACAGTTCCAATCTTAAAAATGAGCTTTGTTGTACCCAATGATTGCAACTCATTATTCCCTACTCCATGTAATCTATACCTAGGAGTACCTAGTCTTCTCCTACCCACGAGGTCTAGACTAGCAACAGATACATGTGGCCCTGTATCAATCAAAAACTTACATCTGTTATTCCTTACAACACCCATCAAGCAACAATCCATCTCTGTACTAGTTTTCACCGTACTTCTGCTTACTGGGAATGTCTTCCGACACTCCCGTTCCCGTTTAACGCTTTTTCCTGTTTATTCCCGTTACCATTCTGCTTACTACAACACTCATTCGCCTTGTGACCGTAGCGTTTACAAGCATAGCACTGCGGCTGTCTGTATTGAGCCTTCATGTGACCTTTCCTCCCACAACGGTAATAATTCCTCTCCGACGCAAAGATGCGTTTATCATTGCGAACCCTTGTTGCAATGTCTATCTCCTGCAGATGCGTTGCAATATGCAATGCTGCAGCTAAATCCCCAGGATTCTCCATCCTAACCCTACGAGAAAATTCTGCAGGAATACCCCTGAGGAATACATCGAGGGCTTTGTTTTCTGCCTCTCGTAGTAATACACGATCCACATCAGGGTTACCCAGTAATTCATAGGTCTGCGAATTAATTTTCTGAATCCTATCTGAAAAAGACTCCACTGTCTCATTGACCTTCTGTGTCAAATTAGCTAACTTCTCCCTAAAATCTTGCAATATTCTGCTTACGATATCTTTGTCGTAACCCATCTGCCAATTCTTCAAACGTGCTCGCCTTACTAAGCGTCTCATGGTACATCACGAACGTCTTGGCTTCCCCTGCAAGTCGAAAATTTGCCGTACGTAACATAGTTACGTCTGACCAATTGCTCATTGCAGCTGTTGCCAAAACATCATTCATGAATGCTGTGTCATCCTCTGTTGTTTTATCTGAGAAAGGCGTGATCAGGTTAGCTACTGAAGGATGTACTGCAAGGTTGGACATTGCTACTGACTTGCACTCACTTGAACCCATTTGTGACTCTTGCGCCGAACGCAAGGTCTCCATTTGCGTCATCAATTCTACATGACATAACTTATGCTGCGCATTCTCTTCTAACAATTCTGAGACTTGCTCCATCAGAGCAGCTGTACTCACTTCAGTACTAACGGATCTTCTTTCCGGCATGATTTGTGCAAATTACCAACTTACTCTATACTAAATTTGCTCCTCAGAACAATAACTACACTAGCTACTCAACTCCTTTGCCACAGTTGAGCACTACACACAAGAAGACGAACAAGACTCACAATGCACAACTAAACAAAATTAGTGCTTCCGCCTTGTTATTGCCCAGCGACACTCTCTACAATTGTGCGCTGCGCGACCAAAACATCTACAAATTGAACATTCTACTGGTACAAACTTCGTGCATGGCTCCCCATGCCCCGTTAAATTACACACAGTACATCTGACTGGTACCAAGTACGTTTCCCAACTGTTTCCCATAAACTCAGACAAATCTGCTGTTCCCGCAGGTCTCACAAAGTGCACTCCCAACAAAGAACGTGCATCCATAGTTATTAACAAAAATCGCCTCGTGCATTTACCACTACACCAAACTGTAGGTGGTGGTCCCGGTTGCCTATGGTGGACTGGATGGCTGAGCGGTGAACTCTCCAGTTGTCAGGATGCTAGGAAATGACTGTGGACGTGTCAGAAACGCCAAAGAAACATTATTAATTCATAACACCTTTATTCCTGCCGAGTACAATGTGGCTTGATGATATCAACGACGTTCCCGAGTCCTCGCTGACTCGTAGCGATGACACCAGCTCCGGGCCGCACAGTCTTGCTAGTGCAGCGCCGCATGCTGTGATGTAGCGAAGGAATGTCCTTACTTCATACTTCGGCCGCGCGTGGCTGGTGGTGCCCGGCTGGCCGGATGCGGACAGCAAGCCGCTGCACGTAGGAGGCTCCGGGTTGGAGTCCCAGCGCTGTTGGCATGAGAGGCGTTCTCGTAGTGCGGAGTGTACTCTATCCCACCCCGTCTTCTTCCCTGCTCCTCCTGGTGGCTCGTCTGTGGTGGACAGGCGGAACGGGCTGCAGTCCCCCAGCGTCGTCGGCTCACCCGGTTGTGACAGCGGATGCACAGGGCCTAGGCCCCCACGATCTCGACAATGGCTCACTGATGTGATCAGCATCGGCGGCGAACGAGTCTGCCGCGATGTCTGCTAATCCTGGGTTGATGATTGACAGCGGCAGCAGAGAGGACCAGAGCTGGTACTGTCCCCTCACGTCTGCTGCTGGATGGGCCGCCCTTACTGCAACAACTCCTTAATAATGATTAACATGTCTATCACTGAGCTGAGCGCTACACAATGACCCAGTACACATCTAACTGCAAGTCTAACTGCGAGTGCCTTGTTGCTATCAAAGCTGGCGTATTTAAAGGAAGCACGAGCAACGTCCTGACGTCATGCTCGTTTGTAATGAACGCATTCATTCCACTTATACTGCTGATTCATCTGTCGTACTCGCCCCATAGGTGTTCTTATGACAGAGTTACATGTTGTTACAACAGACTTACGCGAAGTTGTGAAATGCAGTACAGCTGACGCTATACTTCTGTCTTACACTCTACGAAAGTCTCCATCTAACACAAACCCGCATGCTAAGCAATTCTCTCTCGCCTGTTGTATGTAACCAGGCCATTGCCCCTGTGTGATGACACATTCCGATATGTGCAATCCTCCTACCTCTTGGCTAACCTACTGCCTCTGGCTCTCGGCATAGGCAACGAACCTTTCCATGTTTCCAACTCTTTACTATTCCGCGACACTGCAGTACCTACAGCAGCTTGTATCATAGCCTTCAGTTCATCAAAGTCAGCAACTGGTGTTACAAAGACACTGTCCTTGACATAGCCCCAGAAAAAAAAGTCAAGGGGCATAATGTATGGAGAGGGGGGTGGCCAGGGTGTTGGACCGTTCCTTCCAATCCACTGATCCGGAAATGTTTCATCCAGGAAATCACACACTATCAAAGCCTACTGGGGAGGGGGGGGGGGGGGGGGGGGGGGTTTGTTCTCCATCTTACTGGAAAAGTATCAACGGTTGATATTCTTCTAACTATGGGGCAATGAACTGTTGCAAAACATCTAAGTAAATGTTAGCAGTAATAGATTTTTCCGCGAAGAAAAATAGTCCAAAAACCTTCTTATTCATGACGCCACACCAAACATTCACTTTTTGCTGTAACTGTACAGTAGCACGTGGAGACTCTGAACCCCATATACGGACATTATGCCTATTTACCATTCCACTGACATGAAAGGTGGATTCATCAGTTAAGCATATGCAATTTAAGTAATCGTTAGTGCCATCAATCCTGCTGAGAATTTCAGCTGCAAATTCAGCACTTGTCAGCACCAGCCATCCGAGTGGTGTATTTGGGAACAGCAGAGCAGCCATCAGCAACAGTGAACTATTATTCTAAAAGCAATGATACAGGAAAAAACAACCACAGCTGAAGTGACAACAGGAATGAAAGCAGCAGAAGTAGTAGGTCCACTTGCAACAGTGAAGACAACAGAAGCTACAATAACAGAAGGAGCATATGTTCCAGCCTCAACTGAAATATCAGAGCAGCCCACCAACATCATGAAAAGCAGAGCCGGCACCAACAGGAACTACAGAAGCTACAGTTTCAGAATAATCTATACTAGTACCAGCAAAAGGAGAGAATACATTCAGGGTAGAAGAAACAGGGTCAAATATTTTGTGCCGGGGGAAAACAGTGCCCCTTGCCAGTAAGAAAGATTTTTAGTCGGAGGCAGAGGGAAGGTGAAGCACACAAGATAAGTGGTATTCAGACACTGGTGTAAGGGTGCCACCTGTATGCTACAAAAGACTACACAAACAAACCACCACGTAAAGAGACTGTCAATATAGTGTCAAAACAATAGATGATAAGGATTCTAAAATTAAAGTTCTTCACCAAAATGTGCAATATGCTTCCAATACATCAGATGAAATTGATGTATTATTAGCTACTGAGGTGCCAAATTCTTTTGTTATAACAGATCATGAGCTAAAGGAAAGTTAAATTATGGTGTACAATCTAAAAGGATATAAAAATTACACAGTACTGTAGATGTAAACAAAAAACTGGTGTTGTAGCTACATATGTTGACAGTAAAGTAATTGACTGTATTAAGTTCATTCAATCTGAACACACACACACACACACACACACACACACACACACACACACACACACACACACACACACACAGAGAGAGAGAGAGAGAGAGAGAGAGAGAGAGAGAGAGAGAGAGAGAGTGAGTCCAACAAGATGTGCAGCTACAGTAGATACTATCACAGATCGTGTAATCACTAATGTACATGTGAACTGACAGAGCACACAAATGATAACACAATAACTGCTGACTGTTATGAGCTATCAATTGAAGTTGATAAAAATGACATTAGCATTGAAAATACAGTGACAGAACTAAGACAGATCAAATGAGAAAACCTAAGTAGGCTATATTTGAAACAGACCACTGGGAGAGGATTTATGGTGAAAAAAGTTGAAAAGAGCTGAGCAATTTTCTGTGACACTATGAATTATCACATAAATGTTAGCTGTCCAACCTTGAAAGTACAAAAACAGGCTCAGTAAACACTGCCTCACATAAAAACATGTTATATGGAGTAGGGAAGAATCAAACGAATTATATAAAGAGTATCAGGAAGATAAATGTTTAGCAACGGGTGAAGTCTATACAGATGTGAAGAAGGCTAACAGCAAGTTGAATAGGGAGACAAAACCAAGCTATTATTAGGTTGGTAGACAAGTTCATAGTATTTTTGTTTTCCATGTTGGTGTTCTGGTTGCTATGGTTTTATTTATTGGTTGTCATTTTTATTTGCAGTTCACTGTTTCTATTTGAGTTTACATGTTGTCCTTCTATGAAAAAGAAAATTGCCACTGACAATATAGTGGAGATTCTGAGTTGCAAATAGAAGAATATATCAGAAATGTTCGGATTTCTCTGTTTGGCACTCCATTTTTTAGCATCCATAGCTCCACTCATCGTCTCCAAATGACACACAAACGCAACTCACACACATGACTGCAGTCTCAGGCAACTGAAACTGCACTGCTGCTGCTTGCAGTGTGATTTGAGTTGCCTGAGACTGCAGACGAGTGTGTGTGTGTGTGTGTGTGTGTGTGTGTGTGTGTGTGTGTGTGTGTGTCTACGCCTATTTTTGATGATGGTCTTAATGGCCAAAAGCTTTATTTGTGACAGTCTTTTAGTTGTGCCTCTCTGTGACTCAGCATCTCCACTATGTGGTGAGTGGCAACTTTCCTTTTTTAATATTGTTACATTCCATCCTGGAATTTCCATTGTTCCATATAGTCATTTGGAGATAATGAGTGGAGTTGTGGATGCTACAAAATGAAGTGCCAAACAGAGAAATCAGAACATTTCTGATATATTCTTCTGTTTGAGTTCAGTAGACGGGTGGCAGCAATGGAGGTTCAAAAATTGGGTGTGTGGAAACTGCAGGCTCTAAGACAAAATCACAAAAATCAGTGGGTGGCCATATGTGCATCTCTGCTTGTCCATCATCAGTTGTGAACAACACCAGCCATTCCTATTCTGTAGGCTGGCTGGAGTGGCCGAGCGGTTCTAGATGCTACAGTCTCGAACCGCACAACCGCTATGGTCGCAGATTCGAATCCTGCCTCAGGCATGGATGTATGTGATGTCCTTAGGTTAGTTAGGTTTAAGTAGTTCTAAGTTCTAGGGGACTGATGACCTCATCAGTTAAGTCCCATAGTGCTCAGAGCCATTTGAACCTATTCTGTATCATTACTGGTGACAATAAATGGTTTCTTTATGCAAATACAAGAAAAAGAAAGAAATGTTTGAGCCCAAAAAAGCAGCAACTCCCACAAAAGACTTGCATGCATTCCCAAAAATTAATGTTATGCATCTGGTGAAACAGCAACAGTGTGTTGTACTATGAATGCCTTACCCATGGTGTAATCATTCCTGCTGAATTTATTGTCAACAACTGAGATGTTTTGTAGATGCAAGCCAAGAACAATGACTAGGAAGACTGTATGAAGTGATGCTACTTCACAATAACACCTGCCTGCATTCTGCTAGACTGACAAAAAACACTAAACAGGAACTGGGTTGGGAAGTCGCTCTATACCCACCTTATTCATCTGATCTTGTGCCATCAGACTTGCATCTTTTCCACTCTCTATTGAACAACCTGTGAGGAACTTCCTTTCTGGATGAAAATGTGCTCTGAACATGGCTCAGTGAGTTCTTCACCTCGAAACCTCACGATTTCTACAGATGCAGAATAGAGAAGCTGCCTCAGCAATGGCAAACTGTTATAAATTGAAGGAAAATAGATAATTGATGACTAAAGTCTCTGTTATCTGTATCTGTTATATTTATTAAACTTGTGGAGAAATGCTACAAACTTAATGGACCAACCCAATAAAAACATAAAACTGTAACTTCCTTAAATGTCTCCAAAATTGTATGGGCACAGATAAACTCAAGCAAAAAAGAGAGAAAAATATCAGGTCATGTTAACATCATACTTACAAGGGAGGGAACACAACTAAATGATCCATAAGAAGTACGAAGTATGTGACATTATCAATCAGTACTATATAAATGTAGTGAATAGGCTGGTCAAAAATCAAAACATCCAAATATTAAGAAACATAAAAAGGTGCTAAAAGGTAACACATGAATCAGAAATCATAAATATAATTAGATCTTTAAAAGACAAAAGATTCAGAATGACTGAAATACATGTCTTCTAAAATAATTACATGTCTTCTAAAATAATTAAGCATATTTCTAAATACTAACAAAGCCTCTTATTCCTTATAAATCAAATTCTGCAGGAAGGAATATTTTCAAATTTCAGAAAGAAAAGCAAAGACATTCACATAAATAGAATGGGAGACAAAGAGAATCATGGCAATCACAGACCAGTTACTATCAAATCTGTAATATCTAAAACTGCAGAATTAAGCATAGAGCATAGGATAGTAAATTTCACAGATAAGCATAACATAATATATAGGGCACAACAAGGTTTCAGAAAATTTCAGTCTACAAATTCAGGCATTGCAGACTTCACAGAAAATGTAGTCAGTGCATTGGAAAAATAGGAAAAATTTGTAGTCTGTTCCTTGACCTATCAAAGAGTTTTGATTGCATATATCACAGAGCCTCATACTATATGTAAATGACACACCAAAAGCTGTAAATGAGACAGTAATCATGTATGCTGATGACACATTTCTAGTAGGCACTGATACATCTGCAAAGGACCATTAAATGAGGATGTATTTACAGATGAATAGGGCATACAAATATTTTGGGGGAGTCATCATCCTTTTTATAAATGGGCGTAAAACAACTTTCACGAAAATACAAGCAAACAGGGCAGTTGAAGCAGATGATCTTTATAGCAAGCTTGGGGACTCAAGTATTTCAAAAGGCAATTGCAGAAAGAATCTAGGAGTGATGGTAGACAGTTTCATGATATGGGAGACTCCTATAAATAAAATATGCTCAAAATTAGTATGAATATATTTCTTTTGAGAAAAATGTCACAAACAGTTGATTATGACACTTTATTAAAAATGTATTATGGTCCAATTTATTCACACCTCTTTTACTGTATACCTGTGTGGGGGCAGTACAGCTAATACACACATATGCAGATTAATTAAATAGCAAAAGAAAGTGATTAGGCACACACAAAACCTATCACCAAAGCAGTCCTGCAGAAATAAATTCAAAGAATTACAAATACCAACAGTGCCTATGCTGTACATAAATAAAGCATTTTTGTTCTAAAAAATAAACTGCACAGCTTTGCTGAACAAAAATATACATAATCACACCATTAAGTGTTGAGATAAGAATCACATTTGTACATTAGACTCAAGTTAAGTGACAGAGATCCAGATATTGATGAACACATATTTTTAACAAACTTTGAAGCATTATAAAGAACTTCAAAACACTGTCTGCTTTCAAACAAAAACTAGGATGTCACCTGGTCTTAGCCGGTTGTTATAGTGTAAAAGAGTTCTTACAAGGGAAACTTCTCACTGCACCTCCCTCAAATTTAGTGGTAAGATGGCCCATAAATACTGCAAACAGATAAAGCTTGAAAACAGGAAGAAAGTGAACCAAACTGTGAAAAAGGATGCAAAATAGAAGCAGTAAATGGTCCAAGATCAAGATGTGCAACATCAAGCAAACTGGAAGAGCCACAGTGTTATGGCTAGGTGGTCACAAACTGAAAGGGAATCGGCACTGTGGCTCAGTGGTCACAATGTTGAACAGCAAAGCGGGAGATCTGTGTTCAAATCTCCTTCCAGCCATTTTTTTCACAAAATTATGAACTGACCATATGGTCACTGACGTATCTGTTCCCTTTCTGAAGTCTTTGTAGTTGTCATACTACAGTGGTTATAGAATATGAGTCATGTGGTGAGACTATATTACCATCACAAATAAATGTGATGAACAACTAGAGCAGGCAAGATGCTGCATAGACTTGTCACAGAAATGAAAACAACAAATAAACAGGTATAAACTATATTACAACAAAGTATTTGAAGAGTCAAAACTTCCAAACTGGAACACAAACACCTGTGTAAAAAACCTGTGTAGAACAAATAGGAGACTTGTACATCTGGAAGCTCATGGCCTTGTAATCATTGGATCCCAGCATCGAGAACTGGTGAAAACCCAATATCTCGGATACAAATCTGCTAGTGGTTGGAACCCCACTGTAACCAGTACATCTGATGAAATAACCATAATGTGTTAGGAGGATGCTATGCCTAAACAAATGAACATTGAACAATAAGAGAGGAGTCCTGTTGAAGCTGCTTAGGTAGCAGTGGACTGTTTGTGCCTTTGGAAGCGGGTATGTTAAATAAATAGGTAAGTGATATTATGTGGGCAATATGAATCCAACAAATATAGCTTGCAACTTGGATAACGAGATCCACAAACATTTTTCAAATTTTACGGAATCTACAAGTTTCTATAGAGATCAGATGACTGTGCAATATTCGTGTGATTTTTTTTCTACATTAGCTGATAAATAGTAAGTAGGGTGATGAAGATTGCTGTATGTATCAGATGATGAGAATGTCGATGATCATGCGGAGAACACAAAGAAGAGATGATGTGATGCCAGTGTCATGGCATTTCACTCATTTACAGCATACAATATGCCCTTAACAAAACAGGATTGCTTTTATGTACATTTTACTTATGTTTGCAGGGAAGAAAATGGTGTATTTGGAGCACAAGTCATTGTGAAATGTAGTGCATCAGGCAAAATGGAGAAAAGACTTGTGAAAGATTTTAATGAACATGTGACTGCTCCTTACACAAACCAAGATTTTGCTTTACTCCTTGACAACTATAGGGCAGAAGAATCACAGTTGTACAGGTTTGGCGTGGGAGTACACGTGATTACCATTCCTCCATGTTGCACACCTCTTGTGCAATCATTAGATGTGTTTGGATTTAGAGAAGTGAAATACTTTGTGAAAAAGGCTCTACAATTTCCTAAAGCTTCACAGATACACAGAGCAGCATTGTTCATGTGATTGATTGTCTATTATTGAAGTCCAAGCTTTCACACAGAATCAGATTCGTTCTCCGAAATTCCAGTACATGTTCATGTTTGCTTGGACATCTGCAGTATTGGATTGTGTAAATGTGGAAAACCTCAAAAACATTAAAGAAATAAATGTTGACAGAGAATAGGAAAAACTGTCATTATGAAGTACGAGCTAGGTGCATCAATAAGAGATTCTCACACACACACACACACACACACACACACACACACACACACACACACACACACACACTCTCTCTCTCTCTCTCTCTCTCTCTCTCTCTCTCTCTCTCTCTCTATTTATTACACACCAGACAAGGATTCGTTTGACTTGTCACCTTGTCTTCAAACTTTGTGATTCCCATTCAAGAGCCACTTCCTTTTGGCTGGTAAAAGAGTAGCTGTGCAGACTCAACTTTCACTACAGGTCCATTCAGTACACTTCACTGTAACAAATGGGTTTTACACCAGTATACAGGAACAAATCTGAAAACAGCAGATAGGCATGTCAATGACCAGATGGAAATGGTACATGAGGGAGATTTAAACATGCATCTCCTGCTTTGCAGTAAAACATTGTGACCACGTCTCTTCCAATTAGATTGATGTTGCACGTCTTGAGCTTGGACCATTCACTGTTTCTCTTTTGCTTCTTTTTTCACAATTCAGTACCCCTTCTTCCTGTTTTCATGCTTATCTGTCTTCAGTTTTTGACATGTTATCCACATGGGCCATTTTACCACTAAATCTGAAAGTGGTGTGATGGGGAGTTTCCTTTGATAGATGCAAGTACACAGAATTCTTAAATAAGAGATTCTTCTGAAGATTCATGTAAATACACTCAAAAAAACACATAGACCTGGAATGACTAGAGATGGGACATTCATACTCACAGGATATGTACATTAGTATGTTCGGCAGAAATGATTAGCATTTGAACCATGTCAGCCCGTGGGTTCAGGGTCAACATCAGCGTTGCTGCGCAGCATCACCTACCAGCAGTGTGTGCCTGCAGCTCTCGTTGTCACTATAAACTGAAAGTAATGGATCAGTGTGACTTGAGAACACATGCAGGATGCCTCACAGACACTTATGTGTGAACCATACCATCATATCAATGAGTTTGAAAGGCAGCGCATTGTTGGCATGAGAGAATGTGATGCACCCGTCCAGGAACTGCTGCTCATGTGGGACAAAATGTTCAAGGTGTTCTGCTTTTTTCTGAACATGAGGGCAATAAAGGTTGGTGTTATGGCTACTGTATGTATCACAACTGTATACATTTTTCTTAACTCTGTCTGCACTACTTTGTGTATTCGTGTATGTAATTATATACATATATGGTGTAAATTCTAAATCTCTTTCTTTACAAATGCCTGAAAAATGGTGAATATCTACATTTCTTATGTAGACACCAAATATTTTGTAATGCAACCTGATATATCCAATATTACTACCAGAACTGATCAAAGGATAAAAAATAAATAAATGGCACAGGATGTGCAAACAGTTGTTATTATAGTGGCAATAAGAGCTACACCATGTTATTCCTGTTCTCGACAGACATGGACACACACAGAGCAATTCTGAGGAACAGTTGTATAATTTCCAATATTATGAAAAGGATAGATTGCTACTCACCACAAAGGGGAAATGTTGAGGTACAGACAGGCACAACAAAAATACTGCCATAAATATGAGCTTTTGGCCAAAGGCTCTAACTAGAATACACACACACACACACACACACACACACACACACACACACACACACACACACACATTAATACAAGCACAACTCTCTCTCTCTCTCTCTCTCTCTCTCTCTCTCACACACACACACACACACACACACACACACACACACACGACCACTGTGTGGGTGAGGGTGTTGTGCTCCTTATAGGAGTATGCAGGAACATAGTGGTGAGAGGGAGGGCTGCTAGGTAGATTCGGGAGGTTTCAGGGTGGGGAGGGGTTTAGGGAAGGGGAAAAAGAAAGAGAGAGACTAGGGGGTGTGTTGGTGGAATAGAAGGGTGTGTAGCACAGGAATGGGAGCAGCAAGGTGGGTGGAGGACAGAGACTAGCAAAGGTGGAGACCAGGGAGTTATTGGAATGTGGATATATTGCAGGGAGAGTTCCCAGCAGCGCAATCCAGGAAACCTGGTTTTAGAAGAAAGGACATAGAAAGCACAGGCTGTGAAGTAATCATCAAAGTGTAGCATGTTGTGTTGAGCAGCATGTTCAGCAACTGCGTGGTCCAGCTGTCTCTTGGTCACAGTTTGTCAGTGGCCGTTTATGAAGACAGACAGGTTGTTGATTTTCATGTCCACATAGAATGTAGCACAGTGGCTGCAGCTTAGTTTGTAGACCACACGAATGCTTTCACAGATAGCCCTGTCTTTGATAGGATATAGGTGATGTGTGTGGCCAGAATGGAGTAAGTGGTGGTGAGAGGCTGTATGGGACAGGTCTGGCACCTAGGTCTCTTATAGGGATATGAGCCATGAAGCAAGGAGCTGGGAGCAGGGCAGAGTAGTGATGGGACAGGATGTTGTGTAGGTTTGGTGGTGGACAGCAGAATACTTTCGTGGGAGGAGTGGGAAGAATAGTGGGTAGGGTATTCTTCATTTCAGGGCATGATGAGAAATAGTTGAAACCCTGGTGGAGAATTTGACTCAGTTGCTTCATTCCTAGGTGCTTCTGAGCCATGAGGCGAGTGCTCTTTTGTGGCCAGATAGTGGGTACATGATCCATTTTTGTCGTGAAGTTTCAGTTGTAAAAGTATTAGGCTACTTCCTTATACAGTTCAGCCAAAAATACGGCAAATAAGACATATACTGGAGTAGTGTCATATCTTGTTCTGATATACCTGATTTTAATTTTTACCTGTTAGTTTTCCTGATTAAGAAACTGCAGTGACAGAATAACATAAAGCAAAGTACCTATCAATTTCAAACACCATACAACATTTTATCCTACCACAAAACATTTAAAATATTTACTTAATGGAGGTTGTGTTCACATAGCTCATGTTTTCCTGCTTTACAATTTTTTTTGGATTTACCTTTGAGTAATTGCTTCCGGATATACAAAAACCTGGAATTGACCTACCAAAATAGCTCTCCAGAAGAGTGTTGTTTGTCAAACCAGACATCTCACTGCTTACACTGATAATGATATTCCTTTGAGTTAAGTGCCTGTATAATAACATTCTAGACTACATAATGCATTTTACATTTAATAGAGGATGCAGTTTGTCATCATCTTTTACATTCGTTGCCATTGAAGATTTGTGTCTTAATGTGCTACATATGTGCATACCATACTTTCTGCAATATACTTGACAGCTGCACAGTGTTGAGTTTCCGTTTATCATAATTTTCATCTTTTGTTACACTTACTGTTGTGGATATTTAAACTTGCAGATATCAGTGATTCATTCTTGAGGGCATGTGGTAATGTAATGGCTTAGAACTCTAGTGACATGGAAAGCCACCCAGAACTAGGCTGTAGCCACAAACTGCCCGCTTGACATTGTCCTTGCCGATACTGCAATTCAGCAGATGCCAACACTTCTATACCACTTTGCCCATGCGCCAATGACCTGGGAGTGGAACGGCCTTCAGGAAGCTTCAGCAGTTTGACTGACTGCTAAATCCTACAACAGCCAGATCCCAGTCATTGCCCTGTTCTCCAGAAGTTTTCTGACAACATAGAACTGTGGCTCTTCCACAAACTCAGTGCCGGGCCATCGTGTTGAAACCCCCAGGACCGCCCCATCATCATGGGCATAGCTGGGCCCTATTATGACGTACAGCCTGTGTCGGTCATTGCCGTACTTATGACATCACTACGTTTGCAGTCTTCAGGCTGTGAAGCAACACCTACAGTCGCCCCAGAGCCTGGGGCCACCACCTTCTGCCGCCATCTCCATAGTCAGGGCCAAGCTGCAAGTACCAGACAGCCGAGTAATGGCCACCCTCTCCAGCCTGTATTTACAGGGTAACCCTATGGTCATGTGTGATTGTTAATAATGAGATTTGACAACAGATGGCTGCCTACGTCATTGGCATTTCTACCTACCTCCAGTAAGGCAGTGATCGCCCACACCTTTCCATAACAACAGCATCATGTCACACCAGTTTTGTTTTTTATATGCAATGAGATGTCTGTGTCCAGCCATCTAGATAACTGCTGTGTGGTTTTGTCATAGTGAAGGTCCTGGCTTGTGTATAGTAGGCCACATATGTGCAAGGTGTCCATAAATTATCTTTACAACTTAAGATTAAAATATATTTAAAAGTATACTTATATCACTAGAGGGAGTGGTAGTAGGCAGTTTCATCTACCAGCAGAAGAAGTAGTACATCATGATATAATGGGTCAACTCTGTAGCATGTGAATAGAAAAAGTTACAAAAACAACAAGATGCCCAAGAAATAGTATAAAAACCACATGAACTGTAAATATTCTACATGAAACATCAGGGCTGCTTCATAATTAAAGCCAATTAAAACTAAGTGCACTGTAAAGAATTAATTCATTTCACCCAACAGCTCATTAAGTTACTCACAAATTGCCAGTAATTTTTATCATACATTAAAATCATTATGTAAGGGGGCAAATTCTACTTAAAAACTTAAAAGGAAATACACACTAAATAAGGAGGGGGTTGGCTACTGAAATATAAATGAAGCTCAAATGACATCAAACGGAAAGTGCCCAACCAAACAGGCATCTGACATCTTAAACAACATAATAAGGAATTCAGAGATGTGAACCCAAGTCACACAGCCAGTACCAGTAATACGATGTGTACTGATCAGGCTGACTTACACACAGTACATACAACAGCCCACACTAACTTGTAACATTTGCAGACATCCAATCAGCAGATAACAGCTCTGTCTTACAACACACTCACACAGAAAAACTCGCTGTCTTCAGGATCTGCTTAGGAAACAACCAGCCAGATATCCCTGAAGCAAACTGCATCCAGCCTTGCTGTCTCACAAGTATTCAGCCACTAGACTCGTCCTTATTGCCGCTGTCCCACCACAGCAGCCAAATCCAATGGCCACGTCGCCTGTTGGTATCTGCTCACTGCCTGTGGCTCACTCGCTCTCCAAAGGAAGACTCCTTCCTCTTCTACAGCAGGTCTTCGGGGTAGTGCCTATGTCGCGCTGCATGTGGCACAATTCTGTCACTGAGTTACTTCACCATCCATGCTGCACAAGTGGGGATTTTAAAGCATGGCAGCTTGCTATGGCACAATATTTGATGTTAACAAATGATTTTCGACATGTGATGAGATAACTCATAAAGTTTTGTTTCCTCACTCATACATATCAATGTGTGCACCCTTAGCGGCAAGGAATACGTCTAGTCAGAATTCCATTTCTCTCAATTTATGATTTTAGGTCTGCATGGTGACATGTTCAAATTCATAGTGAATGCATGCCTTAAAGCCCTATAGGTATCTAACCTTTGTTCAGTACACCAGATCCTTTTCAAAAACTCACAGGAAGAAGTGTAGTAGTATGATGTCAGTGGATTGTGGTGGCCATAGAATTGAACCATCTCGTCCAATTCACTTATCCAGAAACTTTTCATCTAGAAATTGGTGGACATTTAGGGATCAGTGGGGTGGTGCTCCGTCCTGCTGGAATATGACATTGTGGCACAGTAGATTATTGTAATATGCCCAGATAGACACCACTATTTATGGCAGGCTCAATGAAAAAGAATGGACTAACGATAAAAATCATTTTTTGCATCATTCTTGCCTTGCATATCCACTGCATACTGCTCATGCTGAGATTTCTCCTTAGGCTTTGTAGGGATATAGCCTTAACCTTTTATGCAAGGCATTGTGGACTGCTGATTGTCTCATTTCCAACCATCTGGCCACTGCACGCACCAGATTTGTCAGACACCTTGCAAACACCAACTATACCTTGTCCAAGTTGGCTCCCATTTATGGAGAACACTCCCTGTTGTAAGGTCAGTACAGTGGTTACCTTCCATACGGTGTTTGAAAGTTTTGTTCCACTAGGATATTAGGCATTGCCTGTATGAACCAGACCACACACACAAAGCTTTCTCCTGTGACATCCACATTTTATCAGTTTTGAAGTTCACTCCCAAGATCAGTGTTTGGTGTGGACTGATGAACATTTGCATCATTAGTCTATTCTTTTCTCTTGAGTCAACTGTCAAAATTGCCGCATCTGGAAGGTAAAAAAAAGAGTTATCACATGTTGACAACAAATTTATGGTGTTGTTGTGGTCTTCAGTCCTGAGACTGGTTTGATGCAGCTCTCCATGCCAATCTATCCTGTGCAAGCTTCTTCATCTCCCAGTACCTACTGCAACCTACATCCTTCTCAATCTGCTTAGTGTATTCATCTCTTGGTCTCCCTCTACGATTTTTACCCTCCACGCTGCCCTCCAATGCTAAATTTGTGATCCCTTGATGCCTCAGGACATGTCCTACCAACCGATCACTTCCTCTAGTCAAGTTGCGCCACAAACTTCTCTTCTCCCCAATCCTATTCAATACCTCCTCATTAGTTACGTGATCTACCCACCTAAACTTCAACATTATTCTGTAGCACCACATTTCAAAAGCTTCTAATCTCTTCTTGTACAAACTATTTATCGTCCATGTTTCACTTCCATACATGGCTACACTCCATACAAATACTTTCAGAAACGACTTCCTGACACTTAAAACTATACTCGATGTTAACAAATTTCTCTTCTTCAGAAACGCTTTCCTTGCCATTGCCAGTCTACATTTTATATCCTCTCTACTTCGACCATCATCAGTTATTTTGCTCCCCAAATAGCAAAACTCCTTTGCTACTTTAAGTGTATCATTTCCTAATCTAATTCCCTCAGCATCACCCGACTTAATTCGACTACATTCCATTATCCTCGTTTTGCTTTTGTTGATGTTCATCTTATATCCTCCTTTGAAGACACTGTCCATTCCTTTCAACTGCTCTTCCAAGTCCTTTGCTGTCTCTGACAGAATTACAACGTCATCGGCGAACCTCAAAGTTTTTATTTCTTCTCCCTGGATTTTAATACCTACTCCAAATTTTTCTTTTGTTTCCTTTACTGCTTGCTCAATATACAGATTGAATAACATCGGGGAGAGGCTAAAACCCCGTCCCACTCCCTTCCCAACCGCTGCTTCCCTTTCATGCCCCTTGACTCTTATAACTGCCATCTGGTTTCTGTACAAATTGTAAATAGCCTTTCGCTCCCTGTATTTTACCCCTGCCACCTTTAGAATTTGAAAGAGAGTATTCCAGTCAACATTGTCAAAAACTTTCTCTAAGTCTACAAATGCTAGAAACGTAGGTTTGCCTTTCCTTAATCTTTCTTCTAAGATAAGTCGTAAGGTCAGTATTGCCTCAAGTGTTCCAACATTTCTACGGAATCCAAACTGATCTTCCCCGAGGTCAGCTTCTACCAGTTTTTCGATTCATCTGTAAATAATTCGCGTTAGTATTTTGCAGCTGTGACTTATTAAACTGATAGTTCGGTAATTTTCACATCTGTCAACACCTACGTTCTTTGGGATTGGAATTATTATATTCTTCTTGAAGTCTGAGGGTATTTTGCCTGTCTTGTACATCTTGCTCACCAGATGGTTGAGTTTTGTCAGGACTGGCTCTACCAAGGCCGTCAGTAGTTCTAATGGAATGTTGTCTACTCCCGGGGCCTTGTTTCGACTCAGGTCTTTCAGTGCTCTGTCAAACTCTTCACGCAGTATCGTATCTCCCATTTCATCTTCATCTGCATCCTCTTCCATTTCCATAATATTGTCCTCAAGTACATCGCCCTTGTATAGACCCTCTATATACTCCTTCCACCTTTCTGCTTTCTCCCTTTGATTAGAAATGGGTTTCCATCTGAGCTCTTGATATTCATACAAGTGGCTCTCTTTTCTCCAAAGGTCTCTTTAATTTTCCTGTAGGCTGCATCTATCTTACCCCTAGTGAGATAAGCCTCCACATCCTTACATTTGTCATCTAGCCATGCCTGCTTAGCCATTCTGCACTTCCTGTCAATCTCATTTTTGAGATGTTTGTATTCCTTTTTGCCTGCTTCATTTACTGCATTTTTAGATTTACTCCTTTCATCAATTAAATTCAATATTTCTTCTGTTACCCAAGGATTTCTACTAGCCCTTGCCTTTTTACCTATTTGATCCTCTGCTGCCTTCACTACTTCATCCCTCAGAGCTACCCATTCATCTTCTACTGTATTTCTTTCCCCCATTCCTGTCAATTGTTCCCTTATGCTCTCCCTGAAACTCTGTACAACCTCTGGTTTAGTCAGTTTATCCAGGTCCCATCTCCTTAAATTCCCACCTTTTTGCAATTTCTTCAGTTTTAATCTACAGTTCATAACCAATAGATTTATCGACACTTCGTATTACTCAAATCTGAATTTGCACTTCTGTTTACACCATATCTAAAGCTGGATTTCCACAGGCTGGAATTGCTTATCTGTGCGTCGCCCCACCACCAATCGCGTTAGTCAAGTTACATGTCAAAACACACCACTTGTGCACTGTCAGGACAGTGTATGTGTAAGTTACAAACGTTAAAAGCAGTTTAGTCCATTAGTGACCGATTTTTTTAAATTAACATATATTCTTAATTTTTGGAAAACTGTTTCCTGGCAACCAAATTTCTGAAATATGGGGAAATTTTGGTCATTTCAAACATACAAGTGAATAATTGCTCTGTCTTCATTTGAGGACACTGAGCATTCATTATAACATTTCACAATTATTATTTATTTTACAATAACACACATTCATAAAAGTTTTAACCCATAAACTTTCCAAAACTTAGTTACAGCCTAAGTGATATTTTGGAAAGCATTCTATGCAGATTGTAACATTCCACTTCCCACAGAATGTTCTGGGCTTTCCTTTGCAGTTTTCAACCTGGCATCTTCTTTTCACACTCCCTAGCGTATCTTTCAGCTTCCTATATAATCATGCTTACAACTTCTTCTGGAAAGAGTTGTTCAAAAACCTGTACAGGAGTGACATCACACAACTTCTTGCAGTTCAGCTGAGCTTTCTTCCCTAAGTCAGAGAAAAAAATTTCGGAACCAGATCACGTAATTTAACTTCCTCTTTAAGGACTCTTCTATAAGACACATGAGGAATTTCTTTGTTGTCTTCTTTCGCGTAAAATTTTAGTAGTACCAATAATATAGCTTAGAGAGATATTTCCTAACAAATACTCTTCAATATTTTCCTCATTGTCTGATCATCTACATGTGGAATTTCTTCGGAAAATAGGTAATCTACTGATTTTTCAACAGTTAAAAATATGGCGAACCATGACAAAGAAAATCTGAAAAAAGTAAAAAACTGTACATTTACGATGGGAGTGCCCTGTATCCCTAAATGAGAACAGCAAGTTGTCATGCACTGAAAAACAAAATGCAATGAAGTATTTTGGGCTTTACTCGTACCACACACTATTATAGTGTTACATAATGAGGCAGTCAGAAAATGACAATGGTCTTACAGACACAGCAACACTAATAAAAATAGAAATAATCAGCTGGCTCTGCAAAAACATTTCGCTCTTCTTGACATTCTTGAACTGAATATGAATAACTGTACTGAAACCTCATTTTACCACAAGAAAAGTCCGTTGTTGGTTAGAAGTAACACACGTTGTAATAATATTCGAAAAAAGTGACTGTCCTCAATCGAGGACAATGGACGCTAATGGGTTAACTTTCTTGTATTATGCTGCTTCCCACACTAATGCCAATGAGCTTCAGCACACCACTAGCTGGGCCTGCTTTCATTTGTTGGGGTGTATACATCTTCAATGGCTTCTTAATGTTACACCAATAGCCAATATAATGACAAAATAATCGGCTTAGTTCTCAATTTTAAAAAGAAATACTTCCTAAATTGGCGTAATTTTCTTAAATCATGTAATAGAAACCTCATTCTAGCATTCACGCCTACTTATTATCTAGGGCTACCATACTTCGTAAAGGAAAATGGTGGCCACTTTCAAGCTTTATAATGAAAAAGGAACAGTATTATTCTCTCGCATTTGAACATTTAAAAAATATCAATACAAAATAATTTGTGATGCGAGTGTAAAACGACTCGTTCCACATTATGATGATTTATCGTGCAAATGATCCGTGGACATGAAACTAATTATCTAACTAAAAACAGTGTCTAATATAAGTTTTAACAAATAGATCTAAGACACTGCAGTAGCAATATTTGCATTAAAAACCACTAAGTGTACTGCTATTGTTGACCCGTGAACTTTGATGGGCTCCGGATGCTGAAGAAGAAGCACTAGACTACTGCAGGGTGATACGGTGGAATGCTTCTGCCATCGTGTTCAGTAGTACCGATCATATCCTATGGTAGAAATGGCACGCAGAAATTGGAAACGGCCTGTGGAAGGTTTCCTGGAAGCTTGTTAACGAGATACGTTCAAATACGGTGCGTGTTTGTAGTAATGAATATAAAATTAAATGAATATGAAATTGTTATTAAGTCACATAGACTGACGGTCTTCTGATTTCTACCCCCAAGTAAGGATTCGAAAAACGGGATAGTGTGTCGAGAAAACGTAAACAAACTAAAATATATGCTTTATTCCTACATTTTTATATTTATATACAATTACATAACTTATTATTTGTTTTTCGCCGTTTGCTCCTAGTTAATGGTAGTTCAGGAATATTTTTCTATGGAGTTTATCTTCCTCAATAATCGTTGTCATTCATTAGACAAATGCGGAATTCTTTGCAACCATTATTTCTTATAACTATATTGTACTTGCAATAGACCTCGAAGAGAGTTCACAGACATATTAGTCCTTTAAAGTATTTCTCAATTTGCACTTTGGGATAGAATGAAAAAAAAAAAAAACCTGAACAATTTTTTGCAGTTCCAAATGACGGGAAGAATGTCTAAATTTCTCAAAATATGATCCACTTTTTGTGGGGCTGAAGATTAATGAAAATTCATGTTCCTCATTCACAGACTTTTTGGGGCAGAAGAATTCATGGAAACATTTCACATCCCCTACAGATGCAGTTATACACAAACGACATATAATGACTGATTCCACATTCTTCCGCTCAGGCGAGTCTTGATGAGGCATCCATACAAACCACGTTAAATTTTCCATGGGGCCAACCACTTTTGCAGATATTCTGTACATCTTTCATAGAATCGAATTACTGCTATAGTGAATTTGTCACATTCAGCACTCAGTCCGTTTTTACCTTTCTCACTTTCACGCACATAAATTTATTAGCCTCACGATCAGTGAGCGTGTTGTTAACAGTCAGTTGGAGCCTAAGGACTTCAATCAACTAATTAGTTTCTTTCTCAGGCTCTGTTGTGCGTCACATTCAGCACTCAGTCCGTTTTTACCTTTCTCACTTTCACGCACATAAATTTATTAGCCTCACGATCAGTGAGCGTGTTGTTAACAGTCAGTTGGAGCCTAAGGACTTCAATCAACTAATTAGTTTCTTTCTCAGGCTCTGTTGTGCGTGAGTGAAATATGCCTATGTTTGTAGATGATATAACTTGTGTCTTGTATCTAGGAACAGCAAATCTGGGTGCCGATCGATTGCGCTCGGATGACCTTGGGTCTGCTGCTCGTAGCGCTTCCTGGTGGCAGACGGTGAAAGCTTATATTCGCCTTTATAGGGACGGCGTGATTCATTCCGCGCGAAATTCAAAATTGTATGATATTTACTGAAGTTTTTAATCTCATGTACGTTGCCTCAGTATTGATACCGCAATGTACCGAACTGCCCAGGCCGCTTATGCAATTTATAGGACTTACAGTTAACGGTAATGGAGGACGTTACAAGAAATTTCTCGAAAATAAGTATCTGAACTTACGTAGTTCTGTTGAGAATTTCGTATCCAAGTACAGCAGTTTACGAGTAGCTTTCTGCTTTTATGTAACAGTTCCCTTCGGCGGATTGAATCTGCCAATAACAGAAAGATTTGTAATTATATTTCACAACCGTGGAGGTGCAATAGTATTTATTAATATATTGCACTGGAGTGGAGAATAAGCTGACAGGCTTTGTGATGTAAGATAATTAGTTTAATGAGTAAATTATTAGAGGATGATCTGAGCAATATCAAAGTTTATTTGCTTTTTGTCAGTGCATGAAATATTTTGAAAATCGGGCGAACGGTTTTATATTGCATAGCCTTATTAATAGCGACTTAGGAAATTTTCTTATTAAAGATGTCTCAGATGAAAGAATTGCCAGTAACATGAAAACTATGTTGCAGGAATTCTTAATTACAGATTATGAAGACTACGTTAGTACTGAACAACAGTGTTTCTTATGATAAAAACTGGCATTACTGTCTGATTTTCATTTGTGTTACCTGATAAAGAAAAGCAAAGAGAACTGTCACTCGTAATGACAACGAGTTAAAAAAAAGTAAAGGAAACTGTCAAAGGACATTTTTACTGTGAGAACTATGACAAAGTAGGGTACAGTACGTTTCTTTGATACAATTTGTAAAATTATAAATATCTCAGAAATGAGATTTTAAACTAAACATACAACAAATGAGATATTATTTACCAGATTGTTCAAATAAATGTATTTTTATGTCACCAGTTTCGATGTTGATGAAATTTGGTAAAAATTGCGTTTATGAGGAGCCTAATATTTGGTGTGAGAGTAGAAGAGAGTTGTGGCAACATCATTCTTCCATAATTTTCTGGGTTGAGACATTCAGGATCAAAAGTCAGGGAGAATGTTCTTGAAATGCAAGCTTCACGTGACACTGACTTTTCCTTGGGAAAAACATCACTTTTCAACTTCTTGAAAGTCGCGTAGGTAGCGTTTCCAACTTTTGCTTTTGGAACGCTAACTTACGTGTAAGGTTAGCGACGGGGGAATGCGTATTAATGCCTAGTGAAAACATGGATTGAAACAGAGCTGTTGAAGTTCCATTTACCAGAGAGGTAGCTGCTACTCTTAAATCTTTGGTGAGGTTTGGCAACACAGCCGATATAGATTTGGCATCCTCGGCTCGTCTCGTCTGGCTGTTTGGGTTTGCATCTACAAGTCGATTATTGTTGTGAATGGTGGATTGTGTAGTTTTGTGAGGTGTGCTAGCTCATGTGGGCTAATTTGTGTGCTTTCATATGTCTTTAATTCTGCTGTTCATTGTACGGCAATAGCCGATGACTAGAATGTGAGCGAAACGAAAAGTACGGCAATTTTCGTATATATAAAGGCAAGAAGTTAAAAGCGTATATGATCTCGATGCAGTGAATATTATACGTATTCTGAACTGTAGCAGGCCCGTAAAAGACATTTTAGACGGCAGTCTACTTGAGTAGGATGCATTAGCGAAGTAATTGTGCTTCCTACCGAAAAGTGTACAGTGCACTTTAAATTCCAGATTGTAAGCTTGCTGGACAATTTGTGTTTATTATTTTTTCCTGTTTGCTGGTCAGCTATTCAAGGTAAGTACGAAGATCATTCCACTAGCCTCATGATACTGACATATTCATACAGGGGTCATTTTTTGTGTGTATCGGGAATATTTGGCTGTATTTTATAAACTGCTCACGAAATTTTATAATTTGGAATTTTGGTATGAAATTCTGTAGTGTTTGCAGCATAGCTTTTTTTCGACACCTAACGAAGTAAATGAAGTCCACTGCCGCCCAGGGGCTTAAATCATCCACAAGGATGTTCTTTTTTTATTTTTATTTATTTTTTGCCATACTTTTGCATGATTGCATCGTAACCGAGAACAACGTAGTAGTCTTCGTAATATTCTTATTTGAAACTTAGCAGTAGGCCTAATCGTAATTGAATAAACTTGTAATTGGTTGATTTGTGATGTACCTTAGTATCTGGTACATGTTAAGATATCGTTCTTTGAAATGTCAGTTTGAAGGTGTATGTATTATGGCGACTCGTAGACATTCTACGAGATTAAAGTCTCGTATTTTTTTCCTAGTGTCTCTACCTTTCTTTCTTTTTTTTTTTTTAAATATAAACACGAACGATATCATCTTGTTTTACACTAACGTAAAATACAGAAATCTCCTAAAATTAGTGCGTGCAAATCTTAAATGCCATAGGGTAACTCAATTGATACAGCTGTAATGGATAATAGAATATTTCTTCTTGTTAACTGATGAGCTCCTTAATAAGGTTTCATTATTGATTATAATTGCGAAGTTAAACTTTAGTTGAATGGAAAATCATAATTCTGTTCCTTTTTTTTACAGTGTGATTTGCCTCAGTGAACTTCTCAGTTTGAAATAAATTTTCATTTTGTGACATTGGATGTAATATGCCAAGTAAGTTTGAAAGTTGCACTTACTATATTGCATGAATTAAATGAATGAGTGTTTTTATTGGCACCTTCTCCTTAAATTATCTTTAAACTGATCGGTAGGGCTATAGAGTGTGTGTTATAAGTGTTCTGCTTGGCTATTGGGTTATTATTTGTCGTTTCTGAGTTTCAGATCAGATTTATGATTTTGAAAGCTAGCATGAATTGTTACTGGAAATGTGTTTTGTGTGGTAGTGCTTGGTAATACCAGAGCCAGTTTGTTTCTTGAGTCATTCATTGTCATTGGCACTTGTTTGCTGCCCATTTCACCTTTCCTCAACCTTTAACAGAATGTTTCATGGGAAGTGGAGGAAGGAAGTTTTGCCAAGCCATGGTCTGCCTATTAAGTGAACAGGCCGCGCATGAAATTTTCTTCGTAGTGGTGTGGACAGCCCTCTTTAAACTGTTTAGAGAGAGAGAGAGAGAGAGAGAGAGCAGGTGCAGGAAGTCAGAATGAAGAAAAACTGTCGTATCTACAAATCCTGAGTTAGAAAAAATTTTTCTTTCTTTCAATGTGTGAGTGCAAAATATTGTATCTTGGATGGAACTTAATAGGATGAAGTGGGGTAAGTGTAACCATGGGGTTAGTGTAACCACGGCTTATGGTGCCTTAAAGAAGCTGTATTTTTACCTCTGACCTATCACACATATTAATTTACTCCTTTCTTTGTTATATTTAACCATAAGTTGTCAAATCTGACATAAATTGGTAATTAATTTTTGGACTTGAATTGACGTCTACATTTTCACTCTGCGAGCGAGTGACACGCTCAGAATTTGGTAGTCTGTCATTCTTGCAGTTTTAAAGATAACAGCACAATTTTTTGGTTACAAACTAACTTTTGCATGACAATTTCAAATATGAGATTCATTTTACTCTACTGATAAAGCTCTTGATATGCCAGGCATGGTTACACTTACCCCAACTTTTTCCTATGTGGGGCAAGTGTAACCAACAGGCTGGGGCAAGTGTAACCCGGGGGGGGGGGGGGGGGGGTTACACTTGCCCCAAACAAACTTACCGGAACAGATTTATTTATTTAAGCCGTAACCTTGTTTTTGCTATCACACTAGATCAACTAAACTGGCCTTCCTGTACATATTGAGTTTGTGTGAGATATATTTTATTTTTTATTTAAGTCTACTATATTTTTAAACCACATTTCCTTTTACAAAATATGACACAGTCAGATAGTGTAGTCCCACTGGTAAAACAAAGAAGGAAAGAATTGCACCAGGAACTGAAGTTATCACTTTTCAAGATGCCATCTATAAAGAAAAAGATTTCAAAGAAAACAAGAATAAAAAGGAGAAAGCAAAACGAAAGAGCATTATCGACATAAAAAAGGGCTTGGTAATGAAAAGTAAATCTTCCAAACAAAGTGCTGTTACTTTATCCGAAATGGCATTTGGGAATGTTGTGGAAAAAAAATCCCTGATTGCTCATGTGGGTAACAAGAAAAAAAAGACTGGAAGTTGAATCAAGTGAAGAAAGTGAAACTGAAGGAGGCCTATTTTAATAAATGGTGATGAAGAAAATGGGAACATAATAACACCGGACGATCTCAGGAAAGAAATGGTAAACTGTGAAGAAGAAAAAGAGGCAAAATTTTTTGAAGCCAAATATAAAATTACAGTTGGAAACTATGTTCTGGTAGCTTTTGCAACAAAATGTAAGAAGGTTCATTTTATTGGCCATGTTACCAAAATTAGTGATTTAGGAGATCCAGAAGTGATTTTCCTCAGATGCAAAAATAAGACAAAGCATGGCACCACATTCTACTGGCCTGATAGAAGAGATGAGAAGGAAGTTCCATCCTCTGACGTCTTTCCTGTGCTGCCTGAGCCTACTTTGAGTCGCAGGGGAGACCTGACATTTAGTGTTACATTTTATTCATACAAGATTCAGTGACTAAATAACAGTTAGGGCCTAAGTGTGAATATAATAAGTTGAATTAGGGCAGTTTAGCGTTAAACACAAATTGCCAACAACTTGAGTTCAATTACCATGAAAAATAAATAGAAAGTGAACTTATAAAGTGAATTTTTCTTTTCTCTTGATACTAGATATTTTATTATATTTGTTAAATTGGCTACTAAAGAAAAAATATTACTTTTGTAGAATTTAAACTAATAAATTACTGGCCTAAAACAAAAATAAATCATCTATGAAGCATTCTGTTTCAGTGTTTTATGGTTTAGGCTAACATTTATTTTTTAGTTTAGCTAACATTTTCTGTGTATTTCATAATATACAAAGAGGCGTGTGCAAAAAAGTTCATATCTTGAGTAAAATTTAAGATATTTTAATAATTTAAAAATCCCCTAGTTCAGTAAAAATTGGGCAATCTGGTCACTTACCCCAAGTCTCTTTTACAATGCTCTGTATGGGTACAACAATGCGGGGTTACACTTGCCCCGAACCATGGGGCAAGTGTAACCTCACAACACAAAATTTTGAAAACAATTAATTGACCATATAATTTCTTTTTTCAAAAACAAAATGTAGATTGTTTAAAAGTCAATAAGTTAAACTTTAAGCTTGAAAAATTTCAAAATCATATCTTCAATAACAAGTTGGCAATTTGGTGTCAAAGTTGAACTATGCCAAAACGTGGTTACACTTACCCCCCTTCACCCTATTTCAGTTTCCACTACCAAATAAATCTGTTGAAATTGTGACTTTTTGTCCTCAAGGGACCATTACTTTAACCTTAAAGTCATAGGGCCAACTGGGACCAAATGGCATCATATGAATATTCTTTTGCGGCACATTGAATATTTTATGCTGTTTACATTGAATTTGTTATGTACATTGCTGCTGCTCCCATTTGTGTTCCATGTTGTTGTCAAGTACCACATTTCAAAATAATTTCCTGTCCTTTTTTTGTCATTTTAAATTAACATAGTAATTAGTTGGCCATTAGCATGAACAGCAGAAGCAATTCAGATCGAAGTGAGAATAAAATGAGAAAAAAATTAAAAAAGCTTTTGAAGTTCATGAATATTTTATAAGTTAAGAAAGTGCTCTAGTTAATTATTTGAAAAAGAAACAATAATGGGACGGCTATGTAGGAACAACCAATCAGAGCATGTATTTGGCTACACCTCCTGTTCCATGCACAGTCTCATGTCGCTCCGCTACGGGTTATCTGTCAGCTACAGGTGACAAAATTCCACTCTTTCACATAATTGTTGTGATTTGTTTTGATGTACTTTGTTTTCATTGCGGCATGTTTGTATTTCATTGTGATACATTTTTTTTATGGAATTTGTGAAGGTAACTGTGAAATTGCTTTGGAATTTGGTACTACTGTTCGGATCGTACAAAGCAAATTCAGTATTGCATGTAAACCAGATCATTCAAAGCAAACCCATTACTGCATGTTCAATGGGGAATATAGGAATGTACTTTGCAGGGAGTGGTACGGCTGCTGCTACTTGAGCCGGATTGTGCTTGTGTGTAATGGTGAACTGACATCATATCTCCCTGTCACTCTGATCCAAGTATATGTTGAACAGATCACCCATAAAGGTATTTCTGCTAGTTTACAGCTAAGTCAGTGGAAGGAAAATGTTCAAGAAGTGGAAAGTTTAGTGGTATTGTTGCTTAAGCTTGCCATTCACATTGATAAACCCAAAAAGTTTACTATAAATAAGTGGGGAGGGGGAGGGAAGTGACGTGAAGGAACACATTAAAAATCATCTCAAGGCACTTGCATTGTAGTGATAATAGATAATGAAAATGCCAGCGGTAATGAGAGATTTGATAAGCTGACTCCATTAATAGAAGTTTCAGGTGTGTATAAAATTGCTGTTGTCTCAAGAGAGATAATTTGTGTGAAACACCACATTGGTATCAATTTCTAATGCTTTTAAGTTAAAAATTGTTGTTTTTGTAAGATTTTGAGGTAACTTTAGATACTTAATAAAATTTATTGTAGATAGAGTAATACAAAATAATGATGGTAACTCAAGTGTGGCAAATTGAATACAAAAATTATTATATTTGTAAATTTGCGCTTGTGTAATAATCAGTAGGTCACAAAACACTGTCCAGAAAGTTTGCAGTCACAAGAACAAATTCTTTCTTTAGAGGGAATGATCAGTAGAACAGCCTTAAGGTTTTATGCAGAAAGAGTTTGAATTGTTGTGAATTTCAAAGATTGAGCAATATTTTTATTAGTGAGTCTTAATTATAAGGATCTTCTGATAAAATACAGCACTAACTGTAATTTTTATTTACATGTAATCAGTTTGTTTAAAATTGTTACCATACTTAACACAAGTGCTGCATTGATTATGATAACAATCAGAAAAGTGTATGTTCAAACAAGATACTGTGTACATAAGCTAGAGAGCTTTAGAAAGACGCATTGTAAAAGATGAAAAAGAAGCTTAGAAATGGATATTAAATAATAAGATATGTGCATGCAGTTCACTAAGAACTGACTGACTTTCTTTCCTTTATATATAAAAAAGGGTGATGCATAGGTCTTGCAGTGCGTTGTTAATCTGTGATCACTGCATGTTCAGTCCAAACCACTAGCCCTCAGAATAGGTAAACTACAATGTTGGTGCATTTGTGATAGTGTTTTGAAGGTTGTCAGATAAGCATAACAAGATTTGTTACATACCATCAAGGGGCATGCCTTATCTTTCTCTTTTTATTAACAGCAAAGTGCTATACTTACAAGGGAATGCATATGATCATGTAGCAATGGTACACATCTCGTTTTAGTATCACCTTGCTCTCTGATCCTATGTGGCTTTACAGTGTAGGTGATGCTGGATTTGTTTTATTTTCGTGTGTAGTTCATACTGTAGTTTCCTTGTGTATAATAGGGGAAAGGGGCCTCGTTTCAGCTAGGTTCACCTTTCAGCAGTTTGAATTTCTCATCACTGGAAGCACTGTTGAATTACCAGCAGGTAAATAGTAAAGTTTCCACAACAGGGTCTTTCCAATACTATCCATAAGAGGATTGCCATTTAGTAAATACTTTCTTTGTGGTGAACAAAGGAAAAGCTAAGTTCTGTTTTCAATAGTACATTTTTGTTACTTAATGTTAATTAATCTAAATAATATTTACTCATCCATTTAATTAAAAGATTGCATATTTAAATATACTTTTTCTAAATGAACTAGTCTTAATGTATGCATTCAGAGTGGACTTCCGCAAAACCTCAGCCCCTATGTATGATTTATTTTGGCAGTAATACATTACTGTATGAAATGCAGATTGTTTAAATTGCTTTCTTGTAGACTGGAGTAATATGGTGCAAACTTGCAAAAATAAGAAGTGTGTTAGACTAGAGGTGAGTAAGGCAAAAAATTGCATAGGCCATGAAAGCACTAATGAATGGTAGGTCTCATAGAACTGGAGCAGATTTCTATGCTGTGTGCTTTGGTTGACATATTAATAAACGACGTCACGAAATTGAATGATAGTCTAACAGTGTTTCTGTACTGGTTACAGGTCGGTAACACGTCAGTTTCGCTTAGGCAGTGGTAGGCTATTTTCGCGTAACCAATAAGAGGCTAGAAAAGAGGCAATGAATTTCTAGTGCCGAAATACAAAAAAATTGTATTCTTTGCTATTATAACAAATGTTTGACTGTTTTTACCAAATATTGTGATTATGAAGTTCTGGTTAGGTCAGCTTCAATGGCAGCAGCTGAATATTTGTGACATCAAGATTATAAATTTCACTGATGTGTGTCATGATTTCTATGGGTGTGGTAGGCTGGAACCCAAGAACATAGTTTAAAACTTGGTTGTCACAAATATTTGACGTTTCTTTTCCAGATATGTCACGAATTATGAGGTTGTGGTTTGGACTGTGACAGTTTGGTTGTGAGTTGACAAAGCTAATGAATGTGAAAGATAAAAAACTGCTAACAAACTGAGCTGCAGCTTAGCCGAAGGTTTAGATTAGGTCGGAATACAACAGTTTTATTCGCAAAAACTAAATTATTAACCTTTGTTGTCTCATTATTGCTTCTTTTTCAAATAATTAACTAGAGCGCTTTCTTAACTTATAAAATATTCAAGAATTTCAAAAGATTTTTTAATTTTTTTCTCAATTTATCTTCATTTTGATGTGAATTGCTTCTGCTGTTCATGCTAATAGCCCAACTTAACCGCAAGTTTGTAATTCATGACATGTTTGGAAGAGACAACAAGGTTGTGGTTAGGTTGGGACTTAATAGCACAATTAAATTGGTAATGTTGATTACCAAAATATTTGCCTGTTCCTGTTCATCAAATGAATTTAACCATTGATACAGTAGGCATCCACAGTGATCGAATATATTTAAAGCATTTTCAAATTTTAAAAATGTGTGACTTCATGGATATGAAATATAGCTTGTTTAATGAGTTACTAAAAACTAATTTTCTTTCATTGTGCGACCTGGTACTAAGTTATGGTACGTGTATTAAATTGAACGAAACATCTTTTATAAAGAAAACGGCTTTATTACAAGGTGAGTACTTGAGCTATTAATAATTTTTATATTTCCAGCAAAGGTTCCATAACCTATTGCTTCCAATTTGTCTGTCATAATATTCATCCTGCTGTTTTCCTGAGTGTCTTATGCAAAATGTCCATGCAGATGTTGAGATGCATTATATTGCCATGTGTTTGTCTCAGCACCTGCAATTTTAAATGTATTTGTTCTTTTCTGTGATATGTGCTTTCACCTGAGCCCTTACCAGCTCGTTTTGGTTGTAATGATAATACTATGAATGTAATCTAACAATACAGTGTCCGTGCTGCTTTGTAATTTCGTGTATCTCATAAACCCTGTACACCGGCTTGTGGGCATCAACATGAATCAGCAATTCTACGCTGGTACGCAGTGAATACGTAAAGATACTCAGTTTGATTACAACCAGGCAATAGTGCCTGACTTCTTGGAATTCATTGTTGGAACTTAGTTCACCTGCACTGGGGATTCTGACAATATGCTTAACCAACAACAATACGCATGGGGATATAGGTGAAAATTGTTCTTTAAACAACCATTTGAAGACACTGTACATAATTTCTGAATGGTAATCTTCAGAATTCTTGGCCCTTGACACCTTAAAAATCAGCTTCTGCTGATCCTACATGAAGCACTGTAAATCTGTTACCCTTACCCATTGCTCATTGTTCAGGACGAATTTCTTGTGTGGTTATGATTGATGAAAGTTTCTTGTACTTAATAAATTTGAGACATGCCAACTTGTCTGATTCCCTGGATTGCTCTCAAAACACTGTTTTTGCAGCTAATCACTTCATTCCAATAGTAATTTCCTTCCATCATTGGTTTCTGATAGGTTAACCCCCATGCCTTTCAGTATCCTGAACATTGTCCATTTGGAATTTGCATGTAGCAAACATGCTGAACACAATAAAAGACTAGGATAGGGCCAGTGGTATACCTCCATATTTGTACAGGAATATTATAAGCACTTGATGTGAAGTTTGATGATAATAAAATAAGTTGTGTCGGCTGTTACTTGTATGCAGACAACGCAACAGCAGCAGGCAGATGTGTATTGAAGTAATACATGCAGATGAAAGGGTGAAGCATTGCTGTAAACAAGGATTGTAAATTTAATTGCTATTTAAACTGTGCCAATACCTGTAAACCAAGGGCAGTGTCACAATCCACGATCTATTTATAAAAACAGTGAAATATTTCTCTGCTCTTTTTGCTATGCATTCGGTCTGTGCTAGCACACTGACTGAGGGAATCAGTGTTTTTTAATTAAGTCATGGGAGAAGGTAGTTGGATCATTTTTTATTAATATATTGAACGTGCAACTCTATTGTTAATAAACATTGATCCACCTGCCTTCTCCCGTGATTTAATAATAATAATAAACAACAACATTCACCCACTCAGTCAGTTTGCTTGTGCAGATCCATTGCATAGTTATTTCACCACACCATTAGATACATTTTCATCTCTTTGCGATTAACCTACAAAACGATGGAAACTTCTGGTAGGAATACCTCCAATGTAAGAAAAGACAGATAGCTACTTACCGTAAAGAAGAAACGTCCAGTTGCAGACAGGCACAATTAAGGTACTTCCAAAAACTATATGTAAGTGTCCTTTAATTTTCCTGTCTGCAACTTGATGTATCTTCTTTATGGTAAGTAGCAATCTGCCCTTTTCTACATTGTAATTTAACCTATGAGACATGGGCTCAAGAAACAGCAAACAGGACAGTGGTTTCAATTTAGGTGCTAAAAATACATTGCCTCTATTCTTGCTTCCTATTAGTTATGTCTAAAAATCATCCTGTTGGCTTGATGAACTGACGATAGTGAACCTATGAACAGTAGATAAGCATAGCCGCGACTGCCACTGGCCCTGAACTGTATTGTAGCCACTGAATACTGTGTGCCACAAAACGATTTTTTGCAAAATCGCTTAGCTCACTTTTGACTTGGAAACATCTGAGCTGCAGGGTTGCATAAACGCCTTAGCTTTTGCTGGATATTCTCTGAACAGTTCTCAAACCAATACCACAAGCTTAAGTTGTTTGTTCATGGCATTTGGCAGTGGTGTGATATCTGGCTTGTTCTGTAGTGGATTCAGTGGAAGACTGTCTTTTTCAAGTGTTGATACACGTGGAACGCTATTTCTCTTATTTATTTGTGCAACACATGGCATGATTGCTTGCTGCCAATCATTCGGCACAGAATACTATGATGGAAATAAACAATAAGCTTCACAAACATAGCACAACCCCCCAGAGAAGAAGACTGATTTGCCGATTGGCTGTTAGTCACGTAGTACAGCTCTACCTGGTTCTGTGCATCAGACCTTAACCCGCCTTCACAGCTGCTCTCAACTCAAGGATATAAATAAAATAGCTAGAATTGACTGGATCAAGGGTTTCTTGATAGTGTCAACTACTCACTGTCTGAAAGCACTAGTTTATAAAGAGCAAAAGAAACAAATGTTGCAGAATTATTTGAGTATTATGAAGAAGCTATTCATTCTGACAATTTCATAGAAGACTGGATATATAACCTGATGTTGATTCTTTGTATGCTGAAGTGAAAAGTACAGGTGAATGTGAATCTTGTACACGGAGAATAAATGTACCTCTTTGCAACAGAATTACTGTAAGCAAGCACAAGGGGAAGACAGCTGAGTAAGGAGGTATTTGGCCTCATTCGAAGGGAGGGGGTAGGGGGAGAAATCATTAATACTAGCTATAAAAAAAGCTGAAATGGATTGCAGACACTAGTAAAAAACAGTGAAAAGAGAGTTTAAAGAAAATTAAATATGAGAAATTAAAAAAAAGAATGCAAGGCTGCAACAAAACTGTAGTAATTGAATCTTCTGATCTTCTGGTTGTGAAAGTATGGACTTAAAGTGATATAAGGACTATACATAAAGTATTTTGAAACAGTAGAGTTTGCAGGTATGAACAACAAAGTTCTATTTGTAGAGCAGGAGGAAGAAAGACAAACATTTTAAAGCAAGATTCATACAGTCAGTTCAATTACTTCTTCGTGTGATTTTCCTGCATTTATTTCTTTAGAAATATGTTATGGTTCCAATACTTTAAATAAACTTTAATTTAGAACTAAAAAGAGCTTCTTTATTTGAGTGTTCAGAGGTTCCTCATACCCTGTTAAAATATGCATGGTAGGAGTACAATTCAACAGAAATAGGCTTCAACAGAAATGTGAAATTCAACCTTTCATTCATTTCTAGGAAAAAATTTGCAAGACATCCCATGTACTATAGTAACTAAGAATGCTAATTCCAAAAGAATTCCATTTGAAAAATATGTAGTGTAACATATGTTGAAATTTTATCCCTTCTTCCCTGTACATTACCTTTAAAATCACATTTTAATTTGAAGTTTGTCACATTTTTGCAAAAGTGTACAGAAGTGTGGTATACAGATCATTGCGATTGTTGTACATATTACCTGTGTATATTCTGTCCTGGGTTCTCCATTATTGCAACAAAATGTATTTATTGTTTCTCCTGTGTGCGGCTAATTTGTGTGTAAATGATACATTTACATTAAAAGAGTTATTATTTGTTTTCCCACGATGTCTGTTTCTAGTTAATAAATAGTGGCCTATTGTATGTAACTGTAAGGCTTGCTTGTGTGTAAAAATAAGTATGTAGTGTGTACCACGAAAAGTGATTTGCTGGACCGAATAAAAATAAATAAATTAAATATGATGTTTCAGGTTACAGTAATGCTGTTGTGAAAGGTAACTGTGCAGCATCTATTATGTTTAACACTGCCACAAATTTTTATTGAGAAACCGAAGGCAGATCAACAAATCCGTCAAGTAAGTCACATAATGTTGCATAATGAACATTCTTTAAATTAATAATTTGTTTCTAAAACAAGTTCACATATATGAAATCTGAAAAATTTAGAGTAAATGTTGTGGGTCTGTTACTGTATTTCAGTATATGTAGAGTTCAAACTACAAAAAAGTGTGTAGTAGGATGCATGAAGTAAACCTCTTCTTGTCTTTCTAATTACCAGATCACAGTGGATGTGTAAGTTGTTATGAACTTTACATTTATCTTCATACTAACAGAGTTGTGTGTAAACAAGTACAGAACACTCCTGGATTCCACCTTGCAAAACTGGCCTACATAATCATGTATGTTGGTTTTTATGATATAGGCCTATCACATATCTGCCTTTGAGTACCTGCCAGTGGAGATTTTTAACTGTTTCTGCGTCACATTTCCACAACTGAAAGAAGTCTGCAACCATTTGAGATGTTTTCATTGAATATGGTTAAATTCTCTTGTTTATCAGCCCATTATGAATCCCTGGTCCTTAGCAACATTGCAGTATAGACTACCAGCAGGTATACCATTGAATCAGTCTGCCAATTGCTTTGCTTACTGTTCCACAGTTCTAAACAAAGAAGGGAAAGACAAAAAGATGGAAGGAGTATATAGAGGGTCTATACAAGGGCGATGTACTTGAGGACAATATTATGGAAATGGAAGAGGATGTAGATGAAGATGAAATGGGAGATACGATACTGCATGAAGAGTTTGACAGAGCACTGAAAGACCAGAGTCGAAACAAGGCCCTGGGAGTAGACAACATTCCATTAGAACTAATGACGGCCTTGGGAGAGCAAGTCCTGACAAAACTCTACCATTTGGTGAGCAAGATGTATGAGACAGGCAAAATACCCTCAGACTTCAAGAAGAATATAATAATTCCAATCCCAAAGAAAGCAGTTGTTGACAGATGTGAAAATTACCGAACTATCAGTTTAATAAGCCACGGCTGCAATATACTAACGCGGATTCTTTACAGACGAATGGAAAAACTAGTAGAAGCCGACCTTGGGGAAGATCAGTTTGGATTCCGTAGAAATATTGGAACACATGAGACAATACTGACCGTACGACTTATCTTAGAAGCTAGATTAAGGAAAGGCAAACCTACGTTTCTAGCATTTGTAGACTTGGAGAAAGCTTTTTACAATGTTGACTGGAATACTCTCTTTAAAATTCTGAAGGTGTCAGGGGCAAAATGTAGGGAGCGAAAGGCTATTTACAATTTGTACAGAAACCAGATGGCAGTTATAAGAGTTGAGGGGCACGAAAGGGAAACAGTGGTTGGGAAGGGAGTGGAACAGGGTTGTAGCTTCTCCCCGATGTTATTCAATCTGTATATTGAGCAAGCAGTGAAGGAAACAAAACAAAAATTCGTAGTAGGTATTAAAATCCATGGAGAAGAAATAAAAACTTGAGGCTCGCCGATGACATTGTAATTCTGTCAGAGACGGCAAAGGACTTGGAAGAGCAGTTGAACGGAATGGATAGTGTCTTCAAAGGAGGGTATAAGATGAACATCAACAAAAGCAAAACGAGGATAATGGAATGTAGTCGAATTAAGTCGGGTGATGCTGACGGTATTCAATTAGGAAATGAGACACTTAAAGTAGTAATTGTTATTTCGGAAGCAAAATAACTGATGATGGTCGAAGTAGAGAGGATATAAAATGTAGACTGGCAATGGCAAGGAAAGCGTTTCTGAAGTAGAGAAATTTGTTAACATCTAGATTTAAGTGTCAGGAAGTCGTTTCTGAAAGTATTTGTATGGAGTGTAGCCATGTATGGAAGTGAAACATGGACGATAAATAGTTTGGACAAGAAGAGATTAGAAGCTTTTGAAATGTGGTGCTATAGAAGAATGCTGAAGATTACATGGGTAGATCACGTAACTAATGAGGAGGTATTGAATAGAATTGGGGAGAAGAGGAGCTTATGGCACAACTTGACTAGAAGAAGGTATCGGTTGGTAGGACATGTTCTGAGACATTGAGGGATCACCAATTTGGTATTGGAGGGCAGGGTGGAGGGTAAAAATCGTAGAGGGAGACCAAGAGATGAATACACCAAGCAGATTCAGAAGGATGTAGGTTGCAGTAGGTACTGGGAGATGAAGAAGCTTGCACAGGATAGAGTAGCATGGAGAGCTGCATCAAACCAGTCTCAGGGCTGAAGACCACAACAACAACACTGTTCCACCTATGAAACCCTTATCTCAGTGGAATATTATTTATAGGTATTTGTATGAAATGACTTAACTGCAAGACTTGGTAGTCTTGGTACTTGTTTTATAATTTTCTTAGATATGGATGAGTATTATGTGTAACATTTCTTTGTAGACGACTACATCTTCTACTAAATGTCCGATATTGCAACTGCCTGTATGTTAGTGTGGGTAATACAAAGACTAGTGTTCTCATTCTATAAGTCACTCATGGTTTATCAGTGACTCTCCAGCCAAAATAACATGTTGTCTTCTCCCTGTCAGGAATTCCTCAACTCCGTTGTAAATCTTCCTATAGAACATAATATAAAGCAGACCTCATCGAGCACTGAATCAAAAACAACTGGAACAAGAGGATCTTTATTATACAATTAAGAAGAGGAAGGTGCTCTGGCTCCTAAAGTTAGGGTGTATGTGCCCTTATGTACCTAACCATATACTGCTACTCACTTTTTTCCATGTACAAGCAATTTCAGTTAAGTTGTGGGTGTCATTCCCCATCTAGTCTCCACACATAACTTTGTAACTGCTAATCCTGGTGCTACACAAAGTAATGTAGCTTGTCCGTGAGGATGTGGAACTGTCAGTCATAAAACAATGAGTTGGTTTTCCTTCTTTTTATCCTAATGTCCCCATTATAATTTAAATTGTGCACCGTTTTTGCTACTTGCAAACTGTTAATATAGCTAATCTGCTAACCATTCATTTCTGTTTTTGTTTGCCTCTACATTTGTTCATATTGTAATTGTAACTTTGTTTGGGGTCCTATTTGCTTTTCACTGATAGTTTTTTTTTTGTCGGAATAGCTTGGGATAGGTAAGATTTTGAATGTATTTCTTATCTCAAGGCACTTAACTACAACAAAGCTGGTGTGCCCTGGCTTTCTCCACAGGTGTACACCAGGGCAGGTTCCCTCCATCTTAAAATGAGGTCATATGTTTTAATGTTGGTTTTGCGAGGAATGCTTAAATTATGATCCACTATACTTTCTTAAAGTACAAGCAACACGTTGGAGAATTGGGCAGCCAACTCGTGAAATGAAAATTGCGTGCTTCTTACACTGGATTTGCATGAAATGCTTGGGTGACAGTGCTGCATGGAGTAGCAAATGTCTAGTGTCGATGATGATGATGATGATGATGATGATGATAGCTGAATGTGACAAAGCAGATTACTTATGCTATAAACATCACAGATATCTAAATATTTGCCATCATTTGTCTCAATTGCCAAAATGGCAATTACAAAAGTTAATGTCATTATTCGAGACAGACAAAGCCAGCATGTGTGTGTACAATTGGACAAAGACCTACAAATGTCAAATGAAACAAGAAAGATTTGGAGAACACCACTCATTAAGTCAACACAGAAGACAGCAGATGCTGTTTAAAAACACAGACTTTCCTGCCAACGGAGAAATATTGAGTGAAAGATCATATAAGATAGCTCCAAAGCTATGCAATTGAAAGCATTTGTCAGTAAAACACACACACACACACACACACACACACACACACACCATGCACACATGACTGCCAATTCCAGTGTGTGTGTGTGTGTGTGTGTAAGGGAAGGGGGGGGGATTGCAAGTAGGCTTGTGGTTCTCTTGTGGATGAAGGCTATGGCCGAAAGCTATGTTAGTGTCTTTTAGTTGTGCCTGTCTGCAACTTGATGTATCATCTTTATGGTAAGTAGCAATCTGTTGTTTCCTACATTGTTGATATTCGTACTGGGAGTTCCCATTGTTTGATAATCGAAAGTGTGTCAGAGAGAACATAAAGACCTTTTGCCCCACCCACCCCCATCCATCACAAAATACCAAAATAAAGGGAAAAAAATTTGGCGGGGGGGGGGGGGGGGGGGGGGGAGAAATTTCATTGTTCAAATGACTTTTGTACGAGGTGTGTCCCTGTGTATATATGTGTGGAAGAGGCCCATTTTAAAGACTCATAACAGCCCAGTGCTAATGATTCAGATAATCTTAGGAAAGGTGACTTCTGTGGGGAGATAGCCAAGGAGAGAGAGGACATGTTTATCAGCGACAGGCATAGTTCCAGTCGTCTCTCCCATAACACCACCTTAGTGGCAGTTTCAGCAGTAGTGCAAGTGGTGCCAAATAAGAAAATATTATATTCCTAGCCCACTATTAACACAATGAGGCACTTGGCTGTCTGTCGGCTCACCTGACTATTTCTTCTTTGTTGATACTTCAACTCACATAATATACCATGGTGCTTAATTGCCATCTGTTTCCGGCGTTCGTTGAGTGCATCGTAGTTAGCATTGAGTTATACCTGTTAGCAGAGCACTCACTGAAGCACTGCTAGGCAGTCGGCATCTCCCACTGTTCTTGTGATACGCCTACCTGCCCTCCTCTTCCCCCCTGATGTAGCTCACTATGAAGTGGTTAATGATCTGCATTCAAGTGATCACATCCTATACATCACTGTGACCTTAGCCTGCTGTCTCGATACTACTTGATACGTCTCAACTTCATTAGGTTCACCTCAGCTTTGCTTGAAACAACTCAGTACAGCATTACATTTCATTCTGCAGTGCAATGTGTTTCTTACAGCATGTGGTGTGATAGTTTTCTTGTGGTGTAAAGGAAGTTCAAAGGTCCTCTGGCTATTGCAATGTACACTGGAAAGGAGACGAGTCAGGTGATCTGTTGTCACAGGCCTTTAAAATGGAATGTAATTGATTCTTTCTCCAGGAGAAAGTTGAGAATTCTCAGTGTTTCTTATGAAACAGTGTTACTATGCTATGCACAGAGAATGTAAAGTTTCAGTTGGCGGTGAAAGAGCAAACGGTTACAATAATTAATAGAATGATTTGTAAGGGATTAATTAAATTGTATATCATATTTGCAGACATGATGAATGTGATGTAATTGGTGGTACAAATAGCAAATTTTCTGAAGCCACATTGATTTCCTTCAGTGTATTATGGGATTGAATCAAAAATATGGAGAAATAATGTATTACTGTGAACACATTAGTTAATTCAGGAGGCAATGCATCCCTGGAATGATTTTTGATTCAAGACTCACTGTGATGGCTTTCTAACGAAAAATGGATATCTGGAATCAATATTAGAAGATCCTGAATGGATTGTGCAGACCTTGCATTTTTAATGGACTTGACTGCATACTTGAGCACCTGCGGTAAAACTTTGAAAAGTGAGAAGCAACTTATTTCTGATTTGATGGCAACAGTGGTTGCATTTAAAAAGAAAATCACACCGTGGAAGGGACTACTACCGACAAGAGCACCGTCCATTTCCCTAAACACTCTGGTATTAAAGAAAAGGTGAATTTTGAAAAAAAATTGTTGCAATTTTGAAAGAATTACAGAACAATTTCCTAAATGTTTTGAGGACATTGCCGAACTCACAACTGTATTTTAGTTGTGTTCAAAACCATTTGCTGTTTTGGTTGCAAGTCCCCTGTGTATGTGCAAATAGAACCAATTAATCTGCAGTGTGAGTCCCATTTAAAATATAAATTCCATTGCATTAAAACATTTCAGTAGTGCTATAAATTCTTCTGTCACTGTAGTGAGCTGCAAAAGTGGTATCAATGTTTCGATGAACAAGGTTTTTTTTGTGATAATGAAACTAAATAAATCATGATTTTGTGGCAACTTGAGTGGTGAGACTGTCTACTTCTGTCCGTGTGCTAACAGTTTGTGCCAGATATAGATTTTATTATGTCTTCAGTGAACCAAAAATAAATAAATAATTGTGAATGTTTGTCTTGTTTGTAACTTTTTTTTGTTAAAAAATGGAGCCATAGCAGTGTCAGTACAGTAGTTCTAGATAACTGTATTTGATTCCAGCTACATGTGAAGCAAACATTTATTCCTCCTAACCATGTACTATAGATACTGTTTGTTTTCGCCTTCCTTTTCTGTATCTAAGTTTAAATGTTGTAAGAATTTTACAGGGAAGAGTATTGTTGATGTAATGGAACTACAAATCCTGCTTTATTATTTTTATTTTTGTTGGTTTATTTTCTTGTACCAGAAGTTAGTAACAATATAATATTGGAAATATTTTATGGAGGTGGGCTGTACAGCTTTAATAAATGTGAAGTACTGCATTAAGCAATACACTGCTGTAATGGTATATATATATATATATATATATATATATATATATATATATATATATATATAATTTTTTTTTTTTTTTTTTTTTCAGACAATTCCGGTCTAGGATCAGATCATCATCGGGCCGAAAAAATCATTTCAGCCATGCATTAATGTAATGGGAATAACACTTACGACAGTTACATAAATGCATAGCTAAGATGCTATTCTGTCTCAGTGATGGTCTGATCTTGGACCGAAATCAATTGTCTGTAATCAGATATACTATTACAACTGTGTACTGCAAAATGCAGTTTGTAACAGTATAATATTGCTCTTCATGTTGAGTTTTACAGAGCTTAAGAGTTTGGATTTTACTAATATAGCTTAATATGAAAGCAAGCCACATGCAAGCCATTAAATGTTCCTTGCGCGACTGCTTGTGGTATAATACTGTGGGTTCGCAGTTTTCCATCTATTGGAGTAAGGAGCACTGGCCTCTAATCAGAGCCAAGTGTTCTATTTTGGTGTGGCTGGATGTCAGTTGACTGCAAAGAACCTTGCAGCCCTTTGAATATAACAATGAGAGCTATGTATATGAAAAGAGAGCAAACAAAGATAATTGTGAGCATTTCCATGTTCAGTCATGTACCAGTTCCACCAAAGTTAGGGAAATCATTAAGTGGATTTCCCATACCTGGGGAAGGACACTAATATCTTCTGTGAAGTCTCCAGAGTCCCTTGAAAGAATCTCAAGACACTGAAAATCCAGTGGCATAATGTTATTTTAGCAATCTACTGTTACACTCCTTAAACAAGTAAGAAAGCCATGTTTCCAGTGAGGCATCACAGCAGTGTTCACACGAGCTGCCTAGGAAAAAATTAGCCAGGTGTGAGGACGACTCACACACTGGGGGGTCCATATAAATCTCATTATTTATACAAACAGGTTCCGACAACCAGGAATCTTGATGTTTCTTGCGCGTTATCGACATTGACGCTGGCAAGGTATCAGTCCCAGGGATCGCAAGACTCCCAGGAATGTTTTACTTTCAAGAGCCAGATAGTAAATGCCAAAAAAAAGATATTTTTTCTTGTCACATAATTACAAATTCACAGTTTTCAGATTCTTTTCCTTTGTATGTAGTGTGAAACCTTGCTTGCCAGATTTAACTATTTTAGGTCAAACCATGTCAGATCAACACAGAAAAGTACAATTTTCAACCTCATATTGTTCGATTTTAATAAAATTTGATGTGTTCATTGCACATGGCGAGCACAAAAAATACCAAACAGCAGAATTTTAGCACAAGTAAGACAGGAATAGCAGTCAGTTGAAGTTCTCAAAATGTGTAAAAAATTTGGCAAATGTTGCTGGAACAGTGAGTCAGTTAACTTTGGAAAGGTCTTGAAACAAGCTTTTTCAATGATATGCAAGTTTTTCATATTCAAATAATGTACGCAATTGAAGTCAGTGATCTTGTACTTTGACCTTGAATATCTCAAAATACGTCACCTATGAAATTGACAAAAAAAAAATTTTGCTTCTTCATGTTATGTAACAAGGTAGAATATCAAGTTGGAATGACAATGGTATTTAGGAGGTATAAATTATTATGTACAACAATGTGTTCCATTAACGCAAAATAAATTGTATTGAGGATCTAGAAATATGAGACAAAGCACTGAAAAACGTGTTTATTGTTGAAAAGGTGGTGTTATAGCACTGCACAGTAAAGTAACAGAGTAGGTGGGTCACTATCAAGCTATCCAATATTGGATGGCAGTGTGGCTACTAAATGTACACTGATAGTTGCAGCTAAAGGTGTTGTACATTGAAATTGTACAACTCTACCTTGAAGATCATGTATTGCTGTAATCAATTTGGGGAAGATGGCCGAGCAGAAACAAGAAAAATCTACTTAAAGTGCAGGTGTGGATGGTTGGTATGATGGGTGGCATGATGACACACTACAAAATATGTGAAAAATGTAGAAAAATATTAACTCTGGGACAAGGGCTTGTATCTGACCCAACTACATTGACGCAAGTGGAAACCATAAACCTGCATACCTCCGAGACTAGTCAAACACATCTGTAGCCCCAAAAATGGCTTTAGACACATTAAATTATAGTTTGGTATCTCATGGCGAGTCTCCAGTGGAAAAGAAGAGGCTGAGAGAGAAAACATATACACAGAAAAGGTTTGAGTAAGTTTCTGAAGTGTTTCAAAGTAATTACGTTCCCAGTGTGAAAAAAAATGTAGATTACGAAACAAATGTTGAACCTGGAAAGGTAATGCAATAGAAAGAGGAATTCAGTACCAGCACCGCAAGCAGTGAGAAGATCCAAATTCTGATACTACTGCTGAAAAGTTGGAACATTCAGAGGATTAAAAATGAATTTAGAGCCTCTAACTAGTTAGTGAGAAAAGCAAAACAATTAGCCACAGAATGTAGTATCTTAGCATCTTCCAATCCAAGACCTAAACATGTCTTAAGTGAACAAATTGTGAATATTGTCTTAGAATTCTGTTTTTCTGTGTAGGAGGATTTTGTTTCTGTCAATGAAAATGATTACCAGGATTCAGAAACAAAAACGATTTGTGTTGGGAAACTTGCATGAACTGTATCAGGCATTCAAAAATGAACACCAAGGACTGAAAATAGGGTTATCGAAATTCTGCCAGTTGTTACCCAAGAACTGAGTTTTGGCTGGTGCAACTTGGTACCCACAGTGTGTGTGTTTGCAGTGTACACCAAAACATGAAAGTTATGTTCAAAGGTTCCAGATTAAAAGAGTTGAGGCGTGATGCAGACTGTCAGCTTAGTGCCTACAAACCCTGTCTTGAACTTGGATCATTTGTAATCCTGCACAGCCATAATGCTATATGTCCACGTGTGAAGAATGCCTAGCTACACATTCTATCATAACTCATCTGCAAGAGTTGTTTGATGAAAGTGGATTTGATGAAATAACATACAAACTGTTGACATGTAAGATAGAACAACTCTCCAGACATGTGGAAGACTTCTTGGGAAACCTTGCAGATAAATTAAAAAAGCTTCTGTTGCATTCCTTCATAATCACCCAACACTCTGAATTTCTACATCTGAAAGACACACTTAATAATAAATGCATTGTAATATGGGTAATTATCTGCAAACTCACATTTGTCCTGAAGGATGAGGTGCAGGGATTTCATTGGAACAATGCACAGGCCATCATTCATCCATTTGTTGTTTGTTGTGAATACCCAGTAAACCGAGCAGTTGATAACATTTCTTTTGTTGTAATATCAGAATGCATTAAGCATGACACAGTGAGTGTTCATCTTTTTCAGTGTCACTTAGTTATCTTCACGAGATCCCATTCTCATTGAACACCCTAGTACAGGTACTACTTCTCAGATGGTACTGCAGCCTAGTATAAGAATCAAAAAAATTTTGCCAATATAACTTTTCAGCCAACTGATTTCAATGTCTGCAGAATGGCATTTCTTTGTCACGTCACATGGCAAAGGACCATGTGATGATATTGCTGTCATCAAGAGACTTGCTGACCGTGCCAGTCTGCAGCGCATCTGCAACTCTTAGGTAATGACAGGCAGAGAGTTGTTTGAATGGTGCTCCAAGAATACTCTAGTGTCACTCTCATTATACAACTAACAGTGAGTACGATGAAGAATTTTTCCTTCAAGAGCAGCTTGCACAACAAATTCATGCAGTTGTAGGTACCCGTAAGTTACATTGTGTTACTCCTGCTGGCCATTACAATATCCAAATGAAAATTTTCTTGAATTTACCAGTCATCAGAAATGAATCTGTTCTAACTAGGACCCAATGAGACTTGTACCTCGATGGTATCACAGGGCTTTTGCATGCATGTACCAAGGTCGCTGGAGGCCGGGATGTGTTTTGAATGTTAATGAAGATGTCAGTTTGGTTTCAGAAAGCTTCCTACATCCTCATGGGCCTTCACCTTCTTATGTATACAGTGAGAAACCTGACGTATTAACTGTGTGCAAGAAGGGCATTCTTACAAAGGTTGATGTGAGAACAGCAACAGGACAGACGCATTTCCTTTCACCATAAGGTGCACACACTGTTGTTATTGCTTCCCAGTATTGAGGCATAGTAAATCTAGAGGATACAGTTGTTTCTGTAAATCTGAACCTGTTTAATGTGCTTTCCAAACATTTGTTTGGCTGGGACGGCTGTATCATGTTTCGCATCATTGAAGGTCAGATGTCGTAGTGTGTGACCTTGCACATTGTAAATGCTTGTTATTGGTCTGTTGACAGTACTAACTTTTTTGAGCTGTGTTGTAAGACTGCCTTTTTAACAATAAACATGGTTTTCAGTGCTCTGTATTGTATTGTTGGACTCTGAATACAATTGATTTTGCATTAATGCAACACATTGCTGTATTTATATTAAATTTCAGCCTCTGGTTGCATAAGCAAAGAAACTTTACCTAAGTTTTGGCTATAATAATGTAGCCTTCTTCAGAAATGCCACAATCAAAAATGAAATTAAACTATGCCAGAGATTGGCCTAATCAAACTTATTTATTTATTTATTTATTCCATGTGATCTGATGGTCCTCAGTGTGTTGCAGATGTCAGAAAATATCAGTTAACATTGTTAACATATATTGATATATTATCCTAACGTATTATATTGCAGAGATTGGTTAAGTTTACTTCACTCCAATTGCTCAATGTTTTCAGTTCAACACAAATAGCAAGATTACTGTTCTAAGTATTCATTCATAGAGTAAAAACAGTGACACAACAAATATGACTTCACAGCTTTGTTAAATTTTATGTTGTCTTCGATGGACTTAATACTAGTGGGAAGATTGTTGAACAGTTGGAGGCCCATGTGGAAAGCCCCCTTTTTACATAGATGAGTATTTGTACGTAAAACATGAAAATTTTGAGTTTTTCCTGGTGTTGCGTTTATGTATTTCATTATTTTTTGAGACTCTGGAGTCAGTTGGCACTATGTGGTTTCTGAAAAATTTTAGAGTCTCGGGAATGTATAGGCAAGGCAGTGTAAGGATTTCCAACTTTCTGAACATGGGTTTGCAGGAGTCTCTGGGTTTGCTCCCACTAATAATCCTCATTGCTCTCTTCTGGATTTTGAATGTGTTCAGGGCAGTTGGAGAATTTCCCCAGAATATCACACCATATTTTAGGTGGGCTTGTATGTAAGCGTAGTACGCACTGGTTAATGTTTCCAGGCTAGCACATGATTTCAGTACACTCAATGCATAACAGCCAGTACTAATTCTGGCATTTACTTTTCCTGTATGTGTATTTCATTTCAGGTTATCTTGAACCCAAGGACCAAGGAATTTGAAAACAGTGCCGGTATCTATTGGCTGGTTATTTACAGTGACAAGTGACTGAGAGGAATTTGCATTTTGTGTTGTGTGAAAGTTCATGGAAGCTGTCTTTTTGGTGTTGATAGTTAATCTGTTGATTTTAGCCCAGTTGCTAAGTTGTTCATTGGCCAAGTTCACAGCTTTTTGCACAGCCTCTGTATTCTCCCCTTTGAGGAGTACAGTTGTGTCATCAGCAAATATTATTGTTTTGTGTGCATCTACATTCAGGCTCAAGTCATTAAGAGACAGGAGGAAATGTAAAGGTCCCAATACTGAGCCCTGTGGTACACCTTGCTTTACGGTTTTACTACTTGATAGGATTTCAGTTATTGAGTTGGTTTGTCTATTAGTGTATTTCATGCTGACATTCTGCATCCGATTGGTTAGGAATGAAGCAATCCAATTGTTTGCAATCCCTCTGATACCATAGTGTTCTATTTTTTCCAGCAATATTTTGTGGTCAACAGTGTCAAAAGCCTTTGACAGATCCAGAAATATGCCTGTTACGGGCTGTTTTTTATCCAACAGATCGAATAGCGTATTTATGCAATCATATACTGCAGTTTCAGTAGATTTGTTGCTTCTGAACCCTTGTTAGTACTACAGTACATATTAATAAGACTGCGTCACTTCTACTAATGTTTTGCCATTAGGTCACGCCAGCGGGCCAGACAGTTGGGCCGCGGGCACTGAGTTGTAACTCATTGATACGTAATTGTCATATTCAAAAAATGTACACAATTAACATCAGTGACTTTGACCTTTAATATCTCCAAACATGATGTTAATTGTGTATATTCTTTGAATATGACAGTATTATATATCAATGAGTTACGACCTAGTGCCTGCGGCCCATCTGTCTGGCCTGTTGGTGTGACCTAAAGGCAAAACATTAGTAGAAGTGACACAGTCTTATGGCTATGTACTGTAGTACTAACATTTTAAGTTTGATTAAGCCAATATCTGGCATGTTTTAATTTCATTTTATATTGTGACGTTTCTGAAGAAGGCTACATTATTATAGCCAAAACCTTAGTTTCTTTGCTTATGCAACTGGAGGCTGAAATTAAATATAATTACATTTTACAGTCGCTGATTTTGCTAAAAATATTCAAACATTGCTGCATATATTAATTTATATCTCATCATCCCATTGTCGTCCCAAATTTGAGTTTTTACTTCATTGTATAGGGTAACATGAAGCAAATATATTTTTTTCGGCAATTTTGAAGGTGACATGTTTGGAGATATAAAAGTTCAAAGTCACTGATGTCAATTGTGTACATTCCATTCTTTGAATATGACATAACAACATATCAATGAAAAGTATTTATGCAATCATATACTGCAGTTTCAAAATTTCCTGGTTCAGTGACCTGTCTTTATTAGAACAGAAGTTTTCTCAGCTACATTTTAAAAATTTTCTGCACATTTTTAGAACTTTGAGTAGCCATTACTCTCACCATACTTGCGCTAAAATTCTGTAATTTGATATTTTTCATTCTCCGGTCATGGGCAATGATAACACCAAATTTTATGAAAATCAAAGGGGGTTAGCTTGCCACCTGTGTTGATTTGACATGGAATGACGTAGGTTTTGATAAGTGAGTTTCCGAGTATCAAAAATATGTGAAAGACATGGCTGTATCCTTTGATAGCATTGACTTAGAAGCTTCATGTTTTTACTTCGCCAAGGGTCCATGGTCCTTAATATGTGATATAAATTTCAACGTCGTATGTATATTTGTTCCTGAGAAAAAGGATTTTGAACAGACAGACAGAAAGATGAATAACAAAGCGAGCCTATAAGGGTACTGTTTTTACAGGTAGAGGTACAGAACCTTAAGCAAGGAGTGCATGATGAACGACTAGCTGGTTCATGAAATCAGGGTCATGTTCAAAGTTGCTATTAATATTGTATCGTGTACAGTAAGAGATTTCTTCAAGATCTCCTTCTTGCAGACAATTTTTCTGTCTTCTATTTCACTTCCAGCCTAACAATGATGTTACCATAAATCTATTTCAAGTGGTGATTGACAGGCTTAAGAAATTAGCTCAACACTTTGGTGTCAAATAATCTTAAGAGAATACAGTTTTTTTATTTTTTATTTGTGTGGTATTGGTAGGAAGAGTGGCTATTAAAAAAGCGTGTTTAGCTATAGTGTGGCTCCTTCTGGCCAATGAGATCTGTTGAAGTGGTCATAATGCATGTCTGAAGTGGATACTCTTGTCGGCAACTGGATTGTTTCTGCATTGGGAAAATACACTAGTGAGTACTGCTTGTGATGTACAATTGTCAGTATTTCACATATTGATACAATGCACTCTAGCTGTCTGTGAGAGGATGGTTCATGTGTTGGATGACTTGCTCTCTGTCTGGTATCTGTAAGTTTTTGTTTAATATCTCATTGGAGGACTTGAAAACTTAATCTTCTTGTGGTGCACTTGTATTCTCTCTCTCTCTCTCTCTCTCTCTCTCTCTCTCTCTCTCTCTCTCTCGCCCCCACACCCTCACTCCCCCTCCCCCTCTCTCTGTCTGTCTCCTCCCCCCTAGTTGTCTGTCTCAGGTGGGGTGCTTTGGCCTCATTGACCTCCTGAAAGATTGGAGACACATCCCTTGCCTGCTCTGGCCCTGGGGTCCCATGCTGTTGTGGCCCTTGCTTGGCAGTTGGCAGTCTGGCCTGGCACCTAACCTTCCCCCCTTTTTATTCTCCCAGTTCTTTTACATTTGCCATTTTTAATGTTACCTTTCATAAACTTTTACCATCTTGTCTGTGTTGCTCGTTTCAGTGGGGTAACAGATGGTGAGATGGTCCTGATGGGATGCAGAGGATGCGTTTGGCACCCACATAGTGTCCTCCAGGGATGTGCAACTGCATTCTGAACAGAGCTGCTCGCCCACCTTACCCCTCTCACTGCCCTCCCACTTTTCCTTGATTTTCTTTCTGTCTTATATCTTACTTACAATTGGACTTCCCAGGATTTGCATTTTGTATCCTCCTTCTGTGGGTTGTTTGTGGTTCGATAGAAGGTGAAGGGACTGATGAATTCGCAGTTCTGTCCCTTTAACTCCAGTTACCAACCAGCCAATCTCTCTCTTCATAACATTTTTGTGGTGCAGCCACAATTTTTTACCATTATTAATAATATAATCCCTATGTAATTTATCTAGAGTGATACAAAATTTTAAGTAAATACTGGGTCAAGCACAAAAAATCTGATTCAGAGATAATCATACGAAAGCAGTATAAAAGTTGGGGATGACAACACAGACAAAAAAAAAAAAAAAAAAAACTGTACAGGTTTCTTGTCACATCTGTGTGCTTATTCTATGTTAGTAGATTTAAGAATAAAATGATAGAAAATTTGAAGAAAATGAAATGTTCTGTATGCAGTGGCTTTAACAAAAATAACGATACAAGTGCCATCATGCTCATTTTCACTTATTTTGAAAGGGTTTCATAAAACCACGGATTGTCCTCTCTCTCTTTTTTTTTTTTTTTTTTTTTTTTTTTTTTTTTTTTTTTTTTTTTTTTTTTACAAATGGAGTCAGTCTAACTAAATCCTTTCTCTTTTCTTCGGAAAGTCTAGGTTCTCAGTGTAATATTTCCAGCTGCACCAGTTCAAAGTCAGAAAGCTTCATGTTCCCCTTAAAGATGTTATGTTCCTCGAACTCTTCAATTGCATTGGGAGTTGGCTGTACTTGGTATACTCGTAGCCCATTCAGCAGTCTGTGTGATCCACTGTGCTTTTGAAATACACATACAGATGAAATTCGTATGTTTTCTAGCAGTAAAATCTGCTTCTTGCGTAACAGCCATTGTGACCTGCATTGTGTGCGTAGCTTCAGTGATGAGGTGATCTGATGATGATGATGATGATGATGATGATGTATTGATGATGATGGGGAATTGAACCCGGGACCCCGTGCGCGGGAAGCGAGAATGCTACCGTAAGACCACGAACTGCTCTCTTTTTAATAGAGAGACTTGAAGTAGACGAGAGCTTGATTTTGACAAAAAGAGCTTCAGAAGCAAGTAATGTCATAAGTAGACCATGCTGAAAGACCAGAGTCGAAACAAGGCCCCCAGAGTAGACAACATTCCATTAGAACTACTGCCAGCATTGGGAGAGCCAGATCTGACAAAACTCTACCATCTGGTGAGCAAGATGTACGAGACAGGCGAAATACCCTCAGACGTCAAGAAGACTATAATATTTCCCAATCCCCAAGAAAGCAGGTGTTGACAGATGTGAAAATTACCGAACTATCAGTTTAATAAGTCACGGCTGCAAAATACCTACGCGGATTCTTTACAGACGAATGGAAAAACTGAAAGAAGCCGGCCTCGGGGAAGATCAGTTTGGATTCTGTAGAAATGTTGGAACACGTGAGGCAATACTGACCCTACGACTTATCTTAGAAGAAAGATTAAGGAAAGGCCAACCTATGTTTCTAGCATTTGTAGACTTAGAGAAAGCTTTTGACAATGTTGGTTGGAATACTCTCTTTCAAATTCTGAACGTGGCAGGGGTAAAATACAGAGAGAGAAAGGCTATTTACAATTTGTACAGAAAGCAGATGGCAGTTATAAGAGTCGAGGGACATGAAGGGAAGCAGTGGTTGGGAAGGGAGTGAGACAGGGATGTAGCCTATCCCCGATGTTATTCAACCTGTATATTGAGCAAGCAATAAAGGAAACCAAAGAAAAATTCGGAGTAGGTGTTAAAATCCATGGAGAAGGAATAAAAATTTTGAGGTTCGCCGATGACATTGTAATTCTGTCAGAGACAGCAAAGGACTTGGAAGAGCAGTTGAACGGAATGGACAGTGTCTTGAAAGGAGGGTATAAGATGAACATCAACAAAAGCAAAACGAGGATAATGGAATGTAGTCGAATTAAATCGGGTGATGCTGAAGGAATTAGATTAGGAAATGAGACACTTAAAGTAGTAACGGAGTTGTGCTATTTGGGGAGCAAAATAACTGATGATGGTCGAAGTAGAGAGGATATAAAATGTAGTCTGGCAATGGCAAGGAAAGCGTTTCTGAAGAAGAGAAATTTGTTAACATCGAGTATAGATTTAAATGTCAGGAAGTAGTTTCTGAAAGTATTTGTATGGAGTGTAGCCATGTATGGAAGTGAAACGTGGACGATAAATAGCTTAGACAAGAAGAGAATAGAAGCTTTTGAAATGTAGTGCTACAGGTGAATGCTGGAGATTAGATGGGTAGATCACATAACTAATGAGGAGGTATTGAATAGAATTGGGGAGAAGAGGATCTTGTGGCACAACTTGACTAAAAGAAGGGATCGGTTGGTAGGACATGTTCTGAGACATCGAGGGATCACCAGTTTAGTATTGGAGGGCAGCGTGGAGGGTAAAAATCTTAGAGGGAGACCAAGAGATGAATACACCAAGCAGATTCAGAAGGATGTAGGTTGCAGTAGGTACTGGGAGATGAAGCAGCTTGCACAGGATAGAGTAGCATGGAGGACTGCATCAAACCAGTCTCAGAACTGAACACCACAACAACAACAACAGACCATGCTGGTTTTCTGGTATGTGCTTTGACAACTTTGGGGACAAGGAAAGAAATTAACTACAAACATGCACACAGAATAAATTTTATATGAGAAACACAGTTGTAAGAACCTTAGGAAATATCGGAAGTCAGGTAAACGTAATATTAAGATATTAACACATAATTTATTGAGTGTTGCAGAATTGTTACTGCCAATTCTTATCTGTATAGGTGACATCTTAATATTCATAACCCTTTGCTAATAGTAGAGACATATTAAACGTTATCAGTTACAGTGGTAAAAAATTATTTCAAATATTATGGTTTTAACCTTGTATGATTTAAGTACTCCTTATTGGAAGAAAAAGACAGCCCAGCATACATAACTGAAACATGTAAGAATGTAACATAATTACCCTTTTGATTTCAGGCTGGCGAACACAATGCCTACCAGCGTGCAGCTGACTGTTCCATCATACAGTAACAGTGTAATAGCAAATGGAGGAGGTTCCCCACCTCCTCCACCACAGCAGCCTTCAAGACCAAAGTCCTCTCAGCCTCAGTCACAGGCGCAGGCGCAGCAGCCACAGTATCAGCGCCTAAAAGTCGAGGATGCTTTGTCTTATCTTGATCAGGTTAAATATAAGTTTGGAAGTCAGCCTCAGGTTTATAATGAATTCCTTGACATAATGAAGGAATTTAAATCACAGAGCATCGATACTCCGGGAGTTATACAAAGAGTCTCTAATCTCTTCAAAGGGCATCCTGAACTGATTGTTGGATTTAATACATTTTTGCCACCTGGATACAAAATTGAAGTTCAACCAAACAACCAGGGCTATACGTTCCAGGTGTCTGTATCAATGCCAAGTTCAGTAATTGGTGTTCCAGCTACTGCTGTGGTTCCATCTAGTAGGCCTTCTTCCCCAACCAATACTCCAGTGCCACCCCCAAGTTTCTCTACTGTTCCTGCACCTGCAGTGGCAGCCACCAGTTCTGTTGCTCCCAAGACACCACCACAGCAGCAGTTACAGCAGTCACCTGCACACAGTATTTCTCCATTGCCAGATGCGCAGTCTGCTCAGAGTCAGCCAGTAGAATTTGGACATGCTATCAACTATGTCAACAAAATAAAAAAGAGATTCATCAGTCAGCCAGAGAAGTATAAAAGATTCTTGGAGATTTTACACACTTACCAGAAAGAACAGAAGAATGTAAAAGATGGACAGGGTCATCCTACAAGACATCTTACAGAAGCAGAAGTGTATGCACAGGTTGCTAGGCTTTTTCAGAATCAAGAAGATCTTTTAGCTGAATTTGGCCAGTTCTTACCTGATGCGACAAGCCATCACTCGACTGTATGTGATAGACTTGCCTCTGCCCAAACCAGTAATGCTGGTAGCAACAACAAAGTGAACACAGGTGAAACTGTCACACCATTGAAGAAGAACAGTGGTTCTGGGAAACCTGCCCATGACAGTTCAGTCACGCGAGATTCACACGAGACACCTGTCGTTACAGAGCACAGGAGTAGTACCGCAAGCATTAGTCATGTCAAGTCAACACCCATGTTGTCACCACGTGCAGGAAGTCCACCTCCCAAGAGACACAAGACAGCATGTTTGAGAGATGTGTCAATTGCAGAAGCTGCAAAATATGGAAACCTTACAGATTATGCCTTTTTTGATAAAGTGAGGAAAGCTTTAAAAAACCAAGAAGTATATGAAAATTTTTTAAGGTGTCTTATATTGTTCAATGAAGAGATCGTTTCTCGTTCAGAATTGGTGCAGCTGGTAACACCTTTCTTGGGGAAATTTCCAGAACTGTTCCGTTGGTTCAAAGATTTTGTAGGAGTCACAAAAAATTCAGCAGCAGGTAATGGCTCTGGCAGCAGTTCAGCTACTGTTGAATCTATTCCGAGTAATGTTGTCCGACAAGACAGACCTGCAGGTGACCTGGCAATGGAAATAGACTACACAGCATGCAAAAGATTGGGTGCGAGCTACTGTGCTCTTCCAAAAAATTATATACAACCAAAATGCTCAGGTCGAACTGCTTTGTGCAAGGAAGTTTTAAATGATACTTGGGTGTCTTTTCCAAACTGGTCAGAAGATTCAACATTTGTTACCTCCAGAAAAACACAGTTTGAGAAATATATATATCGATGTGAAGATGAAAGGTTTGAACTTGATGTGGTTATAGAAACAAATGCTGCCACTATACGGGTGCTACAAGGAGTGAACAAGAAACTGTCACGAATGTCACCTGAGGAAGCAGCTAAGTTCCATTTGGATGACTGCCTTGGTGGATTTTCACCCACAATTCATCAGAGGGCCATCAGACGAATTTATGGAGACAAAGCAGATGATGTGATAGATGGTCTGAAGAAAAATCCTACTGTGGCAGTGCCAGTTGTTCTTCGTAGACTTAAAGCAAAGGAAGAAGAATGGAGAGAAGCACAGAAAGGCTTTAACAAAATATGGAGGGAACAAAATGAAAAGTACTACCTAAAATCTCTTGATCATCAAGGGATTAATTTCAAACAAAATGATTTGAAAGTGCTGCGCTCCAAAAGCTTATTTAATGAAATAGAAACCATCTATGAAGAAAGACATGACCAAGCTGATGAAGGTACTGGGGAAGTAGCAACAGGCCCTCATCTTATATTGCAGTATAAAGACAAAAGTATGCTTGATGATGCTGCTAATCTGTTGATTCATCATGTCAAAAGGCAAACTGGCATCCAATCAGAAGACAAACAGCGTGTGAAGCAACTTCTGCGTCAGCTTCTACCTGATATGTTCTTCCATCCTCGCCAAGAGCCCAGTGATGATGAGCAGGAAGATGATGAAGAAGATGACCGATGTAAGCCAAATGGTGACAAACCATCAAGCAGTAAGAAAAATAAAATGAAAGGTTTCCTTCATGCACCAACAGGACCATCTGATGAAGCATACACACTCTTTTTCGCCAATGGCAACTGGTATCTTTTTCTGAGACTTCATCACATACTGTGTGAACGTCTCACTAAAATATATGATCAGGCAGTCATTTTGGCAGCAGAGGAAGCCAAGGAGCGACAGGATCGGAAAGAGTCAACAGCTGTAACATTGCGTCTCAAACCTAAAAGTGAAATTGATGTTGAGGATTATTATCCAACTTTTCTGGATATGGTAAAGAATGTGTTGGATGGCAACATGGACAGTAACGCGTATGAGGACACTTTGAGAGAGATGTTTGGCATCCATGCCTACATAGCTTTTACATTAGATAAAGTTGTAACTTATGCAGTTAGACAGCTGCAGCATATTGTATCAGATTCCACTTGTCAGAAATGTATTGAACTTCTTCGAAATGAAGCCAAACGTGATGGGGCTGGTGGACCCTGCCATACAGCTGCCCAGAGGGCAGCAGCAGAACAAATGTATCAAAGACGTGCAGAAAGATTGATGGGTGATGAGGTGTGCTACAAAGTACTTATTTATAGACGTGACTGCCGAATGACAATTGAGCTCCTTGACAATGATACAGAAGAACCGGATCCACCTGCAGAAGTAGAAAAATGGTCAACATATATTGAGCGATTTACCAATCCTGGTGGCACTGCAGACCAGATACTGGATGCCACATCGAGAGTGAGATCAAGAAAACCTGTGTTCCTGGCTAGGAATGTACGCTTGTGGAGACAGCATTCGGGTAGCTTGGCTGAGAAAAATAGGGATAAGGTTAATGAAAAATCAAGTCCGGATGGAGAAGTAGAAACCAGTAAAAGTGACAGGGGAAATACCAAAGAAGGAAAGGGTAAAATAAAACCAAATAGTTCAGATGATGAAAAGAGCCCATCTGCTGGAGGCTCAAGAGATAAAGTCCATTATGCAGATAACAGTGGGGAAATTGTTGGTGGTGATGGAATGCAATGTCGGTTTAATATTAATCAGTACAGGATGGTGTTTGTTGTAAATAAAGAAAATTATTTATACAAACGACAGGCTTTGCGCAAGGCTCGTACTTCCCATCAAGCTGTTTCACTTCATTTGAGTGAGAAGTTTCAGAAATGGCTTAACAATTGGGTTGGAAAAAATGTGACAGATCAGCAACATGCGGCTTGTAAGGACTGGTTATTGGGTCGTGGTGACGATGTAGTGTCTAACCAAACTCGCGTTCTGTCTAATAATAATTTGAACATGACACCTTATCACCCTTATAATCGGTATCGTGTGGAATATTTGGAAACATCGGATAAGAAATGAATACACAAATGTTCTGTTGTTTATATGTAAGAAAGAGGGCACAAGATACACTCAGTCCATTTATTTAATGGAAGTATCTAATTTCATATTATTGTACAAAGTTCCCTTGAGTGCAGCAAATGCATCTATACAACTTCGGAACCTTATATGGGTGACAGAAAGCTTTTTGAGAACAGTTCTTCCCTAAACTCTTGTCAGTTTTCATAACATTTACGGTAACATACTTTATAGTCCGATTTAATATGTGGCACTGTATAATTTCAAACAATGCCATTAGATGTTTCCTTTAAAGGACACACCGTGTTCTTCATTCTACAAACATTCAGTTTTTAATCAGAAAACCCCTGATTTTATAATAGTAAGTAATGAGCAAGTACTGCTGTTGGTGCCAGTGATTTATTATACATGTCAAAGACATTGTTTAGGTCGTAATAACTGAATGTGTATTGCTTTACACATGCTGTTTATTTGAAAGTGAATGGACAGTGAAGTTAGCAATAAATATTCTCGGAAACCCACATGTAGTAGCATTTGTCCATGTAAAATACTGTTTTCTAGGGGTACTTTGAATATATATGTGTGAATATATATGTGTTTTTTACTTCATTTGTTATGTTATTGGACTTTATTTCAAATTAGTCAGTAAATATGCTAAGCAGTGTCCCCAAGCAAAGTGTAAGAATAGTTTGCTTTGACATTGAATCATGGTCATGCATGTTTCTTGAAGTAGTTAAAACATTATTGAGGACAGTGTTAATGCCTGCCTGTTGTATTCCCATTTTAGTCTCTCTCTCATTGATCATTTCTCAGGCTGTGTACTTGTAACTTTTCATTTTATCCTTCAGAGCCTAATACTGGAATAATTTTTATAGGCTATACTGGAATCATTTGTCACATAAATTCATTCATTATCATATTGCTGCAGTTTGTTCGACATTCTTAAAGCCTCTTAGGGAGGTCGATGTAGCAGATTGAAATGTATTTTCCTTCATACAATCAGCATGTTTTAACTGTAGTGGACCATATATGGAAGGGAACAATTAAATACACTGATGGAGGAACACTTGGGTAAATAGTGCACCTCACTACAAAATAATGATGCGATTGGATAATGGTGATACTTGTATATCCACACAATTCTTCATTAAATAGTTTTATCAAATGCTAGAAGGCTTTTGAGTTAATACCTTGTAAATAAAATTGTATAAAATAGTTGTAGAAAACTAACATTATATTATTTCAAATAAAATGTTTACACGTAATCAAATGAAGTTCGTCTCACATTGCAGTTTGGTTCTTGTAAGATGAAAAGGGGAACGTTATTAGTTTACTGTTAAGACATTGAAAATTAGTATTGATTAAGACATAGTGTTTTATATTGCTTTATCCTATTTATTTTACCTGTCCGGTGTTAGCATACAGGGCATTTGCAGTTTTTGTGGTAGGAAGAAATCCTGCTTAGACATACAGAAATTCTTCATTGAATGACGTAGCTGAAGTCTTGATTTGTAGATGATTAAGTTGTTCTGTCCACATTTTAAATGTTGTGTATGTGTAGCTACGGATGAACACGTATCATTGTACATATCATATCATATCGTGTGTGTGTGTGTGTGTGTGTGTGTGTGTGTGTGTGTGTGTGTGTGTGTAACTACCGTACATGTCAGAAGTAGATTACACAACAGCAATCATATAGTATAACACTATAATGGATATGTGTTAGTTTCTTAATAATGTTTGCACTTACTTTACTTCTTTTGTGTTCTTGCGCAAGCAAATAACAGTAGGCCGTATTACTGAATTTTGTGGATGTATTTAGTGTCATTATTTCTTCTTACTCCTGCTGGTTAAATGTTTTAGGGCATTTTGTTTACTGCTTCCATTATTTGAGTACCTGAAAAATGAATCTAAAAAGAAGTATCAATGTAATGGTGTTTGAAATGGAGTGTGTCTTTTATCTGTTTTGTAACTGTACAGTTTCTTTCAGATTTTATGATCACAGATATAATGTGTATCTAAGAAAGCACTTGAGTAGTTTACTGATAGAAACAAGACTGTTAATGGGTTTTGACAACTACTTTGTAGCAGGTCTTATTTTTTGTGATGTCATGTAGTTCATTGTGATTTTGAAGACATTGCGGTAAATGCAATTAAATGTGACGCATAGTTACATAAAGCCAAATCTTTATGTCAGTATTTTTCCATTGTAATTTGTGTAAGTTTGACAGTTTGTGGCCATAAGTTAAATTAGTTGCATCCTTTTGTAATCTGGTCATAAATATTTTGAATTTTGTCCATTTTTGCATTACTGTCACCTTTTAAAGGTAAAAGTAGCATACGTGTAGGAGCAGCTGTGGCTTATTTTATTTCAAGTTGAACATAGAGATCTTTTGTTTACACATAGTCTTCACATATTAGATGTAGTTTATTAGAACCAAACAAATTATAGATTCAGTTCTTGTTACATTCTTCAAGGCTTTGATCAGTTGTAGCATGTTTGCTAAAATCTTGCCATTGCAATGTATACTTTCAGATATATTAGAAATTCTGTGGTACTGTCTCCTCTGTTTTTTCTTTGAAATGTTATTGGCTCTCTGTCTTATGTACAAATTCAATTTAATGCAGAGTAATATATTCCCCTTGAACAAGAGTTGCTGTAGTAAGATGATGTTTACAAAATGAGAATTTAGGGAACTCTCTAAACAAAACTTGTTGCTGCTGATGAGTTTTAAGTGCATACTGTTTAGCTTTGTCTGGAAATGTGATGTAGGTGTTTTATTAAAAATGTGGTGTAGTATTTTAAGGTACTGAGAGGTTTGCAAATTTATAATTACTGTGCTGTTCACTCAAAATGTTTTGATGCTGCATGGTTTCCAGGTATGTAAGTTTTCATAAATGCTAATATGTCGTTAGAATGTAACTGGACAGAGATAAAATCCACTCATCAAGCTGTGGCAGTAGAATACACGTATAAATGTATTTAAGTTAAACTTTCATATGTAAGTTCTCTTGCTGGCACTTGCTGAGTTGGTTTTTATCTATCCATTTTCATTATATTTATAAAAATTTGTTATTTTTTCTAATGTGTTGTTAATTAAATGAAAAATATTGTAAACATAATACACAGTTACTTCAAAAGAATTTTTTTTTTTTATGTGGTAGAATAAAGATTGTGTAAATTATGATGCATGCTTAGAGAGAAAAAAACATACAGAACTCTCTTAACATTATTTTGGTTTCTGTTAAACAGTTTTTTTTGCTCTATTTCTAAGTCTTACATTCAAGCTTATTTTTAACATGTTATTAGTTTCTGCAGTAGGTTTAAAACTTAAAATTGTAAATGTGTGTTATAAAGGATCTGCTCATAGATGCAAAAAAATTCTCTTTTCTGATTCTTTAAAATGCCTGTATATAGGTGAAACTATTTGTATGAATTCTTATCCTTACTCTTACAATTTATGCTCTTTGTGCGAATTTTTACTGTCTACATACTTGTATTTTTTTATTGTAACAGTTAGTTAGTGTAGGTTGAATAATACCCAAATTATATTGCAAATTATGTACCAAATATATATCTGTGAAATTAACATGTACTGGTTTTACAAATCTTTATTTTATCGTTGCCTTTTACACTACCATTTGGCTTCCTTCCTACCCATCTTCTCCAGAGGCATAGGTTACAGTATTCTGTCTAATTTAAGACATGTGGTTTTGGCAATCATGATTTGTATTTATCATTTTCTCCCCATTGCACATATAGTTTCCTTCCCATCAGTATGTTCTCCAAAGGCATATGCTGTACTATTGTGTTGTCTTACTGAAAATGTATGGAGGGTTTGGCAATCCTAACTCGTGTTTTCCGTTACGTCCCCAAATCACATAAGATGAATGCTGATTGGTTCCTCAGACAAACCAGTGGCTTATTTCCCACCCTACTGAAATTTCAGTTAGTTCTTGGTTTCTAATGACTTCACAAGGGCGTGTACCACACGCTGCATTCTTCTCATTTATGCCATGTTACATGGTCTCTCTCTCTCTCTCTCTCTCTCTCTCTCTCTCTCTCTCTCTGTGTGTGTGTGTGTGTGTGTGTGTGTGTGTGTGTGTGTGTGTGTGTAGATTTGTAAGTAATGTTAATTGGAATCGAGAACCTTATTGCTAATTCCTAATACTTTAATACTACCATATGTTAAAGCTTTATTTGATGCTTTTTGTTGATTATCTCAAATCTTAATGGTGATTCCCCATAAACAGTGCTATCCAATACTGTTTAGCTCATTAGGTGTCTAATGTAATTGGATAGATAAAAAAATCTGCTCATCAATTGATGGCAGGAGAAAACATATAAAAATTAAGGAAATATGCAAGCCTTTAGAGCCAGTGGTTCCTTCTTCTTGCAGAAGGGTAAGGGAGAGGGGTGGAAGAAAAGGACTGATGAGGTTTGGGAAATGTGGAGAATTACAGAAAAATCTCCCAGAATCCATTGTCAGGAGTCTTACTAGGCAGGATGAGAAGGAAATACTGATTGTTGGGGATGGCATTGGATACATTTGAAAACCTGAGAGCTTAAAAAGTACAAAATTAAGATGATAAGCAAGACACATATTGTGTGTCCGTTAATAAGAGTGGAAAGCTAAGTTGGTTATATGTGGTAGAGATGGGCTGGGGAAAAGTATACAGCACAGAAAAGAAAAGATATAGAAAACTAAAAGAGAACGAAGAAAGAAATAGTTACCAAGAAGCAATGCTGGAGACCAAGGATATAAACATAAAGTAAGGTTAGGTGGGTGCCAGTTCCTGCCTGCAGAGTTCTGAGACTAGTTTCAAGGGAAAGACCCAGATGGCATGTGTGGTGAAACAAGCACCGAGGTAACAACTGTCATGTTGTACAACATGCTCTGCAACACTATATTCTGTGTTGCCAGTTTGCACCCTCTCTATGCCCATTCATTCTAATTGATAACTTTTTGTGGTAGTCATGTAGATGAATAAGGCATAACGGTGTTTACATAACAGCTGGTACACAATATATTGTTTCACAGATGGTTCTCCCTTTAATAGTATAGGTTTTGCCAGTTAGAGGGCTGGAATAGGTGGTGGTAGTAGGGGACAAAGGGCAAGTCTCAGTGGGGATGGTTGGTTGCAGGGGTATGAGCTACACAGTACAAAACAGTGCAGGAGCAGCTATAGAGTCTCCAGGATATTATGGAGGCTAGTATTACAGCTAAGATTACGGAGATTGGCGAAGGAGGGAGAGGAGGAGGTAGTGGCAACGAAAAGCTGTTCTAAGTGTGGTTGGCAAAATGTTGAGAGAATTTTCTCTTACTGTTGTTTGGTGACTTCTCCATCCAATTACATTTTCAAAAATGGATTATTTTTTGTTAATACATCATTAGCTCTCTAGGAATGTAACTGCAGCTGAGAACTTGTCTCTGTGATTTTACCAAATTGAGCAAGTCAACTGTTTTCTTATGAGTGACCATAAATGTATTTTTTAGCTGTGTTGTTTCAAGGAATGTTATTCAAATCAAGCTTGTATTATATTCCAAAACTCTGGAGCAAGCAGAAGTTACTGATGGTTTAAAATTGATTGTATGCTCTGTTTGCTTTCCAACAAAAACTTTGCCTTCTCTCTCTAACATCGCTTCATCCACCTGCCCTAATACCATTTTGGGTATCACCAGTATGTGTATTACTCATCTTGTACCCTGAAGTATCTAAATTTGGACAAAGTGAAGAAGGCTTAGCTGAATTAATTGTACTTCAGTTTTTTATGTTGTCAGAGTTCTAATGATGTCTCCCAGGCTGCTGCTGCTGCTGCTTCTTGTGCAAGCTTAAGTTGACGTTTGAGTTCCAATAAACAGTCTTGGCCATGATGTCATTTTCCACCAAATGGTTTATTTGTAGATTCTGATACACTTTCACAACTGATAACAACGTTCACATATATTATTGATGAAAGCAGTTTATGGAGCAATCGTGTAAAACACATGCGCTTGGGTGCATCTCTGACAACCAAGTGTGTCGTCTGCATTGATGTGTCAAAGACCTTTTAAAACTTCCAGCTTCAGGCTGGAGTTGTTATTCTGGTTTTTGTTTACATGTATTTCACACAGGTTAGTAGCATTACATAATGTGAAACATATAGGTTGAGAATAATGCTTACAGTAACTATTGGTAATTATTTGTGGGAATATGATTTTTATGTTGTGCTGACAATAGTATATTTAATTTGATTTGGACGTGTTTTCCAGTCTGATTGTCAAAGAGGTGTTTGCAGTTTTTTGTTTTTACTGTGAATGGGTTACATCTTTTTTATGTTTCATACCAGGATTTACATGTAACAAAAGTAGTTTTGATGTGAGCAGTTTTGAGAATCAACAGTGGTTTTGAATTCAAAATTATGAAGCTATTTTCATGTCTCAAATTTGGCAGTTTTCTATTCAGGATAGAACCAACAAAACTAGGAACATGTCAGTGTGTTCCTAAGTTTTCGGATGAAACACAAGGTTCCAAAAGATAATTTAATTAAAATGTAGCATTATTGCACAATTTGTAATTTTTGTCCTTTGGTTTGTTATCGAAGTTAACATGGTTATTTCTATGATGTCAGTGGCTTATTTACACGTGATATTCATTTTGGCTGTTTCAAAAATTTGTTTTCTTGATAATTGAGTGGTTGCAAGTTTGGTTGTAAGCCTACAATGAAGATAATTCTCAACAGACTATAAAATCTGTATTATTTTTCTTGTCTACAGAACTTATTGGGTGTCTACAGATGCTATCTGTCGAAATATCATGTGAACAGTTTGAACAAATTGGAAAGAAGAACTAGAAAGTTTCACTGAATCTACTGATAGCATATACATAATGTTATAACCCCCCCCCCCCCTCTCCCCCATTCATTCTAGTGTTTGCAAAATAATTCTATAATGTATGTAGAGTGAAATGCTTCCCATCAGGGAAAGAAATTTCACTTGTTTCCTCACATGGTGGCTACTTAATTTACTCTTACTAGGCTATAAAAATGAAGCACCTTAAATTTTTTTTCCTGGGTTTTTCCATTGCAGTAATAGTTATGAGAAATATTTGAAAAGTAATGCTTGTTTTGTCATAAAAAATGCTCTGTGTCAGATTTAGTTCTCCACAAATCGCCTTCACTGTTTCAAGTGATCGCCATTTGCTTCTAAGCAGGTTTTTGTGAAGTTTCTTCAACGCCCACACCTGCGTAGAAGTTCTTCCAGTGGGAATGGAGCCAATTGACAATGACTATCTGGATTTCATCATCTTTGAACTCTGAACCATTGTTTAAAGTCCAAGAAGCTACAGTCTGGACTGTAAAATATATGGGTGAAGATTGTCCCCCATAGAAATGTTTTACATGTCATTGCAGTAAACAGCCCTGATCTGAACATTACCGGCAAAGAAACATGGATTAGCCATAACTAAATATTGGTCGAGACAACTTCAAAGGGCAATAAGTTTTCAAGTTTCTGAAGATTCTTAAATCTGTTGTCGTAGTGACTAACACTAAAAGAAAAATTCAAATTAGTTAGTGTAAAATGATGATGTGTTATTAAATAGAAGACATGATTAGCTACAGGCACTTAAGTTGGCATCATTCGAGGAAGTTGTCAGAGAATTCAATACGGGCAATTATGGTGACCAATAAAAATTATTGGTTGTTAATTGGATATGTATATGTATTGAGTGGTAATTCACGAAAATAAATTTGAAAGCTTATTCAGTTTGAAGCTCCTGTATCCTCCCAGGGCAAATGGGACTGCCTGCAGTTGAGTACAGGTGGTTGAATGGCAGTGTGTGGAGGTGGTGGTGCTGGCCGGGATGGCTAGAAAATGTCTGCTGAAAGATGTAACATATTTTATTTAGTCTTTAACTACAATGCTGAAGTGCCCCTGGATTTACCCTCTGCCAGCGCACAGTCCACCAGCAGTGCAGGTGATATTGGGGGGTCGTAGCAGCAGGATGGCCATTTGATGAATCTGTCCTACTTTAATGACATTGTTTACTTCAGGCACATGCCTGAGTTAGCACTATGCAGCCCTGAATCAGGAGTGCCAATGACATATATGTGCACTGAATTCTTGTAGGCAGCTGCTACTACTGGATCAGAAATCACCCTGGCGCAAAAGGATGATGACGGTACTGCCCTGGCTGCGAACCGGTGCCCTCTGAGGCAGAAGTTCATTGCTGCCATGGAGCCTGGAAAATTTTTTGTCCATTGTGTCATTCTAAGTCCAAGGGTGCCGACTTGAACCCATGGGCTGGTCTGGTGGAGCTGGCTGCCCATACTGGTGTCAGCTGCTGGCTGGCCATAGCACTATAGAGACTGGCGTGGGTGCTGCCAGACTGAATAATTGTGCTAGAAACACAGACTGCTCGAAGTTGGATGCCTTTTCTGCAGTGTCACCACAGTTGTGCAGCTTGGCCCAGCCACCTTACAGTGTACAAACAGGCTCACTTGTTAAATTACATGCCAGCATCTCTGTTTTTGCCTGCTTGCCTCACATACGACTGCAATGGAGCTGCCTTTAATTCAGTAATGTTCAAAATTTAGTGACGGCCTGACACTCCCTAGACTTCTTCGGAATTGTACCTGTCCTGACACATACCATATCAAAGACTACACTTGACCTCTTTTCATTTTTGTTTTGTTTTGTTTTTTACTGATTTCTTACATATGTGTTCCATTACTTTGCCGGAGTGAAGTAAATATTAGGATTTTGTTACAGATTGTTAGTTAATTGCTTGTATCACATTACCATTATTCTTCATTCACACTTGTTATCTGGTTCTTATTATTCAATAATGTCTCATTTGGACTTTACACATCCTTTTGTGGATAAGTTCTGATCTCTAATACACTAATAAAACCCCCACCACTGTTTCTTTAAAGAATAGAACTCCAATGTAAAAATAGCTTCCTATATCTGATTATTTTGCAAGTGATTTAATTTGTTAAATATGTGATGTTAAACATGCAAATGTGAAAAAGCTATGAATAGATAATAAATAAATTCCAAATTATCACTACTAACAACTTTTAGGAATAGGTTCCTTATACAGAAATAAGTAAAAAATTTATAGTAAAATGGAATCAAAAATGCATACCTCAAGATGTACAAGCACTTGTTCATATTTGATACTATGAAACAGATCGCTTATACTTCAAGGTCTTTGCTTTCGATATTTTGGAAGGACGAAGTACTGACCAAAACAAGAAAAATATTACTGTTAAACATGGCGTCTAAAATGTGTACTTTATGAGCTATGAGCATGTGTTCATTTTCATTAGTGTGCAAAACATCTCTTTTACTGAACAAGTCCTCATAGCTCTTAGGGTATGCATTTTAGAGCCAATGTTTACTGGAATTTTTTTCTTGTTTTGGTGTAAGGAAGCTGGCCATGAAGTTTGTTGGTGTTTCTTTGGGTCACTCTATATGTGGAAAGAACTACCACCAATGTAGTGATAAAATTTAAGTGTTGAGAACAGGAGGAATTCCTGTTAAAATTTTGTTGAAAGTTGCTAAGTGCTCTCATTACCAAACACTGGATAAGTATATTCTGGGTAATTTCCACTCCGTTTTAAGCAAAGGCTAGTTTTCCATGCATCTCAATGTTTATAATGTCAGACCTCAAGAAATATGTGTGTGTCGTGTTGATATAATTTCATACGTTTGTTCAGTGGTATATATGGATGCTGTCCACAAAATGTATTGCAAATAGTTAGTAGTAAAGTAGTAGTAAATTAAAACATGCTTGATGCTGAAGTTTTACTGCATGTTAGTTGGTTTCATGTTCCATTGATCATTTGTACAGTTAACTAATAATTTGGAACAAAACATTTTATTTCACATTTATTTGTAAATGTGGTTACAAGCTGACCATATACAAGGTTAGCAGTCTGCCTTTATGGTAAACAGAACTTAAATATGGAGTAATGACTATCATTATTTCTCCTAGTGTTGTAATTAGGTGCAGTCCTAGGCATAAAACCTGGCCATCAGAGGCGTTCACTTAATGTGATGACTGCTCCTCAAAATTGAAACTCCAGCCATCTGCACTATCTTTCAACACTGTAGGATGTGCAAATTTCTGGAGGAAATATTGTCTTCTGAGGTGTTTGTATCATTGTGGGTTACTTTAAGTAATTGATATACTGTAAGATGCCAAGTCTTTTACTCATTCCTATGTAATAACAAGTTACCTTCTTTTCCAAATTTCCCGGTCGCTGTCTTGTTTTCTCATGATGATGTGGGCCAGCTATGCAATGCCCCGTGATTAACCGCTGACTTTGTTTGAGATTGCAGAGGGGCAAGGCCTATAAGAGAGCTAGCTTCTACATTTAACAAACTCACTACGAAATTGCAAAACACTGTTTACGTAATTCTTCTATATTCAAATAAGTTATCAACTCGCAACAACTGATAATTAACAAAGCTTTTCAGTCATCATCTTGATACATGATGCTTCAATGCTTCACCAAAACCATAACTTTGTGCTTGAGATGGCATGGCGTAGACTGTATATAACAACATTTATTTTTCTTTAGTGCTTGACTGTTGTTGTCAGGTCCCTTTCTTCTTTGGAGTCCACAGCACCCAAAAGCATGACTGCAAAGTGCAAGTGACTCCTCCCTGGCCATTCCAAATTACACACCTGTTACCACTTTCTGCACTGTGTCCACATTTTTCTCTCTCATATCTGCACATAAAAAATCCAACAAACCTGGGCACAGTAGGTGCTCTTTACTCTATTACCAATTAAAGTTATGTTTTTCACATGCACATCTTTCATCAGCCTAGTAAAAAGACAGTGAGATGTGTTGCTGTGCTTTATAGCAACACGTACCACTACAGATTTTTGCACTAAGATGAAAGATGTTGTGTGGAATAACTTACACAATTAGAGTCAGCAATCCAAAATTAATTTCACTTTTATGTTGAGGTCTCATGTAACCTAAACTCAACGCCTTCCATTCAATGTCAAATTGATACCTACAATTTTCATCAATTTTCTTACATTTGATTCCTAAACATGTAAAGATTTATGTATTTGTATTTCAGAAAAATAGAAGATAAATAGTATCTCCTACAATTAAACTTAATTGTATGTATATATACACTGCTATCCAAACTTAAAGCAACAAATGGAAATTTTGCAAAGTTGCTTTTATTTTGCCACACATTACTATAAACAGGTGATTGTAAAGTAGAAGTAATGTAAAGGATACAGAACGTAAACAACTGCAACATACATAATGGTAGGCAAATATGTTCTTCGTTCTGTCTGACTTAATGGATTCAGACATATGGATATCAGTTGCATCTGATGAGTTGTTATTTTTCTATGCTTGCTGTTGCATGGCAGCAGACTTATACACACATCGAAAAAAGTTTTGTATCACCTCGGTTCCAAAAGTTCCGGAACCTGTACAGAAAATTGCAATAGAGATCAACAAATGCATCATTTCCGTCCTTTATATTGCTCATGAAAACCTCACGTTGCATGTTGTACTACCATACAACGAGACCTTAAGAGGTGGTGGTCCAGATAGCAGTACAAACCGGTACCTCTAATATCCAGCAGCACGTCCTCTTGCATTGATGTGTGCCTGTATTCGTTGTGACATACTACCCACAAGTTCATCAAGGCACTGTTGGTCCAGATTGTCCGACTTCTCAACGACGATTCGGCGTAGATCCCTCAGAGTGGTTGGTGGGTCATGTCGTCCAGAAACAGCCCTTTTCAATCTGTCCCAGGCATGTTCGTTAGGGTTCATGTCTGGAGAACATGCTGGCCACTCTAGTCGAGCGATGTCGTTATCCAGAAGGAAGTCATTCACAAGATGTGCACGATGGGGGCGCGAATTGTCGTCCTTGAAGACGAATGCCTCATCAATATGCTGCTGATATTGTTGCACTCCCAGTCGGAGGATGGCATTTACGTATCATATAGCCATTACGGCGCCTTCCATGACCACCAGCGGTGTACGTCAGCCCACATAATGCCACCCCAAAACAACAGGGAACCTCCACCTTGCTGCACTTGTTGGGCACTATACACTCCGAAAAGTGGGTAATGCGTTCAGTATGGGGTGTTATCACCTCTGGCATCAGTGCAGGCCTGAAGTGATGGGGCATGCTGTAAGTGAGGTCAACAATCTCATTTTGAGGCAATAATGCCTTTCTTCCTGCACAGCTGCTTATAAGTTTTTGAGAGTGATTGGTTGATGCTAACGTCATGAAGCCGGCGCCTCTAGTGCATCCCACACGTACTCTATGAGATTCAAATTGGGAGAGCAAGCAGGCGATGTCATGCATGCAAGTTCTTCCATTGCCAAGAAAATACCAACCACACGTGTTCTATGAGATTGAGCATTATTGTCCATAATTAACATTCGTGTGACATTTGCATTCAGCAATACTAGTTTGCTCATGGAATATTCCTATGTAATGTTGTTACTAGTGATGAATTATGATGCCTTTATGTTAACTTCTTAAGAAGACAAGTAACAACTGAGCCCTCACAACAGACATCTCCTTGAGCAAAAGGCAGTGTGAACAGATCAGGTGACACAAAAAGAGAGTTGTGCAGTACAAACTCCTGCCCGCAGAAGTGTCCATCCAGTTGTCATTTATTGCCAGCAAATGAGACAGCTTTTGGTTAATGTAAAGGCATCGTAACTCATTACCAGGAAAAAAGAAAAAAAAAGGGTTAACTAGGCATCCCATTGATTTTTGTTGCTTTGAATTAGAGAATGCGGTCCTCTTGCATATGTCTATTAATCAAGAGTTCCTGAATGTAGAAAATCAGTCAAGTGAGAAAATTTTTTCTTGAAATGAGAGAATTCCTTTCTGAAATGATTTATCTGACAGCACTCACCTCTCACATGATGTTTTTTTTGTGGTCTTCAGTCCAGAGACTGGTTCGATGCAGCCCTCCGTGCTACTCTTATCCTGTGCAAGCTTCTTCATCTCCAAGTAATTACTGCAACCCACATCCATCTGAATCTGTTTAGTGTATTCATCTCTTGGTCTCCCTCTATGATTTTTACCCTCCACATTGCCCTCCAATACTAAATTGATGATCCCTTGATGCCTCAGAATATGTTCTTCCAACTGATCCCTTCTTCTAGTCAAGTTGTGCCACAAATTCCTCTTCTCCCCAATTCTATTCAGTACCTCCTCATCAGTTACTTGATCTACCCATCTAATCTTCAGCCTTCTTTTGTAGCACCACATTTCGAAAGCTCCTAGTCTCTTCTTGTTTAAACTAGTTATCATCCATGTTTCACTTCCATACATGGCTACACTCCATACAAATACTTTCAGAAAAGACTTTCTGACACTTAAATCGATACTCAATGTTAACAAATTTCTCTTCTTCACAAATGCTTTCCTTGCCATTGCCAGTCTACATTTTATATCCTCTCTGCTTCGACCATCGTCAGTTATTTTGCTCCCCAAATAGCAAAACTCGTCTACTACTTTAAGTGTCTCATTTCCTAATCTAATTCCCTCAGCATCACCTGATTTAATTTGACTACATTCCTTTATCCTCACACAAAACAAATGTTTAAAGCTGTCTCCATTGCATGAACCTCTGTTAAATCCAAACTGAACAACATGCCACAAATTTTAAACTTTTTCCTAGTTGCTGCTCTATTTTATAATGCTTGAACAACTTTCATAACATTCAAGTATCCAAAATTCAATATTCACTGCAAGACATATATTAGAACTTAAATTTCAAAAATGGCACATGATAAATATCCTCATTGAGGGTACTGCATGGTGTTAACTCAGTTTATCAAAGTGATATTTCACACAGAAAATCAAACGATAAAAAGAAACGATTTTATGCTTACAAGTGGAAGAGGAGAAATGTTCCCAAGGTGCAGCCTGGTGTGCCACAATCACCTGACTCGATGGCAGCTGGTGTCAGGCAGCAAATGGTTGGTGTCCTCTGAATGGCGAGTGAACCCCCGATCATAAACTGATGTGATCTTGACACAACCACAAGCTGTTTTGTGGAAATCTCTCTGGAAGGTTTTGCTGTTACTGGTGGGTGAGAAAATGAAAGAAATTATATTCTAGGTTTTATAAGACTGCCATTTTCAGTAGACAGTTTAACTGCAGTTTAAAAAAGTGGACTTGAACTCGAATCTTTGTGTCTACATTGTGCAATATTTACTACTAGACTATGAGCAGCTACAGCTCAGTAATATCTTGAGTGGAAGACAACACTTCTTCCACACACTTTCACATCACACAGTGTTGCCAGATTTTGCAGATGGCTGCACTGAGTTCTGAAGGGTGGCTGGTTTTATTGGCACCTTTATTGAACAACTCAGACTCTGCAGAGGCTGACTCTTGGCCAGTTTACATGTCTAAAACTGTACATCAATGTTCCTTTTGATCTGCAGTGGATTACTTTACAACAAACTTCCGGAGTGAGTACATATACTGTAAAGTGGGGTGTAACACATCGTTTGTAGACAGAGATGTTCCATGCCCATGATCTCCATTGGCTGATGGAAGATGTTCATAGGTTAAGATAGTTAGTAACCAGATGGTTTTTGCTGGTTTGTGCAGGTTGGAGTTGTAATGATCCTGTGCAATCGGTGACAAGAGCAATACACTGCCACTTCTACCTGCTGGGTGGAGTTTTTTGCTCTGTGGGGCTGCAAGTGAAGGGCATGGTGTACTTGTGACCTCCATGACATTAAAGAAATCATCACCAAATGGGAGATGGATGTTTCAATTTTATTGTAAAATTTGTTCAGAGTGTCTCATGACACATACTCGTGCAAACATCTAGCTGGAATTTTACACTTGTGTAGTTCATCGATTAGAGGAAGTGAGGATTGCATGTTACAGGAAATACATTAACTTCTCTGGGTGTGTTATTCCACTAGACAGAAGAAAAAGTCTCTTTCAGCATCATCAATGCTGGGATTTGTGAAGTGCATGGGAGAGAAGCTGATTCACAGCTCAAGGGCTCTGTGTAGCAGGACCATTGCAGCATTGATATTGTACAGCGACTGACAGAAAACATAACAGAATTGGAAAATCCAGTAAAATACGAGAGCTGCAGATTGGCTACTGAACTGTTTAAAAGGCTCATTCCTCTTGCTCCTACTAGTAAAATAAACCACAAAACATTCCAGAACCAGTTGTCAAAATGCCCTACCTCCTTAAACAGTTGTCTACAAGATGATTGTGGGTGAGCAACAAATGTTGTTTGTACAGCATGTTTTTGGAAATGAAGACTTCTTCCATAATGGTAAACTGCCCCAGAACTTATTACACATGACAAAATTGAACGAAAATATGTCAACTTACTGATTTGTCTCTCTCCAAGATTTGCAATGATTCTAAATGTGAATATAGCTGAACTAAACTGTATTATGCATTCCAAAATGTGCTTTTTTAAGTCTAAACTTTCACTAATATGGACACTTAAATTTTTGAAGTTTCAATCCTATTTATTAGTTCCTCAACATATGTTATATTTTTCATTGGTACAGTATGACTATTTGAACAGAACTGAATATCTTGCATTTTTTTGAAATTGAAGGACTATTCACAGAAAACCACTTGATAATACCTTTTTGGACATTATTTACCATTTGTGTCTGGATTGAGTACAATACTAGTGTCATCTGCAAAAGGATCTAATTCTGCTTCCTGTATATTAGATGGAAGGTCTTTTGCGAAGATGAGAATGAATATTAGACCTAAGATTGAGCTCTGTGGAGCCCCATTAGTGAATTCTGCCCAGGCAGAAAAATCACACATTCTTACTTTAACCGATTTATTAAGTACAACTTTCTGTAATCTTCTGGCTAGGTATGGCATTATCCAGTAATTGGCTGTATCACTGTTTCCATAAAACCTCATTTTATCTGGGAAAATATTGTGATTCACACAGTTGAACACCTTGGACAGGCCACAGAATATACCAAATGATGCTGTTTTATTATTAAACACATTGACTGCTGTTTGGCCACCACCAGCCACAGCATAACCTCACACCTAACACCAAGTACCTAGTAGTGAAACATCACTACTGGTGCAGCAGTCAGTGCATGTAAAATTAGTTGAGTGTGTGTGTAAATGGCATTTCAGTTGAGCAACTCTTCTGAAGTCCAATGTGTAATTGACTGAAGATATTATTTTGCTCAGACTGACTGAGGATATTATTCTAGAGGATACTGTACTAGAATACGAGGTCTGTTCAAAAAATTCCAGAACATTCATAAGTTCATGCCAATGGTGTGTTGGAATGAAATGTGGTTGGCATCCCTGCACATGCCTGTGTTTAATGTGTAGCTGCCTGATATTTCATTGTTGTATGTCTGTTAGTTATTATTCAGTGCTGTATTGAGGAGAACATAGTGTCACAAAGTTTGCGAATATCGAGATGACAGAGTTAGAGGAGCAATGCATCTACATTAAATTTTGCATGAAACTCAAGAAAACCTTTACAGAGATACTCCGATTATGCAGGAAGCCTATGGTGATGAGTGCGTAAGCTGTATTGATGTTAAGAATTGTTCACCAGACGGAAGTTAAAGATGACTCTTGAGGATGCCCTTTGATGTCTACGACAATGCTCATGTCAGGAACATCAACAAAATTGTGTGCCAATTGAAGACTGACTGTCCAAGTGATAGCAGAAAAATGTAATATTTCAGTTGCATCGTGTTATGAAATCCTGAACAGAATCTTGGAATGGATCATGTTGCCGCTGAGTTCGTCACACGCCTCTTGAGTCAAAACCAGAAATACCTTCACCTCGCAATCTGTGAAGAGCTTTTGGATCTCACAAGTGAGGGTTTTAGATTAGATTAGATTAGATTTACTTCATTCCAATTGATCCGTACTGAGGAGGTCCTCCAGGATGTGGAACACGTCAGGAAAACAACAATATATGACAAATATTTACAACTAAAACAAATAAGCTAATGTACCATTCCACGGGTCCCAAGTGGAATGATTGTCATTTTTTAATGAACACTATATGAAAGAGTCATTTTACATATACTAATGCATTGAATTTAAAATAAAAACGATTTTATTTATTTATAAGGTAATAAACGTAATACATTTACTATAATACTTATTTACAATGAACACATTACTGCACTGAAATTGTGCAGAAGTGTACTGTTGCCTCATCAGGAAAGAGGGAAGGAGAGGGAAAGATGAAAGGAAGTGGGTTTTAAGGGAGAGGGTAAGGAGTCATTCCAATCCCGGGAGCGGAAAGACTTACCTTAGGGGGAAAAAAGGACGGGTATACACTCGCGCACACACACATATCCATTCACACACATATCCATCCATATCCATGAGTATGTGTGTGTGTGTGTGCGAGTGTATACCCGTCCTTTTTCCCCCTAAGGTAAGTCTTTCCGCTCCCGGGATTGGAATGACTCCTTACCCTCTCCCTTAAAACCCATTCCACATGGGAAAAATATACCTAAAAACAAAGATGATGTGACTTACCAAATGAAAGCGCTGGCACGTTGATAGACACACAAACAAACACAAACACACACAAAATTCAAGCTTTCGCAACAAACTGTTGCCTCATCAGGAAAGAGGGAAGGAGAGGGAAAGACAAAAGGATGTGGGTTTTAAGGGAGAGGGTAAGGAGTCATTCCAATCCCGGGAGCGGAAAGACTTACCTTAGGGGGAAAAAAGGACAGGTACACACTCGCACACACACACTCATATCCATCCACACATACACAGACACAAGCAGACATTTTATATTGTTGCTGGTCATTCCCACATAGAATGCGTCACAGTGTAGGCAGGTCAGTTGGTAAATCACGTGGGTGCTTTCACACGTGGCTCTGCCTTTGATCGTGTACACCTTCCGGGTTACAGGACTGGAGTAGGTGGTGGTGGGAGGGTGCATGGGACAGGTTTTACACCGGGGGCGGTTACAAGGGTAGGAGCCAGAGGGTAGGGAAGGTGGTTTGGGGATTTCATAGGGATGAACTAAGAGGTTACGAAAGATAGGTGGACGGCGGAAATACACTCTTGGTGGAGTGGGGAGGATTTCATGAAGGATGGATCTCATTTCAGGGCAGGATTTGAGGAAGTCGTATCCCTGCTGGAGAGCCACATTCAGAGTGTGATCCAGTCCCGGAAAGTATCCTGTCACAAGTGGGGCACTTTTATGGTTCTTCTGTGGGAGGTTCTGGGTTTGAGGGGATGAGGAAGTGGCTCTGGTTATTTGCTTCTGTACCAGGTCGGGAGGGTAGAGGGTAGTTGCGGGATGCGAAAGCTGTTATCAGCTCTTCCTCAAAATCACCCTCTCCAAACCTTCCAGGAATTTCTGACTTCCAGTCTTCCCTCTCAATCCTTCTTAAAAAACCTTAATCCTACTCCCAACATCACCACTGCTGAAGCCCAGGCTATCCGTGATCTGAAGGCTGACCGATCCATCGTCATTCTTCCGGCGGACAAGGGTTCCACCACCGTGGTACTTGATCGTCGGGAGTATGTGGCTGAGGGACTGCGTCAGCTTTCAGACAACGCCACATACAAAGTTTGCCAAGGTAATCCCATTCCTGATGTCCAGGCGGAGCTTCAAGGAATCCTCAGAGCCTTAGGCCCCCTACAAAACCATTCACCTGACTCCATCAATCTCCTGACCCCACCAACAGCCCGCACCCCTACCTTCTACCTTCTTCCTAAAATTCACAAACCCAATCATCCCGGCCGCCCCATTGTAGCTGGTTACCAAGCCCCCACAGAACGTATCTCTGCCTACGTAGATCAACACCTTTAACCCATTACATGCAGTCTCGCATCCTTCATCAAAGACACCAACCACTTTCTCGAACGCCTGGAATCCTTACCCAATCTGTTACCCCGCAAACCATCCTTGTAACCACTGATGCCACTTCCTTATACAGAAATATTCTGCATGTCCAGGGCCTTGCTGCGATGGAACACTTCCTTTCCCACCGATCACCTGCCACCCTACCTAAAATCTCTTTCCTCATTACCTTAGCCAGCTTCATCCTGACCCACAACTTCTTCACTTTTGAAGGCCAGACATACCAACAATTAAAGGGAACAGCCATGGGTGCCAGGATGGCCCCCTCGTACGCCAACCTATTCATGGGTCGCTTAGAGGAAGCCTTCTTGGTTACCCAGGCCTGCCAACCCAAAGTTTGGTACAGATTTATTGATGACATCTTCATGATCTGGACTCACAGTTAAGAAGAACTCCAGAATTTCCTCTCCAACCTCAACTCCTTTGGTTCCATCAGATTCACCTGGTCCTACTACAAATCCCATGCCACTTTCCTTGACGTTGACCTCCATCTGTCCAAAGGCCAGCTTCACACGTCCGTCCACATCAAACCCACCAACAAGCAACAGTACCTCCATTATGACAGCTGTCACCCATTCCACATCAAACGGTCCCTTACCTACAGCCTAGGTCTTCGTGGCAAACGAATCTACTCCAGCCCGGAATCCCTGAACCGTACACCAACAACCTGATAACAGCTTTCGCATCCCGCAACTACCCTCCCGACCTGGTAGAGAAGCAAATAACCAGAGCCACTTCCTCATCCCCTCAAACCCAGAACCTCCCACAGAAGAACCACAAAAGTGCCCCACTTGTGACAGGATACTTTCCGGGACTGGATCACACTCTGAATGTGGCTCTCCAGCAAGGATACGACTTCCTCAAATCCTGCCCTGAAATGAGATCCATCCTTCATGAAATCCTCCCCACTCCACCAAGAGTGTGTTTCCGCCGTCTACCTATCCTTCGTAACCTCTTAGTTCATCCCTATGAAATCCCCAAACCACCTTCCCTACCCTCTGGCTCCTACCCTTGTAACCGCCCCCGGTGTAAAACCTGTCCCATGCACCCTCCCACCACCACCTACTCCAGTCCTGTAACCTGGAAGGTGTACACGATCAAAGGCAGAGCCACGTGTGAAAGCACCCACGTGATTTACCTACTGACCTGCCTACACTGTGATGCATTCTATGTGGGAATGACCAGCAACAAACTGTCTATTCGCATGAATGGACACAGGCAGACAGTGTTTGTTGGTAATGAGGATCACCCTGTGGCTAAACATGCCTTGGTGCACGGCCAGCACATCTTGGCACAGTGTTACGCCGTCCGAGTTATCTGGATACTTCCCACTAACACCAACCTATCCGAACTCCGGAGATGGGAACTTGCCCTTCAATATATCCTCTCTTCCCATTATCCACCAGGCCTCAATCTCCGCTAATTTCAAGTTGCCGCCACTCATACCTCACCTGTCATTCAACAACATCTTTGCCTCTGCACTTCCGCCTCGGCTGACATCTCTGCCCAAACTCTTTGCCTTTGAATATGTCTGCTTGTGTCTGTATATGTGTGGATGGATATCTGTGTGTGCGCGAGTGTATACCCGTCCTTTTTTCCCCCTAAGGTAAGTCTTTCCGCTCCCGGGATTGGAATGACTCCTTACACTCTCCCTTAAAACCCACATCCTTTCGTCTTTCCCTCTCCTTCCCTCTTTCCTGACGAAGCAGCCATTGATTGCGAAAGCTAGAATTTTGTGTGTATGTTTGTGTTTGTTTGTGTGTCTATCGACCTGCCAGCACTTTCGTTTGGTAAGCACGTTATTGAAAATGTGTGTTCCTGAATAATGCACACCTTTTTGTACAAGACTAAGTGACTTTAAATCCTTGTGAGGATTATTCTTATTTCTAGTATTGATTCCATGAATTGGGCTGTTGGTTTGAAAAGTGATATATTTTTAATGACAAATTTCATTAAGGAATAAATATATTGGGAAGCAGTAGTTAGTATACCTAGTTCCCTAAACAGGCTTCTGCAGGATGTTCTTGAGTTCACACCACATATAACTCTTACTGCACGTTTTTGTGCCCGGAAAACTTTAGCTTGGCTTGATGAATTACCCCAAAAAATAATCCCATATGACATTATGGAATGAAAGTAAGCATAGTATTCTAGCTTTTTTCATTTTTATATCCCCTATGTCTGACAAAATTCGCATTGCAAACAGAGATTTGTTAAGGCACTTCAGCAGTTCTGTGGTGTGCTCCTGATCTTTCTAAGACTACAGTTGATTTGCTATTTATTGCAATGTTTGTATCATCGGCAAACAAAACGAACTTCGCATCTGGTAATGTTACTGATGAAAGGTCATTGATATACACAAGAAAAAGTAAGGGCCCCAAAATGGAACCTTGTGGGACCCCACATGTAATTAGATCCCAGTTGGATGATGCCTGATGGCTTGATACATGTCTCTTTCCTAATAACACCCTTTGTTTCCTGCCAGAGAAGATTCGAACCATTTTGCAGCGTTTACTGTTACACTATAATATTCTAATTTACTTAAAAGGATATTGTGATTTACACAGTCAAATGCCTTTGACAGATCATAAAATATACCAGTAGCCTGCAATTTTTTGTCTAATAAATTAAGCACATTTTCACTGTAAGTGTAGATAGCCTTCTCAATATCAGAACCTTTTAGAAATCCAAACTGTGACTTTGACAGTATGTTATTTAAGATAAGATGGTTATAAAGCCGACTGTACATTACTTTTTCGAAAATTTTTGAGAATGCTGGCAACAGTGAAATTGGATGGAAATTTGATGCTATTTCTTTATCTCCCTTCTTAAACAGTGGCTTAACTTCAGCATATTTCAGCCATTCAGGAAATATTCCACTAATAAACGACTGGTTACACAGATAGCTTAATATGTTACTTAGCTCAGAATCACATTCTTGAATTAACTTTGTTGATATTTCATCATACCCACTAGATGTTTTTGATTTTAAAGATTTTATGATGGACATTATTTCTGTTGGGGTAGTGAGGGTCAAATTCATATTACGGAAGTTACTTGAAATGTCTGGTCTAAGGTAATCCATAGCAGCATCTACCGAACCTGACAACCCCATCTTTTCAGTAACAGTTATAAAATGTTTGTTAAAAAGTTCTGCAATACTATACACATCTGTCACCAATGTATCATTTACTCTTAATGCTATATGTTCCTCTTCATGTCTGGTTCTACCGGTCTCCTCCTTCACTATATCCCATATTGTCTTTATTTTGTTATCTGATATGACTATCTTTTCCTTGTAATATATTTGCTTTGACATCCGTATTACAGTCTTTAATATTTTGCAGTATTTCTTGTAATGTGCTATAGCATCAACATTGGAATTGTTTCGGATTGACAGATACAGTTTTCTTTTTGTTTTACAAGATACCCCTATTCCTCGAGTAATCCATGGCTTCTTTGTAGACTTTGCTCTAACCTTGGTAAGTTTTGGGAGAAAACAGTGTTTGAATAAGGTAAGCACTTTATTAGCAAAAGTGTTATATTTTTCATTCATGCCATGAGCACTGTAAACATCAGTCCAGTGAACGTCTCTGAGGAGTGTCCTAAAATAATCAATTTTTGGCTTATTGATTACCATCTTGAGCTCAGATTTAACAGATTTTATATTCTGTTCAGTATTAACATTTAACAGAAGGAACTGCATGTCATGGTCTGAGATGCCGTTGACTATTGGTTTTGTAATATAATTTTGTTCATTGGACTTTTCTATAAAGATATTATCAATGGCTGTTTGTGAGCAAGTGGCTACCCTAGTGGGGAATTTAACAGTGGGAATTAAGTTGAATGATAGTGTTACTAACTCAAATAAGTTCTTATTGGGAGAGTCTTTAAGGAAATCTACATTGAAATCACCAGCAACTACCATTTCTTTGTTTTTGGTTGTTAAATGGGTCAGTACAGCCTCAAGGTGGTTTACAAACAGATTAAAGTTACCTGCAGGTGCTCGATATACACTTAATATTATGAAGGATTTTTTGTGAAATTCTAATTCTGTTGCACATGCTTCCATATGCTGTTCTATGCAAAATTTGTGAATGTCTATGTTCTTAAATTTATGACAGTTCCTGATGAATGTGGCAACTCCTCCTATCTCCATTTCTGATCTAAAAAAGTGAGATGCTAACCTAAACCCTGTAAGACTTAAAAGTTCTATACCAGTGGTCACATGATGTTCAGAGAGGCAGATTATGTCAGCTGGGTTTGAAGACTCTAATTCATCAATGCAGATAGTTAATTCATTAATGTTCCTTAAGAGAATCATAACTGGTGATGAGATGTGGGTCTATTGTGATAATGTTGATGCCAAGAATCAATCTTCACAGTGGGTGGGAAAGGTTCTCCAAGATCAAAAAAAGCTCATCAGGCCAGGTCAAATGTCAAAGCCATGCTGATAGTTTTCTTTAACTTTAAAGGATTTGTTCATCCTCAATTTGTGTCACAGGGATGAACTGTTAATTGATATTACTATCGATACTTTTTGTGATGCCTGCAAGAAGAAGTGAGAAGGAAACGGCCTGAAATGTGGCAAGACAATTTTTGGCTCTTGCATCACAATAATGCATGCACACGTTTGTCCCTGTTGCTGTGTGACTATTGTACAAAAAATGAAATCACTGCGTTGTCTCATCCTCCGTACTCTCCGGACCTGGCACCTGTGGACCTTTTTTCTTTACCCTTTTTTTTTCCACAGTTGAAAACCCTTTTGAAAGGATGAAGATTTGCAATGATAGATGAGATAAACAAAAATTCACATATGGCACTTGGTGTGATGCAACAAGAAGCATATCAAGACAGCTTACGGAAGTGGAAACGGCGTTGGCAGCGGTGTATCGGCTGTGGAGGAGAGTACTTCGAAGGATACCATGCACCGGACAAAATTCTGGAATTTTTTGAACAGACCATGTACATCACCTTCCTTTTGTGTTCACAGTAATTTTCCCAGAGGAGAATGTAAAATTTCTATTTTTGTTATAAATCAGTTGCTCAGAATTGGTTGTTGTCTGCCAAATATATGAATAATAATGCTGTACTCTAAGATTCCCCAGAGTGCCAAGTACCTCCACTCTTTTTCCTTCCCCTCTCCATTGTAGATGCATGCATCACCTCAAAAATTTTGAAAAATGTGTTCAGTATTGAAATGAGTTGGCAGTTATTGTAGCTCTTCTATCACCTTTCGTATATACGGGCATATAGTGGTTTAACCAAGGCATGTTTCCATATCTCTGGAAAAATTCTCTGACTTAAGGAAGCATCAAATATTTCACAAAAGACAGAGGACAAGTTCTAAGTGCTTTATTCAAAACACCGTCATACCCTGGGGGCTTTTGTTTGTTGGAGGATATTTAATTTCCTTAATTTCAGAAGGAGAAGTTGGTGAGATTCATACGACTGAACTTTGTGTGAGTTGCTTTTTCAACATAGTGCTCTGAGTTTGCTCTTGAACTGTTTGTCCCAGTATTTTCTAATACCTTTAAGAAATTATTATTAAACATATATGCTGCATGTGACTGACCATTTATAGCCCCTCCATTTACATCAATACTGATGTTATCCTGTTCTGAAGCCTGTTATGCTGAAACTCATTTCACCTCATTCCATATAGATTTAAGTCTGTTGTCAGAGTTACTGGTTTCTGACAACGTGCATGTTCATTGATTTTTAAAAAACTTTTCTTAGCAATTTTGTAATGTGCAACCACTGCAGGATCTTTATTGTTTTTGCCAACAAATACATTTCCCTCTCGCAAGATGCTTGAATCCCTTTAGTGACGCACAGTTTCTTACATATCTGTGTAACAGCTTTTTGATAGCTATTTCAGAAAACTATTTTCAAATAATGATATGAATTTGTCATAGAATAAATTAAATTTTATGTCCACATTTGGTTCATTATAAATTTCATCCCAGCTCGTTTCTTGTGAACTGTTCTTAAAAAACACTGTAAGAGAGTATCTTATTTATTCTACCTGTACAGCATGATCAGAAAGAACATTTGTGACTGGGTATACAGGTATTTTCTTACTCTGAGTCTCTTCAAAGAAAACATTATCAGTTAGACTCCTATTGCCTTTATCCACATCTGTTGGAAACTTAGTTACTGAGATCAAATTGTAGGAGCCAAATAAAGTTTCCAGATCATTCTTCTTATCAGAATGCTTCAGAAAATCTACATTGAAACCACTACCAACTATTAACTGCTTGCTGCCGTCTGACAGATAGCATAATAAGCACTACAGTATCTACTGTTTCAATGATTTTGAATGTATGTTCTGGCTTAATATAAATGTAACAACTCCTCCTTTTGCTGTATTCTTTCTACATGAGTAAGACACTAATGTGTAATCTTCTGTATTTAACTTCTGTAATTATTTGGCTATGTGTTGCTGAGACAGGCATAAATGGCTATCTTTTCAGAGTGCACTAAATTTTCCAGTCAAGAAGCTTTCTACCTTATTAATCAATCCTCTAATATTCTGAAGAAATAATCTAACCTTATTTTTCTGTGCAGTATTAAGCATTTTGTGTTCCATTCTATTATTTTAACATCTTTCGTGTGATGGTGCTGTATCGTGTGAAATGATATGTCCCTCAACAGACTCATGCAACATTAACGTGGTTGTATTAGCCATGTGCATCATTGCACCATCTTGTTGCATGTAGAAGCATTGTTCATCAGCCTCTAATATTGCTATGAATTGCATGATGAAGTTCTTGTAACATTCAGCTATTATTGTTTCTGAGGGGGGGGGGGGAAAAAAAAAGACTGGACTTCTTTTGTGCAAAATTGCACACCAAACTTCAACCTTCTGCAAATTCAGTGGGGTCTCATGGCAAATGTGAGGGTTTTCTAAACTGCAATATCTGTCTTTCTGGCTGTTTACCTACCCACTTATGTGAAACCATGATTCATCAGAGTAGAAAACATAATTCAGCACTCAAACACTGATGCAAATAATATGCAAAAATCATTGACAGTAATGTAGTGTGCTTCCTCTATCTGATTCTTGAAGCTTATGCACAATGTGATTGCAATATGGGTGGAGTTTAAGCTTCTTTTTGGCTCTGTGAACACTCTCTTAGGACATTTCAGTTTGCTGACAGTTTTTGTATCGACTTTCTTGGTGAACTTAGCAAGGATGCATGGGTATTTTCCAATGAGGCATCACTTAACACCAAAGGTCAACTAGAACTTCCACATTCATTCACACAACCAGTTTTTTGAAACAGGTGACTCTGAATGATATTGTTGATTTGTTAACCGTCTGTGTATCAGGAAGAGCTACCCTGAAGTCTTCCTGGCATTATTCGCACACAACTAACTCAACACTGACAGCAAAAGGGCAGGTAACTGCTTAGATATCATGTGCTGTGCTTCTCCCACAAAGACATCTGTTGCTTACGTAAAGATTCCCGCTGGTAAGAAACTCAATTTCCTTTCACATAAATTTTTAAATTTTATATTTGCATATCTTCTGATGCACCCTGCAGTTTCCTTGTACTCTTGGCATACCTGTGTAGGGCTTAAAATGTGGTTTTATATTCTGGTGCAAAAATTTAGGATGGTAGACACCAGGCAGAAGTTTAAAATTCTAGTTTATCAAAAATAAAGGAAAGCAACCCCTTATTAGTCACTCCTACAATTTATCAAATATTTGGACCTACATATGTAAATTGCACTTATGTCAAATGTTTGTAATAAACTGATTTTGACTTTACCAATATATAGAGAGAACTAACAGTGTTTTGTATTAAATTAAAGAAGTGCTTTGTTTGGAATCCATACAGTTTATGTATGTATGTTCCAGATCTCCTCCTAAACCATTGGATTGATTTCAACCAAACTTGGTACACATGTCACTTACTGTCTGAGAAGATCCACAGTGGGAGGATAAGAACCACCTACCTCTCAAAGGGATGGTGGTGAGAAAGAAGCATAGCTCATGATGTGCAAATAGCCAGACTATGTTCATCCAGTATTTGAGAATCAGAACACTTAGTGACCTGCAACAAACCTTACACATAATTTCAAACCTTAAAGAGTCTTTCTCTCACTGCTCCCCCCACCTCACTTTCCCATACCCTCGCCAAATTGATGAAGGGGAAGAAAGTTTATCATGTACTACATTTTTGCTGTTCATGCTATGAAACTGCCACATCAGGCATAACCTTTTAATTTTTTAATCGTTTACTAATATCTTTATTTGCAACACATTTTGTTGGCAGTATTCACATATACCACTGAATGCACCTGAAAAAAATACAATAATGCCCCAACTTATGCTACCTCATTTTATGCAAATATGATGTGATATTCAGGTAAGAGGGAAAATTGTCCTTTTGGTCAGAACACAGTGTGCTCTCAAGCTAAGCTAATTTTTGAGGGACTGAAAGAAGAAACTGGGGTTGCGGACAAAGATGAAATGTTTAAAGCTAGTAAAGGGTTGGTTTAGCCAATTCAAGAAGCATAATTGGCAAAACGTTGTAGAAATTGGAGAAGCAGCAAGCACTGATAAAGAGAATGCCTCTTTCTATCCAGAGAAACTTAAGCAATCTACATCTACATCTACTTACAGACTCTGCAAGCCACCATATGATGGATGGTGGAGGGTACCCTGTACCACTACTAGTCATTTCCTTTCCTATTCCACTAGCAAATAGAGTGAGGGAAGAACAACTGTCTATAAGCCTCCATACGACCACTAATTTCGTGTATTTCATCTTTGTGGTCCTTGTGTTAAATGTATGTTGGCAGCAGTTGAATCGTTCTGCAGTCTGCTTCAAATGTACATTCTCTAAATCATTTCAGTTGTGTTCCTTGAAAAGAATGTCACCTTTCATCTGGGGATTCCCATTTGAGTTCCCAAAGCATCTCCATAACAGTTGCTTGTTGTCCGAACCTACCAGTAACAAATCTAGCAGACCCCTCTGAATTGTATTGATGTCTTCTTTTAATCTGACCTGGTATGGATCCCAAACACTTGAGCAGTATTGAAGAATAGGTTGCACCAGCATCCTATATGCAGTCTCCTTTGCAGATGAACCACACTCTCCTAAAATTCTCCCAGTAGATTAAGTCAACCATTCACCTTGCCTACCACAATCGTTGCATGCTTGTTCCCTTTCATATCACTTTGCAATGTTACTACCAGCATCATCAGAAAACAACTGCAGATTACTGTCCACCCTGTTGGCCAGATAATTTATATGAAAATAATAACGGTCCTACCACATTTCCCTAGGGCACTCGTTGGTGGTACCCTTGTCTCTGAGAACTCCTCCTGCTGAGGACATGTACTGGATTCTGTTATTTAAGAAGTCTTCAAGCCACTCACATATCTGGGAACGTATTCCATAAGCTTGTACCTTAATTAAAGAGCTGTAGTGGGGCACTGTGTCAAATGCTTTCCAGAAATCTAGAAGAGTGGAATCTCCCAGTTGCCCTTCATCCATAGTTCACAGTATATCATGTGAGAACAAGTGATTCTTATGAAAACAGTGCTGATTTTTGGGCATAAGCTTCTCAGCTTCAAGAAAATTTATTGAATTTGAACTGAGAATATGTTCGAGAATTCTACAGCGAACCAATCTTACGGACATTGATCTGTAACTTTGTGGGTCTGTTGTTTTACCATTCTTATATACAGGAGTCATGTGCACTTTTTCCAGTCACTTGGGGCTTTGCACTGGACTAGAGATTCATGATACATGCAAGCTAAGTATGGGCCAAGTCCACAGGGTAATCTTTGTAAAACAGAACTGGGACTTCATTCAGAAGATGGAATGATAAAAGGTTGCAGTTGAATGAGTCAAACTGTACTGAACGTTGAAACTGGTCTGTTGTGGAAGCAGGTGCCTAGAAGAAAGACACCAAAGATCAGTTGACAGTGATGGTTGCCATGAATGCAGCTGGTGATTGTAAATTTCAACCTCCCTTAGTTTATCATTTAGAAAATCTAAGAGCTTTAGAAAATTTATCTAAGGTTGGGTTACTCATTATTTGGAAGTTGAAAGATAAAACTTGTGTGATAACTTCTCTTTTTGAGGATTAGTTTGGTCATCATACATATCTGAAGTCAAACATTCTTACCATTTACAAGAAATCCCATTTGAAGTGATACTGTTGATTTACAACAGATCAGGTCACCCTCCTGTTACTCTAATTAATTTTGAACCATGTGTGAAAATTGTATTTTTTGAATAAAACCAGCTTGCTTCAATCAATGGAGCAGGGAGTAATTAAAACATTTAAAGTTTACTACATGAAACTATCATTTGTGCATTTATACAAAGTTATGAGACACAACAATAGCTCTATGTTAAAGACTTTTGGAAGCAATTCAATGTTACCAGGACTGTGAGAAATATCGGACAGCCTTGGAACGAAATTTCATTAAAAACTTTAAATGGTGCTTGCAAAAAATGGTGTCCATTTTTTTCACCACTGAAACCCAAGGGGAACTGGCACCAGATAACAGTCAAATTGATAATGTGACTTAAAAAAGTGTGGTCTATCTCACAAGACAGTTAAATTTAGAGGTGGATGGTGGTGACATTCAGGAAATGCTAGATTCACACAATCAGGAGCTGACAGTTGAAGAGGTTACAGAAGCACATGAGTAAGAACAAAATATGGAACAACTGCTCAATCAGAAGATCAAATGACAGTTACAAACTTGACAAAGGGCCTCAGTTCAATTGAAAAATGGTTACAAATTTTCAAATCAATAGATTCCAGTGAAATTCACATTTATGCTACAAAATGGGGATTAAAAAATTTATTAGCATGCTACAAAGAAATTTTGTGTGAGAAGGAAAAAAAAATTGACTCATCAGATGACATTGTTAGATTTTGTGAAGCCTTCTGCATCATAATAACTTTGGTTCACTTTGTTACAAGGCATGATACTGTACTGTGATATAATTTGTGGTATTGTTGAACATTTTATTAAACATTTTCTATTAAATTAGTTTTCTTGGGTCTCTGGTCTCAAATGAACATAATTTGTATGTATTTGTATACAAAATTGGACCCAGACTTGCAAATTCGACTTGGACAGTTATTGCTTGCTCCCACCTCTTCCTTACGTCTGGGGTATTACTGTATACTATTGTACAACAGACAGTTTAGAAGATACGACATCATGAACTTTGAACTGTGTGTAAATAAAACTTCAGGGTGATATTCACTACAGATGCAGTTTAAATGGGTGTACAAATATGTGTGAAATATGTTAAAAAAAGGGTGCACCGTGAAGGAATTATCTTAATGAGACTGAGATCAGTAGATGTGATGTATATGTACAGACATAGAAAGCTTACTGTTTCAGAAAAATTGGGTGATTTATACAAGAGAAAGAGTTTCACAAACTGAGCAACTCAGTAATGCATTGGTCCAGCTCTGGCCTTATTCAAGCAGTTATTGGGCTTGTCATTGATTGATAAAGTTGTTGGATGTCCTCCTGAGGACTACTGTGCCAAATTCTGCCCAACTGACATGTTCTATTATCAATATCCTGAGCTGGTTGGAGGGCTCTGCTCACAATGTTCCAAAGGTTCTCATTTGGAGAGAGATGCGGTGACCTTGCTGTCCAAGCTAGGTTTCGGCATGCATGAAGACAAGCAGTAGAAAGTCTTGTCATGTTTGGGTGGGCATTAATTTGCTGAAATGTAAGCCCAAGGTGGCTTGCCATGAAGCACAAAAAGCAGGGTGTAGAATACTGTCAACATACCACTGTGCTGTAAGGATATTGCAGATGTCAACCACAGGGGTCCTGCTATGAAATGAAATGGCACCCCGGACCATCGTTCATGGTTGTTGAGCTGTATGGTGAGCAACAGTTAGGTTGGTATCCCACCGCTGTGTGGGGCCCCTCCAGCCAAGTCTTCACTGGTCATCAGAGCTCAGTTCAAAGCAGGACTCATCACTGAAGACAATTTTACTCCAGTCATTGACATTCCAGGATGAAGACATGTCTGGAGATGTCCCAGACAGTGATGGTATATGAACCTGACTGTTGCCCCAGTATGGCCTGACAAACAAGAATGATGATCTTGGATGACATTTCATTTCATAACAGGACCCCTTTCATTGTCGTCTGTAGCACTCTTACTTCACAGCAATATGCTGACGATATTCCATACCCCATTCTGTTGCCCTTCATGGTAAGCCATCCTAGGCTTACATTTCAATAAGATAATACCTGCTTCCATAAAGCGACAGTTTTTACTGATTGTCTTCATGGCTGCCAAACCCTATCTTGACCAACAAGGCCGCTGGATCTCTCCTCAATTGAGAACATTTGGAGCATTATGGGCAGGGCCCTCCAACTATCTTGGAATTTGGATGATCTAATCCATAACTGGACAGAATTTGGCACAATATTCCTCAGGAGGACATCCAACAACTCTGTCAGTCAGTGCCAAGCTGAATAACTGATTATACAGGGTGTTACAAAAAGGTATGGCCAAACTTTCAGGAAACATTCCTCACACACAAATAAAGAAAATATGTTATGTGGACATGTGTCCAGAAACGCTTAATTTCCATGTTAGAGCTCATTTTAGTTTCGTCAGTATGTACTGTACTTCCTCAATTCACAGCCAGTTGGCCCAATTGAAGGAAGGTAATGTTGACTTCGGTGCTTGTGTTGACATGCGACTCATTGCTCTACAGTACTAGCATCAAGCACATCAGTACGTAGCATCAACAGGTTAGTGTTCATCATGAACGTGGTTTTGCAGTCAGTGCAATGTTTACAAATGCGGAGTTGGCAGATGCCCATTTGATGTATGGATTAGCACGGGGCAATAGCCGTGGCACGGTATGTTTGTATTGAGACATATTTCCAGAATGAAGGTGTCCCAACAGGAAGACGTTCGAAGCAATCGATCGGCATCTTATGGAGCATGGAACATTCCAGCCTATGACTCGCGACTGGGGAAGACCTAGAATGACGAGGACACCTGCAATGGACGAGGCAATTCTTCATGCAGTTGGCGATAACCCTAATGTCAGCGTCAGAGAAGTTGCTGCTGTACAAGGTAACATTGACCACGTCACTGTAAGGAGAGCGCTACGGGAGAACCAATTGTTTCCGTACCATGTACAGCGTGTGCAGGCACTATCATCAGCTGATTGGCCTCCACGGGTACACTTGTTCTTCCCCATGTTCTTCCACCTACGCTCAATGGAGCACGTTATCATGATTTCATATGGGATATTCTACCTGTGCTGCTAGAACATGTGCCTTTACAAGTACGACACAACATGTGGTTCATGCACAATGGAGCTCCTGCACATTTCGGTCGAAGTGTTCGCAGAATGGTTCATCCAACAATGTGTCAATCCTCATTTCAGTGCAAATTTTCTCTTTACATATGAGTCTTCATTCCAACATGATCAAATTGTAAATTTTCACAATCAACATGTGTGAGCTGACGAGAATCTGCACGCAATTGTGCAATCACGTCATCAACACAGATTTTCTGTGAACGTTTGGGCAGGCATTGTTGGTGACGTCTTGATTGGGCCCCATGTTCTTCCACCTACGCTCAATGGAGCACGTTATCATGATTTCATATGGGATATTCTACCTGTGCTGCTAGAACATGTGCCTTTACAAGTACGACACAACATGTGGTTCATGCACAATGGAGCTCCTGCACATTTCGGTCGAAGTGTTCGTACGTTTCTCAACAACAGATTTGGTGACCGATGGATTGGTAGAGGCGGACCAATTCCATGGCCTCCATGCTCTCCTGACCTCAACCCTCTCGACTTTCATTTATGGGGGCATTTGAAAGCTCTTGTCTACACAACCCCTGTACCAAATGTAGAGACTCTTCGTGCTTGTGTTGTGGACGGCTGTGATACAATACGCCATTCTCCAGGGTGCATCAGCACATCAGGGATTCCATGCAATGGAGGGTGGATGCATGTATCCTCGCTAACGGAGGACATTTTGAACATTTCCTGTTACAAAGTGTTTGAAGTAATGCTGATATGTTCTGTTGCTGTGTGTTTCCATTCCATGATTAATGTGATTTGAAGAGAAGTAATAAAATGAGCTCTAACATGGAAAGTAAGCGTTTCCGGACACATGTCCACATAACATATTTTCTTTCTTTGTGTGTGAGGAATGTTTCCTGAAAGTTTGGCCATACGTTTTTGTAACACCCTGTATAAGGACCAGAGTTGGACCAATACTTTATTGACTGGCGCAGTTTATGATGCTCTTTTTGTTGAATAAATATCCAGTTTTTATGAAATTGCAATCATTTGTTTGTCTGTAAATGTACACCACATCTACTGATTTCCATCCCATTTGGATAATTTGTTTGTGGTGTTTTCTTTTCCTTAGAATGTATGCGTGATATATGTTAAGTATGTGTGAAATATGTATGATGTGTGCATCATGCAAAGGCATAGTAATAAACTCCTGCTAAATGCCTGAATCGATTTTAACCAAACTTGGTACACATGTTACTTAATATCTTGAAAGAAATACTGTGGGGGTAAGACCCAGCAGCTTCCTATTGAGTAAATATGGCACCTCTCTTTCACAAAGCTTTCTCATAGTTAATTCTCAGGTATATATGTTTCTGAGTATCGACTATGAGAAAGCTTTGTGATGTGTACTCGTTTGTTTAATATATACACGAATGACCAACCTATAGCACCAAACACCAGGAGCTTCTTGTATGCTGATGACCTCACTCTAGCCAACCAGAGCACAGATTTTGAATTAGTGGTGAATAGCTTCACGAATGCCCTTGAAGATACATCTAGATACTAAAACACAAACCAGCTTAAACCAAACCCTTCAAAGACCCAAGTGTGTGCTTTTCATTTGAGAAACAAGGAAGCCACTCACAAGTTGGAAATAGTATGGTCGGGGTTGAACTAGAACACTACAAGACTCCAAATATTTTGGCCTTTCGGCCATTGGCCTGTCATCCTCTGTTTCAGTACCATTTTGGTCAAAGAGTGTCTGGACATTTTGTTTTGATCCACCTACCGCTTTGACATAAGACCAAAATTTCTTAGGATTTTCTGCCAAGTCAGTACATAGAACATTACTTTCGAATTCACTGAACGCCTCTCGCATAGCCTTCATCACACTACATTTCGCTTCGCATAATTTTTGTTTGTCTGCAAGGCTTTGGCTATGTTTATGTTTGCTGTAAAGTTCCCTTTGCTTCCGCAGCAGTTTTCTAACTCGGTTGTTGTACCACGGTGGCTCTTTTCCATCTCTTATGATCTTGCTTGGTGCACATCTAATGCGTATTGTATGATGGTTTTGAACTTTGTCCACTGATCCTCAGTTTTGGTATATTTCTAATGTGTATCACTATCTTCAACAGAAGCACAGTCGTGGTTGCATTGTCAACCATTTCTCAGTTTTTGAAAATGGAGGATAAATTATCCACTGCAATCTTTATCTTTATGAAACTTGGATATACAGTAATACGGTTGCTGGTAAATGTTGACAGAAGGATAATGTTGTGAGCACTGTGGAATGGAGAACCTGATCTAAAAGACTTATTATTGGAAGTGTTGGCTCAATGAAGGGTTTTGTCAGGGAAACCCAACTAAAATTCTGGGCTAAATCCATAAAATGTGATTACCATAACCATAGTCAAATGACTTGTGGAAACTTTGAAAGGCAGTTTGCCAGTATTGTTTTCCCAAATCTTCCTCTAAAATCAGTCACTGTGACAGACAGTGCTCTGTATCATAACAGAGACGTGGACAAAATGCTCACGCAGTTTGGTACCAAAGTGGAGATGTTAGAATGCCTGCAAAAGAGGCCTGTTACCTATAATGAGACCATGAGGAAGCAGGCTCTGTTCACTTTCATTCAAGAAGATAGATTTGGTAAAAGAACTTATGTGTTCAATGAAATGGCAAAAGAGAAAGGCCACATGGCTGTCCACTTAACCGTCCTATAATTATGATTGAGTGCAGCAGAACTCACATGGGCAAAATTAAAGTGGTTGTTTAGAGTGCACATGTCCAAAGACAATTGCAAATGAATCTCTTCTGTTGGGGACTGCAGACTGGGAAGGGTAATGCAGGCAAGTCCAGCAACTGTAAGGAGGTTGCTGGAGGCATGATGGCATTGTCGAACTCACAGTAGGTAAAATCATTGTTAGTACTGCTGAATCAGACAGCAGTCATGATAATGAATCATGCACAGATGAGGAATTTGATGAGACTGATTCTGAGTGATTGGTGTGGACATACAATTCACCATTACATATGTGAATGAATGTTCAAAATTTTAATCATTCACTTTTTATTGCCACAACATAAGTTCTATTACTGGTTCTTTTTAATTTCAAATTGTCTGTGAGAAGTGAAGCGAAATTAGTAGTGACAGGCACCACCTTTCAACTCCATAAGTCGACATTTTGATTTCACTAATCCTGTAAGCTTTTATGATAACTCTGTCTCAGTTTTTACTTTCATAGATGCACAGTATGCAGCAGTTGACAGCTGTTAATGGCAGTTGCTAATGGTTGACTCTGTCAGCATCACCTGGAGCACAAATTGGATGTGAATGCAAGTGTATTGCCAGCACTGTGTGACCTTAATGTGGCTTGTTCCTACTGCACTTCCCCTTACCTTTTGGCAGCCTATCTTCTGGGAGTCAATGGGTGGAACTCAGAAATCATTCTTCAAATTGTGAACAGACTGTAGGCTACTCCCTGTAGGTGGAAGCTGGCCATCTTGAGATACCTCTAACTGAAAATGGGGAATATTTAAATACTTGTTTCGTTACAACATTGCTTTCTTCCACTGTAGTCATAACAAGCCACAGTCTGGTCATGAGGTAATAAGAAGATCGCTCCATCTTTTTACTTTTTTAGTACTTTGGCACCTCTGGTCACCAAGCTTGGCTCCAACACAAAGTAACTGCCTCAGAGCCTGGGCAGAAGATCTGACCACATTGTCATGCAGCACTACATAACTTGATTGGTTGGCTTGACCGTTTCTCTGACTTCTTATAGCACCAGAGATCAATCTCTTGATTTTACTCAGGTATTCCAAGTACATTATTTTGTAATGCAACAATATGTTTATTTATTTCTTTTTCTTTAATTAATCTTATTTTATTTGCAGTTTGTAAATTTTATGCATGTGTAAATGCATATATATGTTATGTAATGTAAGTACTATTGCCAGAGAAAATATCAACATATAATCAGGTGCATTAGGAAAACAGAGACAGTTGAGGGTGAGCAGAATCGAGAGAGGAGTAATGGTGTTAGGGAGGCTGGTTGGTTATGAAGTGCGTGAAAGACACATAAAATTATAATGGAAGACTTTAAGAATTAATCATCTATGTGGAAACCAAAGAATTGAAAATCCAGGGTGGATTGTAACAATATTATGAGAAGGAAAGTTGCTACTCACAATATAGCGGAGACTGAGTTGCAGATAGGCACAACAAAAAGATTTTCACACTTACAGCTTTCGGCCAATGGTCTTTGTCAACAACAGACACATATATACACACACACACACTCATGTAAATGCAACTCCCACATACGAGTGCAGTCTCAGGCAACTGAAACCACACTGCGAGCAGCAGCTCCAGTGCACAATGGGAGTGGCGACTGGGTGGGGGAAAGGAGGAGGCTAGGGTGGGGAGGGGGAGGGATAGTATGGTGGGGCTGGCTGACAGTGAAGTGCTGCAGGTTTGGTGATAGGCAGGGGAGAGGTGGGGAGGAGGGTGGGGGGAGTAGCAGAAAAGGAGAGAAAGAAAGAGTTAAATGCAATGAAAAAAAAATTAACTAACAAGGTGATACACACAGATATACTAAAATGCTATTCCTAAATTTTGCAGTACAAATTATGAACATGGTCCCATTTCAAAACTGTAAAAGAATCTACTCATTTAGTCTCATGGCATACGAGGGGGGACCCAAAAGAAACCGGACTCCAAGGGTGCTGCCACTCGTAGATGTAGTGCAGGGTTCTCACGCTAGATGGTGTTAGTAGAGACCTTCATGAAACAGCTGTGCAGATGGCATCAGTGTAGAGCTGAACGTGCAAGTGTGGTATTGTGTTTCTCTGACTGTTGGCGGGTTACCTCTGTGAAGTCATTATGGCAACTTTAAAAGAATGAAGAGTGTGTGTGAAATTTTGTTTCCTGCTTAAAAAAAACTGCAATGGAGACACACCAGATGCTTCAGGAAGCTTTCCAGGAGGACGCTATGAGCCGCACACGGGTTTTCGAGTGGTTTGGGCGCTTTAAACGTGGTGAGATGTGTGTTGAAGACCAAGCTCGTTCTCGACGCCCTTCAACATTGCGAAACGAGGAGAACATTGAAAAGGTCTGCCAAAAGATCAACGAGGATCATCACTAAACAAACAACCAAATTTCAGCAGAGACAGGAATCAGTTGGAGCTCGTGCCAGCGGATTTTGAGTGAGGATTTGCACATGAGACGTGTTGCTGCTAAATTTGTTCCACGCCTTCTCACACAGGAGCAAAAAACCATCTGCATGAATGTGTGTCAGGACTTGAAAACAGAGATTGCAGGTGATGCAAACTTCTTGAACAAAGTCATTACAGGGGATGAGAGTTGGTGTTACGGGTATGATCCAGAAACCAAGCAAGCGTCAAGCCAGTGGAGGACTCCCAACTCTCCCAGACCAAAAGATGGGAGGCAAGTGAGGTCAAATGTGAAGATGATGATCATTGTCTTTTTTGATGTTCGTGGAATTGTGCATCGGGAATTCGTACCCACTGGCCAGACTGTTAACCAGCACTTTTACTTGGATGTTTTAAGGCGTCTGCGAGAGTATGTGAGGAGGAAACGCCTGGAACTTTGGCAATCAGGTGACTGGTTTCTGCATCAAGACAGTGCCCCAGAATACACGGCCTTACGAGTGACCCACTATTTGGCATCTCAGAGGTGGTCTGTCGTTCCCCACGCTCCGTATTCGCCGGACCTAGCCCCGTGCGACTTTTTCCTATTTCCACCAATGAAAAAAAAACGCAAAAAGGGGAGCGTTATGATGATTTGGAGGTGGTAAAAACAGCTTCTCAAAAGGCACTGGGCAGTATTAAACTTCAAGAGTTCCAAACATGCTTCCAACAGTGGGAAAAGAGACTTGACAAATGCATCACATGTAATGGAGAGTATTTTGAAGGTGACTGAAGTAATTTTGTAAAAAGGTTCATCAATAAATTTTTTATGACAACAATCCGGTTTCTTTTGGGTCCCCCCTTGTATATGTATCAAATTCTAAAGCACAAATCTATTACAGAACATAATTATATAGTATATCCTAAATTTTAACACAGTCATTAGATACGACAAAACTCTAGAAATCACATCTTACATACTACATTCCTGATAAACAAAACACAGTTATATAGTCTTATGAATCCACAAATAGATTTAAACTTAGTCAATGGATAAGATAGAATTTTAGAAACTACATGATCTTACATACTACATTCATTGCAAACAAAATAATTACATAGCCGTGTAAATCTACAGACATAGTGTATATTTTATTCTAGACTAGCTAACATCATGCAATCATCTTCAAAGGTTTTGTCCTCTGTACTAAATGTTGACAGTACTTGACATTTTACATACTTGCTTTGCCTATCTGTAGCTCCTCTTAACTTTACATGTGCAATGGACACTTCCACAAAATTCTTACTATATTTAAAAAATCTTTTCTGTAAATTGTTCAGATATACCACAAATTAGGCTACCTGTATCAATCAAGCAGTTCCCTTCCCAATGATTGATCTTAATCTTAATGTAAGGAAATCCAAAATCTGAATCACCATCTCTGTTATTAGACACTTCATGTAAAAGATAACTTTCAATTTCATCAAATGCTACATCTACGCTGCTTTTTCAGGGTTTTATCAACTTTACTGGTATCATGGCATTGCTTTGGTTACACATGTTGTCAGGTACAGATTGAACACAATATTTAATGGATTTCATAGCACAACGAACATCACTTATTACAGAAGGAACACAAAATATATTACTGTTAAAATTACATTTCTTTCACTTCATTCCACCAATTTGGATATAAATTTTGACTAACCACAGCTAACTTATTCCAGAATGCGCATTTATCTGTGTTATCATCAATCTGGCACCAAAGAAACTTCAAAAAGTTTCCACCTTTATTCTCTAGGCTAACAGACAACTCAACTCTACTGTTTTAGATCATCAGTCTGCATGACGTTAATGAGAAACTGCTTTGATTGAAAAGGTGTCCCATGACTCTCACTTACATCTTCACATTCATCACTTACCTTACCTGTATTCACAAATAACTCTGAAACATCATTATTATTAAACTCCACAAATACCTGACACTCATCATCATCATCATCATTATCGTCATCATCATTAACAACACACATCTCATCTCCATCAACATCTCCATTCATTTGCAATGAGCTACCAGTCTCAGATTTGCCAACCACAGTTATTTCACAGCTCTCATTCACATCTATATCAAAAACACTACCCAATTCAGATCCAATATTGATGTATGTTTTACATACATCAATAACACTGTTTTCTGACCAAGAGAATAAATCATTAGTACACACTACATCAAAATCCTCACTACTCTCACATTCTGGTTTATGACTAGTACCTGTACACTGTAATTAAACATAGTATCCCAAAACTTTTGATCAAAACATAAATGAGAAATCTGATATTCCACCTGTTCAACTTCAGATATCTGTGCCACATTATTAACAGTGTTATTATTGTCTAATTGCAAGAGTAAACAGCCTGTGCTTGTTGTGTTTCCTCGCCCCAAAACTGTGGACCTTCATTGAGGTGGACTGCCATTTCCCAAATAGTTACCTATATGATTACCGAGCGAGGGGGCGCAGTGGTTAGCACACTGGACTCGCATTCGGGAGGACGACGGTTCAATCCCGTCTCCGGCCATCCTGATTTAGGTTTTTCGTGATTTCCCTAAATCGTTTCAGGCGAATGCCGACATGGTTCCTTTGAAAGGGCACGGCCGATTTCCTTCCCAATCCTTCCCTAACCCGAGCTTGCGCTCCGTCTCTAATGACCTCATTGTCGACGGGACGTTAAACATTAACCACCACCACCTCTATGATTGTTTCTCCTATTAAATTGCTCATGATTATCCCCATTATTCCTATTCTGCTGATGTTCAAAATTTCTGTCTCTATTAACATTTTGACCCTGATAGAAGTTACCATTATCTCCGTTTCTGTAGCTATTACCATTGTGATCTCTATCATTTTGATTATTATAATATGTGCTTCTTTCTACTGTCCTACCCAGCCTGTCAACATATTGTAAAAATTGTTGAAGGCAACTGTCAGGTCTGTGCTAAATCCCACTGCAGTCTTATTGGTTATCTCTTTTTGAGTGAATCAATCAATGTCATTTTGTCAAATGGTTTGTCAAGGTGTGTTAATTTCTTAAGTTGATTCTTACAAAACTCTTTCAGAGTATCATCCCTATTCCTATAATAAGGACCATTCAAAAATTCACTTTTAATTCTCCCCTGTTCAGCTTCCGACCAATTAAAAAAAAACACGCAGTACCATTATTTGAATACAGATTTTTGTGAATACAATTTTCCTGAACTGCTGAAATTTTTTTGATCTGGAACATTTACATTAGTTAGCAAACTGTTTTCAACATTTAAAATTTTTTGATCTAAACTACTAAAGTTCTGTTCCATTTTTTCTGCTACGGCCTTTTGTTCGACTCTGACGTCATTAACATTCTTTGTCTGTTGTGCAGATTGGGCAACTAACTCATTTTCCAAAACAATAATTTATTTTCTAAGACATCGACTTTTTCATTCACACTTTTAATCCCTCCGACAACCCATTTTTTTTAGCTCTGTAACCTGATTACTAAGTTGGTCTATTTGGTATTGCACACTGTCCATTTTACTATTGTCTTCAGTTCATATTTCTGTTAACTGGCCATTGACTGCACTAAATTTGCTGTTGTTATCTGTCTTCATTTCCTCTAATTTTGCCAAAACTGACTGCAAAAAAACAGTTTTTACTGTTTCTTTTCTGACTACACTTTCACTTGGTTCAAACATGTTCTGGCTCAGTCCCATAGCTTTCACTTATACATCACTACTACCCTCATCTCTGTTTGTTTTCCTAGCAATCACAAGAGTAAAATAAATTCACAAATAGTTTGTATTTATCTTTTCTTTTTGATATCCCTCATAGTAGTTGTAAAGTCCTCTTCCGATTGGTCTGGTCCATCATTGTTGATAGTATCTCATCACTGTTGATACAATTTTGTTGGGCAGCTCTAGGTCTTCTTTCTTCAAGTGATTGGAATTTCATATAAACTGTAGTTGACACGAATCACTGTCCCTTCTTCTACTGCAACAGTTAAAATTGTGTTATCATTCAACTGATCCTGGATGACACCCACAATTGTAATCTTACCCTCCCACAAATCACCAGTAAATTTTTAGTCTCTTCATAAAAATTGATTTGTTTCAAAAGCATCAAGAGGCATTAGATGTACAAATAACTTTTTTACTTATCTTCATTTTCTCATTGTTGGCTGCAGTTTGTCACGTCTAGGGGTAGATCCTTCTGGCTGAAGTTTCTTAATTTTGTGGTTTCCAGATGACTAGATAAATTTTAAATAAGCTTATTGCATGATTTCTGTTTGCAGTTGATTTTTATTATGTCACATTCTTCTATAACACACTGCCTTTACAATGGAAATTTACATTGTTATTGGCAAACATAAAAACATGTCTGATTCCATCAAAGGCATGCCCACTACAACTACATTCTGTGGTACTAACAGTATTCCAAAGAGTTTACAAAATGAAAGTTTTTACAAATTTTCTTGATAAAAGAAGGATCTTCACCAAGTTATATCAGTATTTTATAAGTGAATCCAGAAATAAATTTAATAATTAGCATCAGACTGCATAAATAATGATTTAAGTTATGCCAGATATTCCGTAATTTAAATTACTTCTAAAAGAGTAATAATTTTGATTGTACTTACAGAGTTAGTATGTATCGATTGTAACAAATTAATTTCTTTTTATACATTTTAGTCTGAAGTATAATCCACTGTATACAAAGTCATATTTTAGTGAAACAGCTGATATAATTTTAACCCATACAAGATTCGAAAATATTTTGATATCGATTATATCCATTAAGGAAAGGCAATGTCAGAGGAGGGTGTCCCATTACAAGCTCCTGTAGGTTTTGGGGACATGGGAGAGAGTCAGCACCTGAAATGTTGTGGTCAGTGGGCTGAATCCTGTCTTTATTGAGCAAATGTCCAAAGTATTCCACTTGCACCTGAAAAACTGGCATTTGAGTAGGCAGCACTTGAGCCCTGCATCACACAACATGGTAAAGAGGAGGAGAGGTTGTACATGTGGTCTTGGCATGTAGCACCCATAAATAGTAAGTCATCTAGGTAATTGGTAAGCATCAGCTAGGTCCCTCTTAGGAAAATATCCACTGACAACAAGTTTTGTGAGGAGGGCCTCTGGACATGATATGGGATAGGTATTGACATGTGCCTGGGCATTGAGTTTTGAACCAAAATCTCCACAGAGCTGGAGGGAGCCATTTGGTTTCTTAACTACGACCGGGGCTGTGGCCCAAGTACTAGTCTTAACAGGTTCAATACTCCAGCTTCATGAAGATGATTGAGTTTGAGCTTAATCGCTGTTTGTACGGAGACCAGAAGCGGATGTGTGTGACAGAAACGTGGCACTGCATTCACATATAGAAAAACATGCACCTGGAAATTGGTGGCACATCCCAGGTGAGGTTTGAACATAGATGCGAAAGAGGCACAAAGGTCATTAAGTTCCTGGCAGGAAACTCTGTCTGAGATGACCTGAAATTCATCCATGATGGAAAACTTAAACAGCAAGAAGGTACCCAGGTTGAAAATGTTGCCAGCCAAGTGACTATTGACAACAAACAGCATTATCGGCCATGTAACCTTTTTGTATGCTGCTGTAGTTGTGAACTGTGCTGTCACCGTATGAAACCAACTTGCAGGAGGGTGGGGCCAATGCTGGGCAACCCAGATGAGTACACATTGGGAGGCCCACCAGGGAAACTGTCACTTTCATGTCTTCTTGGAATTGGACAACCTGATGTGCAATTGTGAGATCAATAAACAACTTGATAGCAGGAGGAGTGCTCTGGGGAACAATGGCCTGAAGTTCATGCATTGTCCCTTGATGCAAATGTGGAGTGATGTTCAACTGTCCCAATGTTTAACCACAGAGAATTCGAAGATGCCCATCCTTTCTACCCAGTGCATCAAGCAATCTGGACAATCTGCACATTGATGTGTCATGAAATAGTCAGGACAAGATGGGAGACACTGCTGCTTATGCCAACACGGTGTGACTGGCTGCTCAGAAGCCACTGACACATCTGAAAGTGATGACTTGCTTTGTTGTTGAACTGCCATTATCTGGGGACAATCCAAAAGGCATCCATTTAATGTCCATGCTATCTCAAAAGAGTGTGAAATTTTCAAAATATTGTACAAAGAAGGATTGTCTGCCATGTGTACCTCCAAAAAGGGGACCAATTGAATCACCATGTCCTGAATTAAGCAATCTGCATGAGATTTTGCAAGGAGGTTACAATGAGATTTTAGATTTTTATTTGGGAAAATTCAGTGATAAAGCTAGTATTAAAATTTTGTTACCCAGTAACTGCCAACTTATATACTAATTTTAATTATTTATTTCTCATTTAAAAACAAAGAATTTCAGTTCTGTCAAATTGGTAAATTGTAATGTGGAATAATTGTAATTTATTAACTGATTGTTTTATACCTCTGTTCATTGTAGAAAATGCCTAAGCTTGTATTATTTGCATATTTTGTTCTTATACACATATTACAAATTGTATTTATTAGCATCTATAAGTACTGTTATTGTATTGTATTGTATTTATTGGTCCAGTAAATCTTACATGTACAGAACAGCACATCAGATATTGGACAGGTCAAAGTATATCTTACAATTAAAACACTTTAGAAACTAGAAAATTATGTTCACAAAATTTTACAGCACTTCATATACTGGGCAAGTCAATGTGTAAGTTATAATTAAACCAAATTAGAAACTTGAAGTTTACAAGTGAATACATGTACAAACCAATATTAACGATTACAGTATTTGCATGATCCTCACTTAAGCTCTAAGGATTTTTGAGGAACTCTTCTACACTATGAATTTACATGTACACTAGAGAATTACATTCACAGAATTTTACTTCATATACTGGGCAAGTCGGTATACAACTTATACTTGAACCCCATTAGAAACTTGAGAATTACATCTGAATGTATTTATAGGCCAGTATTAATGGTTACAGTATTTGCATAATCATCACTTACACTCTCAAGGATTTTGGAGGAACTCTTCCATGCTATAAAAGCAATGTGTCAACAGATATTCTTTTAATGCTGCTTTAAAATTTTTTACATCAGTCTTTACTTTAATTTATCTTGGCAATTTATTGTAGATAATTTTTCCATGGTGTAATGTTCCTTTTTGGCACAAACTGGTTTTTGTATGGAGTACATGAAAGTCAGTTTTCTGTCTTGTATTATGATGATTAACATTTTCATTTTTGGGGAGGATACTAGGATTTGTTATTGTATATTTCTTTATAAATACTGCACTTTCAAATAGGAAAGAATCCCCATCCTTTTAAATAATGGTCTACATGGTTTGTTCCTTTTTATTCCAGCCATGATTCTCACTATTCTTTTTTGCATCCTGAATAGTTTTAGGCAGGATGGCGAGTTATCCCAGAAAGTGATCCCATATTTTAGGACAGAATGTATATTAGAATAGTAAACTGTCATTAGACAGTCCTTATGACAGCAGTTTTCTAGCAATCTCATTAAATAACATGTGGTACTTAGCTTCTTTAACATGTTGTCAATGTGAGTTTCCCATCTAAGATTATCCTGTAGCCACACCCCCAGAAATTTTGTATTAGGCACACTTGCAATATTTGTGTCTGACATCTGAATTCTTATATCCTCTTTAGTGTTTCTCTTGACATTATGAAAATTTAATGCTACTGTTTTACTTTTATTTATTATTAGTTTGTTTTGGTTGAACCAGTTTACAATATTTGTTAATGCCTCAGACAGGATGAGGCCCAGTACCGAGCCCTGCTTATTGCTTTATAATCAGAATAGTGTCTTGTTGATTTATTTTCTTTGTGAAAATGTATTTCTACTACCTGCTTGCGGTCAGTAAGATACCATACCTCTGATACCAATTCTTTCAAGCTTCTGCAGCAATAGGGTGTGGTCTATGATGTCGAACTCCTTAGACAGATCAAGGCATATGCCAGTTACTTTTTGTCCACTATCAATTTTTTCTAGTACTTCACCCAGAAATTCATATATTGTTGTTTCTGTTGATCGGCCTTTCTGGAAGCCATGTTGGGTTGTGGATAATATTTTGCACTTTTCTAGAAAATCTAGCAACCTCTTATGAAAAATTTTTTCTAGTATTTTCGAAAATGTAGATAGCAAGGCAATAGGTCTATAATTGGCTATGCCTTCTCTCTTACCCTTTTTGAACAGTGGTTTCAGCTACACTGTCTTTAAGCAGGAAGGAAAGACTCCATTTGTTAATGAACTGTTGAAAATGTGGGCTAATGGTATTGCAATGAGGTCACCCACATTTTTAATGACATAATCTGGAATCTCATCCACGCCTGTTGAAAATTTTGTTTTTAACTCTCTAATTGATAGTATAATTTCCTTAGGGTTGCTTGGAGTAAGAAATAGGGAGTTGCAGTTTCTATTTTGATTTGATGGTGTTGTAGCAGGATTTTTATTTGAAGATTTTATGTCAGAGAGTAATTTTTCACTAATATTTGCAAAGTATGTATCAAAAGCTTTGGCTACTTCTTCTGGATTTGTAATTTTTTTGCCATCTTGGATTACCTGGAGATTTACATTTTGGGAGGTCTCATTTCCTACTTGTTCTCTGACTGTCTTCCACATGGCTTTCATTTTGTTTCTGGCCATTTTTATATGGTGATCATTTATTGTTTTTTTAGCTTCTTTTATGACTTTGTGAAGCACTCTCTTATAATTCTTGAAATACACCAGAAATTCTTCTATTATGCATAATTATGACTCATTCCATATCCATGCAGTTCTCTTTTATACTAGAGCAACAGAAAAGAAATAGATAAATAAAAATAACAGTAATTATGCTGAAACTGAGACATATTTAAGGGAGATTCTTATTCATAACATGAAGGATAGTTAAATTTCAATGCATCATTTGTAATTAATCATGAAATATACTGTGTAGATTAACATCATTGGACTCGACAAATTTAAGAATTTTATAGATGCCAGAATTTACTAGGACATAGATTGTGTTTTTCAGTTTCATATTTTTTGTATCATCAGGATGCGTCATTTCCATTTTTAGTAGTTTGTTGAGAAGCTACACATACCACATCATTTTTTTTGTTCAGATGTCAGGCTTCTCAGTTTTTGTGCTTGAGTATATACACTTTCCTAATTAAAAACTTATTGTAGTTTATTCTTTATAGAAATATGATTGGAGACTTTTTATGTAATATATGAGGCTCAGGGCAATACATCTCGAATTTTTATTCAAATAATCTTGAGAAACAGTATTCCAAATGGCATTTTCCTTTGTCTCCAATCATCCATTGCTTCTGTTGGAGTTAACAGACATTACTGCATATAAATCACTTCACAGCATGACCTCAATACAATACATAATGAAACACTTATGGTCCCCAGTCCCCCTCTCCCCCCCTCCCCCTGAGTTGCCTGTCATCTGCTAAACACATTATGTACAGCCTCCATTTCCAACAAATTACTTATGCACAAATGCACTTGCGTAGTTATGCTATTATTGTAAATTTATGCACATGTGCAAAGTTGAACACAAAAGGCATTGTGTGGGTGCACCTTAAATCATACACACTTGTTATATGAGTATTCATCACTTGGTATCAGCTCTCAGGACCACAACAAAGACAAAGGTAACACACTTCAGTCTGAGATAATGTTGACACTCACACTGGTGATGACAAGATATCTATCAATGTCACCACAATACTGTTAACTTGCTTTTGTGTTTTATAGTTACCTCTCTGAAATTAGAAATACTTTTTGTATCTATGTTAATGCACAACCTTTTAGTAGTTTTTATTTGAAACTGAAACTACCCAGGAAATTATGGAAATGTGAGCTGACTATGTCTTGGGAGATGCAACCCATGGCTTGAATTTGTATTTGACAAGTAATGAACTGTCAAACCAGATTTAGGAGCATTACTACTAAAACAACATTTGTTACATTTAACAATGAAAATTATATACTATTGTTGTAAAATGAAAGAAGCTGGTTTGATGTTTGTTTTAATTTAGCATCAGAAACAATTTTGCTTTTTCTGTAATGTGCAATTATTGCCTGAAACACAATAGTATCTGAATACTGAAAGACCCCTTTAAGAATGACCCAATTTTGGACAGTAATAATTATGAAACCTGGGATATGCTGGCAAGGAAATGTGTGTTCTTTGAATCAGCATAGCCTAGAGTTTCAGAAAACTGCTGTTAGATGCCAGTGAAAGTGGCTTCTCAGTTTGCAGTCTGTCAGAATGAAGATGGTGTCCACTCAATAGAAGTCATTTTGTGTGCTGTGGTTTTCAAAGAGTGAGTCAGTGATTTTGGTCCAGCATGCTTTTTGTTGGTGGTTTGGTAATGATCCACTTACACCCAAAAATTCATCATTGGTCTCACCAATCTGAAGAGAGAAGATGTTTGTGCAAGGTAAGAGTCCAGGTTGACCTCGCACTTCTGATTACCTGGTGGAAAGAATTCAGCAAACGTTTGAGTAGAGTCCATGAAAGTCCACTCATCATGTAAGCAGAGAACTGGCAATACTCATACAACCATCTGGTAAGGGCTAATGTGTCACTTGATCTATAAACCATACAGACTACAATTAGAGCAAGCTCTATGGGTTGGTGATAAAAGCAATGCTCTGGTAGAGGCCGTGGAAGACGATACATTTTTACCATGGTTAGTTTTCGGTGCTGGAACAACATTTCACATTAAAAGTAAAGTAAACTGACATAATGTGTACATATCGGCACTCCAGAACCCAAATGACATTACTGGGCAAAAAAAGTGACTCACAAAGTAAATATTTTCTATGCCATTTCCTGTGGAAAAGTGTATGGTCCCTTCTTTTTTGAGGAAAACACATTGACTAGTGTGAGCTATCTTCAGATGCTGCAGAATGGGCTTTTTCAACAACTTTAGGATGACTCAGATGACTTCATTTTCAAACAGGATAGAGCTCCACCACATTGACTCAACAACTTACATCAGTTTCTTGGTGATAATCTTCCTCAATGCTGGATAGAGTGCATGGGACCATGAGATGCTGCCATGCTTTCTTGGCCTCCAGAATCACATGATATGATCCTATTTGTTTTTTCTTGTTGGGATACGTCAAGGGAAGTGTGTTCATCTCTCCTTTGTCTTGTGACATAAAAGAAGTGTAGAGCAGGATAACAGCCACCACAACTTTTGTAAAAGTGATAATTATGTAAAGTATATGATGAATTTAGCTAATGTATAAATGTTGTTTGTGCTGCTGCTGGAGGACACACAGAGTATTTGTGGTATGTTGTTGTTGTTGTTGTGGTCTTCAGTCCTGAGACTGGTTTGATGCAGCTCTCCATGCTACTCTATCCTGTGCAAGCTTCTTCATCTCCCAGTACCTACTGCAACCTACATCCTTCTGAATCTGCTTAGTGTATTCATCTCTTGGTCTCCCTCTACGATTTTTACCCTCCACGCTGCCCTCCAATACTAAATTGGTGATCCCTTGATGCCTCAGAACACGTCCTACCAACCGATCCCTTCTTCTTGTCGAGTTGTGCCACAAACTCCTCTTCTCCCCAATTCTATTCAATACCTCCTCATTAGTTATGTGCTCTACCCATCTAATCTTCAGTATTCTTCTGTAGAACCACATTTCGAAAGCTTCTATTCTCTTCTTGTCCAAACTGGTTATCGTCCATGTTTCACTTCCATACATGGCGACACTCCATACAAATACTTTCAGAAACGACTTCCTGACACTTAAATCTATACTCGATGTTAACAAATTTCTCTTCTTCAGAAACGATTACCTTGCCATTGCCAGTCTACATTTTATATCCTCTCTACTTCGACCATCATCAGTTATTTTACTCCCTAAATAGCAAAACTCCTTTACAACTTTAAGTGTCCCATTTCCTAATCTAATCCCCTCAGCATCACCCGATTTAATTTGACTACATTCCATTATCCTCGTTTTGCTTTTGTTGATGTTCATCTTATATCCTCCTTTCAAGACACTGTCCATTCTGTTCAACTGCTCTTCCAAGTCCTTTGCTGTCTCTGATAGAATTACAATGTCATTGGCGAACCTCAAAGTTTTTACTTCTTCTCCATGAATTTTAATACCTACTCCGAATTTTTCTTTTGTTTCCTTTACTGCTTGCTCAATATACAGATTGAATAACATCGGGGAGAGGCTACAACCCTGTCTCACTCCTTTCCCAACCACTGCTTCCCTTCCATGCCCCTCGACTCTTATAACTGCCATCTGGTTTCTGTACAAATTGTAAATAGCCGTTTGCTCCCTGTATTTTACCCCTGCCACCTTCAGAATTTGAAAGAGAGTATTCCAGTTAACGTTGTCAAAAGCTTTCTCTAAGTCTACAAATGCTAGAAACGTAGGTTTGCCTTTTCTTAATCTTTCTTCTAAGATAAGTCGTAAGGTTAGTATTGCCTCACGTGTTCCAACATTTCTACGGAATCCAAACTGATTATCCCCGAGGTCCGCTTCTACCAGTTTTTCCATTCGTCTGTAAAGAATTCGCGTTAGTATTTTGCAGCTGTGACTTATTAAACTGATAGTTCGGTAATTTTCACATCTGTGAACACCTGCTTTCTTTGGGATTGGAATTATTATATTCTTCTTGAAGTCTGTGGGTATTTCGCCTGTCTCATACATCTTGGTCACCAGATGGTAGAGTTTTGTCATGACTGGCTCTCCCAAGGCCATCAGTAGCTCTAATGGAATGTTGTCTACTCCCGGGGCCTTGTTTCGACTCAGGTCTTTCAGTGCTCTGTCAAACTCTTCACGCAGTATCTTATCTCCCATTTCATCTTCATCTACATCCTCTTCCATTTCCATAATATTGTCCTCAAGTACATTGCCCTTGTATAAACCTTCTATATACTCCTTCCACCTTTCTGCCTTCCCTTCTTTGCTTAGAACTGGGTTGCCATCTGAGCTCTTGATATTCATACAAGTGGTTCTCTTCTCTCCAAAGGTCTCTTTAATTTTCCTGTAGGCAGTATCTATCTTACCCCTAGTGAGACAAGCCTCTACATTCTTACATTTGTCCTCTAGCCATCCCTCCTTAGCCATTTTGCACTTCCTGTCGATCTCATTTTTGAGACGTTTGTATTCCTTTTTGCCTGCTTCATTTACTGCATTTTTATATATTCTCCTTTCATCAATTAAATTCAATATTTCTTCTGTTACCCAAGGATTTCTATTAGCCGTCGTCTTTTTACCTACTTGATCCTCTGCTGCCTTCACTACTTCATCCCTCAGAGCTACCCATTCTTCTTCCACTGTATTTCTTTCCCCCATTCCTGTCAATTGTTCCCCTATGCTCTCCCTGAAACTCTGTACAACCTCTGGTTCTTTCAGTTTATCCAGGTCCCATCTCCTTAAATTCCCGCCTTTTTGCAGTTTCTTCAGTTTCAATCTGCAGTTCATAACCAATAGATTGTGGTCAGAATCCACATCTGCCCCAGGAAATGTCTTACAATTTAAAACCTGGTTCCTAAATCTCTGTCTTACCATTATGTAATCTATCTGATACCTTTTAGTATCTCCAGGATTCTTCCAGGTATACAACCCTCTTTCATGATTCTTGAACCAAGTGTTAGCTATGATTAAGTTATGCTCTGTACAAAATTCTACAAGGCGGCTTCCTCTTTCATTTCTTACCCCCAATCCATATTCACCTACTATGTTTCCTTCTCTCCCTTTTCCTACTGACGAATTCCAGTCACCCATGACTATTAAATTTTCGTCCCCCTTCACTACCTGAATAATTTCTTTTATCTCGTCATAGATTTAATCAATTTCTTCATCATCTGCAGAGCTAGTTGGCATATGAACTTGTACTACTGTAGTAGGCATGGGCTTTGTGTCTATCTTGGCCACAATAATGCGTTCACTATGCTGTTTGTAGTAGCTAACCTGCACTCCTATTTTTTTATTCATTATTAAACCTACTCCTGTATTACCCCTATTTGATTTTGTATTTATAACCCTGTATTCACCTGACCAAAAGTCTTGTTCCTCCTGCCACCGAACTTCACTAATTCCCACTATATCTAACTTTAACCTATCCATTTCCCTTTTTAAATTTTCTAACCTACCTGCCTGCTTAAGGGATCTGACATTCCACGCTCCGATCCGTAGAATGCCAGTTTTCTTTCTCCTGATAACGACGTCCTCTTGAGTAGTCCCCGCCCGGAGATCCGAATGGGGGACTATTTTACCTCCGGAATATTTTACCCAAGAGGACGCCATCATCATTTAATCATACAGTAAAGCTGCATGTCCTCGGGAAAAATTACGGCTGTAGTTTCCCCTTGCTTTCAGCCGTTCGCAGTACCAGCACAGCAAGGCCGTTTTGGTTAATGTTACAAGGCCAGATCAGTCAATCATCCAGACTGTTGCCCCTGCAACTCTTGAAAAGGCTGCTGCCCCTCTTCAGGAACCACATGTTTGTCTGGCCTCTCAACAGATACCCCTCCGTTGTGGTTGCACCTACGGTACGGCCATCTGTATTGCTGAGGCACGCAAGCCTCCCCACCAACGGCAAGGTCCATGGTTCATGGGGGGTATTGTAGTAGCACAGTTGAAACTTCAAGATTTTGTGAGTATTATAGAATTAATACCATGTTTGTAGTATGTTTTTATTAATAAATATGGAGTTGTGAAATCATGTCATTGCTTTTGAAGCATCTTGTGGATTGTCTATGGATTCCTGGAGGAGATTGGGAGGGAGGGGGAGTGTCAGTGGTGGCAGTTACTATGATGTTATCAGTTTGGGGTTTCTATTTTTTGAAAAATTAGATGACGACTGAGCTCATTATTTGATTGTGAAATATCTGACTGACATTGTGTACCTGAATTTAGTACACAATAAAAAAAAATTAGGAAACTATTTGACAGTTTGCTACAGTGACTGAACAAGTGTAATCAGGTAAGTAAAAGTCTAGTTGTATGGCTAATTCTTAGTCATTTTTAAACTGTGCAAATTTTTCATGTTACTGGAATACAATACACTTAGAACCACTAATTTTTTTTGGTTAGGAAAAACGAGTGTGCCACATAATTCAGTATAGTTGTCAAATGTCTTTGAAAAACCAACAGCATCATCTAAATGGCAAAGACTTATTTTCCATGTAAGGTATCAAAGGATGTGTTCCACTGTATGTTCAAAGATTGCTGGAGTGTTATGCAGGCCAAACAGTATAGCCTGGATCTCATACAGACCATCAGATGCTGTGAAATCAGTGTTTGCCTAGTTACCTTCATCAAAACCAGACTGCACGTTCATAGTGGAGAAATACTTCACTCTCTTCAGACACTATAAGCTGTCATCAATATGTGGCATTGGTTACTTTATTCAATCATCATTTTCTATCTTCTCTGCAAGGGAAGACCACAGTGGAGGATGCAGGACACTCTGACAGCAGAATGATGTCATCCCACCGCATCGTCTCCAATTCCTGTAGTATAACCCATCATTTAGCTGAAGACATGAATATTATATTTTACACTATGTAATCTGGTCTGCCCTATCTCCACTCCAGAACCATATGTCCCAAAAATGACATGGAATGACTAACAATTGATGATGAAGTTACCTGGTCAATACAGGACATAATGGCAGCTGAATAGTAAATTCCTCTGGTGAATACCATAGTTGGTAATGGTAGCAAAACATGATTCTCCATCAGTGAGACTGTGCTGATCATTGACAGGTTTGGCTTTTCCCACACACTTACCAATAGGGAGTAGTGTGGCTATTCATGATCATTGGCGACACTTCTGAAGTTTATGATTATTGCTAGAATATACCCTTTTTTTGCTGAATACCTTTCTGCATTCAACTGAAACTTAACAGTTTAACTGAGTATCCAGACTGTTGATTAAAACTGTCCTTGTTGATGATTGTGGCTTACGTGTGTCTTCAGTGGTAGACAACTGCTCAGAACAATTCTTATTGTGTGGACTTGTTGTAGTAGCTTTGTATAGAGCTCCAATGTACCAGCCCTTGATGCTTGTGGTGCTTGCAAGAAGTAGCATCCTATGATAACATTATGGATACATTCTGATAAAATAATAAATTCAAAGGGGGTGTGATCTGTCATTAATAGCTAGTCCCAAAACACTAGTTTCTGCCAGTTGGAGTCATTATCCACTTGCAACACTCAGCATAATGGCCTTTGAAACTCTAAATATAGTCTTCTTCAGCCAGCAATAATAAACAGCAAGTATCACAGAAAAACACCATGGAATCAAATAGTTCTTTGACAGTTTGGTTAGTGATGATGATATCAATGTGATTTTTTCACATACAGGCAATTGTCATCTATGGAGAATTTTCATCTGTGGATCTGTGGCAGCCTCATCCCTACAAGCCACCTCATTTCATTTTCCTAACTCTGGCGGCTTAGTGAGTGATTGGAACCTCCTTATGGTGACAGGGAATCACTGCACCACATAGGAGAGCAAGCCTGATCAATTTGTGGTGATGGGCATTGTCTTGCAGGTCAGCTGTACTCATCTACAGTTGGATGGTGTACATATAATTGCCCAGTTGTTTGGCATCTTACCACGTAATGGTCATAAAGCACTTTTCTTCTTTATTTATGGTAGTGTACAAGACGTCCTGGGGTATCCACAATGGAAACGTACGACTGTATTGTCCTCAATGTACCCTCTCCTGGCTGAGTTCAATATTCCATAATGTTACTTCCAGTCATCTGGGTTTGACTTCAACACAGAACATAAACCCCCAGATCTTTCCTTTTACTATTTGCCATAGTAGCTATGTCAGGTCCTGTTGGTCTTCCATGACTGCCATCAACACGATATTTAGAATCCTGTTGACCATCATTCATCACACCATACCTAATGCTTTGTCTCAATGAGCAGATGCCATTTGATGAAGTCCAGTGTTGTGGTGGTATCCAACGAAAGAGGTTCCTGGTAGAATTCAATGCCATTTCAGTAGTCGTGTAACTTTGTCAGCTTCCATTATAATTAGATATGTTCATTAGGGTTGAAACAGTCAGCTTCCATTATCAGGTCCACAGTGTGACACAGCACCAAAACGCACTATATATATAATTGTGTTACCCTTGCAAATCACTGAGCTCTGCTCATCGATTCCTCTTTGGTTAGTCTGACTTACTGCTAGTTGTCACCAACTGTTTATTTGAATTTTTGCCTGAAAGTTATCCCAGCTTTGAGCTTTTCCTCATTGTTCTCAAACCACTGCTGAGCTGTACCATCCAAGGAAAAGTAGATGTTCACAAGGACAATCATGTCATCCCACTTGTTGCAGTGTATGGTCAAATCCCTTTTGCAGTTTCATTAGATTTTCAGAAAAATTATTTTTTGTGCCCACAGCTGGACAATTTTATGTATTCTCTACTGGTTTCAATACTGGCATCCCTCTTCACAGGAACTACTGCAAGGTACAAAACAGGATAATACAAGTATGTGATTTCCTACAATCTTACAACATGAATGTAGGTGGAAAAACTTTTGAAGCATCAGATACTTATATGATGTACATCAACAGATCAAAAATTGATCTTAACATCAAATAACCAGGACTAGCTCAGTCAAAGCATGAACTATACAAGAAGTCACTATTTCATAAATATATGATATACAGGTCCTAATGCAGCCCAAAGAAAAAATTGTAATTAAAAAAAAAAGACATTACATATTCATCAAAGAACATGTCTACAGTTATGTGTTGCTGGTTTACCTACTGTGTTGTTTCTTTGATTACAAATGAAGTACATAAACATTGAAGTTAAGACAAAAGGGTACATTACCCAAAAATGTACACCACCATGTTTGCATACAAAACTAAATAAGCCCTAAACATAGGTATTTTTTACTCCCAAACTGGATGAATCTAAAGTAATCAAATAATCCATAAATATTATGTGTTTACTATGTTACACAGTGCAACTCAGAAATTATGATCATAACAAGTTTTATGTATAATAGCTACAAAAGAATTAGCAAACATAATATTCATAAAATTTATGTATATCATCTGCAGCTGTCACTGGAACACATAAAAAATTATTTCCTTGTAAATTTTATCCCCCGCCCCCCTCCAATTTCCATCCCTCCTCTTCTGTACCTCATCATTATCACTTTGCAACTTGGTAACTCAACAAGTTATATACTAAATAACTTATACTGTCCATACAGTATTTGTAACTGCTCACAAACCTGGACCTTGGGCAATCCATGACACTATTACTAGATGTGGCTCTTATTTCACCACAGCTAATACAAAAATCAAGTATGGGATAATCTAGTAGATACTACTGTTGTTGGAGCACTCTTTCATGTATGTACTTCACAATTTGCTATGATGGAGCTCAGAATATTTACACATTATAGAACTAGGTTAACTTTCATGTATGTACTTCACAATTTGTTATAATGGAGCTCAGAATATTTACACATTATAGAACTAGGTTAAAGTAAATCATGTACTGAAATATTAGTTACGAACATTACTATAAAAGCTAAATTTCATTACATTACTGAAAACTTTGTTAACTTAAAAAAGTGACATAAAGAAATAACCTCTTACATAAACTTTACAATTGTTACTCATAAATAAAATATTGTCTGTTTAATTCTTTCATTAATTTTTCCATGTGCTTGTGTTGTGCAGCCAAGTACAGTTAAAATTTTTAGTTAAAATGCCCACATTAATCCCTGTGATTCATCATTAAAAGAAATAAAATGCAAAAATAATCTTGATTATTCAAAAAGTTATATACTTAGAAATGTCTTTAGCTTATTCATATTGTCCGTACAGTACATGTACCAGCTCCCTAAACCTAGATCTTGGGCAGCCTGTAATCCTATTACTCGGTGGGTGTTAAAAAAAAATAAAAAAATATTGACCTGAAGTGACAGTCATCAGATGTATATAAGACAAGACTTTCCAATTATTTTTCCAAACAAGGAGGAAATACATTTGCTTTAACAGATTATAAAGTATAGGGGCATAGGTTTTCTGCACAATACAATACTATGTTAAAATACATTATGTTTTGCACTACAGCACAGTGAATTTCAGAACATTACTAACAAGTTGGTTAATTCTGAAAAATGATGTACAAGAAATCAATTTAATGTTTTACATAAATTGTACGACTGTCCATCCTGAATAACATATTGTCCAATATAAATGTGATGACTATGTTAAGTTAAACTAATAATCTCAGAATGCACCAACAGCAATAGTATGCTCTAGACTGTCCTTTGAAATTTTTTTAGCTGTTGTGATGAAAGAGCCACACCTAATTATAGTTTTATGGATTGCAAATAAAGGGGAGGGGGAGAAAAATATTTGAAGGTAAAATTTAAAATGAAATAATTTTTTTGTGTTCCAGTGACAATTATGGATGACCTACATGAATTTATGAGTATTACACTTGATAATATTTTCACTGCTGTTATGCATAAAACTTGTTACAATCACAAGTTTTCCACAATACTGAATAACATAATAAATACTTGATATGTATGGAGTATTTGATTACTGTAGATTCATCCATTTTGGGAGTTAAAAATAGCTGTCTCACGGCTTATTTAGTTTTGTGTGCAAATGTTGCATACATGTTTGGGTAATGTACCTTTGTCACTACTACTAATAGATGACATCTTAACTTCAGGGTTTCTCTACTTCATCTGTGATCAAAGAAACAATACAGTAGATATACCAACAACATGTAACTATAACTTGATGTTCATTTTCAACTTTTTGCAGCATAATCAATAGTCCACTAAATTTTGGGCATACAGCCACCAAATATAATATTCTTCCACCGATATTTCGGCTGCATTTCATCCAGCTACCCTCACAGTACGTCACAAGACTTATGATAACTTTTTTTTTCCTTTATCAAATTTCAATGCCCCATCTGGGCAGGCTGGCAGCAGCATAGATGCTGATCTTCAGCCGAGAGACAGTACATAACACGGAGACATTTAAAACAACATAAAGGAGAAAATATGCCTAAACAGGCATACAAAAAAGGGGAAACATAATGGAAGATAGCACACTAAACGGGGGGGGGGGGGGGACTATAAAAATGGAGGTCAAATCAGAAAAGTGTATACAAAAAACTACACACTGTGGTGATTAAAAGAACACAAGGCAAAATATGGCCAGAGCGTAAAAGTTGCGATGGATGGTGTAGTGCCAGCTGGGGTGACTGAGCGGTTCTAGGCGCTACAGTCTGGAACTGGGCGACTGCTACGGTCGCAGGTTCGATTTCTGCCTCGGGTATGGATGCGTGTGATGTCCTTAGGTTAGTTAGTTTTAAGTAGTTCTAAGTTGTAGGGGACTGATGACCTTAGAAGTTAAGTCCCATAGTGCTCTGAGCCATTTGAACCATTTTTTGTTGGTGTAGCACATAGCCATCACAGATGGCAACACTATGTACAAGTTCAGCACACAATTAAAATCACAGCACTTGACGTCACTATAGAACAGCATCGAACGCAGCACTGACGTAGCACACCGGCGATGAGGAACAAACTGAGAGGACCTGCCAGGGGTACGGAGACGAGGGAGAAGGGAAGGAAAAGGGGGTATGGGTGGTGCTAAAGGGGGGGGGGGAGAGAAGGGGAGATGGGCTGGGGAAGCACCGAAGGGGGCCAGGGAGGGAAGGATGTGAGTGGGGAAACAGCCGAGGAGGGGGTGCAGAGACTCATGGGAGCAAGGAGGAAAAATCACTCTGAGGGAAGGAGAGGAGAGGAAAATGGGGGCCCTGGGGAGAGGGGGAACAGGGCCAGGCTACAGTTGCAAGGAAGGGTAGATGTCATGGCAAAGTTCATCATCTGGGAGGGTGAGGTGCTGGAAATTGCCCTGATGAAGGAGATGGAGGGTGTGGAGGTGGAGAGAGGGAGGGATGCAGTGATAGAGGATAGAAATGGATGAGGGTGGAGAGGAAGGAGGACACCAGGGGTGGAGTGATCAAGCCTGTGGACTATGCAAAGGATGCAGATATGTTGGAGGAAAAGGAGGAGGTGGGGGAAGGGGATGAGATCATACAGGTGTTGTGTGGGCCACGGAAGGCAGGTATGGAAGGTAAGGCAGAGAATGTGGCATTCAAGGATTTGGAGGGCCTTATAAAAACAGGGGCGAGGGGCCGGAGATCCGGGCAATGCTGGCATAACAGAGGATAAGACGGATGAGGGATTTGTATGTGTGCAATCCCCATGTGTCATGTCCGGCCGGACAGAAGTTTCAGGAGGCAGAGTTGGGAATGGGCTTTCTGCTGGATGGTCTGGAGATGAGGGGTCCAAGTGAGGTGACGGTCGAGGGTGAGGCCAAGGTATCTAAGGGTGGGGGTGAGCTGGATGGGATGACCATAAATGGTTAGATAGAAGTCATGGAGACGGGAGGAGGGGGTGGTGCAGCCTATTATGATTGCCTGGATCTTGAAGGGGCTGATACGGAGGAACCACTGGTTGCACCCAGTGGTGAAATGATCAAGGTGGGGTTGGAGTGTCCATTGGGACCATTGAAGGGTAGGATAGAAGCCAGGAAGGCAGCATCATCAGCATATCAAAGGAGGTGTACAGGTAGGGGTGGCTTGGACATATCGGCAGTGTATAGGAGATAGAAGAGAGGGAAGAGGATGGAGCCTTGGGGGATGCCAGCAGTGGGATAAAAGATACGGGAGTTGGTATTGTGGAGGGTGACATAGAAAGGGCGGCATGAGAGGAAGCAAGCTACCAGACAGTCAAAATTGATAGGCAGGGTGTTGGTTCGGTGATTAAAGAGGAGAATGGGATGCCATACACGGTTGTAAGCATTTTGGAGGTCGAGGGAAACAAAAATGGTAGAGCAACAGGAGTTAAGTTGGAGGAAGAGAAGGTGGACGAGGTTAAAGAGTTGGCCTTCAGTGGAGAAGGAGGGCCAGAAGCCACAATGAGTAAGGGGGAGGAGGTGGTATCGATTAAGGTGGTGATTGATACGATGGGAGAGGATGGATTCGAAGACCTTACTGAAGATGGAGGTGAGGTAGATGGAACAATAGGAAGAGGTGATGGAAGGGGGTTTGTTGGGTTTAAGGACTAAGAGGACGTGGGAAGTCTTCTACAGGCTGGGGCAGAAGTCAGTGGAGAGGATGATGTAGAAATCTGGAAAGACAGTCAGGAAGGAGAAGGGGCATTCTCTGAGGTGGCGGTAGGTGACACAGTCATGACCAGTGGCTGTGTTGCACTTTGAGCAGAGGATACGTTGAACATCCTGTACTGTGATTGGAGTGTTTATGTTGGAGGGGGGTAACTGTCGAAAGTACTAGAAACTGGGAGCAACTGGACCAACCAAGGTATCAGTGTGTTTCATGATGATGAGGAAAAGGGAATAATCAAAGTGGGGCTCCTCAGGGATGGAGAAGACCTCAGAAAGGTGGGAAGTGAAGTGATTAGCCTTACTGAGGTTGTCAGGAAGGGGGCAGTTGTTATGGAGAAGGAGGTAATGAGGTTTGGAATGGGAACCAGTAAGGCAAAGGAAGGCAGACCAATACTTGGAGGAGTTTATAGGGAGGGTGGCGTTGAGTCATGTACATGTCTGGCACCAGTTCCGGTGTTTCTTTGCTGTAATGATGTTCTGAATGTGTTGCTTTATTTGCTGGTGGCGTTGGAGTGTATCCTTGTCATGAGTTAGCAGGAAGGAGTGATAGAGGTGGTGAGATTTGTAAAGGAGGAGGACAGTCTGTGGATGGAGAATGGGATGGTGGGGGTGGATTGTTTTAGTAGGAACATGGGCCCCTACAGCATCAGTAATGACTTTCTGAAGGTAGGATGAGGGGTGGATGATGATGTCAGGATGGTGATAGGTAAGAGGATGGCTTTCGGCCTCGGTGGCAATGGATTCCTAGTTGGCATCCCAGTTGGTGCGATGATAGTCATGGACTATCTTGGGAGTGGGTGCAGGGCAGAGAGCCGGGGCGGGAAGTGAGCAGATGTTATGGTGAGAAGGAGAGGGAGGTGGTCACTATCTGTGAGGTCAAGGATGTGTGGCAAGCAGAGATTATAGTGAGAAGGAGAGGGAGGTGGTCACTACCTGTGGGGTCAAGGATGTTGACAGTGATATGCCCAAAGAGGTTGGCAGAGTCAATTACAACATTGAAGATGGTGTTGATTTCAAGACGGGTGTGCTGGGGAAGGGGAACAAGTTCACCTTGGATTGTGGGGAGCAATTGATGTGACTGCCAAAGGGTGGCAGGGGAGCAGCTGTGGATGTTGATATCGGTGGCAATCACATAGGTGGAGAAGGTGTCATCAATGTGGGAGATGAAGTCGTAGGGAATAGGAGCAGTGGCGCAGATATAAATGGTGGCACAGGTGACGGTGAGGGAGGGAGGGGAAGAAGATGCTGAGGATGTGTTCGGTGGGGTCATTGAGAAGGGGTTGTGGCTGGACAGGGATGTGCTGAAGTTGGCTGATGGCGACTCCACCCTGTGATCAGGGACCGGGAGTATCAGTTTGGTGGAGGATAGATGGTGGGGCTGGAGAAAGTTTTTTTCAGGAGGAAAGTGTTGTCCCAGTAGTGGTAGACCTTGTTCATGAGCAGGGATTTAGGCTGCAGCACTCATGCTGCACCATGATGGGAAGAGAGGGGAGGTGAAGGGAGAGGGGAGGAGAGGCTTAAACTAGGGTGTTGAGGCAGGTGAAAGTGAAGTGGGCTTGATTGTAGGAATAAATGGCGGAGGTGTTGAGGTGAAAGATGGAGCAGGCAGCGAGGGAGATCTGTTGGAGGGTGTGCGGGCGTTGGAAAGGGTGAAAGTTTTGGAGGACTATGGTTAAGAAATGTTGATGTCTTCAGTCATGAGGGGCAGATGGAAGGAATCGTTGGGGTGGACAGGGATGGGGCAGTAAGCTTGGGTGTGGCAGTAGAGGGTTTAGATTTACACTTGTGGGAGTGGGTGGGACGACGGCCATTGCAGATGTTACAGGAAGGAGGGGTGGTGAGGTTGGGGCAGTTTTTGGGAAAATGGAGGCCTTGCAGTGAGGATAGGTGGAGGGGGGATTTACAGTTAGGGGTCAGGTGATCATCACACATGAGGCAGCACTGGCAGTGGTAGGATGGGGGAGGGGTTTGGAGGATTCAACAGGGTGGAGGCAGTGAAAAAGCGGGGCCCTGGGTGAGGAGGTGGTTAATGGAGGGGGAGGACTTCAAAAAGACCCGCATGAGGTAAGTGGGACTGGAGGCATTGTGGATACGGCAGGCAGAGTGAATTTCAAGATCGGGTGAGAGTTTAATTCAGCCAGCATATCAAACTCCGTGATTACCAGGCTGAGCTTGGTGATCACAGCTGTGTAGCTTGGGAGGCATAGGGGAGGTTGGGGCTGGCAAGGAGAGAAAGAGGAGAGGAAGGGTGTCAGGGATGCATGGGGGACAAACATGATGTGTCGGAGTTTACGGAGGAGATCCGTATGAAAGGAGGGGGAGGGGGACTTGATGAGGACTGAGTCCACACAGGGAATCAGTTGGGACATGGGAGACCCCCAGAGATACTTTCATATGTGCATGGTGAGGATACAGGCGTTGGGGAATTTGGGGTCCTGGGTTGACAGGACAAAGGTGTGGAGGGTGGGGGATGGGGTATGGGTGACAGGAGGAGGGGTGGTATCCTTGGAGATGGTGGGAGGGGGAAGGGGCAGTGACTTTTTGTTGGAAGTGTTGGGAGCAGAGTCAGCAAAGACCCGCTTCTGGGGCTTTTGGAGAGGGTAGCCTGAGAGGAGGGGAGAGGGATTGGGAGGAGTAGCAGGTGATGGGCGGAGATCCAGTAGTCATGGTGGAGGTGCTGGGAGGTGTGGTCAGTTCTTTGGTGGCAGTTGTGGCCTGGCGTGACATGATGCCGGTTGGGGAGGCAGATGATGAAGTGACAGAGGGAGAGGGGGGGAAGGTAACCACCTGAGGGGTTGCAGCAGAGGTGGCAGTGGAGGCATATATGAGGGCAGGGACAGAATTGGGAGCTGTTGCGGGTGTGGAGGGTGGGGGAAGGGTGTAGAGATGGGGGTAAACAGCAGGTAAGGAGATGGGTGAGTGGGTGAGTGGGGGGAGGGGAGGGGCAGCACTCCAGGAAGTGACAGAGGAAGTAGGGGAGGTGTAGATGACAGTGGAGGTGGGAAGGCTCATGATGGACGAATGGTGATGGATAGACAGGACAGCGATGGATGGCAGCGGATGGACAGACGGTAACAGAAGGACAGCAGGCAATGGCAAGTACCGGGCAGCGGGGGGCAAGCACTGGGTGGCGGTGGCGGCAGTGAGCTCCTGACGGCGGCTGACAGACAGACAGGCAGACGGACAACAACAGGCAGCTGTCGGAAGGGTGACAACGGCAGCAGATGGTGGGTGGTGGCTGCAGCGAGCGCTGGGCAGTGGCAATGGCAGACGGACGACAGTGGGCTACAGGCAGGCAAGCAGATGAACGGACAAACAAGCTGATGGAAATGGCAGGCGGGGGGGGGGGGGGGGGGGGGGGCCTCATCCACAGTGTTAGACTGCACCCTGAGTGTAGTCCAGGCATTGTAATCCTTTGATTTAGAAGTGAGGCGATCCAGTCCTTGAGATTGTGTTGACGACAACATGCCAAACATGGCCTTATGTGTTTCACCATGGCGCTATGTGCCTGCGAGTTACAGATGATGGCCACCAGCAAAGAGATATGCTTACACACGCACCGCCTGTGGCGAAGGCATATAGACACGCAATTTGCTTATCAACGTACTTTTGGTGGTGATGACACCATGATGACTTCTCTGCTGTTTAAATACCCCAAGAGACGGATTCCATACTTTGTCCAATTTAAATCATTATCTCTATTTATTAAATTGTTAGCTAAGCTGATCTCTATAGCTTCCTTGAAGACACAATCCCAAAAGAAAGAGGTGGATGTTAGAATCTTCACATCATTGTAGTTTATGGAAAGCCCTGTATCAATATAATGTTCGGCCACAGCTGACTTGTCTGGCTGTGGTAAGCGTGTGTATCTTCGATGTTCCACAGATCTTTCATGAATGGTGTGTGTTGTTTGACCTATGTATGACTTCTCACAATTTCCGCAAGGAATCTGATACACACCCAAGTTACAAAGCAATTAATCATCCTTTACAGTGCCGAGTAAAGCTGCAATTTTCGTGGGATGTTGGAAGATCACCTGTACACAGTGTTCTTTGAGAATGCGGCCTATGTTCGAGGAAAGAGCATCCACATAGGGCAAAAACGCACTTGATCTGAAGGAATTGCTGTCTTCATCCCCCCACCCCCCACATACCAGCATTCTAGGTTTTACATTGAAGGCTGTACAAATTTGTTGCGGAGAAAATACATTCATTTTAAAAATGCTCTTGAGGTATGTGAGCTCTTGCAAATTATCTTTATTGGATTTACAATATGCCCTGTGCATTGAGGTCTTAAGAACACGTATGGTCTTTGAAGGGTGACAGCAGCTAGTGGCATGTAGATACAGATTTGTATGTGTAAGTGTATGATATGTGGCATGTCCTAACATGCCATCAACTCTATGGTGAATGATGACATTCAAAAAGGGGTAGCAGCCATCTTTTTCTATTTCCCTAGTAAATATGATACTAGCATGTATAGAATTCAAATGCTCAAGAAAACTGTAATTCATCCATCCTGTGCAGCCATGCTACAAATGTGTCATCCATGTACCTCCAGAAGACAACTGGTTTAGTAGTAGTAGTAGTAGTAGTAGTAGTAGTAGCTTTATTCATCTGTAGCTCTCTTTTTACAGGGGTACAGGACATGTCAAAGTACTTAAAAGTTTAGACCTATTTAAAATGAGCTAATCCATATACACATACATTTACAGATTTCTAGTTAGAGGCAATCAGTAGATTTACTCCTGGTATACAATACTTTTGTTACAAATAACATTAAATAATGTAATACCACACAGTTCACTCATATCTCACTATCAGTCATTGCACACACTATATACACATTATTTCATAACACTTCACTTACTGCACACACAAACACACACACACACACACACACACACACACACACACACACACACACACACTGGTGATCTATGGGCCATTTTCTATACCACAACTTCTCATTTGCTATTCTGAAAAACTGAGTCAGCATCCCTCTATGAGGAGTCAGAAATTGAGCTCAGAAAGAGGAAGAGGTGTTAGTATTGTGCAATTTATAGCTTGGGTGTAAGTTTTTCTAGAAAAGGAAAAGAGAAGGAAAAACAGTGTGAAGGTGTTATGTGTAATGTTGGATGTTTCATAATCATTATTATTATTTATTTGTATAACATTTCTTTTTACCAAACCCCCACTCTGTTTCACCTAAGTAATCTTTCAATGTATAAAATGTATTGCATGACTGGAACTTTTTAGCTGTGCTTTTAAATAAGTCTATTTTCGCAATTTCTTTTACCTGATTTGGTAATTAATGTACAGTTTTATTCCTTGGTAGAAAATTCTGTTTTGAGTTTTATGTTTATTTTTTCTTGGCAAATGTAAGTTGAGTCTAGCTCGTGTTCCATGGTCATGGACAGAACTATTTGTGCAGTATTTATCAATATTATTTTTGATGTGTACAACTGACTGGTAAATGTATTCACACAGAGCAGTTAAAATCCCCAGTGTTTTGAACAGATCTTTACAATGGGCTTGACTACTATTTTTGGTGATGATTCTCATGGCTCTTTACTGGAGTTTGAAAACTGTGTTCATATTTTGTGCATTTGTTCCCCAAATAAGAACGCTATAGTTAAGAATTGAGTGTACAAATGAATAGTTTGTAACTAAAAGACACTGCATGTTACACACTGATGACAGAATTGTAAGGGCATAACATGCTGATGACATTCTATTTGCATGTACCTTTTTGTGTTCTGTTGAGTGGCACTTAAGTAAATAAATTAGTGAAATCAAAGTGAACTAGAAATTAGAATATAAATGGAAAACTTGGTTTAGTTTAGAGAGTTACATACTCGCATTCAGCGGGCAAAAACAGCAGAACAGAAGAGACAATGACCATGAAGTCAGCGAGTTCCACATAAGTGGGCGCTATCGATTCAGCCGTCAGGGCATCGCCCGACCGGCTCACGTGTTTCTCAGTTGTTGCATGTGAGCAAAGGCCCTTGCCTACATTCCAAGAGCCAATGACTGACGTTAGGAAGATTCTTCGAGAAGCTTTTCAACGTGACGGAAGAGGCAATGACCGGCTCACGTGTTTCTCAGTCGTCACATGCGATCAGAGGCCCCCGCCTACATTCCAAGAGCCAATGACCAAGGTCAAGAAGATTCTTCGAGAAGCTTTTCAACGTGACAGAAGAGGCAATGGCCGTGAAGTCGTTCACCTCCAGTGAACTGAAGTGAATAAATACGCGAGACGCGGTGGGCCCGACAGATGAAGACAGAGGTAGACAGATGAAGACGGGGCCGAAGACGAAGACGGAGACGGGGACGGAGACGAAGACGAGAGACGAAGGAAGAAAGAAAGAGTAGCAGTAGTTTTCAGTCAGTTTCGGTGCTGAAGACCGTCATGCAAGAAGAGACTACATCATGCACAGTCGCACCAAGTCCGCCGCTGTAATGGAATAGCAAGCAGCAGCCGCGGCGCCAGAAGACAGAAGTTAAAAGGTATTTGAAGTCTGATTTTTACGTACCCGGGTGACTCGTGAGGACGGGAAGGAGACGGCCTCACCTCAGCAGTCACCTGTGAGCTGGGATAAAGACCTGACAGCCGAAGACTGGCAAGCGGGAGTCCGTGGTTCGAGTTCGGGACACTGGCCTTGCCCCGCCGCGCCGCTCCGCTGGTCGACGCACAACACACGCGGCCGCTTAGAGAAGAGAAACACTGGGACGCCACACCCAAGGTATCATCCCATGCACGACTCCGCTCGCAATAGTTAAAACCGGCCACCTCGCGCTGCGCGTCTCCGGTCAGCTGGGCGAGACGGCGATACGAGATACACACCGCTACGCGTAATCAGACGTCGCCGCCGCCTCCGCCGCCGCCGCCGCTGTCGCAGCAGAAGGCTACGCAAACGACACGGGTGCCGCTCTCCGAACCAGAACGTCCCAGTAAGATACAGTTGTACGAAACTTTCAATAAAAGTTATCTTATGTAAAAATGATGTTTCATTCGACCTCATACCCGAGCCAAGGAAGAACCCACCCTGCCCACATGTTGTAAGAGAGAAAAGTTAATTTTATTTAATATTTTCACCCTGACAGAATGCTTTAGAATGCTCATCCTGACAATTGACAGCATCAAAAGAGAAAACCCAGTTACATTTAGTGACAGAAGTGTCACGTTTAGTAACACAACTGTCACATTTGATGTCAGAAGCTGTTATAGTTGTTACATTTGGTGTCAGAGAAAAAACCCTTGGCTCAATATGAGGTGTGAATGACAGTCACTAAAGGTCCACAGTTAGTATTTTTTAATGTGTGAAGGGATAGAGGTTTGCATAGCAGTCGTAATATTTTCTTTATTTAGAAGTGTATTTTCTCTCATGATTTTAAGAGTTTGTCGGAAATATTTAAACATCTTTTAAATTCAGTATAGGAAGATTGTGTAACTAACAGTTTGTAAAATGATGACACGAAATCGTACAAAGTCAGAGTCAGCACCACAAGCGGTTTCTACTGATGAAGCTATTCAGAGCTTAGTTAATCAAATAGCACAGCTTAAAAATGATAATGCATTATTTAAGCAGTTGTGTGAGGTTAGGCAAACCAGTTCAATCCCTCCCACCCTAGATTCCTCAGCAGCAGCCTTAGTAACTCCTTTTTCAGGTAAACCTGGCGAGGACATAACAGCCTTTTTTGATGATTTAGTAGCAGCTGCAAAGTTAGGATCATGGTCAGATGAACAGCTCTTACAAATGACAAAGTTAAGATTGACAGGAGAGGCCAAAGCACACGTCTTATACCATGAAGAGTTACGGAATGCTCCAACATTTGAGGAATTGAAGAAAGGATTACTTAAACGTTTTCAAAAACAGAACAGCTGTAGATTTTATAGGGAAAAATTAAACACTATCACTCAGAGGCAAAACGAGTCGTTAGAAAGCTTTGTAGATAGGATTAGAAAAGTTAATATTAACACCTATCAGTTGACGACTAGTGATGAAGCAAATAAAGTTATTTTACAAGAGGCAGAAGATAGAGCTCTGGATACATTTTTACGTGGGTTACCTCCTGAAATGTCCCGTCGTGTCAGGGCAGAGTTTCCTAAAAATTTAGCAGAAGCTGTATCTGTGGCGACAGCTTTTGAAGAAATTGACATTGCCACCAGATACAAGGAGAATCGAAATATATTTTCAGCAGGAGTATGATGTTTTAGGTGCGATCGACAGGGACATATAGCAAAAAATTGCAGACAACCTCAATGCACTAATTGTCAAAGAATAGGTCACACATTCAAGGAATGCAGGTCTAAGAAAGTTTTTGGAAATAGAAATCAGTTAAACTCAAACGGGAATGTCGGAGCCGCCGCCAGGCGTTCCCAATAAAATTTCATGCCATTAAGGCGAATGTGAAGGCGGAATGCTGGTTATCTGCTACCATACAGGATAAAGAGGCAAGGATACTGGTGGATACAGGCGCAAACGTATCAATAGTAAGTAATGAATGTATTGGAGAAAAGAAATATGACCCTCCAAGGTATAGATTGAGTGGAGTAGGAGGAGGTACAGTTAAGTCATTAGGATGTACATAATTGATTTTCTATATTCACGGTGTACAATTTCAGGAAGATGTAGAAGTGATAACAAAGGTAACTGACGGGTACGACGCGATCCTAGGGTTGGATTTCCTGAATAAACATCATGCTAAAATCGACCTCAGACAGCAAACTGTAGAACTTAGCGGAATAGTGTTTCAGCTAGGTGACACCGCTGCAAAGGGCCCTCTGCCGCAAGATTTCCCTAACCGGAAGGCGAAATCAACTATACTGCGTGCAACGTCCTTGAAGGTTGATTCGCGGGATCAGATACCATCTGGCTCAGGAAAACTTCTCTGGATGACCGTTGACCATGAAGTACCTACAGATACAGTGTGTCTAATAGAGCCTTTAGAGGAAAATGAGGAATTAGATGTATCACATTGTTTTGTACGTAGGAGTGTTGTACGGGTTCAAGTCGTTGAGGGAGAAAGAAAAGTACCGGTACATATTGACAATTTTGGAGTGGAGGACAAAGAGTTGCATAAGGGAATATTAGTAGCTACAGTCAGTACTTTTGAAGAAGAAGATTTCATTTGGTCAGATATTAATGATGGTCAGAAACCAGACGCCTATAAAACCGCATTGCGCCAGAAGATTGAGCATTTGAAAGGAAAGGATAGAGACACGATAGAAGCAGTTTTAGTTGAGTTCCAAGATTTATTTAATGCAGAAGGTCCATTGCCAGCAACAGACATCACACAGCATAGGATCCCAACAGGAAATAGCTCCCCAGTTTATAGGAAGCCTTATAGAGTTGCGCATCACTTACAACCAGTACTGGATGAATTTATAGAACAGCATCTAAAAGATGGAATTATAGAATATTCTGATTCACCTTATAATTCAAATATCGTAATCATTCCAAAGAAGTCTCCCGATGGTATGAAACGATATAGATTTTGTTGTGACTACAGACACCTTAACAAACAAAGTATCTCAGATGTTTATCCTCTTCCAAACATTACAGATATCATTGACAGTTTAGGTAACAGTAAATACTTTTCAACAATCGATCTACGTAGTGGATATCATCAATTGGAAGTTGCTCCTGAAGATAGGCATAAAACAGCATTTTCTACCCCAGGAGGCCACTGGCAATTTAAAAGAATGCCTTTCGGTTTGAAAAATGCACCAGCAACTTTTCAAAGACTATTCGATGGAATATTGCGAGGACTCAAAACTCAGCAATGTTGTGTATATCTAGACGATATTATTGTATTCTCCAGAGACATTAATGAACATGCTGTGCGTCTGCGTAATGTTTTTCAGAGATTTAGAAAAGCTAAATTAACATTAAATATGGAAAAATGTACTTTTGCATTGACAGAGGTGACATACCTAGGGCATGTCATTAGTGAAAAAGGAATTAAAACAGATCCTCGATTAATTTCGGCAGTTAAGGACTTCCCAACACCACAACACGTTAAGGAAGTACAAAGTTTCATTGGTCTTGCATCATATTACCGAAAATATGTTCAAAATTTTGCTGAAATTGCCCGACCCTTAACCCAATTATTGAAAAAGGGTGCAAAATTTCATTGGTCTGAAGATTGTGAATCTGCATTTCAAACCCTTAAAGATAAGTTAACACACAGTCCAGTATTAGCCTACCCAGATTATAACAAAGAATTTATTTTATCCTGTGACGCAAGTGGTCATTCAGTAGGAGTTGTTTTGAGTCAGAATATTAATGGCACAGAACACCCCATAGCCTACGCTTCGAGACAACTAACAATGGCAGAAAGAAATTATTCCACAACGGAGAAAGAATTGTTAAGTGTTATTTATGGTATCAAATACTTTATATGCTACTTGTATGGTAGGAAATTCAAGGTCATTACAGACCACGCAGCTTTAAAATGGTTGCTTGGATTAAAGGATCCATCTAGTCGTCTTACCCGTTGGGCCCTATGTCTTTCCGAAATGGATTTCGAAGTTATCCATAAACCAGGCAAAAAACACACGAATGCAGATTGCCTAAGTCGGAAAATAGCACTTTTGGAAGCAACAGGCCGAGATACTGAGGACTGGAAAAAGGCACAAGATGAGGATACAGAATGTAAAAAATACGCAACTCAAAAACAATTTTGCTTTGAAGATGGTGTATTATGCCGTAAAACAAAACTTGGACCGTGAATTGTTGTTCCCCAACACCTTAGACAAGAAATAATGGCAGAGGCCCACGATCATATCCTTGCAGGACACGGTGGACAGCGGACAATCGAAAGACGAGTAGCAGAGCGATTTTGGTGGCAAACCAGAAAGCAGGATGTTGCGCAGTACGTTCGTAATTGCATTGCGTGCGCACAACGAGCTGAACTTTCTCGTTCAAAAATACCCTTACAGAGGCTCCCCGAGGCTTCATGTCCATTTCAAACCTGTGGAGTGGATCTCTACGGGCCATTTCATAAAACACCTACTGGTAATAAGTATGTTCTTACAATTATCGATCACTTTTCACGCTATCTAGCTATGGTGAGTCTCCCAGATCAGCAAGCAAATACAGTTGCCCAAGCTTTAGTTAACAACTGGATACTTAAATTTGGAGTACCTGAAGCTATTATCACAGATCAGGGATCTAATTTTATGTCTGAATTAATGAAACAGCTATGCCACTTATTAAAAATACGCAAATTACGCACAACTCCATTACACCCTCAGTGCAACGGGCGCACAGAAAGAGTTCATCGGACAATTGGCAAGATGCTTAGTTATTATATTAATGAACAACATTCTAATTGGGATACGTATTTACCAATAATCGTGTCGGTATACAACGCCAAAACGCATGAAGCAACTGGCATGTCACCTTATGAAGTGGTCTATGGGAAAAAAATGCCGTCCCCTTTTGATGTAATCAGGCAGAAAAACGGAAAAGTTGGAGAAACAGTAAGAGATTTCAGTCGAATGATGAAGGATGTATGGAAAAAGGTTCAAAAATCTAATACAAAGGCTTTGGAACGACAGGAAAGATTAGGTAATACCCAAGCTAAATATCCAAATTTTAAAATCGGTCAGTGGGTTATGCTTTCAACTCCTTACATAGTGAAAGGAAAAACGAAGAAATTTGTAACAAATTACAGAGGTCCTTACCAAATTATTGAGATCACGTCACCAGTCAACGTTAAATTGCAACTGCCCACCCGAACTACCATTGTCCATGCAAGTCGTTTAAAACCTTTTAAGGGCGCTCCAGATGTAATTCCTTCAACAATAGTGTCCGCTTTTCCGAAGGGTGGAGGAAGTTCCCGTAAAGGAAAAAGAGTGGCCATGCCAGCACAACATACAGACATGGCACCATACAATCTTCGTTCAAGGGTGCGAATGTCCTAGTTGAATCTTAGTAGACTGTGGACAGTATACAAATGTAAATAATTAAATTATAATGGTTTATTTTTTAAGAAAGAAAAGTTGAACGTAGATTGATGTAGATCTTGTAGTTAACAATGTATTTCCTCTTTTCTTTATTTTTGTTTTTACTAGGTTCGTAGATCTATAACCATGTTTGCTTTTTTCAGACAATGCCATGCAAGCATTTCCTACATAAAACCTGTCCTACCTCAATTACTCCCTTGACAGTTCCCTTCTGAAGTCATTAGATATGTTTATAAACTCGCAGCAAGGCAAAATTGATGCCAATGTTATGATGCAACATGTCTTAAAATTAAAAGGTGAACAAAACTAAAATTATAATGCTAGAAACGGGTATATCTGGAACCTTTGTGTTGGTGTTTCTGCTTTGTACAGTTTTCTTTTATTTACGACGAAAAAATAAGCCAAATAATAATATACCACTTCATCAAATCCCTGTTAACTGGATACCACACTCTTACCTGGTGTACTTCAGCAGTTACTTTTGAGCATTAGTGTATTAATTTTGTTTATTGTACTTCATTCTTTATTAAACAGTCTCTTGTTAACATAAACAATACTGTAGAATAGATATTCTTGCATTAGTATAGGGTAGATTAAACAGCTGTTGCTCTGTAATTTTCTAAGTGCAAAACCTATTTTTTGTTTATTCATTGTCATCAAGATTTGTTACACTTATTACAACCATTTATGTAAGAACTATGTGATTCATGACCGTACAGTGCTTTTGTAAAGTGATACAGTATTTTCCACATACTTAATGTGAAGCGTGTGTAATCTTCTAAGTCGAGAGTTTTCAGTGCTTGTGCTTTTCCGTGTGAAGAGTGGAGGAATGTTGAGTGGTAAATTCGAGGGCGAATTTCTCCGAAGGGTGGAGGAATGTTGAGTGGTACTTAAGTAAATAAATTAGTGAAATCAAAGTGAACTAGAAATTAGAATATAAATGGAAAACTTGGTTTAGTTTAGAGAGTTACATACTCGCATTCAGCGGGCAAAAACAGCAGAACAGAAGAGACAATGACCATGAAGTCAGCGAGTTCCACATAAGTGGGCGCTATCGATTCAGCCGTCAGGGCATCGCCCGACCGGCTCACGTGTTTCTCAGTTGTCGCATGTGAGCAAAGGCCCTCGCCTACATTCCAAGAGCCAATGACCGACGTTAGGAAGATTCTTCGAGAAGCTTTTCAACGTGACGGAAGAGGCAATGACCGGCTCACGAGTTTCTCAGTGGTCACATGCGATCAGAGGCCCCCGCCTACATTCCAAGAGCCAATGACCGAGGTCAAGAAGATTCTTCGAGAAGCTTTTCAACGTGAAGTCGTTCACCTCCAGTGAACTGAAGTGAATAAATACGCGAGACGCGGTGGGCCCGACAGATGAAGACAGAGGTAGAAAGATGAAGACGGGGCCGAAGACGAAGACGGAGACGGGGACGGAGACGAAGACGAGAGACGAAGGAAGAAAGGAAGAGTAGCAGTAGTTTTCAGTCAGTTTCGGTGCTGAAGACCGTCATGCAAGAAGAGACTACATCATGCACAGTCGCACCAAGTCCGCCGCTGTAATGGAATAGCAAGCAGCAGCCCCGGCACCAGAAGACAGAAGTTAAAAGGTATTTGAAGTCTGATTTTTACGTACCCGGGTGACTCGTGAGGACGGGAAGGAGACAGCCTCACCTCAGCAGTCACCTGTGAGCTGGGATAAAGACCTGACAGCCGAAGACTGGCAAGCGGGAGTCCGTGGTTCGAGTTCGGGACACTGGCCTTGCCCCGCCGCGCCGCTCCGCTGGTCGACGCACAACACACGCGGCCGCTTAGAGAAGAGAAACACTGGGACGCCACACCCAAGGTATCATCCGATGCGCGACTCCGCTCGCAATAGTTAAAACCGGCCACCTCGCGCTGCGCGTCTCCGGTCAGCTGGGTGAGACGGCGACACGAGATACACACCGCTACGCGTAATCAGACGCCGCCTCCGCCGCCGCCGCCGCTGTCGCAGCAGAAGGCTACGCAAACGACACGGGTGCTGCTCTCCGAACCAGAACGTCCCAGTAAGATACAGTTGTACGAAACTTTCAATAAAAGTTATCTTATGTAAAAATGATGTTTCATTCGACCTCATACCCGAGCCAAGGAAGAACCCACCCTGCCCACATGTTGTAAGAGAGAAAAGTTAATTTTATTTAATATTTTCACCATGACAGAATGCTTTAGAATGCTCATCCTGACATTGACAGTTACATTTAGTGACAGAAGTGTCACGTTTAGTAACACAACTGTTACATTTGATGTCAGAAGCCGTTTTAGTTGTTACAGTTCATACTGCTTCAACTGAGAATCAATATTCATTCCTAGAGTCCAGTGCCTTGTCCTCAATGTCTTCCATGAAGAAATTAGCTACCGAAGGTGAGAGGGGATTTCCCATAGCAACTCCATCAATCTGCTCATAAAATTTACCATTAAACTGAAAAATGTGATGACGAAAGCATGTGTTCAAATAAGGCCATGATGTTCTTATCAAAATATTGGCAGATAAGAGATAAAGAGTCCTTTAAATGTACCTTGGTACATAACGATACCATGTCAAAACTAACGAGCACAGCCATACTATTTAGTCTGACATTGTTGAATCTCTGAATAAAATCCATAGAATTACAAATGTGGTGACTACATTTTCCTACCAATGGTTTTCATAAGGAAACAAAACATTTAACAGAAAGATAGTGCTCGTTATAGGTCTCATAGAGAGATACTCTCGGCACTCATCCTTACACATCTTGTGAACTTTAAGAAACCATAAAATCTTAGTGGTATTGCAACTTGCACTTTTAAACTCCTTATGACTTCCTTTGGTAGTGATGAAGCATCCAGCAAGCCAGCAGTCCTTATTGTCACCTTGTTGATAGGATCTTTGTTGATCTTCTGGTATGCACCAGAACTAAGTAAACCAAATATCTTTTCCTTATAGATCTGCTAAGGCAAAAGGACAGTAGCATTACCTTTTTCAGCATGCAGGACAACTGTGTCAGTATCCTCATGCAGCTTCAGTACCACAGATCTCTCTTCCTTGGAAACATTACTTCTTTGTGGACAATGTTTCATAGTTACTCGTCAACTTTCACATCTGATTTCTTCAGCTGAATCCTCTGATAGTGGCTAGACAGCTTCTTCAATGGCATTGATGAAAGATGATATTGGCAAAGTCTTTGGATTAGGGGAAAAATTTAGCCCTTTACTTATGACAGATAACATACCTTAATCCAGACCCTTACCCGTCAAATTTATGACAGGACTTGGGATAACAGAGTCAACTTGAGAAGTCTGGTCTAATTGGCTATACTTGGCAATATGTCTTTTTGTAGCCAATACACGAATCCAGTCAGACTTAGCCCATGTTGTGCCATCAATCCAATCCCTCCCATGAGTCAGGAGATAACTATCTCCAAATGCAGATGATACATGTATTCAGAAAAATGTCCGAATTCTCATGAGTAGAACGAATTATTTCTCTGACAACAGCAGAACCTATGTAAAATTCTATCCACAAAGTGAACCAACCTTGCAAATTTTGAAACAACTCCATAGGACTGGCACTTCAGTAAGAAACTGAAGGGGCTCAGTAGTCTTGCTCTCTGGTGTTGTAATTAGTTCAAATTATGGACCCATGAAACCATCTCCTCCCTAAAGAGGTGGTTGATGTGCATCATCAACTTCTCTTGGTGTGTTAAATGATCTCTCAAATTCCGGACAGATTAATTAAATATTAATAATTAAATTCCTACAGATAAAATTTCTTCAACTGATAATTTGACCATGTATTGATACAATCCTCAGTAAATATCACAAAGCCGACGACAACGTGTCAAACACGGCCTTATAAGCTCAATCATGGCAAAGGCTTATAGACATTCGATTCACTTATTGGTGTACGTTTGGCAGCGATGACACCATGATGACTTCTCTGCAGTTTAATTATCCCAAGAGTGGGATACATGCTTTCTTTAAATTAAAACCATTGTCTTTATTTATTAAATTATTAGATAATCTGATCTCTGTAGCTACCTTGAAGACAGAATCCCAAAAGGAAGAGGTCGATGCTGGAATCTTCACATCACTGTAGTTCATGGAATGTCCTGTATCAATACAATGTTGGCCACAGCTGACTTGTCTGGTTGTGATAAGCATGTGTATCTTCGATGTTCCACACATCTCTCGTGAATGGTGCTTGTTGTTTGACATGTATGCCTTCTCACAATTTCCGCAAGGAATCTGATACACACACATACAAATCTAAATCTACATGCCAGTAGCTGCCATCACCTTTCACAGACCATATGCACAGGTGCCGACTCCATGGGGCCTGAGGGGGCCTGAGCCCCCTCAAAAATTCGTTTGGGGAAGCGGAGCCCTCCCAGTGATTGAAGAAAATTATTAGTTATATTACGCTTTGTAAAATCACAAAATTTTGTTGGAGTTTTTTATTTTCTTTGTTTGATGATAGTTACCTTTTAAAATACATTCAGTAACAAGTTAAAACAAATAATTATTATGGTAGTAAGCAGGTTAACTGAAAACGAGTGGTGTGAATCATGATAGTGTTGCAGTGTTGCGGGCACACTTAGAATTTGTCCCGGTGATTGAACCTTCGTGTGAAGTCTGGCACCAGTGGGCCAGTGCTGTGGCTGTGGCGACATCAAAAGGAGGATCAGAAGCACCTGGAACTCTCCACCTCGCATTGCCTTGACACGTTGAGACATTACGACACCATGGCTACATAAAGCCCACCCTGCTGTTGCAGTCATTCAGTGTGGGTAGTTTCGTTCAGTGTTCAGTGTTTAGTGTTCTGACTTTAGTGTCTAGTGGACTATTTTATATGACTATATTCGTTTCCATTAATCTCTTAGTGTATTGTGAATTAAGTTTGCAGTGGATAAATTTGTTACCAAAAACGTGAGCTTGGAAGTTGATGAATTTGCAAGTCAGCCTCCAACAATTATTGTGTCATCAATTGCTTCGTCATCTTCAGGCGAGAACCATTCACAGCCGAAACCTGAATGATCCAGTAGGTGAAGAACATTTCATAAGTCTTGGTTGATCATATCTACATGGCTAGAATATGAAGCATCTACCAAAAAAGTTTTTTGTAAAACCTGCGAAAAGGCAGATGCTAAAAATCTATTACAATTTTCTTAAAAAAAAAAAGAAAAAGGTGGGTACTTCTGTAGGGTTTTCTAACTGGAAAAAGGCTTTGGAAAAATTCCATCTTCATGAAAATGTGTTTACACATAAAGAAGGTGTTCTCAAACTAATTTCTATCACTAACCAAAGTGTGACCTTCCAATTAACGAACAGTTAGATAGTGATATGAAGAAAGGCCGTTTAGCTCTTGAGACAATTTTTACTACCGTGCAATTTCTATACCAACAAGGAATAGCAATTAGAGAGCATGAAGATGTAAACTCAAATCTTTTTAAGTTTTTGGAACTCCAAAGGAATGACATACCTGAGTTTAAAGATTGTGAGGGTGTTAGGGGTATAAGTGGATGTCCCACAATATTCAAAACGAGATTATTGATCTACTACGAAAGTCTGCGTTGAGAAAGGTATTGGCTTCAATCAAGAAGACTGAACATTTTTCTATTATGGTTGACGAAACAAGTGATTCTTCAATTTACAAACAAGTGTCATTTTATATTCATACGGTCAATGATTCCTTAATCATCAACAAAGTTCATATTGGCTTCTACGTGACCCCCAATACTGAATCACAAACTCTGTTTAATATTTTAAAAGACGTTTTTGCTCGTCTTGATTTGTAAAATTGATAACTTAAGAGGACAGTGCCTGAAATATGAGAGGTAAGGTCCACACAAACCTGATAATTTTCGAGATTTGCTAATGAAACTGTAGGAAGCTGGAGAAATAATTTGCACAAGAGAAAAGAAAAGCAATCCTCTTGTTCATATCTTAGTTTATGCTTGCTACTCACAAGATGTATTTGAGGCTTTACAAACTGAAAAAAGCCCTTTTTCATCAGAGTCTTCAATAAGTTTACCTAAAATACCTAGCATTATCTGAAATAACTGCTGTTTATCTTCAAATTTTGCAGATGCATGGTTTTCAATAGACTTTCAATATTAAAATAATTTACTTCCCTAGGAAATTTGTACATATTTTGCAAGCTATTAACTAAAATTCCTTGATAGAAAATGGAAGCTTCCTACTGTTCATTAATAACTACAGAATAACAAGTGTGGTACAGATTCTGGTACCTATGTTTACAAAAATTACACTGTCTGTTTTGCTGATGATGGTGCAGAATCAAGAAAAGCTGATTTTTTGCCCCTCCCCCCATATATTAAGTGAGATATGCTTGAAATTTTATTTTTGCTATTTGAGTCATGGATTTCTGATGTACTATTTCAATACTCATGCAGTTTTCATCAGATGATTCCCTGAAAACCAACTGCAATGAGAAGTAAGGTGGAAAATCTGGATACATTGATGGAACACATCCTGTTTTTTATCTACTCTCATCATGGATTTACAGCTAAAATCCATCCTGTTTTGTTGTCAAAATGACTTGCTGTCCAGACAATATTTTCTGGCTGGAAATGTTTGTGATAAACCTGTAACAGCACAACATCAATCAATATAACTATCCTTTGTCAAAAAGGCCAGCTTCTAACTAATCTAGTTAACTATGGCTTTGTGTTAAGAAACAGCTGATCTTGGTACTTGATCAGTTGTTTCTTAATACAACACCATAACGATTTTAAAAAAATGACAAATGTGCTACAGTGGAAACAAATAACATATTATAAACCAATCATCTTTACCTAATCTTGAATGATGTATTAGCACAAAATACTTCCTGCGTATTGTAGAGTGCCAGAAATTTTTCAGCTTGCACTTTTATTCCCTGGCTGGTTGAGTTAATGATTAAAGGGACCAAACTACAAGGTCACCAGTCCCTGCTACCTGGAACAGAAAAGCCAACAGAACTTCGCACTGAAGCAGAGTGTAGTATGTGAAACCCAAGGAAAGAAAACCCTAAGATCTACTGAATGTCAAAAAAGCCTAGAGGAAGAAACAAAGAAGAGGAAAGGGGGGAAAGGAAGAAAGGTAGGTGAGATGCCCTATCCAGAGAGAAACGAGAGACTCCCAAAGTGAGAAAGTGTGATGGGGGACAGACCCCCCGCCACTGAACAGAGGCATGCCACTCAATAATACCCAGAAAAGACTAGTGACATGGACAGAGCAAGAGAAGCACAGGAAAATAAAAGAAGAACACCAAGTCAAACAGATCATACGAGATGGGGGAAGAAGAGCAAAAGAAAGGCAAGGGCGAGGGCTGTATTTGACCACCAAGTGCACACAGCTGCTGCCCAATCAGTGCAGAGGAGTCAACAGGGAGTCTTGCTAACCATTCAATGTGCCTGATGAAGCTGAAGTGCCCTCCCTTAGAGAGAGTGGTAAAAATTCCACTTCACAGATAAATTGCAAAACATCGTCAGCCACTGAGGCGTCATCCATTAACACCAGGGATAGCGAGTCAGGAAGATTAAGAGTCCACTATAGGGCAGCTAGGTTAGGACAGTCCAGCAAATGTGAACCACTATCAAATGACACTTCAACAACAGTGGGGTGGATCCTTGTGATGGAGGACATGACCAGGAGTCCATGAGTCAGCCGATGCAGAGTCAATGTAGGATGATGAAAGCCATCATAACAGGCCCACTTGGAGGACCTCCACAATTTTGTGGTCCACTTTATCATCTGTAGTTTGCTTGGCAAAGTCAGAGTATGCCATTCTGTATTCCATATCTTTAGAACCTGAAGGCGTAATATCAATTAAAGGTCCAATTCCAGTGAGCCTGTCAGTGAGTGTACTCCCTGGGATCCCAACATGAGCTGGGATCCAGACAAAAACCACCAAGTGTCCACATTGTTCAAAGGACAAAAAGAGAATCGAACCAAGGGATGGTGAGGGTAACACTGGTGAAGAGGTTGTAAACTGCTCAAAGAGTCAGTACTGATGCGCAAGGACTCACTGGTGCAGGAATGGATGTGCTCAACAACATGTGAGATGGCTACTATTGCTGCAGTGGAAACACTGCAGCCATCTGGCAATGAGCAGAATTCATTACGTCCCACATGAATGTAAGCAAAGCCAGCATGACTGGCAACCATCAAGCTATCAGTATAGACTACTTCTGAACCTCAAAATAGACCAAGAATTGTCAACGGATGGCCTCCAGATCAGCTGAGTCTTTTTGGCCTTGGGGTAGGTCAAGACAGAGCTTTGTACAAGGGATGTACCACAGAGGTGCATGTGAGCAGCCCAGAGAAGAGATGGCAGAGGTGAGGACTAAAGTTCAGAAAAAAGGGACCATATGTGGATGGCAATTGTAACTGCTGACCTGGGCTGCCATAGTGATAGCTGTATCTCCATATCTGGAAAGAGAAGATGGTAGTTCAGGTGCCCTCGGAAGGAATGGATGCATTACCCTTAAGTGATCAGCTGTTGTTGGCACTGAACTAGGAGGCTAAGCATGGCGCTACTCCAAAAGGCACCAGTTGCCATTCGTTCCCCACAATCAGCCAGCACCTGCTAATGTCAAAGGTGATGGAGAGCCATATGCAACACTACCGTAATCTAGATGAGAATGGACCAATACTGTGTAGAGCTGTCTCAGAGTAGAGTGGTCTGCACCCCAGTTGGTGGTGCTGAGGCATCGAAGAGTATTTATGTGTGACCAACATATCTACTTTAACTATGTCAACCAGGCATCAAAGACTAGTTCCAAAAACAATGAGAGTCTGTGACATTGAGGAAATGGCCATCAAGGTACAGATCCAGACAGGGATGGATTGTACGGTGAAGACAGAAATACGTAACACATGTCTTGCCAGCTGAAAAATGGAAGCAGCGAGTAAGAGCCTAAGATTGAATATGGTGCACTGTTTCATGCAGTCCGCATTCAGCAGCACACATTGTGGATGAACAAAAGTAAATGCAGAAATCATTAGCATACATAGAGAGACACTTCAGGCCCTACAGCTGCCACCATACTGTTGATAGCCACTAAAAAGAGAAAGACACTCAAAACAGAACCCTGTGGAACCACATTCTCCTGCAGATGGTAGATGCTATGGGAGGCACAAACCTGTACCTGGAAAGTGCAACACGAATGAAAGTTCTAGATAAAAATCTGAAGTGGCCATGGAGGCTCCAATCATGTAAAATGGCAAAAATGTGGTGGCATTATGTGGTATTATGAGCTTTATGTAGATTGGGAAGACTGCAACAAGGTGCTGATGCTGGACAAAGACCATTCACACAGAAGAATCCAAGTGGACTAAATTATCTGCAATAGAGTGACCTTTGCGAAAACTACCCTGAGTCGAAACCAAGAAGTCCCAGGATTCAAGTTATAACTTTCGAAACACCATACACTCAAGTAATTTGCAGAGGACATTGCTTAAACTGATCTGAAAATAGCTGTTCATCTGAAGAGGCCGTTTACCCGATTTTAAAACTGGAATAACAAAATATTCTCGCCACAGGGAAGGGAATTCACCCTTGTTCCAGAGACAGTTAAAAAGGGAAAGTATGTGATGTCAATGTAGCAAAAATAATACATCAACAACTTGCAATACAACATAAGTGTTGAGACATTTGGTTGTGCACCTGTATGATCCAGGAGCTGTGTCAGGAAGAGAGCAAGGTTGCTGGTGAATTACCACTTTCTAAACAGGGTTTTATAAGGCTCCAGGTGGTGGGCAACGAAAGATAATCGGAGTCATTCCAAATCGTGTTTGAGGAGACAGAATGCAAGCAGATAGAGGACTGATGCTACGGCCTCGGCGAAATGCCAAGCAAAATCCCAAGTGACAGAGACTGGGAGTAGTAGAGCAAGAAGTTTTCTGGGATGTTTCGTTAGTGTGGGTTGCATCAATTCTGGACCAAGATTCTGGGGGTTTAGTTAGTGAAGGTTGCATACATTCAGGGGCAAAATTCTGATGAGAAACCTACTGTAATGCTAATTGGGGATAATCCCTATTAACGTATTGTTCTGTTCCTTGTAACCCCCCCCCCCCCCCCCCCCAACTCCACTTAACCTACTATTCCCCTTAATCTATTGTTCAGTCCTGCCACTCTTCCCCTCTCTCCTCGGGGAAATTCCCAGCCTTCCTCCCTTCTCCTCACAGTATTCTGTCATCGAACACAAGCTATTTCTGGTCAGACATGAATTATTTGAATAGGTTGGTACTATCTTGATTTTTGGAAACTGTGAGTACCTGTCAGAAAATTTTCTCGAAATTGCTGGGAAAAAGCTATGTGTACTCTCACAATGACATGCAGGGACTGACTGAGCTAATGATGCCATCTTCCCCATGTCCTCTCACCCTCTACCTCCCCACCTGTTCCAGAAAAATTGGCGGGAAAAGTCACTGAACTGGTGGAGTGGAAATATCTCAAGACAAGAAATTCAGTTACATTGAAGGGGACATAATAATAATAATAATAATAATTTGGAGTAGTGAAATGGAGTAACACAGAACTAGAAGCACTCAATACACTTACACGATCACAATGCCACAAATACAGAATACATCACATACATTCAGCAACAGAAAGATTCACATTAAGCAGAAAGGAAGGAGGAAGGGGATTTATCAACATAAAAAACCTACATTATGGACAGGTAGACAATTTAAGAAAATTCTTTATAGAACGAGCAGAAACTAGCAAAATACACAAAGCAATCACTCATATAAATACATCAGCTACACCATTGCAATTTCATAACCACTTCTACAACCATTTAGATCACATAACATCAACAGATACAAAGAAAGTAAATTGGAAAAAGAAAACACTACATGGCAAGCACCAGTATCATCTAACACAGCCACACATTGATGAAGACGCATCCAACACATGGCTAAGAAACGGAAATATATACAGTGAGACAGAAGGATTCATGATTGCAATACAGGATCAAACAATAAACACCCAATATTACAGCAAGCATATTATTAAAGATCCCAATACCACAACAGATCAATGCAGACTTTGCAAACAACAAATAGAAACAGTAGGTCACATTACAAGCGGATGTACAATACTAGCAAATACATATTACACAAGAAGACAAGACAATGTAGCAAAAATAATACATCAACAACTTGCTATACAACATAAACTAATAAAACAACACGTTCCCACATACAAGTATGCACCACAAAATGTACTGGAGAATGTTGAATACAAATTATACTGGAACAGAACCATTATAACAGATGAAACAACACCACATAACAAACCTGACATTATACTCACCCATAAAAAGAAGAAATTAACACAACTAATCGAAATATGCATAACCAATACAACAAATATACAGAAGAAAACAGGAGAAAAAATTGAAAAATACATCCAACTGGCTCAGGAAGTCAAGGACATGTGGCATCAGGATAAAGTTGACATTATATCTATTATACTATCAACTACAGGAGTCATACCACACAATATCCACCAGTACATCAATGCAATACAGCTACATCCAAATGTATATATACAACTACAGAAATCTGTAAACATTGATACATGTTCAATTACCCGAAAGTTTCTAAATGGAATGTAACATATACCGTACAGTTAAAAGGAAGTCACGCTTGATCAAGGTCCACGTCACTTTCCATTTTTAACAAGACATAACGTCTGAGAAAGGAAAGAATAATAATAATAATAAAATTCAATTAGCATACCAGTTGGCAGGAGTAGGATCTCTTTTTTATCTGGCGGGAATAGTTCATCATTGTCTGCTGTTTATATAATTTTGGAAGATACAGGTCTTGTAAAATACATCAAAAAGAGTAATTAAATATGCAAATAGATCACTTTTTTTCTGACTGCGCAGGGGATACTGTCTTGAAATCCAGAAGAAACACTCACTGCATGTAATTACACTGTTACAGGTTTTGCTAAGCATATCTGACAAGAGAAAAGCTTTCCAACTGCATGCACTTGCTTCTTTGGGTGTGCTGCCTGCAGGCTACCGGGCAGTGATGGGGTCGCTGCTGCACGCATGTTGAACACTGGGCAGCAACTGGGGAGTGCTGGGCTGCTGTTGGTAATAGCCTCTGGTCACTTGCTAGTTACTTTGTGAACAAAGCATCAGGTTTCGGCATCCCTTTGATACTAGAATCACTTTCTGTTGTGCTCCCAAACACACACCTTCCATACCAGACCAGTGGAAGCATCTGCTCTGTTTGCTCACCTTGCTGTGCAGATAATGACTTAGTTCACCTCCTTCCTCCAGTCCCCTCCTACCCTCCCCCACACCCCTATGGTTACTTCCTGTTGGATAAAGCATTAGGTGGTGGTAACTCTTTGTTATTGATACCTGGGAAATTCCTGAGAAAACACCTGTTGTCTGTCTCTCTCCTTCTCTCCCTCTCTCCCCCTCTCTCTCTGAATCTCTCTCAAGTGGCTACTTCCTACCCAGTGAGAATCTTTTACATGCCTCCAGAAACAACACTAACCCCTCCTTTGACCTGAGCAAAACAATGGATACCTGGTAAATTCCCTGCCCTCATCAAAATGTTGGGTTGTGGATGTCTTGGAAATAGTCCACTTGCACTGCCCCTACTCAGTCAAATTAACTGACTAATTAATTAAATCAGTACCCTATGTGCAGGACCTCATCATCATCATCATCATCATCATCATCATAAATATGTGCGGGACAGCTTTTCCTTGCTTCCAGCTGGTGGATACTGGGATGGCACATTTGGCAGGAAATTCCAGGATTAAATCTCACAATTGCCCAGTTTCCAAACCCTACTTTTCCCCTTTCTGGAATATTTTCCTTGCAGCCTGTTGGTGGATACTGTCACAGGTAGGTCGTTTGGAAGATAGTCCAGTATGTTGGAGGTATCTTAAAATTCCAAATTTCAGCTCATTTGCATGTAATGTCTTTAAACAATTTGCGGGAGACAGGGCATGGGGTTGGACTGGTGTGTGTGCTCACAATACCACTATCGGAAGCAATATATTGATCAATTGGAAATTTGACATTGCTATTGGTTTTTAAAGCACTATATAATCCCTAAGTTAGTTCTGTTAGCTACACCAGGACAAAGAATTTTGATGAAGAGAAAGGATCTACCATGTGATAGGATAGTAATGGCAACAAATGCCACTCCTACTTTTCAGCTGCAAGGCAGAAGCCATTGGATTGTATTGAGAAGCAGTAAACACCATACACTTAAACCATATTCCATTCTGTAGTAGTAGTTCTCATGGTTAGCTGTCGGATATCACTAAAACACTCATACACCCTGCACATGCATGACCTGATGTCTGCATATAGTGCCCCAGGCCAGAGGTCGTGCAATACTAGTTGGTGCCATGGATACGCATTGCAGCTGGACTCATCCCACTGTAGAGGACCGGCCAGCTGTGGAGGGTATCAGTGATGACTGGCGTGACAAGAATTCAGATGTTATCAATTATGTCCAGTGCCAACACTTGTCAGTGATCGATATTGAATCTTCTTAAATATCCCAGTAAAAATCAGAGAATATTCACAACGCACACGATCACAAAGGTTGCCTATCACATGTTGAGTATTAGTTCGCTATTCACCTACACAGAGAATGACACAGCGAGGTCAACTGCATCCCCACACTCCACTTGACTAGTTCGGGAGTCTCATCAGCTGGCGGAAATGTCCATTCTTTGTGGCCACTGGCTACCTTCAATACGTGCTCCGACACCAAGTGGTGTCCTCCTAGGAAACCATCCACATATTCGTGAGTATAATTACAATTAAATGTTATGGTTGCAGCACCAATCTGGTGACATTCGACAACGAGCAAAGTATCAGAAATACTTCCTCCTGATGATTGCAGCCCTGGAAACATAGAATTCCCGTGTAAAATCTATATCTTCCTAATGACTGACATAATTTTCCATGTAAAATCTTTCAAACCCCTTATGGCTACTGAAGCAGTGAAATCACTCTTTTCCTCATCCAGTCCATACCTCCCTTTCAACCGGACATAGTCACTTCCTTGTCATTTTCTTTTGGAATACTGACCATATAATTTTACAGTCCAACAGCATAACATTTTCGATTTTCGTTTATTTGTGCGTATAGTGTCCAAAAAAATATGGTATATCCACACACACACACACACACACACACACACACACACACACACACACACACCAGTTGGGTATCATTTCACACTGCCCAGTAGCAAAACCCTCCCGCCACATTGTTGTTATCACATACTTGTCAAGAAATAAAGGGTGTAATTACAATTAAAGAAGCCCTCGTGTCTTTTATTTTCTCGATTTTGACGCTTCCACGAAACCTGTTCGTATTTTTGATACTTGTAAATCCAGCCAACACAGAGGCATTGCAAGCTGAAGTTTGCGTTAGTGCATTTGAGCCTTATGTCACGTTTACACGCATAAATATCATAGACATGACACCCAGATGATACAAATTCCGCCACTAAGACAGCACTGGGAGTGCAATATACTAGGGTATGGCCATTCAGGATTAATTTTCAACAGCCAAGCAAATGGGAACAGAAATGTTTGCATACCATAATGTTATTACAAAACTTCTGTATAGAGTCCAAGCAAATTTTAAGTTCCTCTTGCTAAGCACCGTACCTGTTTAACACTTTGGAGGAGATACACCCCAAGATGGATCTCTGCAGCTGGCAAAACTGAGTTTGTAAGCAAAAAAAGAGCCTGTTAGAGCATCACACAAAGATTTTGTTTGTTTCATGTGCAAGAATATGATGACTTCGAGCAATATTGAAATTACACGATACATAATGGGCGCCAAGAGAGCTCTGCTGCCCGCAACAGCAAATGCAATCTACATTTTTTTTTGTTTTTTTTGTGGTTATCTGGCGACCATGTCACCTCACATCCGTGATCTCCTTGTTTGGGGCGGCGTCCATTGCTGGAGAATTCCCAGCCACTTTGGCCACTTCCGGTTGCAGCACCTGCATCTCAAGCCAGCAGATCGAAGTGTCCCAGAATAGCGCACTCCTACTGGTAAATGCTGAGACTGGTGTTCCAGAACACTGTGTTCCTATTGGCTGACGCTGAATCAGCGAAGGAATATAAATGCCACACCCTCCACTCCCACCCTCATTCTGCCTTCATCCGTCATTGTGTGAGGTCGATTGTCTTATTGTCGCTCGTGTGCATTAATCTTTAGTTTGGTTCATATCCGATATAACATGAAGAGTTCGATGGCATCAGACAGCAGTAGCAGTGTCAGTGGCTGCAAGCGGCAGAGACCGTTAGAGGAGGATGGAGAATTACCTGGCAAGTACAGGTTCACATCGAAAACTGCAAATTTTTTTTTCACTAAGAATTTCATAGTACTGAATATAAGTCAACTTATTGTTTCAGCGTATATCCACCGAATCGCTGATGAATGAAGTGTTGAGGTACATCAACCACAGGAAGAGCAGTGGCAGATGCATCAGCGAAAGCAACAGCAGCAACAGTATCATCGTAAGTATATATTTTTTTCTTCCTGTTCGTGAGACCAACGTGTCTGAGGTTATTGTGGATGATTTAGAGGGGCCAAAATGGACCAATGTAACAATTGAAGACATAAAGGCTGAAAATGAGTCATTGATGTAACTTTGTCGCTAAGAATTTCGTAATAGTAATATTGATTACATGTCGTCTCATTGTTTTAGCATTTGTCCAGCGGATGATTGACGAACTGGATGCTGAGAGGCAACAACAGCGGCAGCAATATCGTCGTAAGTATATATATATTTCGTCCTCTTCGTAATATACGTAATTTCTTCCTAAAAAATTTCATTATGTACGTAATACAGGGTGAAAATTGTTTAACTATATGGGAAAAACGTAAATTAGTTACAAACTACAGAGTGCACACACTTTATTCAACATGTACACTTCATTAAATATATTCAGATTTAGGTTATGACATGTTCAATACGCCTGCCATCATTGGCGATGATGTGGCACAGACTAATAGCGAAGTTCTGCATGACCCATTGAAGAGTTGGAACATAGATGCTGTCGATGACATCCTGAATGGCTGCTTTCCGCTCAGCAATGCTTTTGGGATTATTTATGTACATCTTGTCTTTAATATAGCCCCACGAAAAGGAGTTCAGATCTGGAGAATGTGGTGGCCAGTCGAAGCTCATGCCAGTGGCCTCTGGGTACCCCAGAGCCAGAATGCGGTCTCCAAAGTACTCCTCCAGGACATCAAACACTCTCCTGCTTCGGCGGGGATTAGCTCCATCTGGCATGAATCATGTCTTATCGAAATCAGGGTCACTTTGGGGATGAAATCATCTTCCAAAACCTTCACATACCGTTCGATAGTCACCGCACCATCAAGGAATATTGCACTAATTATTCCGTGACTGGATATTGCACACTACACAGTCGCCCATTGAGGGTGAAGGGACTTCTCGATTTCGAAATGCGAATCCTCAGTCCCCCAGATGCGCCAACTGTACTTATTGATGAATCCGTCCAAATGAAAGTGGAGTTCATCGCTAAACCAAACACACAATGCATACTGATTCCAATAATGTCCCACAGTTAATCGTGCAGTTTGAACATCCTAACACAAACCTTTCAGAACTTATGATGATTTTATTTAATACAGTTCAATAACTGTTGCACATTCTTTGCTGTTGTAGATTATTTTGAGGGACCAAAATCGGTAACTGTAACTTTTTCCCTAAGAACCTTGTAGAAGTAGTATTAAATACATATCATCTTATTTTTTCAGTATGTGTCCATAATTAAAATGCTGGATGCTGAGAAGAAATAGCAGCAGCAGCAGCAGCAGCAGCAGCAGCAGCAGCAATATTGTTATAAGTATGTATACCTTTTCTTCCTCCTTGTAGTATTCATAATTTTCTTCTAAAGAAATTTCATTGTATATGTAACGTGTTTCACATTCTTTACAAATGTAGACATTTTTGAGGATCAAAACTGATAGCTGTAAGTTTTTTCACTAAGAATTTCGTAGCAGTAGCACTGAATATACTTCTTCTTATTGTCTCAGTATTTGGCAAGCGGATAATTAACCAGCTTGATGCTGAGAAGCAGCAGCAACAGCATCGTAAGTAGTACATATATTTTCTTTCTCATAGCACTGTGTATATGTAGTATGTTGCTGTTAGATATATTCTTAAAAATTCATTATATATGTAATATGTTGCATATTCTTTGTTGTAGATGATTTCCTGGAAGACGAAGAAGAAGAAGAGGAGGGTGGGGTATGTGCCTAGAATAAACACATCTTTGGGGCAATAATGGCGTGATATCGCGGATTACACCAATTGCCGAATGAGGTCAGGAGTCCATCTTGAGTGCAACAATGGATAGGTTTCCTGAGATGGAAGACAGAGGGTCACTATGTCTTCAGAGACAGAGAGAGAGAGAGAGAGAGAAAGAGAGAGAGAGAGAGAGAAAGAGAAAGAGAGAGAGAGAGTGTAAGTGTTTTGACAGGAATTTCCAAGGTATCAATATCAAAGAGTTGCTGCTATCTGTTGCTTTATCCGACAGGAAGTAACTGGAGGCACGGGGGAGGGGAGGAGGGGATTGGAGGCAGAAGACAATGGGAGGTTGCTTCTCCCAACGTTCTGTGCCAGTGGTATTGTGAACTAACTCAGGCAGTATCTAACTAACTCAGTCAGCAGAGCGAGCATATAGAGCAGCTGCTTCCACTGACCTGGTATGGAATGTGTGTGTTTGGTAGCAAAACAGAAAGTGATTTTCGTATTAATGGGAAGCTGACACTTGATTCTTTGTTTGGGGATAAAGTAGCAGCCAGCTGGGGATTGCTACTCCTACAGTTGCTGCTCGGTGTTCAACATGTGTGTGGCCATGACCCCATCATCACCCAGTAGTCTACAGGTGGCTCATGAGAACAAACAAGTGTATGCAATCGGAAAGCTATTTTTCGCCAGATGCAGACGTAACTGCATAATTACATTTGGTGAGTATTGTTTGCCGATTTCATGATGTATTCCTTGTGCAATCGGAAAAAGAGTGATGTATTTGCATATTTAATTACTCTTTCTTCAATGTACTTTATATGACCTGCATCTTCCAAAATTAAATAAGCAGCAGAGAATGATGACTTTTTCCTGCCAATTGATAGACAAATCGAATTTTATGAATAAACAGTATATTATTATTATTATTATTACTGTTATTATGTCCTCTTCAATCTGACTGAGTTTCGTATTGCTGGACCTTCCAGTCCACCTGCTCGGCAACTTTTCCCATCAATTTTTTGTGGGAGGGCTATGGGTGGGGGCAGGGATGTCCTCTGGTGCTGGCATTGTGCACTAGCTCAGTCAGTTCCTGCATTCAAAGCGAGCACACACAAAACTTTCCCCATCAATTTCGAGAAAATTTTCCAACAGGATAACACCCATAATTCCCAAAAATAAACGTAATACTAACCTATTTGAATAACTTAGGTCTGACCAGAAGTGCCTCGTGTTCAATGACAGAATACTGAGATAGTGATTGATGAAGGCTAGGAATTTCCACAAGGGGAGGGGGGAGGGAGTGGGGAGGGGGAGGGGTGAAAGTGTGCCAGAACTGGAGTATAGGTTAAGGGGAACAATTGGTTAAGAGGAAGTGAAAGGGTGATATGGAACAAAAATACGTTAAGGGGGCAGTATCCCCAATTAGCATAACAATAAGTTTGCCCCTGAATGTATGCAGCCCAGACTAACAAAACGCCTCAGAATTTTGGCCTCTGAATGTATGCAACTTGTACTAATAAAACGCCCCATAATCTTGCCAATAAATGTATGCAATTTGCACTAGCAAAACACCCCATAATTTTGCCCCTGAATGTATGCAACTCTCAGTAACAGAACGCTCCATAATCTTGCCTCTGAATATACTCAATCCGCACTAGCAAAACACTCTAGAATTTTGCTCCTGAATGTATGAAACGTGCAATAACAAAACGCCCCAGAAATCCCCTTGCTCGACTACTCCCAGGCTGGTGAGGATAACACTGTTCTGGGAAAGTCCCAGACGCCTGTAAGTTTAACAGACGCCAAAAATGCGACTGATCTTTGCCTGTATCTGTGAATAGGGAGTATGTGGCCCTATGGCAGCATCATTCCCAACAAATCTGTTCCTATTTAAATGCAAGGAGGTGACTGAGACATGGATGTTGTTTGTAGCATGGGTGGGTACGGCTGCATTCTTTAATAGCAGCAGCAATTTTGGTGGTCCACCAAAGGACTGTCTTCCTTCGGGGAGAATCCAAGTAAGAAGGATTCGCTGAAGCAGCTGCAAAAAGCATGGCATTGGTCAAACTCCATATGGATTCATTAATGCCATCATGTGGTGGAGCGATTCGGGTGACAGCCAACGAAAAGGCATCCTGATCTACATTACTAAAGGCCTGCATGGGAGGGCACGTGGGCTACTGATGCTGGAGAAAAGGTAACATGATCAGAAAATGATTGCTGTAACACAAATCATAATGATCTCGCCATTGCGTGGAGGGGAGGAATCAAAGGCTGCAAATGGGAAGATCAATGTCTGAAAAAGTGCTCTGTGCCACACTAAAGTGTGTGGGGGTTCCAGTGTTGAGGAGACACAGATCAAGCCCTGCCAGCAGGTCTTCAACAATTTTGCCCTGAACAGTGTTCACAGCATGACGCCACAGAGGGTTATGGGGGTTAAGATCGCTAAGCTGAATAAAAAGGGAAGGGATCTGTCAAAGGAGGGAAAGAAGAACAGGAAGTGTAGGAGGCCGGTTGGGGGGAGATAAAGGTTGCATATTGTTACTACAGAGTGTAAATGGATCCGAACAGCCACCACTTACAGTGGAGATAGAAGAGGAACCCAGGAACTACCAATTTCCATAGGGTACAGTGGACGGACACCATTGGAGGCTCACAAAGGGCTAACTCATTTCCAGTAGAAGAGTTGGAAACCATGAAGAGTGGGCAAATGAGTATCCACAAAACGAGAGTCCTGCAATACAAGCTACAGTGTAGAGAAAGAGAAGACTGCAGTTGTACCAGATGATGATAATGGCCATTATAATTCCATTGGACGAGAGTAGTACAAGGGGCTGGATGGACATCAAATGGGCCAAATTGGTCATTGTGCCAAGTCAGTGTCTGTCACTGGTAAGAACAAAGTGACATCCATGAATGTAAGATCAAACCCTGGCTGCGAATGCTGGGGTTGTTGGGGGTGGGGTGGGGGGGGGGGGGAGGGTGGGGGGGGGGGGTTGGAGCTTGTCCCAAGATTCAGATATATTCTTTTCTTCTGTTTCTTTGGAGGAGTAGAGGAGATGTCATTGAGGAGAGAGCAAGTTGCAGCAATATCAGGACCCGAAAGAGAACGAGAGTGTGAGTCCCATGTACAACTTGAAGTAAGCCTCTTGTCCTGGAGACGCCAGGGCTTTGGGAGGGGAGGGGGGGGGAGCTCCTGGAGGAAGCCCCATCCCTTATGGAGGTTTCTTCCCTGGCTGTGGAGAAGGAGCGTCTCTGTCAGGGGTGGGAACAGTGACCGCTAAAGAGGAGGAAAGGGAAGAGAGAGAGACAGAGAGGATGGAGGTACAGAGGAAGGAGGAGGAGGAGGAGGAGAAGGAAAGGACGCAACAGAAGCAAATCTAGACGTTATAGATACTGGGTGGAGACGGTAAAATTTCTGATAGGCCTCAGGGTAGGACAGACGGTCGAGAGTATTGAATTCTCCTTTCCTTCTATAGTTCAGACAATCTGGCGAATGAGGAGAATGTGGGCTAGCTGGCAAATGATGATCAAAGGGATTCTGTGTCAAAAAATCTGTGGATATCAGTCCCTGAATGCTGGCCCCTAGCTTGACTGGATCAGAGATGGGATTCTTCCTACACGTCAGTCAGGGGACCCTGAAGATGGCTTAATGTAGCGCTGAAACTGGTTGCTCAAATAAAATAACAACTGGAAATTTAGATAGCTGAAGGTGTTTTGATTCAACATTTGATACTGAACAACCGAGGTCCCTCAACCTTCTGTATAAAAATGGACTTACAGAGAATATCAATTGGAAGTGCAGGGAAGGTAAAGCGAAATGACTGTGCGGAAAAATGTAAGGAAATCGAAAGGGAAACGCTCGACGGATGGCCACACTGCGCATGCTGAAAAGTTGAAACTGTTTTGGCATAAAAGTCAAGTGCTAGCACGACGGACAGGAATGGTAGAGCATAGAGGGCTGTGAAGAATTCTTCAGCCAATAGTACCCTGACCGACCCCTCTCTAGGACGACACAAACACAAGTGCCGCATTGCCTTGCCACGTCCCAGTTGAAGACTAGCCATTCTACGAGCTCTGCAGCAGTGACTTAGGAACTGTATTGTTTCAATTGTATTACGATTGTGTATCCTGAAGAGATTTTCTTATTTTCCCATTGTTTGTAACACACCATTATAAATTCTCAAAGTTGTTGTTGTTGTGGGCTTTAGTCCTGAGACTGGTTTGATGCAGCTCTCCATGCTACCCTATCCTGTGCAAGCTGCTTCATCTCCCAGTACCTACTGCAACCTACATCCTTCTGAATCTGCTTAGTGTATTCATCTCTTGGTCTCCCTCTACGATTTTTACCCTCCATGCTGCCCTCCAATACTAAATTGGTGATCCCTTGATGCCTCAGAACACGTCCTACCAACCGATCCCTTCTTCTTGTCGAGTTGTGCCACAAACTCCTCTTCTCCCCATTTCTATTCAATACCTCCTCATTAGTTATGTGATCTACCCATCTAATCTTCAGTATTCTTCTGTAGAACCACATTTTGGAAGTTTCTATTCTCTTCTTGTCGAAACTATTTATTATCCATGTTTCACTTCCATACATGGCTACTATCCATACAAATACTTCCAGAAACGACTTCCTGACACTTAAATCTATACTCGATGTTAACAAATTTCTCTTCTTCAGAAACGCTTTCCTTGCCATTGCCAGTCTACATTTTATATCCTCTCTACTTCGACCATCATCAGTTATTTTGCTCCCCAAATAACAAAACTCCTTTACTACTTTAAGTGTCTCATTCCTAATCTAATTCCCTCGGCATCACCTGACTTAATTCGACTACATTCCATTATCCTCGTTTTGCTTTTGTTGATGTTCATCTTATATCCTCCTTTCAAGACACTGTCCATTCCGTTCAATTGCTGTTCCAAGTCCTTTGCTGTCTCTGACAGAATTACAATGTCATCTTCGAACCTCAAAGTTTTTATTTCTTCTCCATGGATTTTAATACCTACTCCGAATTTTTCTTTTGTTTCCTTTCGTTTACTCTCAGAGTTAAGTATTGTCATTTATCTTACTGTAACAAAAATTCATTATTATGATTTGCTTGAATTGTTGTCTAGCGATCCGAGAAAGCAGGTTTCCTAGATACCCCATATTCGACGAGTTGGCAAGACACAATAGAAACAATATTTTGTATTATTAAAAGCAAAGGAGACAACGTTATGAGCGCAATAAGAATTCCACTACTCTTGGCAGATTATGGACACCGAAATAGAACAGATGGACTTAGAGAGAATATCAATGGAAAGTGGAGGGAAGGTAAAGCGAAATGACTGTGCAGAAAAATGTAAGGAAATATATTTCGAAGCATTATTCTAGTTTTAACCTACCATCATGCACAGTGGAAGACTTAAGGTCCTTATGCCACCTTTGTTGCAACAAAAGGCACAACACTTTTGATATCCATTCCGCTCCGCCACAAACATTCTCTGCTTGGCCAAGTCGCAATCACCATTGTAACGCCTGCATGTAGATTTCGCGGGACGCTTTTGGAACACTCGTTGATTGATTGTAGTAGAATCTTATAGCAAGTTTCCTTTTGCTGTTCCTGTTGGACCTTGCCCATTCGTCGCATATAGGGTGCCTACAGGACGCCGCGTTCTCTGAATGCTATACAACAGTTCAGTATTATTTCTATAAAGCAGATTGACATTACGTAACTTTTATCTACAAAATGTTGTCGCAAACGAGGGTGACATGCAATATAATTCAGAGTTGATAATGGTCCGTATCCTGAGCTGAGGCTGGCAGGACCGGCGCTTATATTCACTTCTTGCAGGGGGCGCTCCTGTTGTGGCGTGGTCCAATTCCACTGTTTTGTACGAACAATCTCCCAGTGTCTTCGGTGAAGTAACTGCAACACTTTTTGTTACAAAGTTCTAGGGATCAACAAACGTGACTGTCCATTGTCATATTGAGCAAGAATCATATCTATCTGTACAGCGAGGCTATGCCGACGTGCAAAGTATTGGCGCACTACAGAGTTCTTAATGCAGTGTAAGGAACGAGGCCAACATGTGCGAATGTATGTTAGCAAAACGCTCAAATCTGGATCAGCTTCCGTGGCCTGTGCAATTTTCTTATAGTTCAGCGTAAAAAACTGAAGCAGTTCATAATCCTGAGCATCTATGTGACATCAAGATGCAGCAGAAGCGTGTAAGTCTGCGGCAGGGCCAATCCGAAGACGTGAAAGTGCGTCCGCATTTCCATGTTGAGCTGTCGGACGATACACAATCTCTTACTGGTATTGAGACAACAGCAAAGCCCATCTTTGCAATTTTTGAATAGTTCGTACAGGGACCGGTTTTGTAGGATGAAACAAGGATTGCAACGGCTTGTGATCCGTTACTAACAAGGGAACCTCTCCATCGCACCCCCCCCCCCCCCCCTCTCCCCTCAGATTTATTTATAAGTTGGCACAGCGGATAGGCCTTGAAAAACTGAACACAGATCAATCGAGAAAATAGGAAGAAGTTGTGTGGAAATATGAAAAAAATAAGCAAAATATACAAACTGAGTAGTCCATGTGCAAGATAAGCAACATAAGGAGCGTGCGAACTCAGGAGCGCCTTGGTCATGTGCGTGAGCAGCTGCGGAACGGGAGGTCCATGGTTCAAGTCTTCCCTCGAGTGAAAAGTTTAATTTTTTATTTTCAGACAATTATTATCTACAGTCCGTCCGTCCGATGCGACGTATGACAGGAATATGTTGTCGACCCACCTAACTGGTACACTTGGCGAATGGGTAAAAAGATTCTTCTACCTTGCCCGATTTAAGTTTTCTTGTGGATGTGATAATCACTCCCAAAAAAGTGATGAAAACATAAGAGGTTGTCACATAAACTGCAACAAATGAATGCAACAGTTTCACAGTCGCGCAGTTTCCCTGTGCTCTGTCAAAACATGTTTTTAACGTTTTTGCGCTGTAGTCGACCGACGTGTGTTTCGATGTTTGTTTAGGTGTAGCGTCTCCATACTACGGCGCAGTTACCTCGCATCGGACGGATGGACTGTAGATAATAAATGTCTGAAAATAAAAAATTAAACTTTTCACTCGAGGGAAGACTTGAACCAAGGACCCCTCGTTCCACAGCTACTCACACTAACCACGGGACCACGGCGCTCCTGAGCTCGCACGCTACTTGATGTTGCTTATCTTACACATGGACTCCTCAGTTTCTATATTTTGCTTATTTTTGTCATAGTTCCACACAACTTCTTCCTGTTTTCTCGATTGATCTGTGTTCAGTTTTTCAAGGCCTATCCACTGTGCCAACGTAGAACTAAATCTGACGGGGGTGCGATGGGGAGGTTCCCTTGTAAGCAGAATTTTCTGCCATACAAATAGTGGTGGAATTTGGTGACACCAAACGCAACAGATAAAGCCTCTTTTTCGATTTGTGAATAGTTACCCAGAGCTTTGGGCAACACTTTTGACGCGAAGGCAATAGGTCTATCTTTATCACCAATTCTGAGCGAAAGCACTGCACCGATTCCGTAAGCGGAAGTGTCAACTTGCAATAAAACTGGCCTATCAGGATCAAAGTGAACTAAGCATCGATCACTGAGCAATGCATCTTTAAGTTTTTAAAAGCTACTTGGCACTCACTCATCTGTTCAAACAAAGGGGACGTTCTTGCGATGCAAGCGATGCAATGGCGCCGCTATTTGTGCAGCATTCGGTATGAGCCGAATATAATAGTTCATTTTCCCTAAGATTGACTGCAATTCTGTGATATTGCGAGGAACTGGCAAGTCTCTTATGGCTAACAAGTGCGACTGCAGAGGATGTACACTTTGTTTATGACATGACCAAGATACTGCAACTCAGGTTTAAAGAAATCACACTTGTCCAGTCTACACTTTAGTCCTGCTTCAGATAACACACGAAACAAAGCATGTAAATTTACAATATGTTCTTCGGGTGTACGACCTGCTACTACAATATCGTCCAAATAGTTTGAACTGTTTGGTACTTCTGCAGTCAGCTGTTCCAGATACCCTCGGAAATGGGCGGGTGCGGAAGCACTGGCAAAATGCAAACGCAAATATTTAAACAAGCCCAAACACTTTTTGAGATTCTTCATCGAGCGGTATTTGAAGATACGTGTCGCGCAAATCAATTTTTGAAAAATAGCGTCCAGCCCTAATTTGTCCGTAAGATCCTCTGGGCGTGTCAATGGATAAGTATCAATGACAGTTTGTGTGTCGACCGTAGACTTAAAGTCAAGACAGAAGCGAATGCGGCCTGAAGGTTTGTGGAGGAAAACCAGTGGACTTACCCATTGACTAGCTGATATGGGCTCAATAACTCCATTAACTTGCAGTTCCTTAAGTTCAGCAGCGACTTGGTCCTGTAATGCAATGGGAACAGTTCTGAACCGGAAAAACGTCTACTGAGTATTGTATTTCAGCGTAATATGTACAACAAAATTGTTAGCTTTTACTAAGCCTTCAGAAAACAGTTCTGGGAATTCTTTTAGCAAGCTAGCTACACTGTCTTTTGCACTGAATGCAGAAACTGGCAACACATTCTTCTGAATGTTAAACAAACTAAAAGAATCAAGACCGAATATGTTCCCACACTCGCTTGATTTTAGCACTGCAAAAGTCACTGTTCACGTATGCGAGCGATACATGGCAGCAAAGTACGTGTTCCGAGAATGGGAATGTCTTGTCCTTTATAAGCCATCAGTTGCGTGCTAGTTTTAGACAGGCGTGGAGAGCCTAACAGTTCATTTATGTGACGATTGAGCAATGTGACAGAGGCACCCGTGTCAAACTGAAATTTCCCGTATTTCCCACAAATAAGTAAATGAACAAAACGTTTGTTTGACTGACGTATTACTGACGAAACTGCACACTTGCTAGTTGCAGACTTGGAATATACTGCATTAACGACATGGGCATTGTGACGAGATTTTTGTGTGTGGGCCGAATTCTGATGTTTGCTCCGTTGCAAACATAACTGGCTGCCCAAATGTAAGAGCCGACAAGGAACTGGAATCGCACTGATCTAGCATTTGCACTACCTGCTGAAATGATGGATCGAACTGTTTGAAAATCTGTTCTCTGAGTTTGACATCAGACATATCGAACACGATCGCATCACGCGACATAACATCTTAATATAAAGCACCACAAGCACATTTGAATTTGTGTTTCCTTGTCATACCCTGCAAATCTGTTACCCACTCACGGTAAGTTTGTTCTGACCGTTTTTAGCCATTAAAGTATTGATATCTAGGTGCTATCACATTCGCTTGTTGATCATCATAGTTTGTTAGTGAGTTTGCCACTGCGTCATAAGCAAGTTCACTCGTAGTGGCTTTAGGAAAGAGTTTCCGAATTAATCTGAACTCTGCACTTCCTATTGTTGATAATACATAGAGAAGTTTCACAGTACCTGGCACATTGTGGGCAATGACGTGTGGGATAACCAATCGTACCATTCTTCTTCTTGTTCACGAAGCTGTCGAAAAGGTGATATAGCAGCTGTATTAGGCAGCACTTGTTTCGGCGGGCGCGCAGCGTTGGCCAGTAGCTGCTGCTCCATGTCGAGTGACGTGGAGATTTGTTGAGTCTGGAACTCAAACGTCTGCATTGGCTGTGTTGCATCGAACGCTTACGGCTATGGCGCCGGAGTAGGGACCGGGGCAGGATTGGTGGGCATGTTGGAAGACACAAATGCAAAAAATAGACAAAAATAATGGCAAGAGCAAAGAAAGTTTTCACAACGCCCACCCGAAAATACTGACTAGCAAAAAGCTAAGCGAGCGCCTCTGCAAAGTAAAGACAAGATAAAATTTAGGCGCCAGCAAAAATATGTCTGTGGCCGACGGCACGGAGTTCGTCTGTAACACCTCGTCGCCAGTTGTTGGATCGGGCCCACTCGTCCCTTACAGGGTGCCTAAGGGATGCTGTGTTCCTGGAATCCTATACAACAATTGAAGCAAATAACATTAGTAGTTTTATTTTTATAAAGCAGATGGACAATACTTACAGGGTGCCTAAAGGATGCTGTGTTCCTAGAATGCTATACAACAATTCAAACAAGTAACATTGTAGTTTTATTTCTATAAAGCAGATGGACAATACTTACAGGGTGCCTGGAGGATGCTGTATTCCTGGAATGCTATACAACAATTCAAGCAAATAACATAAGTAGTTTTATTTCTGTAAAGCAGATGGACAATACTTCCAGGGTGCCTAAAGGATGCTGTGTTCCTGGAATGCTATACAACAAATCAAGCAAATAACATTAGAGATTTTATTTATATAAAGCAGATGGACAAAACTTACAGGGTGCATAAAGGATGCTGTGTTCCTGGAATGCTATACGACAATTCAAGCAAATAACATTAGTAGTTTTATTTCTATAAAGCAGATGGACAATACTTACAGGGTGCATAAAGGATACTGTGTTCCTGGAATGCTATACAACAATTGAAGCAAATGACATCAGTAGTTTTGTTTATAAAGCACATTGACGATACTTACAGGGTACCTAAAGGATGCTGCGTTCCTGGAGTGCTATACAACAATTCAAGCAAATAACATTAGTAGTTTTATTTCTATAAAGGAGATGGACAATACTTACAGGGTGCCTAAAGGATGCTGTGTTCCTGGAATGCTATACAACAATTCAAACAAATAACATTGGTAGTTTTATTTCTATAAAGCAGATGGACAATACTTACAGGGTGCACAAAGGATGCTGTGTTCCTGGAATGCTATATGACAATTCAAGCAAATAAAATTAGTAGTTTTATTTCTATAAAGCAGATGGACAATACTTACAGGGTGCCTAAAGGATGCTGTGTTCCTGGAATGCTATACAACAATTCAAACAAATAACATTAGTAGTTTTATTTCTATAAAGCAGATGGACAATACTTACAGGGTGCATAAAGGATGCTGTGTTCCTGGTATGCTATACAACAATTGAAGCAAATAACATTAGTAGTTTTATTTCTATAAAGCAGATGGACAATACTTCCAGGGTGCCTAAAGGATGTTGTGTTCTCGAAGTGCTGTACAACAATTGAAGCAAATATAATTAGTAGTTTTATTTCTATAAAGCAGATTGATAATACGTAACTTGTATCTACAGAATGTTGTCACAAACGAATGGCAACATGCAGTACAATTCAGAATCTTGTGATGTGTGAGATGTGCAGGCAAGTCCATATGCTGAGCCATTCGGCGCTGCGGAGGCTGGCATGAAGGGCTCTTATATTCACTACTTGCACACAGGACTCGTATTCGGAAGGACGACAGTTCAAACCCGCGTTCGGCCTTTCTGCTTTAGGTTTCCCTTGATTTTGCTAAATCGTTCCAGGCACATGCCGGGATGATTCCTTTGGAAGGACACTGCTGATTTCCTTCCCCATCCTTCCCTAACCCGATGGAGCCGATGACCTCGCTGTTTGGTCCTCTATCCCAAATCAACCACCCAACGACGCCAAATTTGAACGACCTATGACTGATGCAAGGGGAGGGGGGACACCATGAGAAAAAAAAGAAACATAATTTTGACCTATAGATGGCTCTGTAAGTGTCAGAATGAGCGCACAACCGACAGACGCGCGGCGCACGACTGTTACTCAGTTCGCGTTCGAGACACCTAACATGATTGTCTCCAAGAAGGATCGAGCGCTGCTGGTAAATCCCCTTACAAGAAATGTGACTGTGCGCCAGGAGTCCTGCAGGAGTTCCGGACACTCGAGGGTCTGAAAAAAAGGCGTCTACTAAGAGAGTGAAGAAATTGGGTACAAAATTATAAAACACAGTTTCTTTTTAATTTGCAGTGTTGCAGAGAAAGGAAAGCAGTTGACCCGTCGTCTGTCGAAGACATCGGCACAGTACTGCAGATGGGGTGGAGCAGAGCTGTGCAAACATGCAGTGCACGGGTAACTGCCCGAAGTTGGACATGCCTGTGAACACCGTCCATAAAATCTTACGAAACATTCTGCACTACTATCCATAAAAAATCACACATGTTCAGAAGTTGCTTTCCACTAACCTGCCAGCAAGACAGACGTTCGCTCTGGAATTTATTGGTCTCATGTAAGTGGACAGTGAGTGGCCATCGAACATTTTGTGGAGAGAGAAGCGCATTTCCATCTCCAAGGAGATATCAATACTCAGAATTGCAGAAAATGGACCACTGAAAATCCTCACGCACATCAACCGGAACCGTTTCATTTTGCAAAGGTGACTGTGTGGTGCGGTTGATATCATTTATTGTAGGGACGTAGTTTTTCGAGGAAATGAGTCCTGCAGGTCCTGTTAACTATACCATCACTGACAAACGCAGTGAGAGTATTTTGTGCACCAACGTCTTTCCAACCTTTCAACAAAAAATGTTCAAATGTGTGTGAGTTCTCAAGGGACCAAACTGCAGAGGTCATCGGTCTCTAGACTTACAGGCCCGCCGGTGTGGCCGAGCGGTTCTAGGCGCTTCAGTCTGGAACCGCACGACCGCTACGGTCGCAGGTTCGAATCCTGCCTCAGGCATGGATGTGTGTGATGTCCTTAGGATAGTTAGGTTTAAGTAGTTCTAAGTTCTAGGGGACTGATGACCTCAGATGTTAAGTCCCATATTGCTTAGAGCCATTTGAACCATTTGAATCGAGACTTACACACTACGTAAACTAACTTAAACTAACCTATGCTAAGAACAACACACCCACACACACACACACACACACACACACACACACACACACACACACACACACACACACACACATGCCGGAGGGACGACTCGAACCTCCGGCGGGAAGGGCCGCGCAGTCAGTGACATGGCGCCTCTAACCACGCGGCCACTCCGCGCGGCCAATCTTTCAACACCGTGAATGTGTGTGTAGGACCATTTTTATGCAATCTGGCGCTCCTTCACACACTGCATAGTCAGTGAAGGGGCTGCTGCAGAGGTATTTCGGTAATACTGGAACTAATAGCCGTAATTTCCCTACTGCTTGGGGCCATCCGGATCATCTGAGCATCCGTATGACTTCTAGCTGTGGGGTTATCTGAAAGATGTTGTGCACAGTGCTCTAATTAAGAACGTAGCCGAAATGAAGGCACGCATTGCGTAACGCATTCTGAACGAGTCCTCTGAGACACTCCGGTCTGTTGTGAAACATGCCTTTTCTCGATTTCAATTTGTGGCAAAAAAGGGTGGACGGCATATCGAATATGTCTTGCGCCAGTCTCACGACAATTAGAAACCAATATCATTGTGCTTTATATGTGGTTTTTGGCCTCATGACAATTAAAAACCGATTTCTCCCATCCGAAGTTGTAACACCATAGCTCTAATGCTGTACTGATTTATTTTGTCCTTTGTTTTGTTTAATGTTATAACGTTGAGTTTCTGTAAATGTTGTTTGATTGAATCGATACCATGAGAGTGTGTATTCTTTTCTCTGCTAAAAATTTCATGTCTTTTAGAGTGTAGGAAGTGTAATCTCTGTAATATGTACAATATGAGAAAATTATATGTTTTGTCTTTCTCATATAATCTCTTTGGTTATCTTAAAAATTGAATAATTTTGTTTAAATAATTTTTTATAGTAATACCAACATGTGCAAACGATATGTTTTGTTTAAAGAAACTACTTGTCGTTATGTAAACTGCTGACCTTCACCTAGGGTTCTTAGTTATTTTGTAAGTAAAAGGTGGTGTGGTTCCCCTTGGGAACGGAAATGTATAGCGCGCGCAAAATGTGGTGGGCGTGGATAGAAAGGTGGAACCAAGAGACAGTCGGGGACGAGCTACCAAACTATCAACTGCTCATGTAAAAGTTGTGTATTGTGCTGGTGCCGAGAGAGGCTTTTGGTGCCGTTTTCCAAGGTGCTAATGCCTCGGATGGATGGATAAAGAGCTGGAACTATTCTGGAATTGGTATCTATCATCGCCACCAAGAAATGTCAGAATCAGCATTTACGTCTGAAAATCCTTCCTCTGACATGCACTCGCCATCACGTTGCGCAGTCACTGAAAAGGAACCATGGAACTGTAGAAATGTACAGTGAAGGATCAGCTCGCGAGGATGATTTATTTGTTTTCATTTATAAGATAAACCAAAAGACTATTTATGAAAACTTACCTTGATTTCTCATCTGTCACTTTTCCACTTTAAGATACATCCGAAGCTAAAGTGATTATCGAGTGTCCTTATTGAAAGAACATTAAAGCCCAGTGTTAATGTCTCTTGAACATACACTCCTGGAAATTGAAATAAGAACACCGTGAATTCATTGTCCCAGGAAGGGGAAACTTTATTGACACATTCCTGGGGTCAGATACATCACATGATCACACTGACAGAACCACAGGCACATAGATACAGGCAACAGAGCATGCACAATGTCGTCACTAGTACAGTGTATATCCACCTTTCGCAGCAATGCAGGCTGCTATTCTCCCATGGAGACGATCGTAGAGATGCTGGATGTAGTCCTGTGGAACGGCTTGCCATGCCATTTCCACCTGGCGCCTCAGTTGGACCAGCGTTCGTGCTGGACGAGCAGACCGCGTGAGACGACGCTTCATCCAGTCCCAAACATGCTCCATGGGGGACAGATCCGGAGATCTTGCTGGCCAGGGTAGTTGACTTACACCTTCTAGAGCACGTTGGGTGGCACGGGATACATGCGGACGTGCATTGTCCTGTTGGAACAGCAAGTTCCCTTGCCGGTCTAGGAATGGTAGAACGATGGGTTCGATGACGGTTTGGATGTACCGTGCACTATTCAGTGTCCCCTCGACGATCACCAGTGGTGTACGGCCAGTGTAGGAGATCGCTCCCCACACCGTGATGCCGGGTGTTGGCCCTGTGTGCCTCGGTCGTATGCAGTCCTGATTGTGGCGCTCACCTGCACGGCGCCAAACACGCATACGACCATCATTGGCACCAAGGCAGAAGCGACTCTCATCGCTGAAGACGACACGTCTCCATTCGTCCCTCCATTCACGCCTGTCGCGACACCACTGGAGGCGGGCTGCACGATGTTGGGGCGTGAGCGGAAGACGGCCTAACGGTGTGCGGGACCGTAGCCCAGCTTCATGGAGACGGTTGCGAATGGTCCTCGCCGATACCCCAGGAGCAACAGTGTCCCTAATTTGCTGGGAAGTGGCGGTGCGGTCCCCTACGGCACTGCGTAGGATCCTATGGTCTTGGCGTGCATCCGTGCGTTGCTGCGGTCCGGTCCCAGGTCGACGGGCACGTGCACCTTCCGCCGACCACTGGCGACAACATCGATGTACTGTGGAGACCTCACACCCCACGTGTTGAGCAATTCGGCGGTACGTCCACCCGGCCTCCCGCATGCCCACTATATGCCCTCGCTCAAAGTCCGTCAACTGCACATACGGTTCACGTCCACGCTGTCGCGGCATGCTACCAGTGTTAAAGACTGCGATGGAGCTCCGTATGCCACGGCAAACTGGCTGACACTGACGGCGGCGGTGCACAAATGCTGCGCAGCTAGCGCCATTCGACGGCCAACACCGCGGTTCCTGGTGTGTCCGCTGTGCCGTGCGTGTGATCATTGCTTGTACAGCCCTCTCGCAGTGTCCGGAGCAAGTATGGTGGGTCTGACACACCGGTGTCAATGTGTTCTTTTTTCCATTTCCAGGAGTGTAGTAAAAAGAAAGTTAAAGTTATTGTGGCAAAAGAGTGAGCTAAAGTAAATAATATTTGCTGAAAGTAATTTTGCAATTATAACTGCTTATTAAAAGTTTGTGGGCTTGCTAAAAAAGAAAAAAAAACTGAAGTGAAAAATAGAATTTAAAGCAATAAAGTAGTACAAACAGATATTATAACAGGTTGTTGTCAACTTCAAAATTAAAAGTTCTTAAAACTGAGGCTTATGAAAGTTTTGCTTAGTAAAAGATCATACTGCTGCCTGTTGTAAATCGCAAAAGGTGAGTCAGTATCTTACAAATACGTCAATTTTGTGTCTCACTGCAATAAAAATTGAAAACTGCGGTTGTGGAAAGTTATATACTAATGCTTGCTAAGTACTTGTTTCTCTGTTTTGAAAGTACATATTAATAGTGTAACAGGATCCACAGTTTGTACATTGTGCTCATGATAGATAACAATTAACAGAAAGACCACTTTCCATGAAAACAGTAACATCTATTATTCAGAGGGCAGTGAGAAATAGCTTGCTAGTGAATTTTTTTATTTCTTTTTAAAAAAGCGTTGTAAGATGTCAGTTAGAAAAGTAATTGGTAAAAGAAATACTGAACCTATGTCCATTTTATGATTCTACAGTGAATATTGATAGTAATATTATTGAGACCATTAAATTTGACTAAGCCCTGAAGACAGTAGTGTGTATCGTTATCTGTTATATTTATGCAAATAGTTTGTTCTGCTCTGTCAGCTCCAACCTTAACGTTAACATATGCAGGTGCCAGAGTTCATTGCACTCTCGTGTGGCAAAGTATAGGTCGTGTTTGTCCGTTAAAGTTACTCATATGTATTTTCTTGAACAAGAATGTTAATCATTCTCTTAACTAATTTGGCTGGCGACCATTTTCTTTATTCTTTGAACAGTGTGGATAGGTAAAATATTGTTTGATACTGTTTAATTATTTACGTAGTTCTGACTTTCACTTCCGATAAGCCACCTCCGTTAGGTACATCACGGTCAACACAACAAAATTCCTTTCAGAGAGTAACACTGCTCTGCTTCTTTATACTGCAATTGCTTTAATAAAAATAATTTCACTATACGAACTGCCTCCAGCTTGGACGTTATAGTATAACAGTAGCGGACGGTAGTGTTATAAAGCGATGTGACCTTGTCGTAGTGGATGGGCCTACCTAACTAACAGTGCCATAACTGTTGCTTGCCAAACTTGAGCAGTGATGCACAATAAACAATACGGAGGCTGTAATGTGCAACTCAAACCATAGTCGTCGTATTGCGATTCAGCTGTCATTTATAGCCGACCGTACTTACGTCAAAAGGATTACAGCGCTTGCAGTTAGTAAAATTTTAGTTTTTTCTTTTTTTGTTCCATGACGTTCTCCCTTGCGCCAGTAAAAAAAAGTAAAAATGTGAGTAGGAATATATGTTTTATTTCAAATTGAAACTGAAAGATAAGAATAACAAAATTAATGTAGATTTGTTTTTGGAGCATGTGCTGTCGATTATGTGGCAACTGATTTTCGTAGGGTCAGATCGCAGTTTCAGAATATTTCGAAATATAAGTGGAAAATTATATTTACGGAAAAAATGCAGCCGCAACTGGAATACTCCATAATCATTCACATATATGAAATATACAATTTATATATCAAAACCAGTTCACATCTGGTCAGAATTTAGGTGGTATCGTTTAGTTCGTTAACTGAGTAGAAGTTCCGATAGGACTAGGGTCGTTACACTCTGGAGAATTTTGTGTTCACCATGTCTCCACATATGTAGTACTTATAAGCTTCTGTTATTTAAATGGTTCAAATGGCTCTGAGCACTATGGGACTTAACTTCTGAGGTCATCAGTCCCCTAGAACTTAGAACTACTTAAACCTAACTAACCTAAGGACATCTCACACATCCATGTCCGAGGCAGGATTCGAACCTGCTACCGTAGCGGTCGTGCGGTTCCAGACTGTAGCGCCTAGAACCGCTCGGCCACTCCGGCCAGCTTCTGTTATTTAGAAGTACTGACTACATGTAGTGGATATTTCGATACCTCCGATGCCGATTCGTGGAAGCCACAAGGAGAAGAGTTTAGCTTTCGACTCGCGTTCCTGTTGGAGGTAAAGTTTCGAAGCTGATGCGGAGAGGGAATACCATTTACCGCGTGGTTTTTTTATTCCGCCCTGTGCGCCAAAGAGACGTATCCCTGGTGGGGAGGGCCTTGTCTTTAAGGCATGGCTGCGCCACCGAGGGGTTCTCTCACGTATGCCGCGGCGCACCGCACCTGGCAACGGGGCGGCCGCAGGTTTCACAGCATCCCCATCTCCTTGGCGGCACGTATCGCCAGGTCCGTCCGCAGCACGCCACGGGCGATGGTCGCGGCAAGCCCGACGCCCCTCCACCGCCGCGCGCGACGCATTATTCATGAGCAGAGCAAAGCTTTCGGGGCCGACCGGCGACCGCTGCTAGCAGCGGTGCCGCGCGGCGGGCTATACCACCACTGCAGTCCAGAAACAGGCGACGTGATGCTGCGACGTCGCTGCAGGTAGTAGCATACTGTTACATTCCGGTACCAGTGATATCTGTGAGTGCTACTTTTCGGTAACTGGTATTTTTAGTAGCGTTTTGTCACAGTTTAAAATCACATTTTACGACTTGTATCCCTCCGCAGGCCGGGATCCAGGGGGGGGGGGGGGGAATATCTGCCCCGGGCGGAAATTTCAGAGGGTGCTAAATTAATATTCTTGAAGAAGAAAACCTCGTTTCACAAAGCACCTACCATCCAGCGCACGTTGGTGTATCGGTTGTTCATATGATTTTGAAACGCGTCCCTGCTGGATTTTGAACACGTTCTTCTAAGTTGATTTCTGAACGAATCATAAGTTGATTTTTTAGTGAGTGCATAGCGTACGTAATGTCTGTGCCAGGGGAATCCCCATTGCATCTAGAAATGAAAATCTTTCCCTCAGACAAAAGGGGACTGGGCTATACGAATTGAACTGTATAAACACGAATTGATGAATGCAAATCGCTATTTGTATATATGGTTTGATTGGGTGTGCAAATGATAAAGGTTGTTATAATTACTAGCGAAATCCATAGATTCAGACTGCCAGAATGGAAATAAACGACTAACAGCAATAACAGGTGAGAAAGATTACATACATTGAAGCGCCAAAGAAACTGGTATAGGTTTACGTATTCAAAAGAGATATGTAAACAGGCAGAATACGGCACTGCGGTCGGCAGTCTCTATGTAAGACAAGTGTCTGGCGCAGTTGTTAGATCGTTTACCGCTGCTACAATGGCAGCTTATCAAGATTTGAGTGAGTCAGAACGTGGTGCTATAGTCCGCGCTCGAGCGGTAGGACACAGCATCTGCGAGGTAGCAATGAAGTGCGGATTTTCCCGTACGACCATTTCACGAGTGTACTGTGAATTTCAGGAATCTGATAAAACATCAAATCTCTGACATCGCTGCGGCCGGAAAAAGATCCTGCAAGAATGGGACCAACGACGACTGAAGAGAATCGTTGAGTGTGACAGAAGTGTAACCCTTCCGCTAATTGCTGCAGATTTCAGTGCAACAAGTATCAGCGTGCGAACCATCGATTCGGAGCCCAAGGCCCAATCTCGTACTCTATATGATTCCATGACACAAAGCTTTACGCCTCACCTGGGCCCATCAACACCGACTGATTGCTGGAAACATGTTGCCCGGTCGGACGAGGCTCGTTTCAAATTGTATCGAGCGGATGGACGTGTACGGGTATGGAGACAACTTCATGAATGCCTGGAGCCTGCATGTCAGTAGGGGGACTGTTCACGCTGGTAGAGGTTCTGTAATGGTGTGGGGCGTGTGCAGTTGGAGTGATGTGGGACCCCTGATACGTCAAGATATGATTCTGACAGGTGACACGGACGTAAGCATCCTTTGTGATCACTTGCATCCATTCGTATCCATTGTACGTTCCGACGGACATGGGCAATTCCAGCAGTAAAATGCGACACCCCACACATACAGAATTGCTTCAGAGTGACACCAAACTCCACAGACATGAACTTTATTGAGCATGTATGGGATGTCTTGCAACGTGCTGTTCAGAAGAGATCTCCACCCCCTCGTACTCTTATGGCTTTACGGGCAGTCCTGCAGGATTCATGGTGTCAGCTCCCTCCAGCACTACTTCAAACATTAGTTGAGTCCATGCCACTTCGTGTTGCGGCAGTTCTGCGTGTTCGCGGGGGCGATACATGATATTAGGCAGGTGTACCAGTTTCGTTGTACCTTCAGTGTTTTAGCTTCTCGTTGTATCCAAGAAAATAAAATTTTCACAGAAAATTTTTACCAGATCACTACACTACCAAGGGCCAGTTGTACAGTTTCCGGTTAGCAGCTGCTTAATTCTGTTCTCGGAATAGCGCGGAAAGCGCATTGTACGGACAAGTAATAACTCATAACCGGGGAATAAGCGCGGGATAACTAAACCAGTAATTCCGCCAGGGTTGGCGAAGTTACACTACTGGCCATTAAAATTGCTACACCAAGAAGAAATGCAGATGATAAACGGGTATTCATTGGACAAATATATTGTATTAGAACTGACATGTGATTGCATTTTCACGCAATTTGGGTGTATAGATCCTGAGAAATCAGTACCCAGAACAACCGCCTCTGGCCGTAATAACGGCCTTGATACGCCTGGGCATTGAGTCAAACAGAGCTTGGATGGCGTGTACAAGCCACCATTGACCAGACGTTTTCAATTGGTGAGAGACCTGGAGAATGTTCTGGCCAGGGCAGCAGTCGAACATTTTCTGTATGCGTAAAGGCCCGTACAGTACCTGCAACATGCGATCGTGCATTATCCTGCTTAAATGTAGGGTTTCGCAGGGATTGAATGAAGGGAGAGCCACGGGTCGTAACACATCTGAAATGTACTGCCCACTGTTCAAAGCTCCGTCAATGCGAACAAGAGGTGACCGAGAATTGTAACCAATGGCACCCCATACCGTCACGCTGGGTGATACGCCAGTATTGCGATGACGAATACACGCTTCCATCGTGCGCGATGTCGCCGAACATGGATGCGACCGTCATGATGCTGTAAACAGAACCTGGATTCATCCGAAAAAACGACGTTTTGCTATTCGTGCACCTAGGTTCGTCATTGAGTAGACCATCGCAGGCGCTCCTGTCTGTGATGCAGCGTCAAGGGTAAATTCAACCATGGTCTCCGAGCTGATAGTCCATGCTGCTGCAAACGTCGTCGAACTGTTCGTGCAGATGGTTGTTGTCTTGCAAACGTCCCCATCTGTAGACTCAGGGATCGAGACGTAGCTGCACAATCCGTTACAGCCATGCGGATAAGATGCCCGTCATCTCGACTGCTAATGATACGAGGCCGTTGGGATCCAGCACGGGGTTCCGTATTACCCTCCTGAACCCACCAATTCCATATTCTGGTGACAGTCATTAGATCTCGACCAACGCGAGCAGCAATGTCGCGATACGGTAAACCGCAATCGCGATAGGCTACAATCCGACCTTTATCAAAGTCGGAAACGTGATGGTACGCATTTCTCCTCCTTACACGAGGCATCATAATAACGATTCACCAGGCAACGCCGGTCAACTGCTATTTGTGTATGAGAAATCGGTTGGAAACTTTCCTCGTGTCATCACATTGTAGGTTCGTCACCGACGAAAATCTTGTGTGGATGCTCTGAGAAGCTAATCATTTGCGTATCACAGCATCTTCTTCCTGTCGGTTAAATATCACGTCTGTAGCACATCATCTTCCTGGTGTGCCAATATTAATGGCCAGTAGTGTAACTACTACTTTTCGATCACATGCTTGAGAAACTGGAACAGATGAATGAAAATTGGAACTGTTTCCAAACACAAAACATTTTGCTTGTAGTAGGCCCAATAGATATTAGATGCTTCGTGAATATTCTACCCTGTCATTTATGTAAATGAAGTAGATAAAAATGACCATTTGTGCCAAAATAATCACGCTTATCTGTCACAATTGCTTCAATATTAGAGCGGCCTATTTCGTTTTATGTAGCAGCCAGTGACAAAATAGACGTAACAACATTGACAAACCACACCAGTCTTGGGTACGATTTGTATTAACAGCTTTTTCCGTATTTTGATTTTTCATGAAGCAAAATGTTTGACGAACTTTGATGAGGTAACAGATTCTTTCGCAGAAAGGACAGCACGCCTTATAAAGCTGTAGCATGATTAGAGAGAAAAAAAATGTTGGGACCTAAGGATTGAAGAAATGCGTACTGTCTTGTCGGTCATATCTTTACTGCTTTTACGGTCCCTGCATTTAATTTTATGTCACACAAAAGAGAAAGTTGTTAAGGAATAAGCATTAAAAATGCAAATTTTCTGAAGAGTTCTTACTCTCCCGGTCAAAAATGATCCTACTCAATATTGTTTAAAATTTCTTTTTAAGGAAGCTTGGTAGGATATCAAACCGGCTTCCTGGAAGCAGAAGAGACTCCACACGACATTTTATTTTCCACTGTCCTGAATGTAGGTTTGATGGCTTCCATCACACAGTATACACGTATGAATTCCACAGAGCGAAATACAGACGTGCAACAGAAGAAGGCTATGTGAAGAGGCGTGGCACTGCACTTTGGCACACTTAAGACCAAATAATATGGCTTATATTTCCTCAAACATTTATTTTTTACATATCAAACTCCTCAGAATGATGTGCATTAAAAATTGAACATATTTCTGAAAAATCTCTGTTTGAAATTTTTGACATCCTATCTCAAACGCTCGAGGGGGAAGGGGGGGGGGGGGAGGGAAGCGCCACTATCAAGTTTTCATCCCAGTTCGCAAACATCGTAGATCCGGGGCTATTCCTTCGCGCTCTACCAACGTTAAAATGCTACTTCTGTTATTAATCACCATAGTTGTTACGCAGTGATTGATCACAAGTAACAACTAATAGATATTGGCAAGTATACCTGCTAACTGGTACAGGGGGCGGACAAAATTATGAGAACATCAAAAGCGCAACACATTACCGTGCCTAACACGGTGTAGGAAAACTGTTGGCATTCAAAACAGCTTCCAGTCGTCTCGGAATGGGAATGGTTTTCTGGGGACTCTTACACTACTCTTCCTGCAAAATGCACCAAGTTCAGGTAACGATGATGGAGGTGGGTGCCGATCACGCAAACTTCCCTCAAAAGTAGACCACAAAGGCACAATAACATTGAGATTTTGTGACTGTAGTGAGCAGGGGAGGTTGTACAATTTATCCTCGTACTCACAAAGTCAGTCTAGGAAGACGCGAGGTGTCACAATTCAGTGTGTAATGGAACTATGTCGGTGCATGAGAAACAGCTGTAATCGAGTTCAGAATTCGAAGAGTTCGTCCGCATATGGAGTACCCTCCCCTTCAGCATGACGATGCCACGCCACACACAAGCGCTACGACATCTACAACAATCCGGGGCCTTGGGTTCACTGTCATCGATCGTCTTCCATTCGGTCCCGACCTGGTCCCATCCGATTTTCACTTTCTTACAGAACTTGGGACACTTCACTTTGATAGTGACGAAGCAGCGCATCAGAAGTGAGGTTGTGGCTCTGTCAACGAAGTCAAAAATTCTACAGTGACTGTATCAACAACCTGGTCTCTCGTTGGGAGAACTGTGTTGTCGAGAAATAAATACACTACTGGCCATTGTAATTGCTACACTACGAAGATGACGTGCTACAGACGTGAAATTTAACCGACAGGAAGAAAATGCTGTGATACGCAAATGATTAAGTTTTCAGAGCATTCACACAAGGTTGGCGCCGGTGGCGACACCTACAACGTGCTGACATGAGGAAAGTTTCCAACCGATTTCTCATACACAAACAGCAGTTGACCGGCGTTGCCTGGTGAAACGTTGTTGTGATGCCTCGTGTAAGGAGGAGAAATGGGTACCATCACGTTTCCGACTTTGATAAAGGTCGGATTGTAGCCTATCGCGATTGCGGTTTATCGTATCGCGACATTGCTGCTCGCGTTGGTCGAGATCCAATGACTGTTAGCAGAATATGGAATCGGTGGGTTCAGGAGGGTAATACAGACCGCCGTGCTGGATCCTAACGGCCTCGTATCACTAGCAGTCGAGATAACTGGCTTCTTATCCGCATGACTGTAACGGATCGTGCAGCCGCGTTTCGATCCCTGAGTCAACAGATGGGGACGTTTGCAAGACAACAACTATGTGCACGAACAGTTCGACGACGTTTGCAGCAGTATGGACTATCAGCTCGGAGACCATGGCTGCGGTTACCCTTGACGCTGCATCACATACAGGAACGCCTACGATGTTGTACTCAATGACGAACATGGGTGCACGAATGGCAAAACGTCATTTTTCGGATGAATCCAGGTTCTGTTTACAGCATCATGACGGTCGCATCCGTGTTTGGCGACATTGCAGTGAACGCACATTGGAAGCGTGTATTCGTCATCGCCATACTGGCGTATAACCCTGCGTGATAGTATGGGGTGCCATTGGTTACACGTCTCGGTCACCTCTTATTCGCATTGACGGCGCTTTGAACAGTGGACGTGATATTTCAGATGCGTTACGACTCGTGGATCTACCCTTCATTCGATCCCTGCGAAACCCTACATTTAAGCAGGATAATGCACGACCGTATGTTGCACGTCCTATACGGGCCTTTCTGGATACAGAAAAAGTTCGACTGCTGTCCTGGCCAGCACATTCTCCAGATCTCTCACCAATTGAAAACGCCTGGTCAATGGTGGCCGAGCAACTGGCTCGTTACAATACGCCAGTCACTACTCTTGATGAACTGTGGTACGGTGTTGAAGCTGCATGGGCAGCTGTACTTGTACAAGCCATCCAAGCTCTGTTTGACTCAATGCCCAGGCGTATCAAGGCCGTTATTACGCCGGAGGTGGTTGTTCTGGGTACTGATTTCTCAGGATCTATGCACCCAAATGGCGTGAAAATGTAATCACATGTCAGTTCTAGTATAATATATTTATCCAATGAATAGCCGTTTATCATCTGCATTTCTTCTCGGTGTAGCAATTTTAATGGCCAGTAATGTATATTGATGTGAAAAATAAAGATAAGAATGTTAATAAAGTTTGTTGTAGTTAATAAGCTTTAAGAGTTTTTACATACGAAATTCGGAGGCATTACTTGCTAGCTGCCCTCGTATCTTCTCGCCTGTAATATGTGCAAACTGCGTATTTCCACAGTGTATCGTTGAAGTCATTATGCGGTTTAAAAGAGATGATAAATAAGTGTGAAATAACTGCAATTGGTAATAAGAATTCATTCGTTGAGGTGGTCCACGAAAATATCGAGTTTTTCCGTTCTGTGGGGCCATATGACAAAGGTGTCATCCACGTTCCTATAAAAGCATTTCGGTTGATCTGGTGCCGATATAAGTGCATCCTCTTCAAAAAACTCTTCTAAAGCTTACGCCACCTAAACATTAAATTCACCATGGATCTGGTTCAAATGGCTCTGAGCACTATGGGACTTAACTTCTGAGATCATCAGTCCCCTAGAACTTAGAACTACTTAAACCTAACTAACCTAAGGACATTACACATATCCATGCCCGAGGCAGGACTCGAACCTGCGGCCGTAGCGGTCACGCGGTTACAGTCTGTAGCGCTTAGAACCGCTCGGCCACTCCGGCCGGCCCATGGATCTGGAGAAGAATGGACTACTCCCTAATTAAGAGGAAGGCAGAGGGACCTTCAGTCACAGTGTGTACCGCAAACCCACACACACCGACTTGTACCTGCAAGCCAGTAGTTGCTACCACCCCGGCACAGAAAAATCGTGTACTCAGAACTCTGGTATACCAGGCACGAACTCTGTCAGATCTTGATACTTTGGCGACGGAGGTAGAACATCTAAAATCTGTGTTCTACAAAAATGGATACTCTTCTCGAGATGCTCAAAATGGACTGCGCCCTGTTTCCCCACCAGAGATTCCTGAAGAGGTACGAGAAGAAATGCAGATGGTTGCATATTTGCCATATGGTGGGCCGATTTTTGCCAAAATCAGCAGAATTCTCCTCAAGCATAATATTAAAAGCGTTTTCTATCCACCCTCCAAGATTAAGGCTCTGTTAAGGAGTGTGAAGGATGACCTGCGTCTACAGAAGCCGGGCGTTTACCAAGTACCATGTGGAAGTGGTATGGCACACATCGGCCAGACGACGAGGACCGTTGACATCCGGTAGCACCTGCGGCTCACCAGATGGAGCCAGGCATCCAAGCCAGCGATTTCCAATCATTTTTTAGGACTCAATCATTCTATGAAGTATAATGATGCCAAGATTTTAACACAAACATCGAGATACTGAGACAGCGACATCAAAGAATCTATTGAGATTAAGGTCGCGGAGAATCTCATTAACTGGAACTCCGTTTCCAGCTGAGCTCGGCTTGGAACCCAGCACTCGACCTTCCGAAGACGCAACGGAGGCAACAGGCAGACCCCAAGGGACACAAATGTGAAGATGGAATTAGTGATAACAGCCCAGGACATGTAACAAAGGACGTGCGTGAAATGGTACATCAGACAATAGACACAGTTTCTGAGGACGTTCTTCCGAGTCACGAGCGGCAATTTCAATACAATCTGCCTGAAAATAACGCAGCAGCCGATGCTGGGGGCGGGGGCAAGTACTTCGGACGGAGCGGCTAACACGGCACAGAAAGATTCAAATGACGACAATCGGCAGATAAAACGTCTATTACGGCTAGGATGTCATTAGTAACTTAATTCAGAAATATTGACAACGAATAATATCCACAAAATACGCGCACAGCTTCCAGAACAGCCGCGGCGAGAAGAAAACGCCACAGCCGCTGCTATTGGTCGGCGCAAACCACGGACAGAGCGCTGGACGCAGCGCGGACCGCAGAGGGAACGCCTAACACAACATAGGCAAGAATATCGGACTCGTCCCACACTGGAATCAGTATCAGACAGCACCTGAAGAAGACTGTGAGTCATACAGATGAAATACAGTATCATGCAGGGAAGAAGCGAATAACCGACAGAAACCCGATTAATCAACTTGACAACGCCCACCGAGAAAGACTGACGAATTACATGCTCAATAATCATGATGTATGGGGAGTTTGGTGACCAGCGAAAGTGTTTAAAATCAGAAGAGTGTTCCTGCAGCCACTCTGTAGTAGTTCTGGACGTGCGGGGTGTCGCATTGTCCAGCTGGAATTACCCAAATCCGTCGGAATGCGTAGTGGACATAAATGGATGCAGGTGATCAGACAGGATGCTTACGCGCGAGTCCCCTATCAGAGTCGTATCTAGGCGTACCAGGGGTCCCATATCACTCCAACTGCACATGCCCCACACCATTACAGAGCCTCCACCAGCTTGAACAGTTCCCTGTTGAGATGGATTCATGAGGTTGCCTCCATACTCGTCACGCCCATCAGCTCGATACAATTTGAAACGAGACTAGTCCGATCAGGCAACATGTCATCAGTAGTCCAATGTCGCCCAGGATAGGCGTAAAGCTTTTTGTCGTGCAGTCATCAAGGGTGCACGAGCAGGTCGTCGGCTCCGAAAGCCCATATCGATGATGTTTCGGTGACTGGTTCGCACGCTGACACTTGTAATGGCCCAGCACTGAAATCTGCAGAAATTTGGGGGAGGGTTGCACTTCTGTCACGTTGAAAGATTCTCTTCAGTCCTCGTTGGTCTCGTTATTGCAGGATCGTTTTGCGGCCGCAGCGATGTCGGATATTTGATGTTTTTCAGGATTCCTCATATTCACGGTATACTCGTGAAATGGTCGTACGGGAAAATCCCCTCTTCATCGCTACCTCGGAGATGCTGTGTCCTACCGCCCGTGTGCGGACTATAGCACCACGTTCAAACTCACTGAAATCTTCATTACCTGTCTTTGTAGCAGCAATAATCGATGTAACAACTGCGCCAAACACTTGGTGTCTTACACAGGGTGAGTCACTAACTGTTGCCATCTAGAATATCTCCGAAAGTATGATAGTAGCTGAAAAGTTTGTGCGACAAATGTTGCGTGGGACAACGGGGGCCATAATATGACGTTGGTTTTTTGCTGCTCGGTGGGGTCTTGTCAGAGTTATGAAGATCGACTTTGCTTTTTTAAATGGGATGTTATAGTTTGGTACTTATTTTCTGATAGCGGCTGTCGAGACGAATCTAGTGATAAGTAATCATAAGGTCTTTGAAGGTGAACGAAGGTCAAGTCCATTTACAGAAGATGTTCGAAGTGATGACCATTGGTAGTAATGTAGAGCCGAAAAATTCTTATCATGGATTGAGTGGTATGCCTTATCACTTCCGCACTTATCGAAGCACATGCTTTGACAATTCTGACCCCACATGGCAACATAAAACCAACGTCATATTATGGCCCCCGTTGTCCCATGCAACGTTTGTCCCATTATAGGAGCTAATACTTTCGGAGTTATTCTTGGTGGCAATAGTTAGTGACTCACCCTGTATAAGCGTTGTGGACCACAGTGCCGTATTCTGCCTGCTTACATATCTCTGTATTTGAATACGCACGCCTATACCAGTTTATTTGGCGCTTCAGTGTAGTATCCGTGTTCTCAACTACGTCGAAATACAGAGCTGTTCCTTGATTAGCTTCTTAGTCTATATTTACGGACTAAATTTAAATTTTGATTTGATTCTTTTTTGCATACCATTGTCTACATTACACTTGATGTATGATCCGTCATAGCGTTGACCGAAACGCTTGCTTATATCTAGTTCCTGTCGTTCTATATATTTAGTTAACTGATGCTCACATACTGATGCAGACTGATCTTTGACCTGGGTAAAGGAGAAGATCGATTTGGATAACTCTGCGTAAAATGATTTCAATATCCCATTATTTTGACATAGCGAAAGAATTTTCATAACTGTCCGATTTTACTAAACTTTGAGCTTTTCCTCCCAATTTCAATTTGTAGTCGTTGTGCATCGATGTGCAGATGTGTGCCAGACATAAAGCATTTGCACTTAGCATTAATATCGCAGACATTGCTCCGTTCTTCGTCTATTGATATCTGTTCTATTGCTGCTCTTCTCATGACTGAAGTCTCAGATTCAGATGTACACGCACATATGTAATTAAATGTTACAATAAAGTTAATTTATTCTGAACTGAAACATTTTGGTGACTCCACCGTGATTTTAGGAGCCAACTGTTGTAATCTCAGGCGACAACCGAATTCAAGTGACGTGATATCTGTTTGGTTCCCAGTATCAAGTGCAAAACAACCGCGCCAGCCGCTCCGTGCACCATCCGCGTATTCAGTGGCAGCAATGTCGAACTCGACGCCGTCAGTCGACGTGTCTCGAACGCTTCAATAAACCAAGTCACAGTTAAGCCACACTGCTTCTGGCAACAGAACCCAGTTCTGTGGTTCGCGCTTGTAATGGTTCTTTATTTACGTGACCATCACGGCACTTCAACCCCAGTTCTCGATACCAGTAATATCGTACTACTTTTCTGCGAAGTAACAGACATATTTTTGTGACAATATTCACTCCGATGTATCGATTTATTATAGTGATATGGTTCTTGTGTTTATTCATTTCTGTGAGACTGTCATAATCTTTGACTTACTTGTAACCGTTTTGGCGCGAATGCGCACAGAGTAGTCTTTGTTTCACTTTGTAGAAGGTAAGTTGTTATTCCGCTTCGTAAAAGAACAGTCAAGTCTTGTGTTTGGTTAAAGTGGAAATTAAATATATGAAGATTGATAAAAAACTGTTTTCTTGATTATGTGATAACTAAGAAGAAGTATATGTGAATTTATAAGAAGTTTAATAAAAATGTGGATCGCGAACACCAGGTCAAAAATTATTTCTACCGTACCATTGTTCCGATCTGGGATTGTTTGGTCATTAAGAATTTCCTGAAAAACGCATTTGTTAGGTCTTCAAATATTTCTAAAATACAGATCTGAATCTTCTAGCAGTCAATGTGGAATCACCCTAGAATCAAGAAGATGAGCCATAACAACTTCGACGAAATCTACGTGGGAATCCATTCAAGTTAAGTGCCAAAATTAATGACATTTTTACAGTGAATTCAGTATTTCCATTCTGACGATACCATCCACAGCCAATAACTTTGTTGTTGCCCGATAAAGCGAACATATGTTGCGTGAGCAACATTATTAATCTGATTTCTAACCTACTTTGCAAGTGGTGGTATTGTTAGACGCTGCACTAAAGCCAATTTGTGCTTGCCAACGTCACGGCTGACGAAATGAAGTACAGCTAAGTTGTTGCCGCGCTACGTGAAGATATGGCTATCGAGGTGCACGATATCTTGGCCTCACGGCCGAGCACCTCATCGCTCACCTTTCGCATCCGAGGCAAAGCGTCTAGATAAGTTGTTACGGTTAGAGGAGTTAGGAGATAATACTCCCCCGTAATTGCTGCCCCGGCTACGGATGTTAGCAAGCAATGCCGTTAACGAGGACATCCTGAGAAACGTCTGATTGTCACATCTCTCTCCAGACACACATGAAGTCGCCAGGGGTACGGGGATGCTGGAATGGAAGCTGTCGGACGGAGTACAGAGCAGCTCATGCTGCACAGACACCCTGAAGCTATCTGCAGACATTTTATTTTCCTTTGCGTCGGGCGGAACAGGTTTCCGTTCCCTTCACATTGAATTTGGGGGGATTTGGTCGCTCTGCTTTGCTGGTGAAGCAGCCCCGTTACCCGTAGCCGAGGTGCGACAGCCACGGCGAGGCACGCTAACCCAGCAGCGAACCCGTCGACGACGGCCGCGCGGCAGTCTCCGGTAACAAGTGGCACTCGCGCCACGTTGACCTGCTCTCCGCAACTGCGGAAGCCTCATGCTGGTGGGTGGATGTCCTCTGCAGCAGCCGGGATGCGAACTCCTGCCCCCGGTCAGGAGTCGACGGTGCTGCTGGAAGGCCTGGTCACCTGCTGACTGGCTCCGGATCCCCTGCGAACTCAAAAGGTCGAACCGTGGAACCGTCACAGACTGAAATTGTGGTCCTCCGTCGGAAGCTTCATGTGGCCGCCGGTGTAACACAGCACCGTCGTCTAAGAGAGTTGTGTCACTAAAGACACCGATATTATATGACTACATCCTATTTATACTCGGCAGTGCGGATAAGTTTCGCGAACGCGCCTCTTTAAGTCACGTGGTTACATTAGGCTAGCGCTAGTGGGCTGGTTTCGATGGCGGTTTGCGGCAAGTGTTACTCGCAGTTCCGCTGAGCACACAGTTTCGGCAACTCTTGTGCCCAAGCCGGCCCAACATACTTTATTGCTTCACGTTGCACAATATTATTACTAGTATGGTGGCAATCCACTGGCTCAAATTCGCACTAAAACTACTTTACGTGGTGACACACGAATACACAAGAGATTCTTGTAGTATGCGTCGAAGACATAGACGCACCGCATATCACATAGCAGAGATGTACTCACCTGCAATGGTAGTAACTGTTGGTTCACAGTCAGACTCTGCTTTGCATCACAACAGGCGCAAATCGCCGAGCATACGGCGTCAGATGCTGCCCTATAAACATTGCTTTCCATTCGTCGACCTCAACGACACTGCTCACCGAGGAACGCAGCCGATCGCCTTTATCAATGAAACTTTGCTGGTACCAAAGGATGTTTGGTTCTTAAGAGCAGAAATGCAATCCTCCATGTGAAACGGGAAACGCAATAGGAAGTCAATAATGACAGCGACTGGCTTTCCGAACAGCAGCCGCGACTGTTTGTCACCAATCTTCACACAAACCTTTAGTTCTTGATAGATACACGCGCGGACGTGTAGTCATACCGAACGCATTTGCCTCGCCATAGTAGAGATGATTGTCAGCTCTTTGCCATTAATGGATTTACGATACTGACATGATCCCCGCATGCAATTAAATGTTGCAATACAGTTAACTGCATACGTGTGTATACACTACAATCTGAGAATTCAGTCACGAGAAAATCAGTAACCGATTAGTTATCAAAAGGCAAAGAATAGAGAAATGTCAGCAATATTACTGCTATGTGTAGACACTCGCTTAGCATCAGACTGACAGGAGGTGACTGGTGAACAACGTGAAAGAGTCCACCACGAGTCAGCAAAATGTTAGGAAAAAGGTGAAATGCTGTAAGAACATGAAGAAACGGTATCAGTCAGAAGGTGAATATCTGAGTTCCGACAGTCCGTCGCACCAAAAACATAGGAGTCAATCAACTGCACCTTTCTGCGGGTGCGGTAATATAAATTGTCATGAGCGTGTACTGCTAATGAATGTGGGGATCTTCGACACTGCAATTATATTCAGAGTGATTTTGCAAAGAGTCATTCAGGGTTTATCAAGATTTGTCTGAGGCAGTTTATTTTGGGAAGATGGAATTTTACAAATCTTGTGCCTACAGGAAAATCGGAAAACTACAAATTATACATTTTCCTATGCAGTTTCCTCTTCAAGTGAAGTCTGTGTCCACTCATATAGTCATTGTCGGACAATTTGAGCGTGTCAGAATTCTGTCTTGAAACACACATATTCCATAAGAAATAACAGATTTTTAGAAGATTTTATAATGATTATAGACGAATTTCAAACACTGAGCTTGTAACACTATTATCAATATTACCTATACTGGTTCTATCTAACTCATTTGTCTGCTTTTAGTTAACGTGATTTCTGTATAAACATGCTCTTTGATGTATCATCGATGTAAATGTTTTACTCATTATTTATGATAACTTATGTAACTGTGATTGATCTGTGGATGTAATTTAAAGGTAATGTGCTATAAGAGAACGTAAAACTTGAAACTTTAATTGTTATAGTGATTCAAGCATAGGGAAAGTAGGTTTGTAATCATGTAAAACTGGAGGGAAGCCCCTGAGCAACGGAACTGGCTAGGGAGGAATAGAAAAGGTGGATCTGACGGTCGAACTGCAGGGCTCCTATGTAGCATGAGTCAGTCGGTGGCCAGCGGGCAAAGCATGAGCATCTTGTGGACTGAAAGAGGCCAAAGAGCTACACGATTATATAATATAGCCTCGGATGCGAAAGGAATTCGGCTTATTATTCATGGCATACTCTGGTTATCCCGGTCCTACGAAAATCCGACGCTAAGAAAAGCTTATTACACAGGAAGAGCCATGGATGCGTGTGCCACCTTTTGTGAAAAGCTCAGGAGATCGACGCTGCCACCAGCTTCATCTCAAATTATCAGTTGAGTACTATATAATTGCATGGAACAGTTATGTGGGTTAGTTTTCAATAATAACTGCCGGCCTCTGTGGCCGAGCGGTTCTAGGCGCTTTAGTTCGGAACCGCGCTGCTGGTTCGGTCGCAGGTTCGAATCCGGCCTTGGGCATGAATGTGTGTGATGTCCTTAGGTTAGTTAGGTTTAAGTAGTTCTAAGTCTAGGGGACTGATGACCTAAGATGTTAAGTCCCATAGTGCTTAGAGCCATTTGAACCATTATCAATAATAACTATATGTTCTGTAAACTTCGTATTGAGCCATCGTACTTTATCCTTAGTCGTTTACTTAGACAGGATCATAAGTGACACTATAAACCTGCTTATCCTACTTTACCAAACTGGAAACAGTTATCTTCTTTAAAAAAAGTTAATAAACTTTGTGTAGTTGAAAACTTCATAATTGTGTAGTGAGCATAAGTTTTGATATATTCCACGTAATTTTCATAAATGGACGGTTAAAATTTCATCAAAGTACAATTACTAAGAAAAGATTTAAAGTATTCAGTTCAAAGATTCTTCATATTGAAATAATTGTGTTTACAATTTCATGTGATATTTAGTTAACAGTGTTTCCCATATTGTGTTGCGACTTAAGTGTTCAGCCTCGATCTGAGTCTAACGATAGATATGTTTCTGGGTCTCCTGGCTAATAGTTGAGCCAGATTTAAAGCTCATATTACAATAACAGCAATCAAGAATAAGAAACTGGCCCCAAATTTTCACACTATGTTAGATCCATATATCACGTGTTCCACTTGAGGTAAATAGTGTAAGGAAATGAATATTTCTTCAGAATTCAAATAATAATCAATAAAAAAGATGCAATTGTTTCATAACTATTTCAATAGTAGTAGTTTCCTGTAACTGAACTGAACAAAAGAACCTCTTGCCAGAGTCCGTAGTGGTGCACCATTAGTAATAATTTACCTATAATTATCATTAGCTTCCTACTGTAATGTAGAGATAGTAAGCGTTATTGAGAGTCAGTTGTTGCCCAAACGCGTTAATACTCCTCCTGTGTAGTTAGGTCAGATCACTGGTACAGCAGTTGCTAAATTGTCCTACTGTCTTGTATCTTTTCAGCAAAACAGAAGTTAAGTAGCAGGTAAAGTCAATCCCAATAGTTAATTTTCGAACCTCGGTTCGATTCGCGTTTATCTTACTACTGCTTCCTTTCGACAGAAATCTTTAGGGAAACAAAATTTGTCTGATATCTTACCATTACATATCGTCATGGCTACTCAATAAAAATCCTGTCACAGGAATCACTTTTTCGGCATATCACTAATTTAATAGTAGCCGGTAGAGTTATAAGCTGTCTTTCAAATCATAGGAGCCTTACAAACTGAACGAAATGCTATTTGTAACTGTTGTTTCTGCCAACGTATTGGTAAATAGGGTGTGTCAGTTATCTTCTTTGTACCAGTGGAGTTCGTATCCTCAATCCAAGAGCCGTGCGCCCAAATTTCCTTGGCTTTTAGGCCGCTGCAGTTCGAGGTGTTAATATGTTGATCCATCTCGGTGCCGTCTTTGGCGTTCAAATAGCCTGACACTATAGTCAACATGGTTTAATGATTTATTTCATTTCAGTAAGAAGTGATTTTTAACAGTGAATATCATTTGTATGTGATCTCTGAAGCCATTGAATGCCTCCTGATCTGACAGAAGAAGTATTAATCTTTCACTCTAAGACGACTCTGTGCAGCTGCAGACGCTACCAGCTATTTGGAGATAAGCCGACAGACTGTGTGTGACTTTAGAGTCATGTTCAGTTGTTTAGGGCCACTAACAATCTTAGCTTTCAGAAATGTGCGCAAAGAGTACCTTCACTGAACGTGTTAACGCATTTAACCATTTAAAATTCAATTACATATAAAATTTCTGTGATTTTTAACTCCATGTCTTAAGTCTGCTTTTGTTTACGAATACATGGGCGCACTGAACACTGTATCGTCTGTTAGGAAATGTTTTCTAAATGATTTTTATTTGTTTACATCAGAATGATTTTCAAAACAAATTTTGGTAAGTGTAATGGAGGATAAGATTTCACTTCACTAACAATTTTTCTGATTTTTCCCTATTAATTTTTCCTTTATTTGTTTTCTTTTTTCCAGGTGCCGGGGGTGTCTCAATCTTAGGGTTCCAGGACAATGCCCTGTTTGCCCCAGCCCATTTATGCCCTCGCAGAGCGTCCGTATTGTGTAAGTATTCAGTATAGCACGAAGGAACAATATAAGACTAATCGTACAAGAGATAGTGATAAAGTTTTAATTGTCTCCTCGAAAAAAAAATAGTTATGTTATCAATATTTCTTTGTCTGCAGGTACACGTCTGCAGTTCTGGTACACAGTCCACTGATAAAATATAGATGTTTAAAATTCAAATGGTTCAAATGGCTCTGAGCACTATGGGACTTAACATCTGAGGTCATCAGTCCCCTAGAACTTAGAACTACTTAAGCCTAAATAACCTAAGGACATCACACACATCCATGCCCAATGCAGGATTCGAACCTGCGACCGTATGGGTCGCGTCCGCATCTCGTGGTCGTGCGGTAGCGTTCTCGCTTCCCACGCCCGGGTTCCCGGGTTCGATTCCCGGCGGGGTCAGGGATTTTCTCTGCCTCGTGATGTCTGGGTGTTGTTTGACGTCCTTAGGTTAGTTAGGTTTAAGTAGTTCTAAGTCCTAGGGGACTGATGACCATAGATGTTAAGTCCCATAGCGCTCAGAGCCATTTGAACCATTTTTGTATCGGTCGCGCAGTTCCAGACTGAAGCGCCTAGAACCGCTCGGCCACTCCGGCCGGCATAGATGTTTAGGGCCATACGATTTTTACTTTTGTGGTACAGAGATTTAAATGTATACCGGTACTGTAGCTACTAAAAAGCAGATAAACAATAAAATACCCTTTTTCGAGGTGATGTTAAAACTTGATAGCTACCTCCCATAATATCAGTATTATGGAAGGCGAGTGAAAGATTTGTTTGAAAGATTCTGGGAAAGTGCAGTGCCTCTGTAACGGAAATCACATTCCAGAATCTAGTGCTATTAATTATAAATTGTTATCCCAGCACTTGTAGCCTTTATCAAGTCGGAATATCAACTCTTTCGTTTCACGAAAACTCCGTGGGGTACAATAATCTGTTCCTGTGACGCTCAGTAAAACAACGTCACACAGAGGGAAGTGAGCGTCAGTCTGAAGTCCACATACCGTGCCGCAAGAAGGCATATTCAGAATGGAGGGGCACTTATTCAGGAAGCTGATGAAGTGGAAGAAGCTAGCCAGTGCCTCTGAAGGGTGAAGTTGAGTAATATTAAAGCCCCACCTAGGTTCCTGCCGGAACTGCCTAAACAAGAAAATAGGTACAAACGAAGTCACTGCATACAGTGGCGACATCGTGCCGCTACAGCCTCTTCCCTCTTCTGGGGTGTTGGTGCTGCTGATGGAGAAGTATTGGGCAGAAGGCTGTCATAAATCAGCTACAAAGCCCGATTCCTCTGCAACTGTCGAGGTCAATTCTCGGCCCCAACATTATGGTGTCAGAAGTTTGTCAACGTCAACTGCTGCCATTCATTGAGAGGTCGTTCCAGCTGCGGTGTCGCTGCCAACTTTAGGTTCAGTTTCCATGGTATTAGTGTCGTGAGTGTATATTCTGTTTTTGTGGCTTCTTCTGCTCTTAGTCACAGAAGTGGTAGGGAGAACTGATGTGGATAGGTATCTGCAGTTACAAGTTGTGAAACCAGAACGACCTGTGTTTTTGCTTCACTATAATAGGAACTACAGGGAACACTATTTACGTCCAGTGAGATACCAGCAGTGTAATTTGTTGGGCTACGAGTTGTCTTGTATGTAGTCAGTGCTAGCAACATGTAATGTTTCCTGAAGTTAGCGGCACGAGGTACATCAGTGTATGAAATCGAGCTGGTTAGCTATGCGCTTTAAGGACTCAAAAAATTTCTTGTTGTTGTTGTGCTGAGAGTTTTAGTGGTTATCTTTAAATTTTTGTGTGGACTGAGTTTCAACAAACGCCAGGAGTCAAAAACATGAACAAAGACGACTCAGGAAGCGGTGGTTCAAAATGGCTCTGAGCACTATGGGGCTCAACTTCTGACGTCATTAGTCCCCTAGAACTTAGAACTAGTTAAACCTAACTAACCTAAGGACATCACACACATCCATGCCCGAGGCAGGATTCGAACCTGCAACCGTAGCGGTCTCGCGGTTCCAGACTGCAGCGCCTAGAACCGCACTGCCACTTTGGCCGGCAGGAAGCGGTGGAATCCTTGGAGAAAGAGGTATCTTAGATGAAACAGAGTAATGCTGCTTTGCAAAGACGAGTGGACACTTTGACAGTAGACAACACATCCAGCAAAGGGGAACTAGTGGGGGCGATAGAAACAAAAGCTTCATTCAGTATACACACTCTTTCGTTGAATTTGGCTGCATTTAATCTAGTGACCCCTTTTTTGGATAAAACGACTGTTGATAATTTTGAAGTTGCCACGAGTCTGGATAGTTTCTTGATCTAAGTATGTTCGCACATGGTTAGATATGGTCAAATTACAGTTAACAGGTGAGGCAAAGATGTACGTAATGTACCATAAGGGACTGAATAAGCCACATACATTTCAGAAACCCAAAAACGGACTCATTCGGCACCACCGCAAGCAGAACAGTACAAGATTTTTTTATGGACCATCTCAATGGAGTATCCCCGTTAATGGAAACTTTTTCGGATAGGATTAGGAAAGTAAATGCGCAGTTTTATGAGTCACCGCAGAATGAGACGGCGGAAAAAACCTTACCTGCAAGAGATGGAACAAAGAGCGCTAGATATTTTTTTTGGGGGGACTTGCACCTGACATACCAAGGACACTGCACATGTGAAACCCGATAGATCTGGCTGCTGACGTTAAAGTTGACATGCAGCTGGAGGAGGTTGATGCAGCAACACAAGTGCAGGATAAGTGAAATGATTTTTCCTCGAACAAAACTGTTATAGTTGTGTACTTGTAGGCCACATTTGGAAGCAATGTGCTATCCGCAGCGATGTGAGTGAGTAATGGTAGGACATCCTGCTCGGGATCGTAGTAATAAGAAACAGGATGGGATAGGGTCGGTAAACACCTACGGGGTTTCTACAACCGCTGAACGGTGTTCCCAATGTAATTCATTGCTAACAGACGTATATAGAGACAGAGTGTTGCTTAGTTGGTATGGGAAACTGTTTGGAACATACTGTTTAGTGACCGTACGGCTCATGTGTCGGTAGCAAGTCCGGACCTCTTGAGTAGGAAGAGACTGAATTCTCCACATGGGAGTAGGGACAATGCAGTGGCACCACTGGGTTCAACATTGCTCAACATTTGTATACGAGCAAGGAATTTTCAAGAGCATAAGGAAGTGTTTTCGCTTGTTGGTAAGGGGTACTGTGCATTCCTTGGATTGGATTTCTTGAGTAAACATCACACAAAAATTATCATTCTCTGCACACTGTCGAAATCAGTGGAACATTGTTTCAACTGGGAGAGATCACTCCAAATTATACGCTGTTGCAATGTTCTTCTAGAATGAAGGTCGAACCAGTCAAGATGTGTACACAATCAGTAAAGCTCTGTTCGAATGCTTAAGTGCCAAAAGGCACAGGATAACCACTCTGGGTAAGTGTAGGTACTGCCCTACCGAATGAAATCTCGTGAGTTATAGAGCCATTGGAATACAGTGATGATTTCGATACGCCAGATTGTTTTATGCATAGGAGTAGGGCACATGTGTAGGAAGTGAATGGAGAATAATTGTTCTGAATAGAGTGGATAGTTTTGCCGCAGTTAAAGAGGCTCTGCTCAAGTGGCTATAATTGCTAATTTGGATGTTCTGGATGAGAATGATTTAGATAGGTCAAGTATTGACCTTTGCCATAAGCAAACCATCTATGTATCTGCGTTACATGAAAGACTTGAAGAGTAAAGATAGGGTAGCTCTAGAAGCGCTGTTGGTACAGTTTGTGGGTTTGTTCGGTTCTACTCAGCCGTCACCAGTGACATCCCTCCTATCTATAAGAATCTGTACAAAATACCTTATCACCGGCAACCAATAATGAAGTTCATCAAGCAGCAGTCGATGGATAGTATTTTGACTGCAGCTGCTGGGTCACATCCGCTATCATCTCGCTCTAAAAAAAAAAAACATTGGACAGGATGGGGAACACAGGTTCCATCCCAACTGCCATTATTTAAGTGCCAGAGCTGTTATGGATGCATATCATATACCAACTATCATGGAAATATTGGACAAGCAGTTTTCACTAAAGGACCTGAAACGTGGTTACCATCAGTTTTAAGTAATGTTAGAGGACCGGCTGCTCACCGCATTTACCATCCCATAGAGTCATCACCAATATCAACCGAAGCCTCCTAGACTTAAGAGTACACTTGCCACAATTCAGCGGTTGTTGGGTATGTGTTTAGGGGGTTAAAACGACACCAGGACAGCAGTGTGTGGTCTATTTAGACAATACCATTTGTTTCTCTAAGGGTCTGAAGAAGCATATACAGCGGCTGGAAAAACCGTTTAAAAGGTTTTGTTTGGCACACTTAACATTAAGTGTATTGAAAAGTGTCAATTTGCACTGGCAGAAGTGAGTTACATAGGCCATGTCAGGGCCAGCTCTCAGCGCCAACATTTTGAACGAATTGAGAGACATGGTGTTAGGACCATAACACATTGGTGCAGCTCATACGTAAGTGGAACACAAGTGCTCAGGGAACTTGAGTGGGAAAAGCTACAGAGCTCGCGAGAAATGCTGCTGGATAAATTACAGAATCTGTATTTGAGGAAGACTGTGCGACCATTCTTCTGCCACCACCATATATCTCATGGAGGCATTATGAAAATAATGTCTTTTAGTTTTCTAGCGTCATTGCTCTTTTTCTGCAGCTGATAATATGTCAACATACGGCGTAATTCTATGAAATACTGTAAGCCAAAATTCCAGGAACACGTAACGTTTTGTGCTCATATAAAATGTTAACAGTTCGACTTTTAAAACTTCATCACGTATCATCAAAACTGCATTTCATTATGGTGATTTACTACAGAAATCGGCTAACACATGCATGCTAATAGCACAACACCTACCCTTTTAACCCGTCAGTTGCTTGCGGTATACAGAAGGGTCCAGAAAAATGTAAACACTCTTTGATAGTTAATATTTTTGGAACAAAATTACATATCGTTGCAATTTTGTGCAGTAGCGTAGTCTATTGTATTATCAGCAGATCTTGGCACGCGTTTTCCAGCAAACGACAGTGCAGCGATGAATGAAGTAAGATTGACGTTTGAACAACGCAAGGCCGTATTGAAGTGGTACTGGAAGTACGAAAACATGAAGTACAACGGCTATAGCGTAATGTATACGGAACTCAGCCACCAACACATATAACAATTTATCGTATTTGGGATAAATGTTGAAGCCCACGGTACTGTTCAGGATGTGCACAACGGAAGTTGTGGCCGACCAGAAATATCAAGTCCAGCTTGCAGTGCTGCTGTTTTGCATCATTTTACTAGGTCACCTCAGAAATCTGTGAAGCAAGGTGCACGTGAAAGAGGGGTAAGCCTGTCGAGCGTACGACGAATTCTGAAGACTGCAAAGGGGGGAAGTGTACATTCCAAGATCGCTCCACGCTATGAATGAGGACAGCCCGGATCGAAGGATTGAGTGCTGTGAGTGGTTTTAAGGCACGCTTCTCGAGGGTGAACGGTTTGCAGACATGATTATCTGGTCTGACAACAACGATTGGAACTTAACGGTATTGTAAATCGCCACAGCTATGTGTACTGGGCTTCTGAAAATCCTCATGTTCACGTGAACGAACATGATAACCCACTGCGTGTTAATGTGCGGTGTGGTGTGGTCTGTCATTGTGCGATTTGATTGACTCTTTCTTCTTTGAAGGTAACGCAGCTGATGAGGTCTGTCTTCATACCCTACAAACATATCGATTTTACCTGCCATCCGAGAGGTGTTTGGAAATGAAAGATTTTACCAACAACGAGATGGTGCTCCGCCTCACTACCACGGAGATGTCAGCCTGCTTGGATGAAAATCAACTTGGACGGTAGATAGGTCGAAGCTGTTGAGTACTCACCACAGTCTCCCAACCTTACACCTCTTGACTTCTACCTATGGGAGACCTTGAAAAATGAAATTTATCAACAGAAGTCAGCTACACAGAACGAGCTACGAGAAACCATCGAGGCGTACTGTGCGACTATCACACCTGCAATACTGACAGCCGTAGTTCGGTCACCAGTTCAACGGCATCGACGTTGTGTGCTGCTAATGGGGGTCACTTTGAAAACATAAAATAACCTTCTCCTATATTCTGCACAGACTTGCGTGCCTTCTCTGCTAACGATGTACACTATCTGCTCAGAAGTATCGGGACACCTATTAGTGGATAATAATACGGGAAGTGTCCATCTTTCGCCCTTATGACGACTTAATCCCTGCTGGGGAGACGACCAGTGAGGTGTCTCAATGTCTGAGAAGTAATGGCAGAGAAGACAGTGACGTTGGACGCTTGGCTCCGGAGCGCATTCGACTTTCTTAATCAATCCTAAAGTATTCCATAGGTTTCAAGTCGGGACTGTGAACAGACCAATCACTTTCAAGAATGTTACTGTCCACAAACAATTGTCTCACAGATGCTGGTTTGTAACTGCGTGAACCGTCAGCCTGATACAAATACTCATCATCTCCAAACTGTTCACCTACTGCACACTTTACAGAATTCTGAAATACGTGTTCTTATCCTTACGTATTTAACGTTTTCTTAAGCGAAATTGGGGAACCACGTTCTAGTCACGAATAAACACCCGCAAGCCGTAACACCACATCCACTGTACTTCACTGTTGGCATCACACATGATGGCAGCTAAAGTTCTCCAGGCATTCGCCAAACCCATACCCTTCCACTGGATTTCCGCTGGGCATAGCGCGAGTCGTCACTCCAAATAACACTTTTCCAGTGAGCCACTGTCCAGTGACGTCACTCTTTACGCCATCTCAAGCGTCACTCAGTATTGACTACAGAAATGTGTGGCTTATGAGGAGCTGCTCGACCGCTGTACCCGATTCTTCTTATCTGCTGACGAACAGTCATTGTGCCAGCCTGACTGCTCGTAGCACTCTGGAACTCATGAGCGATTTCTTACGCTGATTTCATGAGATTTTTTACAACCAACCTCTGCAACACGGGACGATCCCTTTCCATCAGTACATGGGTTCTGCTTAGTCTTGATTTAGCTGTGGTTGTTCGTTTGCGTTTCCGCTTCACAGTAACATCACCAACTGTTGATCTGGGAAGTTTTAGAAACGTTGAAATGTCCCTGATGGATTTTTTGGACAGGTGACATCATATGACTATTCCACTTTATAAGTCACTGTGTTCGCCTGAGCGATCCATTCTGCCGTTACTGCTTCTTTACAGAAAATACAACACTCTCCGCCTTCTTTTATACTCGCAGGTCCGACACTCGTGACATCTAGTGGTCAATTAAGCGTTACTAGATACTTCGATCAGATAGCTTGTGTATCCAGCAGGAGTTAATTGCTTCTAGGTGAGCTGATTACGGATATACATGTTTCGATGTTTTAGTGCAACTTGAATACTTGCCTTGACCTACAACACTCCGTGATGTTATCAGCAGTATTAATACCTGCGCATATGAATTTAATCGATGAAAGGAGAAAATATAAAAATGCAGAAAATGGAGCAGGCAAAAAGGAATACAAACGTCTCAAAAACGAGATCAACAGGAAGTGCAAAATGGCTAATCAGGGATGACTAGAGGACAAAAGTAAGGATGTAGAGGCATATATCACTAGGGGTAAGGTGGATACTGCCAACAGGAAAATTAAGGAGACCTTTGGAGAAAAGAGAACCACTTGTATGAATATCAAGAGCTCAGATGGAATACCAGTTCTAAGCAAAGAAGGGAAAGCAGAAAGTTGGATGGGTATATAGAGGGTCTATACAAAGGCCATGTACAGGAGGGCAATATTATGAAAATGGAAGAGAACGTAAATGAAGATGAAATGGGAGATATGATGTTATGTTATGTTGTGTTAACCGGGGACCTAGAAACGACGGAGAGGCTCCGTCCCCGCCGCAGCCGCAGTGGTCCGCAACCCCACGACTACTACCGCAGTCCACTTCACCCCTCCGCCGCCCACACCGAACCCAGGGTTATTGTGCGGTTCGGCCCCCGGTGGACTCTCCAGGCAACGTCTCACACCAAACGAGTGTAACCCCTATGTTTGCGTGGTAGAGTAACGGTGCTGTACGCGTACGTAGACAACTTGTTTGCGCAGCAATCGCCGACATAGTGTAGCTGAGGCGGAATAAGGGGAACCAGCCCGCACTCGCTGAGGCAGATGAAAAACCGCCTAAAAACCATCCACAGACTCGCCGGCTCACCGGACCTCGACACAAATCCGCCGGGTGGGATCGTGCCGGGGACCGGCGCTCCTTCCCACCCGGAAAAAAATGGCTCTGAGCACTATGGGACTTAACATCTATGGTCATCAGTGCCCTAGAACTTAGAACTACTTAAACCTAACTAACCTAAGAACATCACACAACACCCATTCCCGCCGGAAAGCCGTGCGTTAGACCGCACGGTCTGTCGGGCACGGAGATATACTGCGTGAAGAGCTGGACAGAGCACTGAAAGACCTGAGTCGAAACAAGGCCCCTGGAGTAGATAACATTCCATTAGAACTACTGATAGCCTTTGGAGAGCCAGCCCTGACAAAACATACCATCTGGTGAGCGAGATATATGAGACAGGCGAAATACCCTCAGACTTGAAGAAGAATATAATAATTCCAATCCCAAGGAAAGCAGGTGTTAACAGGTGTGAAAGTTACCGAACTGTCAGTTCAGTACTAACGCGAATTCTTTACAGACGAATGGAAAAACTGGTAGAAACCGACCTCGGGGAAGATCAGTTTGGATTCCGTAGAAATGTTGGAACACGTTAGACAATACTGACCCTACGACTTATCTTAGAAGATATATTAAAGAAAGGCAAACCCACATTCCTAGCATTTGTAGACTTAGAGAAAGCCGGCCGGGGTGGCCGAGCGGTTCTAGGCGCTACAGTCTGGAACCGCCCGACTGCTACGGTCGCAGGTTCGAATCCCGCCTCGGGCATGGATGTGTGTGATGTCCTTAGGTTAGGTAGGTTTAAGTAGTTCTAAGTTCTAGGGGACTGATGACCTCAGAAGTTAAGTTCAAAATGGTTCAAATGGCTCTGAGCACTATGGGACTTAACATCTGTGGTCATCAGTCCTCTAGAACTTAGAACTACTTAAACTTAACTAACCCAAGGACATCACACACATACATGCCCGAGGCAGGATTCGAACCTGCGACCGTAGCGGTGACGCGGTTCCAGACTGAAGCGCCTAGAATCGCACGGCCACAGCGGCCGGCCAGAAGTTAAGTCTCGTAATGCTCAGAGCCATTTTAACTTAGAGAAAGCTTTTGACAATATTGACTGGAACATTCTCTTCCAAATTCTGAAGGTGGCAGGGGTCAAATACAAGGAACGAAAGGCTATTTACAATTTGTACAGAAACCAGATGGCAGTTATAAGATTCGAGGGGTGTGAGGGGAAGCAGTGGTTGGGAATGGAGAGAGACAGGGTTGTAGCCTCTCCCAATGTTATTCAATCTGTATATTGAGCAAACAGTGAAGGAGACAAAAGAAAATTCGGGGTAGGTATTAAAATCCATGGAGAAGAAATAAAAACTTTGAGGTTCGCCGATGACATTGTAATTATGTCAGAGACAGCAAAGGATCTGGAAGAGCAGCTGAACGGAATGGATAGTGTCTTGAAAGGAGGATATAAGATGAACATCAACAAAAGCAAAACGACGATAATGAAATGTAGTCGAATTAAGTCGGAATCAGATTAGGAAATGAGGCACTTAAAGTAGTAAAGGAGTTTTGCTATTTGGTAAGCAAAATAACTGACGACGGTCGAAGTAGAGAGAATATAAAATGTAGACTAGCATTGGCAAGGAAAGCGTTTCTGAAGAAGAGAAATTTGTTAACATCGAGTATAGAGTTAAGTTTCCGGAAGTCTTTATTGAAAGTATTTCTATGGAGTGTAGCTATGTATGGAAGTGAAACATTGACAATAAATAATTGAGACAAGAAGAAATTAGAAGCTTTCGAAATGTGGTTCTAAAGAAGAATGCTGAAGATTAGATGGGTAGATCATGTACCTATGAGGGTCTCAACTTGACTAGAAGGAGGGATCGGTTGTTAGAACATATTTTGAGGCATCAAAGGATCACCAATTTAGTATTGGAGGGCAGCGTGGAGGGTGAAAATTGCAGAGGGAGACTAAGAGATGAATACACTAAGCAAATTCAGAAGGATGTAGGTTGCAGTAATTACTTGGAGGCGAAGAAGTTTTCGCAGGGTAGGGTAGCATGGAGAGCTGCATCAAACCAGTCTCTGGACTGAAGACCACAACAAAAACGTGGCAGAAGATAGTCTATACCACTGAATTTATCACTGCCGAAGAGATCTTACCTAAATATCATCTGACAAAGTGATGCTGAGTGATTTTTGAGACTGTCGTGGTGTGGTGCTAGCAGAATATGCTCGTAAGTGTGAGGGTAACTGTAAAAGTAACGACCATTTCTCAAGTCGTTTTTATTTAAAATAATCAAATAAAACTAGTTTTACAACATATTTTGATATCCTAATTACTTTTTTCTAAGTAGTTACCGTTGAAATGTAAAACTTGTCTTAGCGCTTCACAAACTGTCTTATCCCTTGTGAGCGTTCACTTTCACCAAGTTGTTGTACCAGTCACTATCGACGTCCTTCACTTCATTGTCGTTTCCACTGTGTTTGCCTCCCAGAAAATCCTTCAATTTGGAAATAAAGTACGGTAATCACTCGGGGTCAAGACCGAGCTGTAGCCACGATGTTCAAGACCTTCACACTTAATCTGACAAAGCAAATCCTCCGTCAACGCAGCAGAATACGGGCTAGCTTTATCTTGAAGATGTACAATGCAGCTGGACAACAAGCCAGCCGGCCGGGGTGGCCGAGCGGTTCTAGGCGCTACAGTCTGGAGCCGCGCGACCGCTACGGTCGCAGGTTAGAATCCTGCCGCGGGCATGGATGTGTGTGATGTCCTCAGGTTAGATAGGTTTAATTAGTTCTAAGTTCTAGGGGACTGATGACCTCAGAAGTTAAGTCCCATGGTGCTCAGAGCCATTTGAACCATTTTTGAATGATGGGCAGCTGTGTTATGGTATCTCCTCTAGGCGTAGAGTGGATGAGTAGGACGCTCCTTCGATCCCAAGACACTGAGCTCATAACCGTTTTGGTTCTCTGAATTTATTTGGCTATTTTTGGTTCTGCTGGGGATCGTGAATGATGCCATTCCAGGCACTGGCGATTTTTCTCTGGACTTTTATGCGAATTTCAGGTCTCGTCACCAGTAGCAATATGTTTCAAAAATCCTCATCATCCTTATACCGAGCGAGAAAAGTCAGCCAGTACAGCACCATCCTATGTTTTATGTGTTCATACGTCAAGAATCGAGAAACTTTACTGGCACACTCAGAAAATCCAAATTACCACATTCAGTTTGAAAAAGAACTGATTCTGCAATTTCAGGAATGCTCAAACTTAGTTGATCAATAGTGAGGGTTTATATAGTTGAATATTTTCCTCAGTGCTTGATTTCAGTTTGTCAGTCATAAGTGAAGGTCAGCCTGATCATTCCTTTACATTTAAATACGTACACTGCAATACACATTTAAATGCCTGGAAGAGGGTTCATGGAATCACTTTCAGTCTACATCTCCAACGTTCCCACTCTCGAACAGCGCACGGAAAAAATGAACACTTCAGTCTTTCCGTGGGAACTCTGATTGATCTTATTCTATAACAGTGACCATTTTTCTTTATGTAGATGGTTGGCAACAAAATCTTTTCGCATCCGGAGGAGGAAGTTGGTGACTAAAGTTTCGTGAAAAAATATTGCTGCAACGAAAAAGCCTTTGTTTAAGGACTGTCACCCCAACTCGCGTATCATATCTCTCGCCTAATTACTGATGACACAGAAGAAGCTGCTTTGAACTTTCCCGATAGCCTCCGCCAATCCTACCTGGCAAGATTTCCATGCCGGTCAGCAATAATCTAGGAGGGATGGACAGGCGTGTTGTAGGCATTCATCACATTTTCGTAGACTTTTTCGTATTTGTAAATATCGGTAGGGTGGACGTTTTTCTGCGTTCAGAAACCGTATTTCACTGTGAACCTCACAGCTGGTTGGATTGTAAATTTTGCGCCTCGTTTTAAAATTGGCTTGTAAACATTAAACGGTCGTTTCTCATGTTGTTAGCGTCATACTGGCACCAACGATTAGGAAGATCTATGATACGGCGCACAGTGGGCCAACTCGATTCGAAACGCGGACGTAAAAGAAATATTTTTTTTTATTTCTGGGATCGCTAATTATGAATACGATGGCGGAATTACAAAATTCAGTTCGGCGAAACAGAAATTATAAATTTAGCGGATTCGAGTCAAACTTTGTGTATGAAGTATTTTAAGATGACTGATAACGAATTAGAAGTCGAAATTGGCGTACTGAAATGTTTTATTTGATTTTTACTTTCTTTACTAGGAATCGTAGTAGATATTTTGCCGCCGGTGGAATCTATTTATCTTCTTCAACTACCATTTTATGAAACTCGAGATGGTGGATGTGAAGATGCCAGAAGTCGATGGAATACGCCTTATATCGTTTTCTCACACTAATATTTGTTCGTAAAATCTTCTCGGTAATGCCGGATAACCTTATTCCGAGCTTCCTGCGCATCTTCAAATAGCCGATCAATTGGCAAACCAGCAACTTCGATTGTGGCATATCCGTGCATCAAAACTATATGGACAGGCATCGGCATTGGGTATTATTGCAGGATGGTGTGCATTATTGCACAACGATAGTTTACCGTGTGGTATCAGCACACGGTAGGTAAATGACCGTTTAGTAAAAACGCGCAAATACGTGCATACGAAGACATTTGAACTCACTAACTATACTACTCGTACAACGTGCAACAAAGTTTAAGGATCACTTTTTCGAAACCCAGTAATTCCCATGCACTGCCATGCATAAGTTTGAAATTTGGCTTGTGCGTACTGTTTCCCTCTCTAATGGTTCATGAAGTCAGTTGCAACTACACTTTACCACAGTTTTGATCAAAGCCACGTGGACGTATCACACAATGGGAAGGGCGTCACAGCCCCTCTTAACTCCATTTCGCCTCTTCTTTTGCCGCCTCTGTGATGCGGATTAAAACCGCCACTCCTAGTGTTGAAAACACACTGTTTTCTTGAGAGTGGCCGAGGAAAACATTACAAATATGCTGACTCTCAGAATCGGCAAGAGAAGGCTTCAGGGTTTGGCATAAAATGCGTCAATGAAACCATCCCTCTCCCTGAGGCGTTGATTTCCGCACACTGCGCGGTCAAAAAAGATAGTTCGCAGTGAAATGAGCAATATGAAGATGTTCTTGACAACCTGTGACCCTGTTGACACTCTTGGAGCTTTCATCTCTTCTCTAAGAACGTGGGGCTGCATATATTTTGGAGTTCGTGAGACCGCAATTTCTGCTCTCGTGTACAGGTCTGAACCACAAGGGACAGTTCGAAACCATTCGACGAAACTTGTACGTGATTCGCCGCAGAAAGCTATTAGGCGCACTACGAATGTAGTGTTGTGGAGCCGGCCGCTGTGGCCGAGCGATTCTAGGCGCTTCAGTCCGGAACCGTGCTGCTGCAAAGGTCGCAGCTTCGAATTCTGCCTCGGGCATGGATGTGACTGTGATGTCCTTAAGTTCGTTAGGTACAATTCTAAGTCTAGGGGACTGATAACCTCAGAAGTTAAGTCCCATAGTGCTTAGAGGCATTTGAACAATTTTTTTAGTGGTGTGGACATGTTCGGAATGTGGGTCTCACGGGGACCGTGCAAGGGATAAGTCCCTGCAAGCGCGCTATCCTCTGTGCCCTCGGTGGCTCAGACGTCAGTCGGCTTTCAGCCGTGTTACCGTGCGGACGGGCTCGACGCGCCGGGCAGTGCTCCGCAGGTGTTGTTGTTTACCCGCTAGCGCGCGGTCGCGTCGTTGTCTTGCCGTATAGTACCTGTACCGACCCGACATGGCGTTCTCATATCGAAAAGCTACAATCAAACTAACGTTCAACGCATCGTACACGAGACCGAAGGCCCATGAAATTGAACGGTTTCTACGAGACATCATGCACATCGAACCACAAGAACTGATAGGAATTCATCTGTCTATTGTAACCAGCACAGTGTACCTCAAACTGATTGACGAAGCGGCCTGCGACAGATTACTCCAACGATCTGCAAACGGCTTTCGCTTCTGTCACGCAGACGGTAACGTGAGCGTCGTAGGAGTTGACCATGCTGGTCTGGGGGTGCGTACCGTGCGCATCTTTGAACTACCGTTCGAAGTCCCTGCCAACCTAGTCGTTGATGCGCTGCGGCCATACGGCACAGTTCTGAGCCACACAGAGGAGAAATGGAACACATTCGAAACGTACCCTGTCCTTAACGGGGTACGACAAGTGCGCATAGAACTTAAGAAGCACGTTCCATCGTATGTTTTCGTTGGTGGCTGCCGCGCAATTGTTATATATGATGGACAACCGAGGACCTGCTCGGGCTGCGGCCAGGAGGGCCATGTTAGAACTAAGTGTCTGCAGCGCCACCTCGTTCAGGTGCCCCGCAATGAACTTCCCCAACGATCCACTATGACCTCTCTCCCGCTAACATATGTGGAGGCGGCACGACATGATGTGATGGATGATCAAAACCTGCTACCTCCTCAAGCCGCTGCCAGCTCCGTTGGAGAGTCAGCGCCGTCGACGACGCCTCAGCCCAACGGCGCAGAGGTTCCTACAGGCTCCGCCCACCGCAGCGTCGTGGGCACCCAGCCACCGTCACTGTCGGGATCAGACACAGGGGTTCCTAGCGACCGAGACTGTGTCGAGCCCCGCCCTCCAGTGAATGTCGAATCTCGGACCCGAAAGCAAAAATCACCCAAGCGACACAAGAAGAGGCGATTGTCAGCTGACGAACAGGACAGGAATGTGAAGCCGGCGGAAGACATCGACTTCGTTGACTCGCCCACAATTGCAACGGACTCCAGTGGCATCATTCACCAGAAGGTGCCTGAAGACAAGGAACACCCTCCTAAATCTGGTGGCCCAGAAAACGAGGCGCACTGCGTCGACTCCCAAAATGTGGGCTCCTGTGAAAGCGTCCAGCCCCCAATGACATCACAATCGTCTCTTGGTGATTGGGCAGACGATATGGAGGCAGATGATGCACAGCAAACATCGATATCTCCACCAGAGACCATGGCTGACAATGAGCCCGGAGGGCTCTGCCAGTCAGGGACTCCTACGGCACAGTAATGCACAGCATGCAGGTGGATGGCTGTGTGGTGTGTGGTGTGTGAAATCACTGTGGGATGGCACCGGCACACTGCCTCCGCCACTTGATATGTCTCAGTCATACCGTGTGGGAACAGTCAACGTAAATGGTGTCCACTCCACTGTCAAGACCCGCATGTTACACGAGATGATCAGAGCGGCAGACCTGGACATTGCCCTTCTCCAGGAGGTCCGTCCCGTGCTGTGTTTAGACCTATATGGCTACACCACGTACAGCCTACCCGCAGGTGATGGCGCAGGAGGAACGGCCATCCTTCTCCGAGATGGCATAGACACGACGGACGCGACGTACTTGCCGAACGGGCGAGGCATCGCACTCACACTTGGCGCAGTGCGCCTCATTAACGTCTACGCTCCCTCCGGTAATTCGCACCGTGGTGACAGGCATGTCTTCTATTCGGAGGAGTTGGCCCCACTTTTGCAAGGAAATATGGACCATTACATAGTGGGCGGCGATTTTAACAGTGTTCTGCGGCCCGAGGACCAGATACCGCATTACGTCCCATGCCCCGCTCTACAAGCATTGATACGTGACCTCGCGCTCCACGACACATGGCTCTTGCATCATGGGACCCAGAGTGGATATACGCACTTTACCAGCCATTCTGCCAGTCGTCTGGACCGGATATACGTCTCGCGTGCCCTCCGCACAGCAACCCGTGATGCAGAACTCTGGCCGACGACCTTCACGGACCATCTCGCGTGCATCTGCACTGTCATCTTGCCCCGACAACTCACAAGACGCAGCAGGGGCCCGTGGACGCTGAACGTCTCCCTCTTTCGCGAGGAAGCGTGTCGGCGAGCGGTCACTGACACGTGGCGTCGATGCATCAGGCGCCTGCCCATGTATGCTTCCACGTTGCTGTGGTGGCTAGGATGTGTCAAACCTGCCCTCCAAAAGACCTTGATGGCCTACGGGCGTGACAGATCGAACTGGCAAAGGGCAACATCGGAATTTTACTATACAGCGTTACGTGAGCTGGCGACGCAACCGCCGTCTCCCGAACGTCAGATGTCCGTACAACGCATCAAAGCTCGTCTATTTCGCATCAGGACAGAGCAGCTAGACGGTGTCCGCATCCGTGCGCGAGTGCAAGACTGTATCCCCAACGAAACAGCGTCAGTGTATCACATTGTGCGCGAGAGGCGCCACCGCAAACGTCAGCTCATTACGGCGGTAAACACGGAGGACGGCGGGCGCGCAGTGACACAAGCGGACATCGCGCACACGTTCGCCAGACACTATGGGACCTTGTACATGGAAGATCCGCGAAATGTACGTGATTATGACGAGCTGTTGCACGATTTTCCCGCCCCTCGGGACGTGGCACCCGATGATAGTCTGCTGTTGCCCATTACACCCGACGAGCTGACATCGGCCTTGGCACGTGGAGCACCGAACAAGTCGCCTGGACCGGACGGTTTACCCCTGGAATTCTACCGCACTTTTTACCACCTTATGGGTGACAAGTGGCTCCAAATGTTTCAAGACCTGATCCGCCCTGATTTCACTGTCCCCACAGAATTCACAGAAGGCATCTTGATCCCAGTTCCGAAACCGAATGGTGGTTGTAGGTGGCAGGATTTTCGCCCACTCACACTCCTCAACAACGACTACAAGATCTTCGCCCGTATCCTCCGCGCGCGTCTCCATACCGCTATCGGGAAAGCCATCCACACCGATCAGACATGTTTAGGTGGTGTCAGCAACATTCATACGGCGTTAGGAGCATACCGCGACGTCATTGCTTTGACGGCGGCCTGCAAAATACGAGGCGCCCTTGTCGCCGTAGATTTTGACCACGCATTCGACCGCGTCGATCACGGCTTCTTACGCGCAGTTTTGCATCGCATGGGCCTCTCTCCGGAGTCTGCACAGGTGGTCCTTCGACTGGTCCACGGAGCGCGCTCCCGCATGATGGTCAACGGTTATCAGTCTGGTCACATTGTTGTTGGACGGTCAGTGCAACAAGGGTGCCCCCTGTCGGGCATTATTTGCTGCAGCACTTGAACCAGCTTTACATGGTCTACGGCAGCGATTAACTGGTATCTCCTTGCGGGACATGACCTTTTGTTGTGGTGCATTCGCCGATGACGTGGTGTTCCTGGCCAGATCAGAGGATGAAATGCATATTGCGCTACAGTGGCTACGCCAGTACGGGGCGGTCGCTGGGAGCGTCATCAACGTGAAGAAGACAAAATACATGGATGTCGGAGGGGGGATTTCCCACACAACGGCGGTGCCCTTTGACAAGGTGCCCGTACTCAAGTGTTTAGGAGTGCAATTCTATAGCAATGTCCCCCGCACGGCGGCGGCTACGTACCGCCGGCTCCTACACCAGACACGTGCTCTGCTGCAGGACAACAAACTGCGTCGCTTGGATATGCTCCTCAGAACACGTTATGTCAACACCTATCTTGTCTCAAAACTGAACTATTTTGCGCATATCCTTCCCTTGACAGCTACGACGGCCGACAGATTTCAAGCAGCATATGGACATTTCGTAAGCACCGGTCTGGTTTTTAAAGTCCGATACGCCACCCTGACACTGCCGCAGCGGGCGGGCGGTATCGGTTTAATTCACGTATATAACCGTGGGCGATCGCTTTATCTCAACACTATGCGTCGCACGTGGACCTCTGCCCACGCCACTCTGACGGGCACCCTGATAGCGGAAGTGGCACCACACTCTCTGCATCCCCCGGTTTCTGTAGGACACATTTCACCGGCACTCACCCACATCAGAGACTTCTTTATTGACTTCAGCTACTTACGTTCAGAACTTCCGACGACACGGAAGCCCAGCACAAAAGACTATTATCGCCTCTATCAGCAGCGGCAACCTGTAAATACGGTCACCCACAGACACCCTGAAGTTGCCTGGAACACGGTGTGGCGAGCGGTACACACGCCTTTTCTACCTACGACGGTGCGTTCATTGTGGTACGTAGTTGTGAATGGGAAGTTCGCTACTCGTCAGAGGTTACATTCCATACATCTGACGGACGACCCCTTGTGTCCGACATGCTCAGTCGCTGACTCGGATGCACACCGTCTGACGTGTGCCACGACCAGCGAGTGCTGGCTACTGACGCAGCGCATGCTGGCATTACTCTTGCGGCGATTGCCGGAGTCTATCTCCCCTGATGACGTATTGCACCCCGACGTCGTATACTTTCCATCAACCAGAACGAACGCCGTTAACTGGCTAAAAGGCATGGCCGTTTACTACATATTTTGCGATGCTCCCAAAGGCACACTCGACTTTTGGTCCCTATTGATGACGACACATGCAGCTTTCAGCCGCCACCCGAAGTACAGAACTCGTTTCGCAAATTATTTAGGTTCATTATTTGCGGATCCTCCTGCTCACTGGGGCGTTCCGGGTATGAGACGCTGAAAATGAAGAAGAATCCTGGAGCATATTGATCCTCTACGGACGGAGTAGGGGGGAACCCCTCCCAACAGACGAGAAGACGACTCGGACGCTCGGCTACGGCAGTTGTAGGATCTTTCTTTGTAATGAAACAAAAATAAATCTATAATACAAAAAAATGTTATAAAAATTAAATAAATAAAAAGAACAACATCGACAAACCCACTCCATCCTCTTCCTGATCCTTCGATCCTCGAACTCGAACACGTTGCTTGGGCGTGGCGGCGGGATGGCCAGGCTTCGGGTGTCGACCCCTGCCCTACCCGTCGTCCTGCTCCTGCAGCGGTTCATTAGGGGAAAAAAAAAAAAGATGGATAGAGCGTCTGTCATGGAAGCAGGAGATCCCGGGTTCGAGTCTCGGTCGGGACACACATTTTCAACATGTCCCCAATGATGTATATCAATACTTGTTTGTAGCTAGGGTGTCGATTTAATCATCATTTCATTTTAGAGACGCTGCACGGTCATCAGTGGTATCTGTTCTTTCGGAAACAGATACTCCCTTCATATACAGCTAATTATGCATTTTCAGTCCTGCTTTCTCGGTGTGATCACCGATTGGGGAAGAGGAGGTGCAACACTAAGATGTGCGTGAATGAAACAGCAAAAGGTTCCTCTAAGACACCCCAGATAGGCAACAAACTCGGTGCTACCCACACATCTTAGTTGAGCTCGTTAAAAATGTACATGTCTGAAACTTCGACATAAATTAAGCCTCGCGGCTGGTCTAGTGCCTGAGGATAAGGCTACCCATTTGGTGGTGTGGCCATTTTCTGCATGTGTCGACCCCTTGCTGTCTGAAGCCTCGTCAAGTCGGAGGGTGTCGTCCCAGAGAGCCATGCTTTTGTATCATTAAGAGAGGAAGGTTGTACGCACCTTTGAAATAAATTTGAAGCTTATGCGCCGCGATGGGCGACAATTACGGGATTTCGAAAAAGTTATCGTTCAGTTCTGTAGCAGAGTGTTAAGGTAGTAGAAGAGTCATTTTCAAAAGTGGAGCCACACAGAGGAACTTTTGTAGCCAACGATTTCGGATAATATCGTTAATATCTTAATTTTAAGTCAATACATGTAATTGCACCAGTCAAAAATGCCATAATCATAAAAATACCCTTTGGAGCGCTACTCATCCTGACAACTGGGCAGGAATGCTGTCACATGCTGAACAGGCCATCAAACAATATCTGAAAAATATACGGTTGTCCGGTTCACTGTTTACTGATACTGTCAGGGGCACATCATATCAACTTGTGATTGGAATGCCACCACAGCGTTGGAAAAGTATGCACCAGCGCAACCTGAACAAAATTTTGCGAAACCTTAATCGGACGAGCATCTTTTTCTATGAGCGGCTTTCAATAAATAATGCAGCGCCTTTTTCTCCGAATGCAGGTTGGATCTATTCGTGATTCCAGTACACCATATTATTCCTCTCCGTTTCGGTTACAAAACTCTGTTTTTCAACGTAATCTTCGTTCATTGTGGTAGCCTTACGCTATCTAATTGGGAGTGCCTGTATGCCCGCATGGTATTACTCCACCGGGCGACGTCGGAGCCAACGACTCGCTGCATCAGAAACCTCCACATCATCCACTTACTGCTTCCTGCAGAGTGCATCCTTCATTGAGCTAAACAGATGGAAGTCGGAATTTGCGAGACCCAGGCTGGAGGGTGTATGAAGGAGAACAGTCCAGTGAAGTTTTGTGACCTCCTCTCGGGTGCGCAGACTTGTGGGAGGCCCTGCGTGGTCTTCGAGAAGGAGAAGCTCGTTTGCATTTTTATGGCAACGAACACGCAGAAGTCGTTTCTTCAGTTTCCTGAGAGTAGCACAATACACTTCAGAGGTGCACTGTGATGGAGGAAATCATACAAAATGACTAGAGGTCCGTCGCCTTGAACTTACCGGCTGAGGGCGAGGTTTTGAACTTTTTCTTCGGAGGAGAGGTGGTGTGGCGCCACTTGATAAATTGCCGTTTAGTTTCATGTTCGAAGTGATTAACCCGTGTCTTACCGCCTGTGATGATATTCGACAAAAATTGTCACGATCAGTCTCGTAAAGTGCACTCAATTGCGCGCTAATTGTCATTCGTTACTCTTTATGGTCTTATGTTAAGCGGCGTGGAACCAAGGGGACACACAGCTCTGAGAACCCTAATTGGTGGACGAGTGTGTCAACACTAGGAACAGAGACATCCAGTTGATCAGCTAGGTGTTTGCGATTCGTCGATCATCTCGAAAGAGAGTGTCTGCACCTTCAAACATTGCAGTAGTCGCAGTTCTGTGCGACCGGCCGGAACCCGGGAAATCGGACTGGTCTGCGCAACCTTGTTGCGATGACGACAGACACAGTCTGTCGCGGGATGCGAAAACATGAAAACAATTACTGATCACATCCATCACAATTTCGTGATGACAGAAATAATAACTGGACACCACAAGGCTATTCTTACAACGCAAATCGTGATCAAAACAGACACCATCCATATGACAACCATTGGCAAAATAATAATAATTGCAGGGAAAGATCACTTCTCCATGCAAATGACTATGATGGAGACAATCATAGAAACAGACAATATGGAAACCAAAATAATTATTATCAAGGGAGGTAGAAAAACTTCAGACGCAACGGTCCACCTTGCAGTTGCGATTCTAGGAGAAATTCTCCACCACGTGACCGACAAGAAAAAAACTATGGCCACTACCGACAAGACGGCAGACGATACAATCTTAACAATAGACCAGAATTTAACCAAAATTGGCGTGATTCAAACAGGGTGGGGCCCTCTCGACAAATTGAAATTTTAGAGGTTAGATATCCAAATCCCAATAACGAAGCACCAACAAAGAGACAGTAGACAATGACTCACACCGTTGGCAGCCACAAAACGTACTTATGAAGCTGACGACATAGCTGCCGTGGCTATTAATGACGTAAAAATGGAAGGCGTTAGGAACATCTTACTCCAGGAACACGACGTAAAACAGAACAAAATTCCATACCCTGTAATTCACATTACAGTAAATGACGTTCAATTTACGGCAGTACTTCACTCTGGCAGTCCCACTTCAGTAATTAGTGGAACAGCTTTTAGCAAATGCAACAAATCTAACGACTGCCCCACACTTTCTTTAAGTAAGATTAAATTACAAGGTGCAATTTTTGGAAAAATTGTAGACGTATGCCAACAAACTAACTTAGAAGTCTTTTGTCAAAGCCACAGATTCACTATGAACTTTCTTATCGTTCCATTATTGTCGACAGAAATTATATTGGGAGTAGACTTTTTGAATGAATATGAAGCAATCTTAAACTTTCACGATCCTGAAATAAGTTTAGAGAAAGAAGGTAAGTCAATGGTTTTGAAATTTGAAGATTGGCTCTCAAACCATGACGAGGAAATTAATTGGCTTTACCAAAGTAAGTGATTCATAAAGGGTAGGTTATTGTTAGTCAGGGCTATTCTTTTGTAGGGATTATTAAAAGGCAGATGGCGTTGTGCTAAAATATTGTGTGTCAGTTTAGAAATGATCAGAATAAGTAAAGAGAAAACTGTCTGAGTATGTTTACTCAGCTGTTTCAGTATCAAATAACGTAGTTTACCAGCACAGTCTTTCTTTACTTTCAAAGGGGAAGTTTCACTCCAACGACCTTCCACGAGGTAAATCACTTGAAATATCACATCTTGTGGAACTGATAGGAATTCAGCCTGGTCTTGCAACTTAACAGTCAACCATAGCACCTCGGTGATGTCATCAATATCATTGAAGGGAAATAACCGGGTACCTTGGATGACGGGGAAAAGAGAGTTTGGTAACTTACTAAACTGATTCCATGTATTCACTTGCCTACTGGCCTTCGTCGCAACACTCGGTCCCTGACTGCCATATACTTCACTCACTTTAGGTAATCTAAGGAGGGACACTGCTGCTGTACGTCTAAACTTTCGTCCAGAAAATCATATATTTCTCCCATGTACTTAAAGTCGTTATAAACTGAATAGTTGTCAGTAACACTACGTTCTATATGATCCACGAGATGCTGCAATCACATCGCCTGAGCACTCGGCTTTTACAACATGCCACTGACACAACTCGGCAGCACTGCCCTCCTTGGACTCTTTTCTAAATCTTGATTCATACTGTACCCAGTACTTCCACCAATACTACAACCCCAGCACATCTCGTGTTTCCATAGTTGAAGGGATCTGCGAACATACCAAAAATAAAACGACTAGCACCATTAAAGACGTACAACATACATTCTGGCCTTAGCTTACATGCACTGATTGCACTGATTGCACTGTGCCTTGTGGCAGAAATCAACTATTCTCTGTGCTACCATTTGAAAGTTTCAGGAAAAGGATAGGGAATTTAAGGCAACCTTTGGAGCAGGCCAGAAAGTGGACAGCCTCTGCACACCTTGATACAACATTTATTTAACAAATACGCAGCAAAATATGTGGCATGTTTAAAGTTAGTGAATTAACTCAACCTTAAACAAACTCTAATAATTAAATCTTTTAAAACCAAAACTCTTGACTAAACTTGAGTTAATCCAACACATTGAAAAACATTTAACAACATCATACCAATTACATTTCAGTCACAGTCCTATTTTAAGAAAAATAACCATAGAAATGCCAGATATGTTGAGCTGCTATTGGTTAAGTTAAACAAGTCATTCACAGGCAAGTAAGTAATGAATTTTAGCGAGTGGCGCCCAGCGGGAACTCGCCAGCTTCCAAACAAATTTAACAAACAATGTGTTAAGCGCAATTTTAGGTAGCTCAAGAAAATCAGAACGTATTACAGAATGCGCTTTACCAACCCGTCAATGAATACGCACGTACATAAGTTAATAGCAGCTGTTCTGAAGCTGGGCAAGGGCTTAAAACACAAGTTCATTGGTGAATCTTGTCACTTCATTCCCGAGCAGACAGCAACGCAGCAACCTGCCTATCCGCGAGCGACCTTACACACCAACGGCCCATTCCAGTACTGTGCTTGCTTGAAAACACGGGCCCGGCGATCCACCATGTGAACTCAGAAACACCAAACTGCTTGCTGCCAAACTTAGGATCAACGACCCCAGTGTCCTGCTGCTGCTGCTCTGGCTTGATCTGCGACGCCTTAGCTAGCCAGCCGCTGGTGGCCGAGCGGTTCTAGGCGCTACAGTCTGGAACCGCGCTACCGCTACGGTCGCAGGTTCGAATCCTGCCTCAGGCATGGATGTGTGTGATGTCCTTAGGTTAGTTAGGTTTAAGTAGTTCTAAGTTCTATGGGACTGATGACCTCATAAATTGAGTCCCATAGTGCTCAGAGCCATTTGAACCATTTTGCGACGCCTTAAGAAGTTTTCGCGGGAATGTGCACGCATACCAACTGGCAGGAGGCTAAAGTCTTTGCATCAGCGACACGTTACTGGCAATCATCGACACGGCCATATCAGTTTGTGTCCTTTAAATTAATAAGTGTATGAAACTTATGTTTTCTTTTAGTTTTCTCTACACACTTTTACAGTTAAACCTATCACAATAAATAGCACTGTATCAGCTGTCAAAAAGACATTTCAAGTTGATGAATTTGTAAAAATTTAATATGTGAAAGGCTGGGGGTGCACCCCAAACAGAAAAATTTGGCATGTGATCTACGAGACAAAAAAGTTTGGGGGCCTTTGACTTAGACGCAAGCACGGAGAAGGCAGAGAGGTAGAGCTAGGACATTAATGCTCAGGTGGGAACAGTTAATACTGTTACTGAATCTCGACTAGGACGGAAGAATGCAAGCGGCAGAGCTTTCAGGGCTTGACAGTATCTTCTCCGGCGATCAGATAAGCAACACAAAATAGCATGCTTGGTATTTAGCTAAATTCTTGTGGGAGAAGAAGTTTGGCGTCGTCATATCGCTGGAGGGATGGTTTTTGGGCGCACTTTCTCCTTATGCGAGGTTGAATCTGGTTGGATCTTCCCTCATGGACGTGCATGTCGGAGCTTAAGCTTTATTACAAATTATTTTTATTGGGAGCTGTACCTTGCGTGCGCCCAGCTATTGGTCGAGGATGAGGCGAGAGGGCTCTGCGCTGAAGCTGGGTGGAGAGTAGCAGGCATGAAGTGGCATCCATTCGCCGAGTAGTTTTATTAGAGGGCGGACTGAAGTGTTCGAACTTCGGTAGCTATTCGGTGCACGCTTTTCGATGAGGACGGACTTCGTGTTCGATCCTCGATCGACTCCGGTGTTAGAGACTTTTGGTGGACGAAGGAGATAGACTGAAGGAGCACGAATTTGAATTGGCTACAGGCCCGTGAGTCGAAGGCGAGAGTCGCAACCACACCCCGACGCCTACTACCACAACCAGCAAGCCAGCCACCGTAAATACTGCGCTGTTCGACGTTTTGGGTGCACGTTGAAAGGAATAGAGAGGTGTTCCAGGTTAGACAACGTCGGACAATTAACTGTAATATGGCAAAGTGGGAACCCGAACCTAGATAAGTGACGTTAATCTCTTTCTTTGCCCGCATCTCGTGGTCGTGCGGTAGCGTTTTCGCTTCCCACGCCCGGGTTCCCGGGTTCGATTCCCGGCGGGGTCAGGGATTTTCTCTGCCTCGTGATGGCTGGGTGTTGTGTGTGATGTCCTTATGTTAGTTAGGTTTAAGTAGTTCTAAGTTCTAGGGGACTGATGACCATAGATGTTAAGTCCCATAGTGCTCAGAGCCATTTGAACCATTTTTTTCTCTTTCTTTTTTTCTTACTCTGTCAGAGCTAAGTGGTCATTCATTTAATGAATTAGACTTGCAAGATTGTGTCCCATGATGTTTGAAGCGACAATACAGTTTCACTTTCTTCATTCAGCCACAGTGTTTTCTCCGCTAGTTACGAATCAATGTCAATTTGTAGCTGTTTCTCTAGATTATAAAGTTTATATGATTCCTTGTATTAAGGCTTTGAGTTTGATTCTTCATTCAAGCTAGTGACGCTTGTGGTGACCTCAAATTTTGTGCCATGTGACAGAATAAGAATAATAATCTGGATTATGCTTCTTCGTTCATGGTTTTCGTTTCACGTATATTACTGCAGCTACGTTGCCACCCACCATAACCTATTCGTTACGGCCATTACGAATTAATAATTAATTTGCACAGTACTAACTAGCGTCTTCTCTTGAACAACAGACCTGTGACCACTAAGTTCATGGGAGACCCCTGTATCACGGGCTCTAGAGTGACAAAAATTGAGACTAACACATTGTGTTATGTCGTGATCCCAAGTGTGGTGGAGGCTAGCGCCTCTCTTCTTTGTATATCTGAGCTTAAAAGCTGTAAGAGTTTATAGATGACATTTTGGCACGCACAGCATTGCTGGTGATGCAGCTTGTGTTTTCTCCTTCACCAATCTACAATAATAGTATAATACAGCTCTTCCTTTGTGAGTTGTACAGATTTTCAGATTTTCGCATTCCCTAATATAGCATAATATGAACTCAACCAGCATGCAACCGTTCAACGTTTCTGGCACGACTGCTCTGCAACGCGGCAAGTTCGCCGTTGCCCAAATTTCCAGTTAACAGGGGGGAAACTGCCATAGGTCGATCTCTGATACAGCCGAAACTTGGCATGTTGTAACAAGGGTGAGTATAAAGGGGTACTTACTTCTGGTGAGGTGCCAACACTCAGTAGTTTCCGAGAGAGTGACGGTCACACTTTCGACGCTACTAGATCATCGTAATACCGAGTAGGTTGCAACGTTGCGGCTGAGAGCACAGTTAAGAAATGTCATGCCGACGTGTAGAAGTGGAGCCTTACGTTTTTTCTTTTGTCGTCGCGGAAGTGCGTTACATCTTTATTTTTTGTGACATGGTAAAACACAATGGAACTATCGATAAAAGAATAAGCTTTTTAAATATACTTAAAAATAGATTATACGAGAACTATTCTGAAAGTAAGGTCCTATCGTACGCGAAATGGAAACCAAAGTGAAAATCCGATTAAGCTTTGCACAGATGTGTTGTGTAATATCTCTAGTATTACCGTCGATTGCGCCACGTCGCTATTTCCAGTTCCGAGCGCACAGTGAGCACGTAAAGATGCCTAGAAAATAGTTCCTCCCGCCAAGTATGAGGGGCCTGCCGGGATATTTCGCCTAATCTCATGCAGCCCACGTAACGTAAATTTCATGCAGTTCCCTCTTCATGACAATTCGCGGCCGCTCTCCGCAGCGGCAATGAAGATGCCCCTGCAGCGTTTTCGATGGGAAATGTTTTATCACCCACAAAATAGCCCGTAATGGCTCCCCCTGAGTTTCGTCTCTGCTCACAAGAATCGCTGCCTATGAAGACAGCGTTTTGACACAGACGACGAGCTGTAGACCAGCGAGGAGAGTTAGCGGGATGCCCAGGCGACTGCATTCTGTTACGAGGGTATTGGAAAGTTGGGACAACATTGCGACAAATATCAAAGTTGCAGCGGCGACTATGTAAAACAGTAGCTGCGTGGAGTAGGTAACTGTTGCAAGTAAAAGATTTTTCATTTTCATAGTAGTTTCCATTTCGCGGTTGATCGGACCTTACTTTCCGAATAGTCCTCATATCATCACAAATCTTACATAGTCTTGTATAACTATCGGCAATTGTAAATTGAAACATAAAAATATTATTATTTCAATTTTAGCTTTGTATTTTACTTTTATGCATCAAGACAACAACTGCATTCATAAAAAACATCCAAACCATGACAATTCGGACCACCAAGAGGCTCATGTACCACAGTGAATTTTGTGTGAATATCATTAGTAAAACTATCTTGCGATCTGGCGATAATATCGCGATAAACCACGCATAGCGAAGCATTTTCGAAAGTAGGAATCTGCAACTCATTATGGATCAAGGTGTGTATTTGAATTGTATCGCCTTTACTTGTGATTTCGTCTTGCTGTGCGGTGAGAGTAGAGCACTTCTGTAATAGGAGAACGTAATTCTTCACTTGTCAGTAACACTGCACGTCGCAGGGTTCAGATTACGACGTGCACTTTGCAGAATTATTTTACATGGATATATCGGTTTTCGGATTTCATCTATAAAACAGCCCATCATATAGGGAGGCATCTTTTTGCCCACCCCACTTTGTAAATAAGGTACAGAAACGGATGCATTTTTACATAAGGTCGAAAAACTTTGTCCATAAAGTGATAATTCGTTTCTTTTGTGAGCCTTACAGATTTTTTGGTTGTTGCATGTACATTAAGATGTCGTTCCATTACTTGGTTCATGTCTTGATGGGCTCGAGGAACAAATTTATCAATAACGTCTTGGGGACAAGGGAAAAGTGTTGGTTGCAGATTTCTGGGAGGTGTTGAACCGTAGCCGGCCGCTGTGGCCAAGCGGTTCTAGGCGCTTCAGTCCGGAACCGCGCTGCTGCTACGGTCTCAGGTTCTAATCCTGCCTCGGACATGGATGTGTGTGATGTCCGTAGGTTAGTTAGGTTTAAGTAGTTCTAAGTCTAGGGGTCTGATGACCTCAGATGTTAAGTTCCATAGTGCTTAGGGCCATGTGAACCATTAGTTGAACCGTGTCAGTTGTGATGGTAATACCTGCTTTTACTGAGATTTAAAAATCTGTATCTCTTTTGCCGTTAATTCCATTGCATTTCACGGCATCATAAAAAATATGGATGTAGCACACGAGAGGTGTTCAATAAGTAAAGTAATATAGTTTATTTCTCGACCAGTTTCGGTTCAACAAACGCGTAGTTTGTTATGGAACATCATGGAATATTTCCGCTTCAGCCCTATAGTATCATGAAGTTCCCATAGGTGTCGGAGCTATGTATAGCCTTCAAAATAGCGTCAGTAACGAAGATGCGTTCCAACCAGACAGCTGTCATTGAATTTCTTTTGGCAGGAAATCAGAGCATCGCAGTTATTCACAGGCGCTTGCAGAGTGTCTACGGAGACTCGACAGTGAACGAAAGTACAGTGAGTCGTTGGGCGAGACGTCTCCCATCATCGCAGCAAGGTAATCCCACGGTACAACGATCAACTCTGAAGTGTATTTTAATACCCACATGGAATTGAAGGAAGGAAAAATGGCAAATGGTTCAAATGGCTCTGAGCACTATGGGACTTAACATCTGAGGTCATCAGTCCCCTAGAACTTACAACTACTTAAACCTAACTAACTAACCTAAGGACATCACACACATCCATGCCCGAGGCAGGATTAGAACCTGCGACCGTAGCGGTCGCGCGGTTCCCGACTGAAGCGCCTAGAACCGCTCGGCCATCCCGGCCGGCGTGTTCGTCGCCACAAAAATGCAAACGAACTTCTACTTCTCCATGACAACGCAAGGCCTCACACAAGTCTGGGCGCCCGAGGGGAGCTCACAAGATTTCATCGGACTGTCCTTCCTCATCCACCCTACAGCCCGCATCTCGCACATTCTGAACTTCACCTGGTCGGACCAACGAAGGATGCATTCCGCAGGAAGCAGTACGTGGATAGTGGGATGGTTATTGTTGCAAGAAGACGTTGGCCCCGACGTCGACCAGTTGAGTGACGCTAAGTGGGCATACAGGCCTCTATGGAAGGTGGCGCAAGGCCGTCGGATTGGACGGAGCTTATGTTGAATAATAGGGTTTTGTAGCCAAAATAGTGGTGAATAATATGGTATATTTGCATCTTAAATAAAATCAACCTGCTTTCAGAAAAAAATGTTGCATTAGTTAGTAAGCGCCCCCCGAATTTCCGCGATAACAAGAGAAAAAGTGAGATGGATTTGAACAGGGGGCGCAAAATTTCCTAACTGTCCTCGTTGCCACTGTGCCACCAACGCGTACGGTTTTACGCCGCGCGAGTAGCCTGATGAGATCGCGTCAAAACTTTGATCGTCGTCGTCTCGGAATCTACTGCATGTTGACACCTAAGCCAAAATAGGTATTTTCACCCACCCTGAAAAGTTTCGACTGTGTCAGAGAGCTACCTATGGAGGGTTCACCTTGTAAGAGCAACGCGTTGTCCTGGAGGAGGAGTACAATCAGGCGACACACATCCGCACGCGCGAGAGCTCCGCATGCGTTCAGAGTTCTTGGTCGCCTCTGATTTACTTCAAAAACCAGACTGTCCAGTCGCGCCTTGTATTTATTGGAACTGCAGAGTCCTCCTTCTGGTTTACTGCAGAGTGTAAAACTTCATCCAACTCTGAGCGATTAACGTGCTCCGCGTCTCTTCAGCGAGCGCGCGAGCGCGCAGTACGGGCGCCCCGACTTGTAATTAGCTGGCGAGAGCCGCGAGTATTTAGCAGGTCCTCGCGACCCGCCCGCTCTAAGGAGGCCGGTCCTCCACGCTAATAAGCAGCTCGCCATGTAATGACGTCGTTATGACGTCGTCCGGCGCGGGGGCACAGCACACGGGACTCGTGGTCCTCTGCGTACGCTCACCGCTCACTCGTAAGCCTCGTAAACCACTGAAAACTTTGGATCATAGACTGAGGGAAAAAGAAACATAAGCATTTTGAAGCAGCGATGCAAAATGACTGACATTTTAATCATTTAGGAGCTTGTGTAGCACCTCAAAAAACAGAAGCTGCGACGGCACATTTTAACGATGTGTCCTCTGTACAGGGTGATCCATTGATAGTGACCAGGCCAAATATCTCACGAAATAAGCGTCAAACGAAAAAACTACAAAGAACGAAACTCGTCTAGCTTGAAGGGGGAAACCAGGTGGCGCTATGGTTGGCCCGCTAGATGGCGCTGCCATCGGCCAAACGGATATCAACTGCGTATTTTTTAAATAGGTTCAAATGGTTCAAATGGCTCTGAGCTGAGGTCATCAGTCCCCTAGAACTTAGAACTACTTAAACCTAACTAACCTAAGGACATCACACACATCCATGCCCGAAGCAGGATTCGAACCTGCGACCGTGGCGGTCGCGCGGTTCCAGACTGTAGCGCCTAGAACCGCTCGGCCACGCCGGCCGGCTTTTAAATAGGAACCCCATTTTTATTACATAATCGTGTAGTACGTAAAGAAATATGAATGTTTTAGTGGGACCACTTTTTTCGCTTTGTGATAGATGGCGCTGTAATGGTCACAAACGTATAAGTATGTGGTATCACGTAACATTCCGCCAGTGCGGACGGTTTTTGCTTCGTGATACATTACCGGTGTTAAAATGGACCGTTTATAAATTGCGGAAAAGGTTGATATCATGTGGATGTATAGCTATTGTGATCAAAATGCCCAACGGGCGTGTGCTATGTATGCTGCTCGGTATCCTGGACGACATCATCTAAGTGTCCGGACCGTAGGACGGGTAGTTACGTTATTTAAGGAAACAGGAAGTGTTCTGCCACATGTGAAACGTCAACCACGACCTGCAACAAATGATGATGCCCAAGTAGGTGTTTTAGCTGCTGTCGCGGCTAATCCGCGCATCAGTAGCAGACGAATTGCGTGAGAATCGGGAATCTCAAAAACGTCGGTGTTGAGAATGCTACATCAACATCGGTTGCACCCGTACCATATTTCTGTGCACCAGGAATTGCATGGCGACGACTTTGAACGTCGGGTACAGTTCTGCCACTGGGCACAAGAGAAATTACGGGACGATGACAGATTTTTTGCACGCGTTCTATTTGGCGATTAAGCGCCATTCACCAACAGCGGTAACGTAAACCGGCATAATAACCACTATTGGCCAACGGAAAATCCACCTTGGCTGCGACAAGTGGAACATCAGCGACCTTGGCAGGTTAATGTATGGTGCGGCATTATGGGAGGACGGATAATTGGCCCCCATTTTATCGATGGCAATCTAAATTGTGCAATGTATGCTGATTTTTTACGTAATGGTCTACCGATGTTACTACAAGATGTTTCAATGCATGACAGAATGGTGATGTACTTCCAATATGGCGGATGTCCGGCACATAGCTCGCGTGCGGTTGAAGCGGTATTGAATAGCGTATTTCACGACAGGTGGACTGGTCGTCGAAGCACCATACTATGCCCCTCACGTTCATCGGATCTGACGTCCCCGGATTTCTTTCGGTGGGGAAAGTTGAAGGATATTTTCTATCGTGATCCACCGACAACGCCTGACAACATGCGTCAGCGCATTGTCAATGCATGTGTGAACATTACGGAAGGCGAACTACTCGCTGTTGAGAGGAATCTCGTTACACGTACTGCCAAATGCATTGAGGTTGACGGACATCATTTTGAGCATTTATTGCATTAATGTGGTATTTACAGGCAATCACGCTGTAACAACATGCGTTCTCATAAATGATAAGTTCACAAAGGTACATGTATCACATTGATACAACCGAAATAAAAAGTTCAAACGTACCTACGTTCTGTATTTTAACGTAAAGAAACCTACCTGTTACCAACTGTTCGTCTAAAATTGTGAACCATATGTCTGTGACTATTACAGCGCCATCTATCACAAAGCGAAAAAAGTGGTCCAACTAAAACATTCATATTTCTTTACGTACTACACGAATATGTAATAAAAAATGGGGGTTCCTATTTAAAAAAACCCAGTTGATATCCGTTTGACCTATGGCAGCGCCATCTAGCGGGCCAACTATAGCGCCATCTGGTTTCCCCCTTCAAGCTAGACAAGTTTAGTTCTTTGTAGTTTTTTTGTTTGACGCTTATTTCGTGAGACGTTTGGCCTGGTCATGATCAATGGACCACTCTATATATTCACCCTTCAACACAACACACTTTACCCAACGATGGATAACTTGATGGAGACAATGGTTGGAGAAGCATCCGTTTTGGCTGTTAAGGAAAAGTTCCATCTCTAAAATCAACTCGAAGTCTCTCTGTACATGCTTGTGACGCACTGGTTTCTTCATCCGTTGAAGGAGGAACAAATCAGTGGGTCATCTCATCTCAAGACTGTGTGGGTGGTGAGGCATGATTTGAGAACCTAAAGAAGCAAAATATTAAACTCTGTCCCTTGCAGAATGAGATGGAACGTAGTGGAGCAAAATCCTTTGGACAGCTTCCCGCCTCTCTTCGTCGTAACAGCCTCCGTAACCAATTCAGGAGATTTCGATAGTATACTCCTGTGAAGGTTTGCTATGAGGGTCTCTCTAAAAGTGAAGAACGTTTTGATCTGAGGAATGGCGCAATTATCTCCGCACTCCCGCAGCAGCACAGTGGGCCAGCTCGCTTCAGTGCTTGGACACAATAGAAGTACGAGGAGCGTTCGGCAAGTAATGCAACACATTTTTTATCGTCCATTTTCCGTTGAAAAAAATGCTAAATTTGTTGCGGAACATCATGAGATTTTTCCGGGTCACCCTCTACAGTTTCATGAAGTTCCAGTATGTGGTGGCGCTATACGTAGCTTTGAAAATGGCGTCTTTAACGGAGGTGTGTTCCAATCAGAGATCTGTCATTGAGTTTCTTTTGGGAGAAAACAAGAGCATCGCAGATATGCAAACGCGCTTGCAGAATGTCTACGGTTACCTGGCAATGAGTAAAAACAAAGTGAGCCGTTGGGAGGGTGACGAGAATTGCTCTATGTGTAGAGAACATGGAAGGCGAGGCAATCATGAATGCTTTATAGGGAATGCAGCTGCGTCATGTGCATGGACAGGCTGCGCTCGTTCTCTAACCTCGATGCGATGGTGACCAGCATAGAAAATGTCAAACACGCGGACAGGAAATGTAGTCGGCTCCACGTCTCCAAGCAACACAGGCTAGGCTCTCAGAGAGAGAGAGAGAGAGAGAGAGAGAGAGAGAGAGAGAGAGAGAGAGAGGTGGTACAACCAAGGGGGAAGGAATACATGCGAAACGGGTGTTTCCGATGCTGCAGTTCGCAGCACTTAGCGATTTAAGGACCCCTGCGAGAGACGTCTGAACAGCTGATTCCACAGCCTGGCATCTGCGAGTGGGTCTCGCGCTCCCCCTCGTGGCTGCCGTAGGATGTGCATTGTTAATCGCATGCAAGTGTCTTTCTTGTGTGCAGTGCTTGGATTGGTATCAGTATGTGCTTTAATAGACTCAGGTAGTAATGCTACCCAGATTGATTTGGATTGATACTATGAGCATAAACGAGTAGCTGGCTTACCAGAAGTTGCGCAGGGCTGCCGTTTGGTGTCTGGTGTGCCGTTGGGGGTGGGATTATTCGGGAAAGAACTGTATTTTAAGTTTTGTTCCGAGAGAAGGTTTCCTTTTTGTGGACACTGGGTCTCATCCGCAGTGGGGAGGTTCAAAAGGAGGCATTTAATATCGAGCATTTGCCCATCACACACGAGACCAAACAATTGTTAGATCTGTTTAGAGATTTTCCTGAGGTACTGACCGACCGATTGGGAGCCACCGATAAAAGTAAATATAGATTTAAGCTGACAGATGAAATACCGATGAGGTGGGCTCCTTATCGACTCTCCTCAAGCAGGATTCACGAATTGCGCGTGATCATCAACCGGTTGTTGAAGGATGGAATAATCCGACCATCCATACCCCCATTCGTGGTACCTATCTTCCTGGTGCCTGAGCCTACAGGCTCCAGGCCGAGATTAGTGGTCGACTATAGCGCCCTGAACCAAAACGTAGTATTAGAATCGGTTTCCCTCCCTAGTTAGCACTACTGTTTCGCTTGGTTTTTGGGGTCGAGGGTGTTCACTGTTTTGGATTTGAATCAAGCATATTATCATATCTGTCTCGATGAAAATTCTTAGCCGTTAACCGCGCTCTGCACGGATCATAATCTACTTGATTTTAACAAGGTGCCGTTTGGGCTTGCTACTGACGCAACAGTCCTGCCCAAGTTACTAGACTCTGTGCTGGGGGACCTAAAATTGAAGTGTGTGTTTAATTACCTGGTTGAGGTGGTGGCCTACAGCGAAAGCTTTGAAAGACATCTCAAGCACTTGAGGAGATTACTAGGCTGGCTTTACGGTTAAGCCCTCTAGAGTGATGTTGCCTCGGAAAGAGATTTAGTTTTTGGAGGACATTGTGTCAGCAAAAGAGGTGGGCGTGGATCAATCCACGACGCAGGCTATTTACAGGTTCCTGAGAGCCCAAAAGAAAAAAGAATTGTGGGCATCGTAAATTTTTACGGGAAATTCTTGCCAAATTTTGCACAGACAGCAGCTCCCCTGAACCGGCTTTCTGGGAGAGGGGAAAGGTTCGAGTGGGGGGAGTTCCAGCACTCGGCTTTTGAGGCCGTGGAACAAGTGCTCAGCAGTGCCCCGGTATTAGGGATTCTCGGCTTTAACGTGCCATTTGTTGTCCAAACAGATGCGTCCAACCTGGGCATTGTGACAGCCCTGCTGCAATAACTGGAAGGCGAATGCAAGTCGTTGACCTATACATCCAGGGGACCGTCAGGACCAGAAAGCCACTATTCGTTTATGAACTCGAGACTCTGGGAGTACTGTATGAAATGGAGAAATTTAAATTCTGTTTAAAACATAGGAGGTTCAGCGTGGAAACTGACAACCGAGCCTTGAGTTACATCCTGGTCCAGAGACACAAGATCAGGAGGGTGGCATGCTGGGCAGTCCGCATCTCGGATTTCATTCTGATATCGCACACATTATAAAGATCTAAGAACCAGGTGGTCGACGCACTCAGTTAGATATTCAGTGAGGAGGTAGTGGAGGAGACGAATGAGAGTGTATCTGTGGCACCAACGCGCGCTGCGGTAGGAGAGGTGTCGGGTGGCGGCTTGGCCGCTGCCATAATATCTGAGATTCCAGGGCTGTGTTGTAAGTGGAGAAGGAGCAGCGCAGGGCCGAGGAGTTGGGCGAGGTCGTTTTGTGGAAGGGTACTCCTTGGAACGGGGACTGTTGTATTATTGAACTAAGTACGATGCGAAATTAAAAATTTCTGTTCCTTGGAGTCTAGCGCCTGTGGTCTTAGCCTGTTTAATCCAATCCTTGTGCGGGGCACCTGGGTGTGCACAAGACCAAAATGAAAATTAAAGAATACTTGGAAAGGAATGGCTTCCGATATCCGGGAATTAGTAGTCAAGTGGCGAGAGTTCAAGTTGTGCAAACCCGATTCAAGTGCTAAAAAGGGAGTTTTGTATTCCACTAGAGAATTTAAGCCAATGGATAAATTGTTCATCGACTAACTGGGCCCCCATCCGCCCACTAAGGGCTGCAACGGATATGCTTTTGTTGTAGCGGACGCCTTTACCAGATTTGTTTGTTTCCTGCCGAAAAAAGCTATTATTGTGGAGTGGAGCATTTAACAATTACCTATGAGATTTGCAGACTTCTGGCTTCCTAAAGGAGCGGTCAATAATGATGCACGCGTATTCACGTAACGGGTGTTTTGGGGTTTCTTTTTAAGAATTGGTTCTGGCATGTGAGCACAATGCCTTACTCTCACCAACCCTCATCTGCAGAACTCGTAAAATGCAATTTGAAACCGGCGCTGATGATTTACCCTTTTGAGGCCGAGAAAAGGTGAGACCGTTCTTTGACTTAGTTAAGTTTGACGTTTAATACCGCCTGCCACGATGTCCGTAAAACTACCCCCAGACTCCTTAATGCTCTCCTTGATGTTAATACCCCTCTGAGCAATTTTTGGACCCTCGATTATCTTCTAACTGAGCGCGTCAGACACGGAAGTCTGAGGCAGAGATAGAGGCATGCAGGAGAAATCTTTTTCTTGCTCCTGCGCGGCAAGACTGTAATTACAACCGAGGAAGATATGCAGCACCTGTGGCTGTGGTGTGAGATTTACACTATATGATCAAAAGTATCCGAACATCTGGCTGAAAACGACTTGCAAGTTCGTGGCGCCCTCCATCGGTAATGCTGGAATTCAATATAGTGTTGGCCAACCCTTAGCCTTGACGACATCTTCCATTCTCGCAGGCACACGTTCAATCAGGTGCTGAAAGTTTCCTTGGGGAATGGCAGCTCTTTCTTCAGAGAGTGCTGCACTGACGAAAGGTATCGATGTCGGTCGGTGAGGCCTGGCAGGAAGTTGGCTTTCCAATACATCTCAAAGGTCTTCTATAGGATTCAGGTCAGGTCTCTGTGCAGGCCAGTCCATTACAGGAGTGTTATTGTTTTGTAACCACTCCGCCACAGGCCGTGCATTATGAACAGGGGCTCGATCGTGTTGAAAGATGCAATCGCCATCCCAGATTTGCTCTTCAACAGTGGAAGCAAGAAGGTGCTTAAAACATAAATTTAGGCCTGTGCTGTGATAATTCCATGAAAAACAACAAGCGTGCAAGCCCTCTACATGAAAAACACGACCACACCATAACACCACCGCCTCCGAATTTTACTCTTGGACTACAAACGCTGGCAGATGACGTTCACCGGGCATTCGCCATACCCAAACCCTGCCATCGGATCGTCATATTTTGTACCGTGATTCGTCACTCCACACAACATTTTTCCACTGTTCAATCGTCCAATGTTTACGCTCCTTACACCAAGCGACGCGTCGCTTGGCATTTACCGGCGTGATTTGTGGTTTATGAGCAGCCGCTCGACCATGAAATCCAAGTTTTCTTACCTCCTGCCTAACTGTCCTAGTATTTGCAGTGGATCTTGATGCAGTTTGGATTTCTTGTATGATGGTCTCAATAGATGTCTGCCTATTACACATTATGATCCTCTTCAAATGTCTGTCAGTCAACAGCCGAGATCGGCCTGTACGTTTTTCTGCTGTACGTGTCCCTTCTCGTTTCTACTTCACTATCACATAGGAAACAGTAGACTTAGGGACGTTTAGTAGCGTGGAAATCTTGCGCACAGGCGTATGAAACAAGTGACACCCAATCACCTGACCACTTTCGAAGTCCGTGAGTTCCGCGGGCGCCCCTTTCTGCTCTCTCACGATGTCTAATTATTGCTGAGGTCGCTGATATGGAATACCTGACATAGGTGGCAGCACAATGCACATATGATAAACCTATGTTTCTGAGGGTGTTCGGATACTTATGATCACATAGTGTAGTTTGTATTAAAAATGTGTGGAGTCAGAGTAGAGCCACAGAAGGAATTACTGGGAAGATGCTTCCGCACTTTGTGAGAACCTGTGAGGTGCTGAGAGCCTTCTCCCCGGTCAGTTTCGTCACAGAAGATATGTGAACCCAGAAAAGGAACTAGGTTCACCTAAGCCAAATTAAGTGGAAAGGGCAAATTGGGGGTGGCGTCTTGATTCTGGTGGGGTCGTTGCCCCCCTCCCCAATTGTCAACTCAAGGAGGAGAGGTTGATATGACTATATCGATACTTGCCATCAGCCATCGCTGATGCAAAGATTTTGGCCTCCTGCCAGTTGGTACGTGTGCGCTTCCGTGGGAAAACTTCTTAAGGCGTCATAGATAAAGCAAGAGCGGTCGCAAGAAACGGGAGCGTTGATCCTAAGTTCGGCAGCCGGCAGCTTGGTGATGTTAAGGTCACATGGTGGATCGCTGGGCCCTTGTTTTCAAGCAAGCATTAGTTCCAGAATGGGTCGATGGTGTATCGAGTCACTTATGGATGGGCAGCTGACTGCATTGCTGTCTGCTCGGGACTGGAGTGTCAAGCTGCACTCGTGAACTTGTGCACCGAACTTCATTCTGATTTCTGATTGTAAGAAGTAGTTACCGTCTGTCTAAGGTAGCTGTGTTGAGGTGCTGTGAGGGAACATTAAAGTTGCTTAGTGTTTAACTGTATCTTTTCCTCTGTTGTAGAACCCGCTGAAAATTGGTAGCATTAAGCGTGTGCGTGACGCAAGGGTTTGAGGGAACAGGCAAGGTTTAAGTGTGGGGTCGTACGTACCGGTGGGGCCACTGTAGCCTGTAGGTGGTGCGGAAACTTACCTTAAGGGTGTTTTTAGCCCTTGCCCAGCTTCAGGACAGTTCCTATCAACTTATGTACGTATGTATACAGTGACGATTTGGTAAAGCCCTTCTGTAATACGTTATGATTTCCTTGGATTTCCTATTATTGTTTCCACATCTTTTGTTATATTTGTTTGGAAGCCGGCGAATTCCCTCTGGGTGACGCTTGCTGAAATTCATTACCCGCTAGCCTGTGAATTACTTGTGTAACAAAACCGATAGCAGATTAATGTCTTTGGTACTTTCTACTTGCTGTGATTATGTTTCTTAAAAAGGTCTGTGCCAGATGCGTTGCTAAAGTGAACTGTGTTTTAAGAAAGGACGACGACCTCTTAGTTGCTTATGATACAGCAGATTAAGAAATTAGATACTTGTACGATTTTAAAAAGAACTCAGTTCTCTGTGTTTTTCTGTATTGGTACATTTAAATGTGTAAACAATGTCACAAAGGGACAGTGTCCATGGTCTGAGTTAAGTTCAGCTGGAAGCTGCATTTTCTCCGCTGACCAATTTCAAAGTTAAAGTGTTTTTACTAACAGGTTCGTGACTGAATGTTAATTTTGCTTATTCTTGTCCTCTTGGTATTCTTAACTGTGTAAATAATTTCACATGAAGGGGCAATGCTCGAGGTTTGGGTTAAGTTCAGACGGTAGCTACACTCGTTCCGCCGACCAGTTTCAAGAATATTAGTACTTTGTTTATAGGGATTCTGCCCAAATATTAATTTTATCTATCCATGTCCATTAGTATACTTACCTGTGTAAATAAATTTCCCAAAAGGGGCGGTGTCCGAGGTCTGGCTTACATTCAGTCGGGAGCTACACTCACTCTGTGGATCAATTTCGAAATGAATAGTATTTGCTAAAGTTTTTGAGTTGCTTAAGTTTTTGAGTTTTAATAATGTTCTTTTCTTAAATTGTAATGATGTTAAACTTTTTTAATGTTTCGGATTAGCTTAAGCTTAGTCAAGGATTTTTGTTTCGAAGGATTTAATTATCAGAGTTTGTTAAAAATTGTGTTACTGCAGTAACCCTAAATTTGCGATTATTTTCCTGCGTATCTATCAGCTGCCAATAGTGTATCAAAGGAGTTTAAGAGTGGTGTCTTAGAGTATCTCTCTGGATTGTGTTACATTCACTTCAATGTGTGTCTGTGTAAGTTACTGGAATTATCAAATAAACATTACGTCAAGGTGCCCAGAGGCTGTCAATTCCCGAACCATTTAATTCGGACTAGTAAAGCTGAAATGATGTACTTCGTTTTTATGAAATTGAGACCGTCACCTCTTATCTGCTTGTTAACCTCATTAAATTTTGTAAAAATCTGTTTAACAACGAATGTTAGTTTAAACTTGATTAAATTTTCTTATAAAATTGGATTTTAACATTCCAAAACTCTAAAACCGTCTCAAAATATGAGAAAAATCTTGCCTTCTGGCAGCCAGCGTTCTTCAGCGTGGAGTAGTAATGGATCAAGGTTCTCGTCATTTGATTCACAAGGTTGCGCAAATAGCTTAGAATTCAACGTTTTACTTCGAATTTCGTTTACTGGGTTAAAGACCCACTCAGATTTTTAGCAACTCAATGATATCGATGAGTGACGGAGTGTAGTTTAAACATCCAGAGTACCTTTTGATTTAGATAGCTTATAAATCTACGGCACTTTTTCCACAAAATAACCTTTCTGAACATTAAATACTGATTCGCCTTTAGTGTTCGTTGTCACTGTTCTCGTGAAGAGCAGTTCTTCGTGGATTTCTTGCTCTATAACAAAACAAACATTTACCAATAACAACGCATCATTACCAGGTAAAGCTGACTCGCCCAGTTGTATGGCGAAGTGGGCCGATTGTAGATAATTACACAAGACACTTTAAATGTCATAATTCATTTCGAAAATGTGTCTTTGAACCTTGTAGTTGCTCAAAGGAATTCTTTTCAGCTTATCAAATATAGGTAGGTGTAGAATAGTTTTTAAAACCTCTCCAACGCCTTGCTGTTACCAGATAGTATGCGGAGTTCCACAATTTGTTACAAGTGACGAGTTATTGTAAGAAGGCCGTGAGGCTCATTTGAAGTTTTTCTTTAAGAAACTGATAGTATTTTAAATCTTATTTTAAATCCTTACCCGTTTATCGGAGTGACACTTTATCAGATAACCCTCCAGCTTGGATGTTTGTAGCTTCCTTGTTTAACAGTTTGTTACAAAAAGGCAAATATCCGAACCTGGTGGAATGAAGCCAAACTTTAAATAATGAAAAAAAAGTATTGTCTGCATTTGTTTTTAGATTCGTCTATGTTCAGTACCAGTTATCTGTGGACAAAAAGTAAGCCGTCCAAGTAAGAATAAGATAAGAAATAACAATCAAAATCTACCCGCACGATCTCAAATCATGATGGGCGCTCTTCTGCGCAACTGAAGGATCTACAAGAAGAAAATACGATAAAAAAATAGTTTACTTAGTTTTCTCAGGCAGTCCCATACATGAAAGACGAAGCGGCTCCTGGCCCACCACAGGATACTCTTTCCACTCCTTGGAGAAGGGCAAGCCATAGTACTTATGGAGTGGTTGATATCCCTCCACAATTTTACTCCCCCTCCTCCACCCCCCCCCCCCCCCTTTGCTTCGATTACCAGATTGACCGTTCCTTGGTCATTCAGGAAATTTCCAATCGACCAATTCGTTCCGTTAGTGAAATAGTGCCATGAATTCCTTTTTTCCCCAATTCGATGCAGAACCTCCTCATTGGTTATTTGAACTAACCACTTAATCTTCAGCATTCATCTGCAACAGTACATTTCTAAACTTCTGTTTTATTCGTTTCTGAACTGCTTTCATCCACACTTCACTTCCGTACAAGGCTACCCTCCAGACGTTAACAAATTCCTGTTTTTCTTTCTGTAATTTTGCTTCTACTTCCCATTCCATTTCTATACAGGGTGTGTACGGGGACAAGGAAAAAAAAATCCCGGATTATTCCCGGGTTTTACCCGGATATCCCGTTTAAAAATTTTTTTTTTCCCGGGCGAAATTACACTTTTTGCGTGCTAAGTGACAGTAGCTTTTCCATAGATTTTCCCTCGGAACTATAAAACTTATCAATCCTATGAATGGTTAACGTTTTATCCACTCGCATAGAACTTCCCGGAAAAAAAGTAAAGACGGGGGAGAGATGTTTTGGAAAGACTTTTAATGAAAAAAAAGGAGAGAAGTTTTGGAAAGACTTCTGATTTGCAGCAACATATACGCTGCATATTTTTGTATTACGAAAGTGTAAATTCGAATTGCACCAAAACAGCACGTTAGTTTCCGGAGCGTTGAAACCGAGGTTGCGATGTCCTTTTGTAGGCTAGTCATATTTCATGCAACGTGATCTCGCCAGCCGATGACAACAGATATTCAGATCATAGGACTCATATTATAGTCAGCCAATAGCAAGATCACTGGTTACGTAGCGTGAACACACAAAGAGGAAAAGTTAACGCTTTACATTAATATACATAGTATAGCTACAAGAAAAGCTAAGCTTTCAAATATAATATTGGTCTCTAAGATTAACAAGCTACAACAGAAGCTAAGCTTTCACATGTCATACTGATCTTTTTTTGCGTGTGTTATACTTTAAGATACATCACACAAATGTGCCAGTAAATTTAAAATGGTGTCATAAATGTCTGGGCTCGAAATTCTTGTAAATGGCTGGTCCTCAAAGTGTTCAATTTTAAACGCTCTGTGATTTAGAAATTCATCCCACTTTCTCACACGTAACATAATTCATCTTGCGCAAAAAGAAATTTACTTTGAAAGTAACGCTTTTCGAGCCACCGTTCGCAATACTATCCGGAGACTGTTAGAAATAGGTTCGATTTACCAGTTGCCAGAGAGCGCCATGAAACAGGCATTATTGCACGTACGCAGCTGCAGTAGTGTAGGAAACCCGCATGTTCATATGTATATAGCACTAAGAGAGCTAGCATTACACCATAAAAGAAACAGGGCATCAGAGGATACTCCCGAGAGCATCGGGATTTCGTAAATCATACTAAAATGCATAATTCGGCTTAATAACTTGGAAACAAAATCAGAAAACTGAAACTAATAATATATTTTTGCCCTCCGTAATTATGTGAATGTATTTTAATTCACTTGATAGCTCCCGGCCACAGAAATATTTTTTGTTTTCATTTGACGTGGGAGCTAACTGTAAACGAAGAGAAGCAGCGAAATCACAACGCAAACACGGGTCACATGGAGACTTAACGCCCTCCCCACTACAACTCAGACAAGCCTGCGCATGCGCGAATCTGGCAGCTAGGGCGCGTGAGAAAAATTTTTCTCGTTTGCATCTGGCTGCTTGCTGCTACTAACGAACCTAATGTGAACAGTTGTGACGTCATGCAGCAAGCAATTTATTATTACGAAGAAGTACATAGTCTTCACCACACGGCCGTTGACATATGTTTGCTATTTGTAGGCGCTTGTGCGTGCTCGGTGTTTTGTTGTTGTAAATTGCGCATTGCCTTTGCCACTAAAGTTTTATTTTTTTCCTCTCGTTTATATTTTATTCTGCTGTATCATTCTCTAGTAGCAGGATACAGTAACATTCTTTGCTAGAGAATCAATTCTTACCAGTCAAAACTACAAAAATTTAACTGAAAGCTAAAACAATGAAAAATTCCCGGAATTCCGAAAAATTCCCGGGTTTTTCCCGGTTTTCTCCCGGATGAAAAAATTCCCGGGTTTTTCCCGGATTTCCCGGTTGTCCCGGATCGTATACACCCTACTATAAAATGCTTTCACATTCACTACCCTCGTGTAGTCTTTCTACACATTCCTTCCACCTTTCAGCTTCCCCTACTTACACGTCTTTGGCCCGGAATCTCATTGACTGAAGTAGAAATATCTTCAGTGATGAATCCTGATTCGAACTGAGCGCCGATGACCAGCAAAGACGTGTCCAGAGACGCCCCAGACAGTTGCGGGATATCAGATTGACGGTAGCCGTTCATACGACCCAGTAACCAGGTATGATAGCCTGGGGCGCCATTTCACTTGACCGCAGGACTCGTTTGTTTGTCATTTGCGACACCCCAGCGGTACATCGTCGATATTCTACACCCCGTGCTGTTGTCCTTTGTGGCAAGCCATCCTGGGCTCACATTTCAGCAAGGTAAGCCCACCCTCACCAAGGCGAGAGTTACTGCTACCTGTCTTCGTGCTTGCCAAACCCTACCTTGGCCAGCAAGGTCGCCGGACCTATCCCTATCTTTTGCACTATTTTGGGCAGAGCCCTCCAATTAGCTCGGGATCTTAATGACCTAACGAGCCAATTGGTCAGAATTTGGCACGATATTCCTCAGGAGGGCATCCAACAATTCTATCAATCAATACCAAGCCGAATCTCCTTGTAAAAGGACCAGAGGTGTACCAAAGCTTTGTTGACTCGCTCAGTTTGTGAAGCTCTTTCTCTGAATAAATCATCCAATTTCTCTGAAACTGAAATCATTTGTATGTCTGTACATGTACATCACATGTACTGATGACTGTCCCATTCAGATAATTCCGCCTTCGTGCGTCGCTCTTCTCTCTTTTTTTGTCGTAGATTCTATTATAAAAGGGGTTGATGGATCGATTTCAACCAAACTTGGTACACGTCTCACTTAATGTCTGGAAAGAATCACTGTGTCAATAAGAACCACCTGCCCCTGAACGGAGTGGGGATGAAGAAGCGTCGTAGCTCACGACGGGCATGTAGAGAGACTATATTCTTCCAGTATCGAGCACTTAATCATTTCTTGGAGATTCTTTTATATACCGCTGGAGGAAGTGGTAGACTGGGTTAGCTGTGAGTGGTTCTTGCCCGTTAATAAAATTATTTTTGTTTTATTTAAGCAACTTTCCAACATTTATTTGCTCGTATATCCAGTACAATTTTAAGCATATTTTAAGAGAGTGTTGTCTTCTAGAATAAGGACTAGTACAACATGAAATAATGATCAAATCTGCATCGAGTCAATAGAAAAAAATTACAAAACAACCCAAGCCACGCAGGGAGTACTAGTAATATAATGTGTGCTGATCAAGGCTGAATTACAGATGTTATATACAGCACCCCACACTAACTTGTAACATTTACAGACATCCAACCAGCACAGCCCCGTCTTACAACACTCACAGGAAAACTCTATCTCCAAGTTCTGCTTCGTAAACGACCAGCCAGATAAACCTGAAGCGAACTTCGCCCAGTCTCACCGTATCGCTAGTATCCGGCCAGCAGGCTCTTCCTTGTTGCCGCTCTCCCGCCACGGCCGTTTCCTCTAGTGGTATCTGCCCGCTGCTTGTTACTCGCTCGGTCTCCAAAACAAGATTCCACCACCGCTTCCTCTTCTCCAGTAGGTCCTCGCGATGACACCTGTGTCGCAATAGACATGGCGCAGCGTCGTTACTTAGATACTCCACCATCCATGCCGCACCGGTGGCGCGGGTTTAAAGGGCTGCGACTGCGTGACGACTTGTGACGGCTCATTTTATCTGTCGGTCTTGTATTTGCTTCGGAAGTAGTCCGACCTTCTTGAAGCCCTGGGGCTTCTAGTAGCGATTACCGCCTCAGGAGGAACGTACACAAATCGGAGCTGAATTACAAAACTGTGTTCACCTGCGCACACACACACACACACACATACACACACACACACACACAATTTTTTTCCTAATTGTGAACATGCGCTAACTGTCACTGAATAATCACAGGAAGTCTAGTGTAATACTATTTTAACCACACATGAGGAAAAATTCACGGAAGTCAAGAAATAATATCTTTCTCGGAATAATTCAAATATAATTTGTAAACCAATCACCAATTCAGTTATCATGGGTAAATTAATTAGATCCGCAATCAGGAACCCTAACTTAGAACATCACGCAACTCATCGAATCAAATCAGTACTGTTCAGACTACTAAAGTATGTTCAAACGAAATGCGTAATAACATAGTTATAGTTTCACGTAAGTCATACAAGTACGCCATCAAATTCCTGACTACTCTGAAGATCGTTAACCTCAATCCAAGTTCAGTTAAACAAATCTCGACGTTACTATGTCGTTACAAGAGTATGACCCAACTACTTCTTTACGTTTTAGTGTTTCATAATCATTTACAGTGACGGCCCTTGATAAACCTTCTTTAGATGTCGTAGCATCCTCGACCGGCTATTGGTTATACGCTGCCAGTGACCAAGTACTCAGTCCCTCAATCGTGGCTGACAGCGATGCCCACAAGTATGCCACCACTCTGTAACGTATTTAAAAGAAAGAAATTCCGCCTCTTGGACCATGTACATACAACTGGCTGTCCATTTGCAACTTCCATCATTCAACCAATCCTTTCACTAGAATGACATGTGAAAGGTAATAATACGTCGGTAATAGGAGGACCATTACATCTTGCAACAAACTTTGCACAGAATTTTTGCATAATATTTCCAACTTTTACGAGACTGTTTCTACTATTTCTCGCAGACACCCCGCTCCTCCCCCCCCCCCCCCCCCCCCGCAAATTGATGAAAGATAAAAAGTTTTTCACTTACTGCACTTCCGCTGTTCATGCAGTAAAGCTGCCACAGCTTGCATGACGTTTTAATTTATTACTTCTTTACTGTTAACTCTATTCGCATCACATTTTGCAGACTGTATTCAAACATACTACTGATTACATCATTGTACGACACTTAATTTAGGAGATATGAGGTCGTAAACATCGAGCTGCAGGAAAGCAAAAGTGTAGGGCGAAATTCTCAAGAGTTACAAGCGAAATACATGTACAAATTTTAGTAAAATGTGTTCAACATGTGTGAAATGTGTGACAAGTTTGTACATGGGCAAGGCTGCAACTGACAGTCTCCCCCTAAACCACTAGATCGATTTCACTCAAACTTGGTACAATTGTACGAGTGCCATTCGGAAAGGAAGGTCCGATCGATCGCGAAATGGAAACGACAGTGAAAATCCGGTGAAACTTCGCACAGATGTGTTGGGCAGTGTCCCTAGTATGTCCGTCGATCGCGTCAGGTTGCTCTTTTCAGTTTTGACCACGTGAAGGTGCCTAGAAAAAGTGTCTCCCCCAAGTGTGAGGGTCTGGTAAGAGATTTCGCCTGAAGTTATTCAACCCACATAACATGACTGTCATGTGTTTCCTTCTTCATGACAATTCTCACCCGTACTCTGCAGGGGCAATGAAGATGCTCCTGCAATGTTTTCGATGGGAAGTGTTTGATTATCAACAATACAGCCCGTAATCGGCTCCCACTGTGTATCGTTTCTGCTCACAAGAACCGCTGGCTATGAAGGCAACATTTTGGTAAAGACAGTGAGCTATAGACCAGCGTAGAGATTTGGCGGAAAGCACAGTCGGCTGCCTTCTATGGCAACGGCATTGGAAAGTTGGTGCAATTCTATGACAAACGTCTAAGAGTGAGCGACGACCATCTAGAGAAGTAGATGGAAGGTCCAGCTAACTGTTTCAGATAAAACATTTTTGAATTTCACCGTGGTTTCCATTTCGCAACCGATCGGACCTTACTTTCTGAATAGTCCTCGTACTTACTGTCTGGAAAGAAATCCTGTGGGGTAACAACCAGCAGCCTTCTATTGGAGTTGGGGATGAGAATGTGGGACAGAAGGGAGGAAGAGATGGACAGATAAAGAAGGGGCAGGAGAAGATGGACACAGGTAAGGGACACAGAGGAGATGGACAGAAAGGGACGAGGAAAAGTTGAACATAAAGAGGGGAGAGAAGGAGATGGACAAAGAAAGCAAAGAGGAAAAGATGGATACAGAGAGGGACGAGGAGCAGATGGACAGAAAGAGGGGTTAGGAGCAGATGGACAGAGAGATAGGGTATGTGACATGGTCATAGAGGGAATGAGGAGGAGATAGAAGGGAGATGAGATGACAGGCTCAGAGGGGAAAATGAGATGGGGTGGGGGGAGGAGCAGATGGACACAATGGGGAGGAACATATAGAGGGGAAGAAACAGATGGACAGAAAGAGGGGAAGAAGGAAATGAACAGCGATAGGAGAATGAGGAGATGGAAAGAAATAGAAGCAGGAGGAAATGGGCAGACAGTAATGGGTGGACGTAGGAAGTGGACAGAGAGCGAGGGAGAAGGAGGTGGACAGAGAGAGGGGGAAGAAGGATGTGAACTAATAGAAGGCTGGAATAAATGCATACCTGTGAAGGCTAGATACTCAGCTAGTTTTAAATAACATTTATTTTATAATAACTGATTGAAATTTATTTATCTGACATCGCTACAAAGTTGATACCATCAAAGATATGATTGACGCAAGCACCATTTCTGTTGAAACTTCCGTGTGCTGGTGGCTGACTATCTACCATTTCCTGGCCACAGCTCTAGAGTGTTCTGACCTTATTGTATGCGTGCGGTGCTTTCCGTCGGCAGCACTGTGTCAATTTATAGAGCTAATGTTGAGCTGTTGTAACTAAATATCCACAGTAACATAAAAAGGAAATTTCTGCTATTGTTCTCTGTAAAGTGATAGTACACGCTCACTATCAATACCTAAACGTACACTGGTGTGACAGGGTAGCTCTAGAACATAAATGTGGCAATAAAACTTAACAGTGGAAGTGTGATTTTTAACACGGAATATTTGCAATAAATGTTCTTAACTTTCGGTAACTTTATGCGTGGCACTTGAAATTCTATGCCTAATGCAACTGAGAATTAAGTTCAGTTAAACTTTGTTGTCTCTGGCAGTTTATAATATAGTCACCTGGACTGAAATTAGCTATCGGACACTCGTAGTTAACTGTTCCGATTGCTCTGTAAGTAGTGGCTGCTATGTCGGAACTACTATCACTGTAGAACATCGTGACTGTCTGTAGAGACACGGAACCGTAGTAGCTTCTGAATAGAACTGCCGGAACTATGGTCCGTAGCGCAATTGCAGGAACTGCGGCGGAGCTGTGACGAAACTGAGCGACTGTCGACTGTCTCTGTTGGCAGAAGGATCTTCATCTGGGTCTGAATTTCGCGGAAACAAAGGCCGGTATTACACTATCATATTTCTGTGACAAAGAATATGAGCAAAAATTCGTCAAATTTCTTCGACGAAGTTCCCTAATGCGGCGCTAAAAAGAGATATTACAGTGTCGTCATATGTTTCGTCAGATTTCAAGATGACGGTTAACAGCTTGTTGTTATTCGCTGAATTTGCTAGTACTGCAGTTTCACTGTGTTTGTATTTGGAAGAAAAGCGGCGGAAAAAAGGAAACATACTTGAATGAAGCCATAGGTATTACGTCGAGATTATAAAAGCGTTCAGCAAAATTTGTTAAGAGAGCTGCAAGTGGAGGATGTCGGGTCTTATATATATATTATTTACGAATTTCATATTTGCTCAGTAAAGTGGCTTCTCATATCACAAAACCAAATGTTCTCCTGAGAAATGCTATACTTCCAGAAGACAGAGAACTGTGAGACCGGGAATTCTTGATATAGGAGAGAGCGACTCTAGTTTACAACACAGCACTCGAATATCAAATTGCATATCAACGAAAATAATTCCAGAAACGTGTGAAGCGATTTATGAAGCACTGTAGGGGAAATACGTAAACGTAAATAAATGTTTAGTTCACTATGTGGACAATAAGAACTACTTTTATTTTCGAATAATTTAATTAATGGAATTAGTATTCCAACAAATAACGACAAAATTAACAAAAATTACGTAACAGATGAAGCGCATTTTAACTTGTGGCATCCAGATTTGAAAAACAGACAAAGTACAATGGAAAGCTAAGAAAGAATTTTTTTATTTTAGAGTGTGGCCATCTCCTCTATTCCGGCTTGCCGAAAAGCTGCCTGGACGTTTCCAGGTGTAGAGGTGGATAGCTGTAGCTGTCATTGTGGACATATGTTGCCTGCTGCATATTGAACCTGCCCATCAACACACAATTAATAGCATGCGCTTTGCCCCTTGCTCACCCCCCCCCCCCCCCAAACCCAGTCGAACCAAGTTTATTAACAAGCAAAGAGTCGAAGGAACACTCCAACTTTGAAGCCATGTTTACAAACACACTACAGAGACGTCTAATATTTGTAGCGACGCCAGCGTTCCAAGTGGTTACATTTCACATTGCAGTGAACAGAAGACGAACGACTTCTATGATCAAATCTACGGCGAGGTCCTAGATTTGATCATATTTATTTGACGACAGGGGAGATTTGACAAAGTTCCCTATTACACTATCAAATTTCTTTGACATAAATATTTGACATATCAGCTTTGACAGAGAAATATGAAAGTGTAATATTTGCCAAAGCAGTCCACGGTCGACAACGCTCACTGTGTCAAGTAGTAACACTACCGGTGGATGAATATGACACACAGGTGGACGTGTTGTGGAAGCAGAAGGCAGTTGCGGTTGGCAAGCGCCATCTGGACGTTGTTCCTGCGAACTGAGGAGGCGCCTGCCGAGTGGTGAGCTCGCTGATGGCGGCCTCCCGTGGCACTGCTGTGTATCTCTTGAGCTATGTACACAACAGCTAGACTTGATTAGAGTGACAATAAAATGTGTAGTTTCTATGGAAATTAATGTGTTTAAATTTGATGGTAGTAGATTGGTTGGTTGGTTTGGGGAAGGAGACCAGACAGCGTGGTCATCGGTCTCATCGGATTAGGGAAGGATGGGGAAGGAAGTCGGCCGTGCCCTTTCAGAGGAACCATCCCGGCATTTGCCTGGAGTGATTTAGGGAAATCACGGAAAACCTAAATCAGGATGGCCGGACGCGGGATTGAACCGTCGTCCTTCCGAATGCGAGTCCAGTGTCTAACCACGATGGTAGTAGACAAATGTTTTAATCATTATATACATGTAGGTCTACAATTACATGATTAGGTTGCTATTCACACTGAAATGAGTGGCCATGGGTTCTTTGAATCATCTTCAGGTTATTTCTCTACCGTTCAACTCTGTATAGGCGAGTGGGAGAAATGAACACGTAAATCTTTCTGTACGAGCTCTGATTTCTCTTATTTCATTGTGATGCTCGTCTCTCCCTATGTAGGTTGGCAACTGTAAGATATTTTCACATTCAGAGGAGGAAGTTGATGATTGAATTTTCTGGAAAAGATCTCACTGTAATGAGAAACACCTTTGTTTTAATGATTGTCACAGCAGGTCGCTTATCATATTCGCATGTTCGAGACACTCTCTCCCCTATTTCACGATAATCAAACGCGCTGCCCTTCTTTGGACCTTTCTGATATTTTCCGTCAGTGCTGTCTGCTAAAGATAGCACAGCAATACTCTAGCAGTGGACGAACAAGCTTAATGTATGTAGTCTCCTTTGTAGATCTGTAGCATCTTCTAAATGTTCTGCCAATTAAATACAGTCATTGATTGGTCTTCCCCACAATGTCATCTATGTGATAGTTCCGATTTAAGTTGCTCACAGTTGTAATTCCTAGGTATTTCGTTGAACTGACAGCCTTTAAATTTGTTTGAATTATCCTGTTTAACAAATGGAGCAGTATATTTTGTGAGTGCCATCAGAGAGGAACACGGCTCGAGTTAGCAGTACAGGGGAAGAGACTAATTAATCTTACGTCAGAGCCCAGATTAAAGCTGATGCCACTTATTAAAACACTTTCACAAGTCCAGTACTGTAGTCAGTTGATCCAGATTCACTGGCTAAACGTAATCTTTACTGACCACATCATAGGTACGGCGCACAGCAAAATCACAAGTCCCACATGTGGTAAAAGAAACTTCCAAATTATGTATGTTCTCAATTGCATTTGAGAGCTCTTGATTAAGTTAGTAGAACAATATAAGCACACTGGCCAAAAATTATTCCCCCCAGGACTCATCACGCTGGTACTGTCGAGCGTGTCTAGCTTTCACAAATGGCCTCAAATCGGCGAAGAAAAGAGTCTGCGAGTTTCTTCAGGTGTCTCTTTCCAGTCAAACTTTTCAGTTTCAATTTCAGACTAATTTATTGCTACGAATTTTAGACCTGTTATCTGGAAATTCTAAACACGTCGTACATAATCGTTAATCATGATGACATACAATATTTTATATTATGTATATATTAGTAAATCATTTTAACAAAAAACATTGGTAATATTAATGTAGAAATAAAACAGGGTATTTGAAAAATAATAATCAATATAAAAATTAACATAAACAAAGCGAATTAAGTTCCGAGTGATCCATCATACATTACTAGGTATGTTACTGGCTGCCTCGAAAGATTGGGTTGTTTGGGGGAAGAGACCAAACAGCGAGGTCATCGGTCTCATCGGATTAGGGAAGAACGGGGAAGGAAATCGGCCGTGCTTGCAAAGGAACCATCCCAGTATTTGCCTGGAGCGATTTAGAAAAATCACGGGAAACCTAATTCAGGATGGCCGGACCCGGGATTGAACCGTCGTCCTCCCGAATTCGAGTTCAGTGAGCTAACCACTGCGCTACCTCGCTCGGTGCCTTGGAAGAAATGGATATATATGGTGAGTCACCAACTATTGCCACCTAGAACAATTCCGAAAGTATGGTAGTAGCTGAAAAGTTTGTGAGACAAATGTTGCATGGGACAACGGGGGCCATAATATGACACTAATTTTTTGTTGCTAGGTGGGGTTTCGTCAGAGATATGAAGGTCAACTTTTTTTAATTGGGATGTTATAGTTTGGTACTTATTTTCTGATAGCGGCTATCAAGACGAATCCAGTGATGTGTAATAGTCAACGAAGGACAAAAAGGTGGCATGAACATTTACAGAAGGTGTTCGAATTGATGACCATTGGTATCAATGCAGAACTGAAATCTTCTTATCATGGATTGAGTGATATTCCTTATCACTACCGCACTTATCGAAGCACATGCTCTGACAGTTCTCTCTCATATACCGTGCAAATAGTAAATATTCGCCGAATGCGGCATATCCATCTAACGTGCCATTGACAAGTAAACATCATTCGACGGCTGAGCAATACAACACTAATAGAAACGATAAGACTAGTATCGTCGAATCAAGCAAATGAGAATGATGTATTCCTTCGAAAAACAAGTCGATATGCTTCTCATTTGCGGAGAATGCAAACGAAATACAGCGAGAGCTAGAGACTTATACGCTGAAAGATATCCTAAACGTACTCACCCTACACGTCGTACATTTAGATATGTGTGTGCTAAACTGAGAACAACTGGATCTTTAACGCATCGGAAACATATCCGGCAAAGGAAAGTTACTAACGAGGAAACGGAAATTGGTACTCTTGCCACTGTGGTTCGAGATCCTTGTGTTAGTTCGCGTCAAATCGCAAGGGAATCTGGTTTGAGCCAGAGTAGTGTTGTTGTGTTCTGCATCGCCATAAATGCCATCCTCACCATATCAGTCTCCACCAAGAATTAACTAGTACGGATTGTATGCGTCGCGTTGAATTCTGTCGATGGGCTCAACTTCAGATTCAGGAGGATGGCACAGTTATTAATTTGATTTTATTTTCTGACGCGGCTGCATTTACGAACTATGGAAATGTTAATTTGCATAACATGCATTATTGGGCAATTATTGGACAACTAAAAATGCATGTTGGCTGAGGCAAGTTGCACACCCAAAACCGTGGTCGGTGAATATATGGTGTGGGATTCTGGAGGACAGAATTATAGGCTTCTATTTCATAGAAGGAAATCTTAATGGTAGGAAGTACACGACATCCCCGCAAGAAACATTTTTTATGTTATCGGCAGGAATACCTTTAGAACAAGGAACAGAATGTAGTATAAACACGATCGGTGTCCGGCTCATTTTTCGCTGATAGCTGTAAATGAGTTGCAGAGACAATTCCTAAAACGTTGGATAGGACGCGGAGGAGAGATGTCGTGGCCGGCTCGATCGTCAGACTTGACGCCTCTGGATTTTTTCTTGTGGGGATTCGTAAAAGACATTGTTTATAAAGACGTTCCAACAACACCTGAAGATATGGGAGAGAGAACTGGCAGAGTATGTGCTTCGATAAGTGCCGATGTGATAAGAAATACCAATCAGTTAATGATAAGAAGATTGCAGCGGTGCATTGATACCAATATATATATATATATATATATATATATATATATATATATATATATATATATATATTCTCTTAATTAAATGTGCCTATGATTATCTGTCATTGGGGAAATGCTTCTTGTGACCTGTTGATATTATTTTGCCACGCTGAGTAGCTGCGCAATCTGATGCACCATGTCAGGGATTGCGCGACCCCTACCTGAAAAAGGGGGCACCTGAGACGACATGAACCCTCGTCTCCACATTCTCAGATTGGTACGTTGCTGCATCCCACTCGATGTAGATGTTTGGGATATGGACCGTAACACATTAACAGGTGCACCATACCTCGAGTACAGCCGATGTCATCAAGTTGAAGCCTGTTCCTTATGCTTGGGAGTATGCTGTAAACATGCCGTTTACCAATCTGCAGGGACGTTGATTATTACGTTTCACCCACTGTTACAGACAGTCTCAAAGACGTTCCTGCAGTATTAAGAAGTGCTGATCTAGCACGCCAGTCGAAGTGCAGTAGGCTGCCCCAAGTATACAGCGAACCAGCAAAGTACGCATGCAGCCCTGAGAACACAGCTGTTGTCGTCCTGGTAGACAGGTGTCTTGTCAGCAAACCCCATTGTGAAGATGTAGAAGAAAGTGCAACATCGAGAATGTTGAATGAAACATCAATGTTCATGTTAAATATAATCTTAATAAGTAGCCCCAAGTGATGGTACTAAAAACACCCTCAGCGCGTGATAGATTAACCTCTTGCCTGAATTTCGAACTCCACACATTGCAGATTAAACCGGTCAGTGGCTGTGCATTCAGCGCCTTGCACCATTTAAAAAGAGGCAAAATCGTGATTCTTTGGACCACAGTAAATCCCACTAGTCAGTTACTGTCCAGTTTCTGTGCTATTTGGTCCACTGAAGACGCAGGGTGTTACGTGCCGCTGGGAGTAGTAGCGTATTGCGAGGTACCCCAACAGGAAAGTTCACTGCACGCTGTTCATTTCGCAATGTTCTCTTGGAAAATGGTTGAGATGAACCTGCATTCAATAAAAGCAGAAATGTTTGTAAGGTCTTAATGCGACTGTCACTGGCAATGGCCTCTTTCGATAGCGATCTTTTTACGACAATTGCTATTATGCTATTGAGACGCCCTACTAAACAGGACAGGACAGATAGTTGGAATTGTGGAAAGGGGCCAAGATGAGCGGCTATCAGTTATACTCCAACGCATATAACTTTATTTATTTGACCAAACATTACAATACAAACTCTTGAACTTAGATATCGACTGAATACGCCACACTGTTATGCCTTAAGGGCACAACCACGTTAATTAAAAAAAAAATGCTAAAAGCCATTAACTCAAAATTCAGACGCCAAAAAGAATATTTAGAAGGCAGAAGGCCTCTCGTTAAGTAAGTTCTATAATTAGGCTGAAGGCCCAAAAAATCTAACACTTCAAAAGCACCAACTTTAATTTAAAGACGGCTGAAGGCCGAAGATTTAAGACTCAAAGTAAAATTAAATAAAAAAACACAAGACAGAAAGCCTTATCTTCAATTATGCTGAAGGCCCCAAACTTTGTGATGCTCGAAAGACAAGATCCTTAATTTAAAAACGGCTGAAGGCCCAATAACTTAAAACTCAAGGTAAAATAAATTTAAACAACAAAGCCTTATCTTAAATTAGGCTGAAGGCCCCAAACAGTCTAACACTTGACAAGCAAGAAACTTTTAATTTTAAAATGGCTGAAGGCCCATGACTCAAAACACAACTAAAATAATTTTTGGTAGGCAGAAGCCCCAAAGCTTTAACCATAAACAATATTTTAATCAGGCTGAAGGCCCAAAGAATCTAACACTTGACAAGCAAGGAATTTTAATTTTAAAGCGGCTGAAGGTCCTTGACTTAAAACACCACTAAAAACAATTGAAATTTAATTCAAAACCATCGGCTATGAGCCATACAAATACGCACAATAGAAAATAAGTGCTGCTAACGGCGCTTAGAAGTTTCGGGGGTCTGCCAGCACTTGTGTAACAGTTTTGAAACTAAATGTAACACTTCTGCTACTAAATGTAACTGGGTTTTCTCTTTTGATGCTGTCAATTGTCAGGATGAGCATTCTAAAGCATTATGTCAGGGTGAAAATACTAGATGAATTAATTTTTCTCTCTTAACAACATATGGGCAGGGTGGGTTCTTCCTTGGCTTGGGTATGAGGTAGAATGAAACAGCATTTTTACATAAGATAACTTTTATTGAAAGTTTCGTACAACTGTATCTTACTGAATGTTCTGGTTCGGAGGGCGGCAGCTGTGTCGTTTGCGTAGCCTTCTGCTGCGGCGGCGGCGGCGGCGGCCTCGGCGGCGGCTTCTGATTACGCGTAGCGGTGTGTATCTCGTGTCGCCGTCTCGCCCAGCTGACTGGAGACGCGCAGCGCTAGGTGGCCCGTTTAATTATTGCGAGCGAAGTCGTGCATCGGATGGTGATACCTTGGATGTGGCGTCCCAGTGTTTCTCTTCTCTAAGCGGCCGCGTGTGTTATGCGTCGGCCAGCGGAGCGGCGCGGCGGAGGAAGGCCAGGGTCGCGGACTCGAACCACGGACTCCCACTTGCCAGTCTTCGGCTGTCAGGTCTTCATCCCAGCTCACAGGTGACTGCTGATGTGAGGCCGTCTCCTTCCCCTCCTCACGAGTCACCCGGGTACATAAAATTAGATTTCAAATACCTTTTAACTTCTGTCTTCTGGCGCTGAGGCTGCTGCTTGCTATTCCATTACAGCGGCGGACTTGGTGCGTCTGTGCATGATGTAGTCTCTTCTTGCATGACGGTCTTCAGCACCGAAACTGACTTAAAACAACTGCTACGCTTCTTCACTTCTTCGTCGCTTGTCTCTCGCCTCCGGTCTCTCGCTTCCGGTCTCTCGCCTCCGGTCTCTCGCCTCCCGTATTTATTCACTTAAGTTCACTGGAGGTGTTCACGGCCATTGCCTCTTCTGTCACGTTGAAAAGCTTCTCGAAGAATCTTCGCCGGCCGAAGTGGCCGTGCGGTTAAAGGCGCTGCAGTCTGGAACCGCAAGACCGCTACGGTCGCAGGTTCGAATCCTGCCTCGGGCATGGATATTTGTGATGTCCTTAGGTTAGTTAGGTTTAACTAGTTCTGAGTTCTAGGGGACTAATGACCTCAGCAGTTGAGTCCCATAGTGCTCAGAGCCATTTGAAGAATCTTCTTAACGTCGGTCATTGGCTCTTGGGCTGTAGGCGAGGGCCTTTGCTCACATGCGACAACTGAGAAACACGTGAGCCGGTCGGGCGATGCCCTGACGGCTGAATCGACAGCGCCCGCTTATGTGGAACTTGCCGACTTCACGGTCATTGTCTCTTCTATTCTGCTGTTTTGCCCGCTGTTTGCCAGTATGTAACTCTCTAAACTAAACCAAGTTTTTCCTTTATATTCTAATTTCTACTTCACTTTGATTTCACTAATTTATTTACTTAAGTACCACTCAACACTTGAAATACTAACGATCACTTAGGTGAGACAGGCAGTCGGCCCAACCATTCTCGATCCGGCGACAACCCAACCAACAGACAGTCAACAGACCCACCATCAAGGTAACTTGCGCTCCATTCGACCAGCATACAACCGGGAGTTCTGTGCAAAAAGCAAAAGGCATGGACGCCCCACAACCAATCATACATTAAGCTGTCAAACTACACACCGTGCTGGACAGCGACAACACGGCGGGGAAAGGACACTGCCTGAATTTACGTCAACGGCCAGGGCAGATAACCGGAACGGTAACGGCCACAAGGCAGAAATTTCCGCTGGTGCACTCCAATTGCAAATAACCAAATACAGTTACTCCACTGGACGGTGTGCTAAACCTTCGCCATCTCGAACACACACGTTGTTGCTCGCAGGAATGTCCCAACAGCCAACAACGAGAACCAGATGGCACTATGTGAACAGTCTTGACTTGCTGATAAATTAAATCCAAAATCAACTTTCGTGTCCAGCGTCGGTGAGCCACGGACCTCATAGCAATGGGAACAGCCTCACAAACTCCGACACTGTGTAGAGACCGCCAGCGGGCCCTGCGAAACTAAGCCCCGCGGAGATTTTCTTGCTGCTCCACGCCAACCGACCGACTCCTCGCGCACCAGCACGGAGACAGCACTAAAATAACTGAGCAGTCGACATCGCAAGCTACACACAATTTCACAAACAGTAGGACGAAGACCGCAACCAATGCTAAAAGCAGTGACCGAGCAATGACACGACCGAACCATAAGTTGAGACACACACCGGCAACCCATAAGCGACCGGCGGGCAAACACACGTCGTCCGGTAAGACGACCAATCATCATGGCTATCCAAGCCTCACTACTGCTCCAACCCGACCGACTTCCGCCGCATCCCAACGCTGCGACTGCCAGGTCCGAACTGCACTGCAGGCACGTTCCAATTCCCGCCCCCCCCCCCCCCCCCGCCCCTCCACGGCAGATGTCAACCGGGAAGTAATAGTAGTCAGCAAAGATAATACGGCAGGACTATATCGATAAGCGGTGGTGCTGCTGCTCAAGGGCAGGCAAAGCAGCAACTCAGTGACAACAGAAATTGAAACTAACATAACGAGGTGGCAGTATAGTAAAAAAAAAGTATGTAAAATAAGAGATGGCGCGAACACGAGCCACGCACGGGTCAGCTCTCAGCTGTATTACTGCATTTGATGTAGACCCGATGGACAGTCCGCAGTGATATGCTAGCGAATCGAACAACATCGTCCCTCACGTTGCTACTCATATTCCACTCAACCGACTGGCACATACACAATACTACGTAACTTACTCCGTGACTTACTTTAGCCGTAGGGCGTGATGAGCACCTGATATCATTTCACAATCGTCTATTGTCTTCCAAAGGTATCAGTGCGCTCTTTTAAGAAGATGACTAAAATTTTTTTGGTGAGCTTGTAACATGTTAACGTTTGTCATAAAACTGAGAATATACACAATACAAGGAGCCAACGCTGGTCCAAGTTCTGCCATGGGACATTTCCACGGTATTGGAAATGGCAGCGAAATAGTGCTGTTCCAGCACTCACACACAACTGAACCCTAATTGTTTTATATCTAACATTCTCTAGTTCCGATCCGGGAAGGTGAAAAAGTGATGTTTCTGTTACTAAGGATATTTATTCTGCAGAAACTTATTTCAGTTACACAAAGAAATACCACTCTTGGCTAACAAGTTCTCAACACTGAAGCGGTCACAAAGCTTTAGGGGGTTTAATGAATCAGACTGCATCATATATTGTGTTATTACTGCACACAGATCTCTTTCACTACTGTGTCTAGTGTATATAATAAGTTGTTTCAGGATACATTGGTGACAGTCGCAACTGTGAATGCCAATGCACACGATAACATAGAAACATTATTGAAAAGGAAGGAGCACCAGAGCCTGTTATTATGTTCAGCATTTGGTTCCTTTGAGTTATTGTGGCTGGAGGTGCTACTGACTATGGTTAGAGGCAGTAAATTCAGAGATAATAATACAGCTGCTCTCTTGTTCCATGAGAGATTAATAATCGATTCAAATACCAACTTATTCGTTGCTGTTCCTTATTTGAGGTGTCGCTCGATTTTCTCTCTATCAGGGCTGAAGAGCAGTCAGTCAGTCTGAATACTCCTCTCTGTGCCACACGTATGCCTGCACCTACGTCTAAATCACATCTGTAGGCCGCCTTAGGGGGTGTGGTGGAGGGTACTTTGTGTACCAGTGCCACTTCCCGCTTCTCCTGCTCCAGTTCGCGAGAAGAACGATTGCTGGTAAGCTTCCGTGTTGGTTCGAATCTCTCTGCTTTTAACTTCATGATGTTTCCGCGAGATATGCTTTGGAGGAAGCAATATATTGGTTGATACTTCCAGGAGCGAACCCTCTCGGATCTTTAACAGTAGAGCACGTCGTGATGCAGGATGTCTCTCTTCTGATGCCTACCACGGAAGTTGGCTGAGCACCTCCGGGACTCTTACGCTTACTAAATGAACCAGTAAGGAAACGCGCTACTCTTCTTTGAGTCTTCTCTATTCCCTCTATGAACCCTGTCCGGTACAGATCACAGACTGACGAACATCGAACAAGTGTTTTTGTAAGTTACCTCTTTTGTAGATGGTCTACACTGCCTGAGGATTCATCTAATGTAATTGTTTACTTTCTTGCCGTAATTGGGACAAAGCACGCGGCCGTGTCCCTTTACGCGTTTCCATATAGATCGGCGAGGCGATCACTATGATATGATTTGTTTTGTACCCATCCATTATATTGGAATTTGGCAGTTTTTAATCCATGACGTACCGTCTTTTAGCAGTGTTTTGTATTCACGAACAACGAATGTTGGGAAGAAAGATCCCGAGCTTTTCCGCTCTAATGTGTTAATCATTGTCACTTGAAGATATGGCTTTAACGCCACGAAACCGGTAGTGGTACACTAATAAAGAACAAAAATACAGCTGTAGCGGTTATTAATACCCAAGATAATGTATTTCAGTCCGACAGCTGCCTTATCTGCGATTAGGTTTGTGTGAATGATCCATTTTAAATCTCTCCGTGCGCGTACTCCAAGATGTTTTATGGACGTGACTGCTTCCAGTGACTGATCTTCTGTCGCATAATCATACAACAGCGGTTTTTCCGCCTGCTTATGAGCAATACTTTACATGTATTTGAGCATCACTTGCCAGTCCCTGCAGCAAGTGTCGATCCTTTCCAGTTTCTCCAACATTTCGCTACTATTTTCTAGTACTGCGACTTCTCTCTACACAACATCATCATTCGTGGAAAGCCTCATGGAACTTCTGACGTTATCCACTAGGCCATATATAGTGAAAAATAATGACCTATAACACTCCCTTGTAGCGTCAAATATATATCAACGATAAGTTAAACGCAAGAGTGCTAACGTTCTTATCACACAATGAACTAATTTAAACATATAAATGTAACGTTTCCCTTTTTTTCTTCTAAAATCACAGTTAAAACGGAGGAATATTTCTGTATTTTGATTATGACCTGCCCCTACTTTGCGGAGTTGAAGTGCTGTTTTCATTGCAGCAACGGACACAACTACGTCCCTACAATTAATGTTCTTCAAGTTATTTTATTTGCGAAAGTTAACGGTACACAACGAACCACATCAACATTTGTCTCTGGAATTGTTTAGGAAAATCTTGGAAACCCAAATCGGAATGGATGGGTTTGGAGAAAAAGCCTGAAGACCCTTTATGTGATCGGGTTTTCCTGCTTTCCAATTATGTTTTGAGCGTTGCAATTGCCTCAGCATTGTCGATCAGACGTGTAGTACTTGTTCCTGTTTTTAAATTGATGTCTGTAAATTATGCGAAGGCTAGTCGGAAAGTAGGGAACGATAGGTCGCAAAATGGAAACCACAGTGAAAATCAAAACTGTTTTATTTGCAACGGTTAGCTACACCTTCCAGCTACTTTTCTACACAGTCGCCGCTCAAACTTAGCTATATGTCGTAGCGTTGTACCAACTTGTCAATTCCCTCGTTACAGAAGACAGACGCCAGTCTTTTCGACAATTTTCTACTCTGGACTGTATCTCGTTGTCTGTGTCAAAATATTGTCTTCATAGCCAGCGGTTCATTTGAGCAGAGATGAACCTCAGGGGTAGCCAATTACGGGCTGTATTGTGGGTGATCAACACTTCCCATCGAAAACGTTGCAGGAGCATCTTCATTGTCACTGCAGAGTGCGGCCGAGAATTGTCGTGTAGAACGAACTGTATGACAGTTGTGTTAAGTGGATTGCATAGCTTCAGGCGAAATATTTCGCCTGGCCCTCATACTTGGCGGGAGACGCTAATTTCTAGCCATCTTTACGTTCTCACTGTGAGCTCAGAACTGAAAAGAGCGTCATGATGCAATCGATGGGCGTGCTAGACACAGCGCCCAACGCATCTGTGCAAAGCTTCAAGAGATTTTCACTGTATTTTCCATTTCGCGACTGATCGTTCCTTACTTTCCGAATAACCCCCATATGTAGATAACAGAATCATATGGACCTAAAGCATTCTTGTATGGAACAGACGGAATCTGTTTGAAAAAAAAAATGGCTTCAACCTATGATTGAACATCTTTTTGTAGCTAACAGCCCTTAACTTCTATTCAGGCCTGATGAAAATTCATTTTGCAGACTGCTGCACACATAACGACATGACGTCGAGATTTTCCGTGAGAATATGCTGGCAGAAAATTTTTTCGGTGTTCAAGCCATTTCAGAATTGAGTAGAACCTCAAGCTGTCGGAGATTTACGCGTCACCGTCGTTGGGAGACAGCTGACAGCCAAGACCGGTGAGTATTTCTGACATAGCCACAGTTTGCCTTGTTGAAGGTGGAGTGACGCCAGATGCGGCAGATTCCGCATGCACAAAGACGGGAAATCGGCAACGAAGTCAGCACATTTCCTCCTCCCTTCTACCCTTCGCCACCAAGCTGAAATAACGGATAGAAGGGAAACAAAGACTGCCTCCAGCACCACCACTCCTCTTTGACCTTATGTTTTTAATTTAATTTTATAACAGCGTGACATTTGAATACAGCGAAAATTACATAGGGCACAAAATCTGCACCACATCCGACAATCCAGGCACTGAGTTGGACACACACAGAACATCTGTTTCAGCCATGGAGGAATGTAGCCTTACCATTTGATCAGTTTTGAAGATAGGAAATCCGTATCCCACGCTTCGTCTTTTTGGATACCAGAGTAAAAAGCATGGTAGAAACTTGTAGTTGCTCCTGCATGGTCAATAGAGACTGTGGTTACATAGCCGGCCAGAGTGGCTGAGCGGTTCTAGGCGCTACAGTCTTGAATCGTGCGACCACTATGGTCCCAGGTTCGAATCCTGCCTCGGGCATGGATGTGTGTCATGTCCTTAGGTTAGTTAGGTTTAAGTGGTTCTAAGTTCTAGGGGACTGATGACCTCAGCAGTTAAGTTCCATAGTGCTCAGAGCCATTTAACCAATTTTTGTGGTTACATTGTCAATGAACCTTGGACACGAGAGCTGCAGACAGAGTACGCTCGAGCAACAGAAGTTACAGCGGTAATTATAAAGGAGAGTAGTGATGAGGGAGGTGTTTGTTTTCTCATTTCGTTCCATCAAGACTGTGGCCCAGCGTGAGAGATGGGGATGTAGTTGGAACGACGTAGAGGTGATCTGCATTCAGTGTGATTTTTGTATTTGTGTTCAGGAATTCCTCCCAGCTCAGCACCATAGCCGCACCGATACAGGGTTGAGAAGAACAACTTGATAATTTTCTAGCAGGGTAGATAGATGGTTATCTACATATTCCATAGATCATCTGAACTGTTCCTTCATAGAAATGATGTGGAACGAGTCAGTTCACAGGATATGTATATATGATTAGTTATAAAAATAATTAACGCATTAGTCCTATTCATGCAAATGTACTTAAAAACAAGTTTTGGACAAATGATTTTAATCTAGATTTAAAACTTGCTTTGTTATCTGTTAGATATTTTATGTTATTGACCAAATGATCAAAAATCGAACAGAGCAAAATGTCCCAAATAGCCAGAAGTCGTAAATGGACCGTTACGGAGTTATGAGCATTGAACAACAGCCAGTCCGGTAAGCGAATCTGTCAGACTGTGTCTAGCAGTGCCGTTTTGTACGACTACGCCACTACAGTGTGAGATGTAGTTATGCCTCAGTGTTCCAACAATTTCTTCGACGATGAGAAGCTTCTAGCCATTTGGGGGTGGGGGGTGGGGGGTGGGGGGGACGAGGCAGTAATTTCGAGCATTGCTAGTAGAAATGTGATTTAAGAATGGAAAGAGTGATTAAAATTTAATTTCTGCTTCCTTTTTCGTCAGTGCCTGAGTTTAGGTTTACTAATGTAGTATATCTGTTAGAATTACAGTTTATTCATGCTTTCTGAACATCAGCAAAAATTAAAACCCGTGGCCTTTAGATTTAATTTTTAATGATATTGCACTGTAAACTGCCAAATGTCGACTGACTATCTTATTGCAGTGCTTTTTACCACGTTTTTATTAGATCGCTTTCTTGTCTGTTCAGTACGAATTTTGCAATTGATTTTAAACTGGTTTCCCTATGACCTAGAGACTTCAAATTTTAAACATAGGTCAGAACTGGATGATAATGAAATATTAACTCTCTTGGGTGTCTGGTGTGACAGGGGGGCTACTTTGTGTGCCATTGAAATTTGCCCCTTTTCCTGTCCCAGTCGCAAACGGTTCGCGGGAAGAACGATTGCTGATAAGCCTACGTTTGAACTCGAATATCTCTAAGCTTTATTTTCAAGGTCTTTGCACGAGATATACCCAGGAGGAAGCAATATATTGGTTGAATCAGGCAAAGAGAAACTGAAATAAATATGAAATTTACCAAATGCGTGTGTTGTAATCTCATCAAAATGTTTGAAATCGACAGAAAAATTTCACGCACACAGGACTAAAATATAGAAAATAATTAGGTAAGTTAAAGTCGATTTTTAATACATCATGTTTTTAAATCGGACAAAAAGTATGGAATAATTTCTCTTAGCCCCAATTAAATTCCTAACAGCATACAGATAGTTCTGAAAATTTGTGATTGTCAGTTTTTAATGACTACGAATATACTTTCAAGATTTGAAACGAAAGACACAGGGCGCGTGCTGTATTGTTTTATCCAAGTAACATATCTTTAAATTCTTATCTTTCAGCCCCTTTTCAGTCAGTAATACACTCCTGGAGTCAACGTGAAAGTTGTCCGCAGCTCGTGGTCGTGCGGTAGCGTTCTCGCTTCCCGCGCCCGGGTTCCCGGGTTCGATTCCCGGCGGGGTCAGGGATTTTCTCTGCCTCGTGATGACAGTGTGCTGTCCTTAGGTTAGTTAGGGACTGATGACCATAGATGTTAAGTCCCATAGTGCTCAGAGCCCCCCCCCCCCCCTCAACGAGAAAGTTGGTCCTAACGACTTTTGACAAGATAGTTTGCGTCTATCTTCAAGCGCCTGCCCAGTACAGTTCATTCAGAATCTCTGCGGCACTCTCCCACGGGTCAAACAAATCTGTGACCATTCGTACTGGCCCTCTGTGTATCCGTTCAATATCCCCTGTCAGTCCTTTCTGGTACGTCTCCCATACACTTGAGAAATATTCTAGACGCGTCGCACTATTTACTTGTATGCTATATCCTTTGTAGATTGATTGCGTTTCCGTAGTATCCTACCAATGAACAATAGTCTGTTTCCTGCTTTACCGCCTAGTAAGCCTATGGGATCGTTCCATTTAATTTGCTTACAAATTGTATGAATTGACCGATCCGATTGTGACTCATTGGTATCATAGTCACAGGAGATTACGCGTTTTCATTTTGTCAAGGGCACACTTTTACTTTTCTGAACATTTAATGCAAGTTGCCAATCTTTGAAATCTATCAAGATCTATGTGAATGTTTGTGCAACTTCTTTCACACAGTACTTCAGTGTAGATAATTGCATCGTATGCGTAAATCCTGATGTTACTATTAATAATGTCCGCTAGATCATTAATATACATCATGAACAGCTAGGGTCTCGACAGAGAAGTTTCTTTTCCGTGCAAAACAGGAGGCAGCAGTGTCTCCAAACACGATAGGGTTGCTAATGCTGATTCCCTTTCTAAAACTGTGTTCAAATGGAGGCTCGCGTACTCCAATCGTGCACGGGATTATAATTATCATGCGCATTGATTGAGCGCTACAAATCCTTGTTGGGGCATGTTTGTGTTTGGTGAACGGGCAATAAAACACAAAGTCTTTATATAGGATAGAAATAAAACTACGTTCTAAGACGTACACAATATGTAAGGCAATCTACATAACTAGGTACAAATAAAACTGTAAGAATGTATTTGTATAAAATAAGTGTTTTTTAGCAAGAGATTCTTTATCATCACTATTTGACGTAATTTTCTGAACACGTTTTCTTTTCATCAGTTCAGACTTGGCCTCCTGGAAGACCCCTTTTTTTTGCGACGAAAGCGAAAAAGTTTTTCGTTACAGCAAATATTAATGTAACACAGGCATTGGTTTGACATCAGGATACACTTGTATCAATAAACATCATTTCGCCAGCCAACCCAGCCATAAACATTCTTTGTATAATTGATATTATAACGCAGCTAGTTCTTCTTTGACAGAATTGTATACATTATGTTCGATAACTTAGTCTTCTTCCGCTTTGAAACGTTGATAACATCACTGATCTCTCGCGTCCCGTAGGTTCAATGATCCCATTGTTCGTATGGAGGTTCAATGATCCCATTGCTCGTATGGATATGTAGCTTGACAGTCAAATGGAATTTTTGCGCATTACACAACGTAATGTAAGCGTTTTCCTCTCATTTCTTAATGACAGCCATTTAATGATAAGCTTTAGCTGCTTCAGCCATCACGCGTCCTTCAAAATACGATTCAAATTGCTTTATAGCGTCTTTAGAACGACGAAGTAGGCTCAATAGTTGGGCGACGCTGACTCGATGGGAAAGATTATTGCTATTTTCTATTAGGACATTCAATTCCCGTCTCATTAATGGTGACTTTTTTATGGTACTCTTAGTTACTTTTAAAAACTTGATTTCTATTCTTGCTTTACTATTGAAGTATCTATTTGCACCTTCCTTTTTGCCTTTGTTTTTGTCTAGTTCCGAAAGATGACAGTTATATACTGTTCCGAAATCATGTCGTACCTGCTGCGATAACGTCTCATGGTAATCAAATTTGTCTGAGCTCACTCCCAAAATTTTTCAGTGAAATACCACACTTTTCGCCGTAATTACCTTCACAAGATAAAGAGCATCGAATTTTACATTGGTAACTTCTATTGTCCCCATCAAAATTGCCCACAGTACCACCAAATATGTCCTTCAAAAGTTCCATATTAACCGACACCGCCGGCCCGAGTGGCCGAGCGGTTCTAGGCGCTACAGTCTGGAACCGCGCGATCGCTACGGTCGCAGGTTCGAATCCTGCCTCGGGCATGGATGTGTGTGATGTCCTTAGGTTAGTTAGGTTTAAGTAGTTCTAAGTTCTAGGGGACTAATGACCTCAGAAGTTAAGTCCCATAGTGCTCAGAGCCATTTGGACCATTGTTACGACACCAAAAACGCAAACGTTGCACAATGGAAAACAAACGTGAGTGACTAACGAATCTTGGATAAGTTCCAAGCATCGCCTCAACCATGTGTTGGGAAGAATAGTTTGCCTTTGAAAGCAGTGCACGGTTAGAGGACACGCACCTTGAAATGAACACAAGTTTAGACAGAAAATTTGCGTAGCAAATCCGTGCGTGTTTTAGGGCACTGTTGCCTCCTATTGAACACGGAAAAGGATATAGGCGTCCCGACACACTTTCCTGAGGCACATCTGAAGTTACCTCCACATAGGTCGACGACTCTCCGTCTAAGATAAATTGCTGCGTTCATCCTGCCTAAAAAGAATCAGTTCAGTCAGAAAGTTTTCTTGATGCTCCATACGATCATACTCTTGATAATAAGCGTGGATGTGATACTGAGTCAAATTGCTTCTCGGAAATCAAGAAATACTGCATCTACCTGACAGCCTTGATCCTAAGACTTCAGTATGTCATATGAGAAAAGTTGGCATGAAGGAGGTCATTCTATTCCAGATACCTCATTACATTTGAACTCAGATTATGTTCGAAGATTCACAACTGGATGTCAAGAACAGTGGATGAAATTTTTGTAAATCACTTTCGCTATCTTTCTTGTAGGTATATGTGACTTTCCAATTACTAGGCACAGTTTCTTGTTCTAATGACCTACGGTAGTTTGTAGTTAAAAGAGGTGCTAACTCAGCCTCATTTTCGGCACATTATCTGATAGGGATTTCCCCTGGAACTTCAATCAGTGTTAACAATTGCAGCTGTTTCTCAACGCCACTGACACCAATAACCATTTTGCCTATCTTTTCAGTAGTACGAGGTTTTCTTTGTAAAGGAACTTCTGAAAACTTAATTAAGAATTTCTGATTTTGCTTTGTGATGTAAAATTTCAGTTCCTGTTTTGTCCATTAGTGTCTGCACAATAACTTTGATGCCTTTACATTTGACAAGAATTTATTTGGGTTTTGTTAAAACCTTTCAACGGTATTCTGCTACGGTAGTCATCGAAGTCTTTACGCATTGTTCCCCTGACAACTGAACACATTTCGTGTAGCGTCTCCCTATTTACAATCCTGTGCTTGTTGTACATCAGTCATGCAATAGTGTCTGTTTCTTTAGATGATTCTTTACAGTGGCTGTGTTGTAACGATCAAACTATCGATCGTACTAAGGATGTGGTTGGTTCCAGTGACTCAGCCAGTGTAAGAGGGCTATAACCGAAACAACAAATAAATTAGTCTGGTTACAAGAACACTTATTTATTGTAACTCACAAATACGGCAACGTACAGCAACATACAACTCATTTAATCTGTATACACTGAGAACTGATAATCACTCTAGTAGTAAAAACCTTCCCAGAGACTGTCCGTAGTCACATTTCTGCACCTAGTCTCATAAAGCCCATCTTGTATAATATGGTTGCGGGACATCGGCTGTTCAGTGTAAAATGTTGAATTAAAACACTTTCAGCTGTCTAAATTTCCAGTCTTATTTTATTTGTATAAACAGTTTCAGCGTTACATTACGCCATCTTCAGGCTCCTGGCCGAGTGTAGGAAGAATCACACCTTTATTTCGACTGTACAAGAGGTGGAATTCTTCCTAAACGTCGGTCATAGGACCTGGAGATGACGTAATGTAACGGTGAAACCGTCTGCACAATTAAAATAAGGCTGGAAATTTAGACGGTTGAAGATGTTTTGATTCGACATTTTACTGCACTATGGGTTGTGGTGGTGGTGGCGGCAGTCCTTGTGGGCTGGCTCAAATGGCTCTGAGCACTATGGGACTCAACCGCTGAGGTCATTAGTCCCCTAGAACTTAGAATTAGTTAAACCTAACTAACCTAACGACAACACAAACATCCATGCCCCAGGCAGGATTCGAACCTGCGACCGTAGCGGTCTTGCGGTACCAGACTGCAGCGCCTTTAACCGCACGGCCACTTCGGCCGGCTCCTTGTGGGCTGTTTACGGTACAGATTATTCCTGTATGGCGACTGAATATTTCAGATGAACTCTTCCGAAGGAATGCGTTGATGAGAAATGGCTGGTCGCCATAGCAGAACTTCCTACAGATTTCTCGCTGAGGACTGTGTTGCCGACTGCCGGGTCTCGGGTTATATCACCATACACCGAATCCGTGCGACTGGCTGCCGTTGCTGGAGATCATGTGCTCCTCGGCCATTGGCTCTAGAAGCAGAATGACGTCACTGCTGCGTCTAGATGGCACCCGTGATGGCCATGGCAAAATAGTTCCTTCACTGCGGATGGCCCTCTGGACAACCACTGAAGATCACGCCTCTCCTGGTCTAGCTGCGATGTTGGCTACGCTGAACACCCCACGACTAAGATGAAGGGGAGGTTACCCGGCAGGGGTAGTAGCGTGGGGGAACAACAGATTTTATACCGTGGGCGTTCTGTCCCTTCATGAACTGCTCTACTAGGTACATATCTATACAGTTTGTGGTCAATTATTCTTTCAACTGGAGCCATAGTTACTCTACAAGCTACTGTCCTGAGCTAAAAGTTTGCTGTTCTTCGCTAAGATACGAAACTGCTGGTTCTCTATCTAGTCTACTGGCCGTTCCTGCAACTACCTTATGGTTACTGCTACCGGAACATCCTCAAAAATGTCAGTTCTATTGGAAGCAGTTAGATCTAACATATTTCCATGATGAGTGAGCTTGTGAACTATCTGGTCTAGGTAGCTTTCAGAGAAGGCATACAGTAATGTTTCATAGGATGTCTTGTCACGACCACCACTAGCAAAACTGTAATTATCCCAGTTATCAGGCGGTTAGTCTGGTGGCTCTACAGAAGGATCCAGCTATAATTTTATATCCTCATCTGATATTGAGTCTTGCCCAAACAGTCTTGCATGCCACTTTAATTTAGATCTCGATCGATTTGAGTTTCTTGTCTACTGTGACGCAACTTCATTTCCAATTAGCTCATCCTGTCGAAATATATGCAAATTTCCCAAAAAATCTCTCTGCTGTCAACATCAGGTTTTAACCAGCGTTCTGTACCTAGTATTATATAAGCTTCACCGCTTTTTAGGAGCACTTGCAAAAGTAGAGTACGTCTGTCCAATAAAGAGAGATTCTAATGTTCTCAATCCTATGGCTTAAGTCTACAGAGTCACAGCCTACCTCGTCACAGAACCTTCAAATGTGTAGTTCAGGCCTTCCACTTTACTCTTAACCTGGGGGCCACAACCTGTTCTGGGGACATTACTATAGATCGCGAGCGTCACTGAAACTCTGTGAGCAAGGCTGGTATTCTCATTATGTGCCAGTCGCTGAAATGATCGAGGTATGACCTCAGAGACCAGACAAGAGGTATCGTTTATGCGAACGTTCGCCAGAATCTGCAGTTGGTTGCAACCTGTTTTCTCAATGGCTACCGGAATAGACTTTTCAACATGTTAAATGAGGCCTCATGCATACACAATGAGCGCATCCCTTACTGCCGTTTCCCTAAGGGTTACCATTATTCACCTTATGTCTGAGCTGCTGACGATTAATAGACCTCTATCTTTGAAAAGAGAAGAGCTGTGAGAATGCGACGAGCTCAGATGAAAGTCAGCACTAAGCAAGGAAGGAAAGGTTAAACATTTTCTGTAAGCGATTGTGAACAGCCGCTGCATATTTTAGCAGGTGGATGACATGCAGCTGCCTACATTTATTGTATTATTCCTACAATGTTGTTATTACAACAGTGATCGTATTTCCTCTTGATACCTGATTCGCTGTGAGATATCCACCTTATTCAATTCCGACGACACAGAAAACTGTTTTAATAACCTTGAGATGTCGAAGATTGGCATGACACGTAACTAATATGTGAGATTTCATACCACGGAGAAGTCTAATAACCGAAGCCGGTTGTTATAATAAAATATAGAAAACTGTGTCGTGCACTTCCTAAAAAGCTTGACTGGAACGTGAAAAGAAAATGTACTCCGATAGCCAACTAAATTGCCAAGTTGTGAAGGCAACATGCAACAAACATCAAGCTGGCGCCTTCATAATAATAGAGAAGCGTCTAGAATGAGATTTTCACTCTGCAGCGGAGTGTGCGCTGATATGAAACTTCCTGGCAGATTGAAACTGTGTGCTGGACCGAGACTCGAACTCGGGACCTTTGCCTTTCCCGGGCAAGTGCTCTACCCACTTTTTTTTTTTACTTTATCAACTTTTTTGTCTTTTTTTTCAAGTTGCAGGTAAGGAGAAAACAAATAAAAACCTCTTGTGTACGAAAATAAAAGACGACATTCTTTATAAAATAACAATATCCTTTGAAAACGTAAAACATAAAAGGTAGCTATATTTCCGCAACGGCCTTCTTTTTTTTATTTGTTTATTTATTTATTTAATTATTTGTTTGTTATATGTCTAAGGAAAAAAAACTTAGAAGAGGAGGAGAAAAGGGAAGTGAAATAAAATAGGAATACTTTCCGCGCCATGCTCCACTTTGGCGCGCCATCAGAACAAAATGCGTTCTATCACTGATCATTAAAGGGGAACGTGGGATCGTCCAGTCTTGGCTGGCACAGTTCGATGAGATTCCAGCTTTGAGGCGGGTTGGTGAAAATACTCTGTAAATAGTTCGCGAAAGTGGCTCGATAGTGTCGATGTCGGCGAAGGGTGTGGTGATGTACTTGGAGGCGTGTCCAAAAGTCCGCCGGATCGACGATGTCGTCCCGGAAGAGGTAGTTGACAGCCATACCACTGATCCATGTGATGGCGTGCCACTTAACCGATGGAAAGTAGGTCGAGTCGGGATATATCATCATGGTAGGAGAAACGTGATGTGGTGGTACTCGGAGGTAGAAAGCCACAATCTTCTGTGCGAGGGTCCAGACAGCTGCTGCTGGCCCACACTCAAAACGATGTAAATCTGTATCTTCCACATTGCACTTGAGGCACAGGGGTGAGTCCACCAGTGCGATGCGATGCAGTTTCTGTCTTGTAGTATACTTGCCGTTGACGAGAAGGTACCACATAGAGGTGGTGTCAGTGGTGTGATATGGTTGGTGGGTCGCTTTCCAAACTGTAAGCCATGAAACCTGGGGGTGACGTGTTTCGACGGTGTTGTGGGGGGAGACTTTCGGAGAAGGCAACAGATGTCGCGAGTGGTCGTCTTCCTGGTCCTGGAGAGCTCGGTGCATATGTAGCTATACTCCAAAAAGAAACGGCCGATATGTGACATCGGAGGTGGGATGTGTGCCAGAGACGTCGGTGGGCGTCTCGAAACAGGTGCGAGCTCAGTGGTCACCATTCCATTAAAACTAGCATTTTGGCTTTTCCATAACCGGAGCATAGTATTGGTGTAAAGTGCCGTAGTCCTGGCTCACATTAACCAGATCGAGGCCACCGTCCCGCTTCGGTAAGGTGAGAGCTTCATACTGGACTTTGAAGATGTGTCCAGAACAAATAAAACAGCCGAAAGCCGCCTGTAATCTGCCCGCCATTGTCGCAGTGATGGGCAGAATCTGCGCTATATGGGGTATCCGGGCTCCAGATGGGTATTGACGAAGGTGACACTCTGGCACATATTCAGCGGGCGTAGTATGTGATTTTGTATGATGGCCCTGATGCGTTGCAGTAGTGCCCGAAAATTGACCGCCGAGGTGCGACGAATGTCTCGCGTGTACACCAATCCGAGACAACGATGGATGTCCACCAGTTGAAATGGGACTACGCTGTCTGCGGGAAGGCCGCGGCCGATCTTCATGGCGCATGATTTTGCCATGTTTGAGTCACACTGCTAGAAGGCGTGTGAAAATCTTGAAGTCGGAACTGAGTAACGTGATCGGCCGATAACTGTCGAGTCGTGTTCCTCCTGCGGGTTTCGGGACTGGTACAAGTAAGCCTTCCATGAACATTGGTGGCGGGTTCGCCGCGCCGGACAAAAGTTCCCAGTACATGTCCCTCCATCGTGGCATCATCAAATCTTGGCAGGTTCTGTAAAATCCGAGAGGTATACCATCCGGGCCGGGAGATCGATTCAGAGACCCTTTGGCCACAGTGCCTTGGACGTCGTCGGTGGTCGCTTCAGAAGTCAGGAGGATTGCAGCTGCTGCGTTGAGAGTACCAAGTGTCTCCTGGGCAACCTCAGCAATGGCCTCTGCACCGGCAGGTACTTCTTGATAGAAAAGTCTATAGTGCGTTGTGAATGCATCCGCAATGGTAGCTTGCGAAGTCAACCGTCGTCCATCAGGTAAGTCTAAAGTTGTCATTAAAGCCTGTCGGCGTCGACGAACATTTTGAACAATATGATGCATAGAAGGTTCTTCACCGTTAATTCTGTCTTGGCTGCGTGCTCGTACAATGGCTCCCTCTAGACGGCATCTGGTCAAGGTTAAAATCTTTGCCTTGATGCGTTGAGTTTCTTTTAGACGATCTGGGGATGGAGTATGATCCATGAGTTCACGTAGAGCGCTATAGTAGAAATCAGTTGTATGGTGATTCCAACTGGCTTTGCCTCTGCCATAGTGTGTCAATGTGCGTCGGATGGGCGGTTTGGCGCACAGCAACCACCACTGCAGTGTGGTCTCGTAATGCATAATGCGCTCGAGAACACAGTTGAAATCTCCACCTAAGATGAGGTGATCGTATCGGCCGAGAAATAAAGGCGTGATATCTTCTGCGTAGAACTGGGAGCGATCCCTCCGTTTATCAGTGCCCGATGGGGCGTAGAGATTTATGATTTTGAGTCCTTCAACTGTTATGGCCACCCCTCGCGCCGTTGGGAGGTATGCGATATCGGAAACTGCGATCCCTTCTCGTAGGAGGATGGCTGCGCCTGTGTGTTCCATAGCTGCAGGGGCGGCCTACGTCTCATATCCATAACACCCAGTCCAAGTTGCTGTCCTCAGTTCTTGTAACAGGGCGATGTCGATGTCCGCTGCTCTTAGCGTGTCACGGAGCAGTTGAAGTTTAACGTGGGAGCCGATATTATTAGTATTGATAGTAGCTATTCGGTACGCCTGCCGATAGGTTCGTAGCCGGTGAAGATTGTCGTGGTGGATGCGTGAAGTCCATAGAAGTCGCAAGATTCGCCGTAGAAACTTCCCCCATTTTAGTATTGGTCTAACGGAGGAACAGATCTCATTTCCGCATTGAATGGAGGTGGGAAATCCTTGTCATCCGCCCATGAAAAATGTCCGACAGGTTTGACATCGGCGAGAGGTGGCAGCGCTGGCAGAGTCGACTCAATTGCGTCGGTGACAACAGGCGTGCTATATTACATGGCTTCTGGGCTCTGAGCACTATGCGACTTAACTTCTGAGGTCATCAGTCCCTGGCTTCTGGGCGCGGGACTTGCGCACGATCTCTGTTGGACGGTTCACCGTCTTGTGGATGACGCGTCTCCGTGGCAGAGGAGAAAATGTTATCGTGTTCTCCGTCAGAGTGATGTGCCATCTCTTCGTCCTTTGGAGGGGGCTCAATGGTCGATTCTGATGTCTTGCGGCGTTTTTTTCGTCGTTTGGGCGACTTCTGCTTTCGGCAATGAGTTTCGGTGTCTGAGGAAGGAAGAGATTCACGTCGTTCCGGTGTTATGGTGCGGTCGTCATTCTCCAGAACAGTCTCTTTGGTATCCTTGTGATCTTCGAGCGTGGGCGTGTCCGGCTGTTGGACATGTTCACGGGCGGCATCGCTGGTGTCAAGGTGCTGGGACGCCTCCGGGTGTATCGGACCAGAGAGACGCTCATGAATGGCGTCTTGTGAGGGCTGGACGTGCAGTGTCGCCGCATAGGTGACTGGAAGGGTGGTTGTGGTTCTGTCGGTGTTCGTGTCGTCGTGCCTTAGTTGTGTGATGCGGCGTTGCAGGCATTCATTACGGACGTGGCCTTCTTTGCCACAACCGGAACATGTTCGAGGTTGTCCTTCGTAAATTACCACCGCACGGCAGCCGCCGGTAGAAATGTACGATGGAACGTGCCGTTTGAGATAGATTCGGACTTGTCTCACACCATTAAGCATCGGATACGTCGTAAACTGTGCCCATGTCTCGGCAACGTGGCTCTGGACTTTTCCGAACGGGCTTAGCGCAGCGATGATTTCATCTTCATTCACCTCGAAAGGCAGTTCGAATACACGGATCATCCGAAGGCCAAGTCCTGCATGGTCGATATCCACAGGCCCGACGTTTCCGTCGGAGTGCCGAAATTTTAGTCCATGTCGTGTCCTTTGAATAATCTCATTGCAGGCAGCGTCGGAAGTCATCTTAACATAAACGACGCTGCTAATGGTCGATAGGTGTATGCCGAAGAGTTCGACACTGGGGATCTTCACGTCTTCGCGTTGGAAGCGTTCGACGACCAGTGCTTTGGGTCGTGCGTATTCATTTGAGAAGGTGAACTTAAGAGTGTTCTTCCTGTGAGAGTTGGACAGTAGAGCTTGTTCGACTGAGAAGTGCGGAGACGACAGAGTAAACAAAACACTCCGCGCGCGCAGCGGCGTGGACGGCCGAGCGCGGTGCGCACTGCTGTCCTGCCGAACGCAGACTGTCCAACTGAGCTACCGAAGCACGACTGGCGCCCCGTCCACACAGCTTTACTTCTGCCAGGAGAGCTTCTGTTAAGTTTGGAAGGTAGGAGACGAGGTACTGGCAGAAGTAAAGCTACCTTCCAAACTTAACAGAAGCTCTCCTGCAGGAGAGCTCCTTTTAAGTTTGGCAGGTAGGAGACGAGGTACTGGCAGAAGTAAAGCTGTGAGGACGGGGCGTGAGTCGTGCTTGGGTAGCTCAGTTGGTAGAGCACTTACCCGCGAAAGGCAAAGGTCCCGAGTTCGAGTGTCGGTCCGGCACACAGTTTTAATCTCCCAGAAAGTTTCAGAGAAGCGTCTGCTTGAATGTGTAGGATTTTGCCAGTGGCAGGATTGTTGTCTATCGACACTGCAGTTATCGATACTATATGTTGATCATAACACTGTTTGGGATCTCACGAGTACCATGCGCAAATGGAAACTATAGTTTCAAAGAGGGTCATACTTTACCCCATGGCCGGCCACGGCATGCCAGACTTCACGTGGGCAAATGTGCATGCCGCTTGAGGGCCTAGGCTCGGTCTATCTCGGCTTTTCTCGGTACTTCTCGGATGTATCCGGTGCAGCGCGATACTTCATTTAGTACTGTGTCGCGGAATTTTACAACCTGCCAATCTCGTTTCAGGTCGGCAGAATCGCAGTAACAGCGATGTTTATCCTTCGCTATTTGTTCGTGGTATGAAGACCGTTTACAGGTTCAGTGGCTGTTTGCACAGAAAGAGACAGTCTAGCGATCTAACATCACAAATCTTTGAAAATGAGTTGGAATGACACAAGAGGGGATGATAATTCTCAGTGCATGTTACGCAGTGGCGTAAGCGACGGATACTGCAGACTTGCTACGAAATGACATTAAAATACCATAAAGAAACAATTTAAAGCTTTAATTGAAAACAAAAGGGAAAAAACTACAAATATCAATAGATGAGATTCATTTCTCTGTACCGTACATCAAGAAGCACCTTACGCCAGATTTTCAGGCAAGCAGAACTTGAAAAAGTAGTGGTAGCCACAGTAAAATTTGTGAAGAACGTGGGTGTACGCACGGTAAAATTTGTGAAGTCGCATGCATTATTCTACTGTCAGTTGCAACTGTTTTCGAAGAAACTGAACGAAGAGTATGGAGAATTTATGCATTACTGCAACGTTCGTTGGTTAAGAAAAGGGGCATGCGTGGAACAGTTTTTTGCTTTAAAGTCGCTGGTTTGAATTTGTGAAGGGAAAAGGAATGCAGGATGGTTCAAATGGCTCTGAGCGCTGTGGGACTTAACGGCTCTGAGCACTGTTGGACTCAACTGCTGTGGTCATCAGTCCCCTAGAACTTAGAACTAATTAAACCTAACTAACCTAAGGACAACACACACATCCATGCCCGAGGCAGTACTCGAATCTGCGACCGTAGCAGCAGCGCGGCTCCGGACTGGAGCGCCTAGAACCGCACGACCACCGCTGTGGGACTTAACATCTGAGGTCATCAGTCCCCTAGAACTTAGAACTACTTAAACATAACTAACCTAAGTACATCACACACATCCATGCCCGAGGCAGGATTCAAACCTGCGACCGTAGCAGTCGCGCGGTTCCAGACTGAAGCGCCTAGAACCGATCGGCCACAGCGCCCAGCCACAGAAATGCAGGAACGTAAATTAGAACATTCGAAATGGATTACAGACATCGCATTATAAAAAGACTTGACTCCACACTGCCCACAGTAAGACACTGCAGGGTGGGAAGCGTTCTTTCTGATTTGAGGGGGATGCATTTAAAACGATATAGCGTTGTGGAATGGACACATTCTGACAAACGCAGTCCAGTTCCCTAAGTTGACTGGCGTTAAAGAAAACGCGAGGATTGAAAATTTCATTGATATCTTGAAAGAAAAATACAAGGTTAATTTCATAAACTTTTTGAGCAGACTGCCAGTCTTTCGTCTGTTTTCGTGTTGTTTTCCAAGACCGTTTGCCGTTTCAGTTGAAAGTACCCTTGAGCCGTGTGTAGATGTAACGGTCTCGTCTCCAAAGCTGTTCCTGCTTTAAAGCCAAATCCTTTTACATCCAAATTGGCGAGGACGTCTACATTGTTTCCTTCAGGTAAAGTTTCCACATCTTCATAATGAGGTTGCAAAAGTTCTACAATATTTCGATCAGCACAGCGTGTGAGATATTTTTCGATTATGAAACTATATGAGTCATGATCACGTGGCAAACTGAGTGCGAAAAGCTATGAAATTGTCTGTATCTGTCCATACTCCAACAGTTTGCATCAGAAAAAAATACCTCTTCAGCGCACCAAAAATAATTAAATAACAATGGAAATTGGTTTTGTTTGCGTTCTGTATTGTTGAGAAATGTGAAATGTAAAGCCAAGTCGTCTGAAATATGACTACATCGTCGTCTAAATATAGTGCATTCGCAGTTTCCCCCTCTTCCCCCTCCTCGCGCTCAGACAGTGCAGAGTGGTGGTGGTGGTGGCGGTGGGCGGGGGGGGGGGGGGGGGTGCACCATGCACCAAGGCTGATCGCTATGGCACTCATGCCAGGACACGGCTCGTGAGCCGAATTCGTGGCCGCCCCTGCTCTGTACCATGAAGGATCTCAATGAACCAGCGTGGTTAGTGCATGAGGAGGCAGAAATATTGTTAGCTCTTTGTGCAGAAGTGTAAAGCCATGACACATACCTTAAGTCAAGAAATGGGTATGTTTGCAGGAAGATAAGTATCTGCATGGACAGTACATCATGAACTTTTAGAAAACCAACGACTGTTGCAATTTCCCATGATATGGAAACAGAGAAGCATTCTGACAGGGTGCACCTAATGACAATACTTGATATTGGAGTGGAGCCACGGCATTTTGTCAGAAGTATCCTGGTGTTGCATACAGCAACTCGATGAGCATTGTAGTTGTAGCATGGCAATTAATGGGAGTGGTAAGTGGCTGAGGTTATGTAGGTGCAACTTCTTAAGCAAATGTAAGTCAGTTTATTAATAAGTACAAACAATCCAGAGCGAATGCAGAATGAGCAACGACCAAAGAACTCAGCGCTTAGGGAGAAAATTATGACTTAACTTTTAGTTAACTTGTCCCATTAGAATCAATCAATGTTACAATATGGGGGCACGAATGACTATACAACCACACTGGTACCTAATGGAGTAGACACATGCCAGTAAATAAGACGCTCTGAGTTCCTTCAAGGCCGCGCGGGATTAGCCAAGCGTTCTATGGCGCTGCAGTCATGGACTGTGCGGCTCATCCCGGCGGAGGTTCGATTCCTCCCTCGGGCATGGGTGTGTGTGTTTGTCCCTAGGATAATTTAGGTTAAGTAGTGTGTAAGCTTAGGGACTGATGACCTTAGCAGTTAAGTCCCATAAGATTTCACACACATTTTTGAACAGTTCCTTCAGGCCATACACAAGGACATGAATTAAGATACATAACAAAGCACAGCGAAAGAAAACTGGACACTCAGTATCTGTTCTCATCGCAAAGCCGAATTCCAAAAATACAAAACCGAATACAGCACCTAAACAGGCAAACAAGAGAGACAAAATTCGCAGTAGAACCCACTATCTGTACATTCTGTTGCATAGAGAATAACAGAACGGTAAGCAATGAAATCCAACTGCAATGGCAAGTTAATTCTACTCGGCACACTCCTTGCAGCTAGTGCACTTTCAGCCGAATACGCTAGATCCAACAGTAATCACCTTGTTTTCACTGTGTAATCGATAAGCCGTTTGAGTGACCTGCCCTGCCACAATCGTTTACATTACAGCAAGAGCCCATTCTTCTAACCGCCGTGTTAGAAAACATGCCGCAGCAACCTGCTCTTCACAAAGGGCTGCGCTGCATTCGTTCTGTCCCCGAAACCCAGCACCGTCTGCTGCTCCAGCTGGAAAGATGCCCCGTGTTGACAACAAACGCCTATCAGCCTTGGCCGCACGCCAGGCTGCCGGGCTGCTCCGTCACATGTTTTCTGCTTCGTCTCTGGAGGAGGCAATCTTTGCCCTCCAAGCCGCTGGTGGTGTTCCGTCCATTGGCCAACTCCCAACTTTCCTCACACCGCCGCGGCTACCTGTCGGCCCTTGGAGGTGGTCTTCCAAACACTTGTCGCGCTCTCCTCGCGACCTCTTTCGTGTTTCGCCACCAAATCAATTTGAACACGTATCGTGTGCAGTGGAAAAGACGAACATGGAGCAACTCGCGTTAAATAGTGAAAACGAAGAAAGTATATTTACTTATACACTACTGGCAATTAAAATTGCTACATCAAGAAGAAATGCAGATGATAAACGGGTATTCATTGGACAAATATATTATACTACAACTAACATGTGATTACATTTTCACGCAATTTGGGTGCATAGATCCTGAGAAATCAGTACCCAGAACAACCGACCCTGGCCGTAGTAGCGGCCTTGATACGTCTGGGCATTGAATCAAACACAGCTTGGATGGCTTGTACAGGTACAGCTGCCTATGCAGCTTCAACACGATACCACAGTTCACCAAGAGTAGTGACTGGCGTATTGTGACGAGCCAGTTGTTCTGTCACCATTGACCAGACGTTTTCAATTGGTGAGAAATCTGCAGAATATGCTGACCAGGGCAGCAGTTGAACATTTTCTGTATCCAGAAAGGCCCGTACAGGACCTGCAACATGCAGTCGTGCATTATCCTGCTGAAATGTAGGGTTTCGCAGGGATCGAATGAAGGGTAGAGCCACTGGTCGTAACGCATGTGAAATGTGACGTCCACTGTTCAAAGTGTCGTCAATGCGAACAAGAGGTGACCTAGACGTATAACCATTAGCACCCCATACCATCACGCCGGGTGATACGCCAGTATGGCGATGACGAATACACGCTTCCAATGGGCGTTCACCGCGATTTCGCCAAACACGGATGCGACCATCATGATGCTGTAAAGAGAACCTGACGTTTTGCCATTTGTGCACCCAGGTTCGTCGTTGAGTACACCATCGCAGGCGCTCCTGTCTGTGACGCAGCGTCAGGGGTAACCACAGCCATGGTCTCCGAGCTGATAGTCCGTGCTGCTGCAAACGTCGTCGAACTGTTCGTGCAGATGGTTGTTGTCTTGCAAACTTACCATCTGTTGACTCAGGGATCGAGACGTGGCTGCACGATCAGTTACAGCCATGCGGATAAGATGTCTGTCATCTCGACCGCTAGTGATACGAGGCCGTTGGGATCCAGCACGGCGTTCCGTATTACCCTCCAGAACCCACCGATTCCATATTCTGCTAACAGTCTTTGGATCTCGACCAACGCGAGCAGCAATGTCGCGATACGATAAACCGCAATCGAAATACGCTAGAATCCGACCTTCATCAAAGCCGGAAACGTGATGGTACGCATTTCTCCTCCTTACTCGAAACATCACAACAACGTTTCACCAGGCAACGCCGGTCAACTGTTATTTGTGTATGAGACATCGGTTCGGAAACTTTCCTCATGTCAGCACGTTGTAGGTGTCGCCACCGGAGCCAACCTTGTGTGAATGCTCTGAGAAGCTAATCATTTGCATATCACAGCATGTTATTCCTGTCGGTTAAATTTTGCGTCTGTAGCACGTCATCTTCGTGGTGTAGCAATTTTATTGGCCAGTAGTGTACTAGCAAAAACTGAAGGGCATTTTACAATAGCGATTAAAAAAGAACTGCGTTTAATTTTTTTTGAATTATGCTATCCAGTCACATTAATGTGACCACTTGTCAAAGGTCCGAATAACCACCTTTTGAAGCGCAAACAGCTGCGAGATGTGCAGGACAGGTCAGTGAGGCTTTGAAAGGTACTTCAAATGGCTCTGAGCACTATGGGACTTAACTGCTGTGGTCATCAGTCCCCTAGAACTTAGAACTACATAAACCTAACTTACCTAAGGACACCACACACATCCATGCCCGAGGCAGGACTCGAACCTGCAACCGTAGCGGTCGCGCGGTTCCGGACTGTAGCGCCTAGAACCGCTCGGTCACGCCGGCCGGCTGAAAGGTACTGACAGGGATGTTGAACCATGTCGATTCCAGCGTCATTGCCAGCTGCACTAGATTTTTTTTCGGTTGACGGTCCATGCGCTAACATCTCAATCGAGATGGTCACCCAGATTCTCGATTGAATTTAAATCCGCTGAGATTGGTTGTCACAGGAGTACGCTAAACTCACCCTAGTGCTCTTCGAACCCTGCATGCACACTGTGAGCTGTATAACACGTTGTATTGTCCTGCTGGTAGATGCCATCGTGCTGATGAAAAACGAACTGCATGTAAGAGTGGACATTATCCAGAAGAATACAGGTATACTTGTGCTGATTCATTGTGCCTTCCAGAATGAAGAGATCACTCCGGCAATACCACGAAAACATTCCAGATACCATAACGCTCCCTCCTCCAGCCTTGACACGTCTGACGATTGTTGCAGGGTGTCGGCCTTGTGTCCAATGGAGCATAAAACGTGATTCGTCTGAAAAAGGCAAGCTCTCGACAGGGTGGACTTGCATTTTGCGGTATTTGCGTGCAAATTCCAACCGTCGTCGCTGATGAACAGCAGTGAACGTGGGTGTATGAACCAGGCACCTGTTGCAGGGGCCCATATGCAGCAACATTCGCTGCACAGTAGTTGAGGAGACACTATAGGTAGCCCCTTGTTCATCTGGGCGATCAGTTGCTCAACAGTTGCACATCTGCTCGCCCGTAAACGTCTCCACAGCCGTCGTTTACCTCTGTCATCTATATCCCGCAGTGCACCACATTTGCCTCGGCGTTGGTTTTGGATAGCACCATTTTCCCTGCGCGTTATACTTTAACCACGGGAGCACGCGAACAGTTTTCAAACCTAGACGTTCCGGAAATGCTTTCGCCCTTGTTTCGAAAGGCAATGATCATGCGTTGTGGATCTCAGGTAAATTGCTCTTTTTCCGCCTTATGACGAACGGATGTGGTGGTCACATTACTGTGACTGGACCGCGCAGACTCCTCTTCAAAAAAACAGTTACTGAAGATGCTGTATGACTATATAGGGTGTCCCAGCTATCTTGTCCACCCAATATATCTCTGGAACAATAACAGCTATTGGAAAACGACTTTCACCGGTATCAATGTAGGGCTGGGGTCCATGAATGTACATATTTGGAAACATTCTAAAACGAAAGCATATGTGTTTTTTAACACAAACTTATGTTTTTTTAAATGGACCTCCTATATTTTTTCTTCAGCAATCCATAGCATGACAAAGCACATACACAATGGCGTTGATTGCATCGCAATATTCCCATTACATCCCGAGATATTAAGGCGCGAAGTTGACTCTTGAAGCACCCGACATGCGCTGCTAGCGCACGTCCTGAGGCTCAGGCGTGAACCCCATGCTGCCCGTAATCGCGATGTGATTGACATGCGTAATCACACTTCTATACTTATCAAGAGATCCGAAACGAATAATACGCTCTGCTGCCATCAACTCTCATAAACACATAATGGTTTCCCTCTTGCACGTTTTACGTATCTACGTACACAATATGAAACAGTACCGATCGGTGTACACCCGTCAGGTTGTCTTATTTATCCTGCACACCCAAAATAAGGTTTATCTAATGCGTTGTATGACCAATTGTGCCTGTCGCGCAGGGCCTGGCTCTACCTAGTCAAGTGTCCAACGTAGTTCCCACTATTGCCACAGTTACCACTTCGCCTTGTTTATGATTTGCGACCCATGCAAACTCCTGTACTCTACCACCATCCGAGCATCCCATTTGTTGTTGCTTTGGCGTGCAGTACACCGCTTGCCAGTGCAGTCGTGCATCAGAGTAATCCAGTGACGGCACGGAGGTAGTACACGTTGTGAATAAATGTTGTGTTGTGGAACTTATACTGTACAGTATAATGTACACACATGAAGATATGGTAGAAATGCTGCTGATCTATGGAGAATGCACGTTGACGTGAAATACGTTATGAGATTGCTTGTTTGTTGATAGTACTGTTAGCGAACATTATGATTATTAAGTTAATATGTCTGTTTTCTACCCTACTCTACATACCTGTACTGTACCCTGTTGTAGGTGGACGAAATGCTGTTCAGGCAGAACGACTGTACAGAAGACGATTCCCTGACAAGCCATCGCCTTCGCGCCGGATGTTTGGTTGTCTCACATCTCGTCTACGTGAAACGGGAAGCTTAAATCCAAGACCTCGACATCGTCCTAGAACACGCACAGATGAACGTGCTGAAGTTGCTGTGCTCACTACCACAGCTGTGAATCCTCAAATCGGCAAACGTCAAATTGAACGTGAAGTTGGTCTGTCGAAATCAAGTGCACAGCGTATTCTTAAACGTCATAAATTTCATCCTTACCATGTTCATTTACACCAGGATCTTCATGGAAATGACTTCCGCAATAGGGTAACATTTTGTCGGTGGGCTCAGGAAAAACTTCTGACTAATCCAATTTTTTTTGCAGGTTTTCTCTTTACCGACGAGGCATTATTCTCCAACAAAGGAATTGTCAATATGAGGAATATGCATTATTGGTCCGCAGACAATCCAAAATGGCTCCGTCAGGTAGAGCATCAACGTCCGTGGAAAGTTAATGTTTGGTGTGGGATTATTGGAGATACCATTATCGGACCTTTCTTTATAAATGGCATCCAAAATGGCAGACAATACTCCAGATTTATACGACACAATCTTCCTGTTCTCTTGGACACCGTACCTCTGAACCGGAGAATGGTCATGTGGTATCAGCATGACGGATGCCCTGCACATAACGGCTTACGAGCACGACGACCCCTGCCTGAACCGTAAGTTCCCTGATAGGTGGAGTGGACGAGGTGGCCCAGTTAGGTGGCCTGCCCGATCTCCGGACCTTACACCGCTGGATTATTTTCTTTGGGGAGCAGTGAAGGATGCTGTTTACCAACATGAACCAACAACACCAGACGACATGAAGCAACCCATTATTGATGCTTGTACAGCCATAAAAGAGGAAACAGTAGCACGAAGTAGGGCATCCTTCATCCGCAGAGTGACCCTATGTATGCAAGCCAATGGGCATCACTTTGAGCATGAGATGTGAACGCTATGTTTAGTATGTAGTGCTGGTATCACAGTGGAAGTTTCTACAAAGGGCCATTATACCCAGTGGTGTTAAGAAACATTTGTTTGCAACAATTTGTCATTTAACACATTAGATAATTATAACATTGATAATTATGCGATAATAAAACTAATTGGTTAAACATGTTTACATGCATCTTCTATGGTTCAAATGGCTCTGAGCACTATGGGACTTAACATCTATGGTCATCAGTCCCCTAGAACTTAGAACTACTTGAACCTAACTAACCTAAGGACATCACACAACACCCAGCCATCACGAGGCAGAGAAAATCCCTGACCCCGCCGGGAATCGAACCCGGGAACCCGGGCGTGGGAAGCGAGAACGCTACCGCACGACCACGAGATGCGGGCATGCATCTTCTATGGCCTACCTGAACTTCCCAAATCAAAACATTTTTACCTAAACAACGGTAAAACTTTTAGTCCACTTGCTCGTTTCACTAAAACCATCAAAAATGGTTCAAATGGCTCTGAGCACTATGCGACTTAACTTCTGAGGTCATCAGTCGCCTGGACCTTAGAACTAATTAAACCTAACTAACCTAAGGACATCACACACATCCATGCCCGAGGCAGGATTCGAACCTGCGACCGTTGCGGTATCTCGGCTCCAGACTATAGCGCCTAGAACCCCACGGCCACTCCGGCCGGCTACTAAAACCATCAACATGAATTTTACTGTTACGAGTGAATGATTAACTGTCACTTGCGCTAGATCTACAGTAAAGTAAAGTTTTAACGTTGAACGGCATTACATTTTTAGTAACGGATTAACGATAAGCGAAGTTAACTTTGTGACTAACGTTGCGGTACACAGATATGTTACAGAACCGCATCACCGCTACCCTATGGGATAAATACCTGCTGGAATGTACAACGTTAATGCAGGATGGCAGCAGACCGTATTATTCGTTTCGGACCTCTTGATATGTATGAAAGTGTGATTACGCATGTCAATCACATCGCGATTACGGGCAGCATGGGGTTCACGCCTGAGCCTCAGGACGTGCGCTAGCAGCGCATGTCGGGTGTTTCAAGCGTCAACTTCGCGCCTTAATATCTCGGGATGTAATGGGAATATTGCGATGCAATCAACGCCATTGTGTATATGCTTTGTCATGCTATGGATTGCTGAAGAAAAAATATAGGAGGTCCATTAAAAAAAAACATAAGTTTGTGTTAAGAAACACATATGCTTTCGTCATAGAATGTTTCCAAATATGTACATTCATGGGTCGCAGCCCTACATTGATACCGGTGAAAGTCGTTTTCCAATAGCTGTTATTGTTCCAGAGATACTTTGGGTGGACAAGATAGCTGGGACACCCTGTATATATATATACATCTATATATACAGTATATATTGAAGAACAATACAAGAAACTTCTACAGAACGTTCAGAGAAAGTATGACTGATATCAACCTCCCAACTTGTGCTTCAGAAGGCCGGATGGAACCCTAGAAACCAATACCAAAAACAATTGTGACATTCTGGCAAAGTACTTATGGAAGAAATGATGACAGAAACGAGCACGTACAATCCAGATAGTAAACCTCCAACTCAAGAAGAAGTTAAAGAAATAATCAAGTCACTCAAGAATCGTAGAGCACCAGGAGAAGACGGCATCATCGCGGAAATCTAGAAGTTACAAGACCCAGAACTCACCAAAGACATCCACAGGATCTTGGAATATATCTGGAAGACCATGAAAATTCCTGACGACTGGAAAACTGCCCTGATACACCCGCTACACAAAAAAGGTGACAAGACTGACCCGAACAACTACAGAGGAATATCCCTACTACCGGTCACATACAACATCCTCCCTAAAGCTTTACTAAACAGACTAGAATGCCAGACCGACCACTTGATTGGGGAATATCAAGCAAGCTTCCGTAAAGGGCGGACTTGTGCGGAACAAATTTGGAACCTGATTTTGCAACACAAACACAAACCGAACCTGATCATTACCTTTGTCGACTTCAAAAAGGTGTACGACTCTATCGACCGGAAAACTCTCTTCAAAATTCTAGCAGAATACAAAGTAGACAACAAAACACGGGCTATTAGAGCAAACTTTAACCAACACGACCTCCAAAGTAAAGTTCTGTGGGGAACTATCAGAGCCCTTTGAAATTCTCACAGGTGTCCGACAAGGCGATGGCCTTTCACCTCTCCTTTTCAGTCTGATGTTAGATGAGGTAATAAAAGAATGGGGAACATCACAACAGGGGATAACCTTAGGAAACCTACAGATTAAATGCCTGGCTTTTGCAGACGATTTGGCGATTGTCACGAAAAGTATAAAAGAAACAAAAGACGCTATTGAAAAACTGCACGAAATCGCTTCCAAAACTGGACTACAGATCTCTTACGAAAAGACAAAGTTTATGAGCACAAAGAAACTCTCATCTCTGAACACAAAGTATGGGACGATTTACAAAACGGCAAACTTCAAATACCTCGGTGAGACACTACAAATGAGTGGACATAACAGAGACTCAAACGAAGAAGGAAAGACTAAACTGAACAAGGCATACAAAGTAGAGTGGAATCATGACAACAAGAAGTCTATCTCACAAAAATCCAAATTACGCCACTACGACACGGTGGTGCTCCCCGAGGCACTATATGCAGCAGAGACCACACTAATCCTAGGGCATACACGTATCAGACAACTAGAAAAAGTAGAACGGAAAATACTTAGGAAAATATTTGGCGCAACTAACAACAATGGAATATGGATCAAGAAACCTACAGAGGAACTATACAAACATACGGAGACAATCACAGAAAAGATTAGAAAAAGCAGACTACAAGTCTATGGACACCTATACAGAATGCCATCACACAGACTGTCCAAACAGATCTTTGACTGGGTAACCACTAGAAACAACAAATGGGTGGCAGAGGTAAAAAACGACCTGAACCAACTCTACATAACAGCAGACACAAAAACGACAGAATAAAATTCAGGAACATCATTAAGAAAAGTAAACTACATGAGATACAACGTGACAAACGAACAGGCGTAAAATGGACCGAAGAACGCAAGCAAGATCACAGCCGGAAGATGAAAGAAATTTGGGCAACCAAAAAGGCAATCAAGTCGAAGCCGAAGACACAAAGCCGACAAGAAACATGGACAGAGGACCGGAAACAGAAACACAGCGAGCGAATGAGGGAAGTCTGGGCAGCAAGGAAGGCAGCAAAAGGAACTGGCCATGTAGTTTAGTCCAAATGCGCTCTTAAAGGGCAAAACACTATATATATATATATATATATATATATATATATATATATATATATATAATATAGAGATGAGAGAGACAGAAGCACTATAACACACCTGTGTGGACGCTCTGAGTAGACAAACATCGATAGATTGCAGTTGTCAATGCGTACAGGCCAGCCAGCACCTGGCGTGCCTGTCGATACTGTTTCGGCCTGATGATCACTGACTTCTAAGGAGGGGAGGAAGAGCCACTCTTCGGTTTGGCAGGATGGCATTCGGCTCTCCCACCCAGCTGTTTTCGGCTTGATGGGTTGACGGTGCTACAGGATTCCGTCGGAGGGGAAGGTGGCTGCTTAAGACAGGCGGCGTTCATGAAATATTTTTCCTGTTCTAACAAGCTGAGAGCGGCTTCAGGTGCGCGCTTTGTTATGTGACGCAGTCGATCCACGTCGTCTGTGTTCCGCGAGCACGGTCAGGCATCGCTCTCTGGCTCATGCGAAGTGGCACTGTGCTGCATTACTGGGTCTGCGTAGCATCGTGGTGGCTCATGTGAGTGTGCTTGTCGTCTGTCCAGCAATCAAGGGTCACAGTATACGAGTACAAGTGTGTGTTCTGGGGTTCCTCTCCCTCACCACAGGGACAATCAGCTTGCTGACCGATGTTTCCATGCAGCAAATGCGTGGGATACGGTTCATGGCCAGTTAAGAAATGAAGCACGTCCCGGCTGGGAATGACATGTTTCATCCTCAGTCGGTCCTTAACGTTTGGGAAGAATTCATACTCCTTAGTGGCCTTTTAACAGTTGTCCCACTCCACCTGCCATGAATTTCCGTATTTTGAGCTCGCTCACGGTCTGTAATTCCTCCCCTAAGAGGCCTCTCAGTGTGTGTGGTCTGCCCGTTTTCAGGCAATATATTGCTACCCCATGCTTACGGTTATGTCTATCGGGTACATCGTGAGCACGACGCATTGTGTGCTCATCGACGTGGTACCGGAAGCTCCCGATAGCCGCAGGAGCCACTACTCTGTCCGCGTATTACCACCATGGTATTGGCCTTGGTGCAGAATCGATGCGGTCACATGCTGGCAGCAAAACATATTGTTGACTCGAAGACAGTGCAGTAATACGTTCTTATTACAGTCATCGGTTATCTGTTGTTCACTGCAATTTTATGTAGTAACTTGCATGAACTTTCTGTAACTCTTTTCATATGTTGATTAACGATTCATTTCCGGCCCATGTATATGACAGGAATCATGCAAACGTGTTTCCTGCAGTGCCCGGTGGCTGTATGCAATAGTCTTCTTGAATACTGCAGAAACAGAGTCGCCACGTGGTAAGTGGCGAATCGCAAGGTGATGAAATACATCACCAAGTGATGTCCAGAGGGATCGATTTGTGGCACTGTTTACTGGAACATTACTGTTGAACCCGATCTGATCCATTAATGGAAGGAGGCGATTGGACGGAGTAGTTGCATATACTGACCACCTCCTTGTGTTAGCGCCCAATTGGAGAGAGCAGCCTGAAACGAAAATATCACCAGTACTGCAAACCATGACTAACTGGTGTGATAGAAATAGATTCACACTGCGGCAAATAAAACCCTTTATATATTGTGTTGAAATGAATCTTGCAAAGGAAGCCTATGTTTAAACTAGATGGAAATGGCACAAAAACTAGGCTAGCTGGCGGTCAGAGATTCCAGGACACGGACTTCAGATCATCTGGCTGGTGGCAGAAAACGCCAGCGGACGCCCAGTGGCTCGACGGCTAGAAGGGCCTCAGTTTGACCTTCGGCCTATCAGGCGGTGGCTACACCCCTAGCAGGCGGGCTCCGGTGGAGTGGAGTGGCCTCATATTGGAAACCGACATTGTGATGACTCGATAACTCGTCGATTCGATTGATGATCAACGTGGCTCGATGGCCAGAAGTGAAACGTTTCAAAGCAGGTTTGTTGTGGTGCTACTGCCGTATACAGCACGTAAGCCGCATCCAAAGTGCCCCTGGTTTTGGTAACTAGCCGAGTACTTACCGACAGGTGTATCGTGGCGCTGTAGCACAATGGTGTGCCAACATATTGTAGTGAGAGATTCTCATGACAGTATCAAGCCCTGTTACCTAGGCGCATGCCGTTACACTCCTCTCCTCTTCAGAGAATTCGGGCTCCTGAAATCTCTCCGCTGCAGTATCTGGAACTAGTCAATTCTTTATGGTTAATTTTGGACACACTAGATTAGCCTTGGCTCACAAAATCGATAGGAGACCTTCTGTAACGTCTCAACGACTGAAATAGGTATCTAGATACACTTAAACATCTTTCCACAGTTTATGAACTGCCAGTCACTGACTGTCTCTAGAAACTAATACTAAACCTGCTAACAAGTACCAAAATAGGTGTCACACTTCGATTTTTATTCATTTTATACATCCTTAAGTCCATATTTAAGCGTTTTCCTTGCTGATTCCTGCACCACTCTCCAGGCTATCTCACAGAGAAGTTCACAAACTTACAGTCCAAGACTTCGACTTGTTCAGTCAGACCGTCTTGTAGGGATGGGATGTTTTCGGAATCTGGGAGGCATCTTAAATAGTACTCTCACTGGCATTAGAAAACTACGCACCGCTCTTTTGCGAGTATTACCCTCCTCGTTATGAAGGCTAGTTCATCAATGAACCGTGGCGACTGGTGCTAGTTATGCTCCACTTGCGTCACTGATATCGACGCTCGTCTTGTCTCGTATCTCTGACTGTTCCGCCTTTGGTTTTCCGGCTTGGCGTCTGGCCGGTGGGCTTTCTCCGGTCGGCGTTCAACGAGGCAACATGTTTTGAAGGCAGGCCCTCGTCTCGGTCCGCTGTGCCTGGGCCTCGCCGTCTTTGCCGTGCGCCGGGTGTGCAGGGCTGACTAATCGACGCGTTTGCGTGCGAAACCGTGGCGCGTCCGTCATCTCACGCTGGACATCTCATCTCGTAACTGGAAGCATGAAGTTACGTATGATTCATATTCGGCTGTTAACCTATGAAGATTTGTGGAACTTAAGGTGGCATGTTGTATCTGCAGCCGGCCGAAGTGGCCGTGCGGTTAAAGGCGCTGCAGTCTGGAACCGCAATACCGCTACGGTCGCAGGTTCGAATCCTGCCTCGGGCATGGATGTTTGTGATGTCTTTAGGTTAGTTAGGTTTAACTAGTTCTAAGTTCTAGGGCACTAATGACCTCAGCAGTTGAGTCCCATAGTGCTCAGAGCCATTTTTTGTTGTATCTGCCGGAGATCAGTTAAGGATGGTTTTGAATAAGAGAGTGTTATACGGAACTTACGAAGTCTAAGGCTTCGAAGTGCTGTTTCCGCAGAGCGGACTCTAATTATTTCGGCAAATGCATAAGGAAATAGGGTCTTACTGCTTGTTTTAAAGGTTCCTTGCAATGTTACTTTGATGTAGTATGTTAGTGTGCTCTTCGCCCAGTTTTGGTTTTAGACTTTCTTTAAAATGAAGGGCAGAGCTTTTGTTAAGTCAGTGTAATTTTAATTGTTCTTTTATTCGATAAATGTCTCCGTTTGGTTTTCAGTTATGTTACAGATAGCCACTTAGTTAGTAAGCCTTGCATGGCCTTGAAAAAGGTGAATCACAAGTTGAATTTGTCTGCCGCGTGTATTATTTGCTGTTGCAGAAATTGTTTGGTATGTGGGGCAAATGGGGTTTGTCGCCTTGGCGGTCAGTCTGAGATCGTGTGTGCGTGTTCGACGTGTTTTCTGCTATGGCTTGCAGCCTGATCGTGTTCGAAGTTGCTTGGCCGTTGCTTTCGACTCGTTTATTCCGAGTACCACAGTGTATAAGCCGCGCTTCCATCCTGTAGCTAAATATCCGGCCTGTCCGCCAGGAGGGTGAGATCTTTTCATAAATAACTCGAGGTGAATCATTGGTGCTACGTAAATTTTGGTTAGGTAAGCAGTGAACTTGATAGTGTGCTTATGGTGGTGACTGTCTGTGATCCTTTTGCAATCAGACCTAATTATCTTTAAAATACTGTTTGTTATATTAATTCATGACGTAATCACGTAGTTTTTCTAAGTTTGGTGAAGGACAAGCGTCAGAAATTTAAAGACTTGGTCTTTGGTAATTCCATTTGTACACTTCTGACCATTAAAATTGCTACACCACGAAGATGACGTGCTACAGACGCAAAATTTAACCGACAGGAATAACATGCTGTGATATGCAAATGATTAGCTTTTCAGAGCATTCACACAAGGTTGGCGTCGATGGCGACACGTACAACATGCTGACATGAGGAAAGTTTCAACCGATTTCACATACAAAAACAGCAGTTGACCGGCGTTGCCTGGTGAAACGTTGTTGTGATACCTCCTGTAAGGAGGAGAAATGCGTACCATCACGTTTCCGACTTTGATAAAGGTCGGATTGTAGCCTATTGCGGTTTATCGTATCGCGACATTTCTGCTCGCGTTGGTCGAGATCCAATGACTGTTAGCAGAATATGGAATCGGTGGGTTCAGGAGTGTAATACGGAACGTCATGCTGGATCCCAACGGCCTCATATCACTAGCAGTCGAGATGACAGGCATCTTATCCGCATGGCTGTAACGGATCGTGCAGCCACGTCTCGATCCCTGAGTCAACAGACGGGGACGTTTGCAAGACAACAACCATATGCACGAACAGTTGGGTGATGTTTGCAACAGCATGGACTATCAGCTCGGAGACCATGGCTGCGGTTACCCTTGACGCTGCATCACAGACAGGACCGCCTGCGATGGTGTACTCAACGACGAACCTGGGGGCACGAATGGCAAAACGTCATTTTTTCGGATGAATCCAGGTTGTGTGTACAGCATCATGATGGTCACATCCGTGTTTGGCGACATCGCGACGACCGCACATTGGAAGCGTCTATTCGTCATCACCATACTGGCGTATCACCCGGCTTGACGGTATGGGGTGCCATTGGTTACACGTCTCGGTCACCTCTTGTTGGCATTGACGGCACTTTGTACAGTGGACGTTACATTTCAGATGTATTACGACCCTTGGCTCTACCCTTCATTCGATACCTGCGAAACCCTACATTTCAGCATGATAATGCACGACCGCATGTTGCAGGTCCTGTACGGTCCTTTCTGGAAACAGAAAATGTTCGAATGCTGCCCTGGCCAGTACAATCTCCAGATCTCTCACTAATTGAAAACGTCTGGTCAATGGTGGCCGAGCAACTGGCTCGTCACAATACGCCATTCACTACTGTTGATGAACTGTGGTATCGTGTTGAAGCTGCATGGGCAGCTGTACCTGTAAACGCCATCCAAGCTCTGTTTGACTCGATGCCCAGGCGTATCAAGGCCGTTATTACGGCCAGAGGTGGTTGTTCTGGGTATTGATTTCTCAGGATCTATGCACCCAAATTGCGTGAAAATGTAATCACATGTCAGTTATAGTATAATATATTTGTTGAATGAATACCTGTTTATCATCTGCATTTTTTCTTGGTGTAGCGATTTTAATGGCCAGTAGTGTATTTTTTTAGATATAAAGAAGCAGACGGTTAAAGTTAGTTGTATATTTCCTTAAGAGGACAAAGGTCAGAATTAAATTTTTATATTGTTATTCTGTTTCTGTAATTCTGTAATAATGAAATTTTTTCTTTATTTGAAATTAAAATTATGTACCAACCACAAGTTTGTCCATCAGCAAAGATCCCTAGATTCCTATCTCCTTTGAGTAGCTATGGTTACATCGCACGTTTGGTTTCCTTAGCATGTATCTTGAGCAGTAACACAGCTCAATCACTGTATCACTCATCTTCAGGAGCCCAGTTATCCCCACGTGAAACAAGGTATCCTACGCTATGCAACGTACGGTGGCTTGCGGAGTATCTGTGTAGATGTAGACGTAGATCCGAGTAGGCACTGACTCCCAATCACTACGATATAAGTTCGGAAAGAAGGGCGTAACACGAACAAAGAAATCCGTAATAAAGTCAGTACAGTAGCAATTCTGATCATTATGTCCGAATAACTATCGCTTGGATCCTAAACTTCATCTCTCATCCTGAGATACCCGTTTAGCGTATCAGGCTTCATGAGATCTGCGATTATCACTGACGTATTAACCATTTGTGGCCTGCCGACTACAACCTGTACCCCTTCATTCAGCTCTTTAATACCTTCTAACAATTTTTCCTTACCGTAATTCCCTTATACTATATATGCTCCCCCATTATGCCTTCCACAGCCGGCCGTTGTGGCCGAGCGGTTCTAGGCGCTTCAGTCTGGAACCGCGCGACCGCCCCGGTCGCCGGTTCGAATCCTCTTTTGTACAATTATACAGGACTGTGCTTAAACTGACACACAATATTTTGTTAGCGCAACGCAATCTGACTTTCAATAATCCCTACCAAAGAATGGGCCCTGACTAACAGTAAACTATACCTTTCACAAATCACTTACCTCACAAAAATCTTCGCTACTCAAGCTACTGCGATACAGCGAGCGCCACTACTGCCAGCTAAATAAAAGATTCAAACTACTGAAGGCACTAACTACTGATAGGGATAGTTAGCAAATGAAAGATATTAATAGAGAACAAACAATGTATTTACCTTGATATCATCATATATAAATATAGCAGTTCATGACAAATTTCAAAACTCCGCCATCTCTCTCCCCACATCCACCACTGCTGGCGGCTCACCTCCAACTGCGCAACGCTACGCGCTGTTCACATCCAGCTGCCGCTGCCCAACACTACAATGGCAGACAACATTGCAAACTAGCCACAGACTGCACACAGCACAGCCAGTGATTTTCATACAGAGGTGGCGTTACCAATAAAAAAACCTAAACAGCCTACTTACATAGCCCCCATGCTCCCCACAAAAAATTTTACAAATTGGTTTGGGCAGTGGCCAATACAGATTTGAAAAAATTTTTCGTAATTACAATAACAAAGATATCAAATGCACACACTTATTGATACTATGTTGGTCAAAAGCTAAAATTTTCTCACAGTCCATAAAGACAGTCCTCATCATTCGTCACAGTAAAATTGCAGTGTTTTTCTCAAAGTCTGAACACCAATGAAAATGCACACAGAAGTAGTGGATTTCCATGCAGTCTTGAAGAAGTAGTGTTGTCCTTCCAACGGAAAGACAGTGCTGACTCTCGACATGCAGACAAGTAATGGGTCACAACAGAGCAAATCCACTGCAGAGTCATTCGAAGTTTTGAAGAATATTGGTAGGTAGGTCATCACAGAGCAGACCCACTGTAGTCCTGGTAGAGATTACGGTATTGGTGGGCCACCAGAGGTGCAGACCCACTGCAGTGCTTGTAGAAATAATGGTAATGGTGGGCCATCAAAGATGCAGACCCACTGCAGTCCTTGTAGAGACGCCAGCAGCCATCTGTTGCGAGTGTGCAGGTGCACAATCACCATCGAAGAGTCTTGCGGACAATATAGCAAGTCCATAAACCACCACTTGTGCACTCACAAAGTTTTTGAAATTGTCCTTAGAACCAGCAATGCTGTTATCCAGTCCCTTGCTGAATTATTAACACATGTGCAAACACTAACAGTCCCAACTTCTCACATACTGTGCATATATTATGGCCAACAGAAACATGTGCAGTGAAATCATACTTAATTTGAAGAACTGGTAACAATTACAATTTGATAACATAAAAATACAATAACAAAGGTACAAAATACATCATTACAGAACATAACACTACAGAGAACATTTGTAGTACAGGCTTTACAAAAGAATCGAAATAACATATACGTCAGTGTTCCAGGAATTATGACATGAGTACATACATAAAAGATCAGAATAATTTTCGAAACACCAACTTCACACATGAACATTAAGACAGAACAGAATAAATAATGTATAAACATCTTTACAAAGAAAATAACATAGTATTTGAAAAATTCTACAACATAAATCTTATTAGCTAAACACATAAAGACAGGAAAAAGACAAATACACAAGGGTACATAAACATATAGCGGAATAATACAAAAGGAAAGGATAGGGTTTGTTGTACTGCAGTATTTTGCAAACAAAACTTTCTTTATTTCTCGGAGATCTCCCTTCATTCGTCATTATTCCCAAAAAGTCCTATCTATACCTGCTTTCTGTATTCTATTCATATTTCTTTCAAAATAATTATTTCTCAGTGTACAATACTCATTTTGGCCCAAATATTTTTCATATAACTTCTCAATGCTTTTTTTCCAATTCATCGCAACTCATTCTGTTATAGTCTACCCCCTCTTAAGCTAACTTAAATCTACTGAGCTCAGATGCTAAACTAAGGAACGAGGCAATGCAGCAGCACAAAACAACAATTTACACAAACAGCAATGATAAAAAATACAAAAGGCAAAGCAAGCAGCATAAATTACAACTAATATAATGCAATGAGCAGCAAACAAGAAAAATAAATCAGTAGTAAACTGGCTTAACAGAGAAATACAAAGTGAAATTTAGTAGCACTATGCCTGGCAAACAGCAGCAGCAAATGATATAACTAGTACCTAAACATGACAAAGCTCAAGCAGAAAAAATAGTACACTAAAGACAACAATGCAGACAAGGGAAATGTATATTCACATCTTAATGTCTATGTAATTAAAGTGGTGCACCACAAGAAGTTATTCTACCAAAAAAATTACCATGTAGTTGAAAAGAAAATTCCGTATGCAATTCCTGTGAAGGGAAATGTCTTTTTATGCTCCTTCGTTTTTTGTTTTTTTTTTATTAGATCATAAAATTATTTACTGGATCTGTAGGCATAAAATGTTTATATTAGTACATCTATTAAATTTTATTTTAACAAATGCTACAGTGCAGCTAAAAACTAGATATTAAAGAAAATGAAAATATCTACAAGGAAGGCATGAAACATCATTCATTAGCCATATGGCATTTCATAAGGTAGTGAAAAATCTCTCAACTATAAAGACAGTAGTCATAATCAGGTGTATAGACATAAAATATTTCTCATCATTTCATGAGGCATTTCAGTAAATCATAAATTAAGAGCTCCACAGTGTAATCATATGTTTTCAAGTTTGAACGTGTCGTATTTGGGATACTTTCTACAAAGGAATGTCAATAGCGAGGATAAGGGCCTCCTTCTTTTTTTCTACCTCTGCCTCTGAAAGGCACTCACTAATGACTTGTTCTCCTGGCGTCTGACACAGCTGGGTGCCCACGACGCATTACGTGCAGGTGGTCACTTAACTTTCTTACGGAAATATTTACGACAGCAGTTTCCGCTACAGTGACAGTCTCATATAAAAAATTTCAGAGGTCGAGAATTTGCGTTGCAAATGTGTAGAAACAAAATCTTATCAATATAACAGTGTCATCTACCTCAAACGTACTTTAAAAATCGTGATCCCATACCAAATATATCATTCAAAGCTCTTATAGTATCACAATGGTTCCGAAAAAATATGAACAATTCACGAAGTATAGACAAAAATACAATTTCGTAAGTGTGAAGTTATCCAACTGTGTAATTACGTAAACATCTGTCACTGATGTAGTAAAATAAATATTTGTCTCTCTCAGTTAAATGATCAGATAGCTATGTAATTTATGTGTTAGAGGAATATGGTACCGATGTGTAAAGTTGTATAAGCAAATGCCATATTAGCTAGGGCTCCTTGTGCTTGCCAAACACATGGTACACAAAGTAGGCGTGTACCCCCCTGAGGATTAATATAATTATATCCTCAGGTGTTACAGATTACAGCAATGGAATGAAATGTATCACGGAAAACATTTGTATCATTGTACTCCAAATATCTTTAAAAATAAATATTTTAAGTACAAAATCAATCACTCAAATACGTGTCCTGTAGCGCTAAATGTGCGTCTTGTTGCAACATAATCTCTGTGGAAGTGTCGTAGTTATCGTCCTCCGAAAGCTAAGTTCTGCAGAAGTCAATGTACTTACCTCATGATAAACAAAAGTGAAATGCTTTGTGTATAGATATTGTAGTTATTATGCTTATTGTTGTGATGAAGAAAGTATTGTACTGTAACATATTGTTGTGCTACGGAAAACCCTGTCTCATTGTAGCTATACTACAAAAGTTACTACTAAAACCTGTTTTACTTTCCAGAAGAATTCAGAAAAACTGTGCAGATATAAAACAGATACACAGCAAAAGCAACATTGTAAATTGTCACTCATTAGTAGCATCGTGATTAAACCGTGTAGTTGTCACATAAACTAACCACTGTGTCGTCTGGTATCTCACAGAAAGTACTTTAAACCCAGAATGTATTTTCAAGTAAACCAAAATGTTGCATTAAAATCTCATTAGCAGTACCAGTATGTGTCCTCAGTATGTAAGCCTGATAGTCGTTACGTAATCGTGCAACTAACAAGCAAGAATGTACAAATACAACACTGTGTCATCTGTTCACTATAACAATGCATTCGTAATTTCTGTTTAAAAATGTTCCCTAGGTTCTAGACTGGATATTTAACTTCAAACATTGTTGCATGTTAACAGTTTCTTAAGTCTGACAAAGCATACTAGAAATGTGAAGTGAAAAGTTTTATGGCAAAGACAAAGTTAAAAAGTAGATTATCTTTCAATAAACGGTTTTACATGTGAAATGTGGTGTAAACCTTTACTCTTGCTAGTACGCAGAGTTTCAACTTGAACGCAATTATCATATGGTATACGTCGGATTCTATAAGGTCCATTGTACACTAGAAAGAATTTGTGACTCAAGTGTTTCTTCTTATGTGACAATGAATGAGCTTTAATGAGAACTTTCTGACCAATATACAATTTCTTTGCATTTGCTTTACCGTGTAGTTTTCTCCTTTTGTCTGCTGCAGATTTTATATTTTTAAGAGCCAAATCAATTATGTCTTTGTGTCGAAGTTTATGTGTATTCGGGAAAGGTACAAGCTCTCTGATTCTGTTCGGTGGTTCTTCATTCTTTAGTACAAGAGTGGGTGGTAAAGCAGTGGAATCATGAGGCATTTCATTCAGCACATTTTGAAATAAGTGTAAATATCTGTCCCAATGCTGATGCTTTCTGTGACAATAAAGTCTGCAAAGCTTATTGATTTCTTTCATAATCCGTTCAGACGGGTTACAATGTGGTGAGTACAATGAAATAAAAACAGGTTTGATTTTATGGTTGCGAAGCATGCATGACCAAACAGCAGATCTGAATTGCGGTCCGTTATCTGAAATGACTTTACTAACGTGTCCAACTTCACGTAAGAAATTTTTAACAAAGGCGTTGGATACAGACCGTCCAGTGGCTTTACGTAACGGTGTGAAAGAAACAAATTTTGCAGTAAGTTCAACAGTGACTAGAACGTACGAAAATCCATTTGATGTTCTGACAAGCGGTCCCAAGAGATCAACAGCAGCAAATTCTTTTAATTTAGAAGGAATGATAGGAAACAGTGGAGCACGATGGGAGATAGTAGATGGTTTCGCCTTTTGACAAAGTTTACAAATAGACAAGACTCTTCGAATTCTCTTTTCATATTGTTAAAATAACAAGTCGTTCGAAGAATATAACATTTTCGTGGGCCAAAATGTGCATAGCTGAAATGAATGTACCAAATGAGCTTATTAACAAAATCGTCAGGAATGCAAAGTACCCATATCTTGTCATCAACAGTGCAGCATTTGAACAGTATGTTGTTTCTAACCAGATAATAATGCCAAATCAGAGTGTGTGTCTTTTCATGCCATTTGCTCTTGATGTCTTTCCAAATCGGATCTTTATCTTGTTCATGAGCAATGTCCTTTAAAGATGTGGTGATGAAGTTTTCAAAGGCGACTTTCTGAATGTAAAGAATACTGAAATTTTTCTCGAGGTTGCCTTCTGTGGTACTTTTCTCAATCCCAGCCGGTGCGCGTGACAGTGCGTCCGCAACAATGTTCTCCTTACCGGGAATGTAGACTATTGTGAAGCGGAATTCTTGCAGAAACAATGCCCAACGTTTTAACCTGTCATGATTTAATTTTGAAGACATAAGAAATTGTAATGCACGATGATCACTGTATACTTTTACGTGCTTACCAGAAAGAAAGAAACGGAATTTGTTAAATGCCCAAACGATAGCTAAAGCTTCTAATTCAGTAACGGAATAATTTTTTTCAGATTTGGTTAGCACTCTGCTAGCAAAAGCAATGGTTTTCTGAACAGTAGTGTCATTTTCTGTGGCTTCTTGAAATAAATGGGCACCAAGACCGACTTTAGAAGAATCCGTGCTAAGGCAGAAATCTTGTGACAGATCTGGATGAGCTAGTATTGGCGCGTTAAGTAGCGATTCTTTCAAAGAATTGAATTCCAACTGTGCTTGTTCGTCCCAGTTCCAAATAGTATTTTTTCCAGTGAGAGAACGAAGTTTTGGTGTAACAAGAATTTGCATGTTCAGAAAACGACGGTAAAAATTTACGAGACCTAAAAAACTGCAGACTTGTCTTTTTGTGGATGGAACTGGAATGGCTCTGATTGCTTCTAACTTTTCAGGATCCGGCTGAATGCCTTCAGAAGAAATAATGTGTCCCAAAAACCTCACCTTTGACCTACCGAATTCAGACTTTTCCAAGTTAACTGTAATTCCAGATTCTGCAAAAATACGTAACAAACTGTTGAGGATGCGATTATTTAGTTCCCATGAAGCTTCTGCTATTAGAATATCGTCCACATATAAGGTGATGTGACGTTTTAAGAACTCAGGTAATATGGAATTTAGCCGGCGAATGAATGCTGCTGAAGAAATGTTCAAACCAAAGAGAAGTTTCCGAAACTGATAACAAACGTCGAAACAAAGGAAAGCTGTGTATTTTCTACATTCTGGATGAAGTTCGATCTGATAAAAGCTGGATCTGAGATCAATGGAAGACAACACTTTTACACCATTAAAATTTTGAAGAAGTTCTTCCAACGTTTGCGGCCTGTCTGTTTCAGGAATAGTGATCGTATTGATTTGTCTCGAATCTAAGACAAGCCTGATCGATCCATTTTTCTTCTCAACAACATGTAATGGATTGTTGTATGAGCTTACTGCAGGCTCAATAATGCCCTCGTCGAGCATAGATTCTATTTCTGTTCTAACACGGTCCCTATAATGTGCTGGAATTACATATGGTCTAACACAAAATTTAGTATGCTCACGAACACGAAATTGGTATTGAAATCTCTTGATTGTTCCTGTTTTATGAGTAAAACTGTGGAATGTGCTTGTAAAATCTCAAAAAGGTCCTGCCTATCAGTGTCATTACAATTCTCAATTGTTTGAATTTTATTCTGAATTAACTTATTAGTGTCAAATGCGCCGTCGATATCATCCCTGTCAGTACTTGCAGAGTGATTGTTAGTGTCAAGTTCCGTTGAAAATTCCGAACTGTTGTCTAATCTTCAAATTTCAAAGCTACTGACTTACCTTCTTTTTCTAAACTTATTTCAGCATCGTGAAAGCTTAAGATTGCTTTGTATTCATTCAAAAAGTCTACTCCCAATATAATTTCCGTCGACAATAATGGAACAATGAGAAAGTTCATAGAGAAGCTGTGGCTTTGACAAAAGAATTCTAAATTGGTTTGTTGGCGTACATCTACACTTTTTCCAATGATTGCACGTTGTAATTTAATCTTACGTAACGGAAGTGTGGGGCAATCGTTCGATTTGTTGCATTTGCTAAAGGCTGTTTCACTGATTACTGAAATGGGACTGCCAGAGTCAAGTACTGCCGTAAATTTTACGTCATTTACTGTAATGTGAATCACAGGATATGCAATGTTGTTTTGTTTTACGTCGTGTTCTTGGAGTAAGATGTCCCTAATGTCTTCCATTTTTACGTAATTACTAGCTACGGCAGCTGCGTCGTTAGTGTCATAAGTACGTTTTGTGGCTGCCAGCGGTGTGAGTCATTGCCTACTGTCTCTTTGTGGCGCGCGTCGTTATTGGGATTTGGAGACCTAACTTCTACAAATTCACCGTGACGAGAGGGCCCTGCCCTGTTTAAATCCCGCCAGTTCTGATGCAATTCAGGTCTGTCGTTACGATCACATCGTCTGTCGTCATGTCGGTAGTTCCTGTAGTTTCTTTCTTGTCGGTTAAGTGGTGGAGAATTTCTCCCTGAATCGTAACTGCGCGCTGGACCGTTGCGTCTAAAGTTATTCTGTCTCCCTTGATAATAATTATTTTGGTTCCCAAATTGTCTGTTTCTCTGATTGTCTCTGTGATAGTCACTACCGCAGAGAGGTGATCTTTCCCTGTAATTATTACTACTCTGCCAACGGTTGTAATACGGGTGGTGTCTGTTTCGGTCACGATTTGTGTTGTGAGAATAGCCTTGTCGCGTCCAGTTATTATTTCTTTCATCGCGGAATTGCGACTGATGTGATCTGTAATTGTTGTGCTCCTGCATTCCGCGATTGTCAGTGTCACTTTCCAGATCTTGTAACAGTCCCTGAAAAGCTTCAATGTCGTCTTTGCAACGTCCTGCCAAAATAATATGTCGTAAATGTTCAGGTAATTTGATTAAGCAAATGCGGATGAGTTCTGAGGGGCTGTATGGGTTTGACAGGTACTGATTCTTGTGCAACATGACTTCAAAATATTTCACAAGACTGGAGAATTCAGATTGTTCGAAATGTTTCATCATTATGATGCCATGTTTTACTCGGTCTTGTGTAGCTTGAGACCAATATGCTGAGAGGAAGGCATGGTAAAATTCTCCTTCACTGTGACAATCGTGAATGACCGATCGCATTCTCACAGCTGGTTCATTCTCTAAATAGCCACACATAAATTCTAACCTGTGCTCCAATGACCAGTTGGGAGGAAAACAATGAGAGAATTGATGGAGCCACGCTTGTGGATGAATGTCGTTGCCGGAATTCTTAAATGTTTTGAATTTACCTGTAGTAATGAACAGCTTATAGTCAAAATCATCATGTCGGCGAGTCGCATGTCGGTCATTGTTACGTCGTGTCGGCTGTTCAATCTCAAAATTCGGTGCACATTGCCAATTTCTTTCATAATTTCCGAAATGCGCTGTGTTATTATTTTGTGGCTGTTCCGTATTTCTATGTCCCTCTTCCCGTATTGGGGCGCGAGTATCCTCTGAAATACGTAATTTTTGTACAACTTGTGCCAACTGATCTTGCACTTCCCGGATTTCTCTTTTGTACTGTGTATTGATTTGATTTTGATTTTGTTTGAATTTTCTAATTTCTACATACTCTTCAGTGTCAGTGAAGGCTACAGGTGTTGTGTCATTCAGATCATCATCTACCTTTGTAGATAAGTTAGTGAACTGATCTGAAAGTTCGGCTACTTTATCCGATAGTGAAATTATTTCCTCTGTATGTTTTTCTGAACCGTTTCAGAGTATCTACTGTGTCCTTTAAGTTTATCTGAGTTTTTGCAAGTTGCGTAACCGAATCGGTAGATGCAAACTGAGTCAATTTTAGCTTGCAAGGTCTCGTGATTTTCATGAACAATGGTTTGCAGTTCTTTTATGGCTGCTTCGTGATTCTGTAATACATTTTCATGCCGCGAAAAAATGGGTTGAAAATGCTCACAAATTTGCGTTTTTACGTCATTACAGACTTTTTGACATTTCGATTCAATGTTATGTAACTGACTAGTTAAATCTTCACGTGTTTGTTCAAGTGTGGTGTCTAACTTTTGAAGATTTTGTCCCATTGCGTCTAACTGTTGCTGTGTTTGTCTCTGGTGTTGTTCCATTGTGTCTAACTTTTGAAGATTTTGTTCCACTGTGTCTAACTTTTGCTGTGTTTGTCTCTGATTTTGTTCCATTGTGTCTAACTTTTCAAAAAACATGTTCCTCAGTGCTTTTCGGCAGTGAATTTGCACCGGCAACATTCACATTTTGACAAGCAGAAAATGTGTCTTGACTCATTTGAGAAAACGGTGAGGACGCAAAACCTGAATCTACAGTATTTGCAAAATTATGTCCTGTCATTTCGGATTCCTGAGGCGAGCTGTTGCCGACCGATCGATCGATAATGCTTCCCTCTTCACTAATTGTTTCACTGTCCACGCCATTGTTTGCCGCCCGCTCCATTTCCCTATGCACAATTACCAAATTACTACTTTGAACATCAGTTAATTCATTACTCGGTGGCGCTAACACACTGTCATTTCTCAGTTTACTTTGGAGCCTAGTATTACGTTTTTCACACGCCATTATTGTCACAGTATTTCACACGACAACACAGAAAAACACAATTTGAATATCAAAAATAGGAGAACACATTAACATAGCACTGAAAATAATATCTAGTTAATTGCAGCTGCGAAATACTTGGTGCAAATCTACATGCATGCCACAACTGTTTTACTGTACAACACTGAAAGACTGCAACTACAAAGGAGATTTTCTCTACAATTACACGCTAGCAATAAACAAAATCTACACTAATTACACAAACTACAAGAAAAAATCAGAAGATTCCAGTGAGGTATCCTCAGCTAAGGGTTGACATATGAAACGTCCCCTTTTGAACAATAACAAATGACTGTGCTAAACTGACACACAATATTTTGTTAGCGCAACGCAATCTGACTTTCAATAATCCCTACCAAAGAATGGGCCCTGACTAACAGTAAACTATACCTTTCACAAATCACTTACCTCACAAAAATCTTCGCTAGTGAAGCTACTGCAATATAGCGAGCGCCACTACTGTCAGCTAAATAAAAGATTCAAACTACTGAAGGCACTAACTACTGATAGGGATAGTTAGCAAATGAAAGATATTAATAGAGAGCAAACAATGTATTTACCTTGATATCATCATATATAAATATAGCAGTTCATGACAAATTTCAAAACTCCGCCATCTCTCTCCCCACATCCACCACTGCTGGCGGCTCACCTCCAACTGCGCAACGCTACCCGCTGTTCACATCCAGCTGCCGCTGCCCAACACTACAATGGCATACAACAATGCAAACTAGCCACAGACTGCACACAGCACAGCCAGTGATTTTCATACAGAGGTGGCGTTACCAATAAAAAAACCTAAACAGCCTACTTACAATATGCCACCGGTTACGTAGAACCGGTGCTATCATATTGAGTGAACTTCCAGGGACCAAGAGTAGTATAATGGTAACGTCACGGCCAATGACTCATATCTCATCCATGGTACCGCAGCGCTTTGCTACCCCTTTATGAGCCAGTATAACTTGGTAAAAGGACAATAAACCAAACCATGATATACCATTACGATATCGATGTATATTTCTCTTCATCAGCATTGTACCACGGTTTACGACTGTCTGTCTAGAGAATAGAATACGCAGGAGTGCGGCACAGAAATTTAAAGGAAGAGGAAACCTCTGCACATGACTCACGCAATCTGTGGAAGTCAAACCACACATCTCCTAGCGGAGATTCCTGGAGGGCTCTTAATCCATTTTTCACATAACAACACCATTTACATCAAACTATTCCTACTATCGGCATTCGTCTAAACTCCTCTGATTCCCACGGGTTTCCACATCTCCACTATGTATTCTCCTTACACTGCCTGGCGTAATGCACTCTTTGCCAGCACACCTAGCATACTGTATCAGAGCGACATGTTACATGGAGCGCCATGACCTGGTAGGATGCACTGTGTACGTGCAATCGGTTTCATTGGTTCATCCCTTGTGCCACTTCCCAGAAGCCCACAACTGAATATGTACCTTACATAATGAATCAGGACACTGGAAAGAGAACAAATCCAGGATGACAGCCCACAGTGATTACACTGGGCAACAACCAAAAAAACGTCATGGGTTTCTCAGCTGATTTAGACTGATTTTGGTGTTCTGAGTCCGAATATCACATTGATTTTGCTCTATCAGGTCAACTTTTTGAGATACAGCCATAGGCCTACATGACCATTTTTCCCTGAAATATAAGCCTTTTTATAGGCTTCAATATGCTAATATTAGGGGTTTTAAGGGGATTATTCAGGACATATGAAAACAAAAGAAGCCTTTAAGATTGTAACAGTTAATCATTCCAATAGATGCCTTTTTTTCTTACTATAGTATAAAATTTATTCTAATTTTTATTGTCTGACAGTCAACTGCATATTTCTATTACTATTTCAGATTGATATGGCTTCTGCGCGACGTTCATGCATGAATAATCCAGACGTTTTCTGCTACATCTGCGGAGAATACACGCTTTCAGTGGACAGGAAGAACATCACTGGATTTGTGAAGAAGGCCTACCAGGCTTACTTTCAAGTCAAGCTGGGTGACCAAGATAAGCCCTGGGCACCGCACACGGTCTGCAAGAAGTGCGTGGAATACCTCCGGCGGTGGACGAAGGGCACGAAAACTTCACTGAAGTTTGGGATTCCGATGGTTTGGAGGGAGCCCTTTGACCATGCATCGGATTGTTACTTCTGCGCCATCAATACTACTGGCATCAACCGGAAGAATCGGCACAGCCTCCAGTACCCCGACCTTCCATCTGCCCGCCGTCCAGTTGCTCACTGCGAAGAAATTCCTGTACCAGCGTTCACAGAGCTTCCTAACATCGACGACAAGGCCACCACTGCAGACGAGGGAGGATATATAGCAGACGAGGAGTATGAAGCACAAGATGGTCGGCAGCTCTTTTCACAATGTGAGCTTAATGATCTTGTTCGGGATCTCAGCTTGTCGAAGACTTCATCCGAGCTGTTGGCCTCCAGACTCAAAGAGAAAAATCTACTTGGCGAGGACGCGCGTATCACTTTCTTTCGTAGAAGGCATGAGGACTACATGGGCTACTTCTGCCAGGAGGAAGACCTAGTGTACTGCCGAGATGTCGCCGGTCTTCTTGTTAAACTCGGGGCTCCTACATACGATCCGAGAGATTGGCGACTCTTTATTGACAGCTGCAAGCGCTCTTTGAAGTGTGTGCTCCTCCACAACGGGAACGAGTTCGCCTCAATCCCTCTTGCTCACTCCACAACTCTCGTAGAGAAATATGAAGCAGTGAAGTACGTGCTCGACAAAATCCAATATGAGCAGCACCAATGGATCATCTGCGTCGACTTCAAGATGATGAACTTTCTACTTGGTCAGCAGTCCGGGTTCAGGAAATACCCATGCTTTATATGTATGTGGGACAGTCGAGACAGAGCCCAGCACTATGTAAAGAAAGTGTGGCCGCCACGAGAGCAGTTAGTACCTGGTGCGAGAAACATCATAAACGAACCTCTTGTTGACCGGGAGAAGATATTGATCCCACCGCTACACATGAAGCTTGGGTTAATGAAACAGTTCACGCGTGCTCTGGACAAGGATGGGAGGTGCTTCCACTACCTGTGCCGAGCCTTTCCGCGACTGACCATTGAGAAGCTGAAGGCCGGCATTTTCGATGGGCCACAGATACGGCAGCTCATAAAGGACACAGAGTTCGAAAACTCCATGAACACGTTAGAGTGCGCCGCGTGGAAATCGTTTGTGCAGGTGGTGAACAACTTCCTGGGGAACACGAAGGCAGCAAACCACGCCAGACTCATCAGCAGCATGATAGAGGCCTTTCAAAAGCTCGGGTGTTTGTGAGTATAAAGATGCACTTCCTGTACTCACACATGGAGAAGTTTCCTGAAAACCTTGGGGCGATGAGCGACGAGCAGGGAGAAAGGTTCCATCAGGACATGCGCCAAATGGAGGATAGGTACCAGGGGAGGTGGGACGCAGTCATGATGGCGGACTACTGCTGGATGCTGAAGAGAGACAACCCAGCAGCTGCTCACAAACGGGAATCGAAGAAACGCCGATTCATGCCGTGAACTCTGAACTTTTGTGTCACGTAACGCTCATTGTTATACTAATATTATGATAAATATGCTTATTTACTTTGATGGAGTAAATAAAAACTTAATGAATTTGCATACGTTGACTTTTATTTCTTGAGGAAAACGGAAAAAATCTTCCGGAGTTTCTCAGCAGATGATACAAAGAAATTTGTTTTTCTACGAAAAATCGATTTTTAAAAATTTTTGTAGCAAAAAATCCTGACCTGATAGAACAAAACCAAGGTCATTTTCGGACTCAGGGCATCAAAATTAGTCTAATTCAGCGGGAAAACCCTAGACTTTTTTAAAAAAAGCTTTGTTTGTTGCCCTGTGTTATAGAATGCACATGCTATAACTTACGTTGCCAGTGACCATAGTGCCTTTATCGATTCCACTTCTGACACCAAAATGTAGTGACATGGTGAGCAATGTCCGCTGCAGACGGGTGGAAGAGCCATTCTTAAGCTTGTCAAGATAACAATCTGTTTTCCCATCTGAGCGCGTGCTATGGCGAGGGCTACGTAGCCGCAAAAAGACATATGACGTTTATGAAACATCTTTATTGCTCCAGCAAGCTTAGAGTAGCTACAGGTGCACTCTTTCGTCATGTAGCGCAGCCTGGCATTGATCCACAACGTTCACGTATCGCAGGCATGGTCAGGCATCCATCTCTGGCTCATCCGAGGTGACGCTTTGCCAAGTCACATAGTCTGGGCTGCAGCATGGAGGCATTGCACTGCTATTGTAGTGGGAGGTGAGATGGCGGATAGTGGTCAACTGAAGTTAGCACAGCATACCATCGGGCTGTAGCGACTGGGCTTAGCACAGTGGTATGTAGACCTTGTGATATCTGCATACTACAGGCTGCGATCGATGCTGGCTAAGTTGCGAAGCGAAATAGCACAGCCGGGCTCTACCGCAGATGAGGCTAACCGGTGGTCGGCTCCTTGTGGGACGTTAGAGGCATCTGAGAACAAAACGTCCGACCAGAGTCTGGCTGTAGGCTTCTGGTGCTGGCAGATGCCCAGTAGCTCAGTAGCTGGGAGAGCCTCAGTGCAGCACTTGGCCCATCAGGTGGTGGCTGGATCCCATGGCAGACGGTGGTGTGAAGATGACGGTGGAGTGGAATGGCATCATGGCGGAGGCCAACACTGTGACGCCAAGATGTCTTGCTGATTCGATCAATGACTAACCTGGCTGGACGTCCAATATTTGTACGTGCCAATATTCCAAAGTTTTCGCTCGTAATTGACGAGAGATGTTATGCCAGATTTACTTATAAAAACCAACGAAATTCACATATTGAAATTGTAGTTCAGTGCTTGGTTCTCCAAGTTCAAGTCCCGTGAATGTATTGTGTGACTTCTTCAATGGGAGATTGACGGCTGTGTAAGGCAGCAACCACACTGGCAACGGTCAGAGGGAAAACGCTGTGGAAACCGTCGTCGGAGGTCTTCAGCACCTCCAAAGCAGGACTTTTCGTCTCAGAACGCTGAAACTGCAAGTTATAAATATTCCCCATCGGTATTCTTTTTGCCACACACCCTGCTTAGTATTTTACTGGATGAAAATAACAGCGAAGCTTAAATGGATGTATCTCATTAACTTCACTCTGTGGAGCAGAAAAAAACTGAAACTCTGCTGAAGATTAAGCTGGATCTGTCGATAAACGTTTTCGAATTAATCTGAGGAGCAGTGCGTGGTGTATCTTGATTCGCGGGTCGCACATTGCTAAGAAAATGCAGACTCTGGATGCGGCCACGAACGGCATTTATTATCTGATGCATCCTCACTGAGCTGTTAGTTTGCTTTCGACGCTCCGTGGAGATAATTTTCGTAATTTTTGGGGTATGCTTAAACGTTTTTTTCCTGACGACGTTGGTATAGTGTTCTTATATGAACGTAGGTACTTTGCTGCCTCCTACATGCATTTTTCCATCAAGTCCTCTGCCGTCTCCTACCCTGTCCTTGCTAAATCGATGCAGAAGTAATTCATCTTGGTTGTCGACAGGTCGTTAAACACCGATAGCAAGAAATAGATGTTCCTTAGCGACAGACAACAAAAGGGCCACCTGTGGCTGGGTGGTCTTCTTCAGAGGGCTGTTGTTTGGACGCGGTGTGGCACGCGCCCCGCCGTATTTACTGTGGTCCCGTATACAGGCTGCTTGATTAGAAGACAGTAACTACACTCTTGTTGTCTCTCAATCAACGTGCGTCCTCCCACTACACTCACGCTGCAAATATGCGTACGGTGACATTGCGGTTGCTCGACCTGTCGTACCGCCGCGCTAAGCGTCTCTGAGAAGGAGGACCACACGGCAATCAGACTTTTGCATTTTTTTTTTTTTTTTGTATTTATGGTACGTGAAGTTCATAATTCAATAGATCAATCGATTGAAGCAGTAGGACGCAACTCTCAGAAATTCGATAGAGAATCGACGTGGAAGTTTTCCGAGTGTCTTTAATGCTCAAACGTAAGACCACAGTTTTGATAGGCAGTGCGACTCTCTTGTAGATTGCTTTACATTACATGTAGACGCCCTGGGTTCCATCTCTGGGCAATGTAATTTTTAAAACAAACGTTCATGTTCTACGAGTATTTTCCTGAAGCGTAAAATATATAGATATATAAAATATATAAAACTGAGAAAAAATCAGTAGCGCACGGATGGGAATCTCGCGATTGCTTGTTCGAGTCTCGTTCCGATCATTACTTTTATGTTTTTTTCCGTTAGGTTCGAATACCTATGTGGTTTAAATACTAAATTCATTAAATATATGCTAATCAATACAAACCGAATCGTCATTTATATGAAAAATGGTCGTCTTCTTATTTATAATTACGTATCGTACACAAAAACCAGTTAAAATATTATTAGTAAAGATTATTTAAATTAAAACAAAAACATCATTAATAATTTTTTCACCCTTATTTATGTTACACTTCACGGCAATGAAATATGTTTCGGATGTTTTTAATGTGCCGGTAACTATTTCACCACCTGCGCGGTATTTTTCCACAAACGACTTTTGGTACTGGCTTAAATGTGCTCTGTTAGGCCAAAGGGGCCGTGCAGAAACTGTTTATTCATGGCTGAGTTTATTGGGTAGTTCAGGGATGCTAAATATGCAAAGGGTTTCCTAATTTCAAATGATAAGTGATTCTTTTTAACACGCTATTGTATGTGTAATAACGGTTTTACGGCTCTAAAACTTATCTGTTCTTATTCTACATGGGTAAAACTGCTGTGACGACCGGTTGCGACAGATGTCGAATGTAACTGCCAGCTGGGCAACATTTCTGAGCGAAGCCTCGGCGTTGTTTATCGGCATGAAACATGGTTTGTAATTTAATCCGCGTCATTGGGAGACTGTTTGTACTAAGTTGAAATCATGGAACGGTACAACGTTTGTTCCAATTATTAGCAGCTATAAAATAACTTTCAATATTACATTGTTTAATTTGGCCTTCCTGGACCCTTGATGCTAATGGCGTCGTTTAAAATAACTTTTTGATATTACTCGTACATTGTATAATTTGATCTTTGGCGTCTTTTTATATTTTTTGAGGCATATTACCTTTTTATTGGAGCCTGAAAGTATTTTGTTAATAGCGACTTCTGATCCGATTACTTGCGCCGTGTTAAGTAATTTTGAAGTTAAACTGTATGCTTAAATACTTGGAGTCTTAAATGAGTTTGGATGTTAAGTTGATGCTTTAACCAGTGGTGCTTTAAATACTGTTTTTTTTGTCACCCTATCCGACCTTTTGTTCGGGTATTTTTTAAAAAAATGGTTCAAATGCCTCTAAGCCCTATGGAACTTAACATCTGGGGTCATCAGTCCCCTAGACTTAGAACTACTTAAAACTAACTAACTTAAGGACATCACACACATCCATGCCCGAGGCAGGATTCGAACCTATGACCGTAGCAGCAGCTCGGTCCCGGACTGAAGCGCCTAAAACCGCTCGCGTGTTTTCAAATTAATGGCATTTGGTGTACGGTAGACAATCTGATAATAATTTGCAATTGATTAACTCGATAATTAAACGTGTTCAGTCTACTAGCGTGTGCCTTATGTCAATTTTGTGTTGAATAAAATTGTGAAATTCTGACTAAGAGTGGCCTCACCCGCTTACCACTCCCTGGATACCCGCATCCTATCCCGTTTCAACAGCATCATCTGGTAAAAGTCTAAGATTACCGTTACATTTGTTCCACTCCATGGAATAATATCCAACGAAGTGTGCGACGCAACCAGCTCTAGGTGTAGCAGTAGCGCAACTCATTGTGTTAACAGGTGGACTGGATGGAAGAAGTATGCAGTGTGTGTCCTGTTCATGCCAGAGCAGAAGAAAATACGTTTAGTGTGGAGTCAGCAACATCGAAATTGAGCGCGAAAGAGTGGAGCATTGTGACCTATAATAATGTGCTGTGCTGTCACAGCTGTTGATGCTTTAAGGTATCTGTAAATCTCCAGCTTAGTTGTTGTTAAGAAAATTTCTCTACCGCTCGTGTTTATTGAACCTCATCAGGTGAAAAATGTGTGCCAGTCGCGGAGTTTTAGTAGCATGTGCGAAACCACGCTTTCAGGAAATAGTGTGTCGTTACTTCTGTATATTATTTTAAATGTGACAGAAAATAGCTAAGTAGATGAATTGTTAACACAAACTAAACCAAGTTGGTCTCTATATGATGAAACTGTACGTTGTTGCATCGGAAATAAAGACACCTGTCGCCAAAATGGAAAGAAGAAACTCTGACGAAACTTTACTACCGCCCACATTTGGAACGCACTGCAGCAGCCACTCTGTACGGCACGTATTCAAAAAGTCCTTAGACGCTTTCCAGAGGTATGTGAAACCAGATGTTTACGCATAGCTCATGCAATTACCGTAAGTCAAGGACCCTTGGTTTGTGGGTGCGAATCGGTTTCCCACAACATCCCGGATGTATTCTGTGGGGTTAATATCAGGGGAATTTGGTGACTAAGACATCAACGGCAGTTCACTATCTCGATCCTCACAGCACTGTAACACGATTCCGTGCATGGGCAGTTATCCTGCTGGAAGATGACATCGGCGTTGATGAAGACACACGCAGGAAGGGATTCAGGTTGTGTTGTACGGTACCTTCAATTACAACCAAAAGTCCCGCTAAAACCGTGGTGAATGTACCTCCCTCCCCCTCCCTCGACACATGGCATGGTGTATGTTTTGAACAGCACTTTGCCCGGATGATGGCGCATCTGGACACAAACATGGACCTAATGTGAAGTATCTGCGCTAACAGAATAGAAATGTGGAAAACAAAAGTCCGAAAATATTTTATTGGACTCACCAAAATGAAACAATAATGCAATATCCAAAAGAACAACCGACTCGATTCCAACTGCTGACCGACACAAACAAAAAATAACAAATAATAATACACTACTGGCCATTAAAATTGCTACACCACGAAGATGACGTGCTACAGACGTGAAATTTAAGCGACAGGAAGAAGATGCTGTAATATGTAAATGATTAGCTTTTGAGACCATTCACACAAGGTTGGCACCGGTGGCGACACCTACAACGTGCTCACATGAGGAAAGTTTCGAACCGATTTCTCATACACAAACAGCGGTTGACCGGCGTTGCCTGGTGAAACATTGTTGTGATGCCTCGTGTAAAGAGGAGAAATGCGTACCATCACGTTTTCGACTTTGCGGTTTATCGTATCGCGACATGCTGCTCGCATTGGTCGAGATCCAGTGACTGTTAGCAGAATATGGAATCGGTGGGTTCAGGTGCGTAATACGGAACGCCGTGCTGGATCCCAACGGTTCTTATCACTAGCAGTCGAGATGACAGGCATCTTATCCGCATGGCTGCAACGGATCGTGCAGCCATGTCTCGATCCCTGAGTCAACAGACGGGGACGTTTGCAACACCACCTGCACGAACAGTTCGACGACGTTTGCAGCAGCATGGACTATCAGCTCGGAGACTATGGCTGCGGTTGCCCTTGACGCTGCATCACAGACAGGAGCGCCTGCGATGGTGTACTCAACGACGAACCTGGGTGCACGAATGGCAAAACTTCATTTTTTCGGATGATTCCAGGTTCTGTTAACAGCATCATGATGGCGCATCCGTGTTTGGCGACATCGCGGTGAACGCACATTGGATGCGTGTATTCGCATCGCTATACTGGCGTATCACCCGGAGTGCCATTGGTTACACGTCTCGGTCACCTCTTGTTCGCATTGACGGCACTTTGAACAGCGGACATATTTCAAATATGTTACGACCCGTGGCTCTACCCTCCATTAAATCCCTGCGAAACCCTACATTTCAGCAGGATAATGCACGACCGAATGTTGCAGATCCTGTACGGGCCTTTCTGGATACAGAAAGTGTTCGACTGCTGCCCTGGCCAGCACATTCTCCAGATCTCTCACCAATTGAAAACGTCTGGTCAATGGTGGCCGAGCAACTGGCTCGTCACAGTACGTCAGTCACTACTCTTGATGAACTGTGGTATCGTGTTGAAGCTGCATGGGCAGCTGTACCTGTACACTCCATCCAAGCTCTGATTGATATTCACCAGGATGGTAAGGGCTTTGTCCAGGGAGTGCTGGGGACGCAATTTCGACATCTGTACTTTGAATGACTGGACAAACTGTTCGGCTAATCCGTTAGATGTAGGATGAAAGGGAGCAATATGAATCATCTGGATGGCCGAGGAGGTGCAGAAAGAGGTAAATTCAGCAGATATAAATTGAGTGCCAATGTCGGCCACCAACGTCTCCAGAAGGCCCTCAGTGGAAAATATGCGGGAAAGGGCTTGGATGGTATGGGCGGAGGTCATGGAAGACATGCGGGAGGCGTAAGGAAACCCGTTGCTGGCGTTCAGAAGGATGAGCCAGGAGATGCCGAGGAACTGGCCCGTGAAATCCAAGTGCAAACAGGACCAAGGACAAGAGCAGGAGACCACAGGAACAGGTGGTGAGGGGGCGCTAAGTGGTGCTGTTTACAAGAGGGACATGGAGTCACTATATGGGTAATGGCGGCATCCATCCCCCTCCAGTAGACATGCTGGTGGGCAAGCCATTTCGTCAGGACAATTCCCCAGTGACCAACATGCAGGAGCTCCAAGGCTCGCTGGTGGAAGGAGGGTGGCAGCACCACCTGCTAGCGATCATTATGACCCAAGATGAGGAGGACCCCATCTCTGACAGACAGGTAGGTCGTGGTGGTGATGCCAGTACACCTGGACCTCCAGCTGCAGCAGCAGATGATGGTCTGACAACCACCCATGCTGAATGTGGTGCATTAACACCTGGAGTGTCAGATTGTCTGTGATGTGACATGTGACTATCTTGGCAACCAGTGGCAAATCAGCTACTGCATCGGTAGTGGCGTCATCCAGGAGGAAACAGGCAACTGGGTCAGCACTGAACTCCGGGTCAGCACCCACTGGGAGATGTGAGAGAAGATCCGCATTGGCATGGAGAGCTGTGGCCCAGAAGTGGATGTTGTAGGAATATTCTCTGAGGAACAAGGCCCAGCGATGGAGATGGCAAGCAGTTCTCATGGAGATGGTTGCCATAGCACTAAACAATTAGACCAGACGCTTGTGATCGGTGTATAAGGTGAAGTGATGGCTGTAGATGAAATTATAGAATTTCTTAAACCCAAAGATGATGGCCAAGGGGTCCTTCTCAGTTTGGCTGTAGTTATGCTGAGCCAGGGATAGCGGTTTAGAGACAAAGGCCACCGGGCGTTCGACTTTGTCGATGATGTGAAACAAGATGGCCCCCATACCATAGTGTGACACATCAGCAGCCAGGTGAGAGGCTTGATGGGTCATAAGGGACAAGGCAAGCTGGCATCAGGAGAGAAGACTTCAGATGGTGGAATTCCCTGTCACAAGCTGGTGACCAGTCCCAGGGAACATTCTTATGGAGGTGGTGAGGTGGTTCTGCCACAGCTGCGGCATGTGGAATGTAACGGCGGTAGTAAGCTGAGTTGACCCAGGTCTTGAGCTGGGAGATGTCCTTTGCGGGTGGCAGCTGCTGAGTAGCCTTGACATACTGGGGTGTCAGTCGAATGCTATTACTGCTCAAAACATGGCTGAAGTAGGTCACCTGAGGAACAAAAAGAAGACATTTCCCCTTGTTACAATGTAAGCCAGCACCCTGCAGAATCTGGAAGAGGCGCCGGAGGTTCCTGGCCAAGTCCAGAGTTGAGACGCCAGTGACTAAAATAACATCAAGGCAGTCAGCCATCCCCAGAATGTCTCTTGTCAATGTTTCCAAATATCGCTGGAAGAGGACTGGGGCACTGGAGACCCTGAACGGGAGGCAGTTGTAACGAAGACCCAAAAAGGGGTATTGATTACCAAAATCATTTTCAATGACTCATCCAAAGGCAACTGGAGGTTCCCCAGAATGTCTCTCGTCAACGTTTCCAAATACTGCTGGCTTTGGGGGCGGCCAGGACCAAAACCCAGACTGTGACATTGTGAGTGAGGTACCGGACCCAACTACTCCTGTAGTTGGACGACGTCGTTGCTGTAACTCTTCAGAGAAGAATGGAATGGACGAAGCGGTGGTGAACCTAACTGATGGTCGGAATCCCCATCAATGATGGCCGCAGAGGGCCCGTATCCACTTGAAAGGAGAGAGAAGCGCTGTTCAACCTCACAGTCAGAGTGATCGCCGCCGACGTCGACGGAAAATCCGACTGCGGGAATTGGCGGCAGCGAGTCCGTCTCATCCATCACTGAGTCGGAGATGTCGACAGTAGTGTGGTCCACGGGCGTCAACGAAGACGATAGACAGACCTCGGCTCTGTGACCCTGCATTCCGCCGGCCGAACAGGTCACCCTCTGGAAGCGGCAATCTTGCCTCTGATGTGTGACAAAGCATTGACTACAGGAGGGCGGCCGTTGTCACTGTTGCTGCTGCCACTGAGACCGCCCTGTGCCCTGGTCCTGGTGGGCGGGCGCGGCCTCAGGAGGGGCCCCCGGCGCCACTGCTGCGGCTGCGGTGATGGGAATCGGCGACGCGGGGCCGGCGAAGACCTGCGCCGGGGACTGCAGCGTGGAAGCAGATCCAAAGGACCGCTCATGAGCGCGGATAATAGATAAACAGACGTCTAAAGAGGGGTCTTTCAGCTTCAGAAGATCAGTCCATAAGGTATCATCGGGGACATGGACAAGAATCATATCAGTAATGAGTGCCGAACCGTAAGACTGCTTGCAGTGGGGGTTGCCACATAAACGACCGTCACGGGAGAGACCTTGCAGCGTTGCAATCCATTCCCTGTATGACTGTGCGGGAAGCTTCTGACAACATAAGAACTTGTGACGTGCCGCCGCCACCTGGACCTGGGAGTCAAAATAATCCAATAGATTAGGAGTCAACGCCTCGTAAGAGAGAGCATGAGGTTCTGTATCGGGATGCAACTGTTGTAGAAGGTGATAAAACTTCTGGACCCACATAGGCGAGTAAAAATACGCGACGGAACGTCACCAATGATATCATCAGCAATAAAGTATTGCTCCAGACGAGCCGCGTAGTTGTCCCAAGGCTCAACGGATTTGTCGAACTAGGGAAACACAGGGGGCGTGGCAAGGAGACCCAGAAGCGGGGAAGTTGGGTGGGACGCCTGCGTAGGCACCTCAACGGGGAAGGTGGAAATCGGCTGTAAACGCTGAATAATGAGCTCGTTCGTTTGTTGCATACGTTCCAACAGCGCTGTGACTCGCGCTGAGGATTCATCATTACCTGGAATACATTCTGATACCTTGCTCTTTCCAATAGTACGTTAATAATACACATATATCAAATAACATAATAGTTATGATTTTTTTAAAAATCTGATGATTCTTTTTGATAGACCCTATATAGGCTTGAATTCATCAAAGTCATACAACAACAAAAAACTCGTGATTTAAAATTTTGTCTGAAGCCGTCGTGTCGGCCGCGGAGGCCGAGCGGTTGTAGGCGCTTGAGTCCGGAACCGCGTGACTGCTACGGTCGCAGGTTCGCATCCTGCCTCGGGCATGGATATGTGTTATGTCCTTAGGTTAGTAAGGTTTAAGTACTTTTAAGTTCTAGGGGACTGATGACCTCAGATGTTAAGTCCCATAGTGCTCAGAGCCAGCTGAACCAGTTGAAGCCGTCGTGTTTGTCTGTTTGAACACACTAATCTGTAAAACTACTCGACGAATTTCGCAGGCAACTTGAGCGTACCTAGGACAACATAAAGGCTCTTTTGATCTAAACTGGAACACAAAAAAATTTCGTAGTTCAAAGTTTTATCTAAAAACGCCTGCTCAGCCTAGTAGCTCGTATGCTTATCACCACGGCGCAGTACATCAAAGAACCAAAATATGGCGTTGTCCCTGTTAGATTTTGAACTCCGTGCAGGTGTTTTTTCGGAAGCTTACGTCAGAGCTAAACGCCACGATCTTATCTTTATGAATACAAACTAAGGGAATTTACTTGGCTAGGATATACGAATTTTTCTGATTTCGCTTCGTGTACTGAAAATTCGACGACACTGCTTTCCTTATTTCGATAGGTTATATTTATATTCTCTGCTAGGCAAAACGAATTTGTTAGGTTCGCTTTGTGATCTGGGTGTCTACATTTTGATTTCGCATCCTTTACGAACAGAAATGCCTAGAAAACGGTCGAATCTTTCTGAATAGAAAAAAAAACTGTAATCGACCTAGGACTATGCGCTCTCAGGAATGAAATGAAGACCGTGAGGCGAAACTAGCTGTGGCTCTAAAGCATGACTCTAATTCGCTCTTTGGAAACTCCTGCCAAAAGCGAGATACGACGTAACTCTGATAGCGAAAGTGATGAATTATCTCGCTCATCTGAAACTTTCGCTCCCAGGGGCTTGAAGTTCCTTCTCTCCAACGTATCATCGTAGAAGCGGTAATTTCGGTAGGAAGCAGTGCAGGCTAGCGAGTTTTTATGAACCGAATGTCATCTATTCCTAACAACGTACCATTTTGCTTTAAATGTGTTCAATTGCTGGCGAGCTTATGTTATGCCATGAGCACAAACCAAGCACGAGGTCAGACGCTGTATGCTGCAGGCATGGTGGAGCTCATTGTCAGTTTGCTTTTTGGACACCAAGCACTGGTGTGCCCCCCCCCCCTGTTTTAGTAAAGCAGACAAGCTGTTCATTCATGTCCCAAACCATAATACCTGAAAAGTTGTGCACACAGAAGACTTATAAACCTAAAATAAATTCCACGCATACTAGTTATTGGATGCAGCAACGCCGGTGGCTTCAGCTAGTCTAAAATAATTGATCTTATTTCCTGCATATATCGAGTGGGTAGTTAATTATTTTACCTTCACCTCTTCTGCAAACTTCTACTACTTTTAGTTTTATAATTACTATATCTAATAAAATGTTAACAAACGCCGTCTGGATCTCAATTATGTTAGCTGTGATCCACACGGTGTTTATTTATTTATCTTCGTAATTATTGGTTGTAGCTCCCGCTCGCACTAAGTAGATTTCGTGTCACAGATTTTATTTCATGTGCCCTCTGCTATATAACACAGTTGCTGTTTTTAATATTATCAACAATTTACGCATACGTTGCATACACGCTTTGAGTAACTCATTTCTATTTTTTCCCTCCCCTTCATTATGGGGAGTGGACGTTTATGTTCACGTTAATTTTCTTAATGCATCATATTTTACAAATATATGCTGAGAGAAGAGTGTAAAGTGATAATTATTGTTTACAAGTTTCCCTCACTATAAGTTTTACACATTAAGAGGAACACAGCGTTAGAACTGGGAAGGGAATAACGCCGCAAATAACGTAAGCGTAAAATGCAACGTGAGAAGGATGGATACGTGTGAAACACACGGAGGTACGTGACGTGCGGTAACAAGGTGCACTGTGTATACATGTGCGGCTTCCAATTAGTTCACATGTTTTTTACGACTGCCAGCTTGCAACACACTTGTCCTTGGTACACCACATGACAGTGGCCACTTCCGTGGTAGCCTAAAGTACCAACACTTACAGCGTTTAAACATTTGTTTCCAGCCAGTCGTTTCCTTACAAAATTAGGCTGCATTTAACATTGTCTACCACATTATTCGAACAAACTTAAATTTATAGGCATCAAAATGAAAGTCTCACACTATAAAATTTGAAAGGAAAACATTATTTATGCTCCAAGCGGATTACGCTACAATCATTATGCAGGTTTCAGTAAAAGAAACTGAAGACCAGAACAATGATTCCAGTTAAAGCAGAAATAAATTTCTCCGTGTTTATTCAGTACCTCTTGTTTGTGCCTTAACAACTACAGACATTTAGATCCTAGATTTCGAAACCTTTGGTGTGGATTATTGTGCCTCTGACTGGGCTTCTAATAAACTGCATTTAGAACGTCCTGATCTGTTGCTGTATGCTGTATGCTCACACAGGCTAACAACGAATGTATTCTACTACAATTTATCTAGCAAATTAAAATAAATCTTCACAGTTTTCTTTATTTTTAAGTAAGTCGGTCATTTTGATGCATTCTGTAGATTTTTGCTGTTCGAGATGAACTTACAAGTTAAACAGATGAGCTGTCAAATTGCGTGAGTCTGTTTCCACACCCAAACTTAATTCCGTCTCGCAGGATATTGGACGATACACTGGAGCCGCTGTTTCTAGAACGCAAAAAACCGTGTTTCGGACTTCGTCCGTGAAGCGAAGTATTTCATGTAGTGTACGTTTTAAAAAATCCCCGCCAGGATACCGGGTCAAAAACTGTATTCGGAAATACGTAAAGGCCAGTAGTAATGTAATATTCGGGGAAGTCAAGGCCGCGATTTCACTGGACAAACACCTTTTTTTGTTTCCAAAACTGTGCAGTACGGCTTTATAGTGCGACAGGCTGCAGTTCACAGATGGGAGATAAAATGTGTATCGCAGTTCTTTGAAAATATGTTGTGTCTACTGCGTTATGCGCTGGGAGGCCAGAACTACTGCATGTGTACAGAAGAGCTACGAGATGTCTAACGAAAGTCGTCCTGCTAGCACACTCTCTCACTTCTATAATCATAGAAGAAAACCAGACACCAACTGCCAAAATGGAAGTTACTTTTGTGAAATGGCTTTACATTTTAACCTAACTGGAGAAGAAGACGTCGAGCCACGCAGATCTGTGAAGAAAAGGTTGCAACCTACCCCCACGTTATGTGCAATGTAGTATAATCAGAAAATAATTACTTACATCGACAGCAAACTATCGTAATTATCACTCTATAAAAGATGTAACTGAAATCTTTCAAGCAAATGCAGGCTGAAACATGAATAAGGAGGAACAATAGAAACATTTCATATTACTCTACGTTATAATAACCAGTCGATTACAGGAGTTTCACAGGTGTTAACATCTCTTGCACTACATCTGTTTTTAATATCTCAATTTTATTCCAGAATCATTTCGATGTCCACAGACCAAAGTCTCTATAACACTGCCCAGAGAAATACAGCACAATCTTTCGCAGCTCTCAAAAGCACGAAAATTTAATTACATTCATTGTTCCGTCGCTAAAGCAACGAATAATTATAATTTTCATAATAGTCAAGGAGATCTAATGAGTGAAGTTGTCATTACATCATAAACTTGAACCCGATATCCGGCACGTTAGGCACCCCAGAACATTAACTTCTGGTGGAAGTGTTTGAATAAAAAATGCCAGCTTGCGTCATTTACGGATGTACTAATCATTCTGATTACACTCTAAACTCTGAAGTATAAAGGAGTCGTACTTCATTTGTAAATCGACTCATTCTAGCGATATTTTTTTTATACACACGATTTTTTATATCAGTGTTTACTTTTATTGTAGTGGTTTTACGTCTGTCATTTGACTTTAGACTTCTTATGAATCAAACTCAAAATGCTCTGGGGTGAATGCTGAGAAAAGAAGAAACTGGAAACAGACCAAACATAGTAAAGATGTTTTCAACATTTTCGAAAACGGTTGGTATCAGGGAAAATGTTGTACTACGAAAACAACCTTTTCACATCACATAGCTCTCTTATTGGGTTATTCGAAACATATAACAAAAACAATGTTACATTAAAGAGGTGAATTACGTCATATTACTGGATCAAAAGTGCATTTAAGACCATAAAACTTCTGAAAATCCTCTCCTGACACCATGTTATCCACGAAAGTACTGTAACATTTTCTATTTAAAACAATTGTTGCATGCACACGATAGAAATTATGAACAAGAAACAGTCATAAGCAGTAACCAGCTAATGTTTTGATATATCCACCTGGTTACGAGTGTTTCAAGTCAATGTACAGCGCAAGCCGGTGTCGCCATTTCCCCTTATTATACCCGTATTGTACCTCTATGTACTTAAGCCGCTGTCGCCACACATTCAAACCTCTTTCCTCCAGTTCTATGTCATGTTATACACTCGCTCACAGAAGCCACTCCCGCCTTCGTTCCACGATCTCTTAATCAATTTCTCACGATTCTCAACGGTTGGCAACACTCTCGTCTGTTAAGGAGTATTTTTCTCTCCATCTCTCCAATGTTTGCCGCATGAAAACGAAATAAAACTCATGTTAACTTCTACTCCCATCCTTCCTATATAGTTTAAGGCATTTCACTTCCATTACATTTCATTAAGGTACAGAAAAGAAATTACCTCCATTTTGAGTGGCCAAAAAAAGACAACTTGCTAATGAAATTCACTTAAAAATACACTACTGGAAAACAAAAATGTAACACTGCATTGACAAGAGAGGTAACAAGTAGTTCATCATTGTAGGAGTGCATGATAACAAATTAAGACCAAACGAGACACGTAACACAGTGAAGGAGTCTCATACACTTCCTTCAAAACGCTATGTACGCCCGTCTTTGATGGCAACGCAAGGGCCTATATTCTTATGCAAGCGATCATAAAAGTGCCGAATGCCACACTGCGATAGATTTTATCAAGCATCTTGCACCTTTTGTTGTAATTCGCAATGATTGTTACAGGCCCTGGAGAACGAGTAAGTTCTAGCTTCACCACGTCCTATATGTATTCAATTGGCAGGAGATGTATTCAATTGGCGAGAGATCTGGTGATCTTGCAAGCCAGTGCAGTAGTTTTGTGCCACGAAGAGCGCGTTGGGTCACAGCAACCGTATGTGCACGTGAAATGTTCAGCTGAAAAAGCGCATCACTTTCCTGTCGAAGAAATGGTAGAAGGACGCGAAGTATAGGGGGCTCTGTTTACTTCACCCTGCAGAAATACCAAATCTGATCGTGAGTTTTAACTGATGTCCTCCCACACCATGAAACCTGGTGTGGAACCTGTGTGTCGTGGGACGAGTTCTCTCCTGGAGTAGGTTGACGACCTGGTCTACGCCATACACGTGTATGTTCGTCACACGCCAACGGACAAAACCTGTTCTCATCACTGAAGACAACAGTCAACTCTTTCACCACACTATAGTAGTCATTCTTGGCGGCGGCGTGGTGTCAATGGTAAACTGGCCAGAGGCACATTTTGTCATAGTCTAGATAGTAGATGGTACCCAATGGTCCCTGATGACACGGCAGGGCGAAGATGTGCCCGACTTTCATCCTTGAATGGTGTTCTGTCGGCGACCGCTGCTCGCACGGTGCTTCGATCTTGATGTGCGTCTGTACTACGCAGACGTTCAGAACATGAACTTGGCCTACAAGTGTTGAATGTTCCACAAACCACTGCTAAAAGAGACGACATATCATCCAGACAACGTGCTCAACATGTGCAACACTTGGTCGATACATATAACCAGCTTCCTGCAGGGCCACAATCCGTTCCTCATGAAATGGCTGAAGCTGTTTAACAGGAGAACATTCGTCGCTGGGGCACGTTGTACCGTAGTATGAATATTGCAAACTGTTCACCTTCAAACTCAGCACAGTTACTGCCTGCAGAGTCGAAATAGAGGGGAAACAGGCGGGCCTCCTGAGTGCTCTGCCGGTGACCGTAACAAAAGAATCCCAAACACGAGAACACATCAGTGTGCACTTATCATACCCTGCAACCACTGAACGCAGTCCTTCATGGTGTTGCCTTGCTTTTTCCGGCAGTGTATACATGAAAAAGTGATACCTTACACCGTGTCGTAACTCGACACAAATGGTATACCAACTGATCAAACCTGTCTATTGCTTCAACGCCCTCAGCTTTATTCTGACGTATAGGAGTTGGCCAAAAGTTCAGGAACATCGCGAGAAATGCAGGCTTGAACATAAATGCAGATGGTAGTCAGACCTGCAGTAGCGCTGTTGTGTTTGACCACGAACGGCACCTGTAAAATGTCCTCAACACGTTGCAAGTGACAGTCATGATCAGTACAGTGTTCTGTGTAGTGTGAGTGCACTATGTCGGTGCTAAGTGAATTCCAACAAGGGGCAATTGTTGGTGGACGTGTGGTGGGTACTTCCGTAACCAAGGCAACCGAAATATTTGATGTTTCAAGAGACAACGTATAGAAGATTTATGCTGCATACAGGGAAAGGGGAAAAACATCATCGGCTAAGTCACAACGCGGACGAAAGTGTGTTGATTGACTGTGGCAGATGGTTCATTGAAGAGGATTGTGGCGAAAAATAAGAAAATGACAGGTGCTAGAATCACTGCAGAACTGAATGTCGCACGTGCGAACCCTGTCAGCACCAGAATAACACGAAAGGAGCTCCTGAAGTAGGGAATTTCAGGGCGATTTGAAATTACAAAACCTCTCGTCAGTGATACAAATACCAGTTAAAGGAGAATGTGGTGCTAAAGCCATTAAACATGGTCTACGGAACAATGGAAGAAAGTCACTTGTTTGGAAGTGTCTTGCTTGACACTGTTTCCAACGAGTTTACCTCCCAAGAGTGAAACATTGGGGGGGGGGGGGGGGGGGAATTGCTGATGATTTGGACAGCCACTTCGTAATATTCCTTGGGTTCCATGGGAACTCTGCCAAGGATTATGTGACGATTTTGGCTTATCAGGTCTATCCTATGGTACGATGTTTGTTCCTCACTGGTGATACTGAGTTACACGAGGACAAGGCCCTTATTCCCACAGCTCGCATCCTCGATGACTGGTTTTATGAGCTCGAGGATGAATTTTCGCACATCTCTTTTCCACCACAGACATCATATCTGAATATTATAGAACCTTTTTGGTCTACTTTGGAGAGAACAGTGCGTTATTGCTGTCCACCTCCATCATCATTACCTGAACTTGCCAATATTCCACGGGAATAATAGTGTAAGATTCCCTTGAAAACACTACAGGACCTGTATTTATCCATTCCGATGTTCTGAATTACAACGGGTTTCCTACACTGTATTAGGCACAGAAATGTGTTTCGTTTTTGGAGTTTCGATATTTTTGTTCACCCCACATAAATTGTCTTTGTTTGTCTACTTTTCATGAACGAATATAAACTGTGTTTTTCTAATTCATTTACTACCGTTTCCTTTATACCTGTCGTAGTTATTTCCAAGAGTTGGATTCGATAGTAAATGTAATATGTATTACAACAAATATTTTCTTCCAGGCTATCATCATCAGCAGATAATGCCACAGAAAGTTCGTGACACAAAACTTCGTTGGAACAATTTATTTGCTTCCGGTTTCGCACTAAGATCTTCGTCTGATACTTATATCAACGTTAAGAAGACAAAAGTGACTACAGAACTTCAAAATACAAAATGTCACCTAACAACAATAATATAAAAGCACTACGTACGAAAAATTGGTCAATGTAAATCACATGCCATTCATATAGAAACACAAAATCACGTTAACTATCAAGCTCACGGGCAGTGGTAAGGCAGAAAATGATTTTCCTGTACCAGCAGTCATCGCCATACACAAAGGAGTAACTGAATATATGTAGTCAGGGAGTACCATAGGACTCGGAAGACCAAAAATAAAACCACGAAGATGTCTAGTCGATATGAGCAGTAGCACACGAGGGTAATTTTAAGACAAAACAATCATAATAACAACTATTACAATGCAGTCATAACTAACATTTGTACCAAAGCAGAATAATAAAATATCAAATTAATCACAGTTATCATAATATATTTTTATATATAAAATCATGTATAATGGTATATAATATATAACTGTGTACAATAATATTATTAACACCTTAGCTTTAACTATACTTCAGAGTCATTGGTCACGGTTTATCTTACCGCCGGTTAGTCTTTTATTAGGCAGATAATAAACTGTTATATGTATATAACACCATTTTATATATAAAAATTTATTGTGATAACTGTGATTATTTTGATATTTAATTATTATGTTTTGATACCAATGTTACTTATGACTGTACTGTAATGGTTGCTGTTTATCTTAAAATTACCCTTGTGTTCTACTGCTCATATCGACTAGACATCGTAGTTTTTCTTGATGCAGTAATCTACCAACAGCCGTATGTATTGTAGAAATTTATTTTATAAACTTATTACATTAATGCCATCTTCAGGCCCCACTCGTTATAGTCGTAAAATCGCTATACACGGAAGGAGCCATATAACTTGTGTCGCCTGGCCACCAAGAGCTGTTGCATAACGATTTGATTCACGGATCCAGTTATATGGCTCCTTCCATGTATAGCGATTTTACGACTAAGACGTATGGGGCCTGAAGATGGCATCAATGTAATGCCGAAACTGGTAGCACATAAGAAGTTCATAAAATAAATTTCTGCAATACATACGGCTGTTGGTAAATTATTGCACCAAGAAATACATACCAGCCGTTGTCCCATGGTCCATAATGGATCAACGAAGACATCTTATTGGTTCTGTCTTAGGGCTTACAAGTGCTATGACACCCTTGTTACGTCCTGACTACATATGTGTCGCAACTTTTTTCTGTTTGACGATAATTACTGATGTAGGAAAATCATTGTCTACCTTACTATTTTTCATGAGCCCGCCAGTTAACGTAACTTTACGTTTCTACATGAATGACATATGATTATATTGACCAGTTTTCCGTAAGTAGTGCTTTGTATTGTCGTTGTGTATCTAACATTTTGCATTTTGTGGTTCTGTAGTCACTTTTGTCTTCTAAACGTTGATATAAGTATCAGACGATGGTCTTTGACCGAAACCAGTAATGAATAAATTGCTCTAACGCAACTACGTGTCACGAGTTCTTCTACACTTCTTATAACGTAATTGTCATAACGAATATAATTTAAGACTTGCAGAATGTCTGGTTAGATACAAGAGGACGTGTGATGGCCTTGATCTTTCCAGTATAATTTAATCAGTAAATAAATAAAATAAATAATAAAAGAAGTATTGTTTTTTATCAAGAGCGACCTGAAACATTACTACACAGTTATATACTGTCGGGACTTCGTACCCAGCAGCATGGACTGCAGGCCCAGTGAAAAGGAAGGCAACGAGGTAGAGTAAGGGAGGCCACATAGTCAAGTGTTGGAATATGTTGGATATCAGAGTTTTCACCCAAATATCTATTAACATTAAAAAATCATATCCAACACGTGTCACAAAGGATGGATGGATGCTGAATAGAGAAAAATGTGGCAACTGGGGAAACGTTAATGCTCACTGAAGAAATAACGTGCTCCATAATTGACTGAGGAGATAGATAAAAGCTCTTAGTGTCAAGACAGTAAACTGAGAATCAGCTCTTTGTTGATGTCAGAAGTTTCCAGATTACTTACAAGATCTGAATCAGTCCTAGGACACAGGCTCTGTGAAATGCGAGAGAAAACACTAATCTGCATACGGTTCTTGTTTCATGATAATTAACAGAACGTGTAACAAATTATGATTAGAAAGAGATTTCTCCTTGGGCTATGAGAATACCTTGTGATTGGCTGATGCTAAAAGCATTGTAGCTTTGACAGATGCATCATTTTTGTTATATTTCTGGATGTATCGAAACATTTATACAGTAAAGTGCTGGGGAAAAGAATTCACGTAGTAATGTGGGTTAATGATCAGAGTGTCCGAGTTACGACGTACTAAAATAAGCTCGTAACATGTTTACTGCGATTGCAATTATATGTTACAGACGAATTAATAGTGTAGAATCGTACTTTGCTACTGAGGACCTCATCAGTGTTGTACAACGAGACAATGGACAGTTTAGGCTGTAACCAATTCTGTACTGTCACTCAGCCGCGGACGCGTCGCATGGCGAGTTAATTAGTTTTTAAATGGGAGTCGACCCTTTTCAATTGTAATTACTTTCTCTATTGTAATTCATGTCTGCTGCGTTGGACATAAATCCGCGATATCACTTTTTCCCGGTGTTTTGTTTCATGTTCTGGTGAGAACGATTTTGTCCTGGGTTTTATTTTCATTCCGGCGACAGATATTAAAAAAGTTGCGGTTTGCATTTATAATGCACTGCAGTTTAGCCTTTCACTGCGGGATGATTAATGACACAGCTGTTGATTGCCGCATCATGAGCGTCGCGCGTGGAAAGTCCTGATTCCAGTGTTCGCTTTGTCAAAATTCGGTTAATGTCACAGGAACCCAAAAATAGCAGTGTCAGACTAGGGAAAAGGTCCAAGTTCGCAATAATTTGGTCTTAAAAATTATTCGGTTGGTTTTTCAGCCTCAGGTCACACGAATGGTATCGAAATAGGTTTTGACTTCTTAGAAATGGTCATATGTCTTGATTACGTTAAACAGTAACCTGTCGCAGTCGTGTTGTAACGAGACATTATGTAACGTACACGAATCAGTGATGATGGCTTTCTAAGAAGTGGTAAGGATTTGTGGCACCATTTGTGTGATCCGAAGTTGAAAATGTGGAATAAAACATTTTGTTTCCAAGGCTGTCACTGCGTTCGTGTTAAGCAGTACACCTCGTCTGCGTTCCAACAAAAGGAAAGGAAAATACTGTAATTGCACAAGAAAACGTCATGGTGTTTATTCAAACATAGAAAGTAGCTTTAAGCATTTAAAATCAGCGCATCGAATGTCGCCTATGTAAGCAAGTGATTAACTTCTTTTACATTTCATACGTAACTCAGATGTATTTAGCGATAGTTGGACATTTAATATCATGCATTTCTACGAAATAAGAAGTCTCTGTTTGAAGGTATTAGTTGTTGTTTTTGTGGTCTTCAGTCCTGAGACTGGTTTGATGTAGCTCTCCATGCCACTCTATCCCGTGCAAGCTCTTTCATTTCCCAGTACTTACCGCAACCTACATCCTTCTGAATCTGCTTAGTGTATTCATCTCTTGGTCTCCCTCTACGATTTTTACCCTCCACACTACCCTCCAATACTAAATTTGTGATCCTTTGATGACTCACAACATGTCCTACCAACCGGTCCCTTCTTCTAGTCAAGTTAAGCCACAAACTCCTCTTCTCCGCAATACCTCCTCATTAGTTATGTGATCTACCCATCTGATCTTCAGCATTCTTCTGTAGCACCACATTTCGAAAGCTTGTATTCTCTTCTTGTCCAAACTATTTATCGTCCATGTTTCACTTCCATACATGGCTACACTCCATACCAATACTTTCAGAAACGACTTCCTGACACTTAAATCTATACTCGATGCTAACAAATTTTTCTTCTTCTGAAACGCTTTTCTTGCCATTGCCAGTCCACATTTTATATCCTCTCTACTTCGATCATCATCAGTTATTTTGTTCCACAAATAGCAAAACTCATTTACTACTTTAAGTGTCTCATTTCCTAATCTAATTCCCTCAGGACCACCCGACGTAAGTCGACTACATTCCATTATCCTCGTTTTGCTTTTGTTGATGTTCATCTTATATCCTCCTTTCAAGACACTGTCCATTCCGTTCAACTGCTCTTCCGAGTCCTTAGCTATCTTAGACAGAATTACAATGTCATCGGCAAACCTCAAAGTTTTTATTTCTTCTCCATGGATTTTATACCTACTCTGAATTTCTCTTTTGTTTCCTTTACTGCTTGCTCAATATACGGATTGAATAACATCGGGGAGAGGCTACAACCCTGTCTCACTCCCTTCCCAACTACTACTTCCCTTTCATGTCCCTCGACTGTCTACAAATGCTAGAAATGTAGGTTTGCCTTTCCGTAATCTATATTCTAAGATAAGTCGTAGGCTCAGTATTGCCTCACGTGTTCCACTACTTCTACGGAATCCAAACTGATCTTCCCCGAGGTCGGCTTCTACCAGTTTTTCCATTCGTCTGCAAAGAATTCACGTTAGTATTTTGCAGCTGTGCCTTATTAAACTGATAGTTCGGTAATTTTCACACCTGTCAACACATGCTTTCTTTGGGATTGGAATTATTATATTCTTCTTGAAGTCTGAGGGTATTTCACCTGTCTTATACATTTTGCTCACCAGATGGTAGAGTTTTGTCAGGACTGGCTCTCTCAAGGCTGTCAGTAGTTCTAATGGAATGTTGTCTACTCCCGGGGCCTTGTTTCGACTTAGGTCTCTCAGTGCTTTGTGAGACTGTTCACGCAGTATTATATCTCCCATTTCATCTTCATCTACATCCTCTTCCATTTCCATAATATTGTCCTCAAGAACATCGCCCCTATATAGACCCTCTATATACTCCTTCCACCTTTCTGCTTTCTCTTCTTTGCTTAGAACTGGGTTTTCATCTGAGCTCTTGATATTCATGCAAGGGGTCCTCTTTTCTCCAAAGGTCTGTTTAATTTTCCTGTAGGCAGTATCTATCTTACCCCTCGTGAGATAAGCCTCTACATCGTTACGTTTGTCCTCTAGCCACCCCTGCTTAGCCATTTTGCACTTCCTGTCGATCTCATTTTTGAGACGTTTGTATTCCTTTTTGCCTGCTTCATTTACTGCATTTTTATATTTTCTCCTTTCATCAATTAAATTCAATATTTCTTCTGTTACCCAAGGATTGCTACTATCCCTCGTCTTTTTACCTACTTGATCCTCTGCTGCCTTCACTACTTTATCCCTCAAAGCTACCCATTCTTCTTGTATTGTATTTCTTTCCTCCATTCCTGTCAATTGCTCCCTTATGCTCTCCCTGAAACTCTGTACAACCTCTGATTTAGTCAGTTTATCCAGGTCCCATCTCCTTAAATTCCCACCTTTCAGCAGTTTCTTCAGTTTTTATCTACTGTTCATAACCGATAGATTGTGGTCAGAGTCCATATCTGCCCCTGGAAATGTCTTACAATTTAAAACCTGGTTCCTAAATTTCGTTCTTACCATTATATAATCTAAGTGATACCTTCTAGTATCTCCAGGCTTCTTCCATGTATACAACCTTCTTTCATGTTTCTTGAACCAAGTGTTAGCTATGATTAAGTTATGCTCTGTACAAAATTCTACCAGGCGGCTTCCTGTTTCATTTCTTACCCCCAATCCATACTCACCTACTATGTTTCATTCTCTCCCTTTTCCTGCTATCGAATTCCAGTCACTCATGACTTTTAAATTTTCTTCACTAACTGAATAATTTCTTTTATCTCATCATACATTTCATCAATTTCTTCGTCATCTGCAGAGCTAGTTGGCATATAAACTTGTACTACTATAGTAGGTGTGGGATTCGTGTCTGTCTTGGCCACAATAATACGTTCACTATGCTGTTTGTAGTAGCTTACTCACACTCCTATTTTTTTATTCATTATTACACCTACTCCAGCATTACCCCTATTTGATTTTGTATTTATAACCCTGTATTCACCTGACCAAAAGTCTTGTTCCTCCTGCCACCGAACTTCACTAATTCCCACGATATCTAACATTGACCTATCCATTTCCATTTTTAAATTTTCTAACCTACCTGCCCGATTAAGGGATCTGACATTCCGAACTCCGATCTGTAGAACGCCAGATTTCTTTCTCCTGATAACGACGTCCTCCTGAGTAGTCCCCGCCCGGAGATTCGAATGGGGGACTATTTTACCTGCGGAATTTTTTACCTAAGAGGACGCGATCATCATTTAACCATACAGTAAAGCTGCATGCCCTCGGGAAAAATTACGGCTGTAGTTTACCCCTGCTTTCAGCCGTTCGCAGTACCAGCACAGCAAGGTCGTTTTGGTTAGTGTTACAAGGCCAGATCAGTCAATCATCCAGACTGTTGCCCCTGCAACTACTGAAAAGGCTGCTGCCCCTCTTCAGGAACCACACGTTTGTCTGTCCTCTCAACAGATACCCCTCCGTTGTGGTTGCACCAACGGTACGGCTATCTGTATCGCTGAGGCACGCAAACCTCTCCACCAACGGCAAGGTCCGTGGTTCATGGGGGGGGGGGGGTAGGTATTGGTTATGTTTCTATATAATTTATGTTTCCAACAGAAGACAGGTATCACTATTGTTCGGTATATTCTTTGAGTGTATAATAAATTTAATTATAATGACTTGTGACTTAGTGTAATCGAGGATAAACCGAAAACTATTTAATTAAATTTGTTGAAATACTCTTTGTATGAATGTACTATGTATATGTGCATTTACAATTCTACATTTTAAATTTTTATATTCTAATTATGAAGATAGAAAAACATTTACACGAGTGACACTCCATCGGAATCGAAGATAGTAAAGAGCTCCTTTGTCAGCTGGATAAATTTGCGAGAGGATATCGACTGTACATTTATTTAAAGGAGACATCCGGGTGTTGAGCTGCGTTGATTGAGGGAAAACGGAAGTCTAAACGGCAGAATTAAAAATCACATCTCGATCCCTCAACATATGAATAAACTGTGTCAACCACTTCGGTACGTCTCCTGATATCGCAGATTTTAGGTGTAAAATACAAATAAAATTGCCAAGTTACATGCTGATTTCCGTTATAGCTCACTTGTTCACTGAGATGAAACTCCCTCAGCAATGACACCTTCGTCGATGGGACGTTAAACCGTAACCATCTTTCGACGAAATCACAGACTTCTTGCAGGAATCACGAAAATATGTGTTTTGTGATCTGTATTTGAGAATCAACACCATTTTGAAACACCACTGCATATGTTAGAAACTACCTACGTTAAGAAATCAGAAGTTTTGCAGACCCGCGTATTTGTAAATTACCTGCTGACGTTCCAGGGCTTAGCTCGGACAGTCTGGCAGATCCAGGTAATTTTCTTTGAACCACGATGCAGTAGTCTCCTCTTAGCGGACAGCATAATAATGTGTACGGATACAGAAAACACCCAATTCTATATTGGTGTCAGAATTTTGGAAGGGAAGCTTCATGTTACGTTTTTACAGTTAGCACAGTGTGGGAAGGTCGCTAATGATGGAAAATGTTATCCATGATTTGGAAGTTGTTTTAAACTCTGTTGCCAGGTGCCCTTACCACTGCCGCAATAGTCTGCTACACAAGAGGATGAAATGCGTAGGCATCACATATCTAAGAAGCACGTAACTTTTTCTGTCGATATTTGTATTTATCTGTTTTTACATAGTGTTTCTGAGGGGAACCTGAGTGTGGAAAACCACTTAAAAACCATGCTCGCAACGAGGGCTGAACGGAAAAACCGGTCGCCGAGTAAAACGAGCCAGTTGTTGCACGAAGTATTTCTTGTGATTATTGGTCTCTGGCAAACGACAGAAGCGTGAAAGTCATCTCATGTTGCATGTGAACGAACATTATAGATATCAGCTGACAAGTAAAGAGACACTTTTGGAGGCCAATGTAATTTGTTATTTTATTTCGAACAATTAATTCGCAGTTTTAATAATCGTGATTAATGCAGCTCATAAAAATATTCTTTTAATGTTAAAATATAGGTTCAGTCACGTTTTCACGTTGAAAACGCCTACATTTCAACACTGATTTTAACAACCACGGCCTTGTATCCATTATGGATAAAATTAACCTTTTCTAAATGGCTTGTTATAAGAGCAGTCGTAGACTAAGATTTTAATAGAAGTCACGTGTGAACCGAGGCTAGAGAGACCAAAAGTGAGTGAGAATGTAGCATGACACTCAAAGCGGTGCAGATTTTGATATAAATGTTTTCCCGAAATTCCAAGACATTGGAATGAAATTAAAATGTGAGACTTTCCTTAACGAGTAAGTTTTTTGTTAACAAGTGCTAAAATCTGCGTAACAATTTTCTATGTGTTGCCAGTACGAAAGGGAAATGGAGATTCGATCACGTTATTCGTTTTGCACGGAGGGCTGCAAGGATGATTTTAATTGTGACGTAACTCTTTCCAGGTTATAGTCATTAATTTTAATGAAGACGGACAGACATGACAGGCCTTTAGCTCATGTTTTCACTTCTGATGTATATTCGGATTATCAGTTACGACCTTTGTGAAAGGTCTTCGTTAGCTCCAATCTCTAATTACTACGAAGCGCAGCTCATCAGCAGGGTTAGATCAGTTTCAATTAGATCTTCGCCCAACTGATGAGCTGCCCTATGCAGAAAATAGACACTGGAGCTAAGGATGACCTGTCTCGAAACTAGCAGCTTGAATAAACTTGAAAAGTGACCTAGCCGGTGTCTGTCTTTCTTCATTACATTAAATAGGTCACAGTGCCTTCAGTCGTCATGTCTTCAATTATGAAATTATTGATGTTCAGCAAGACGGCGATTACTGCTAGATAGGTCCCCCTATATGAAGGAGGACAGCGCCAGTGCAAGATTACTTATGTTGGAGGTGATTGTAGGGACACCCAGGTAATGGCAATTTAAAAGATGTAATAGAGAGACTTTGGGGGTTGTAACTACATTATGCGAGCTTATCTACCAATCTGTTACGCACATAAAAACAACCATGTTAATTACTGCATACACAAATCTGTTCATAACCACGCAACAAGATTTAGCCTAAACTTAAATTTGCCAAGAAAGCAGAAACATAAAATTCAAAGCAGAATTTTCTACCAACGAATAAAACTGTACAATAAACTGACAAAAGAGAGTAAGGGGATTACTAAAACGAACTTATTTAAAAATGCAGTTAAAGAGCATCTGTTGAGCAGTACATTCTGTGCAACGAAAGACTACTTAGAAAACACAGACTATGGGTTTGGTAAAAAGATGTTATACAAGTGAATAATAATATTAAAAATAGAGCACGTATCATTTCACATAACGCTTTCACACTGTCTTTTTTTCTTCTTTTTCCTCTTCTGAAATATATTACTTCAAATGTGTAAAACTTAAACCTTATCCATTTATTATGCCTAGCGACTCACTTGTTACAGAGTGGTATTGAGTGAATTTTTCAAGTTAGCTAATGAAATGTAGCGGTACACAAAATAACAAACGAACATGATCGTAATGATACCGGTGTCAGCTGAAAGTGTAAATGAACAGTGCAGTGCTAACTGATTATATTACTAAATAACGTATTTGCAATACAGTTTCGTACATTAGGGATAAACCAAGCGAGACAGCACTATTTTAAACAGACTGTTCTTTTGTTCTGGTGGATTGAGATCCCAATTTTCAGTCCGACACTCTGATTTAGATTTTCTGTAGGTCCCAAAAATTACTTCAGGCAAATTCCAGGGTGGCCACGGCCATGGTCTACTACCTGTACAAACCCTGTCGAACTGGACCTGTGTGTATGTAGTTGCCTATGTATGTGAATTATGTTATTATTGTTGTTCATAATTTTAATAACAAAACATATCAAGTGCCCTTGTAAAAGTGATGCACGATGAATAAATCTTCTTATTCTATTATTACTACTACTACCACTATTACTATTAAAACCTAGTTCTTTTAGGAAGGTGCATTTAGAGTTGGAATAAAAATTTTTGCCAAAAACGAAGGAAAGCAGTTTTCTTGCCGGGACCTTGTCCTTAATTAGGATCCGGCAGCATCATTGACCTTCACTTTTGTCAGTCATTTGCAACTGACAAGTAACGTCTGTGTTAGACTGTCAGTGAACGGCAGAATGGATCACGTCCTAAGCGTTATTGCCTAAATCTCTTGCACTGAAGTCACACACACTCATAGCAGTGTTAATTAATATAGAGCATGATGCGTTTATTTGTAGCTAGTCTAAGCAGGGATTTGATACCAAGAAAATAAAGCAGTTTGTAACTTTTTACTGTGAATAATAAATATCACTCTTTAATTTCATTTGGGAACTAGTTTCCAGCTGATTAGTTTTTTTTATTAAGATTAAATTAGTTATTAACTAAATTTATTAATGTACTAATTACACACTTCTTAATAACGAAGACCTCAGCACCTTCCTAGCTGCACATATTTCAGAAACAGATACTGCTGTGTGTATGTCCTCTTGCACTAGCATTGTGTTTATGGCATCTAGAAGGCCATGACCAGGCTGAGTGGTTCAAATCCAGAAACTTCTGCAATTCTTTAAAAGTTGTCACTAATACATGTACCTCTTTGTGGTGCTATCATGCCTCCAAGATTCCATTAAGCATGAAAATGTGGGTACCACTTCTCACACGGATTCTACACTGAAGAGCCAAAGAAACTGGTACACCTGCCTAATACCGTGTAGGGCCCCCGCGAGCACGCAGAAGTGCCGCAACACGACGTGGCATGGACTCCACTAATATTTGAAGTAATGCTGGAGGGCACTGTCGCCATGAACCCTGCAGGGCTGTCCATAAATCTGTAAGAGTTTTCTTCCCAGATGCGCTCATTTATGTACATGTTGGGGAAGTTTGGTGGCCAGCGGAAGTGCTTCACCTCAGAGGAGTGTTCTTGCAACCACGTCTTCTGGACGTGTGGAGTGTGCATTGTCCTAGTGGAATTGCCCAAGTCCGTCGGAATGCACAATGGACATGAATGGATGCAGATGGTCAGACAGGGTGCTTGCGTACGTGTCACCAGTCAGGGGTCCCATATCACTCCAACTGCACAATCCTCGCACCATTACATAGCCTCTACCAACTTGAACTGGCCCTTGCTGACTTGCAGGGGATTTATGAGATTGTCTTCATACCCGCACACGTCCATCGGCTCGATGCAATTTGAAAGGAGACTCGTCCGTCCAGGCGAGATGTTTCCAGTTATCAACAGTCCAATGTCGGCGTTGACGGGCCTAGGCGAGGCGTAAAGCTTTGTGTCGTGCAGTCATCAAGGGTACATGATTGGGTCTTCGGCTCCGAAAGCCCATATCAATGATGTTTCGTTGAATGGTTCGCACACTGACACTTATTGATGGCACAGCACTGAAATCTGCAGTAATTTACGGAAAAGTTGCACTTCTGTCGCATTGAACGATTCCGTATAGTCGTCGTTTAGTCCGTTCTTACAGGATCTTTTTCCGGCCTCAGCGAGGTCGGAGATTTCATGTTTTGCTTGATTCCTGATATTCACGTCACACTCGTGATATGGTCGTAAAGGAAATCTCCACTTCATTGCTACCTCGGAAATGCTGTGTCCCATCGCTTGTGCGTCGACTAGAACACCACGTGGAAACTCACTTAAATCTTGATAACGTGCCATTGTAGCAGCAGCTACCGAACTAGCAACTGCACCAGACACTTATTGTCTTATATAGGCGTTGTCGACCGCAACGCCGTATTTTGCCTGTTTACATATCTCTGTATTTGAACACGCATGCCTATACCAGTTTCTTTGGCGATTCAGTGTATTAATGACAGTATTCAATAAACTAGAAAATGAAATTAGTGTCGCTATAACAATTTGATTTATTGCCGTAACACATCAGACAAAAGATTTATCCATTGAATCAAGTATACAAACATTTAATAAGAGGACAAGAGTTTATAAATACAAATAAAAGCCTTGGAACAACGTAATGGATACACGAAAGAACAATATGAAACTAGGTCACGAGTGTGCAAAATGATTGCGAACTGAGGTTACTGATCTAAGCAAAGAAACCCGGAAAAGCAACGATGGAAACAAACAAAAAAATGGCTCTGAGCACTATGGGACTTTACTTCTGAGGTCATCAGTCCCCTAGAACTTAGAACTACTTAAATCTAAATAACCTAAGGACATCACACACATCCATACCCGAGGCAGGATTCGAACCTGCGACCGTAGCGGTCGCGTGGTTCCAGACTGTAGCGCCTAGGACCCGCCGGCTACCCCGGCCGCCTGGAAACAAACATTTCGATATATATACTAAAATGGTATCTGTTTTTTCGGACATGTCCGAAAGAACAGATACCATCTTAGTACATATATACTTAAGGCTCACCGGCCACTTGACCATGTTCTTCTGTGCGAATGCACAAACAGTGCCCGAACTCTTACGTGAATCGGCAACGCGCCGCTAGTAAAGAGTATAATGGGCGGGGGCACTACAAATGGAGTGCGGGACAATACGTTGAGAATGTGGGTTTCGCAGGAAGCGTGCCAGAGATAAATCCCTGCAGTCGCGCTGTTCTCTGTGTCCTCGGTGGGTCAGATGGATAGATCGTCTGCCATGTAAGCAGGAGATCCTGAGTTCGAGTCCCGGTCGGGGCACACATTTTCATCTGTCCCGTTGACCTATGTCAACGCCTGTAAGCAGTTAAGGGTGCTGATTTCATTGTAACAAACACTTTTACCAAAGTGCACGATAGGTGCAGCTAGCTGGCTGTGACTACTAGATCTGTGTAATGAAACCCCGATGCAGATTAACTAGATTCACTTCCCCCTCGTACCTATGGCTGTATTGGTGGTATATCCTTACATCTCGGCCTCTGAATGTGTTCCAAGAGATATTTCTCTCTGTGGACAGCTTTTACAGCTGTCTAAGGCGAAGCGCATTCTCAGAGGCGTCCTAAGGCAGAGTATTTCATCTACATCTGCTCGAATCTCTCTAATTATACATTCGTGATCTCCTCGGGAGGTATACGTAGGGGGAAGCAATATATTCGATACCTCATCCACAAAAGCACCCTCTCTAAACCTGGCGAGCAAGCTACACCGCGATGCAGAGCGCCTCTCTTGAAGAGTCTGCCACTTGAATTTGCCAAACATTTCCGTAACGCTATCACGCTTACCAAATATCCATGGACGAAACGCGCCTCTCTTCTTTGGATCTTCTCTATCTCCTCTGTCAACCCGACCTGCTACGGATCCCACACTGATGAACAATACTCAAGTATAGGTCGAACGAGTGTTTTGTAGGCCACCTCCTTTGTTGATGGACTACATTTTCTAAGGACTCCCCCAATGAATCTCAACCTGGCACCCGCCTTACCAACAATTACTTTTATATGATCACTCCACTTCAAATCGTTCCGTACGCATACTCCCAGATATTTTACAGAAGTAACTGCTACCAGTGTTTGTTCCGCTATCATATAATCATACGATAAAGGATCCTTCTTTCTATGTATTCGCAATACATTACATTTGTCTATGTTAAGGGTCAGTTGCCACTCCCTGCACCAAGTGCCTATCCGCTGCAGATCTTCCTGCATTTCGCTGCAACTTACTAATGCTGCAACTTTTCTGTATACTACAGCATCATCCGCGAAAAGCCGCATGAAACTTCCGACACTATCTGCTAGGTCATTTATATACACTCCTGGAAATTGAAATAAGAACACCGTGAATTCATTGTCCCAGGAAGGGGAAACTTTATTGACACATTCCTGGGGTCAGATACATCACATGATCACACTGACAGAACCACAGGCACATAGACACAGGCAACAGAGCATGCACAATGTCGGCACTAGTACAGTGTATATCCACCTTTCGCAGCAATGCAGGATGCTATTCTCCCATGGAGACGATCGTAGAGATGCTGGATGTAGTCCTGTGGAACGGCTTGCCATGCCATTTCCACCTGGCGCCTCAGTTGGACCAGCGTTCGTGCTGGACGTGCAGACCGCGTGAGACGACGCTTCATCCAGTCCCAAACATGCTCAATGGGGGACAGATCCGGAGATCTTGCTGGCCAGGGTAGTTGACTTACACCTTCTAGAGCACGTTGGGTGGCACGGGATACGTGCGGACATGCATTGTCCTGTTGGAACAGCAAGTTCCCTTGCCGGTCTAGGAATGGTAGAACGATGGGTTCGTGACGGTTTGGATGTACCGTGCACTATTCAGTGTCCCCTCGACGATCACCAGTGGGGTACGGCCAGTGTAGGAGATCGCTCCCCACACCATGATGCCAGGTGTTGGCCCTGTGTGCCTCGGTCGTATGCAGTCCTGATTGTGGCGCTCACCTGCACGGCGCCAAACACGCATACGACCATCATTGGCACCAAGGCAGAAGCGACTCTCATCGCTGAAGACGACACGTCTCCATTCGTCCCTCCATTCACGCCTGTCGCGACACCACTGGAGGCGGGCTGCACGATGTTAGGGCGTGAGCGGAAGACGGCCTAACGGTGTGCGGGACCGTAGCCCAGTTTCATGGAGACGGTTGCGAATGGTCCTCGCCGGTACCCCAGGAGCAACAGTGTCCCTAATTTGCTGGGAAGTGGCGGTGCGGTCCCCTACGGCACTGCGTAGGATCCTTCGGTCTTGGCGTGCATCCATGCGTCGCTGCGGTCCGGTCCCATGCCGACGGGCACGTGCACCTTCCGCCGACCACTGGCGACAACATCGATGTACTGTGGAGACCTCACGCCCCACATGTTGAGCAATTCGGCGGTACATCCACCCGGCCTCCCGCATGCCCACTATACGCCCTCGCTCAAAGTCCGTCAACTGCACATACGGTTCACGTCCACGCTGTCGCGGCATGCTACCAGTGTTAAAGACTGCGATGGAGCTCCGTATGCCACGGCAAACTGGCTCACACTGACGGCGGCGGTGCACAAATGCTGCGCAGCTAGCGCCATTCGACGGCCAACACCGCGGTTCCTGGTGTGTCCGCTGTGCCGTGCGTGTGATCATTGCTTGTACAGCCCTCTCGCAGTGTCCGGAGCAAGTATGGTGGGTCTGTTCTTTTTTCCATTCCAGGAGTGTATATTGTGAAAAGCAATGGTCCCATAACACTCCCCTGTGGCACGCCAGAGGTTACTTTAACGTCTGTAGACGTCTCTCCATTGAGAACAACATGCTGTGTTCTGTTTGCTAAAAACTCTTCAATACAGCCACACAGCTGGTCTGATATTCCGTAGGCTCTTACTTTGTTTATCAGGCAACAGTGCCGAACTGTATCGAATAGCTTCCAGAAGTCCAGGAAAATAGCATCTACCTGGGAACCTGTATCTAATATTTTCTGGGTCTCATGAAGAAATAAAGCGAGTTGGGTTTCATACGATTGCTGTTTCCGGAATCCATGCTGATTCCTACAGAGTAGATTCTGGGTTTCCAGAAATGACGTGATAGGCGAGCAAAAAAACGTCTTCTAAAATTCTGCAACAGATCGATGTCAGAGATATAGGCCTATAGTTTTGCGCATCTGCTCGACGACGCTTCTTGAAAACTGGGACTACCTGTGCTCTTTTCCAATCATTTGGAACCTTCCTTCCCTCTAGAGACTTGCGGTACACGGCTGTTAGAAGGGGGGCAAGTTCTTTCGCGTACTCTGTGTAGAATCGAATTGGTATCCCGTCAGGTCCAGTGGACTTTCCTCTGTTGAGTGATTTCACTTGATTTTCTATTCCTTGGACACTTATTTCGATGTCAGCCATTTTTTCGTTCGTGCGGTGATTTAGAGAAGGAACTGCAGTGCAGTCTTCCTCTGTGAAACAGCTTTGATCTCCATGACGCGAGCTTTCTCTCACTTTCCACAGAGTACTTCCAGAGAGTACTTACCTGATTCTGCCAGCATCAGAATCTCGCCGGCCAGTTGCAACAGAGATTGTGAGTTACATCCATTAATAATTTTATCAACGAGTGTAACAATTTCCTGATCTCACAGATATTATCAGGGTAAAGTATAAGTTATGGTGAGAGGAAGAAGGCAGAAAACCTCTCCCACTACGTGACAGATTTCCAGCCATGGGCAACTAAGGCGGTTTGTTCACCATTTTACGAAAGTAGAACAGTCGCGGACGAAACACTGAAAAACAATGGATAAAATTAAGTAAAATAGCAGTTTGTTGCTTTAAATTTGTACACCAGCCTATTTAGTTTAACAGTGACAAACATATTGTTTACTTGAGAGACTTTAAGACTTGAACATTGCATAAATGTGTAGGAAAAACGCTTCGATGCAGAAGAACCAAGAGCATGGCGTGTAATGGCACTGATGCATTGTTAGGTACTTCGCCCCGGCCTCTCGACATAGTACTAACAGTTTCCGAGAGATGGCAGCACATACAAGGCAAAAACCACCAGCACCTCATTACGTGTCATAACCCCATTCTGCCACAAGTCCCCCTACTCGTTGGTGTAAGAGAGGCAGTGGCCTCAAATATATGTATAATCCTTCAGTATTCCAATATCCAAACTTAATTTAGCGTCAGAATAGGTCAGCTAGGTGCTGTGAACAGTGCTACTGTGTTACAAGAAGTGACAGACCTCGCTAAAGAAATGGATGCATTCAGGAGCCATAAAGTAAAGTGGTAAATTATCGTTTACACCAGGTGCAGCACAATAGTGGCTCTCATCAACCTAGGTAAGAGAATCACAGTGGTATAAATTGATTAACTTCATAATGATCCTGCTCTAACTGTAGAAATTTTAGACAAGGTGGACAGATGTTACACTATCAACACGTACAGTAACTGCAGGACAGTAACGATATACATCATGTTACATGACAGTTTATGGCGATACTGTCATGTTGCAAATTTTCTTACTTAATATGCAATCACAATAGTCAGTAAAGTCGAATTTTGAGCATTGCATGAAAACTGTAAACAGTATTCACTACTGCCAATGACTGCACTGATAATTATTCCTACATGTCTTTTCCTCTAAGTACACTGAAAGCGAACTGTTATCTCTGCGGACTTAGAGGGCTTTTTGGCTGACTCACAATGAGGAAGTTCACTTAGAAGGACAGAAGTGTCATCTAGTTGTTTCATGCAAAAAGCTTTTTGTGAACAGGTATGCTGTAGGGAATGGTAGTCTGCCATGCACGTACTGCAAGGGTGTGTAAGAGGACAGCCTGCATTATGCAACAAGTGAAAACGAGCTCTTTTCAGCTAGATAAGATCTGAATGTCAGGTCGAAACATGAAGCTTCAGGGTAAGGGATCAACCCTGCCATTCAGGCAGGAAGGTTTGTTCAAATCCTAGTAACTGGTTCTGTGATTGGCTCACGGTAATTATTTAGATAGAAGAGGTGAGTTCCTGCACATGTGTATATGGGACTGCTATTTCTCCGTCCTGTTTCTAGTTCACGTTATAATCATACAAGCTGTCAACAGATGTCGTTACGATCGTGTTCTGCACGGAAGATGGCTTTCCGATCAACGGACAACCACGACAGCAATGATGTCACGGCACCTATTAAGCGGCGTAGTGTTTGCAGAGTAGTCCCACATCCACAGTCGCTATGTACAGAGTCACAGATGGTGCAGTATGGCACAAAGGAAGACGCCAAACAGACTCCCTGCTGTGGAGGGCCATAGGAAGAATGGAAGCAAGGGAGCCGCAAACTGATGTAGCCCGATGGCTTAATGTGAATCGTTCGGTGGTTTCTCGGATGAAGTGACAGTTTACAGAGACCAAAACTGTATCCCAGAGCCTAGGACAAGGCCGACCACATGTGACATAAGGAAGAGTGGATCGTTATTTCGCTGTAAGGGCACGACGGTCCCTCAGAAGAGTGGCCTTTATTGTTGGAGACCTGCTGTCTGTTTACCTCTGGGGTGTCTTCACAGAATCGAACGTCTAGAATGAAGCCGTCACGTGCCACCTAGACGCTCGAATGGTGAGCCAATACTCTTTTCACAGATGAGTTCCGATTTGGTCTGGAGAGTGATTCCCGACGGATTGGCATCTGGAGAGGACATGGAGCACGATTTCGGGACCCAAACATTGTGGAAAGAGACCGATATCGAGGAGGATCCTTAATGGTGTGGGCAGGGATTACGTTCATGAAATTGTAGGGGTGAATCAGCAAGATTTAAATGCTGTCAGGTACCGTGAGGAGATCTCGGGATCCAATGTGCGATTGCTGCGAGATGCTGTGGGCCCAGACTTCGTATTGATGGACGATAATGCTCGACCTCATAGAGCACGGGTGGTTGACGTTTTTTGGGAAAAGGAAGATATTTTGCATTCATGGCGTGGCCTGTTTGCTCTCCCGATTTGAATCCCATAGAGTGTGTTTGGGATGTACTAGGGAGACGTGTTGCATCACGTCAGCATCCACCAACCACTTGTGAGCAGCTCTGCAGGAAGAATGGGCGTTATTGCTATAACATGAGATTGATGACATCATTCACAGCATGTCTCGTTGTTGTCAGGCCCATATTGGTGCCAGAGATGGACACACCCCTTGCTGAGCACATTAACCAGTTGTCAGAATGTGTGTGCAAATCCGAAAAAATCGAAGAACGTTTTTGTCCAACGTTATACATGTTGCAGTTGATTACGTTTTGTATTATTTACATTTTTTCTACTGTACTATCACTTGTTTATAGGGTTTTGTGGCAAAATAAGCCCAACCTCGCAAAATTCCCATTTGTTGCTTTAATTTTGGACACCAATGTAGTTTCCATTGTCTTGATCGTATCCTCAGCTTCGTTTTTACGCAGTTTAAATATTAATTATGTTCTGTGGTGGTCACTGAATGTTACATAATCTGAAAGTGGGGCAGAATGGGTAGAGGAAAATGGGCACTGCCCCGTTTTGCCCCATTAGTACCGTGTTCTGCCTCATGCTTATTATTTCTGTGTTTTTTGAAATCTGGCTACAAAAGATTTTCTGTTTTCTTTACAGAATGGTTTGAGCCTACAAAAGAAAAATGAACAGGCAGAGTCGGTCTGTTACATGAACTCAGGAGGCTATAGAACCTGTGATAACCTGGAAGAATTGGCTATAAGAACAGAAACTCTGTTCAACGTACCTCAAACCACATTAGAGCAACATTTGAATGAAAGACGTGGATACAAAGGCTATTGTGTTAAAAAACCAATCGGTCCTTTTAATTGTATATTTACCGTACAACAAGAGGCCGAAATAGTTGGATGTCTGACAAAAATGGAAGCTCAACTACTTGGATTAACAAGTAATGATCTTCGAGAACTTGTATATGAACTGGCTAACCGTAACAGGTTCCCTCGTCCATTTGGAAATGATAGAAACGCAGGAGTAGAGTGGATAAGAGGCAGTGTCAAACACTGAGTTTACAGAAGTAAGAAGCAACTTCAGTAGCTCGAGCTATGAGCTTTAATAAAGCAGCAGTTGAGAACTTTTTCGACTTGCTCAGTAGTGTTGTCGATGAATACATGCTTACTGAAGATAGAATATTTAATTGTGATAAGAACGGAAATATCAGTAAACCCTAAAGGACACTCAAAAATAATTGCTTTGTAAGGACATAGGCAAGTGGAAACTCTCACAACTACTGAAAGAGGTGATATGTGGTAATGTAGATCTGGTTTCCCACAACTGGTGCTTTTGTGTTCGCCGCCACACATCTCTCTCAGGCTACAGCCAATGGATGTTACCTACGTGAAAACCCTTTATAAGTGAAAACCCTTTATAGTAACTAGCTGAGATCAAATCCTGGAAAAGTGACCAAATTGTTTCCTATTGCAGCCTTGTTTGGCAACGCACAACATGCTGTTGATGGGTTCCGAATATCTGGAATTTGGCCTTTTGACAAGAATGTTTTTAGAACTAAAGATTTTCCTACCGTGTGCAAACACTGATATTGAGTTTCAAACTCAAGAGACTGTTAGTACGGCCACCACACTTGGCTACCACAACTAGACTGGAAACTTCAACACAGGAGATAAGTCCTACACTAGACTTATCGAATATACCTTCTTGTGGAGTACTGATATCTCTAGAATGTAGATTCCAGGTTTCCTGTTCAGACGGCATATTACCTTTCCAAAAGTCGTACGGAGAAACAACGTGTTTCAAAAATAGAAATATGACTCACCTTATCAGACGGAGCTAATTAACGCGAAGGAAGAAAAGTATAGAAGAACATCAAGCCCTATCGGCTTAATTCTGCAGAAAGGCACATTTTAACTTATCGAGGAAGTCCCGGAAAAATCTTGTGTAAGCAAAAAACATAAAACTATAGTTGGATCGAAAATAAATAGTAAGAGTGGTCCAAGCACCAAAACATCTTCAGATCTATAGCAGCAGAATTCATTTAATGATAGTGGTAACTTAGAAGAAGCCAACGAATGCCTTTCCTGGCTTGACCAGTCTGCTTCAATTACGCTCACAATTCGTGTGCTGTGGTTGACGGTGAGGGCTAGATTATCTCTGTGTGGACTCTATGTGAAATAAAAACGTTCATAGTTTATATGCCATTTATAACTAATTGTCGCTTGTGAAACATATGCAAGCCGTTAGCATTTTCATTTACGCCTAATTTTTGAATATGGAGTACTATTCCCCATTTTGCACCATCAATGGGGCCAAACGGGGAAAAACAGCGTTTCTCAAAATTTTCAATAAAATGCAAAATTAGGTAATTAAATATTGATATGGTATAATGTTTTGAAAGATAATATTGTTATAAAGAGGTCTGAACCAATTTAACACCTTATTATAACTTTCTTGTATCGCAAAATGACCGATGAAGAATTAAATATCCAATCTGCCACCTTTTCCCCAACCATGTTTTGATGTAATATTGCAGCCACAGGAACCCAGTATCAAATGCCATGCGACCGTACATCACAAACTTTACCATCGAAAGTTTTTTTTATTTTATCTTGACTACTTCGCAGAACAAGATTTGAAATTGAATGTTTCAGTTGGCAGATTATGCTCCTTCGTGTGATTTCGATCCAACACTTCTGGAACCGGTAATGTGCTTTGATCTGCTTCTAGATGTGCGTTTCGTACCAGTTGTCGTATTACACAGCCAAAATTGCATTTCCTCTAGTCTCACAAGTCTAATGGTGAACTCACAAAATTAATAAAATTTAAATGGAAAATTATCTGTAGATTCACTGCTGTCACACGCTGCAAACTCTATCTGGCCAAAAGTATCCTACACTTATTAGTGGACATTAATATGAGATGTGTCTAACCTTCGCCTTGACGACAGTCTGAGGTCTGCTGCGGACTGTTTTAATGAGTTGTCTGAATGTTTGTGGAGGAATGGGAGCACATTCTTCGTTAATAGCTGAGACCATAGAAGGTAATGATTTTGGATAGTGGATCGAAGTCGACGTTCTGCTATCCAGAAGGTGTCCCAACAGGTTCAGGTTGGGACCGTGGGTAGGTCAGTGCATTTCAGATATGTTTCTGCGCACAAATCACTGCTTCACTGACACTGCTTTATGACTGGGTGCATTGCCATGCTGATGCAAACGGTCATCGTCTCCGAACTGTTCTACTTAACGCAGTACTGTAACGTATGTGCAATCAAAATGTAACGTAGCTACAGCCAATATTGCCTATGTTCGTCTGTGAAAATGGACTCGATAGGCAACCTAAACTATCAGTAAACGGAATATAACCTGCATAACATTGTGTGCGTGTTGTAAGAGTGTCAGTTTCACAGTCATTTAAGCCCTCAACAGATCGTTACAGGAAAAACTTAAAAGTAAATTTTGGATAAGCTGTCTGATCGGATTTTTGAACAAGAATTTACAAGTGATACAGAATCTAGCTTGTGCAATGGAATTTACTGGATTAGAGTACATGACATGTTGTGGTGTGCCAATGTCTCTGTTTGGGCAGTAAGTTTTGCACTCACCTTTTTAGATGAATGCCTTTTTCCATGTGGTGTACAGCAATTCGCAGCAGCTTGCAGTAGCAATGGCTAAAGCTTATTGTTACTAAGAATGAATTGAATAAAAAGAAGTTTGGGTCCTGTTAACTACTAAATAACTTGAGAGAAGGGATTTTATAAATTAAAGCTATTTATAACTGCAGAATCATCATGACCAATAACAGATAATGACAATGAAAGTGACATAGGTGTCAATAATGGCTGAGCGCCAGATTAACAAATTATTTTAATTTCAAAGTTACATTAAAATTTAATAACCACAGCATGTTATTTAGATGCGACATTAATTATTATTGTCTGGAGGATACAGAGGCTTCTTTAACTGACAAGTAAAACATGGGATTATTGCAAACTCGGAAACAATCACGAGCGTAAACCTGTAATTGCTTTCGCGCTATGCTTGCGAATTTTATCTTGAATTCCATCTTCAAGCGTAGTTAATCCATCAAAATCTCTCCTGGCTATATACCTGGAATCAGGCCTTGAGTGTCGTAAGATCTGCCATCAACAACGTGAGGGCAGCGTGACACGTCTTCTGTCTCGGAGCTCTCGACCGACACTACTACTTCCACTTCCCCCTTACCGTCAAACCAGGCAACTCCCTTGCCGCAGTGGATACACCGGTTCCCGTGAGATCACCGAAGTTAAGCGCGATCGGGCGTGGCCGGCACTTGGGTGGGTGACCATCCAGGCCGCCAGGCGCTGTTGCCATTTTTCGGGGTGCACTCAGCCTCGTGATGCCAATTCAGGAGCTACTCGACCGAATAGTAGCGGTTTCGGTCACAGAAAACCCTCATAGCGACCGGGAGAGCGGTGTGCTGACCATACGCCCCTCCTATCCGCATCCTCAACTGAGGATGACACGGCCGTCGAATGGTCCCGAAGGGCCACTTGTGGCCTGAAGACGGAGTGCTGTCTGCTGCTGACCATCAAACCACTTCTTCTACACTTCACAGTTGGCACTACACATGATTACAGTTGACATTCTCTATCCATTCACCACTCCCAAAAATTTGCATCGGATTGCCCCTGGGTACAGCGTAAACTCCAGATCGTTCGTTTCCAGACATCCACTGTCCAATGCCACCGCTCTTTAAATTACCTCAGCATCGCTTAGCAATGACTACAGATATGTGCGGTTTATGTGAAGCTGCTAGATTATTGTACCCTATTCTTTTTAACTCATTAGTCAACAGCTGGTAGCTCTTTGGAGCTCACAAGTGACTCCTTTTGATGACGTCGCGTGATGTTTTTTACAACTCGCCTCACGATCGCTCGATGGTTCCTGCCTGTCACTGTGTGAAGTCTATCTGGTCTTGGTTTAAATTTGGTTGCTCCTTCGAGTTTCCACTTCAAAATCACATCATCAACAGTCAGCTTAGGCGTCTTTAGTAGGGTTCAAATATTAGTGATGGATTTATTGCTCAGGTGCCATCCAGTGACTTGTCCACGTTCGAAATCCCTGAGCTCGCCTGACCGAATGGTTCAAATGGCTCTGAGCACTATGGGACTTAACTTCTGAGGTCATCAGTCCCCTAGAACTTAGAACTACTTAAACCTAACTAACCTAAGGACATCACACACATCCATGCCCGAGGCAGGATTCGAACCTGCGACCGTAACGGTCGCGCGGTTCCAGACTGAAGCGCCTAGAACCGCTCGGCCACCCCGTCCGGCTCGCCTGACCGACCCATTCTGGTATTACTGCTTGTCTACAGACAATACCATACTCCCCGCCTCCTTTTATACAGGCAGTTCCGCATCTCGTACATCTAGTGGTCATTTCCGTATTTCAACGGGTATTCGGTTACTTTTGTTCAGGCAATGTATCCTACCCACATAGTCATTTATTGTCTCTTTTGTTATAGTTGTGGGTCAACTTCCACTTCTTTGTTGGTTTTATCAGCATGTCTTTCGTTTCTAGCTCATGAAGTACTTGGCATGTTTCTACAACCATTGCAAAAATTTTGATTACTTCTTGCTTCTTTTCGTTGATTTTTTCCTTTTTCCCTAGTGCTCTTAAGTCATCGGCGCAGTCTACAATAATTCTATTTTTCTTCAATAATTCTATTTTTCTTTTCAAGGACATCTCCTTGGTATTAGCGATTTTTACTGTTGCCTAGAAACTTCTAGCTGTAGCAGCATCGCTTCCTTGAAGATGGCGCGTGCTTTCTGCAGGTGAGTCAGGTTGTTTTGAATTCGTTATTGCATTCTGAATCTGGTGTAATCACTGTTTTCTTAGATGCTAATATTTAGCTTACTGTGCTGTTCACACTGTTTTATATGCATGATATTTTAGTTTATTTATTTCGTATCATCAGCACCTGAATCCGTTCTACTCACAGTCAGTTCTTTGAGTTAGTCGCCCTTATAACAGCTGAGTTGGATAATCCTTGTCCTATTGGTTGCACCTTCTTGCAACATAGATAATTTACTGTTTAAGCTTATTGCAGTCTTTCTTTTCGAGGTACTCCTTGACACAGAGCAAGCGCAGGGCACTTGAAATACTTTAGAGAATTTTACAGTATGCGTAATGTATGATTACGGCATTTGTGGCACTCCGAAATCACTACTTTGTCCTTTGCGCTCATCAAATTATAACTAAATACATCTTTTTGTGTCTCATTAGTTCTGTTCTTGTTTTAGCGTTAAGTTCCATTACAAAAGGTGCAGGTTTCCTTCCTTCTGTCAACAGTCTTGAAATAAAGCTTGACTTCGTTATTTACTTTTACAGGTATTTCGATATGTTGCTCACAAAGGCTTCAATTAGTTCATCTGTCGTATCTGATGCTACATTGTATACCATTACCAAGGGCTTTCTTTTTCTTGCTGACTCGCATTATACTATTTGGTTTTAACTTGGTATTATCTGGAACCTTTTTATTAGCAGCTTCTGATTCTCTCTCTGCAGTTAAAACATTGTTGTCTGTTTGCAGGTAATTTTCTTCTTCTCTTTTGGGATCGATTTGTTACGTGAGTCACTTCATAGAGTTTTCCAGTTTACTGTTGTTTCTCGGACGAATAAATCAAGTCGACCGTTGTTTACCTTATGTTGACAATCTTTGTGGTGACCTTTGGCAGATGTGCAGTTGAGTCTGGCACATTTGCATACGGCTTAACATAATTCTTAATGTTTTCCTCCCTGAAGTACTAACTTGCCTAATCTAGTTCTCATGTTCCTTGTCTGAGCCTCACATTCTCTTCTTTCTCACTTTTCAACTCGTCCCGTTAAGTTACCTTGTTCAGTTTGCCCATAACGCTAATTTACTCTTGAGTTCAGATTTTCCTGTACTTTTCTTATACCGCCTCCATAGCAGAGTGGAGCTGACAAGGCAGTTCAGCGTGTTCGGTCAGAGGGCTGGATGGCCTCTGTACTTAAAAAATAATAAAATGTAATAAGATAAACCGTGAGTGAAATATTCAACTATCACCTAGAAGGAGTGTCATCTGACGTCCGCCCAGACCAAATGAGGAGAACGATAACGAACAAAATAGACCAACGAGGAAAAAGAAAAGTGGTTAGCTCGGCTGACTGCCATGCTTGGGGGACACGTGTTCGATTCCCGCTAATGCCAGAGATTTTTTTTCCTTCGTGATAGGACTGGAGCTTGGTGCACTCACCCTCGTGAAGCCAACTAAGGGACTGCTCGATCGATGAGTAGTGGTTACAAGGTGAAGAAACCCAACAACTGGGATAGCGGTGTGCTGACCACATGCCCCTCAATAGCGCATCAGAGAACACCATTGTCAGAGGACGAAACGGCGGTCCGTTTGGCCCAAATAGCCTTTGAGGGCCAGAACGCGGAACTGGCTGTATTTCATAATCTATAAATGTTATTTCCAAGAAAAAGTCTTCTACCTGTGCTTTTGTTATACCGAATTTTATCCCATCCTCTTCAGATGCGTTACCAGTAATTCACCGAACATTCTGTTCTGTCCACTTTCCATATTTCTCTTGTTCATGGCTGACTATAGTTAGGCATAAATGTGAGGATGTGATTTACTGTGAGAGGAGTCCAGACTGTTTCGCCATGCCTCCTAGCCGGCCGGGGTGGCCGAGCGGTTCTAGACGCTACAGTCTGGAACCGCGCGACCGCTACGGTCGCAGGTTTGAATCCTGCCTCGGACATGGATGTGTGTGATGTCCTCAGGTTAGTTAGGTTTAAGTAGTTCTAAGTTTCTAGGGGACTGATGACCTCAGAAGTTAAGTCCCATAGTGCTCAGAGCCACTTTTTGAACCATGCCTCCTGTGTTGTCAGATCCGACGTCTATGGTGGCTGGTGGTGTGTCAACTGCTGCTGATGTAAGCTGCGCTCCGCACAACCTGAACACTGACGCCGACGTGACGAGCCATGCCTCCAGCTGAGGAGAGCGGCTGTTATACATGTAACGGGCGTCAGGATGGCTGGTGTAATCAGACACTCCGCCACAGGTTGCGCTGATAGTGCGAGTTGATTAGCAGGGCGGCGGTTTCGTGGAACCAAGTGGATGTCTGACGATAAAGTGTGGAAAAGACAATGATTATTTATTTCGCCAGCTACAGTGGTTTTGTTGTTGCACACCGGGAACTGGCCTTGGAGTGCGGAAAGGGTGCTGAATGCATGTTGTCGTCAGTGACACGGCTAGCTCAAAGCGGTAAGCAGGATGCAGCGGGGCTACTTCAGACCATAGGCCGGGCATCAGGCAGCTATGCAGAAGTCGGCCAGTTTTACTGTCGCGGAAGCGTCGCTCAGTGCAGGGAACACCAGTGCAACTTGATGAACCACGGACACTAGCGTAGGTGGCAGCCACAGTGGCTTGCAGGGATAGAGAGTGTCCGCACAACGCAAGCGGCAGCTCGGCAGTTACTAGATCCAAGTAGGCATCATGGACAACAAGTAGGCGTCCTGCAATTGACAGAAGACATCCTGCAGGTGGGTGACTAGCTGGAAGCCACCAGTTCAGCTACCGGTGGCATCTGGACTCAGGTGCAGCTCATAGTTCCGCATCTAGTGGAAGTGGTGTCTAGTATAGCGGATTGGATGGCCCACTTGAGGCCGATGGCTGGCATGGAGTGCTTCTCGCAGATGGCTGCAGGCGGAGAAACTGCATAGCTGAAATGGCCGGTGTTTACAATCTACAGGATGTCATTCTGCATCACGTAGGCCACAGCAGAGCTGTGGTGCGGGGCATGGTCGTATGGCAATCAGGTCATCACTGCTACTATCTAGATCCCTTATTTTCGCTGATCTGCTATGTTACAGCCCTGGCTGCGGCGTCGAGTCTCGAACGTGCAGAAATTTACGCTTCTGTATGGTCCAGCATTGATTCTTGATGCGTCAGCACAGCCGGCGTATCATTTCTTGTGAAAGAACACCTTGTCGGTTCCCACCAGCCGCCTCAGTTCTTTGATCCTTCCTGCGTCGCCCCAGTGACGTTGCCTGTCAACTCGGGTGGGGTTTCCAATCACCAAGTTCTGCAACACATGTAAGGGATTATTAACCGAACCCGAATGTTAGTGGATACAATTTTCAACCACAAATACGTAATAAAACATTGGTGGACGTTAACCGAGAACAGCACGCCTGTACTTGCTTTGTTGATTTACGCGATCAGAAGATGAAATTAGCGGCTTGCAGACAGCAACTACACGTAGAGATACTGCTTCTTATTGCTTTTAGTTCTCACTCTCACTCGTCTCTACTTCTCTGGTTTCTTTCTAAATATCAGAAGACATTCACTTCGAAACTTTCCCAAAATTGATTGTTAGCTGGCAAAACGAGATGATCAGTGGTAGGGAACATCTTTCTGTTGATGGTAGCGCACAATATTTGTTGCTTTAAGTTACTAGAAAACTTGGTGCACAATATATCGAGTCAAATCTTGGCTCTTTCTGGTGTAACAACTAAAATACTAGCTTTCATGTTGCTAACGACCTTGTTTCGATGATTACAGCGATTCTCGTCATATCACAAGAGTTAAGTAAAGCCGGGCGTGGCCTGTACTTGGGTAACCACCTGTGTATGCCACGTGTTGTTAGCTGCTTTCCCTTTGCTTTTACGCCAAAATGGGGGAGGGCTGGTAGCGTAAAGTTCCCGATCACCAGAATTCTGGATTAAATGCCAGACTTATCCGCAGTGTCTCATGGAGTCAGGACACTGTTGGTGGTGATCAGTCCGTACGATGGGGATGTTAAGCTCGCCGCCCCCCTTGGTGGTATTCGAGATGAGTAGACATTCTCTGCCTAACTATACATCGAACCAACACGTTGAGTACAGAGGGCAACAACTGTTTGATTTATCATGACCATAGTTACGCTATTTTTGACTGCTGTTCCATTAAAGTTTTATTCACTGTTCCTACAATCTTTCACATCATATTTCAAATCGTTTCTTGCAATGGGTTCCAATGCAATCTCCATTAAGTAAGGAACGGGAATGGTGATATGATTACATCGATCTGGAAGTGTGGTTCTTTATACCTACATTTATTGTTCTAGAACTCTGTTTTCAATATATTGTTATACAGTGATGTGAGACAAGTTATCAGATACCTCCTAATATCGTGTCGGACCTCCTTTTTTCTGTCATAGTGCAGCTAATAGACGTGGCATGGACTCGAGAACTCGTTGGAAGTCCCCTGGCACACTTTCTCTATGTTGTTGTTTGTTGTGCTACAACAACATAGAGGAAGTATGCCAGGGGACTTCCAACGAGTTCTCGAGTCCATGCCACGTCTATTTGCTGCACTATGACAGAAAAACTTCCTCTATAGCCCTCCATAATTGTGAAAGTGTTGCCGGTGCTAACTGACCTCTCGGTTATGTTCCATAAATATTCGACGGGATTCATTTTGGACAAGCTGGGTGCCCAAATCATTCGCTCCAATTGTCCAGAATGTTATTCGAATGAATCACGAAGAAATTGTGGCCTGGTGATGCGGCGTATCCTCATCCACAACAATACCATCATTGTTTGGCAACATGAAGTCCATGAATGGCTGCAAATGGTCTTCAAGTAGCCGAACATACCCATTTTCGGTCAATAATCGGTTCAGTTGGGCCAGAGGACACAGTACATTCCATGTAAACACAGCACATAAAATTATGGACCCACCACCAGCTTCCACAGTGTCTTGTTGACGAAGTAGGTCCGTGGCTTCGTGGGGTCTTCGCCACGCTCGAATCCTACCATCAGCTCTTACCAACTGGAATAGAATTCGTCTAACCAATCCACGGTTTTCCAGTCGTCTAGGGTCCAACAGATATGGGCATGAGCCCAGAAGAAGCGCTGCAGGTGACGTCGTGCTGTTAGCAAAGGCATTCGACTCAGTCGTCTGCTGCAAATTAACACCAAATTTCGCCCCACTGTGCTAACGGATGTATTCGTAGTGCATCCTACATTTATTATGGAGGGCTACAGAGGAAGATTTTCTGCATTGCTTATCCGTTAACGCTGAAAATTCTACGCAAACGCCGCTGCTCTCGGTTGTTAAGTGAAGGCCGTTGGGCACTGTGTTGTCCATGGTGAGAGATGACACCTGAAATTTGATATTATCGGCACGCTCTTCACAATGTGGATCTCAGAATATTGAATTCCCTAACGATCTCGGTAATGGAATGTCCCATGCGTCAACCGCCAGGACCGCGTTCAGAGTGTGTTAATTCTCGTCGTGCGGCCATAATCGTATCGAACACCTCTTCACATGAATCATCTGAGTACAAATGACAGCTCCGCCAATGCACTACGCATTTATACCTTGTGTACGAGATACTACAGCCATCTGTGTATGTGCATACCTCTGTCTCATGACTTTCGTACCGTTAGTGTATGGCTATAAGCACTATGGGACTCAACCACGACAGTGTATATAGCATTGATTCAATTAATGACAGAAGTTAAGAATTTTACTTTGTTAGGTTTCCTTCTTACAAAAGGAACTTCAGTCACTCTACAGGTTAGGGGCATGGATTAATTTCAGTTTCGCTCAACGCAGCAGCATGCAACGTAATATTCGTACATGAAAACATGGAAACTATAGGAAAGGGGGTGCGCGTGGTGAATTCTAATTGTGCCAGCTTTCATTGTTGTAAAGCGAAGCAAAATGGAGATTTGCTGAAGGGCTTTGTATAGCCCCACATAGCCAAATTATGTTATACGCAACGAGGATAGTCCTCTGAATCTACCATTTAGCAGAGCAAGCTGGCGTGGGTTGGCTCAACAAATAAAATATACCACGACGTTTAAAACTTGAGATAAATCTATGAGTTTCACCTTGCTGGGTTATATCCGCCGAGTTCGGCTCCTGATTCCGAACGTTCACTTCGCAGATAATAGCACAGTGGAAGTTACCCATATTTTGATACTCAAACTTTGTATACCATCAACTTAGGAACAGCTAAGCGCTAAGACCACACGGTTTAGCCGGCAAGAATCGTTATGGAAGCTTACAGCAGCCACGTTGGCTATCACCATACAATGATTCCGTTTACACGGCGGACATCTGGCACTGCGACGCTATTGACTATTACGTGTTCTGTTATTCAGCCCTTGCCTATACGATAATAATACGGAACTCATAACTAGCATTTCTCATCTTCGTAATTCAACTCGCTTGAACAAACCTCGCTCTCTCTATTGGATGGCTACATTCTCGTTTAGTTTCCATTGTGTTTTAACGTGCTTTATATTTTATTTCTAGTCTTAGGGAAAGGTTGCTACTAGCCAAGTCACTTAGAATTGTGTGTGAACGCTGTAAAACATTTCGACTGGGCTACCTCATGGTAAAAAAGAGATTTAGGAACCAGATTTTAAATTGAAAGACATTTCCAGGGGCAGATGTGGACTCTGACCACAATTTATTGGTTAAGAACTGCAGATTAAAACTGAAGAAACTGCAAAAAAATGGGAATTTAAGGCGATGAGACCTGGATAAACTGAAAGAACCAGAGGTTGTACAGAGTTTCAGGGAGAGCATAAGGGAGCAATTGACAGGAATGGGGGAAAGAAATACAGTAGAAGAAGAATGGGTAGCCTTGAGGAATGAAATAGTGAAGGCAGCAGAGGATCAAGCAGGTAAAAAGACGAGGGCTAGTAGAAACCCTTGGGTAACAGAAGAGATACTGCATTTAATTGATGAAAGGAGAAAATACAAAAATGCAGTAAGTGAAGCAGGCAAAAAGGAATACAAACGTCTCAAAAATGAGATCGACAGGAAGTGCAAAATGGCTAAGCAGGGATGGCAAGAGGACAAATGTAAGGATTTATCTCATGAGGTGTAAGATAGATACTGCCTACAGGAAAATTAAAGAGACCTTTGGAGAAAAGAGAACCACTTGCATGAATATTAAGAGCTCAGATGGAAACCCAGTTCTCAGCAAAGAAGGGAAAGCAGAAAGGTGGAAGGAGTATATAGGGGTCTATACAGGGGCTATGTTCTTGAGGACAATATTATGGAAATGGAAGAGGATGTAGATGAAGATGAAATGGGAGATATGATACTGCTTGAAGAGTTTGACAGAGCACTGAAAGACCTAAGTCGAAACAGGGCCCTGGGAGTAGACAACATTCCATTAGAACTACTGACAGCCTTGGGAGAGCCAGGCATAACAAAACTCTATCATCTGGTGAGCAAGATGTATGAGACAGGCGAAATTCCCTCACTCTTCAAGAAGAATATAGTAATTCCAATCCCAAAGAAAGCAGGTGTTGACAGATGTGAAGATTACCGAACTATCAATTTAATAAGTCACAGCTGCAAAATACTAACGCGAATTCTTTGCAGACGAGTGGAAAAACTGGTAGAAGCTGACCTCGGGGAAGATCAGTTTGGATTCCGTAGAAATGTTGGAACACGTGAGGCAACACTGACCCTATGAGTTATCTTAGAAGAAAGATTAAGGAAAGGCAAACCTACGTTTCTTGCATTTGTAGACTTAGAGAAAGGTTTTGACGATGTTGACTGGAATACTCTCTTTCAAATTCTTAAGGTGGCAGGGGTAAAATATAGGGAGCGAAAGGCTATTTACAATTTGTACACAAACCAGATGGTAGTTATAAGAGTCGAGGGACATGAAAGGGAAGCAGTGGTCAGGAAGGGAGTGAGACAGGGTTGTAGCCTCTCCCCGATGCTATTCAATCTGTATATTGAGCAAGCAGTAAAGGAAACAAAAGTAAAGTTCGGAGTAGGTATTAAAATCCATGGAGAAGAAATAAAAACTTTGAGGTTCGCCGATGACATTGTAATTCTGTCAGAGACAGCAAAGGACTTGGAATAGCAGTTGAACGGAATGGACAGTGTCTTGAAAGGAGGGTATAAGATGAACATCAACAAAAGCAAAAACGAGGATAATGGAATGTAGTCGAATTAATTCTGGTGATGCTGAGGGAATTAGATTAGGAAATGACACACTTAAAGTAGTAAAGGAGTTTTGCTGTTTGGGGAGCAAAATAACTGATGACGGTCGAAGTAGAGAGGATATAAAATGTAGACTGGCAATGGCAAGGAAAGCTTTTCTGAAGAAGAGAAATTTGTTAAGATCGAATATTGATTTAAGTGTCAGGAAGTCGTTTCTGAAAGTATTTATATGGAGTGTAGCCATGTATGGAAGTGAAACATGGATGATAAATAGTTTGGACAAGAAGAGAATAGAGGCTTTCGAAATGTGGTGCTACAGAAGAATGCTGAAGATTAGATGGGTAGATCACATAACAAATGAGGAGGTATTGAATAGAATTGGGGAGAAGAGGATTTTGTGGCACAACTTGACTAGAAGAAGGGATCGGTTAGTAGGACATGTTCTGAGGCATCAAGGGATCACCAATTTGGCACTGGAGGGCAGCGTGGAGGGTAAAAATAGTAGAGGTAGACCAAGAGATGAATAAACTAAGCAGATTCAGAAGGATGTTGGCTACAGTAGGTACTGGGAGATGAAGAAGCTTGCACAGGATAGAGTAGCATGGAGAGCTGCATCAAACCAGTCTCAGGACTGAAGACCACAACAACAACCGCATATTTGTATGTTTTTATGCAATATATTCAGTCAATCGCGTTCATTGACCATCTACATCTACATCTACATGGATACTCTACAAATCACATTTCAGTGCCTGGTATAGAGTTCATTGAACCACCTTCATAATTCTCTATTATTCCAATCTCGTATAGCGCGCGGAAAGAACGAACACCTATATCTTTCCGTAGGACCTCTGATTTCCATTATTTTATCGTGGTTATCGTTTCTCCCTATGTAGATCGGTGTCAACAAAATATTTTCGCAGGGGAAAGTTGGTGATTAGAATTTCGTGAGAAGATACCTTCACAACGAAAAACGCCTTTCTTTTAATGATGTCCAGCCCAAATCCTGTATCATTTCTGTGACACTCTGTCCAATATGTCGCGATAATACAAGACATGCTGCCCTTCTTTGAACTGTTTTCGATGTACTCCGTCAGTGATATCTGACAAGGATCTCACACCGCGCAGCTGTATTCTAAAAGAGGACGGACAAGCGTCGTGTAGGCAGTCTCCTTAGTAGGTCTGTTACATTTTCTAAGTGTCCTCGCAATAAAGCGCAGTCTTTGGTTAGCCTTCCCACAACATTTTCTAAGTGTTCCTCCCAATTTAAGTTGTTCGTAATTGTAATACCTAGGTATTTAGTTGAATTTACGGCTTTTAGACTAGACTGTTTTATCGTGTAACCTAAGTTTAACGAATTCCTTTTAGCACTCACGTGGATAATCTCACACTTTTCGTTATTTAGGGTCAACTGCCAATTTTCACACCATTCAGCTATCTTTTCTAAATCGTTTTGCAGTTTGTTTTGACCTTCTGATGACTTTATTAGTCATCAGCGTCATTTGCAGACAACCGAAGACGGCTGCTCACATTGTCTCCCAAATCGTTTATATAGATAAGGACCGAGCGAGGTGGCGCAGTGGTTAGGCACTGGACTCGCATTCGGGAGGACGACGGTTCAATCCCGCGTCCGGCCATCCCGATTTAGGTTTTCCGTGATTTCCCAAAATCGCTCCAGGCAAATGCCGGGATGGTTCCTTTCAAAGGGCACGGCCGACTTCCTTCCCCGTCCTTCCCTAATCCGATGAGACCGATGACCTCGCTGTCTGGTCTCCTTCCCCGAAACAACCAACCAACCAACCAACCATGTCCATAGATAAGGAACAGCAAAGGGCCCATAACACTACCTTGGGGAACGCCAGAAATCACTTCTGTTTTAGTCGATGACTTTCCCTGGATTACTAAGAACTGTGAACTTTATGACGGGAAATCACAAATCCAGTCATATATATATTCCATAAGCACGCAATTTCACGACAAGCCGCTTGTGTGGTACAGTGTCAAAAGCCTTCCGGAAATCCAGAAATACGCAATCGATCTGAAATCCTTTGTCAATAGCACTCAAAACTTCATGTGAATAAAGAGCTAGTTGTGTTACACAGGAACTATGTTTTCTAAATCCATGTTGACTGTGTGTCAACAGACAGTTTTCTTCGAGGTAATTCATAAAGTTTGAACACAATATGTGTTCCAAAATCCTGCTGCATATCGACGTTAACGATATGGGCCTGTAATTTAGTGGATTACTCTTGATACTTTTCTTGAATATTGGTGTGACCTGTGTGACTTTCCAGTCTTTGGGTACCGATCTTTCGTCGAGCGAAAGGTTGTATATGATTGTTAAGTATGGAGCTAATGCATCCGAAAGGAACGTAATTGGTATACAGTCTGGACCAAAATATTTGCCTTTATTAAGTGATTTAAGTTGCTTCACTACTCCAAGGATACTTACTTCTACGTTACTCATGTTGGCAGCTGTTCTCGATTCGAATTCTGGAATATTTACTCTTCTTTTGTGAAGGCATTTCGGAAGGCTGTGTTTAGTAACTCTGCTTTGGCAGCACTGTCTTCGATAGTACCTCCATTGCTATCGTGTAGAGAAGGCATTGATTGTTTCTTGTCGCTAACATACTTTGCCTACGACCAGAATCTCGTTGGATTTTCTGCCAAGTTTCCCGACAAAGTTTGGTTGTGGAAACTTTTTTTTATAAGCATCTCGCATTGAAGTCCGCGCTAAATTTCGAGCTTCTGTAAGAGATCGCCAATCTTGGGGATTTTGGGTCTGTTTAAATCTGGCTTGTTTGTTTCGTTGTTCCTGCAACAGTGTTCTAACCCGTTTTGTGTACCAAGGAGGATCAGCTCCGCCGTTTGTTAATTTATTTGGTACAAATCTCTCAATTGCTAACGATATTATTTATTTGAATTCAAGCTACGTTTGGTCTACACTTATATTATTAATTTGGAATGAGTGGAGATTGTCTCTCAGGAAGGCGTCAAGTGTATTTTTATCTGCTTCTTTGAATAAGTATATTTTTCGAGGATTTGGGGATTACAGTATTCAGTCTCGCTACGACAACCCTGTGTTCACTAATCCCTGTATCGGTTTCTATGCTTGTAATTAACTCATGATTATTTGTTGCTAAGGGTTTAAGTGTGTTTTCACAACCGTTTACTATTCGTGTGGGTTCATGAACTAACTGCTTGAAATGATATTCATAGAATGCGTTTAGCACAATTTCGGATGATATTTTATGCGTACGTCCGGAATTAAACATGTATTTTCGCCAACATATCGAAGGTAAATTAAAGTCACCACCAACTATTATCGTATGAGTCGGGTACGTGTTTGAAATCAAACTCAATCAATATCACTGATATGTAATTTTCCCTCTGTGTCCTTTTTTTAAAAAAATGAAACCATCAATTAGGCGACATATTACCTATAAAGAGAAGAATCACGAGGCTTTCACTGTCCAGGCACAGAAGATTAACAGGTGAATATAATTTCCTGTTTGATGGGTAACCAGTAATAGGCAGTAGCTTCCTCCATACCTACCAGAGACGATACCCGGTTCACGAGACCTGCAGCCAGAGCAACCAGTCGGGATTGCTACAACTTCATCCTCACCCTGCAACACTTCCCGCTCACTCTATGCATTTACAGTTGGTTTACAGTCCTGTGGGATTATTCGTTGTGAGCTGGGATTTTTATGTCTTTTCTTACAGTTGCAAGCTTAATAGTTGTTATTACTATTGTTTATTGTACGTTTTGTGATACTGAATGATGCCAGAAGTAACTTCGTCAAATGTTATTCAGTGGAAATTATCGACAATGCTCTTATGTCAAGGGGATTGTCGTATATCAGTCGAGAAAAATGGTTTTGCACTTTACGTGTCTACAGTATCAACAACTGTTCCTATTAATTCTACCAACCACTGTGGTAATGATGCTTATTATGGTGAAACCAAAGGAGATGATTGGCTCCATATTTCAAAGGTCGAAATAAGAAATATATAAAAAAAATGCGGAGTTTATGAAATACTATCGTTTTCTCTTCAGCTTCACCCACATATACCTTCAGCACACTTCCTTCTCCCCCTCTCTGTATCCACCTACTCCTCCCTCTGTCTATCCACCATCTCTCACACCTCTACCTGTGTATCTCCTCCTCCCACTTTCTCTGTCTCTTCATCTTCTCGTCCTCCTCTCTTTGTTCATTTTCTCTACCTGCTCTCTCTGACCATATCTTCCTCCCCCTACCCTCTGACCATATCCTCCTTTCCTTTTCTCCTTCTATCTACCCCTCTACACCTTCAGCCTGGCTCATGCATCTCTACCTTCTCCACTCACTCTGTCCACTTCCTCGTCCCATCACTCTGTCCATCCCCTCCTCCATCAGTCTCAATCTGTCTGCATCCATACCAACCAGCATGTGTGGTTCCAGCAATACATTTCAATAAAGCAGCCCAGTACTGCTTCCACAACACACCAATCATACAAGAGAGGGTATACATCAGGGGCTTTGCCCTGGCATACAGGCAACCTTGTAAATCAAGTTGATGAAACAGGCTAATACTACTCCAACACATCATGGTTGTCATCCAGGGCAGCCTACATGCTGGGGCCCAGAAAACCATTTCTTGCCCTAATATGTAGGCTGATTTTGGAAGCCAACACTGTTCCCGCACAACAAGCCTGTCATGCAGGCCAGCCTTTATACAAAAGGCTGGAAAGACTCGTTTTTGCTCACATCTCCATTCACATTGGAGATAGGAGGTTTAAATCCTACAGTGCTAATACTCGTGAGGGTAGCTATTTCTGTGACAAATTTGAAGTCGATTCAGGGGTTTGCTAGGAGATATCCGACATACACACTTACACTGTGCTTAATATGTATAACAGAAAACAAGAACACCAGTTCCAGTGACTTGGAAAAAGTGTACAGACATGCAGTCAGTAGGATGTCACCTTGTCACTACCATTTCTACCCAATAAAATTGACCTGGCCAAAAATTAAAGGTTACATAGAAGAAAACAATTGAAAAACTGGACAATTGCGAGTAGGGTTCGCTCTGTGAGGTTTCCTCAAAGACTTAATTATGTATATAGATCTGTAGATTTTGATGAATGAGTTTATGAGCATCAAAATCTGCGACAAATTGTCTGCATCTTTTGACTGCACTAACGTAAAAGCTTAAATATTTTACACTGTCTAGGGACCATAGACTTCAGTATTTAATAAACGAAAACATGGTCCGTAGTAGGCACTAATGAGATGTTTATTTAATCATGCGATTAGCTAATTCGACTAAGCGTCATTGTTAAGCAAATTTGTGACATCTGTACTTCATGTCGTTTTCAAATCACTCTTAAGAACAAGTAAAAAGTATTAAGAGTGATTTGAAAATGAAATGAAATATAGATCTTACAAATGTGTTTGAGAATGATGCTTAGTCGAAATTAGCTAATCGCACGATTAAATAAACAACGCATTACCGGCTACTTTGGACCATGTTTACGTTCATTAAGCATCTGGATGTGTGGAGCCCCACAAATAAAAAACTTTAGTATTTGACATAAATTTCAACTAGATACCTGTACCTGTTCCTGAGAAAAAAGGGTGTTATACTTTTCATATAGCCAAGGGACTATATACCTTAGCATTTGACATAAATTTCAACTCTGTATGCCTGCGGTTCTTGAGAAAAATGGACCTTAACAGACGAACAAACTGACGGATACAAAGTGATCCTATAAGGGTTCCGTTTTTTGCAGTTGAGGCATGTAACCCTAAAAATATGCTGTCTGCAGACAAGGCACTTAACAAGGAAGCTGCTAGGGAAGTCACTTCTCTGAATTCTGGAAGAAAGCCGTCAGCCATACGCAGAGCATCACAGAAAATGCTTGACGGAATGGTGTTTGCGGTTTAAGTACCTGCACGAAGAAATTATGTTTACGTAATTTTTACTGTTAATAAGAAGGCTGTCATCTATGGAGCTCAGTCTCAAAGAAGAAACCACTCTGATTGTTGTAAATATAAATATTGCGATAGTGAGGTATCATGTTTTTCTATCACTATAACTTTTTCTTCCTAGCTGGTAAGTTTCCGCACTTTCGTTAACAGCCACATTTTTATTATGTTACAAGTAAGTACAAAGTTTGACCTGATACCGTAAGAAAAGATTAATTATGTTTCTCTGAATGAAAGCAAACGGGTGACCGACGAGGTTTCGATGCGCGAGCGCTTTATCATGCGTCACATTTGACTAAAATTATCTCGTGCTAGAGATCTCCGACAGAGTTCCGGTTTGAAACAGATGAAAATGTGATGTATTCTTGAATTTCTGTTGCATAATGTTTTCACGTTAAGTCAACATTCAAAAAGTTGTCATAAGTCGAAAATACGCTCACGTCGTATGAAAATGCATTTTCGTAAACTTCCCGCATATTGAGTTACAATTTTTTTGCTGCAACGTAGTGCAGTTCTTCGAGAAGAAAGTGATACCAATTCCATCATCAGATAGTTCGCGAGTTTGAGTGAATGGTATGAAAGATTACTGTCTTCACTTACAATTTGTATCCTCTACGGCTCCCTCTAGTACCCTGGGAGTTATACCCTCATGCTTAACACATGTTCTATATTCTTTCCGTTCTTGGGGAGTCAGTGTTCGATATATATTACTTTCTCTTGAAAACCTCATTTCTTTACCTTACCAGTCCACACGATTTCCATCATCCTTGTAGAGAGCCACATCTCGAAATCTTCGAGTCCTTTCTTTACCGGTTCCCCACAATCCACGATTCACTTGCGTAGACAGCTGGGCTGGATACGTACATTTTCACGAGGAACCCCTTGAGTTCGAGGTCGCAAATTCAAACTTTAGTAAGGCTCAATTGAAGGTGTTGCATTAACAATTGTGACAGGAAAAGCTAATGATTCACCATGTGCATCAGATGGACGACGGAAAATGGCCTGTGAGATGTGTGTTTCATATCTCATAAAAAGGACGTCGTCGACATTGAACCATTAACTTTCCCATGAACACCTAATGAAAAATGGGACTCCACAGTGATCACAAAGGTTCGCATCGTCAAGATCGAAAGCGAATTCTTTGGGGGTTTCAAACGGTGCAGGTCGTTCAGCTAGGTATCCACTCTTGTTGTAACAGGGTGACAAGAACTGATGGAATGAGATGGCATGCAACCGAATGCGAAACAGTCCGTCGTGGAAATTATCGTGAAACTGGCTATCCCTTAAGACGCAGCTGCAGATAGTGCGATAACAGGACAAAACTAAAGGACAACTTGGAGCAGAAGTCAGAGCCCAGAACTGCAACAAGGCTGCAGCCAGACAGCAGAAGTTGATCATTGAACTGAGTGATCGACTTCCGTGCGAGCGCCGAAATGAGGCCACAAGCAACGGACACCGGCTGCAGGCGGCCGTCACTCCTGCTTGATCAGCACTCCCCAGCAGCAGCAAGGCTTCCGTGACACCGTCCCGGGGGTCAATGCTCTTGGTCCTGTCTTCGAGAAGAGACTCTGGCTTGATTGACATCCGCGGCGTCGATGATTACGCCAGACCCTAGTCACTGACCAGTTCCAGATGGTCGCACAAACGTAGCTCTTTCGCCATTTCAACGGCGGCAACCAGCATTTAAACGCTGGCGCAGCCGAGTGTGTCACGTTCGGCACGGCAGGGCCACAACCGGCGCCTGCCTTGTGCCAGCCGGGAATCATCGCTGTGGACTCTGCCGCCCCGGATCGCAAAAGAGGGAAACAGATGAAAATGTGATGTATTCTTGAATTTCTGTTGCATAATGTGTCCACCTAAAGTCAGCATTCAAAAAGTTGTCATATGTCGAAAATACGCTCATGTCTTCTGGAAAATGCATTTTCGTAAACTTCCCGCATATTGAGCCAGGGCAGGCAACATCGCGCCATCCGCCAGCCCCTGCTTCTCACCTTAGGTCCAGACTTCGATTCCGGGCGCCGCCATCGTTGTACCACTGAAATGATGGGCCCTTCCGCATTAGGGAACACCTGGTGCCGCCCGTGACCGCAGCGTGGCAGCATCCTGCCTTCTCAGCTCGCCTCATATACGGAGACGCCAGCGCAGCGCTCTGAGCACCTCGTCTGCCAAACGTCAACATCCATAGCTACGACGCCGGTTTATGAATAAGTTTATGAATAAGTAAAGAACTAATAAAGAGCTATTGTATCATCACTAGGACCAGAACCCAGCCCACACCAGACAGTCTACCTCTCTCATCCTTACAAGGCACAGAAAAAATAAACATAGAGGTTGAATTGTCCAGTGGTTGCAGGTGGTATGAATTGCAATGTTACACTTCAGGAGGAATAGTATGATTTTTTCACGTAGAACATGAATCAAGCAAAAACAATTTATTTTGACCAGCTATTGGCCAAAAGCATTGCTCATACCACAGCTGTAGTTCTCTAGTGCCCAGTTTGCCACTGTTTTTTGCTGTGACGTAAACATACCCTACTACCCTTGCAAGATAACGCACACGAGGAAGAATCACTGGAGACAGGATTTATGGCTGCCTGTTCGACAAGGATTACGAACTATATGACTGGATGTCTATTTCAATATCACTTTCACTTGTTAAGCACAACAAATTACTTTTCCAGCCAATTTGTCATCCAGATTAACAACGGTATAGTTGTATACGAATGCGTTGCGGCATTGATGTTAGTTGACCTTGATACAACTCTCTTGGTACCTATAATTTCCAGGGATCTTTTCATATGCATTTCCTCTTCAAATCCCGATTGGTTGGAGTTGAAAACAAATTACTTATTGAACTATGGGGTAAGTTTGTTTATCTCATCTACAAATTTTCGGGTCGATTCTGCTGTTTGTTGCGCATCGTTAAACTGACAATTTGTTGGAAATTTCATTATTTTAAGTCTCCCAGTTATGGACCACTGTCTGAAGTTATGCAACCATCCACTGCTTCTCTTGAAATCACTTTAATCTTTGTCGCACGCAATTTTATGTGCGTAACGTAATAGGTCATCGCCACGAACGTCCTGCAAATTGCATCGAGCATCCTTGAAACGCGCAAACACTAGTTTTCGTAACAACTGCGTCTTGTTCTCCCTTGAATATTCGTAGTTATTCTTATGTACTACACGGTCATATTGTTACGGACTTACTCGAAATCTATTCATAACCTTTTCTTTTTTTTTTTCTATGCTGCAGACGATCTTCCATGTAAGTACTAAGGTTTCGTACCCGCCCCTTGGACAACGATTGTCCTTTGGTGTGTTTCACTGGAGACAGGATTTGTGCCTCCATGTCCGACAAGAATTATGAACTGCAGGGCTCGACACCTATTTCAGTATCACTTTCACTTGTTAAGCATGTATCGTCATCGTTGTACTCCACGTACATTGTCCGCACAGAGCGTTACAGGACACCACACGTTCTACCGTCTCATCTCTCAGAAATGCTAATATTTCATCTGCCTCTTCCTCCTTACTCTGCAAAATTCGCTGGGTTTCTTTTTGACGAAATGTCGACTTCGGCAACTGTTGTTGTAGATATAATGCCATGTTTGCTTTGCTTATCGTTGTCATGTCCCTGCTTTGTATCAACACCGCTAGCACTGTAGAACTGTTCTAAGTCCTAGCTCACTCATTTGTTACATAGTTTAATTCTTAATTTCTTTGCGTGTTTTTGGTACTTGCATTGTTTAATTCATAAATTTCGGGCGTATTATAGTATTTGAGAGTTGTAGCATCGCGTTTTAGTACCTGAATAGTGTAAATTCGCGTAGTCGTTTGTCTTCTGTTTTTGTTTTGAACGGCCAGTGTCGGTTGGTCACAGTCAGTGTGCTCCCTGCCGCCGTTGGATAAGCAGCTGCAGCAGCAAGTCGTATACTCCTAGCTCACTCATTTGTTACATAGTTTAATTCTTAATTTCTTTGCGTGTTTTTGGTACTTGCATTGTTTAATTCATAAATTTCGGGCGTATTATAGTATTTGAGAGTGTAGCATCGCGTTTTAGTACCTGAATAGTGTAAATTCGCGTAGTCTCCTTCCGCCGCCGAGCAGTGTCAGCAGTGCGCAAGTAGCAGCATTACTGCATTTACTAGGCAATCTTGTATTTTAATAACCGTTTAAATTTTGTTGATTTATTTGCGCTCGCTGTAGATTAGTTCAGACGTTCTTTGCAAAACAGTTTTTAGCATGGATAGTGACTGCAACTGGTGTGTTCGGATGCAGGCTGAGTTGGCATCCCTTCGCTCCCAGCTTCAGGCAGTGTTGGCTTCGGTCACACAGCTTGAGGCTGTTGCCAATGGGCATCACTGTGGGGGTCCGGATGGGGGTTTGTCGGGGACGCCCAGCTCGTCCCACGCATCCCCTGATCGGACTACGACTGTGGTTGCCCGGGATACTGCCCGTATTGAGGCTTATCCCTCACCTGTGGTAGTGTGGGAGGTCGTCTCAAGGTGTGGCAGGGGGCGAAAGACATTCCGGAGGGCTGAACGGAAAGCCTCTCCAGTTTGTCTGACGAACCGGTTTCAGGCTCTGTCTCAGGCTGATACTGATCTTCGGCCTGACATGGCTGCTTGTCCTGTTCCAGAGGTTGCCCCTCAGTCTGCAAGATCCGGGCAGTCGCAGAGGGTGGGCTTACTGGTAGTTGGGAGCTCCAAAATCAGGCGCGTAATGGGGCCCCTTAGGGAAATGGCAGCAAGAGAGGGGAAGAAAACCAATGTGCACTCCGTGTGCATACCGGGGGGAGTCATTCCGGATGTGGAAAGGGTCCTTCCGGATGCCATGAAGGGTACAGGGTGCACCCATCTGCAGGTGGTCGCTCATGTCGGCACCAATGATGTGTGTCGCTATGGATCAGAGGAAATCCTCTCTGGCTTCCGGCGGCTATCTGATTTGGTGAAGACTGCCAGTCTCGCTAGCGGGATGAAAGCAGAGCTCACCATCTGCAGCATCGTCGACAGGACTGACTGCGGACATTTGGTACAGAGTCGAGTGGAGGGTCTGAATCAGAGGCTGAGACAGTTCTGCGACCGTGTGGGCTGCAGATTCCTCGACTTGCGCCATAGGGTGGTGGGGTTTCGGGTTCCGCTGGATAGGTCAGGAGTCCACTACACGCAACAAGCGGCTACACGGGTAGCAGGGGTTGTGTGGCGTGGGCTGGGCGGTTTTTTAGGTTAGATGGCCTTGGGCAAGTACAGAATGGGCAACAGCCACAACGGGTGGGGGGCAAAGTCAGGACATGCGGGGACCAAGCAGCAATCGGTATCGTAATTGTCAACTGTCGAAGCTGCGTTGGTAAAGTACCAGAACTTCAAGCGCTGATAGAAAGCACCGAAGCTGAAATCGTTATAGGTGCAGAAAGCTGGCTTAAGCCAGAGATAAATTCTGCCGAAATTTTTACAAAGGTACAGACGGTGTTTAGAAAGGATATATTGCATGCAACCGGTGGTGGAGTGTTCGTCGCTGTTAGTAGTAGTTTATCCTGTAGTGAAGCAGAAGTGGATAGTTCCTGTGAATTATTATGGGTGGAGGTTACACTCAACAACCGAACTAGGTTAATAATTGGCTCCTTCTACCGACCTCCCGACTCAGTAGCATTAGTGGCAGAACAACTGAGAGAAAATTTGGAATACATTTCACATAAATTTTCTCAGCATGTTATACTCTTAGGTGGAGATTTCAATTTACCAGATATAGACTGGGACACTCAGATGTTTAGGACGGGTGGTAGGGACAGAGCATCGAGTGACATTATACTGAGTGCACTATCCGAAAATTACCTCGAGCAATTAAACAGAGAACCGACTCGTGGAGATAACATCTTGGACCTACTGATAACAAACAGACCCGAACTTTTCGACTCTGTATGTACAGAACAGGGAATCAGTGATCATAAGGCCGTTGCAGCATCCCTGAATATGGAAGTTAATAGGAATATAAAAAAAGGGAGGAAGGTTTATCTGTTTAGCAAGAGTAATAGAAGGCAGATTTCAGACTACCTAACAGATCAAAACGAAAATTTCTGTTCCGACACTGACAATGTTGAGTGTTTATGGAAAAAGTTCAAGGCGATCGTAAAATGCGTTTTAGACAGGTACGTGCCGAGTAAAACTGTGAGGGACGGGAAAAACCCACCGTGGTACAACAACAAAGTTAGGAAACTACTGCGAAAGCAAAGAGAGCTCCACTCCAAGTTTAAACGCAGCCAAAACCTCTCAGACAAACAGAAGCTAAACGATGTCAAAGTTAGCGTAAGGAGGGCTATGCGTGAAGCGTTCAGTGAATTCGAAAGTAAAATTCTATGTACCGACTTGACAGAAAATCCTAGGAAGTTCTGGTCTTACGTTAAATCAGTAAGTGGCTCGAAACAGCATATCCAGACACTACGGGATGATGATGGCATTGAAACAGAGGATGACACGCGTAAAGCTGAAATACTAAACACCTTTTTCCAAAGCTGTTTCACAGAGGAAGACCGCACTGCAGTTCCTTCTCCAAATCCTCGCACAAACGAAAAAATGGCTGACATCGAAATAAGTGTCCAAGGAATAGAAAAGCAACTGGAATCACTCAATAGAGGAAAGTCCACTGGACCTGACGGGATACCAGTTCGATTCTGCACAGAGTAACCGAAAGAACTTGCCCCCCTTCTAACAGCCGTGTACCGCAAGTCTCTAGAGGAACGGAGGGTTCCAAATGATTGGAAAAGAGCACAGAGAGTCCCAGTCTTCAAGAAGGGTCGTCGAGCAGATGCGCAAAACTATAGACCTATATTTCTGACGTCGATCTGTTGTAGAATTTTAGAACATGTTTTTTGCTCGAGTATCATGTCGTTTTTGGAAACCCAGAATCTACTATGTAGGAATCAACATGGATTCCGGAAACAGCGATCGTGTGAGACCCAACTCGCTTTATTTGTTCATGAGACCCAGAAAATATTAGATACAGGCTCCCAGGTAGATGCTATTTTTCTTGACTTCCGGAAGGCGTTCGATACAGTTCCGCACTGTCGCCTGATAAACAAAGTAAGAGCCTACGGAATATCAGACCAGCTGTGTGGCTGTATTGAAGAGTTTTTAGCAAACAGAACACAGCATGTTGTTATCAATGGAGAGACGTCTACAGACGTTAAAGTAACCTCTGGCGTGCCACAGGGGAGTGTTATGGGACCATTGCTTTTCACAATATATATAAATAACCTAGTAGATAGTGTCGGAAGTTCCATGCGGCTTTTCGCGGATGATGCTGTAGTATACAGAGAAGTTGCAGCATTAGAAAATTGTAGCGAAATGCAGGAAGATCTGCAGCGGATAGGCACTTGGTGCAGGGAGTGGCAACTGACCCTTAACATAGACAAATGTAATGTATTGCGAATACATAGAAAGAAGGATCCTTTATTGTATGATTATATGATAGCGGAACAAACACTGGTAGCAGTTACTTCTGTAAAATATCTGGGAGTATGAGTGCGGAACGATTTGAAGTGGAATGATCATATAAAATTAATTGTTGGTAAGGCGGGTACCAGGTTGAGATTCATTGGGAGAGTGCTTAGAAAATGTAGTCCATCAACAAAGGAGGTGGCTTACAAAACACTCGTTCGACCTATACTTGAGTATTGCTCATCAGTGTGGGATCCGTACCAGATCGGTCTGACGGAGGAGATAGAGAAGATCCAAAGAAGAGCGGCGCGTTTCGTCACAGGGTTATTTGGTAACCGTGATAGCGTTACGGAGATGTTTAATAAACTCAAGTGGCAGACTCTGCAAGAGAGGCGCTCTGCATCGCGGTGTAGCTTGCTCGCCAGGTTTCGAGAGGGTGCGTTTCTGGATGAGGTATCGAATATATTGCTTCCCCCTACTTATACTTCCCGAGGAGATCACGAATGTAAAATTAGAGAGATTAGAGCGCGCACGGAGGCTTTCAGACAGTCGTTCTTCCCGCGAACCATACGCGACTGGAACAGGAAAGGGAGGTAATGACAGTGGCACGTGAAGTGCCCTCCGCCACACACCGTTGGGTGGCTTGCGGAGTATAAATGTAGATGTAGATGTAAGTCGTAGACTAAACAGTTCAACTAAGCTCCGTAGTCTCATGCTGTGCTCACTATTTCATACTTCCAGTCCCGCCCATGTTGCCATTGGCAGCCAATATTGTGGTTGCATGGCTGAGAGTATGTGGGGCGTCCAATGCCGTGAACATCATTGGCCTTTTCCAACGTCGCACTCAAGGGGTTCCTTGTCAGTATTTCTTCCTCAAATTAAAGCCAATGTTTGTTAGTGGTGGACGGCTTTTGTCTTGAAATGTCCCCTTTGCCTGTGCAAACGCGCTTTATACACCCTCCTTCCTTCGTCCATCAAACGTTATCTTGCTTGCAAAGTAATAGCTTTCGCTTCGTCTATCTCGTGGTCGCCACGACTGATGTTAGTTTCTCATCATTTCTTTTGAGGTCTAACTAATGTACTTTTTTGGAGATCGCTTGCAGAACTTTATTTAGAGCCCAGTTTCAATTGTTTGTAGGTTTATTTAAATCGTCAATTTTTTAAAGGCCAATCTTCTTATCTTCTTGCATCATGTTTAAGGTCATTATTATTGTAAATCAGTGACTTTTATTCACCGTTCTGAACGCCTTACAAGTACGTAAACTCAACATGACAAATTAACTTGGAATTTTCCTATCTGTTTTTCTTAAAGAGGGCCTGTTGTTACTTTGAAAAATAAATGTTTGTTGTCACAAGGATAAAAGATGTTAGTTTTCCTGATCCTGGTGTATAACGATTTGAATGGTAACCACGTAGAGCGGTTATGTTCCTTTGGCTAATCCGGGGGGGGGGGGGTGGGGGGCGGAAATTGTCCACCCCAGTTAAGATCATTTGTCCATATAAACTGTAGTATTTGTAACAGATTTCGATTTTTTTCGAGGAACTATGGCCAGTGTTGAGGCAAGGAGTTGCGTAGGCACAGGCTATCTCAAAAGCGAACATTTTCAATATGAAATGCAGATTCGTCGCGCACTCACCGAGGGTGGTGTTTCAGAACAGCAGCAGGGTTGCGTGCGGCAATGAGCGAGCTTCTCCACATTTTATCCGAAATGATCGGTGAAATAGGTGCCGCTATTTCCACCATTTCTTTAACTTTGGATGAATTATTTCAAAACATTAAGTTCTTAATGGGTAACCAGCCTAAGTGTAAGCAAGTGTGTAGGGTTCAGGCCCAGGTGTGCCATTTCAGTAATCGTCTTGCCGTTCTAGCGCACTCTCAACCCGGTGATCAGCAGAAGGGCGTTTTAAAGCAGCTAAGCGTGAGGATTAAAGAGTTACAGAGTTGCGCGGACGCCTTAGGTTTGGAGAGTGAAGAGCCGAGTGATGAAGAAGGTGTTTTAATTGATCAGTTCCGAGTTAGGAAGGCAGACGCGATTCTTTCGCTAAATTGCCGAGTCCTATTTCATGTTTATTAAACGGTATAACTTAACTAGCGGTTGACCAACTAAACCAAGTTCGAGGAGTGTTAGGGTTGATGGTGCGGTCTGAAGTACATGCCTTGCAGATCTCACATTTGTCATTCTTTCACTTCTTCATCCTTTGTCTAAGGGTTTGTTAAGCGAGTTGTTGTCAGGACTGCCAGAGAGCTGGGAAATCTGTGGCAGCTTACGGCTCATATAATAGGAAGAAAGTTGCCAGCACGTATTAGGAATAAACTTCAGCGTTTGTATTATTGGCAGATATAGGCTTCTGATGAAACCTTGTTTCAATACATTGAGCATGTCCGTATTACTGTCTCGGATTTGAGTATGAATGTCGTTGAACAGCACTGTATTTCTGACATCTTACTCGGCACGAAGTATAAATAACGGTCACGGCTTTTTTTTCGCTCGGAAGCCGGCCACATTGTTCAACCCAATGATTTAGTAACCTCTATGGAAGTCTTTACATTTGCTGATGAGTAGCGTAAACGAAGTGAGGGTGGGCTACCTGTTTCTTCTTATTATAGTGACAACTATCACTGGTCAGCTGTTAAATTATCATCTAGTAAATCCTGTTTTCGGTGTGGTTCCCGGAGTTACTCACTGCGGGAGCGTCCCGTTGAGCGTAGACATACGCCCAACTGCTGACACCATCGTAAGCGAGTAATCGCTCAAGTGAAAAGATCCGCCAGGTTTTGTGGGCGTGTTCGTGCTTGTAATAAGCGGTCTTTTCTTATGTATGGCCTCAAATTAATGGAGAACCAATTTACGGATAGCTTAATTCCGGAAGCGCTGTTTCTTTACTTGATTAGGACTGGTGCGTTGAGTTTCGACATTTTTGTAAGTTGGCCTCACTTAGATCTTCCCGACCCCCATTTTCCCCTCCCCCCTCCAATCCCTCCCCCAGAGATCTTGTGCTGCCGCCAATGGGCAAGAATTGCCTCTGATTTGTGAAGTGTGAGTGATCCTGTCGATTCTTGGTTTTTCCTGGTCGGTTAAATTGGTAGTTTCAAAGAAATTGTCTGTCACCTTATTGCTTGGATGTGATTTATCTAGCGTACTGAATTAGTCCTCTGTTTTGGCACTGATTCCTTCTTCTTTAGGTTTCGTCCGTCAGACAAGATAGCCTTCTGTTCCTGTTCCACTAGTAGTGTTAATATTAATACCATGCAGACTGAGCGGACAGAAGAGGATCTTGGACATCTTAAGGAGCCTCAGGCTCTTCAGTTAAGGGATCTTTTGAGAGAGTTTAGGGGTGGTAGACAAGATTCAATAGAAAATCCGTTTAGTCGATGAGGTTCCCATTAGCCAGGCTCCTTATCGTCTCTCGCCACCTAAAATTAAGATTTTAAAGGAAAAAGATTAAGATCACTCTTTGCGATGGAGTAATTAGACCTCCAACTTCTCCTTATGCCTGACCTATATTTTTGGTGCCTCAGGGACAGGACAAGGATTTTAGACCTGTTATTGAGTATAGGGTTCACAATGAAAAGGTTGTATTAGAATCAGTTCCCCTTCTAGATCTCCATAATTGCTTTACTTGGTTTGCTGATGCCTCTCATTTTCCTGTGCTTGATTTAAATCAGGCTAGTTATCAAATACCTCAGAATGAGGATTCCAAGTCCTTACAGCGTTCTGTACAGACTGGAATTATTATGAATTCCGCTGCGTACCCTTCGGCCTAGCCACTGGAGCTGCCGTGATTTCACGACTTTTAGATCATGTTTTAGGGGATTTAACAGTCAACTGTGCTGATAATTATCTTTATGATGTTGTGTATAGTCGGTCCTTTGCTGAACATCTTTCACATCTTCAACAGATCTTACTGAGGCTTCGGTTTGCTGGTTCGACTGTCAAACCTTCTAAGGTCACTTTCGTCAAGCAGCAAATTTCATTTTTGGGAAATCTGGTTTCAAGAGAGGGAATCAGAATCGATCAGACAGTACTTCCGATCTCAAGAAGTTTCCTCCTCCTAAGAACAAAAAGGGAGTCACTCGATTTATTGAGATGGTCAATTACTTTCGGAACTTTGTCCTCAATTTCGCGCAAGTGGCTGCACCTCTTAACGATCTTCGTAAGAAGGGACGGGAATTTGTATGGGGAGACGCCCAGCAGGCCGCATTTGAGGCGATTAAGACAGCTCTAAGTAATCCGCCAGTATTAGCGATTCCTAATTTCGAGATGAGATTCGTTCTCCAGACCGATACGCGCTATTCCAGCGTGGCCGCACTCCTTTTACAGGAAGACGCAGGTGAGAGACGACCTCTTGCCTTTACCTCGCGAAGATTAGTAGAACCTAAGCTTAAGTATTCGGTGTGTGGGTATGACGCTTTGGCTGTTCTGTTCACTCTTGAAAAGTTTAAATTTTATCTTGAACACAGAGAATTTGACATAGAGACAGAGAACCAGGCCTTGAGTTGGGTTTTGCCCACCCAAGAAAGACTGATAAGACTGTGGCTTATTAGGGGCTCAGATAAGTAGGTGGCCGACGCGCTCAGCCACACGCTTGAGGAGGGCGCCCACGGATCCGGGGAGTGTTGTTCAGTCGCCAGGTCCTCCGTTTTCAACGTGGTAACTGAGATATCTCAATTATTCTTTGATCTCAGGAGTAAGCAAGACCAAGATCCTTATTTAAGGCCTATAAGAAGACGGTTGTTGGCGGGTGAGGAACTTCCCGGCTGATCCTTGAGAAAGGCTACACTTTGTTGTGAAGTTCGGAAACTAGCCGAGCACAAAATTTGTTTACCTGTTGAGCTCGTGCCATCTGTATTCTGTTATTTTCACACTTCCTTACTAGGCGAGCATCTGAGCCGATATAAAACCCTTGCTAATGTCCGTTCTCGTCTTGCATGACCATCCTTGTATAAGGATCTATAAGGGCATTCGTCGATTGGTTCAGGAGTGTGAATGTTGCAAAATGGCGATGGCCAATATCAACTCACGTAAAGGCATACTGCATTCCGAACGGGAGCAAGTCCTATCGATAAAGTATTCATTGATTATGTAGGTTCCCTGCCTCGAACAAGAGCTGGGAATCGTTATATCCTCGTATTAGTTGTTGTTGATGCCTTTTCTCATTTTGTGTGGCTTTTGCCAAGTAGAAGGGTTACCGCCTCGCTAACTATTCGTCGCTTAACTCAGATATTTTCCTGGTTCGGTCTGCCAAAGGTGCTTGTCAGCGATAATGTCCTCGCTTTTGCGTCACGACAATTTAAGCAGTTTTGTTTTGGCAATGCCATTAACCACCCCCTATTACCCTCAATCTTCCTTTTCTCAGAGGGTTAATCGTAATCTTAAGACCACCTTAATTATTTACCATGCTAAGAATCAGACCAAATGGGACACTTCCTTTCTTCGATTGATGCTGCTTTCATTTCAGCACAGCATGAGGCTTCTAAAGCATTTCCTGCTGCTTTGATGTTCTTATTTCCTTAATTCTGCCCTGGATAATTTATAGAGCATTAACGATCTGTTGCCTGAGGGGATTACCCCTTGTCTGATTAAAGAAAACTGGGATAGAGCTAGGAAAAACATCTAAATAGTACATCGCAGTCAAGAGAGACGGTATAATCAGGAAAAAGATTCTTTTGCGACCGATTTGGGGATAAAGTTCTTGTTCAGATTTTTAGCATGGAAGATTTCTCCTAGGTTTGTGGGAAACAGTGCAACTGTTAAGATCTTAAGTCCTTTTAATCTGCTGGTGCACAACTTTGAAACTGGGAAAACGTTGAAGGTACATGTGAGCCAAACAAAAAACTGGGGAGGCTGAGCTGTGGCGGCTCATTTCACCCTCCCACTGTCGACAGCTTCTAGGTGGCGTGCCACCAGGTGGCGCGTATTACTCCCTCGTGCGGTCATCGCCACCTTCGCTAGGCTTCAAAAGTGGCACCGCAGTGCAGGGAGAAGATGTGTAGTCTTCGGGACCAGCGGCAGTGCTTGGAACATTGAACACGCGGAGCGGGTCGACACGACGTCTTTTCCGAGTCGTAGTTCACTCTTCTTCGCTAGCAAGGGGTAGAAGGCAAAAGGTTTGTTAGCCTGTGCCATGAGTATCTGGTTGTTCAGCTCTTTGCACCGACTTCCCGCTCCGCAAGCTGGTGAAGCAGGTATGTATGTTTATATTCATTGAGTCTTCATGCGCGCCTATGTTATTTGATTGTGATTCTAGTACAAATGTATTGCCCTGTCTGCTCTGTGTGTTTTTTGAAGCGACTTGCGTTAATCTGCTGCCCAGGGTCCTCTCTCGATACTTGGCATGATTTATACTGTTAAAGGGATTTTTGTGATGTGCTCAGCTTTCATGCATAATTGTATGAGGGACCTACGAATTAACATGTTTTTTTAAAATTTGGCGTTTGTTTTAAAATTGATTTATGTGAGAGAACGAACTATTTCTGGATTTTAATATTTGTTTTCACTATGTTTTAGAAAGTGGTATGCCCTCTGCTATTACTATTATCCATTCCTTTAAGTTTTGTGTATTATGATCTCCAGCCAATGGTAAGATCTTAGCGAGTTATTATTTATATTCGTTCCCGGAAGAATTTACAGCTCCCTTCGGGTAGTTCTCTTTTACACCTTACACCTTACACCTTACACCTTACACCTTAGTGAGACTTACCTCCTCGGGCGTACTGGAATGGTTCTATAAGAGCAACCGTGGTTGAACAATAGTTTCAGTTGTAGTGTAATACAGTGAGACATTTGTGTTCTGTGTTTGTTGACAGCACCAAGTTACCTGGAGAGCGTTCTGCGTCGGCGGCAACTTGTGGCATGGGCCTGATTTGCTTGCAGGCGTGTGGATTTATCTCGAGCATTTCCTAATGCGGCTTGCTGTTTGTTGCAGTCCTATGTCCTGACTGTCCGTGCTGAAGGTGAAGACTTTATGTTATCTGGCTTGCACTGTAAATGAAATTTTGGTGTTGGTCAAGAGGTCTTTTCCTGATTAATTGGCTTCGCACAGGGAATTTGCCCTTTAATGTTATTGTTCTGCTGAATAAATATTGTAATCTTGTTCTACATTTTATTTTAAATTATTTGGTGTAAACCCTTTTGGTAAGCCGTAAAGACGAACTGTTATGTCTTGTTAACTGGTTAGTATTTGTATTTTGGGGGTTTCGAGCTCGCTTCTGGAAATTTAGATCCCTTTTCAATTGTTTGCTGGTTTACGTCAATTTTTTTAAATTTAAATGTTTAAGGGGAGTATTATTAAAGTCTTATCTTCTTGCATCTTATTTAATGTCATCGAAAGGGTAACTGTGCAATTCACCATTTTGAACGCTTTTCAAGTGTCTGAATTTAACATGGCAAATTAACTTGGAATTTTCCTACCTGTTTTTCTTATAGGAGACCTGTTGTTACTGTGAAAAATATGTTTGTCGTCAAAAGGATAAATGATGTTAATTAAAGTGGCCGGGTCCTTGCATGTCATTTTCCTGATTCTGGTCCATCCCGATTTTCGACCTTTTACGGTTTACGCTCGGTCCATGTACTGTACTGAGTAGTCTGCTCATTCTTTTCATTATGTCCTGTAATTCTTCCTCAGTTTCTCGAGGATAGCGATATTATCAGCGAATCTTATAATTAATATCCTTTCACGTTGAATTTTAATTCCATTCCAGAACTTTTCTTTTATTTCCAATATTAGTTTTTCGAGTGACAGATTAAACAGTAGGGGGAAAAGATTGCATCCCTTTTTTAATCAGAGCACTTCTTCTACAATCTTCCATTATTACTTTTCCTTGTGGTTCTTGTACTATTTGTATATTACTCTCCTTTTCTAAACATTACACATATTTTTCCCGGGAGTTTCGAAGATCTTGCACCGTTTTATATTCTTGAATGTTTTTTCTAGGTCAAGAAATCCTACACTGAAGAGCCAAAGAAACTGGAGCGCCTGCCTAATATCGTGTAGGCCCCCGCGAGCACTCAGAAGTGCGTTAACACGACGTGGCATGGACTGGACTAATGTCTGCAGTAGTACTGGAGGGAACTGACACCATGAATCCTGCAGGCCTGTCCATAAATCCGTAAGAGTACGAGCGGGTGGAGATCTCTTCTGAACAGCACATTGCAAGGCATACCACATATTCTCAATAATGTTCATGTCTGGGGAGTTTTGTGGCCAGCGGACGTGTTTAAACTCAGAAGAATGTTCCTGGGGTGTCGCATTGTCCTGCTGGAATTGCTGAAGTCCGTTGGGATGCACAATGGACATTAATGGATGCAGATGATCAGACAGGATGCTTACGTACGTTTCACATGTCAGTCATATCTAGACGTATTAAGGGTCTCATATCACTCCAAGTTCACACGCCCCACAAAATTACAGAGACTCCACCAGCTTGAATAGCCCCCTGCTGACTTGCAGGGTCCATGGCTTCATGAGGTTCTCTCCATACCCGTATACATCCATCCGCTCTATACAATGTGGAACGAAACTTGTTCGACCGGGCAACATGTTTCCAGTCATAAACAAACCAATGTTATTGCTGACGGACCCAGGCGATGCGTAAAGTTTTGTGTCATGCGGTCATCAAGGGTACACCAATGGGCCTTCGGCTCCGAAAGCCTGTATCGATGATGTTTTGTTGAATGGTTAGTATCCTGACACTTGTCGACGCCCAGCATTGAATGGTTCAAATGGCTCTGAGCGCTATGCGACTTAACTTCTGAGGTCACCAGTCGCATAGAACTTAGAACTAATTAAACCTAACTAACCTAAGGACATCACACACATCCATGCCCGAGGCAGGATTCGAACCTGCGACCGGAGCGGTCGCTCGGCTCCAGACTGTAGCGCCTAGAACGGCACGGCCACTCCGGCCGGCCCCAGCATTGTAATCTGCAGCAATTTATGGAAGGATTGCAGTTCTTCAGTCGTCGTTGATCCAGTTCTTGCAGGATATTTTTACAGCCGCAGCGATGTCGGAGATTTGATGTTTTACGGGATTCCTGATATTCACGGTACACTCGTGAAATGGTCGTGCCGGAAAATCCCCGCTCCATCGGTGCCTTGGAGATGCTGTGTCCCATCGCTCGTGGGCCGACACAAACACCATGTCCAAAGTCACTAAATCTCGATAACCTGCTATTGTAGCAGCAGTAACCGGTCTAACAACTGCCCCACACACTTGTTGTCTTATGTGGGCGTTGCTGACCGCAGCGCCGTATTTTGCCTGTTTACATATCTCTGTATTTGAACACGCGTGCCTATACCAGTTTCTTTAGCGTCTCAGTGTACGATCGTGTCTTGATTTCTCTTAAGTCTTGCTTCCATTGTCAAGCACACGATTCTGGTCAGTAATCTTCCGCCTATAGCCGGAAACAGCTCCAGAATTCGCGGCCGCACAAGCACTGCTGCTCGAGTTGGAAAAGCACATTCATTACGTCAGTGGCAGGCGAAGCCGGACCGGCCTCAACTTTCCTTCCTTCCCAGTCCGACAAAACAATTTTAGTCCGATGCCAATATTCGGCGGTGTCACGGTTTTCGGAGGCGCTCGGCTTGCAGGTAGCAGAAGCGAGCGAACAGCGGCTCGGGTTCACCACTAGCGCACCTAATTAAAACTCGACGGTGATTTATGCGACCGCTCTGACTGCCAGCCGCCCCGGGAGTTCCGGGACCTACGCGCCGTTGTCTGAGGGTCCGTCGAAGCCCGCACCGCGCCTCCGTGAGACGCCGGGCCTTGGATGCGGCGCGCAGGGATCCTGATTTACCGCGCCCTAAGCTTCTTACGCAAAACTAATGAATCTCCCCTTCCCCCTAATGGCGGCCGCTAATTACTTTACCGGAATTTAGTGCGCGCGCTGCACTTCCGGCCAGCCGGAGAGGGCTTTTAAAATTTGATGCGGCCTCTCTTGTTGGCTCCCCGGGCGGACTGGCGGCGCGTCGCAGGTAAGGCCACACCGTCTACCGTATGGCTGACAGCGCCTGCGAGCACTTAAGCGCCGAGCTCGAGTAGCTACTTTACACTACCTTGCAAGGCACTCGAGCTACGTGTGTCCTAGAATACGAGCGGTAGGGAAATACTGTGAATACCGGAAATCTCTCATAGCAAATATACACTACTGGCCATTAAAATTGCTACACCAAGAAGAAATGCAGATGATAAACGGTTATTCATTGGACAAATATATTATACTAGCACTGACATGTGATTACATTTTCACGCAATTTTGGTGCATAGATCCTGAGAAATCAGTACCCAGAACAACCAACTCTGGCCGTAATAACGGACTTTATAAGCATGGTCATTGAGTCAAACAGAGCTTGGATGGCATGTACAGGTACAGCTGCTCATGCAGCTTCAACACGATACCACAGTTCATCAAGAGTAGTGACTGGCGTATTGTGACGAACCAGTTGCTCGGCCACCATTGACCAGACTTTTTCAATTGGTAAGAGATCTGGAGAATATGCTGGCCAGGGCAGCAGTCGAATATTTTCTGTATCCAGAAAGGCCCGTATAGGACCTGCAACATGTGATCGTGCATTATCGTGCTGAAATGTAGGTTTTCACAGGGATCGAATGTAGGGTAGAGCCAGGGGTTGTAACATATCTGAAATGTAACGTCCACTGTTCAAAGTGCCGTCAATGCGAACAAGAGGTGACCGAGACGTGTAACCAATGGCACCCCATACCATCACGCTGGGTGATACGCCAGTATAGCGATGACGAAAACACGCTTCCAATGTGCGTTCACCGCGATGTCGCCAAACACGGATGCGACCCTCATGATGCTGTAAGCAGAACCTGGATTCATCCGAAAAAATGACTTTCTGCCATTCGTGCACCCAGGTTCGTCGTTGAGTACACCATCGCAGGCGCTCCTGTCTGTGATGCAACGTCAAGGGCAACCGCAGCCATTGTCTCCGAGATGATAGTCCATGTTGCTGCAAAAGTCGTCGAACTGTTCGTGCAGATGGTTGTTGTCTTGCAACCGTCCCCATCCGTTGACTCAGGGATCGAGACGTAGCTGCACGATCCGTTACAGCTGTGCGGATAAGATGGCTGTCATCTCGACTGCTAGTGATACGAGGCCGTTGGGATCCAGCATGGCCTTCCATATTACCATCCTGAACCCACCGATTCTATATTCTGCTAACAGTCATTGGATCTCGACCAACGCGAGCAGGAATGTCGCAACGTCGTCGAAATGTTCGTGCAGATGGTTGTTGCCTAGCAAACGTCCACATCTGTTTGTTGACTCAGGGATCGAGACGTGGTTGCACGATCCGTTACAGCCATGCGGATAAGATGCCTATCATCTCGACTGCTAGTGATACGAGGCCGTTGGGATCCAGCATGGCGTTCCATAATACCCTCCTGAACCCACCGATTCCATATTCTGCTAACAGTCATTTGATCTCGATCAACGCGAGCAGCAATGTCGCGATACGATAAACCGCAATCACGATAGTCTACAATCCGACCTTTATCAAAGTCGGAAACGTGATGGTACGCATTTCTCCTCCTTACACGAGGCATCACAACGACGTTTCTCCAGGCAACGCCGGTCAACTGCTGTTTGTGTATGAGAAATCAGTTGGAAACTTTCCTCATGTCAGCACGTCGTAGGTGTCGCCACCGGCGCCAACCTTGTGTGAATGCTCTGAAAAGCTAATCATTTGCATATCACAGCATCATCTTCCTATCGGTTAAATTTCGCGTCTGTAGCACGTCATCTTCGTGGTGTAGCATTTTTAATGGCCAGTAGTGTATGTTTCTTCCATCACCGATTTCAGTCATGATGATCATCTTCAGATTTTATACATGCAGACTGAAGCGACGAATGAAAATTTGTACCAAAGCCAGGATTCGAACCAAAGTCTCCTGCTCACGAGACAGAGGCGCTAACCACTATGCGAGCGTGACACATGGTTTCTTACACCTGCATGGACTACCATAGCACGCCTCCCTTCTCAGTCCTCCTCATTATGTATATATGTATCACAGGTGTTTTAGAGTTGCAAAGGCCTCTGAAAGCATACAGTTTCATTTGATTTAAGCAGTTATGACTTTTCAGGCAGCATCTCTCTTTTAGTTAGACTCCGAGATGCTATTCCAATACAGTTGGAGACACTCTGCAATGCTGTTCGAGTTTAGGGGGAATACCAAATGGGCTGAGGCGTGAGTGGGAAATTGTATTGAGGAAGGAGACGGGCTAAGGTAGCCCGTGCGGTTGCACAAAGCCACTGTGCCAGGCACAGTGGTTAGCGCATCTGTCCAGTGAGCAGGAGATCCGTATTCGAATCCCGGCCTTGGTAAAAATTTTCTTTCGTTGCTTCGGTCTGAATGTGTGCATCATAGTTGTTTGACACTTGGAAGGGTCTCTGGAAATAGGTAGTTTCATTTGATCTTCAGATTGATCTAAAGGCGGAAAATGTGGTATTTGTGAAGAAAATGTTCGTGATAATAGGTTATCAACTTTTGACGCCACGGTTAGTCATAAAAATAGTCGTTGCTTCTTTATTAAGCTTGTGAAAAGAAACTTAAATTGTTTGTGCTGCCTTTACACCTACCTTCGCCATTTACAAGAGTCTGATAACTAGTTTTGCGGTCAGCCAGAAAGCGATGAGGTACATACTGACCGTAATTTTCAGTCTGCAAGTACACAATACTCTTTGTGTTCACTGAAAGAAAATGTTCCTACGTGCTATGTACTCAGCGGCATCAGGACCTATGACTGCAAATAAAAGTTTTTGGTTTTAAGTGACTGAACTATTCAGTAAACGTTCACACGCACAAAATATAAGTCTTAATACGCTATCTACCTATCGGGAAGAACACTATTAATAGTTCAGAGGCGATTTTCACGGGAAGTTCCAAGTAAAATAGTCTATCGCCCTAACTTCTAATCACCAAAAGTTGATTGCTCGGCTACAAAGTGGAAAATAATCTCGCCATTTGCCACGCGGTTTTGTAGATATTACGCGTGGCACACAAACAGTTACTTCCGTGTAATCTAACGGCGTAGGTCAGTGTACAGTCCTTGTGAGTTCACTTCCTACCTTTACCGAAAACGCTTTTAGTAGCTGCCCATCTCTGCCGTCTTCCGAGGCACAGCGCATACAGGTGTTTGAATGACTCGGACAGATTGATATCACAGCGTGAAGTGCCTCTACTGTCTCTGTAACCGTTTTTATTTATGGGCGCAGTGGACCACCAAATGGAACATTCGATATCAAAAAAATGGTTCAAGTGGCTCTGAGCACTATGGGACTTAACATCTGAGATCATCTGTGCCCTAGACTTAGAACTACTTAAACCTAACTAACCTAAGGACATCACACACGTCCATGCCCGAGGCAGGATTCGAACCTGTGACTGTAGCAGACGCGTGGTTCCGGATTGAAGCGCCTAGAACCGCTCGGCCATCGCGGCCGGCGAACATTTGCTATCAGCCGCCCTAGGAACTGGCAGCAAAATCTGAATGGCCCCTTTGTCGGACATGTATTAATTATTAGCTCTGTCTTTTAACACTTTACAATCTTCTTAATTTTTGTATAAACAAAGTAAGGTCGCTTTACTTGCTGAAAAAGTTTAAGCTCGCCTGCATTTAAACGTTGCTGGCTAGAATTTTTAAAATAAAACCGACAGTAGAACATGCCCGCTGAACTGCTTCTTTAAGACTCCTTGTATTCATAGTTATTTACAATAAAAGCTTGAAACTTGGTACGTCTGTGTTATGGTATCAATGCAATCGAGTGCTGTAAGTAGAAATTTCTATTACAAATACAAGTGATACTTAATCTATCGTGAAACGGGATGTTTTCGTTCCAAATCTGGTTTTTAGTAAAGAGCTTGAAAACTAATAGAGGCAGCTTATTGGTGTCTTTATAAGAAACTGAGGCTACACACGAATTTTCATCTATCTGAGTCTAATATTTAGCGCCTTCAATTTTTCATAAAAAGACCAAGTTTGTCCAGAACATTTATCTGATCATTCTGAGACAACAATGTTACCATTAATATACTTAAGCATACGCTGACAAAGTTTGGAAAAGTTATTTTAATTTTTAATTTTACTCTTAGATTTAGCGCAATCCTTGGTACGTTATGCACAGGCACGTTGTGATGAAGTGGCACTGGTAGTACTGAGCTGGGGCAAGCCCAAGCACACTCGCTTGCGTCTGTACTTCTTATAATGATACAGCGCTAGTTTCTCCTCAAACTATTACAGCCAGTGTAGTGATATAGATAGTCTGAAAGGTTAGCAAACGTACCGGTCTTCATGAAGTTAACAGAGTAAGCAAATAAAATATATAGCCGTAAATGGCATCGTCACACAGAGTTAAATCACGATAAACTGGTAAACGAACATGACCCAAAATGTCAGGTCATCGCTGGTATACTGTGCTTAACAACTACGGTTCAAAAAGATGAGGAGGCGCCGCCGCTGGATGTCGCTGGCCGAAGGCAGATTGCAACGGCGCCATACAGGTTCAGAATTATGATCGTAGACATTCTGCATAAAACTAAATCGGATACCTTAAAAAGCGATTTAAGAAAAAGCTAGAGTGTTCTCTTGGGTTCAAGGATAAATACGCTACCGCAGAAAGTACACCTGGAAAGACGACGTAGATTTTGATCCGATGGTTGCATGTGCCACCTGGTATGTGACAGATGTACTGATAAGTTTCGGAGTCGTCCGCCAACAGAAATCGTAGTGGCATAGCTACCAGAACACCCCCCCCCCCCCCCCCCCCCACACCCGCCCCACTACCTGCAGAAAAAGATAACGTCCATCTGCTGCAGGATCTACGCTCAAACACTATGACGAATGTTCGTAGAGAAAATTCAAGCTTTCCTCGAAGAATCAACGTGATTCAGAAAGAAAAACCAGTCGTGTGAAATTCGCGTCATTCACACACAACGTCTTGCGAACAACTGATGCACGTGAACAGGTAGATTTCGTCTTCCCAGGTTTATGAAAGGCTTCCGACAGTGTACCACGCAGTTCACTACTAACTGAGATATGATCGCACAGTGCATCTTTACGGAAATGTTTAAGGGTCAAGGAATTTTTCAGTGACAGAATACCGTACGCTAGACTAGACGACGGATGTTCCGCAGAAACGAATGTAACACTGAGTGTTGGCCATTACACCGCAATATGACTTCTCATGTTTCAACAGACGTAGACGATGTATCAGGATGAGCAGCACCTTAAGGTCGTTCGGTGACAATGCTGTTGCGAAAAAAAAAGCGCCAGCCGGGGTGACCAACAGGTTCTAGACGTTACAATATGGAACAGCGCGACCGCCACGGTCGCAGGTTCGAATCCTGCTTCGGGCATGGATGTGTGTGATGTCCTTAGGTTAGTTAGGTTCAAGTAGTTCTAAGTTCTAGGGGACTGAAGAGCTCAGTAGTTAAGTCCCATAGTGTACAGAGCCATTTTAACCATTTTACAGAAAAGTAGTGTCCATCTCATATGAGCAGGGTAAGGGAGATGAGATTTGCAGGACTCGGGAAAACTTCCATGAGGACGTGATGCAAAAATTTGTTAAAACACGTTCGCGCGGATAAAGAGAAATTTTGAAACCCGCAGAAACTATACACTACGACATTTCGTTTTGACAGAGACGGCAGAGGAAACAGAGCTACAACTGAAACTATATAAACGTTAAATAAACCTAACCTAGCACCATTTATAATGTAGCAAATAAATATTAGAAACAGATCTCGTTCACATAAGCTACACACACGTAAGACGCACTAATTAAATTTTAGTAATGCTATAAACGAAATGGTTTTCAGGTCATAGTACGAGAATAAATTTAATCAAGACAAAAATTAAAAGTATTAAAGGAAAAACATCGATTGTGGACGTTTGCCGACGACATGCAACGTTGCTTTCTTGCTGCTGGAATTATTAATTGTACTGCGTGAAATCTGTCTTGCTGAATTACACGCACGGGCAGACATGAAAATACACACACAGACGCATGCACGCTTCACCCGCTCGACACAGTCGTAAAGTAGGGCAAAATGTTGACATAGCGATGTGCTGTTCTAAAGACAATGTTATTACAGCAAGAAAAACTGGGACGTACTGAGAGACTAATGCACTTCCTTGGCAGCAGAAAACAATGCGTTATACTCTTTGGTGTAATAATGTAGATTCTGATAACAAAAAGAACCATTTCCTTATTATTGTGCAATAACTTTCATTTATTAAATAATCAGTGTCTGGCTTCATGGAGAATTATCTGGGACATTTGACTGCAGATAATGATGGTGTGTGAATCCTGCTAACATTGAATGACACAGAATATAGAATGCCTAGTACTTACTTGTAAAAACGTTAAAACCATAGAAATACAGATCTAACCCTTATGATAACAACAGCATCACGTCATACAAAGGTAAAGATATGAAAAGGCAGCATAATGAAGCGTGCAAATGATCACTAGCCAGAACCATGGAAACTTGTGTGTCAGTAATTGAGGGAACATTGTTGTAATTAAACCCTTCGAACATTGGAGAGACTAGAGACTGCACGTAGACCTAGTCCTGTGGAAAACTGAACACATGATGCAATTTTTGTTCTTCAGTAACAAAGAAGAAAACAAAGCTCACAATACTGGGACTACTGGAAATATGTGAGCACACGAGGAAGAATATTAGCGTATTTTAAATGAATAAACGGTTTCTTCTCTCCCCACCCCCGTCTCTTAACATTTATACATATTCGAGTGAGATACCAAACACGAAAATCAGACTAACAATGCAAATATTTGTTAAATGTAACAATTTTTACATAAAATTGTATTTAAGATACACTTCAGGATGTTGAATGTTGTAACTTTTATCTCACCTTACGAATTAGTCTGTCCTATAATGTTTCTGTCTGTGATTGCCATAGTCAGTTGTCATCCGGTTATAGCTTACGAAGTCGAAATTCAGTTAGTGAGCAAATAAAAACTGCTCTAGATCATTAAGAAAGTTTATATGCAACTATTCTCGTGTTCTTCCAAAAACTGCCGAAGGATATTTTTTTGAGACGGCTTCGTATCAGGAACTGTCACTGTCAGGATAACTGCATATTTTATCTGTGGAGACCATAATTTAAAATGGCATCTTGTTTGCTTTATGTGACAGAACGTATTTTCTAGCTACATGCATAATGTTACGTTAAAAGCTCCATCATATTGAAGACACTGGACCCCTAAGAGGAATGATATCCTCACAAGATCGTGCAGAACTTTGAGATAGCATATTATGTACATATTCCACACATGGCTACACTCCACACAAATACTTTCAAAAACAACTTCCTGGCATTTAAGTCTATACTCGATGTTAACAAATTTCTCTTCTTCAGAAACGGTTTCCTTGGCATTCCCAGTCTACATTTTATTGCTTCTCTGCTTCGGCCATCATAAGTTATTTTGCTCCCCAATTAGCAAAACTCATTTACTACTTTAAGTGTCTCATTTACTAATCTAACTCCCTCAGCATCACCCGATTTAATTCGGCAACATTCCATTATCCTCGTTTTGATTTTGTTGATGTTCAGCTTATATCCTCCTTTCAAGACACTGTCCACTCCGTTCAACTGCTCTTCCAGGTCCTTTGCTGTCTCTGACAGAATTACAACGTCATCGGCGAACCTCAAAGTTTTTATTTCTTCTCCATGGATTTTAATTCCTACTCCGAATTTTTCTTTTGTTTCCATTGCTGCTTGCTCAGTATACAGATTGAATACCATAGGGGATGGGGTACAAACCTGTCTCACTCCCTTCCCAACCACTGCTTCCCTTTCATGCCCCTCGACTCTTATAACGGCCATCTCGTTCCTGTACAGATTGTAAATAGTCTTTCGCTCCCTGTATTTTACCCCTGCCACCTTCAGAATTTGAAAGAGAGTATTCCAGTCAACATTGTCAAAATCTTTGTCTACGTCTACAAATGCTAGAAATGTAGGTTTGCCTTTCCTTAATCTATCTTCTAAGATAAGTCGTAGGGTCAGTATTGCCCCACATATTCCAAAATTTCTACGGAATCCTAACTGGTCTTCCCCGAGGTCGGTTTCTATCAGTTTTTCCATTCATCTGCAAAGAATTCGCGTTAGTAATTTGCAGCTGTGACTTATTAAACTGATAGTTCGGTAATTTTCACATCTGTCAACACCTGCTTTCTTTGGGATTGGAATTATTAAATTCTTCTTGAAGTCTGAGGGTATTTCGCCTGTCTCATATATCTTGCTCACCAGATGGTAGAGTTTTGTCAGGACTGGCTCTCCTAAAGCCGTCAGTAGTTCCAATGGAATGTTGTCTGCTCCCAGGGCCTTGTTTCGACTCATGTCTTTCAGTGCTCTGTCAAACTCTTCATGCAGTATCGTATCTCCCATTTCATCTTCATCTACATCCTCTTCCATTTCCATAATATTGTCGTCAAGTACATCGCCCTTGTATAGACCCTTTATATACTCCTTCCATCTTTCTGGTTTCCCTTCTTTGCTTAGAACTGGGTTTCCATCTGAGCTCTTGATATTCATACAAGTGGTTCTCTTTTCTCCAGACGTCTCCTTAATTTTCCTGTTGGCAGTGTCTATCTTACCCCTAGTGATATATGCCTCTACATCCTTATATTTGTTCTCTAGCCATCTCTGATTAGCCATTTTGCACTTCCTGTCGATCTCATTTTTGAGACGTTTGTATTCGTTTTTGCCTGCTTCATTTACTGCATTTTTGTATTTTCTCCTTTCATCAATTAAATTCGATAAATCCTCTGTTACCCAAGGATTTCTAGTAGCCCTCGTCTTTTTACCTACTTGATCCTCTGCTGCTTTCACTATTTTATCTCTCAAAGCTACCCATTCTTCATCTACTGTATTTCTTTCCCCGATTCTTGTCAGTCGTTCTCTAATGCTCTCCGTGAAACACACTGCAACCTCTGGTTCTTTCAGTTTATCCATGTCCCATCTCCTTAAATTCCCACTTTTTTGCAGTTTCTTCAGTTTTAATCTTCAGTTCATAACCAATATATTGTGGTCAGAGCCCACATCTGCCGCTGGAAATGTCTTACAATTTAAAACCTGTTTCCTAAATCTCTGTCTTACCATTATATAATCTATATGAAACCTTTCAATATCTCCAGGCCTCTTCCGTGATAACAACCTTCTTTCATGATTCTTGAACCAAGTGTTAGCTATGATTAAGTTATGCTCTGTGCAAAATTCTACCAGGCGGCTTCCTCTTTCATTCCTTACCCCCGTTCCATATTCACCTACTATGTTTTCTTCTCTTCCTTTTCCTACTAACGAATTCCAGTCACCCATGACTATTACATTTTCGTCTCCCTTCACTGTCTGAATAATTTCTTTTATCTCATCATACATTTCATCATTCTCTTAGTCATCTGCAGAGCTAGTTGGCATATAAACCTGTAGTGGGCTTCGTGTCTATCTTGGCCACAATGATGCGTTCACTATGCTGTTTGTAGTAGCTTACCCGCACTCCTACATTTTTTATTCATTATTAAACCTACTCCTGCATTACCCCTATTTGATTTTGTATTTATAACCCTGTACTCACCTGACCAGGAGTCTTGTTCCTCCTGCCACCGAACTTCACAAATTCCCACTATACCTAACTTTAACCTATCCATTTCCCTTCTTAAATTTTCTAACCTATCTGCCCGATTAAGGGATCTGACATTCCACGCTCCGTTCCCTAGAATGCCAGTTTTCTTTCTCCTGATAACGACGTCCTCCTGAGTAGTCCCCACCCGGAGAACTGAATGGGGGAGTATTTTACCTCCGGAATATTTTATCCAAGAGGACGCCATCATTATTTAACCACATGCTCCGTTCCCTAGAATGCCAGTTTTCTTTCTCCTGATAACGACGTCCTCCTGAGTAGTCCCCACCCGGAGAACTGAATGGGGGAGTATTTTACCTCCGGAATATTTTACCCAAGAGGACGCCATCATTATTTAACCACATGCCCTCGGGAAAAATTCTACCTGTAGGTAGAACATTAAATTGTAGAGGACCTAAAAACATGAAGAGTAAAGAAAATATTAAAGAATTAATTAAAAAATGTATACAATAAATTTTTTCATTCCACCAACGGAACATAGCTTTTGTAATTATATTGAAGCCCTATTTTCGTGTATTCGTTTTAAGTAGTTGTTCTATAACTCTTTTCCTTCCTTCTAGTTTTTATTTTTTTGTGCCATACCGAACCTGAAACACTTTTTACGTATTTTAGCTACATTCTTGCATATTGTTCGTAACTTTTTTATGGTTTTATGATGTTAGGTATATGTTTGTTTTTAGCTAATTCTTTTATACTTTCTTCGCTTATTGCATTTTGGTACCTATGTTATATGGTCGTATTTCTGGTACTACGTGTGCTCGGAGCAACCTACAGACACAGCCTTTCTTTGTGCACGAGATGGCCTGTTAGTTTGAGTACATCTCTGAATGGGCCACGTACTGTATGTTGTTGACAACTTACTATTGTAACCAGAGTGAAAATATGATAGCTCAATGATGTCTTTTAAGAAGCGTTTGTACTTTACACATTTATGATTCGGTTAATCTATTTCTATTCTATTCTATATGTTTATATCTCGTAGATCTTACGTATCCAATATTTCATCTACATGTTATGCGCCAATATTTTATTGTATTCAGTCTTATGTGTCAGAAACTGCTGTGATGCAGACGTTGTGCGTTTGTCTTATGTTACAAGCAGACACTACATATGCTCGCTGTGTAATTGATCATAGTATATTGTACAGAAGTTTTAAAAACAATTTTTTAGCTTAATAGAAATGAATGTACTTCAAGGCACTTTATGAGGGTAAAGAATTAAGCTTTAAAGTCCCATCGAAAAGGAAGCCATCGTAGATACATCACAAGTTCGGACTGGACGATGAAGGATAGTAAATTTATCAGGGGCCATTGTAAAGTAACCATTATGACATTCACCTCAAGTGATTTAAGACACTGGGGTAAACTTAAATCTAAATAACTTAAGCTTCCACTCCCATTCCGTCTTATGTTTCAAGGATACTAGAGGTCGTTAATTTTATTGAAAGCAGCCGGGATCTCTTCAATTGTGGGGTATAACTCAGATGTGGGTAAACGTATGGAGGTTGAGAGTTGCGTCCATGCGTCCCGTACCAATCCTATGGCCCTGTTTCGATATTAATACAGCTTCATTGTTTCTAGAGTGTACTTTCGTACTACAGTGGAATGTGCACTGTCATAAACCTTACTGGCAGGTTATGCCTCTGTGTTGGTCCGGGATTTGAGCCTGGGCAAGAGCTCTACTGGCTGAGCTATCCAAACATAATTCACGAGCGGCCCCCGCAGCTTTAGTTTCTCCAGTACCTTCTGTCCTACCTTCAAAACTTCACGGAAGTTCTCCTGTAGTATGGAAGGTAGGAGAGAAGGTAGTGGTGAAAGTAAAGCTGCGGGGGCAGTTCGTGAGTTGCTCTCGGATAGTTTACAGGGAAGAGTTCTCTCATGAGGAAGGTCCGTTTCGAATGTCGGTCTGGCACACAGTTTTAATCTGCCAGGAAGTTTCAGCTTAATTATTACTTATTTCAGTTCAAGTAGATAATGATGTGTACACAGCTTATATTGAATAATCCGAAACGGGAAGAATACATTTATTGAGTCACTGCTTATTTGACAGCATTCCAATTCTAACAGTTTCATTTCGCTCATGCACTGTTCACTGGATTTTTCTCTACGAAAATCACGAAGATGTAGATGAAACGTCCTATATGACATTTACTGTTTCTTACAATTCACACGCGATTTAAATGTTACTGCTAGAGGGCGAGTGACATTTCATCGCCGCCCCCCTCACCCTCCACCCACACCACCCTTCTCCCAATCCTTCCTTCAAACGTAATTTGTGTACCCCAATTGTCTGCGTTTAGTGATAGCTGACGTGAGAGATTACGATGGGAATTGTTTCCAGATCGTGAAACTCAGGCTGAGCATGGATACCAGCCCGGTAGTCATCTAGTCAGATCTGCGAGACTACCTAAAACCACATCCAGGCTCGCTGGCGCTGCGGCTGTCGCTATTAATCCGCCGGACGTAATCGATCTGGGGCCTGCGCACCTGCCCGAATCCCGGAATCACCATGATAACGCTCTCGGCTAACGGGGCGAGACGTCTTCTCATATGTATTACTAATTAATATTCTGTCTCTGATTGCATTTCTCTTACTTTGCTCATAGCCATCATTTTTCTCGTATTTCATATCTATTTCCAGTCTCCCTAACACCGCTCTGAATTTTGTGTGTACTAGAATCCAATGACTGACTATAAAAACGCGCGCACACCCGGATGAAAACTTCAAGATGTCAACGTTAGAATGAACAACGACTGTCTGCCAGACTGGCCATTAAAACTGCAGCGTTGTGAATATAGCATGCAGCAAACCTCAAATTGGCGTGATGGGTACTACACGCTTCCCTAGTATATTAGCACAACTGCTCAAGGTTTACAGGAGTAATATCTACTCTGTCGAGTCAAATTAATGTGACCATTAGTCCAAAGCCTGAATAACCACCTTCTGCAACGCGATCTGCCACGACACGTGCAGGAAGAGAGCCACTGAAGTTTTGGAAGGTACCGGCAGGGGTGTGGAGCCATGCCGATTCAAGTGCTGTGCCCAGTTGCGCTATGTTTCTCGGTTCAGCATCTATAGCGCGTTCAGCCCAATCGAGGTGGGCCCACAGATTCTCGATTATGTTTAAATCCGGGAAGTTTGGTGGCCAGAAAGGTACGTTACAACCCATACTGGCAATATTCGAACCACGAACGTACGCTGCGAGCTGTGTGACACGTTGCATTGTTCTGCTGGTAGATGTCTTCTTTCCGAGAAAAAAGAAATTGCGTGTAGGGGTGGTTTCCAAGGATTTGTTGATCTATTGTGCCTCCCAAAATGACGATATCATTCAGGGAATGCCACGAACACATTCACCAGATTATATCACTCCCTCCTACAACCTGGAAACTAAAGATTGTTGCACGGCCGTAAACGCCAAAGACCATCTGTCCGATTGAGCACAAAACGTGATTCATTTTAAAAGGCCACTTGTCGTCACTCGGTGGACCTCCAGTTACGGTACTGGCGTGCAAATTCCAGCCTTTGTCGCCCATGAACAGTAGTCAGCATGGCTGCATGAACCAGGCATCTGTTGCGAAGGCCCAACGTTCGCTGAACGGTCGTTAGGGAGATGATCTTTGTAGCCCCTTGATCATCTGTGCCGTTAGTTGCTCAACAGCTGCACTTCTATTCTTCCGTACACATTTCCGCAGCCGTCGTTCAACCCTGTCATCAATAGCCTGTGGTGCACCAATGTTGCCTCGGTGCCCGTATTGAATAGCGCCAGTTTGCCATCGACGGCTCGCGAACAGTTTTCAGATTTAGCCGTTTCGGAAATGCTTCCACCCTTGCCCCGAGAGCCAATGATTATTTCCTTTAGGACGTCAGAAAAGTCGCCCTTTTTCCGCATTATGAGAACGATTGCACTGTTTTCCGCGTCCTCCCGACACGCTTCGTATACCCTCCAGTGCAAGTGGTGTCTCCTACCGTCCGTGAGTGGTTGATGGACGTCGACATCGAACATAGGTGGTGGTCACATAACTGTGACTGGTGCGAATTCATTATATGTGTAGGGAAAGATTATGCAAGCCGATTTCTCATTCATAAATTGCGTTTGAATGTCATTAGTTTCTGAGGAGGTCGTGGTTTGCCTCGTATAGAGACACGTCTGCCTACACATACCGTATTACAATACTACAGGGTCGTGGCATACCAAGAAGTAATATTACAGCTTGCCTTGATCGGTATCTCACTACTGTCGTGCAAAAACGGAATAGATGGATTCCGTTGCGTCACAATTAACACCATGCAGGATTTCAACGGGCCCATTCGAGTAGCGCCCAAAAGGCATACAGATCGGATACCTGGCATTGCCCAAGGAAGTGTTATAGGCTTTCTGTTGTTCCTAATCCACATAAACGACACAGTGGGCACTATCAGATTGGACGCATAGGAGCGCCGTCATGAAACAGTCTTCGAAGTTTCAACGGCTTTTTTCTCAACCCACGACATCTGATGACGACACCCATCGACGGACAGTGATTAACCTCACGAGTAAAGAACTGGACGACGCCTCGCTGTCAGTGTTGGAGAAAGGCCTGAATTTTGCCCCTACACCGAGGAATGTGCCTATCACCGAAATCATCTGCGCAGTCGAACAAGCAGTGTCCAGCTTTTCGGAGGACCAAGCTGAAGAGATTAGGCAAGAGGTCTCACATACATTGCGGCGGGCGCCGCCTCCACGGAGTAACATCTCCTCTCTCGAAAGGGCAGCCGTCCGGTCCATTAGAGAAGACGAAGATCTGATAGTTCTACCAGCAGACAAAGGCAACGCAACGGTTCTTCTGTCACGTGATGACTATCTGGGAAAGATGGATCTCTTACTTGAAGACTCAGCATACAGAACATTGCAGGACGACCCAACTGAACGGATAAAACGGAAGACGCTTTCACTGCTGAAGAAGAGTTCTTTACCTGAAGAAGTTCTTAAAAAACTTCGTCCTGGTGCTGCCGTGCCACCGAGATTATACGGTCTACCCAAGATTCATAAGAAAGGGGTCCCGCTTCGTCCGATCGTGAGTAATTTGGGTGCTCCTACCTACAATCTAGCCAAGTATTTAGCATCTGTTCTTGGCCCTCACGTCGGTAAATGCGAACATCACATTTCCAATTCTATGGTCTTTATTCAGAGATTGAAGTCCTTGTCTCTTAGTCCCTCGGATTTACTTGTGAGCTTTGATGTCGTGTCGCTTTTTACCCGGGTTCCTCTGGAAGAATCCTTGCAATTAATTGGTGAGAAACTGGATGAGGAAACAACCAGGCTTTGTCACCACGTGCAGACGTCGACGTACTTTTTATTTAATGACAAATATTTTGAACAGACTGACGGAGTGGCTATGGGGAGCCCATTGTCCCCAATAGTCACCAAACTTTTTATGGAAGATTTTGAGGACATGGCGCTGAAGACGGCGTCCTTAAAACCAACTTGTTTTTGGAGGTACGTTGACGATACGTTTATGGTGTGGCCTCATGGGAGAGAAGCTCTTGACCGCCTCCTAGATCATTTTAATTCCCTGTATCCTGGCATCAAGTTTACCATGGAGGTGGAAAGTGATGAGAAGCTTCCGTTTCTGGATGTTCTGGTGTACAGAAAGGATGATGGGACACTGGGACACAGTGTTTATCGAAAGCCTACGCACACGGACCGTTACCTGCATGCTTCTAGCTGTAATCCATCGTTCCAGCGTACGGGGGTCCTGCGGACGTTGGCGAGAAGAGCTTATGCCATTTCAGATGGAGAAAGCTTGACACAAGAATTGGACCATCTTAAGGTTGTTTTCAAGCAGAATGGCTATACAGATAAACAGATCCGTCGTGCTTTCCAGTATGGACCTTCGCCTGAACCACCAGAAGATACCTGCAAATCGGTGGCCTTTCTGCCTTTTGCTGGGAGCATTTCCTCGAAGATAGGAAGAATTCTGAAAAGATACCATATCAAAAGTATTTTTCGTCCGCCAGCCAAGATTAGAGAGCTCCTTGGCTCTGTAAAGGATGACTTGGGTTTGAGGAAGCCCGGTGTGTACAAGATCCCTTGCCACTGTGGGAAGGCTTATATTGGGCAGAAAATCCGGACCATTCAGGACCGATGTGTTGAGCATCAGCGGCACACACGGCTGCTTCAACCTGAGAAATCTGCAGTGGCGGAGCACTGTCTCACCGAAGGACACAGAATGCTCTATGACAAGACACAAATGGTTGCCCCTGCACCTCGCTATTGGGACTGTGTTTTAAAAGAATCCATAGAGATTCGTTTATCTGACAATCTTCTTAATAGAGACAAGGGCTATCTTTTAAGTAAGACTTGGGACCCGGTGTTATCTGACATAAAAAAAAAACGGTCTGTGTTTCGATCGTCGGAATAAAAAAAAAAAATTTTTTAAATTTTTGACAGCGATATCTCGATTTCGCCTATTTCCACCACTGGCGGCGCGGTATGTTTACTGCGCTAGAGGGCAGTTACGGCATCTTCTCGCGCACGCGTTGTGGGTCTTCTGCTGGCCTATATAGGGGCCGCAGCTTGCGCTAGGAAGTCAGTTCCGGCGAGTTCGTGCACCAGCACTCTTACCTGAAGATGGCGGCCAGATGGACCGCGGAAATATTGTGTCATGAAGACGTTATGATCCGACTGCATACCCGAGAAGAATATTATCGACACAGTAGACAATCTGAGCTATCTTAGATTGTTTACAGATGATGCTGCCCTTTACAATCTTATTAAGTCATCAGATGATCAGAACTTTGTAAAAGATTTAGAAAAGATATCTGCATGGCGCGAAAAGTAGCAATTGACTCTATATAATGAAAAGTGTGAGGTCATCAACATTAGTATTAAAATAAATCTGCTAAATTTCCGTTACACGATAAATCACACAAATCTGAAGACTGCAAATTCAATTAAGTTCTTAGGGATTACAATTAGCAATAATTTATACTGGTGAGATCACATAGATAATTTGAGCAAAGCAAACCAAAGATTGTAATTTATTGGCCGAACAGTTAAAATGCAAGAGCTCTATTAGAGAGACTGCTTACACTACGCTTGTCCTCTCTCTTCTGGAACATTGCTGTGCGGTGTGGGATCAGCATCAGATGGGACTGACGGAGGACGTCGAGAAACTTCAAAGAAGGGCACCTCGTTTTGTACTATCGCGAAATAGGGCAAACAGTGCCACGGACATGAAACCTGAACTGGGGCGGAAATCATTAAAACAAAGGCGTTTTTTGTTACCGCAGGATCTTCTCGTGAAATTTCAATCACCTACTTTCTCTTCCAATTGTGAAAATATTCTGTTAGCACCCACCTACATAGAAGGAAATGTTTATCGTGATAATATAAGAGAAATTAGGGCTCGCACAGGAAGATTTAAGTGCTCGTTTTCCCAGAGTGCAGTTCTAGAGCTCAACGCTAAAGAAATACACTATGTGATCAAAAGTATCCGGGCTCCTGGCTGAAAATGATTTACAAGTTCTTGCCGCCCTCCATCGGTAATGCTGGAATTCAATATGGTGTTGACCCACCCATAGGCTTGATGACAGCTTCCACTATCGCAGGCATACGTTCAATCAGGTGATGGAAGGTTTCTTGGAGCGTGGTAGTCCATTCTTCACGGAGTGTGCACTGAGGAGAGGGATCGATGTCGGTCGGTGAGGTCTGGCACGAAGTCGGGGTTCCAAAACATCCCAAAGGTACTCTATAGGTTTCAGGTCAGGACTCTGTGTAGGCCAGTCCATGTTATCGTCGTGTAACCACTACGCCACAGACCGTGCATTATGAACAGGTGCTCGATCGTGTTGAAAGAAGCAGTCGCCATCTCCGAGTTGCTCTTCAACAGTGGGAAGCAAGAGGGTACTTAAAACATCAGTGTAGGTCTGTGGTGTGATAGTGCCACGCAAAACAAGCCCCCTCCATGAAAAACACGACCACACCATAACACCACCGCTTCCGAATTTTACTGTTGGCACTACACACGCTGGTAGATGACGTTCACCGGGCATTCACCATACCCACACCCTGCCATCGAATCGCCACATTGGAAATGATGATTCGTCACTCCACACAACGTTTTTCCACTGTTCAATCGTCCAATATTTACGCTCTTTACACCAAACGAGGCGTCGTTTGGCATTTACAGGCGTGATGTGTGGCCTATGAGCAGCCGTTCGACCATTAAACCCAAGTTTTCTCACGTCCCTCCAAACTGTCATAGTACTTGCAGTGGATCCTGATGTAGTTTAGAATTCCTGTGTGATGGTCTGGATAGACGTCTGCTGCCTATCACACATTACGACCCTTTTCAACTGTCGGTGGTCTCTGTCAGTCAACAGACGAAGTTGGCTTGTACGTTTTTGTGCTGTACGTGTCCCTTCACGTTTCCACTTCACTATCACATCGGAAACAGTGGACCTAGGGATGTTTAGGAATGTGGAAATCTCGCTTACCGACGTATGACACAAGTGACACCCAATCACTTGACCACGTTCAAAATCCATGAGTTCCGCGGAGCGCCCCATTCTGCTCTCTCACGATGTCCAATGACTACTGAGGTAGTTGATATGGAATGCCTGACAGTATATTGCAGCACAATGCACCTAATATGAAAATCGTATGTTTCTGGGGGGTGTCCGGGTACTTTTGATCATATAGTGTAGCTTGAAGGTGGTTCGTTGAACCCTCTGCCAGACACTTAATTGTGAACATCAGAGTAATCATGAACTTGTAGATGTAGAACTTCCGACCCCCGATTATGACGTGCAGAATTCTCGCTGAATACTCCCCAGTATCATCAGATAATTTCCCTTTTTGATGGACTAGTAACAAGGCACTGAATTTGATGTCAGAGAGATCAGTAACTTTAAGACTATTCTAAGACTATTCTCATTGGACCAGCCATGACTATTGCTACTATTAAACAATCTTTCTGTGGTGAAAGAGGCTTCATCCGTGAAAGAAACACACGTAGGGAAGTGAGGATCACCTGTAAAGCACACAAGAATTATTGGCTGAACACCGAGTCCGATGTCTGCAGGAGTCAAAGTATTCACTCACTGTGGATGGTAGGGATGTAGCTGCAGTTTCCGTAATACTCTCCTCGCAGTACTCTGAGAAACATCAATTTCACGTGCAACTGATCGAGCGCTGATTGCAGACGCCTCATGCTCAGGAGCAAGCACTTCATCTTCATAGTGTAGTTCTTCGTCCACATTAATCGTAGGGCTGTAATATTAATTGTCCTGCTTCGCTTAATCATTGGAATAGACTTCAAAACATGGTGTGAGATAGATGCCTTCTAGGCGGATATTTGGTTCTGTGCAATCTTTTCGCTTCTCTGCTGCTTCCATATGCTTGCCCATATACGAAAATTATGTCTGCAAATTCAGTCACAGGCTACCACTCTATTTGCTTAAGGGTGATCATAATTAGTACTTCAACTTGTAAAAACAGACTATAGTGTACTACAGTACATACATTGTACACAAGGATTGTTCATGAATGCACACAGTACCTAGTCTGCGTTGGATTAGTCTAGTTATCATCCCAATCTCTCCACCTAAGTGCTCGTCGGGACTGCCTACCCCATAATCTTAACAGAACCGGTACAGGTATTCCACTGACAGCGTATCATAACGATTTTCTCTTCTTTGAACTCTGTCGTCTCTGAACGATGGTCTTTGACCCAAATTTGATACATTTTTCCATCATCACGGAATCGGTATATGCGCAAGAAGAACGTTAAGAATGAAGTAGGAAAAAAATGTTCAATAGTGATTAACTTGTTACTAGTAAACAAGATTAATTTATTAAGCACAAGAACTGTTGACGATGCCGGCAAACAGAACTGTAAGAAAAACCATACTGTTACAGTGACCCATGCAGGTGCTTTAAAATGAGACGAAACACGTATGATCTAAATTAGACTTATTACAATCGCAGAAGACGGTATGAATTTTATAGCTTGTACCACTACCCTCCGGAAAGAGGTCTCAAAACAAAAAAGGCAGCATGTATGGAATGAGTTCATAGGATTCCACTGTTGGTGTCATTTCGGATAAAATAATTGTGGTTATTAGGCGCGTCATAATAATACACTAAAGCAATTAAACTGCCGACATTTCGACCTATTTTTGTGGTTCTCTTCACGGCGGCCAAACACCCAGTATTATTTTACTCAAAATTAATGACTTATCTGTATCTGCCATAGAAGCTTAGTTCGGCTTACTGTTCAACCAGGCATTTCACATCTACGAATTTAATAATGTACCCCCAATACTACACTGTATATGCAAAGTAAATAGAACATAGTTAACTGGTATACTATGTGGTACTGAAGTTTTAATGACCACCGTGTATATGGCACACCCAGACCAGTTCGGAAGACTTTTATTCAGCGTTTCTATGATGTTTTAGAGCTGACTACAGAGACTCACAGAGAATGGGATATCACTACTTTGAACGCTTCTTCTCCCAGTCCGCTAGTCCTACGCCTTCACTCATGCTCCTTTTCTTTTTAGATTGAAATTTTCACTCAGCGGCGGAGTGTGCAGTGGTATGAAACTTCTTGGCAGATTAAAACTGTGTGCCGGCCCGAGGACTGAGCAGGTTGAGCCAGTTGTCGATGGATCGGGTGATTCAGAATGGGATGCTGCAACCTTATCGCGAAAATTTTGCGCTGGGATCGACTCATAACGTTCACAGTGATATGTCTTGCGAAAATAGCAGGGAAATTAAATTAATGAGAGGGAGGAGACTGCAGCGTAGTTTTGTCTTCATTACGCCACGTAACGGGACTAGGGTCGGTGTCTGAACAACCTCATTTTAAACGTGTTTCTGCTCCTTTCGCGCATCATTTCGCGATAACATTAACATGCTTTATACCACTGCAATTTTGTTCTCAAGAAGACAGGGAAAAGAAGGGCATAATTAACCCTGTTGAAAAAGCATTGCTTCAGTAGTAATTATAGAATTATATATAAGAACTGTTTAAATTTTCCTTTAGCCGTTGTGTAAAACGCTTGTTACAGTGATTATAGACGATTATGCTGTATTTCCCTTCTGAATTACTACATTTTGTGAGATTGTAACGGTGACAGGGCGACCACAGAAAGAATTGTTATACGGGAAAGCATATAAACTATGCAGTTGTTAATATATAAGTTGAACTGAATTAAACACAATGTGTAGGAATCTACAGGTCTCATAACAGTTCCACCAAAGAGTATTTACAATTTCATTTATCGATTCAGTTTTCATGCAGAGAACCTTTCACCCTTTACCTCAGTTCGCCTAAAAAAGACACTCAAATATATGTTGAATTAACGAACCCAACCGCTACCTCACCCTGCCGTACATTTGCTGCTAGTAGATCTCGGAAGCGATATTCTGTTTAAGGTGGCATGAATAGCGGAAGAATTTATATGAGTGAGTGCTGTCTAATGTCAGGATCAGAATGTGCCGTAGAGTAAGGAATTTGTTTAACTGACCTTAATTCACACTACAGTTTCTCCTTTCATCGTGATTTATGGCACTAGATCTGAAATGTCACCAAACATATGACCCGTTTGATTCACTGCACTGCGCAAAATTATGTCTCCATGATACTAACGCACTTTCGTAAGACTGTGGAGGTTGGTCCTCGTAGCACTTCTTCACACAGGCATCACACTCGTCATTTCGAAATTGTTGTCGACGTAAAAGAGCTCTTAATCGCGTGAGAAGGTACAAATTAGAAGACGCTAAGTGAGAACAGTACGGGGATTGTGTTACAATTTCGCATTTCAATTAGCTAATCCTCTATGCAATAATGAATATAGTTCGTGCTTTTACGAAATCGTGATGTTTCTTGGGTGTCGCTGTGATAACTTGGTTCGAACGATACTCAGTTCAAGAGCAAAAAAAAAAAAAAAAAAAACAAAAAAAACCAGTAATTTTTATTCAATAAGCTTTTCATGTTCGAAAAAGTGTATGAAAATAGCGAGTGGTCCCAAAATGATGTCTCCACTATTTGCTGCGTGAGCTCATAGGTCGTGGCTTCTTACGAATCGATTTACTAGATGCCTTACATCGGCTGACTTTCGTTCCGGGAACCAAAGTAAACGGCGAAAGTCATAACACGCGTTAAATCCATAGAAAAATAGAAGACAATGACCACAGTAACTTTGCAGAAGATCATCACGCAAAGTGCTCTTTCCGATTTTCATAATCTCAACCGTCAATAGCTGTGAAACCCAGGGAACGCATTCTTTTCAATTTGCGAATAATTAAATTGCAGCACTGCACTGACACCAATGGTCATCACTTCGAACACCTTCTGTAAATGGACATTCATGCCGCCTTTGTCTCCTTCGCTGACCTTCAAAGACCTTCCTGTTACATATCATTGGATTCGTCTCGATAGCCGCTATCAGAAAATAAGTACCAAACTGTAGAATCCCATTTTAAAAAAACAAAGTTGACCTTCATATCTCTGACGCGACCCCACCTAACAACAAAAAACAAACGTCATATTATGGCCCTCGTTGTCCCATGCAACTTTCTCCCACAAAATTTTCAGTTTCTATCATACTTCCGGAACTATTCTTGGTGGCAATAGTTAGTTACTGTACAGGTAGGGAATTCAGCCGGTTATAATTGGACTATTTTTAAAATACATAGTTCCGAACACTAAGACGAATACACAGCATAATGGATCTCTGAAAACCAGGCTAAGTGTCAACGCTCCTTAAAAACTGGTATAGATTGAATAGTAAAAAGCAACCTAGGTTTATCGTGATGTTCAACATAAGCGGCTTGTACATCAAATAATCAGAATGGCAATAAGATGAAAGCGGACATTTGTATTGTATTGATTTGTATTGTATTGTATTGAACTGGGGATCTAGAAACGACGGAGAGGCTTCGTCCCCGCCGTAGCCCTCAGTGTTACATAATCCCACAACAGGCTACAGCAGTCCACTCACCCCACCGCCGCCCCACACCGAACCCATGGTTATTGTGCGGTTCGACCCCCATCTATCAATCTATGAACACATCAATTTAAATTCTTTTATCTTTGCTGTATCTGTTTCCTGTGTGGACAGAACTGACAGCTGAACAACGAAAGAGAGTGCATATAGTGACGTACGACGTAGCGTTACTTCCGAGGATTATGCATCCATCAAACATTCTGATTTTAGTTTTGACGCCTGCACTTCATGTATTCACCTTCGAAACTCTTATGTCCGCTGCTTAATAATAGGATATTATTACAACATGTTTCCACTTGTAAATATAAAACTTTTTAAAATGTCCATTGTACAATATTTCTTGTATGTCAGTAAGATAAAGATAAAATTGCTGTATCTTTGTTCTGCTTTTTGTAGACTGCTCTTCAGAATGCCCTGTAACCAGAAATTGGCCAATTGTGCGAGTTTTTCATAAAGTGAATAAGCAACAACTGAGGTGTAAATTTTTCAATGTCTTTCCCTTCAACATTTACCGGATCATCCTTTTGTCATACCCAATAACTCCCACCCAGTTATTTTGTGATTTGAGAAGATATGGGTCTCAAGACTTGCTGCATCCTGTGAACTTTCAGCAAACTGTCTATGGACACGTCGGCAGCTGTTTGATCACAAACAGAAGCTAGGCCCATCGCTGAACGCCATGGAACGCCAACCGATGTCTCGGATGACTTTGCTCTTCACTATGAAAATTTCTGTTGTCTGTGATAGGGTGTCAGCAATAAAAGACACATGGCAACTCAACCCAGCTTCCAGTAATCTGTTCCCGACGCTCGTAGGAACTTCCTGCCTGTAAATCGTGTCTGAATTTCTGGTTTTATCATCCGTCTGTTGGAAAGAGCCAGTCGAACAATCCTACGATGCCATCGTGGTTAGTGCTGCTGAAAAGACCTGTGCCTACTGATTTTATTACGCAGTTGATTGACGCCATCTCGTCACATCCCGTCACTTCTCGTTTCGTAAACGCTGCATTACAGCAAACGGTTTGATCTGTCCGTATGATGCTCCATACACCTCACGCCAACGAGCCTACCCGTTCTAAAGTGCGACTGATGATAAACTGAACGTAGTCGTCCTCTGGACACAAAATGTGTTACCGTCTCCACCTAAAAAAAAATCCATGAACGTTAGGCATACCCATTAGCCATCGCGTACGTACTAGAAATGGGAAAAACCTATCGGTTACAACCGATGCCGGTATGTTAACACTATAAGCAAGTGGTTGAGCCGATATGTTTTTTAACATTGACATTCACAACCACTACCTCTCATCCAGTATGGATAAAATCGATTCCGGTATTTTAGTTCTGAATAGCCGGTAGTTTTCGGTATTTGTCTGGTCTGAGTCATAACAGATTTTTTACTAATAATCGAATGAAGAAGTGAACATATAAATTCGCCGTACTAGCAGCGCTAGAAATTTTGTTTTTGGAATGAGTCTTTTTTGAAAACAAATAATGTTTATTCGTAAAATTTCCATCGCTTTGAAATATTGGATTATCATAGCAACTGGAAAAGGAATTAGCACTACTTTGAAAACAACGCCTATAGTTAGAAGCTAGCAACGAAAACATGACATAAGTATAGGTACAGCATTTGCAGACTCAGTAATGAATCGTGTGGCGTCACCTATTAGATGGTACGTGTGTACGCGGCGTGTGAAAGGCTGGCTCTCGCCTGGTCTATACGTAGTATCTGGCTGTCGTCCTCGGACATCAGTTATTTTGAAGAACGGTACCGCCCGTAGTTTGGAAGTGTATTACGAAGAGCTGTAGCAATGAAGCGCAAGGCTCCATTTTCTTTGAAACATTAAAAATGGGAGGAAGCCCGATAGATACGTGACATGTTAGGTAAAAACACCCACAATGTACCCTGATAAGGAAAGTACACTCGATTGATGTTCCAATAATTTTACTGACGTGCTATAACTTGGGATAATAACAGAACCCTTAATTTTATGGTTGCTTCAGGGTAAAAAATTGATGCCATCCAAAAGTGACGAAGCAGAGCAGTTTTCAGCTTGTGACCTTCCGCCTCGCTGTCGCCGCGATCACCTTCATATTTGCAATCTTTGCCGGATACAATGAGACTGACCTCTCCCGCAGCCTCAATCCCATATCGACCGTGATCTTTTAGTCCTTCGCCTTCATTAGAAGTTTTCAAACTTTATTCGAACACCACGTTTGTTACTGAAAATAATAATAATACCATTCTGTTATTTCAGAGACCGGTCATTTTGAATGGCTTTAAAGAGTCAGGTTAAACTGGAGACGACAAGAACCGGTGTGACTAAAAACCAGTTGTTTTTAGCGATAACCGCCATCCCTATTACGTAGACTATTAGAATCTGTAGGAATGTCTTTTTACTATACTGACATGAGCTCGTGAAAGGGTCAAATTTTTATCGGCATATCTACCAGGCAAGGAAATGTTGGAATATGAAACGAGTAACGATCGCCGAAGGTGCGAATGGTGTAGCACTTTCCTTTTTAGCTCAAAAATGGTTCTAATGGCTCTGAGCACTATGGGACTTATCATCTGAGGTCATCAGTCCCCTAGAACGTAGAACTACTTAAACCTAACTAACCTAAAGACATCACACACATCCATACCCGAGGCAGGATTCGAACCTACTACCGTAGCAGTCGCGCGATTCCGGATTGATGCGCCTAGAACCGCTCGCCCACCGCGGCCGGCTCTTTGCTTTTTCAGCAGTGTATGAGGGTACAATACAGAACAATGAAACAACAGAGGAAATGCAACAAAAAATGGCCTAGTTACCATACGTGCAAGGTTCCTGTAACTGAGCACTGAATGTTCTACGGAAAAAGAGAGGGGGAGGGAGTACCAAAATCACATGTTTGCAACGTTCCTCTAAGGACGCCGTCGATAAGTTGACAGGTGTATTCGAGCTGGACAGTGAATGTAGAATGGTCTACGTTAGCAACACGTGGTGCTATGTAAATATCCATTCAGTCGTACATACAGCTTAGCCAGCTTAACATATCGGCGATGGTGAAACAAGCATAAAATTCATAAAAGCTCGGAGAATATTGGAGAGGCTTCCGAGATATAAAAGATACTAACGATACTGCTGGGGTTCAATGTGGCCTGGTAACAGCTTATTGTGTGTCGATGTTTCTGAAATCTCGAGTTTGTAACGGAATTTTTTTACTGCGTGTTGGCGTCTTAGGGTATGACAGTAACCATCCATGGTGCGTGACCTGAAACAAATATCGGAACTGGTACTGGATTAGACGGTATAGGTCCATTGCTTCTAGCAGAAATAGAGTACTTAACTACCCAAGTGTTTACCATCATCGAACTGTTCGTTTCTGTAGAACGTTGTTCCGATAATATAAACATTCAGTGAAAAGATGTGCCAAACAGTTGTTACCTACATTATAAGAAACAAATTTTGCATTAAACTTCTGCGTTAACTTGTTTTCGAAACATTTGTATTTTCGTTTCAGCATTCCCTCTCGCCGTGAGTTACTTACCAAAACAGTCGAAACACTCTCTACACCCCCGGCAGCCAGATCTGTCTGCTCGCCTTCCGTCTGCACCTCCAAAGTTTCATCGCGACCGATTCCTCTGGACAGGTTGCTTTCTTTACAGTTAATGAGCTACGCTCCCCCAGGCTTAATTCCAGACAGTGGTCGCGCAGAATAGCTCCTTTCACCGCTTCTGCAGACATTCAGTGGTGCTGTAATTTTAATTCTTCCATTGTCTTTTTTTTTTGTTAAGCACATCGTCATTATTATAAAACTTGTGTTAGTACTACTTGCTGATTAATTTTTGCTAACTTCAGCTATAGACAATAGTTATGGTTCCATCCGCTTGAGAAGAGGAACGCCCAAGGCAACGAGAGACCTTTTAGAACACTGTCAACTGTCAAAATAACGTCAGTAATTTCTATGTAGTGAACGTGAAATAAAATTACTGACAGAATTAGAAGTACAGAATAGATATCTATTGGCCAAGGTAAACACTAAAATCCACAGACAAAGCATGAAAGATGCTAAGTAGCTTGTGAAGCAAGTTAATTATACACTGATGTTATCGCATGAATGGCATATTTCTACAATACACATGTATGACAAAGTGGATAGTTCAGTAAGTTGGAATGCATAACAAATTCTAACGCGAATCGCTTACCTTTATTCCCGAACACTTTGAATACTTTTGGCATGGCACGAATGGCAAATACTACTACGAGGATAACCAAACATTTTGAATCAGTCTTATATTATATACTTACAGATATAAGTGCTGTGCAATTGCGGTGTAAATATAAAACAGCTTGCTGTCTCAGACCATTATGGTCGTAAGAAAAAACTGAAGATGTGTAAAAATAATGTCACTACACCTAAATGCATATTTTTTCAAGTGCATTGGCAAACGAAACCTGCGATGAAGTGTTCAGAGGAAACAAAATAGTTGCAAAATTCTGAAAGGGGTTCAAACAAATTTGAGGAAACATTTCCAAAAGTGGCCGCTTCACCAGCAAAAGCAGCAGATAAGGGAATATCTCAGTTCGTTGCAAAAACTGTGTACAAATACCGAGTTTCTAATCTGTTATACAGTTATAAGCTATACAATACAGTATTGCTTGCTGCAAGGGTCATTTAATAACAAACACATATAATGCAAAAGAAGTAAAATAGCTTGGAGCGTCATGAAACAAGGAACAGGAAAAGGCAGACCAATACACTGACATACAAGTTACAGACGAGAGTAGGTTAATAGAGAATACAAGAGAACTAGCGACGTTTGTAAATGAGTTTTTCATGTAATGGAGAAAACATGCAACAAAATTTCCCTGAGACATGTGTAGCACTCAGATGAATTCTGCAACGAGCGCAATGATGTATTCTACGACATATCAAGAAGTTAGTATGGTACTACAATAAGTAAAAAAAAAATTTCGCAGCGCTAGAGTAGGTGGCAGTCTTTGTTCTGAAGGCACACATCGACAGCAAACAAGTGTTTCAGTTCAGGTATCTTACAAGATCATCTAAAGCACATACGGGCTGTGCCTCTCCTAAAGGAAGGTAATGAGGGAAATATTGAAAACAATAGGCCACTTTTCCTTCTCTGATCATTCTCAAAAATGACTGAATCAACCATGAAAGACACATAAATTCCAGACTGTGGTCGCGCAGAATAGCTCGTTTCACCGCTTCTGGAGACTATCAGTGATGCAGTAATTTTAATCTTTTTTTGCAAAGTACATCGCCATTATCACAAAACTTGTGTTAGAACTACTTGCTGATTAATTTTTGCTAACTACAGCTATAGACAATAGTTATGGTTTCATCTGCTTGAGAAGAGGAACGCCCAAGGTAATAAGAGGTCTGAGGCTCTTGACTGTGTTACAGGCACACCCCATCAATCAAAGTGTCGAGGCTGTATTGATAATAAACAGAGAAAAATTAACTCGGAAGTTTTAATGCTTCAGGTGTTGTAAATAGTCTCCCCTACTTGAGTACAACGTACAGAACGTTCGTACAACCCTGTACTGTCAAAAAAGTTCTTCGAGATATTATTCCATTCGCTCGACATATTGGCTAGATTTTCGGTTATGCCGTCAAAGCGTTGACCCTTCACGTAGATTTCTGTGCTTTGTCGTTTTGTGGAAGCTTCGTATTTATAGTACCAAGTATCGTCACTTGTGATGATTTTTTCCATGTTCTGCATCCGAATGAAGTCGCGTCAACCGTCCACGTGCCGTTTTTATTCTGGAGTCAAAGTGTGCAGGACAAACGTTGCACACACTTTTCTCTTCTTCAAAGCATTCTGCAAAATGTCTTGAACACTTAACTTAGGGACGTTGCCCCACTATGATTTGTGACAACAACGTTGACACACTAGGACCGTACGTCCACTACTTACCACTGCCAGTACACTATTGACTTGTCGAATATACACGTGTTGTTTACTGTTGTAATTTCATTCTGCCGTCGTCGTTACTACTCTAACGTCGCTTGTACCGCAGGAATAAAAACAGTCTCAGAACACTTTGGACGGACGGTGTATTTCTGGATATGTACAACGATATTGACACATTTGTCGGTAAAGTATTACCAAACAAAATAACGCTCCATGTGTAAGAGGAACAACTAAAGAGTTGTTCCATTCATGCTTGGAAAAAAGCGTGCAAAACATTCAGATAGCCCACACTTCAGACTGTGTCGTTTTTTAGTGGAACCATGCCCACATCCAAAACATATAAACATAGATGTTCCTTAGGGGAGTGTACTACAAGAAATTCTGTTCTTAAATTACACTGAAGCGCCAAAGAAACTGGTATAGCCATGCGTATTAAAATACATAGATATGTAAGCAGGCAGAATCCGGCGCTGCGGTCGGCAACGCCTATATAAGATAATAAGTGTCTGGCGCAGTCGATAGATCGGTTACTGCTGCTACAATGCCAGGTTATCAAGATTTAAGTGATTTGAACATGGTGTTATAGTTGGTGCACGAGCGATGAGACACAGCATCTCCGAGGTAGCGATGGAGTGGGCATTTTCCCGTACGAACATTTCACGAGTTTACCGTGAATGTCAGGAATCCGGTAAAACATAAAATCTCCGACATCGCTGTGTTTCGAAAAAGATCCTACAAGATTGGGACCAAAGACGACTGAAGAGAATCGTTGAAAGTGACAGAAGTGCAACCCTTCCGCAAACTGCTGCAGATTACAATGCTGGGCCATCAACAAGTGTGACAGTGCGAACCAAACAACGAAACATAATCGATATGGGCTTTCGGAGCCGAAGGCCCACTCACGTACCCTTGATGACTGCACGACTCAAAGCTTTACGCATCGCCTGGGCTCGTAAACACCGACATTGGACTGTTGATGACTGGAAACATGTTGCCTGGTAGGACGAGTCTCGATTCAAATTGTATCGAGCGGATGGACATGTACAGGAATGGAGACTGCATCATGAATCCATGGACCCGGCATGTCAGTAGGGGACTGTTCAAGCTTGCGAGGCTCTGTAATGATATGGGGAGTGTACAGTTGGAGTGTTAACAGACACCTGATACGTCTAGATACGACTCTGACAGGTGACACGTACGTAAGCATCCTTTCTGATCACCTGCATCTATTCATGTCTATTGTTCATTTCGACGGACTTGGGCAATTCCAGCAGAACAACGTGACGCTCCACACGTCCAGAAGTGCTACAGAATGAGTTTAAACACTTCCACTGGCCACGAAACTCCCAAAACGTGAACTTCATTGAGCTTATCCGGGTTGCCTTGAGACATGCTGTTCAGAAGAGATCCCCACTCTCTCGTACTCTTATGGATTTATGGGTACCAGTTTCTCTGGCTCTTCAGTGTAGATCGTGACTTTCCAGACAAATTGGGAGAAATCCTCTGATATGATGATACAGAACACTATGTTCTAGCAGTAGTGGACACCGGAAGATCCTGAGGAAGATCCCAGCAGAGGGGTCGAAACGTCGATCATTTTAGAAGAAATATGATGTGGCCTTATAACCCAGAAGATTTTATCTTCAGCGACAACGGCCACGAAAGTCTGCAGACTTACATAACATTAGTTTACTCCTACTGAGTATGGAGGGGCGATCTTATTTACTTTCTTAGGAGAAGAAAAACTTCTTAGCCAAGATCGCAATAAAAGAATGACCGGTTTTGGTAAACTACCTTCATCTCATGCATTGGCTGTTGACAGTCAGTTTTGTTGCGCCCTAGTAGGCATGACGTGTGATCATATGGATGCAATGTTGTGGCGATTTGTGTGCAGAGTAATTTTAACTTTAACTTTTACTTCTGACGTGGCAACACATCATTCATGTCATACGTTATGCATCTCGAGACTTAATGGAAAGATTTTGTGTGCATATGGCACAAGATTTGGTCAGTAAACTGTACGAAGATCTAATAATGGTAATATAGTTTATCGAAATTGGTCATCCACAATACAGTGTTTTATTGCAATCCTGGCTAAGAAGTTTTTCTTCTCCTAAGAAAGTAATACAGAATTTTCCATCACGGACTGAAATTATGTAGTAATCTGTACATAGGGAGAAGAGATAAGAAAAATAAGATTATTTAAAATGGAACTCAAAGAGTAAGTCCTAAATATTCAATAGTACGTCTGTGTCCTAAGCTGAATGGTCAGCTCTGCTCACTGCCATGCTGAGGATCCGTGTTCGACTCCTGATATTGCCTGTTTTTTTATGTGAGGTCTGGTACAGGGTGTACTCATTGTCAGTCCCGCGAGGCCAGCTGAAAAACTAGACGGCTGATCAGTAGTGGTTCCATGAACAGAAAGCCTGACAACGGCCGGAGAGCGTGTGCTGAACACAAACCCTCCATACTGCATCCAATGAAGGCATGGCAGAGGATGACATGGTCAGACAAGCCCGACTGTCTCGTCTAGGGCCAGAAGGCGGAACTTTATCTACCTTTTATTGCGTATGACACAGTTAGATTACTTAAAGAATTCAGATCAGGGGTGTTACTAGTGAATAACGCTGATGCCTCATTATTTTTCTGAATCAAACGTCTCATTCGTCATGAGAGAATGCTGACTCAGTTTTTCAGATAGGCAAAAAGGAAGACATGAAGATGTAACAGAGGCATTCGTGGTTCTAAAGCCAGTGGCAAATATACCGGATTCTGTAGAGTGGAAAGACGTAATGAACAGTGCATTAATATCTTTCATGTTTTTAAGATGAAACAACAATACATAATTATTTCTTAAGTTACTATGATAACTTGTTCAAAGTGCGTTGGTTGTAACTGACTGAGGTAGTGCATTTGTTAAAGCGCTTCCCTCTGATTCGGGTCTGTCCGGCCATACTGATTTTCGTAAATTATTCCAGGCAAATACCGGGATGGCTTCTTCAACAATGCCGTAGCTGACCATCTGTCTTGCTCTCCTCTCATTCAACATACGTATAAATTCTTATACTGAGGTGACAATAGACATGGGATACCTCCTAATTCCTGTAGGACCTTCTTTTGCCGGGCGTAGTGCAGCGGCACAACATAGCATGGACTCAATAAGTCTCCTGCAGAAATATTGGGCCAACCTGCTTCTATTGCCGTCCATAATTGCGAAAGTGTTGCCAGTGCAGGATTATGTGCATGAACTAATCTCTCGATTATGTCTCGTATATGTTCGATGGGATTCGCGTCGGGCGATCTGGCTGACCAAACCATTCGCTCCAATAGTCCTGAATGTTCTTCGCACCCATCGCGAACAATGGTGGTCCAGTGATATGGCACACTTCAAATGGTTCAAATGGCTCTAAGCACTATGGGACTTAACATTTGAGGTCATCAGTTCCCTAGACTTAGAACTATTTAAACCTAACTAACCTAAGGACATCACACACATCCATGCCCGATTCAAACCTGCGACCGTAGCAGCAGCGCGGTTCCGGACTGAAGCGCCTAGAATCGCTCGGCCACAGTATGGCACACTGTCATCCATAAACATTCCGTAGTTATTTGGGAAGATAAAGTCAATGAATAGCTGCAAATGATCTCAAAGTAGCGGAATATAATCATTTCCAGTGAATGATCGATTCAGTTCCATGAAAACACAGCTCACACCATTATGGAGCCACCACAAGCTTGTACATTGCCTTGTTGACGACTTGGGTCCATGGCTTTGTGAGGTCTGTCCTACACTCGAACCCTACCACCAGCAAAGGTGTACCATAGCAAGGACATTCGCATTGGTCGTCTGCTGTCACAGCCACTGTCCTAGCGGATACGTTCGTCGTGCGTCCTACATTAATTTCGGCTGTTATTTCACGCAGTGTTGCTTATCTGTAAGCTCCGGCACACTCTTGACACTGTGGATTTCGGGATATTGAAATTCCTAAAAATTTCTGAAATCGAATGTCCCATGTATCTAGCTCCATTCTGCGTTCAAAGCCTGTTAATTCCCGTCGTGCGGGCATAATGACTTTGGGAAGCTTTTGACATCAGTCACCTGAGTACAAATGACAGCTCCGCCAATACACTGCCCTTTTATACGTTGTTTAGGTGATACTACCACCATCTGTATATGTGCATATCATTATTACATGACTTTTGTCGCCGGCCGCGGTGGTCTAGCGGTTCTAGGAGCTCACTCCGGAACCGGGGGACTGCTACGGTCGCAGGTTCGAATCCTGCCTCGGACATGGATGTGTGTGATGTCCTTAGGTTAGTTAGGTTTAAGTAGCTATAAGTTCTAGGAGACTGATGACCACAGATGTTAAGTCCCATAGTGCTCAGAGCCATTGTTTGAACCATGACTTTTGTCAGCTCAGTGTATGTCTGTTTGTTTGAGTATGTCTTCCATGTATTAAATTGATAGATCCTAAGCCGCTATAAAATGTTCCTTACACAGTTAAATTACTGATACTGTTCTTTGCTACTGACATTCGGCTATAAAATAATTGTGGTCTGGTACTTACACTGTAAATGTTTAGTGTTCAATCGTAGTTGCGGCTTAGTCTTAAAATAAAGGTCGGTGCATTGGCTACCGAAACATTCTGTAACACGAAATGTTATCCATTTTGGGCACAGCCTCTTCAAAGGAGAGTGAAGCGGCAGATACTGGATTTAAGAAGCTCGTGTAGCAAACTCTAAAGGCGGAAGAATCAATAGAGATGAATTAAAGGGGCACACATAAGGCAAACGAAAGCGTTTAATTAACGATGCAGGTGTGTATATACTTGAGCCGTGCTGCGACTCGCTTTGGTGCCGTTGCTAGGTTGACATCGTTTAGTTGGTATAGTTACAGTTGTCGTCTTCTTCTTGTGTTCATTGGCGCCATTCCGTTTGTAAGCGTTGTCTGTCCGCTAGCGGCAACAGCGGTGGCTTCGATATTTAGCATCGGTGGTACTATCTTTGGGGCGACGTTGTGGTGTTTCCGGGTGGTGTGATTCGGCAGTTTGGTTGGGGACTGACGAGTAGCCAGGTCCACGCAGCGCCAGAACACGCCGGGAGCGATGGCGGCGCGCATGCACTGCCGGATGGAAGGGATGTAGTCGCGAGGGGTACAACCTCGTTGTCAACCGGACCCAGGAAGTTTGAGTGGGCCTCAATTCAAGTAGTGAAACCTCCACCATTCAGAGATCTCGCCATTTGTTTGCGTGTTGCTGCTCAAGAAGAAGAGCAGCGAGTGGAGCGTTTTGGAAGGCGAACCTAATTAGCCTTCCTCCACTTATTATTAATTGTTGCATTCTATATGTAATTATTTGTGACGTTCAACCAGTGGTATTTTTCCTACCTAGTGGCCGCTAACGCCCCAGTTACCTGCCCTGGAGCTTAGTGTATGTTACGGCAATGTACTTTTCCTCGCCTTGCCGTTGCAGTCCAGTAAGGCGTGTAGTTCGACAGCTTCCTTGATTTGTGGGCCAGGTGATGTGTTTTTTTTCCTACTCTGGTAGTGGTCCCTTTCTGCTGCCAGAGTCTGAAGACGTAGTGCTGACTACTGGTTCTGGCTTGGGTGTGTTATTCCATCGTTGCATTGGTCATCGGACGTTAGGTAGATTCGGCAAATGATTAATGGCCATGCATTTAAACTGCCACTAGTCCCAGTTACCATCTCGTGAAGTGAATGCAACTCTTGGCTGCCTTGCGAAGTTTTGAGGGACTTTCCCAAGCCGATCCTTGGAGCAACGTCTGCGCCCCCCCCCCCCCCCCCCCCAACGTCACCCTCTTCTTGGTTTGGTCAGATTTGATGATTTTTTTAAAATTTAATAATTGTAATTTCAACTGGTTCTTAAAGGATTGCTAGTCAGACCTTCAGGAGTGAAACAGTATTTAAATCATTACTATTGGGCCTTCAGCTGAGAAATAGATGAATTTTTTGTCATTAAGGCCTTCAGCCGTGGGTGTTACTTGTCTACAAAATTTTAATTAGACAATTGTATTCTAGCAGTGACATTTTGATGATTGTTCTTTTAACAACATTTTCATAACTGTAATTGCAGGTTGAAGTAGTTTAACTGGTTCTTAAGATTGCTATTCAGGCCTTCAGCAGCGAAACAGTTTTAAATTATCACAATTGTGGCCTTCAGCCGAGAAATAGTTTTGAATTTGTCATTGAGGCCTTCAGCCGTGGAACACTTTTTAGTTTATTGTCACCTTTTATTTGTTGTTGTTTCCAAATAAAGTGTACCTCATTCAAAAGTAAACTAATCAACAGCAATTGATTACGGCCCCGTCCACAATCGTAATCCAATCCTGCCTTCCTTGGTACCACGTCTCAATACTGTTGGTAGCCATGAAGTTCTTACTATGGAGGAAAAAAACACTTGTGCTCAAGAGTTTGTGTCGGAGTTAGTCCTTCTCCACACATTCAGCAAACAAAGTGATATTTCTCTCACCAGAGGATAAGGTGGTGGAGAGCCTATTCTCACTTTGGCTACTGAAAAACTGTTTCACCTTCCCCATCTTTTAGATGTAGATCCAGGAACTCACGAGGGGAGAATAGGAAGATAGCGCGTATCAGGTCGGGTGACCAACAAATGGGTGGCAAAATTTCATAATCCGAAATAGCTGCTTGCCTCACTGTGTTCTGTGAAGTTGTGCAGACAGTTGTCGTGCAGCGTTCTCGTCAGGAGAATATGGTGATAATACGCCTTGAAGATCTGGTTGTTACACCGAACCATCCGGTAAACTTCAACAGTCTATGACATCTGTGTAATAACAATATTTAGTATGCTTTGTTGTTCCGGTTTTGGTCTCGGGGTTATAACGGAACACACAACATTCATTTACTATCATCAGGTGCACGTAAACACCAGAAACTGGCTGTAGAGCAGGAAAACATAATATGCAGAGTATTATAGCTCATTAAGGGGCTATTAGCACTTTCAGTTAATACTGCTCGCTAGTTTCAGAAAAATGGGCAAAACCGTTAAAACAGTAGAAATTTGAGCAAGTGTACAATAAGAGTAGAACGAAGTGTCTCGGTAAACATTTTCGTATACCTTGCACATCAAATCTCCGTAAAACCCAAATCTTTCGACGGTTACCAATATCTTCGTAGTCCGGAGAGCCGATGTCTTGATTTGTGACTGGACGTTAGACTATCTAATGTGGAGCTCCTGAGAAAGGCAATGGTGGTAATCGTAAAAAGTTTTGGATTTTACCCAGACTTGACGCTGCAAGAAATCCGAGGATGTTTAATGCACATAAAAATGGTAACAAAAAATCTTACATTTCTGCTACAACCTACTACCACAGGCAAACTGAGGGCGCTAGATTATAGTTAAGACAGGTCGTCACGGTCGAAATAAATCAGTTTTCATTTGGTACTTTTCTTCCAGTGAAAGGGCATTCGAACTGAATAAACATTATATATTTTTTATTTTTAATCTTCAGTCTTCTGACTGCTTCGATGCGGCCCGCCACGATTTCCTGTCCTACGCTAACTTCTTCACCTCAGAGTGGCACTCTCAGCAAGTAGTTATATTTAAAATGAAGTTGCGATGTGTGTGTAAAATGACTCGTTCCACAACATCACAATTTACCGTGCAAGTGCTCCATTGGACATGTAACTAACTAACTAACTTGCAGCCTATATTCTCAATTATTTGTTGTATGTACTGCAAATCTGCCTTCCTCCACAGTTTCTATCCTCTATGGATCCCTGGAGTACCATGGGGGTTCTTGCCCGATGTATTACCACAAGTCCTACCTTCTTCTTGTCAGTCTTTTCAACATTTTCCTTTCTTCGCCTATTCTGCGAAGAACCTCCTCATTGCTCATATTATCATTCCACCTGATTTTCAATATTATTCTGTAGCATCACGTCTCAAACGCTTCGATTCTCTTCTTCTCCGGTTTTCTCACTGCCCATAATTATCTACGATACAGTGCAGAGCTCCAAACGTACTTCTCAGAAATTTCTTCCTCAAACTAAGGCCTATGTTGGATATCAGTAGACATCTCTTAGTCAGGAACGCGCTCTTCGACTGCGCTAGTCGGCTATTTATGTCCTTCTTGCATCGTCTATCATGGATTATGTTGCTTCCAATGGTTCAAATGGCTCTGATCACTATGGGACTTAACTTCTGAGGTCATCAGTCCCCTAGAACCTAGAACTACTTAAACCTAACTAACCTAAGAACATCACACACATCCATGCCCGAGGCAGGATTCGAATCTGCGAACATAGCGGTCGCGCGGTTCCAGACTGTAGCGCCTAGAACCGCTCTGCCACACCGGCCGGCTGTCGAGGTGGAATCACAAAACAACTCATAAGTGTTGTAAATGTCAGCAACCGGAAATCGTGGTACCAAAGCCATAAGACGTGGACTATGGAGCAACGGAAGAAAGCACATTTAGGTGGCTCAATCTTGTTTCACACTGTTTCCAACTTCTGCCTGAGTTTACGTCTCACGCGTGAAAGATGGCAGTTGTTTGGTATTGATTAGGGGCAACCACATCGTAATATCCACATGGGTGCACTACAAGGGTTATCTGACAATTCTGGCTGATCAGATTCATCCCATGGTACAACATTTGCTCCCTAATGACGAAGCTAAGTTCCAAGAAGATAGGGACCCTATTCAACCATCTCGCATCGTCCAAGACTGCTATTGTGAGCACGAGGATGCGTTGCCACATATCCCTGGTCACCATTGTCACCAGATCTCAGTATTACGGAGTCTTTGTTGTACACTTTGGGGAAGAAGGTGTTTAATCGCTATCCACCACCACCAAATCAAATGGTTCAAATGCCTCTGAGCACTATGGGACTTAACATCTGAGGTCTTCAGTCCCCTAGAACATAGAACTATTTAAACCTAACTAACCTAAGGACATCACACACATCCATGCCCGAGTCTGCGACCGTAGCAGACACTCGGTTCCGAACTGAAGCGCCTAGAACCGCTCCGCCACCGCGGCCGGCCCACCTCCACCATTGTTACGTGAAGTTGCCACTGTTTTCCAAGAAAAATGGTATAAGATTCTCTTGAAAGCCACACAGGTCCTTTGCTTATCTTTTCAGAGAGGACTGAACGTTGTTTTTAATGCCAACGGTTTTCTTACACCGCATAAGGCACAGTAATGCATGTGTTTCTGGTCTTTCCATATTATTGTCTACTCGCAGTGTGACCCCACTGGCGGGAGACGCAATAACACCATCCATTGCAATCGTTTGCTGCTTACACACTAACGAACGCAACAGAGCGGTGACATGATTCTCAAAGTCTTCTTTCCCAATCAAGCAAGTGCCATAGACTAACGAGCATCTAATTTTTAATAGACAGTCGGAGATTAATTTATGAATAGCCATTGTGTCTGTCTATTCATTTGCTCGTGTTTTTTTCTTTTTTCTTTCTTCTTTTTTTGAATTCGTAAAATAAAAGTTAAGAGTGCTCTGTACTTATTTCATGGAAGTTAACCCACACGAGAAACGTAACTGAATAGCTCAATGAGTGATTAATTTTTTGGAAAAAAGCCCGAACTGTACAGAAAAATGAGAATGGGTTAAGTAAAGTACTTCCAAAGCATCTGTATGATGTAAATCAGGATGAACAGGGTAAGTCGGCAGTAACGAATGTATTCACGGCAGTCTGCTGTCGCGGGAACGAGTGAGGACGTTCAGCGCGCGCTCTCGCATTGTCCCGCGTCGTGTCGTGGCGGTCCATGTGGCGCCAGCTGGTGCCGCGGCGGACCTGCGACGGTCGCCGGCTGTGTAAATGTTGTGGCAGCGGCTGGCAGCTCGCCGATTGGCTGCATGAATGATTGATGCCGCCTGGCGAATGGGTAATTGCGTGGCCGCAGTCAGCACGGCTCGCCGTGCGCCGTATGGACGCGTATTAGGCTACCCGCAACGCGTCACACAGGGCAGTGTAGCGCCGCGCGCCCAGGGCGCCCTGGGAATCGAACGGGAGTCGCGGCGGCTGGCGGTGTGGAGAACGCCTCGAAAGCAAACGCTAATAGGGGGCGTATTTCCACAGTGCAAGGTTAGCAGCTTAGTGGCATTACTGGGCGATTCGTTGGAAATTACTATTTGTCCTTCGTTGCTTGTAATCGCTAATTAGCCCACACACGAAATTAAAAAGAATTTAAATTTATGCATTTCTCAACAGGAACGCTACCCAGTGGAATAGTAGTATCTGACTGTTAACGTGTACTTTCTCACAAGCCCATTCAACACACAGAACCACACATGCAAAATTGTTAAAGGTGAAAGAAATCGATGTTACTGCTATTTGACCAATCAGAAAGAATAAAGAAAAATGGATCAAACAATGTTTAATCCTTTATAAATCTGAGGGGACATGCAATGAACACTTAAGTTTTATCCTGCAGTAATAAGCGCCAGAATGGCTCTAAATGTAGTCAGTTTCAGACCTTAATAATTAAATGAAAAAGTAAAGTATACAGCGATTTGAAGTGCTTTAAAAGGGACAAGATGTGTGCTTGAATGATAGACGGGATTACCACGAGAAGAAGTGATGTAGGTGAGACCGACAGACTTTGCGTACTATGAATATAATCAGTATTTCAGTCACAGCGTATAGACAAACGTTTTCCACAAAATAATTTTTCATTAATTGAGAACAAATGTGAACAGAACAGACAAAAGTTTCATCAGGTTGCCCTCCATGGGGTGGGTGCACGCAATGACTGTTGTTGTATTGGGTTAGATAGAGCAGCGATCAGTCGTAGAATTAAGTTGCTTTAATATGACATCTGATCTGCGTTGTGACTATAAATGTCATATAAAGCAACTTAATTCTACGACTGATTGCTGCTCTATCTAACCCAAGACAAAAGTTTATTACAAAATCTTAACCTCACTACGAGATATAAATTGCCGTGAGATCCTGTCCACCCACAGATTAACAAAACCTCCCACAAAAGACTCAACTATCTATGTGCAATGCCGGCCGCTGTGGCCGAGCGGTTCTAGGCGCTTCAGCCTGGAACCGCGCTGCTGCTACGGTCGCAGGTTGGAATCTTGCCTCGGGCATGGATGTGTGTGATGTCCTTAGGTTAGTTAGGTTTAAGCAGTTCTAAGTCTAGGGGACTGATGACCTCAGCTATTAAGTTCCATAGTGCTTAGAGCCATTTGCATTTGCTATTTGCAATTCTGAAACAAACCTATAGTTGCCTAGAAGGAGTATCGATGCCACAAGTTTCAAATACGGAAGCCAACTAAATAACAGCCGAGTGAAACGATTTGCCTACAAATCACGGGACGCCAAAAATTCACTTGCATAAGCTGTCATCCTGTCACAAATGTTTAGGCCAGGTATTGGAAACGCAACACGAGTACACCGCTAGTACTCATACGTAACACAGTACCCATGGATTGGAGACAAGGACCACGTGATTCCTTATGAGGCAGCTTGTAAATAACTCGAATGTCAAACGCGTGGTGTAACTTCACGCAGCATTAAGTAACATAACATAACACAAGATTAGTCATAAGTATATGTGTTATTGCAGGTGATGACTGCACGAAAAGTACAAAATCTACAGAAAAGTGAGACATACCAGTGGATGGAGCATCTCATTAGGTTTCGACTCGGGGTACACGCCATGGTCTAACTGCAAAAAGCACCAATACTCTGTATGTGCTTCAGGACATGTAGACCAGAGCCGACCACGGCGTGCCAAACTTCACTTGTGCCGCGTGCGCGGGCCGCGTGTGGGACAAGACTATATATTTCGGCTTTGCTCCTTCCTTCCAGAAAGTACCCGTTACAGCGCGACATGTTGTTTAGCACTGCGATGCGGCACTTTTCGGTCGGCAAAACTGTTTTCATTTTGGCATAATCGTGGTGTTAGCGCTGTTTACCTTTCGCTAGTTGTTCGTGGTATGAAGTTTTCTCTCAAGCCTAGTGGATGTCTTCGCGAAAAGAGGAAGCTAGAGATCTATCGTCACAACCCATCAGAAATGAATGGGAATCGCAGAAACAAAAGATGAGAATTCTCAGCATATATTTTGCAGTCGTGTAAGTGTCGAGTTACTTCTATTGTGCTATGAAACGATTCTACAATACCACGCACAAAGAATTTAAATATTTAGTTGACAATGAAAGAGCAAAAAATTACAACGATCAATACACAGGATTCTTTTGTTAGTACATCAAGAGGCAGTTTGTACTAAATTTTCAGACATGCAGCACATGAACCAACTGATGGTATGAAAAGTAATTTTTTTAAATCACACGCTTTATTCCACTGTCAATTGCAATAGTCTTAGATTTATTTGAACGGACGAATGAGACACTATACATTATTCCAGAGTACTTTGGTTAAGTCAGGAGGTATGTGCGGAACGACTTTTCGTTTAAAATTCGTTGTTGCTGAATTTATGAAGGAAAAAATAGTGCATTAACGAAAATTAGAACATCCGGAATGGATCATGGATCTCGCATTTTAAGTGGGCTTGGCTGCATGCTGCCCACAGTAAGATATTGCAAGGTGTGAAACAACTTGTTTCTGCTTTGATGGGGTTGAATTTAAAATGAATACCACGTTGTAGAAAAGAGACATTCTGACAAAGTCCAGTTCCCTAAGCTGACTGACGTTAAGGAAAACTCGAGGATTGAACTCATTGTGTTCTTGAAAGAATTACAAGGATAGTTTGCTAACGTTTTGAGGAGACTATCAGTATTACATGTATTTTCGAGCTGCTTTCGAGACTGCCATATTCATTTGGGAACACCCTGTGCATGTACAGATGTAACTTATTGAGCTGTAAAGTAATTCCAATTGCGACTACACTGCCGTTTAAATGCGACGCGTTGGCAGTTTCCCCTCTCCCCTCTCCTCCTGCTCAGGTAGCGTGGCGTGACGGTGGGGAAAATGGGTAGCGATGCTAAGCGCTACGGCACTAGTGCCAGGCCACAGCCGACGAACCGAAATCTTGGCCGCCCCTTATGTAGATAAATCATCCTCTCCATATTCTCGCATCAGATCCGTCATCAATTTTGACAAATCAAAACTCTCTATTCCCGATAAAGGAACGTGAAACCCAAGTCGGCTAAGTCCGTTAGAAAACTTAATCCTACGTACAGATACTGCTTAGCTCTCCTGTGCAAGCCTCTTCATCACAGTACTACAGTGTATATCCATTTAATCAAGCTCATTACATTAGTCTCCCTCTGCAAATATTACGTCATATGTTTTCTTCCATTATTTGAGAACGCCCCAGGATGTGTCTTCACTCACGAACTCGATTACTTATCTCCTCATTAGTGATTTGGACTTACCCATCTAATCATCTGTTTTCTTTGTAGTACCACATTTAAGGGCCTCTGTTATCTTTTTGTCTGAAATGTTTATCGTCCACGTTTCACTTCTTTTCAGGGCTGCAGTCGAGGTAGATATCTTTGGGAAAAAAAATCCCAACACTTAAATTTGTATTCGATGTGAACGTATTTCTCATTTTCCGAGCCGCTTTCCGTGCTAGTGCTACTGCTGCCCAAATAGCAAGACAGTACTATTTCTACTGTCTCCTTTGCTAATTTAACTGCCTCAGTATCACCTGACTACATTCGATTATCTTTGTTTTACTTTTGTATATCTTCAGTTTCACCCTTTTTTAAATTAAATTATCACATCCATTCATCTGCTCATCCACGTCCGTTGATGACTTTGACAGAATTATAGCGTCATCGGCGAACCTAAATGGTTTCATTACCTACCCCAGAACTTTAAATTCATTTCCAAATTTACCTTAGTTTCCTTGCAGATATGCAGTTTACTAAACACGTGTTCTATCAGTACTGCTCTTTCAAGGCGTCGTACTAACAAAAACAATAATTTGCGTCCACTGGTTCCCACCTCAACATACCCTGTTTAGGATTCTGTACTGTCTGTGTACCTTTACGCCTGCGCTACAACGAGAGTTCATCGTACGTGGACCGCTCGCAACTTGAGCAGTTTTATAAATTCTTACAGTAGCTTTCCCCCGTAGCGAAGCTACACAATTGCTGGATTAAAAAAATAATAGGGAACTGCCAGGATATACAAACTGGAAAGTACGAAATTTAAAACACTTCCGATACACAAATTGTTTCACGAAATTTCAGGCGAATTGCCAAATGTCAGTAACTTGCCGCCACAGTATTTCGGCACAGAGTCTTCTGGTCATCCTCAGGTGTATACTGGCGAAATTACACTGAACTCTCGTATTTTAGAACCTGCCAGCTCATGCATGGTGTACCTCGTTCTACTCGAAACGTTATAATGCGATTTTACCGTGCAAAGACGATCGATTTGATATCGATGAGGAGCACTTTCTCCTCGGAGGGCACTCGGAGCATCACGCAGACTTATAGCAGAACCGCATGCTCTTGGGCAATGCACGTACAGTGAGAAATGAATATACCATTCCTGTGCCAGCGGGGTCTTAAATGTAGGTGATTGGTGTAAATTCGGCAGAATTCGCCTGAAGATGGACAGCACACACTGCGGCGAATATTGGCTGTCCGACCGAAATTACAGCAGACAACTTAAAAAATGATTGTGTTGTTTGATTGGTAAAGCTCCAGTGTCTATACTATGTTTGATTACTTTACCATCAGTGTCGAAAATCTTAAAACTGCGGTCGCATGTGATCTCTCCAGTTTTCTCAGAGTGACTGATTAATGGTAATGTTCACTGAGTTGTTTATTCCATTTGTATGCTGCGAATGGAATCAACAAACCGGTGAATACACGAAAGCACCTGTAATCCTCTAACTTCACATTTACTGCAGTGACACTTCACATAATTTCAAAGCAAGCGAAAATCTCGCGATAACCTAAACGATAAGTACAACGATATGGTGTATTTTTCGAAACTCGCACTCATTGGGACCAAGAATGCAATATAGCAAGTGACAGCGGACAACGTATCAATAAGGTAAAGCAAGATAATGGTTATTTTATTTACTGATGGAAATAATCCAGACACCAAGAAATAATTAATGTAGATTAATGAGACTTTGGGAATACCTTTGTCTAGGTGACACATTTAAGTGATTGAAGTTGCAAGTTCAAAGAAATAACCACGAGAAAAGCCACCGAAAGTGAGAAATGCTGGTACTTTAATAACCGGTGTAACTGCCAGAATGCTGAATGCAAGCATGCAAGTATGCAAACGTGCATGCATTGTGTCGTACAGCGGCCGGATATCAGTTTGTTTGACAGAGTTCCATATCTGTCGCTTTTGATAGGTCAATACAGGGATGGTTAATGCTGGTTGGGTATGGCACTGGAATCGTCGTTCTATAATCTGGTAATCTAGGAGTCAGGACAACTTGTCGACATTCTGTGGAGCTCAAATGGTTCAAATGGCTATGAGCACTATGGGACTTAACATCTTAGGTCATCAGTCCCCTAGAACTCAGAACTACTTAAACCTAACTAACCTAAGGACATCACACACATCCATGCCCGAGGCAGGATTCGAACCTGCGACCGTAGCAGTCCCGCGGTTCCGGACTGCAGCGCCTAGAGCCGCACGGCCACCGCGGCCGGCCTTCTGTGGAGCACTTCGGGTTACAACAGCGGTATGTGGGCGAGTGCTTTCCTGCTGGAAACACCTCCTGGAATGTTGTTCATGAATGGCAGCACAACAGGTCGAATCACCAGACTGAAATACAAATTTGTGATCAGGATGCGTGGATAATCACGAGAGTGCTCCTGCTGTCATATATAATTGCGCCCTGTCCATAACTCCAGGCGCATGTCCTGTGTGTCTAGCATGCAGATAGGGTGGTAGTAAGGGCTCACATCGGCCTCTTCTAACCAACACGCAGCCATCACTGGCACCGAGACAGAACTGGCTTGTATCATAAAACACAAAAGACCTCCATCCCGCCCTGTAATGGGCTACTGATTGACACCACTAAAGTCGCAAATGGTGGTGGTTTGGTATCAGTTGCTAGCACGCTACAGGGCTCTGGCTCGGAGCTGTCCTTGAAGTAACCGATTCGTAACAGTTCGTTGTGTCACAGTGTGGCCGGTTGCTGCTCGATTTCCTGCTGTAGATACAGTATGATACGCCACAGCCGAACACAACGGTCTTCCCTGTTGATACTGCCACGTGGCCATCCAGAGCCTGCGACCGTACCTTCACGTGGCCACCACTGCTAGCAATCATGTACAGAGGCTATATTCCTGCCAATCCTTTCTGCAATATCCGGAAGGAACATCTAGCTTCTCGTAGCCCTATTACGCGACGTCGTCCAAATTCGGTGAGTTGTTGATAATAGCGTCTTCCTCGTCTTAAAGGCAGTCTTGACTGATATCAACTCACCAAGTGCGATCTCAAAGGTAACTAAAGCTCGCGACCGTTAGGGCTACAGTGCGTCAAACCTAATTTGTATCCTCATACTGGCACTACTAGCGCCACTCGTATGCGACTGGCTAGATATCTGAACAGACATCATCTTTCAGAAAAAGAAACACAAACACGCCTAGCTGCTTCTGTTTATCTCGCACAACTCCTTAATGGTGTCTGATATTTTTTTTCTGTCAGTGCATGTCTAAACCGAGGTCATAATGCGAAAAACTGCAACAAGTATTCTCCATTCTAGGTGCCACAGAAGTTACCACAAATCGGTCTATACTAACACTGCTACCTCCACTTCATCTTCTCAGCAAGTAGGGAAAACGATGTAAGTGCTGCAAATTTTACTTATCTTCATACAGTTCGAGTTTGGATCATTGAATCCGGAGGAGTTACTCGCTACGTTCTGGCTTGCGCTTTCAGTCGAGTTTCATTTTCAAGTTGCTCACTGATGTGTTGGGTATAAGAACCACAAACTCTCTTTCGACCTACCTGTCAGCGCCTTTAAATTGCCGTCCACTACTTCAACGAATCGTAGAATTCACTCTATAGGGTGTCTGGACAAATTCCACGAAGTCTTTGACAGCATTTGAAAGCACATACACATTCGACGCGTACCCAGCTGTGCCTTCCGACATAAGAAAACTTAGACACACGCAGAGGCTTCAGTTAGCGGACTCTGAGGGTGACACGGAAGATCTTCCCATCGCAATCCTTGTCGGAGCAGATTACTATTGGGAAATCATTTAAGATTCCTCTCCGATTCGACTAGAATCGTCCATTGTACTGGTACCTTCCATTCTTGGTTGGATTCTTGACGGGTACATCAGTTTAGAGACAGCTTCGCCAACAGACAGTGTTGTATGATGTTTATTGTATTTAGAAACACAGGACGAAACAAGAACTCCAAATACGAAGGAAATGGTCTTGTTGCAAGATCTCTCAAAACCTTTCTGCATCAAAGACAAAGTCCGCAGCTCGTGGTATCGCGGCAGCGTTCTCGCTTCCAGAGCATGGGGTCCCGGGTTCGATTCCTGGTGGCGTCAGGGATTTCCACCTGCCCTGAGATGACTGGGTGTTTTTGTGTCGTCTTCATCATCATCATCATCATTCATTCCCATTACGGTCGGAAGAAGGCAACGGCAAACCACCTCCATTAGGACCTTGCCTAGTACGGCGGTGCGGGTCTCTCGCATCCTTCCCGTACGCTCTGTCAAGAAGCATGGGACTTCATCTCCATTTTCATCGAAGACAAGGAAAGAGCGGTTTATTTCCCCAGAAAACACATTTATTGTGCCTAATAATCTTCAGCAAGCAGAGAAGAGATTTATTGCACAGCAGAAAAAAATTACGGAGGAAAGTAAGAAGAGACACATCTCCCCTTCTGGAGAGACATTGAGTGACACATTTTACCTGCCACATCATACATTAAAAAAGGAAAAGTTATGTGTCATAAAAAACAGGATGTTATTCAACAGTCCGTCTCGCGAAAATGATACACATCCATTGAAGGACTCTTTGGAAATTGGTCCTAATTTACTCCCTGGCATTCTTCCATTATTACTGAGATTCCTTCTATATTCTGTAGCCGTAATTGGGGATATCAAATAAAGAATTTCTACCGTTAGTTCTTCCCAGGAAAAAAAACATCACGAGTTTTTTTGGTGCAAAGTAATCACAGCTCAACAGGAACCAATTACGTCTAACGAAAGGATTATATACCACTTCAACCGGCTGTCTTTCAGACTTACCTGCACTCGTTTCTTCTAGCAGCCATGCTGAAAGAACTTTTCGTTGAGTTGCTTTACTAGTTCAAGTTAACATGTATATGAACGGCTTTTTAGCAGACGCTGAAGATGGCAACGCTATCATTAACTTGCATTTCGAGCTTACAGCACGCGTGGGACAAATCAGCCTACCAGTGACGAAGTGGGACACAAATTAAAGCCAGATAATTGAAATACGTCAATCAGAAGGTGTAAACACGATAGGAACAGAGGTACTAGGAGTCCATTGGAACATGCAGACTGACACGCTCACTGTTTCTTACAACCACGTCACCGACAGTATTACAGATCGTTCCGCCAATAAGCGAGAAGTACTTCGACGCATGCCATATTCTATGACCCATTGGCTCTGTTGTCGCTTGCGTCCCTCCTTACAAAAATAGTTTTCCAGGAAACTTGGTCAACGAGAATTGATTGAGAAGAGCTCCTACCTCTTGATATTGGCAAACGCTCGCAAATGTTGATGTCTACTTTGACACCATGTACGCATATACAATTGCCTGATGGGTTAGTGTTCTTGAAGACAATAAATCAGAAAAAGCCTACGGATCAGTCCTTTACGTAACGTGCGTCCTTCAAACAAGACCTTAGTTCATTTAGTTTGGAGTAAAATCAGATAAGCTACCGTCAAGAGGACACCTCTTCCACAGATGGAACTTCTAGCAATGCTTCTTGGATCAAGACTACTTCTTTACTTCTGTAAGGAGCTACGACGCAGATCCTGCAACGCTTTGGACTGACTCAACTGTAGCTTTAGGATGGAAGACCTTAGTCCAAAGAGGATCTTTGTGTCAAACAAGACTAACGAATCCATCACAGTGAGACACTCCCGCTGTGAGGAAAACCCAGCTGATCCAATCAAGAGATAGACAGCAGACAAATTTCAGCATATTGCTGTTGGGTTCCAGGCGTCTGCTTGGTTAACAAAGAGCTGATCACACTGATCACGATTTATACAGACAAAATGTCATTCCCCGTGAGAAATAAAAGAAATTAACAGACGACGTCTTCATGGTACAAATAACAGTTCCTAATTTAACAGTTATATGATATAGTAACAACCACACACTCTTAAGAATCACAGGATGGGTACTTCGTTTCAAACGGCACTTAATGGAAGAAAATAGGACAGTCGCGGAACTGACAGCAATCAGACTTGCACGAGGCGCGCACTTTCTGGATTCAAGTTGTTCAATAACGATGTTTTGCGACCGAAGTGCATACTCTTTTCGACAATGTGACTCTATGACGAAATTCTAAGACAGCCCTTTTGATCTCATTCTTGGATAACGGTCTCATTCGTCTAGTTGGACGTCTGCAGTTCACGCAATTAGTCAGAGACCAACGTCACCCAATTCTTATTGATGGAAAGCATCATTTCACTTGTTTACTGATACAGCAAAGTCACATTCGCCTGCGCCACCTTGGAGTAAACCTAGTGGTATTTGAACTGAGAGTTTTAGATTCTAACAGCTCGACAGGCAATTAAACGTGTTCTACCCCTCTGTCTACCTTGCAAGACTCTGAGAGCTCATTTCGTTCCAGCAACTGAGGCTGCGTTACCAGTTGAACGAGTCTCACTATCGAAACCATTTGATGTCACAGTCATTGATATTGCTGGATGAGCTCCACCAGTGGAACTATGCTCAGATATGTCAAGTGCCAGACTTCTCATGGTTTGTGGGGGGGGGGGGGGGGGCAAGGAGTGCCCAGAACAGTTAACACTGACAACGCTACTATGTTCTGTTCCACGCACACAGAGATGAAAGATCTCTGGCAGGCTCTCATGGATAGCAAGATTAATTCTGGGGACGGATGGTAGGATCTATCAAACGCTGCACCAGAAAGGTTTTAGCACAGTCGCAGCTGGATGAAGAAGGTCTTAATACTGGCCAGCACAGAATCAGAACTAAATTCAAGATCAATTGTGCGAGAAGTAGATAAATCTGAACCACTGAGGCCTGCATATTTCCTTATGGGTGGCCGACTCACAAGACTACTCAGAAGTCCAGAACCACCATTTAAAAGGATTTATCCAATCAATTTCAACGACAGAAGAAGATGGTGGAAACATTCCGGAACAGGTGGAAGAAAGAGTAACTGATCCTGTTCAAAATCTTGTTTGAAACTCATCAAACAAGGACAACTTCAGGAAGGCTCGTACTGGGTGATGTTATTCTACAGGAAGAGGTGGAATGAAATTATGTGCAACCTTACGAATTCCGGAAGAGTCCGTAATCTAACGTCCCGTTCAACTGGTTGTTCCTCTAGAAATTAACCAATGTGAGAAGAATGTTGCAGGTTAATATTTATAGATGTAGACACTCTGCCGATGCTGATTTTCCATCTGTTATATATTCTGTGATGTACATTCCTTTGTGAGAAAGAACCTTGGTTTGTGTGTCTGTAATACCCTTAAAAGATACAGGTAATGTTACTTTTATGGGAATCAGGAAGGTTTCTTAAGTTTCGTGCTACTGCAGACGACATACTATGAGTAATTAGCTAAGGAATCTATACATGCTGTTTGCTTTATTTAGCACTATAGCCCACACCTTAATTAATTTTCAGGCCTTCTCCTATATACTGAAGTTGCTTCCGTGTATTTAAATTTCTGTGCTTTCTCTGAACAGTCTAGCATATTAGTGATGGTACATTGACAAAACACAAGAGTAATTCTCAGGTGGGCAAGACAATTACGTATGCAGTAGTTAAGATGCACTGCGGGCACAGAAAAATCTTTCCGGAACTACTGTTTAATCAAGTACCAATTATTACTATTCTAGGATGTACAGAGGGGTCACAAAAATATCCTTAAAGAGAATAGAAGACGCACTTCTGTCTAGCAAGATGCTGGAATTAGTGCTGTATAAGGCAAACAGTGTCGCCTCTTCTGCTGCATAAGCTCCATAACACACGCCGATGCGAATAGGCGTTCTGAGGCGGTGGATGGGGTGGGGATGGGGGGGGGGGGGGGAGTGGCAGGATGACGTCACAGCTCGACTGTTGCTTGTTTACCAATAAACGGTTTAGCACGGGTGGGCAACCGGCTGCTCGCAGACCGGATTCTGCCCGCGATTGGTTTCAGTCGGGCCCGCGAAAGAAATTCGTGGGAGAGGGGGGCGGGAGGGGCGAGGGGAGAGAAGGGGAGAGAGAAAGAGAGAGAGAGAGAAAGAGAGAGAGAGAGAAAGAGAGAGAGAGAGAAAGAGAGAGAGAGAGAGAGTGAGAAAGGGGGGGGGGGAGGGAGCGAGCTGCAGAATTTTGCAACGGAAGTTTTTAAGACAGTTGTTGCAAAATGTCGTAAGCAGAGAAAGTGTTCACGATGCATAAATAAACGGAAACATCTGAAGCTGGGATGAAAATAAAATGAATGTACTTTCAAAACGTGTGTTTTCGAGACATAAGTTGTTGACGTGGCATGTCAGAACAGGGGTGGCATTCATATCGGGCCATTACTCCTTTAATGTCATGGACGCTACAGTTTTATACTTCATGCGCTAGGAGCGCTGCTGTCGCGTCACGTGATGAGAGTGTCCGTGAGCTTACGTAAATTTGTGAATCAAGCCCGTGCTTCAGGAAAGAGTGAACATGCCTGGTTTAGGAGACAGAGCAAGCGAAACCGAGTGAGATGGTGCAGTGTTCAGCTCATTCGACTCGCATTCGGGAGGACGACGGTTCAAACCTGCTTCCAGCCATCCAGATTTAGATTTTCTGTGATTTCCCTAAATCTCTCCAGGCAAATGCTGGGATAGTTCCTTTGGAAGGACAAGCTGATTTTCTTCCCCATCCTTTACACAATCCGAGCTTCTGGTTCGTCTCTAATAACTTCTATGTCGACAAGACGTTAAACCCAATCTTCCTTTTTTAAACATGTAAATGTTTGAAAACTAACTGCGCGCTTGTAGCCTCTAATTATTATGTCTTCCGTGGCAGGAGACGAAACATTAGGCACAGAGACATGCCTAGACCACAGTCTAAGGGCGACAATGTCACGAAGGATATAAATAGCAACATAAAATAGAGACGATAAATGATGACAGCCAAAACAGTTGCAGGATTAAGATTTATTAAAATTCTTGACCAAGGTTTCGGTACATATAAATATACCTTCATCAGATGTAAAATATCCTGAACAAAAAGACACTCACTAGCAAAAACTTAGCTCGGAAAAGACAAAGAATTTTTTTTTCCTTTATTGTAATTTTAATCACCTATACAGGCGGGCTGGCAGCAGCACAGTACGCTGTTATTCAGCCTTAAGTGGAACAATAACATGACAGAGGTGATACAGACAATACAAAAAACGGCGGGCAAAAAATGGAGATACAAAAAAAAAACAATGAACATGAAGCCGTTCACGTTGGACGATAAAAACACTAACACTTGTGGACACGGCGCACAAAACACGAAGAACGGCGATGGCACATGTGAACAGTGGAGTCGTAACTGCACGAAACACAAAACGAAGCACACACACGAGATACTGATGTCGATGATCGCCGCCGCGCGAATGTTCACTATGCGTGTGCGAGTCCGGTGACCTGCCAAGAGAGGAGGAGGAGGAAGGGGAGTGGGAGAGCGAGAGGGGAGAGCAGAGATGCCACAAGCAGGGGAGAAAGGGGGGAGGGAGGAAGGGGGAGGGGAAATCCTGGGGAAGAGGGGTGGAGGGAGGGGACGTGGGAAAAGGAAAGAGAAGGGAAGGGAAGAGAAGGGAGGGAGGGTGCCCAAAGGAAAGGACACCGGGAGTGGGGGGTGGGGCAGGGTCAAAGTTGATAGGAGGGGTAGATGGAGGGGAGGAGGGCATCATCACGGAGGGGGAGCTGGCGGAAGCCACCTTGGGAGAGGGTAAGGAGGGTGGAGAGATGGAGACCGGGTGGGACGTGCGAATACAGGCGTGGCAGCGGGCGGGGGTGGGAGAGGATCGGGGAGACGAGCAGGTGAGGAGGATCGAGTTTGCGGGAGGTGTACAGGATCCGCATCCTCTCAAGGAAAAGGAGGAGGTGGGGGAAGGGGATGAGATTGTACAGGATCCGTGTGGGGGAGGGGAGACGGATGCGATAGGCGAGGCGGAGAGCATGACATTCAAGGATTTGGAGGGATTGATAAAAGGTAGGGGGGCAGAGATCCAAGCCAGATGGGCATAACAAAGGATAGGGCGGATGAGGGACTTATTGGTGTGGAGGATGGTGGAGGGGTCCAGACCCCACGTACGGCCAGAGAGGAGCTTGAGGAGACTGAGGCGGGAGCGTGCCTTGGCTTGAATTGTCCGGAGGTGGGGAGTCCAGGAGAGGCGACGGTCGAGGGTGACGCCAAGGTACTTATGGGTGGGAGTGAGGGCGATAGGACGGCCATAGATGGTGAGATAGAAATCAGGGAGGCGGAAGGAAGGGGTGGTTTTGCCTACAATGATCGCCTGGGTTTTGGAGGGATTGACCTTGAGCAACCACTGGTTGCACCAAGCGGTGAACCGGTCGAGATGGGATTGGAGAAGGTGTTGGGAGCGCTGTAGGGTGGGGGCAAGGGCAAGGAAGGCGGTGTCATCGGCAAACTGGAGAAGGTGGACGGGGGCTGACGGCGGCAAGACAAAGAAAAAACACTATATCTTAAGTAACTGTAAAATTACCAGAGTATTACAGGCACAAAAACTTTTATTCACTTACTAAAATTATATCCTGCAATGGAGATTAGTAAAACAATTGTGCCAAAGGCGTCGTCAGTAGCTAAGACATCATTTCTGTTTATACAACATGATTGTTGACACAGGGTCGATGCGAACACAGTTTAGCATCAGTACTTCGTCTATGAACTATCGTGATGAGAGTGTGAAAGGCATACGGCAGATAGTTTCGCCGAGAGGGCACTTGTGGTATGTGCCAGACACTCACGCACATTAAAATCCATGGATACATACACATGTGCAACAAAATTATCAAAAGTTGTGCTAATTCAAACCTTTTGTCATTAATGAATAGAACATATGAAAACCATATTAAAAACATCTATGTAAAATAGAAAATATGCAACCAATTTACCTGTGTCCTAGTGTTAAATAGATGAAGCTTGTGCTATGGAACACATCTAACAAGAGAGGGCACCAGTGTTATACGCGGGAAACTCGCAAACGTAAACGGTAAAATACATACTAGTGAAAACAGCCAAAATGTTAAAGTAAACCATATACAATCATGTTGTATAAATGTAGGTGATGTCTTAACTACTGACGACGCCTCTGGCACAATTGTTTTATTAATCTCCATTGCAGGATGTAATTTTAGTAAGTGACTAAAAGTTTTTGTGCCTGTAATACTCTGGTAATTTTACAGTTACTTAAGATATAGTGTTTCTTCTTTCTCATTTCCGATGCCAAGTTTTTGCTAATGAAAGTGTCTTGTTGTTCAGGATATTTTACTTCTGATGAAGGTATATTCATATATACCGAAACCATGGTCAAGAATTTTAATAAATCTTTATCCTTCAACTGTTTTGGCTTTGATTATTTATCGTGAAGAATTTCAACAGTTGCTGTTTCAACCATGTTTAAAATCTTGAGATAAAATAGAGAGTTACTAGTTCGTTTTCAAGCCGGTGAGACAACCAAACTAACTTCTCTCGAAAGTGATTATCTTCTATGGGAAATCGCAACTCCAGACGACTGTGTGCGAAAAGTCATCTGGCGGCATCCGAGCCAATATCTCTCGTCGGGCGCCCACGGCCTTCTGCATGCCAGCAGCGGCGGCTTTGGCTGGCTGCTGCTCTCTCATACTGCCTCCCTGCACTCCAAAGTTATTTTCGTCTGACCACCGACCGCCTCAGTGGTGTATCAGCCTCTTCAGTGGAATTTGTTTGATGAACTAAATTCTTGAGATAATTCGACTACATAACTCAAGCCTACAGCAATAAACTCGAATACTTCGTATCTGCCACGGAACAACTTATAAAAGTCTTGGTTTTGATGACTCTCAGTAACTAATGGGATGGCTTCCAATGAGTGAACAATGGAGGACACTCCTTTACTCCATACAGGTTTTCAACACTGCTTGCTCATTATGAAAGAGAAACTCAAATTTTAAAATTTTGATGTTCTACTAGTGTTCTACTAATGTTATTCATTATTCTCTATGTGTGTGTAAAGGTTTTCGACTAGTGAGAAGCACAGTGCTCACAGATAAACTATGGGAATGACGCAAGTTCAGATTACTTTAAACCATACCTCAGAACCAACTCGTATAATAATTTACAATATCACACACAGCGCAGTGAAATGCTAGAATTAGAGTATAACTAAATTTAAAAGGATAACTCCTATAAATTAGCAAGAGAATGCGGAAAAAAGACACAAAATTAATCCGACTGAGAATCACGTAAATTTCCTTCCTAGGGTATTATCAACTCTGAGAGAATTTCGAAATGTGTGTGAGTTTGTAGATGCACATGCAATATTCCTTCTTTCTCAACCTGTTTTACGTCATTAGAGTACAATCTCAAATTCATGAGATAAGAAGTCGGATGTAGTGTTACTTTAATAATTCTCTCCTGTGGTGAGTGGTAATCTACGAAAATTAAGACTGAAACTATATTGGGGTACTGTGTTTAACGAAATGACTCTTGAAACAATAGAGCTAAGAACATGAATACGTGGGATAATACTACGATGAAGCTAGAAAGAAGGAGTAATTTGCTTTTATATCCCAGCTAGATGTCGAAATTGACAAGAAATTCTGTAAGAATGGGACGAGTTCCACACACTTTCGTCGGCGTTGATGATTTTTTTCCCGCCTTTCTCTGTTTGCGGTATAAATCTTCGGAGTATTGGTTAAAAACAGTCTTGGTTGCAATTTAGCTTTTTTTATTTTTCAACTACGCGTTTCGCCTTATTTAGGCATCTTCAGGTTGATCTTAATTTTGTATTTCTTAGAACGATCCTTTATACAGTTTAGCCAAAGGGCATCGTCGAATACATCAGGCGAACATCGCCTTCGTTAAACTCAGTAAAAACTTTTCTAGATGGACGCGAGTGAATCCAAGACCTACATAACGCGTTCCAGTTCACAGGAGCCAAAACTAAAACTGCAACCAAGATTGTTTTTAACCAATACTGTTAAGCAGTGGTTTGCTGTATGCCACATATGGATGGGATAAATCTTCGCTCTGGTGTCCCTTTTAACATCAGGTTCAGCCACCTTTGGTACGGAAACACCCATCATAAGAGCACCAACAATTTGCTCACTTTCGAATTCACTTAGCTCCGATATGATGTACTCAAGGTTACACGGAACATTGTTATGACCACGACTGACACATGTAACGTATTGAGGGCATTGGACATGTGACGTTCCTGGTCAAATACAGCAGCACAAACGGTAGGATTGGCTAGCATCAGCATTTACGTTCAAGTAAGCATTTTTGGTCCAGCTCCTGTATGTTGCAGATGTAACACCCAAAGGCATTCGTCGCTGATTCTGGCTGTGTAGAGTTTTCACTGCGCGTACCTTCTTAGATCACCGAGCTCTAGCAGAGGACTGGAAGAACGATTGAGTACACAAGTTTATGTTTCACAGCGGAACAGAACAAAAAATTGCTAGTACTGATACCATATACGCTCTATCACGCACTGAACGGTACCTTGCGGTGTATAGGTGTAGATGTACATGCCTTATGGTACAAAGAACGAAAACTAACTCCAATTCCTTTTCAAACTGACACTTTATTAATGAATAATTTGATAATATCTACACTAATTTCACACTTACAATAGCCTATATTTATTTACTTGACATAAGGGATACAAGTCATGTTTTGCAAATACTTCGCCCCAAGTCGTCCTCTTCTATGCAAAGTTACTATAAGAGAATTTTTAATTATATCGTGGATGGTTAGTTACGTTTACAACAAAGAAAATGGTGAAAATTATTCACGTACTTGCGAAATGTTATGACACCAAGCACACGCATCAGAATTTTTTCCCATAAGTTGTCGATGCAGTACAATATCACGAAATTAAAATTGTAGACGCAGGTTACACCATACATATTTAAATGCTTCGTAGTTTTTCTTTTTTACCTTTGATCTTTGAAAGCTTTGCCTGAAATGCTCCGCTGGGTCTGACGCGAGGTGTTCTATAAATCTCGATGAAACTGTTCCCTGTCGTACGGATAGAGTACAGTTTTCTTCGGTAATTTCCTCCGGGACTTGCGTCTGTGAGTCCGTGCTGCATCAAGTTTTGCAGCTGCGAGGCTAGTAGCTTTTCTCTATAGATTTCGATGGGATTGAATTAAATTGCTTGAAGATCAGAACTATCCTTCATGTTTTCTGAAAACTTCGTGTTGACTATGGGATGATCTGTGTGGGTCTGGAAGAAAAATTATAGTTAAAATTGCGACAGGTATTAGCTATTGAGCTATCTGTATATGAGAATAGAGGTGAAATTAGGAAACTGAAAACTGATTTCCCTTCAATGTGATCATATGTGCGTCCTTTATTTTATATACTGGCCGTATTCTAATGAAAAGTTGTTGGTTTCAAACAAGTCGAAAAAGCAATGATTGTGGGAGGCTGTTTTCAATTTTTATTTAAAGTTAATGAATAGCTACAAAACCTTCTTAATACTCTTTCTTAATGAATAACTACGAAAACTTCTCAACTTTAATTCCAAGAGGCGAGCTTAGGAGCTAGGAAGGCGTGGAAAGTGATGCAATTATATTTGTCGCTGAGGAGAAAAGGAATACTTGATGCTAATAGATTTATGAATATGTGTTTAGGCAAGAGAAGGAAAACATAGCTCAGATGTATTGAAGGGTATCTTAATTTCGTAATGAAAAAAAAAAGTTTAGGTGGAAAGGTTAGTTATAGAAATAACTACGAGTTATTATTTATTGTAGAACATAAATTAACAGTGTGTACGACTGATGTTGTTCTTCAAATGATCTGTTTTGTTAAGTTAGAAATGTGTCCATCCTTAATGGGAATAATGCACGAGCAACAGTTCGGTTGATGTCACAGGCTTTTTCTGGGTCAACAGAGTTACGGAGAACGCTTTCGACTCAAAATTTCTGTGATATTAGACGAGTCTGCAGCTCGTCTTTGTATACAATTCTACTAACGTTGCAATAAATACACTCTCGCATCGGATGATTGGAATACACTTTTCAAAATAGTTGGTACCATTTATTCATCGAAACAAAAAAAAATCAATCTGTTATTGTGTAAAGGTGAATATTCTGCTTTAGCGCGTTCCTATGTGACTGTCGAAGATCACGACAATGTAGTATTTCTCCATGATCATTCAGTTTCTCTCAGTAAGCTTTCGACAATATACGTGATAACCATTCCGCGTGGCTGCGAGTATTAGATGTTTGGTGCGAGTATCAAATGTTTCGCCACCGTATAGAAATGCGGAGATAAAATCAAAAAGGAAATGAGCACATATAGGTGTGTATCAGTGAACAACGAACTACTCTCCTGACAATGGTGTATCGATAAAAACAAGTGTAGCTAGTTGTTTAACCAAGTTCACGAAAGAAAAGAAAAACAAATTATAATAGTTAAAAAAAAACATTAAGTACAAGTAATTTGTTCCATAAAGTAGCCTACGTACAAGATGAGACGCCCACGACGGACCACCCTACGTGGAGTCATAAAGAATAAACATGGTCTTTTTCAGCGGTTTTCGCTGAGTTATAGCTGACAATGTGAAAAATTCTCTTATGCACGAAAGTATTTTTTGGCGTTTTATAGCTACTAAACTGCAACACCAAATTAAAAAAAGGAGCTACAAATCTTTATGTGTCGCTGGAAAGATGTTTTGAAGATGGGTTCAGCGATATAACATGTGTGGAGACGGACTGAATAGTACTAGTTTAACAGCTCCTCAAACCACCGTCTTTTGACCAGGAGAAGAGGCCCGATAAACATCGGGCTTGCTGTACCTAACATAAGTGAAACGTAACTCAGGTACTGTTCCTGCGTTTATTATTACAACTGTCACATCAAATATTCTAAATGCTGTCTTTGAGCACTGATAGTCGCTATAAAGGGAATCTCGCAGAAAATACTGCACATACGATTTCTCCTGGACTTGTAGCAAAGGTCATGATATAAGGTATTCATGTCTTCGGGAGTCGTCGATGTTTCTGCACAAGTAAAAGTCCAGGAGTGTTAAGTTTTGTGATTGTGTAGGTCATTTTGTGTTTCCCGAACGACGGGTCCAACGCTCTCCAAACATTATGTTAAGGAGATCTCTAATTATCTGTGTGAAATGGGCGAGAGGCCCGCGCCGCGTTTGGAACTGCCGCTCCCGCCTCCCTACAAGCATCAGACATCCGTCTTTGCTTCTTAGGTGTGAGGACGGGCTTTGGATATAGCAAAGAGCAAAGACGGATACTTGAGCTTGTAGGGTGGCGCGAGCAGCAGTTTCAAACGTGGCGCGGGCGTCTCGCGCGACTTGACGTCACTGGGTCATCGTGCGAGTCCCGGCAGTGGCTGTTGCTCCCGACGTCGATGGCCATGGGAAGCTCGAGAATTTTATTCCAACTGACGCGTCTTGAAAACAGATGACTTTTATTCATACATACTGCCGCGAAAGACTCCGAGGATACCACAAAAATTGCTGTATATCCAATAACTACAGCAGCATTTCCATAAACTGTAGATACTTTTGTCTATTTAGAGTCCCATCAATAAAACAGAGAACAACGATGAGATGCTTGAAAAGCCCGCACGAAACGTTGATGTTTATTCACTTCTTTTAGGCACCACGGATTTTCAGCTCCCCTGTACTACATACTGTGGAGAACGATTTGGTGTGGTTTTAAACGATGGTTGATGTGGAAACAAAATCTTGCATAGAAAAGTCTCATTACTTTGTAGCTTTCGTAACTATTTGTAGAAGTGCAACAGAATCTGAAAGTCGTTTTCAAGAAGCTGCTGGTGGAGCGAAATGTGTGAAGGATGAAATGCGTTGGAATGTAGTATTCACAGAATACTGGTTTGAGTGAGCCCATTAGCAAATTAAGTTTATCTCATAGTAACGTGCAGATTATGAATTGGCCAGTGTAAAATGTTGATTTCAGTTTTCTCAATAGTTGCAGTGATTTTTCGTTGGTGTACTTTATTCGTCACATTTTCAATTTCTTGAAAGTTTTTGAACAGATCTTGACGACTCGGAACGCTCATGAGGCCATTCACCACACAACTGCACGGCTATTATAACACTTTGGCGACAATTTCCGTATTGCAGGAATGGCAGCCCATTCGTCGTTAAGAGCAAAAACCAGAGAAGGTAGTGATGTAGGACGTTGGGGTCTGGAGCGTGGTTGAGGTTTTAACTCATCACAGAGGTGTTCCATTGGATTCAGGTCTTGACGACTCGGAACGCTCATGAGGCCATTCACCACACAACTGCACGGCTATTATAACACTTTGGCGACAATTTCCGTATTGCAGGAATGGCAGCCCATTCGTCGTTAAGAGCAAAAACCAGAGAAGGTAGTGATGTAGGACGTTGGGGTCTGGAGCGTGGTTGAGGTTTTAACTCATCACAGAGGTGTTCCATTGGATTCAGGTCGAGACTCTGGGCAGGCCAGCGCATTTAGGAATGTTACTGACCACAGACGATTGCCTCACAGATGCTGCTTTATGATAGGGTGCATTCTCATGCTGATATTGATCATCGCCGAACTGTTCCCCTACTGCAAGCTCTACACATTCCTGTACAATGTGTTCATATCCTTCGCATATCGCGTTTTCTTCAGCGTAGTAACGGACCACTCCCTAGCAACGTCAAACACCCGCGTATCGTACACCACCTCCTCTGCTCTTCACTATTGGCATTACAGACGATGGCAGGTAACTTTCTCCAGGCATTCGCCAAACCCAAACAAAACGGATTGACACAGGTTATAGCGTGATTCATCGCTCCAAATCACTCGTTTTGAGTCAATCACTGTCTAGTGCCGTCGTTATTTACTCAACCTAAAGTGTCGCTTGTCACTGACTGTAGAAATTCGTGGCTTGTGAGGAGTTGTTCGAACACAGTACCCCATTCTTTTGCCTCGCTACACACAGTCATTCTGGTGGGTGGACCACTGGTAGCACATTGGGACTCACGAGTGGTATCTGTCGCGGATTAAATGCCACTTTTTACAGCCAGCCTTCGTAACGGTCCCTGTCTGCCAGTGCGTGAGGTCTCCCTGGTCTTGATGCAGCTGCGGTTGTTGCTTCGCGTTCCCACGTCACAGTCCCACAACCAACAGTCTATTTGGGCTGCTTTAGAAGGGTTGGAATCTTCCCGATAGATTCGTTATCAGGATAACGTGCAGTGACTAGTACCCGCTCAAAGGCGATCGTCCAGTTTGTGGGAATGATTAACTTTCTTGGGAAATATGCTCCCAAATTTGCTGACTTAGCTGCCCCTCTGAACGCGCTGCGTAGGAAAAGTCAGGAGTTTACGTGGACTGATACCCAACAGGCGGCCTTTGACGCCCTTAAGCTTGCATTGAGCAACGCTCTGGTTTTAGCGGTCCCTAATTTTGACCTGCTCTTCGTACTTCAAAATGACGCATCGAACTCTGGGGTTGCAGCCGTGTTGCTGCAAGAGCAGGACGGTCAGAGACGTTCTGTGGCTTACGCATCGTGTGCCGTTACTAGTGCTGATGCCAGATATTCCACCTACGAGTTCCGTCAGGGTATCAGCGTTTCAGTTTGAGGTCAGAGGGATCTGATGCCCTCAGCAGAATGTTTGCAGCTGTTGCTGAGGAGAGTCCATAGAACAGGTGGCCCAGCAAGAGGCCTTGGTGGCTGTGGTTCTGGGAAGTGCTTCAACTCCTTGGGGATCAGAGACCACGACAGGGTTCAGACCCTAATCTATGTATCACGTATCACGGCCGCAACGAACAACAGTGATACTTGTTACCGTAGTTCATCTCAGAATTCTAGAAATTACAAGCAAGGAATTTTGTTTTGCATGATATTATGCATTTCCGTGCATCGTTATCCTACTATAACGTACTAAGCAGATTGATATTTCTATCCAGCGGCCGCACAAAAGTAGAGGTATAATTAAAAATTACAGAAATCAGTATCATTTGTTCGGCACCAAAGGGAATTGGGGTTGGGAAGGTTGGTTCATAAACTAATTTCTGAACAACAGAGACACTGTTCCCTGCTTTGACGTTGACTGACGAACATCACTGATAGTTTATAAACTAAATTTTGTGTGTTTCTTGATGAGACGTGAATTCAGTTGGGATACGCATAGGTTTATGTGAAAACGATGTTTCGTAGGTGTTGCAAACGGTAGCTACTTCCGTGGGGTGCAACCATGTTGCAGAAATGGAATCAGCTGTGATGCAAACTGAGTCACACACAATCAAATTTATTAGATGTCTCCTAGTAAATCACTGTTTGTCACGTGAATGCTAGTTTCGGGAAAGTGAAGGTACCTAGAGAGCTGTAACGTGTAGCTGTAGTTCTTACTGCCGGCTTGAGCGAAAATGATGAAGTCGTTAGTGAGGCATCACATGTAACTTGCGGGATTAGAAACATGAATGGTGACCGCTCCTGACCGAAACTGATAATTATACGAACTGATGTTGTAGACAGGAAAATCAAACTGTGGTGTAACAGAACAATGTTGCAGAACCGAGAAGGGAAAGAATCTGTTAAAAGTACTAGCTAGAAGAAATAACAGGATACTACATATGCTATTATATATGCAAATATATTAGATATAAGAAGATATTGGATATGCGAAGATATGAAGTAGCAGGATATTATATATTCTAAGATATCAAAAAATTACTTCCATGGTAGTGTGAGGTACCTTAGATGAAAAAATTATAAAAGGAAGTAGATACTGAGGACATACAAAATTTGCGGACTTACACTCAGCCAACTACGCTGAGCGAACCTTGGGTATCACATCACTTCAGCCAATAAAGGTATTGACAAAAACTGACCAAAGGAATCTAATCCGACAGAGTTGCAACGAAATAGACTCTTGTAACACATAGTAACTTTAACGGACGTTTGAATATAAACAGATTTTGGGGTTTGGCACTCCATTCATTAAGATCTCACTGGCCATCAAATCAATCAGAGCTGGAAAGGCTGCGAGAATGTGCGAGTCACGTAATAACAGTATGGGGTCAGAAAAATAACTGAACGTGAAAGGGTGTAGAGGGTGATGGATGTCTAACTCGGCCAGAAACAACACCGTGAAAACAATAAAACTGAAGCCAGTATCCTATGAATAGTTGTTTATCACTGAACCAACCATGTCATGCTGTGCAATGAGTTGAAAAGCGTGATATCATAAAGCCTACGAGCAGTCTACACCGGAGAGATCGTCAAATATACGCACATTCAATGAATGGCTAGCACAAAGTGTTCAGACGCTGTCACGACCAGCAGATATCATTACATACATCCCAGAATGCATAGAAAAGGGATAGATCGGTTGTCATCAAATACGTATCACCTACTGTTCTTGTAGAAAACAGTAACGAAGATCTAACACAGAGAGATCAAAGCGCAGAGAGAGTCGTCAATTTGAACGCAGGAGCTCAGAAAAAGGGACACTGCCGACTCACAGCAGCACATTGGCTCGTCTTGGTCTTGTGGCTAGCATTGCTGACTCTCGATCATGTGGTTCCAGCATCGACTCTCGGCCGGGTCGGGGATTTTCACCGCTTGGGGCTGGGTGTGTGTGTTGTACTCATCATCATTTCATCATTATCGACGCGCAGGTCGCCGAAGAAGCGTCCAATAAAACGGCTTGCACCAGGCGGTGGAACTTCCTGGAAGGGGATTCCCGGCCAAAAATGTCATACGCACGTTTCATTTCAGAACGTTGGCTGAAATGTGGAGTCGTGCACCAAACTTCAAAATGACAGCTACCAAGGGTCTCTCCAGAAAAATACGCAGATTGTGAACAAAAAAAATCGGTATATTGGAAGGGAAGTAGGAGTTCCAAAAAGCAATAAAAACTTTAAATCACCTGCAAACAATAACCAAGAGAAGAGGTGGACACATAGAACCGAAGTCACGACTGGAAAACTTGAGAGGACAGGCGCAATGAGTGACTTCCAAAAGGAATAATCAAAGTCTCAACGGACAACCAACGTCCGACCAGGCCGAATGGCAACAGAGGGAAAGAGGTATTTAGTTTCGGTCCTACTGGATAACAGGGCAAGTGACAGAAAACTTTGAGAAATACAGTAACTGAAAAGGAAAGAGAAGAAGCAATACCAGAATTTACAATAATTCTGACATAGCAGTAGAACGCGAATATAAGGAACAAAATGCTCGGAACTGAGTAGAAGATGTGGGCAGCACTGGCCAGATTGACAAAAATAATAGTCCTAGTTGAGGTACTCACGACCCTACAAGACGCAGAGTAACAAAAAGCCATCAGCTATACTACCGCGAACGGTGTACAATACAGACGCCACCAACATACGAGACGGAAAGAAATCCAACACCGACAACCTCAGATGAACGAAGAGGCATTCAACGATTTGACTACTCAGCAGAAACAATAGGCCAGATTCCTTTCCGAGGTCCCACGTTTTCAACGATAATGAAAAAGGTTAAACCGCACGCACAGAAGGGCTTACGGAACTCCAAGGCTCTCCAAGTCTGTCTGTAAAGCGTAACAATAAAGAAGTTAATAATGTGCTTGCACATGTCCTACCAAGTTCTTGTTTGTGATGCAAGCACAATATTTCAACGATCGATGTAGTCGTCTTCTTCAGGTGCTACGAGTTTTGCTGTTATGTGTACTCACTACCTGGATTCCAACCAGTATGTGAACTAAAAAAATCATGGTATAGCGATATGTACATATACAAATGGCCGTAGTATCGCTTACAAAAGCTATAAAAGGGCAATGCATTTTCGCAGCTGTCATCTGTAATGAGGCGATTCACGTGAAAAGGTATCCGACGTGATTATAGTCGATCGACGTGAATTAACAGACTTTGAACACGGAATAGTAGTTGGAGCTGGACGCACGGGACATTACATTTCGGAAACCATTAGGGAATTCAGCAAAGTGGGCGCGCGGTTAGAGGCGCCATGTCACTAATCGTGCGGCCCCTCACGCCGGAGGTTCGAGTCCTCCCTCAGGCATGGCTGTGAGTGTTGTCTTTAGTGTTGTTAGTTTAAGTAGTGTGTAAGTCTAGGGACCGATAACCTCAGCAGCTTGGTCCCTTAGGAATTCACACACGTTTGAACATTGGAATTCAGTATTCCGAGATCCACAGTATGCCGAGAACATCGAATTGCAGGCATTACCTCTCACCATGGACGGTTTAGTGGCCTTTACTTAGTGACCGAGAGCACCGGTGTTTGCGTAGAGTTGTCAGTGCTAACAGACAAGCAACACTGCATAAAACGGCCGCAGAAATCAATGTGGGACGTACGACGAAGAGTACGTATCAGAATAGCGTGGCTAAACTTGGCGTCAATGGGCTATGGCACGAAACGACCGACTCAAGTGCCTTTGCTGCAGTGCATCTCTTGGGCCCGTGACAATATCAGTTGGATCCTACACGACTGGAAAACAGTGGCCTGATCAGATGAGTCCCGATTTCAGTTGGTAAGAGGTGATGCCAGGAGTTTGGCGCAGACCCTACGAATCCATGGACCCAAGGTGTCAACAAGGTACTGTGCAAACTGGTGGTGGCTCCATAATGGAAGGGCTGTGTTTACATAGAGCCGATCATTGACTAGAAATCGTAGCTATCTGTAGCCATTAATGGACTTCATGTTCCCAAATGGAATTTTGATGGATGACAATGCGCTATGTCATGGGCCACGGTTGTTAGCTAATAGTTCGAACAACATTCTGAACAATTCTAGAGACATGAATCCCATGGAACATTTATGGGCATAATGGAGAGTCAGTTCGTGCACAGCATCCTACGCCGCAACACTTTCGCATTTATGGACGTCTATAGAGGCAGCATGGCTCAATATTTCTGCAGGAAAGTTCCAACGACTTTTTGAGTTAATGAAACGCGAGCTGCTGTAGTACGCCTGGCAAACGGAGGTCCGACATAATAGTAGGAGGTGTGCCGTGAGTTTTGTCACCTCAGTTTAATATTGTCTCTCTCCGCTATTTACAGCCGAGTTCGACTTTCGACGCCCATTGCACCCACTAAGCCCTTTGATGCAGACTAGGTTCCCGTTTGCACTCGAGGCAGCGCACACGCATGACAGCAAAAGTCGCAGCAGGCAGAAGGCTGGGTCGGTTGTCGGAACACTGTGCGAACAATATTCTCACAAAGCACGTGAAAATGAAGTGTGAATCACCAGTTCCGTAACAACGAGACGACAAGAAAGACCGGTACTTTACTATCTGTTGAGAAGCGGCGAGTACGCATAACTGAACAACTCGCAGCACTTGATGAAGAGTAGTAGCCCTCTAAGCATAAAAATGTGCTCATTTTTGCTTTTATACACAGAAACGTGTATTCCCCAAGTCAGGGGGTGCAGGAGTAAGGTAACTGTTTGACGATCGCAATGAGTGTTTGTGTACACGCGCTTAGCGCAGATTACCAGACCGCTGCGGGGTCAGCGACATAGGTTGTGCGAGCGGAGCGACGCAACAAGTCCGGAGCGCTCGCCAACTGTTGGTCCCTAATGGCTGTCAGCGGCGTGTTGGCAGGCTACCAGCGGCGTGTAGCGGCTGGCCGCGCCGTCCGCGGTTCCCACATTATTCATACGTTCCGCAGCCGCTGGCGCCTACGGATGTGTGTTAACTACAGCAATACCTGCGTTAAGTGCCCTTGACGACACAGAGCTGATTAATGGCTCTGAGCACTGTGGGACTTAACATCTGAGGTCATCTGTCCCCTAGAACTTAAAACTACTTAAACCTAACTAACTTAAGGATATCACACATCCATGCCCGAGGCAGGATTTGAACCTGCGACCGTAGCGGTCGCGCGGTTCCAGACTGAAGCGCCTAGAACCGCTCAGCCATACTGGCGGGCAGAGCTGATTACGCGCCGTTTACGCTGCATCTTTTGAAAAAGTCATCAACCATTTACCACCCAATGCCGGCACACTTCTCCACTGTTAACATCTTCAGCTTCCTCGTATGCAAGATTGTCTCGCTTACTTGTTTATTTCGCCAGTTCGTCTTCCGTTTGGGCGTCGTCAAGGACTTCAGAAGGATCCAATCCAGAACCTCCGTTGCTCGTATCACCTCCGTAACACCCCTCCATTTCAATGTCGCTTATAAATACAACTCATTTAGGAATGAAATAAATAGGAAATGCAGGGAAGCTGAGGTGAAATGGCTATATGAAAAATGAGAATACATCCAAAAGAAATGATTGTTGCAAGGAATGACTCCAAGGGAATGGTCCAATAAGACACATCGAAACCTAACCTGAAATTTTTTACACAGGAAGAGGAAAACGAAAGAAATGCACTGTCAAAATTTTAGTTGCTAAGGGGCATTGCAAGTGATAAAAAAAAATGAATCTGAAAATTGCCAAATCGCAGCGCGCCAGGCGGCAGTAGAAATGTGCATCCCTACTGGCTCTGTAGCAACTGCGCATGTGCAGCTAGGCACAAACGCAGCCTAGATCGGCGGTACGTTTGTAAACAGGAAACATGACACAACCCGATCGTAATTTGTAAGGGACGTTTCAGGTTACCGTTTGTTCACAGATTCTCAGACACTACAGTACACAATTACTATTGTCTCGAATTAGCCACTCAGGTGACACCTATTAGAAATTATCAGTTGCAATGATGAAATATGAAGAAAGTATTTTCCGGCTGAAATGAGCTACTTCTCGTGATAACGTACATATGTGTCATTTTATTAGTTGATTTCCTTGACATTCATTCGAATGATATTGACATTTCGATTGAAATTGTGGATACGTTAGAAGAAATAGGAAATAACTGTGACGATTCCATGCATTGTGGTTCGCACAGTTCTGAAGAAGAATACCTTCGAAGCCCCCCCTCCCCCCCCCCCCCCCAAAAAAAAATTAAAATAAAATAAAAAAAGTAAAAACACGTACTGCAAAGGCCTTCAGCGACAAAGAAAACGCAGTGAAATATTGGTTAAACTCTTCAAGTTACGCAAAGTGCAAAGGCGTTTCCGTTTCGTGAAATCGTAGCTTGAACTGAATTACATGAATGAATTACATGAAGTAAGAAATATGCGCAAAACGGAAACCCGAAACCGTCTGAATGAAAAACTACTCAAAAGATTTAGAACTGCTGGTGAGAGGATGTGCAACGTTGCCGATTTACGAGACTGGGCCATCCGAATTGCATCTGACATGAACATTGCTAATATCCAGGCTTCGTCGAACTGGCAACGCAGGTTCAAGAAATCGTACAGAATAGGAAGTCGTAAAATTATAAAGTTTGCGTCACGTAAACGTGTAGAGCAGCTGCCAGTGATAGACAGTTCTATAGCGAAATTCTTAGCTGACGTAAAGACGAAACTTGCCGTTGTTCCCGCAACTGTTGTTTATAAATTGATCAGTAAGGTTTCGTGAAAGAACGTCGTGCACACCGCACTTTATTATTTTGGGGTGAAAAAAAGACGGAGTCTGTTGCCCAATCAGTGAATGCAACGACACATTCACATACGATAATGCCAGTGATAAGAGTGGGTTACTGTTTCCGCAGCTGTTTATCGGTCTTCAAGAACCGCAAGGCAAATTAGGACCAGAAATGAAAAGATGGACTGTTTAGTTGCAAAAATCTTGTAATCGATGTATCAAAATCTGCAGAAATGGGAAAGAATAATTTTCAACATTTCGTTCGAAACGTTTTCCTTCGAGCTGCAAAACTAATTCATTGCTTTTGTTGGATTCATGGTCTGGACGTAACGACCCCTCTGTTTTTGTGAAGGACAGTGAAAAATCTGTAGATAAAACGTGGATTCCGCCTGGAACTACTACTGCGATTCAACCTCCCGATAAAGAATTTTTTTCGGCAATGGAAAGCATTTTTCAGGAAATTATCAGACAACATAATTTCCAATACCTCTCTCTCATTTCAAGTTTATCAACAGAACAGTATTCTTAAGCTCCAGTCATTTGTGCATTACCAGTTTTCTTCGACGCGATTTACGAATTTGATCAAGTATGCCTGGTATGCAGGCGCAATATGCAGAACAACGGCCGCGACCATTTCTGACTCCATCCCAGTTCTGTCTAAATAAAAGAAGTGGTTACTGCGAAGTGCATGACTGCATCAATTTTTCCTTTGTCCAATGTGCCTGGTGTAAGAAAAATGCTTGTTTTTGTCATTCAATAGACACTTCGCATTTTTGTAGCGACAACAAGGAATAAACAAAGAACTGTTTCACTGATAGTCAAATGTACAGCATTCAAACATTATTATAAGGAATGGCATACAGAAATCGTCATATAATGTAGTACTGCAAGTTACATTTCATTACAACTCATCGTTGACGGAAGTCGTTCGTGACATCAAACATTGCCATGAATTTATTTTCTCTGCTAGCCAATTTTATCGGAATTACATGTGCAAGAATTGAACTGTCGATATGAAGTTATTCAAAAAGAGGTTTTGTAGTTTAAGCCAGGTTTTCACCGCAGCAAACAAGCTAACAAGCACGAGCAAAAGAGAATGCTGTCTGGTGTACCGGTAGGCCTCTTGCATGTCTTTCAACTGGACGCCACTGCAGCTGCTTACGTGTCCCTAGCCTTCTCCAGTTACTTAATCGGAAAATGGAGACCTGCAGTTTAACGTGGAATCCGAACGACAAATCTGTCATGGCCACCTCAACATCTGTGAGAAGTGAATGCTTGGTTAATAATCATAGTGCAAAAGTTGTTGTCTGTGTGGGATTTGATCCTGTGCGCTTTGCCACTAGACTATTTTTGTTTGAGGGAGAAAAAAAAAAGGAGTATGACCATTAAACCTTACACACGTAGCGGAAACGCTAGCTGTGCCACCTCTTGAGATGATGCTCGACGTTGATAATTGGTGTTCTGTTTATAAATTTCCCCTCAATGGTAATGACGAGCTAGGGGAAAATGGCAGCCGACATACTAGGAAAATTTTGGACCAGTGCTAATGAGAGATGGAGATGCAATGTAGTGTAAAGTGTACGATCTCCAGGCATGTCACGCTTCCCTACAAACTGAGACACTTAAATTCTTCCTTCTTGCGCCATTCAGCATACTCAATCAAGAACAGTGCGCTCGTCATGCAAAATAATCCCCACTGAATAGTAAAGTTTCGCACTGTGGCTCTGACAAGATAGAGTTTATGCCGAATATTAGCTCCAAAAACTAAAAGCAAATAACACATCATTCGTAGGCAATGTTCGCTACCTCGTGTTCTCTTCCGTTCCCTCCAGTATAAACGTACATGTACAAGCGAGTGGTAGCGCATCTCCTGCAAATGCTCTTCGCATATGTTCGCTTCCATTCGCTCCATTTTAAACCGGGATTTAGGTGCTTAAAATTTGTTGTGAACTCCGGATAATTCCGATACGCGGTGGTGCGTGAGTAATTCTCCTAAAGCTCTAGATTCGCCGAGTCGCACGCTAGGCGGGCAGGACTGTACAAAACGTTGTTATAAGCTGTTCTTCGCGCGGCAAAAATGTGTAATTTCAACTGAAACGTCCCCTTTGAACAATTTATACAAGACTGTGCTTAAACTGACACACAATATTTTTAGCGCAACGCAATCTGACTTTCAAAAATCCCTACAAAAGAATGGCCCTGACTAACATTAACCTATACGTTTCACAAATCACTTACCTCACAAATTTGTGTTTTTACGTCATTACAGACTTTTTGACATTTCGATTCAATGTTATGTAACTTTTAGTTTTCTTGTTTGCTGCACAGTGCCTTATATTAGTTGTAATATTGCAGTTGCTTTGCCAATTCGAATTTTTTGTCATTGATGTTTGTGTTAATTGTTTTGTCCCTTAGTTTAGCATCTGAGCTCAGTAGATTTAAGTTAGCTTAAGTGGGGGTAGACTATAGAAGAGAACGAGTTGCGATGAATTGGAAGAAATCCATTGAGAAGTTATACGAAAAAACTACAGAAAGCAGGTATAGGTAGGATTTTCTTGGAAATAAATAATGAGGTAAGAAATATGTGAAATAAATACAGAAAGCATGCTTGGATAGGACTTTTTTGGTGGAAGCAAAGGTTGAAATAAGATGAAAGACCTATGGAATGAAGTTTTGGGTTGGACTGCAGTACCAAATGTTACACTGAAAACAAACCCTGTCCTTTCCTTTTGTGTTATCCCACTATGTGTTTGTGTACCCTTGTGTATTTGTTTTCTTCCTGTCTCTGTGTAGTTTCATAGAATTTTTTTTTCTTCTAATACTCAGCTACATTCACTATGATGAGGAATACTGTTATCCTCAAATATAATTTGCATTAATAATATGTTATTTACTTTGCAAAGATGTTTAGACATTATTTATCTGTTCTGTTTTGTTGCTCATATGTGAAGGTGATGTTTCAAAAGTTATTCTGATCTTTATGTATTTACTTACGTCATTATTTTTGTAACACTGATGTATATGTTTATTTCTATTCTTTTGTAAAGCCTGTGTTACTACAAATGTTATCTGTATTGTTGTGTTCTTTAATGATGTGTTTTGTACCTTTGTTATTGTGTTCTTATGTTATAAAATTGTACTTGACACCAGTGCATCAAATTAAGTAACTTGTAAGTTCCATTTCACTGCACACATTTCTGTTGGTCATAGTATATGGACAATATGTGAGAAGTAGGGACTGTTAGTGTTTACGCGTGTGTTAATAATTCAGCAAGGGACTGGATAACAGCATTGCTGGTTCTAAGGACATTTCAAACAAATTTTTTGTGAATGGACAAGTGGTGGTTTATGGACTTGCTATATTCTCCGCAAGACTCTTTGATGGTGATTGTGCACCTGCACAGTCACAACAGATGGTTGCTGGCCATCTCTACCAGGACTACAGTGGGTCTGCATCTTTGATGGCCCACCAATTTCTACAAGGACTGCAGTGGGTCTGCACCTTTGATGACCCACCAATACCATTATTTCTACAAGGACTGCAGTGGGTCTGCACCTGTGGTGGCCCACCAATACCATACTCTCTACCAGGACTACAGTGGGTCTACTCTGAGATGACCTACCTACCAATATTCTTCAAAACTTCGACTGACTCTACTGTGGGTTTGCTCTGTTGTGGCCCATTACCTGTCTGCATGTCAAGAGTCAGCACTGTCTTTCCTTTGGAAGGACAACACTACTTCTTCAAGACTGCATGGAAATCCACTACGTCCGTGTGCATTGTCTTTTGCTGCTCAGACTTTGAAAAAAAAAAAAAGAAAAACACTGTAATTTTACTGTGATGAATCAGGACTGTCTTTATAGACTGTGAGAAAATTTTAGCTTTTGACCAACATTGTATCAATAAGTGTGTGCATTTGATATCTTTGTTATTGTAATCATGAAAAATTTTATCAAATCATTATTCGCCACTGCCCAAAACAATTTGTAAAATTTTTTGTGGGGAGCATGGGGGCATTGTAAGTAGGCTGTTTAGGTTTTTTTATTGGTAACGCCACCTCTGTATAAAAATCACTGGCTGTGCTGTGTGCAGCCTGTGTCTAGTTTGCATTGTTGTCTGCCATTGTAGTGTTGGGCAGCGGCAGCTGGATGTGAACAGCGTGTAGCGTTGCGCAGTTGGAGGTGAGCCGCCAGCAGTGGTGGATGTGGGGAGAGAGATGGCGGAGTTTTGTAATTTGTCATGAACTGATATATATATATATATATATATATATATATATATATATATATATATATATATATTAAGGTAAATAAATTGTTTGTTCTCTATTAATATCTTTCATTTGCTAACTATCCCTGTCAGTAGTTAGTGCCTTCAGTACTTTGAATCTTTTATTTAGTTGGCAGTAGTGGTGCTCGCTGTATTGCAGTAGTTCGAGTAACCAAGATTTTTGTGAGGTAAGTGATTTGTGAAACGTATAGGTTAATGTTAGTCAGGGCCATTTTTTTGTAGGGATTTTTGAAAGTCAGATTGCGTTGCGCTAAAAATATTGTGTGTCAGGTTAAGCACAGTCATGTATAATTTTTCTAAGGGGACGTTTCACAACATTTTTTACAAACTACTTGCAATGCCTCTTAGCAGCGAAAGTTTTGGCATTTCTTGTTCCTGTGTAAAAAATTTCGGGTTCGGTTCAAATGGTTCAAATGGCTCTGAGCACTATTGGACTTAACTTCTGAGGTCATCAGTCCCCTAGAACTTAGAACTACTTAAACCTAACTAACCTAAGGACATCCACACATCCGTGCCCGGGGCAGGATTCGAACCTGCGACTGTAGCTGTCGCGCGGTTCCAGACTGTAGCGCCTTGAACCGCTCGGCCACTCCGGCCGGCTTCAGGTTAGCATACAAGGAAGTCGGTGAAATTGAAAGCAAGGGTGGTAACATTAGGAGTGCAATGGGAATTCTACTATTAAATGCAGAGAAGAGAGCTGATAGGTGGAAAGATTGCATTGAAAACCTCTATGAGGGGCAGGTCACGTCTGATTACGTATTAGAAGAAGAAAATAGAGTCGATAGGGATGACGTAGGGATCCAATATTGTTGTTGTTGTGGTCTTCAGTCCTAAGACTCGTTTGATGCGGCTCTCCATGCTACTCTATCCTGTACAACCTTCTTCATCTCCCAGTACGTACTGTAACCTACATCCTTCTGAATCTGTTTAGTGTATTCATCTCTTGGTCTCCCTCTACGATTTTTACCCTCTACGCTTTCCTCCAATACTAAACTGGTGATCCTTTGATGCCTCATAACATGCCCTACTATCCGGTCCCTTCTTTTTGTCAAGTTGTGCCACAAACTTCTCTTCTCCCAAATCCTATTCAATACTTCCTCATTACTTATGTGATCTACCCATCTAATCTTCAGCATTCATCTGTAGCACCACATTTCGAAAGCTTCTATTCTCTTCTTGTCCAAACTATTTATCTGTTTAGTGTATTCATCTCTGGCTACACTACATGCAAATACTTTCAGAAATGACATCCTGACACTTAAATCTATACTAGATGTTAACAAATTTCTCTTCTTCAGAAACACTTTCCTTGCCATTGCCAGTCTACATTTTATATCCTCTCTACTTCGACCATCATCAGTTATTTTACTCCCCAAATAGCAAAACTCCTTTACTACTTTAAGTGTCTCATTTCCTAATCTAATTCCCTCAGCATCACCCGATTTAATTCGGCAACATTCCATTATCCTCGTTTTGATTTTGTTGATGTTCAGCTTATATCCTCCTTTCAAGACACTGTCGACTCCGTTCAACTGCTCTTCCAGGTCCTTTGCTGTCTCTGACAGAATTACAATGTCATCGGCGAACCTCAAAGTTTTTATTTCTTCTCCCTGGATTTTAATACCTACTCCGAATTTTTCTTTTGTTTCCTTTACTGCTTGCTCAATATACAGATTGAATAACATCGGGGAGAGGCTAAAACCCTGTCTTACTCCCTTCCCAACCACTGCTTCCCTTTCATGCCCCTCGACTCTTATAATTGCCATCTGGTTTCTGTACAAATTGTAAATAGCCTTTCGCTCCCTGTATTTTACCCCTGCCACCTTTAGAATTTGAAAGATAGTATTCCAGTCAACATTGTCAAAAGCTTTCTCAAGTCTACAAGTGCTAGAAACGTAGGTTTGCCTTTCCTTAATCTTTCTTTTAAGATAAGTCGTAAGGTCAGTATTGTCTCACGTGTTCCAGTATTTCTACGGAATCCAAACTGATCTTCCCCGAGGTCGGCTTCTACTAGTTTTTCCATTCGTCTGTAAATAATTCGTGTTAGTATTTTGCAGCTGTGACTTATTAAACTGATTGTTCGGTAATTTTCACATCTGTCAACACCTGCTTTCTTTGGGATTGGAATTATTATATTCTTCTTGAAGTCTGAGGGTATTTCGCCTGTTTCATACATCTTGCTCACCAGATGGTACAGTTTTGTCAGGACTGACTCTCCCAAGGCCGTCAGTAGTTCCAATGGAATGTTGTCTACTCTGGGGGCCTTGTTTCGACTCAGGTCTTTCAGTGCTCTGTCAAACTCTTCACGCAGTATCGTATCTCCCATTTAATCTTCATCTACATCCTCATCCATTTCCATAATATTGTCGTCAAGTGCATCGCCCTTGTATAGACCCTCTATATACTCCTTCGACCTTTCCCTTTCCCTTTCTGAGCTCTTGATGTTCATAAAAGTGGTTCTCTTATCTCCAAAGGTCTCTTTAATTTTCCTGTAGGCTGTATCTATCTTACCCCTAGTGAGATAAGCCTCTACATCCTTACATTTGTCCTCTAGCCATCCCTGCTTAGCCATTTTGCACTTCCTGTCGATCTCATTTTTGAGACGTTTGTATTCCTTTTTGCCTGTTTCATTTACTGCATTTTTATATTTTCTCCTTTCATCAATTAAATTCAATATTTCATCTGTTACCCAAGGATTTCTACTAGCCCTCGTCTTTTTACCTACTTGATCCTCTGCTGGCTTCACTACTTCATCCCTCAAAGCTACCCATTCTTCTTCTACTGTATTTCTTTCCCCATTCCTGTCAATTGTTCCCATATGCTCTCCCTGAAACTCTGTACAACCTCTAGTTCTTTCAGTTTATCCAGGTCCCATCCCTTAAATTCCCACCTTTTTGCAGTTCCTTCAGTTTTAATCTACAGGTCATAACCAATCCTCAGTACATAACATTTATTTACTTCACGGTCAACTGATACGTGCTGCGATAATCAGCGATCCTCTGCAGGTCCTCCTGCTATTCTCTACGGTTTTTCTACCTTCTTACAGCCAACTGCATCCTTGCGAACAGCCTTATGGAACTCCGATGTTTGTAACTTTACGAGTGGTATGCACCCTGTACAAAATATTCAAAAAATGGTGGGCTTGACTGAGCAATATGTAGCTGACCAGCTACTTGAGCAAGCTCTGGTAGGTGGTCCGAATCGCTGACATGAGTCACGGTAAAAGCCAGGATACCACAGTCTAGCGAGCTGCCGAGCTGATGTTACAATTCTCATGGCCGTTAGAATCCAATGCACCGCCGCGTGTTTGTGAATACCGAGCAATATGCTCTAAATATGACTGTGCTAAACGAAAGATTAACTAAATAACGGTGGAAACAGAAAAAATGCCTCTTTAGTTCAATGAATATTTGACTGTGTTTTCTCAAGGAAGAAGTTCTTAATCTACAAGCTCACGAAAACAAACAAGTTAACACAGTTGTGAACGTTTATATGTGAAATTGTTTATAGTTTCGGTAACAAAAGGTACACACACGCAATATATGAATATGACACACCATGGGTACATCTTGAAGTCAGCTGTAAAATGACCATCTTTATGATAACATTGAATAGACGCATTAATTATTGTACATAATTCATTTAATAGTTACTAGTAGAGTATCAAAACAAAGAGTTCTCCACGATACTTGACACAATAACATGAGAATGAAAGCTTCGTCTTATTATTCCAGATACTTATGTTTGTTTAGTATGAATTTTATACTCATAATTCAATGTTTCGAAGATGGCTGTCTCAAGTGACCTGACCATTTTCTCTGGAACTTTCCACTACCATATTTCAGAGGGTATACAAATTACCTTGATCAAGTACTTGTTCAGTTACACTGATCTGTAATTGCGGATCTCAATTAGCATCGTCAGTGACTGTTGGCTGCTTTTGTTTCACTGTGTTTCTTTCCCTCCCTGTGTAGTACGGTGGAGGCTGGATGCACAGGATAGAAGTCGGTTTGACTTACTCGTCAGCTATGAGTCCTATTGTTCAACATAGAGAAAATATGTGAAATTAAGAGACTGTTCAACATCTTCACTTGAGTTTTACTGGCCACCACTTGGAATCGTTGGCAACACTGGCCAGCGAGTTCCTCCTCTGACAAAAAACAGCAAGCTTCTAGAGCAGCGAGAGGGAAAACACATCGCTTTAGGACTTTTTAAAGTAAAAACTTCGATTTAGACCTTCACAGAGTAATCATTTCACTTTAGATTTTCGGAGAGTAAAGACTTCAGGTTTGGATGAGAGGTGACATGACACAACACTTGCTCTCCCTAGAAGGACATTTGAAAGTTCAAAAGAGGGAGCAAGTCATATTCGCCAGCCACTGCTGCCACCGGCTTCCTTATCCAAGCCCTGTGTGCTTGGTAAGATGAGCCATCTTCGGACCCTGTCGCTGTTGTTCAGACGCAAAGTCGATTCGTTCTCTTCATTAGCCGATTGCGCGTTGTTGAAGTCACGCTTGCAGCTCGTTACTGTCAATGCGCATTTTGGCAATCTTATGGTGCTCGCTCCTATCTTTCTGTGTGATTTTAGTATTTGACTAACAACTCATGTAGCCACTGTCCATGCTCGCGAATTGTTAACGTAACTGTGTTTCATACTCCCAGTTCACCTGTGCCAAGATTATGCCTTAGCGTTGCATTCACTTGTCCATTTGTCAACGCTGCTTTTGAGTTTGTGAGAGACTCAACCTAAATGTGTTAGTGAGTATTTATTTCTCTTGATACTTAGAAGCCTCCTTCTCCCATTAATATACTTATGTGAGTGGTGTGATACCTGTTTGTATCATGCTTAATTGTTACTGTTCATTTAGATAAGCTGTTTCCGTTGTGTGACAGTACCCTTGTTCTAAATAAATTTATATAATCATTTGGATGGTTCCTTACTTGTTGGGTACCAGAGTTTGGCATTGTGCATCCTTGTGGTATGGTCCAACCACAACCGACATCCCACACTGAGTAGCGTACTACGGCAGCAGCAAGCTGAATAGAGTTATGAGTTTGAGTAGCCCTTGTCGTTTTTTCGGTGCATAAAAAGTAAATCACAGTTGATTATTTTACTGCGTTTAACGTGTAACTAAGTAAAATGTGTTTTAGCTGTATAAATATTAATATTAAATGTGTTTTAAATATGCAGAAATTACGAAATATGTGCCTCATTAGAATGTTGGTCTAACTCAAAGATGCTCCCATGACTTTGCTAGTTGCTCACATGATACAAGTTTTAAATAGGCGAGCGGAAGATTGGTAGTGGCCTTTTGATGTTCGTGTCTGGTTGGGTGAGGTTACTGGTAAGGTTTGAGCGGCCATTGAGCCTCATGTGTTCAGGTGACAGTGAGGAGACAAAGATATTTCGACCTGCTCCTAATCGGGACTTCGTAATTTTTTTCGGTGCAACAGTTTGGGATTGCAAAATTTTTGAGCAGTGACTGAACTTTGCCATATTGAACTGATTACCGTGTATAGTTTTGAGTGAAGTTACTGAACTTTAATAAATTAATTCAGTTTGAGTGATTTGGGTGCACTGCTTCCTAATTGCCTGCGAAAGCTCTGCTCGCTCTATTAGGTCAATTAATTGATGTCTTACTGCATTTAGTGCGTAATTATTATCCTGTATATGACGACCATTCGAAATAACTTATTTTGGATCTGAATAAATTAAGCGTGTTGGGCTGCATCATTATCCTGCGGGATCATTCCTTCCTGCCTGCTTTATTTAAAATTCTATTGCTATATTTATTTGCTTTTTAAAATATTCACCGATTGTCTGTCAGGCAGGCCACGTAAACAATAGATGGTTCTACAATAGTTTAAAGCAACAGTGCGCAATCGAACCCTTAAGTCTGGCAGACGAGCCATATACTAATTTAAATTTGTGTACTGGTTAGGCAGCAGCAGACTGATTTTAAATGATTACTGATTTCACAATGTTGATCATTTACCAAACCTCAGCAACGTCTCAAGTCACACATTTATCATTTAATTGCATTTTAAACAGTAATCGTCCTATCACTCTCGGACTACTCCTGAAATTACCCTCAAATGTGCCGATTTTGTTCCGTTACGAACGACATGTTCCGGTCCATCTGCAAGGAAGTCATGAATCCAGTCACAGGTCTAGTCTGATGCTTGACGAGTTTGTATTTTTTTCACCAAACGACAGCATGGAACTGCATCAAAATCCTTCCTGAAGTCAAGAAATAGGGCGTCTACCTAGGCGTTATTGGTTTCATAGACACACAGAGCGAGCTAGATTTTTTAATATGAAGCTGGCATCTGTACAGATATCATTGGTGATCTTGCAGCTCTCGAAGAATGAAGTTATAATTAAATCTAAACCTTTAGCTGCTTACAGGCGTTGATATACGAGGGTAATCCAAAAAGTAAGGTCTCCTATTTTTTTATAAGTACATAGACCTGTTTATTTCTACAATGGCTTACATCATTTTACAGCTTGAACATATTTTAGCTATTTTTCGACATAATCACAATTTCTGTCGATGTATTTTTGTAGACACTGTGGCAGTTTTTGTATCCCCATGTCATACCAGCATATCCCCATGTCATACCAGAACCCGCTGCCATGCTGTTCAGAAATTTATGAACCTCTTCTTTCACGTCGCCGGGACCACAATTAACGTTGACAGGTACTGTAAGACTCTGAAAAAACTCAAACGGGCAATTCAGAACCGGAGAAGAGGATTGTTGAGCAAGGGCGTACGCATTCTCCATGACAACGCTCGCCCACACGTCGCTCGGCAAACCGTTGTTCTCCTGCAACATTTCCAGTGGAACATAATCACCCACCCACCCTATAGTCCTGACTTGGGGCCCAGTGACTATCACCTGTTCCCTAAGTTAAAAGAACATTTGCCCGGAAAGCGATTCAGCTCCGACGACGAGGTGACAGAAGAGGTTCATAAGTTTCTGAACAGCATGGGTGCGAGCTGGTATGACATGGGCATAAAAAACTGACACAGCGTCTACAAAAATGCACCGACAGAAATGGTGAGTATATCGAAAAATAGCTAAATATTCGAGCTGTAAACTGATGTAACCCATTGTAGAAATAAACAGGTCTATGTACTTATTAATAAAATACGTAGGAGACCTTACTTTTGGGATTACCCTCGTATGTCTGTTTGTGGGAAGCTTGTTGATTTATACAGAGGAGGCTTTCGCGCTATAACAGTGTCATAATACATGGACATTAAATGTGTTTTATAATTCTGCAAAAGATTGGTGTCAACGTTACAGGCCTATAATTAAGTCGTTCTCTCCTACGCTCTTCCTGAAAACGGGAATGACCTGAGCTTTTTCTAGTGGCTAGCAGCGCTTCGTTGTTCCAGCGACCTGCGATAGACTACTGCTTGAAGGAGAAAAAAGTTCTTTCGTATGATCTCTGTAAAATCTCCCTAGTATCTCGTCCGGTCCAGATGCCTTACCACCAGTAACCGACTGCACAGTAGTTGCTATTATAAGAGGCGTCAAAAAGAAGCGAGCCGGAGGCATAATTACGGAAACCAATACCTGAATGTTAGAAGTATTGACCCTGACTCATGAAATTCCCGGGGCTGCGATGTCAACCAGTACCTCACGTACGGTTGGACGTCGTCGACCGAGGTGAATCGTTTGCCCCTCAGAGTCTTTTTAAGGAAACCAAAAATGGGGTAATCACAGGGAGAGAGGTTCGGACTGTATGGAGGGTGACCGAGAGCCTCTCATTTGAGTTTCTGCAGGAGTGCCGCGACTGTGGTGGCCGTATGAGACTTTGCATTGTCGTGGAGCAGAATGACCCCATGGGTGAGATTGCCTGGTCGTTTTGATTTGATCCATTGGCAAAGGGTGGTCAAGGTTTGCGATTAACGCTGGGCATTCACTATTGTCCCAGGCTTCAGGAAGTGAATCAGAAGTGGGTCATCGTTTGGTCCCCTTAAAAAGGCTCTGAGGAGCAAATGATTCACCTCGGATGACGACGTTCAGCTGTACGTGTGGAACTGGTTAACATCGCAGCACTGGGAACTTTATGAGACCGCCATTCACCACTATGTGTCACAGTGGGACAAGTGTGTCAACAGCCAGGGTCAATACTTCTAACATACATTTAGTGGTTTCTGTAATTATGCCTCCGGCTCGTTTCTTTTTGAACGCCACTTGTACAGGGTGTTACAAAAAGGTACGGCCAAACTTTCAGGAAACATTCCTCACACACAAAGAAAGAAAATATGTTATGTGGACATGTGTCCGGAAACGCTTAATTTCCATGTTAGAGCTCATTTTAGTTTCGTCAGTACGTACTGTACTTACTCGATTCACCGCCAGTTGGCCCAATTGAAGGAAGGTAATGTTGATTTCGGTGCTTGTGTTGACATGCGACTCATTGCTCTACAGTACTAGCATCAAACACATCAGTACGTAGCATCAACAGGTTAGTGTTCGTCACGAACGTGGTTTTGCAGTCAGTGCAATGTTTACAAATGCGGAGTTGGCAGATGCCCATTTGATGTATGGATTAGCACGGGGCAATAGCCGTGGCGCGGTACGTTTGTATCGAGACAGATTTCCAGAATGAAGGTGTCCCGACAGGAAGACGATCGAAGTAATTGATCGGCGTTTTAGGGACAACGGAACATTCCAGTCTATGACTCGTGACTGGGGAAGACCTAGAAAGACGAGGACACCTGCAATGGACGAGGCAATTCTTCGTGCAGTTGACGATAACCCTAATGTCAGCGTCAGAGAAGTTGCTGCTGTACAAGGTAACGTTGACCACGTCACTTTATGGAGAGTGCTACGGGAGAACCAGTTGTTTCCGTACCATGTACAGCGTGTGCAGGCACTATCAGCTGCTGATTGGCCTCCACGGGTACACTTCTGCGAATGTTTCATCCAACAATGTGTCAATCCTCATTTCAGTTCTCTTTACGGATGAGGCTTCATTCCAACGTGATCAAGTTGTAAATTTTAACAATCAACATGTGTGGGCTGACGAGAATCCGCAAACAATTGTGCAATCACGTCATCAACATAGATTTTCTGTGAACGTTTGGGCAGGCATTGTTGGTGATGTCTTGATTGGGCCCCATGTTCTTCCACCTACGCTCAATGGAGCACGTTATCATGATTTCATACGGGATACTCTACCTGTGCTGCTAGAACATGTGCCTTTACAAGTACGACACAACATGTGGTTCATGCACGATGGAGCTCCTGCACATTTCAGTCGAAGTGTCCGTACGCTTCTCAACAACAGATTCGGTGACCGATGGATTGGTAGAGGCTAACCAATTCCAAGGCCTCCACGCTCTCCTGACCTCGACCCTCTTGACTTTCATTACTACGCAACCCCGGTAGCAAATGTAGAGACTCTTCGTGCTCGTATTGTGGACGGCTGTGATACAATACGCCATTCTCCAGGGCTGCATCAGCGCATCAGGGATTCCATGCGACGGAGGGTCCTCGCTAACGGAGGACATTTTGAACATTGCCTGTAACAAAGTGTTTGAAGTCACGCTGGTACGTTCTGTTGCTGTGTGTTTCCATTCCATGATTAATGTGATTTGAAGAGAAGCAATAAAATGAGCTCTAACATGGAAAGTAAGCGTTTCCGGACACATGTCCACATAACATCTTTTCCTTATTTGTGTGTGAGGAATGTTTCCTGAAAGTTTGGCCGTACCTTTTTGTAATACCCTGTATCTTCCCCTCTACCTGACTATTAATATAACTACCGTATTTTCAGGCGGCTCCCTCGCGTTTCGTGGCATCTGCTGCAAACAGAGGGCAGCTAACCATACGGTTACACTCTGGCAACAAACCTACCCTCCTCGGTGCTGCGGCTTACTCGGGGCGCGTCCGGCTGGCGACACTGGCAGCGCCGCAGGCGTCCCGTCGCAGCCCGCCTTGGCCCAGACAGCCGCCTCCTTTGTGGCCACAGAGCCGGGAACACCGTGACAGCCAGCAACCCTCAGAGCCCTGTCCGCTGTCCTATGTTGTCCGTTTAACCTACGTAACCCTGTCGCTGCAAGCCTCATGTCCAGCCCTGCCAGTTCACAGGCATACCGTCGTCACAAATTATGGACTGAAACTTCTCACCTTGACCGTATAATTACCATATTGGTGAAAATAAGTTCTGAGGAGACAATCTTTTAAACTCACGACATAACCACTTGCCACCAATAATCGATACCATCCTGCTTGATGAACAGTGTTTGCCATATGAGTAGATCCTACATTAGTGATATTTTCCTACTGTAGGAGATTACTGAGAAATGCGGGAATTAAGCTTTAACACATATGTCCAGGGGGAATAATTTCAAAATACATGAGCGGCGATGTATGACGAAGTTACGTGCTACCAACAAATGGAATGAGCAAAACAATGAGGGATCCGTCCCGGTACCAGTTTCTTAAGTCTGACGTTCCTTACAAGATTCCTGAAAAACCTGGTCGCTCTGATAAGGAACTCCTTGAGTGTGAGGTCGTAAAAGGCCAATGATGTTCACGACATTTTACGCCCCACATGTTGTCTACCATGCAACAAAGATATTGGATGCTAATGGAGGTTGCTGGAGGTATCCAACGCTGAGGACAACATCAGGATACAGAGCGCGGATGAAGTGTTTAGTCGACGAGTAACACACAGCAGAGCTACAGTGCTAGTGGTGTTGGTACAAAACAGAGCTCTGACAACGATAAAAAAGCAAACATTGCATTATAACAACAACTGCCAGAGGTGACATTGCGCCAGAAAGGAACGCAAGGAATTTTGCAGAGTGCGAAAGAAGTGGTAGACGAAATATTAGCGTTTCTGCACGACGAGTCCGTGGAATGTGTGATATCGTATACGCTCGACGGTGTGGACAATGTACATGAGGAGAACAATGATGACGATACCTGCTTAACAAGTGAAAGTGATATTGAAACAGGCGTCGATCCGTGTAGTTCATTATCGTTGTCGAATAGGGTGCCACAAATGCCGTCGCTAGTGAAACGTAGTAAAGGCCAGTCGCTGTCCAAAGAGGGGATGTTAAACATAATTAAGTAAATGGAAGAATATCATCAGCATAGTTCAAAAGCAGCTGTAAACAGATTTTGAATAAGTCCGCAGCAATATGACCGTGTAGTGCAGAAGGATAACTACGGATGTTCAAGAAAGGACAAGGCTCATTTGCTACAGAAACTGGTGTTTGTGCGTTTCAAGGATGCTCGATACAGGATGTGCATGATAGTGACCTAGTACGTTATGCACATCAAATTGTGCACGATGTAGATTACAGTGATTTGAAGGGAAATAGAGGATGGTTGCATAATTTAAAAGGTGCTACAGAATTGGAAGACGTAAGATAAAGAAATTTCAAACAAAGCGTCAACTTTATGAAGCACAACAAACTGCGGAATCGGCCCGAGAATTTGTAGATGAGATAAAGAAACATTTTACATCGATCAGTAAGGACTCTGTTTTCAACTCCGACCAATCGGGATTTGAAAAGGAAACGACTATGAAAGGAACCTTGGAAGTTAGAGGTACCAAGAGAGTTGTAAAGAGAGTTATCTAACATCAATGCCTTAACACATTCCTATACAATTACGCCGACTGTTAATGTTGCGGCCTTTCAAACATAAAAAATGAATATGTCGCCCTCACCTACATACTCTCTGACTCAGAGCTGATATATTAAAAGTTTTGGCTGGTTTTGTTGTCTAGGGGCTGGGATACGTAGTTGCCGCATTACAAGCCAAATACTGCTGAGTCTACAGTATACAAAATTAATATACACATGAACCGAATGGTCGAAGGTTCTTATCACCCAACAATTGCGAATTTTTAATGTTGCGTTGAAATTTATAAATGAAAGATTGCAATTAAATAAAACCTACAGGTACTATTTTAATGACTCTAAATGATGAGTACTGTAGCAGAAGTACCTTTAAGAATGCTCTTTACTTCTGTAAAACACTTATTCATGTCGATGGCCCAGCAATTAAATAAAATGTAAGTTGAATAACAGGGATACAATAGACTCCTACTTCACGTAATTAGTTATGAACAACAACATATCTCGCGAGTTTCACTTCTAAACGCATACTATGTCTTCACTGCAGAAGCCACAGAAATCTCACAAGTGCACAAGTCAACACTACGAAATATTTCTATCTTCTGCGACCACGCGCAAACCTCCCCACTCTCCAACGTAGTTCCTGAGACCGTCCATCGTGCCTCCTCGTCCAGCACTCCCCCTGCCCAGCACTTCCATTCAGTCTCCCCATTAACGAGCCCTGTGATTGGCTAGAGCACGCCCGCCAGGTCTTCAAGCCAGTGCACACTCGCAAACATATTGACACACACACTAAAAACTGGATTTACATTTAAATAACTTGAAATTAAATAAATATTCCTACGCCTGGACCATAAAGACGCTCTAACTCACATTTTTTTTTTTTTTTGGTCATCAGTCTACTGACTGGTTTGATGCGGCCCGCCACGAATTCCTTTCCTGTGCTAACCTCTTCATCTCAGAGTAGCACTTGCAACCTACGTCCTCAATTATTTGCTTGACGTATTCCAATCTCTGTCTTCCTCTACAGTTTTTGCCCTCTACAGCTCCCTCTAGTACCATGGAAGTCATTCCCTCATGTCTTAGCATATGTCCTATCATCCTGTCTCTTCTCCTTATCAGTGTTTTCCGCATATTCCTTTCCTCTCCGATTCTGCGTAGAACCTCCTCATTCCTTACCTTATCAGTCCACCTAATTTTCAACATTCGTCTATAGCACCACATCTCAAATGCTTCGATTCTCCTCTGTTCCGGTTTTCCCACAGTCCATCTACATCTACATCTACATTTATACTCCGCAAGCCACCCAACGGTGTGTGGCGGAGGGCACTTTACGTGCCACTGTCATTACCTCCCTTTCCTGTTCCAGTCGCGTATGGTTCGCGGGAAGAACGACTGTCTGAAAGCCTCCGTGCGCGCTCTAATCTCTCTAATTTTACATTCGTGATCTCCTCGGGAGGTATAAGTAGGGGGAAGCAATATATTCGATACCTCATCCAGAAACGCACCCTCTCGAAACCTGGCGAGCAAGCTACACCGCGATGCAGAGCGCCTCTCATGCAGAGTCTGCCACTTGAGTTTATTAAACATCTCCGTAACGCTATCACGGTTACCAAATAACCCTGTGACGAAACGCGCTGCTCTTTGTTGGATCTTCTCTATCTCCTCCGTCAGACCGATCTGGTACGGATCCCACACTGATGAGCAATACTCAAGTATAGGTCGAACGAGTGTTTTGTAAGCCACCTCCTTTGTTGATGGACTACAGTTTCTAAGCACTCTCCCAATGAATCTCAACCTGGTACCCGCCTTATCAACAATTAATTTTATATGATCATTCCACTTCAAATCGTTCCGCACGCATACTCCCATATATTTTACAGAAGTAACTGCTACCAGTGTTTGTTCCGCTATCATATAATCATACAATAAAGGATCCTTCTTTCTATGTATTCGCAATACATTACATTTGTCTATGTTAAGGGTCAGTTGCCACTCCCTGCACCAAGTGCCTATCCGCTGCAGATCTTCCTGCATTTCGCTACAATTTTCTAATGCTGCAACTTCTCTGTATACTACAGCGTCATCCGCGAAAAGTCGCATGGAACTTCCGACACTATCTACTAGGTCATTTATATATATTGTGAAAAGCAATGGTCCCATAACACTCCCCTGTGGCACGCCAGAGGTTACTTTAACGTCTGTAGACGTCTCTCCATTGATAACAACATGCTGTTCCTCTGTGAAACAGCTTTGGAAAAAGGTGTTTAGTCTTTCAGCTTTACGCGTGTCATCCTCTGTTTCAATGCCATCATCATCCCGTAGTGTTTGGATATGCTGTTTCGAGCCACTTCTGATTTAACGTAAGACCAGAACTTCCTAGGATTTTCTGTCAAGTCGGTACATAGAATTTTACTTTCGAATTCACTGAACGCTTCACGCATAGCCCTCCTTACGCTAACTTTGACATCGTGTAGCTTCTGTTTGTCGGAGAGGTTTTGGCTGCGTTTAAACTTGGAGTGGAGCTGTCTTTGCTTTCGCAGTAGTTTCCTAACTTTGTTGTTGTACCACGGTGGGTTTTTCCCGTCCCTCACAGTTTTACTCGGCACGTACCTGTCTAAAACGCATTTTACGATTGCCTTGAACTTTTTCCATAAACACTCAACATTGTCAGTGTCGGAACAGAAATTTTCGTTTTGATCTGTTTGGTAGTCTGAAATCTGCCTTCTATTACTCTTGCTAAACAGATAAACCATCATCCCTTTTTTTATATTCCTATTAACTTCCATATTCAGGGATGCTGCAACGGCCTTATGATAACTGATTCCCTGTTCTGTACATACAGAGTCGAAAAGTTCGGGTCTGTTTGTTATCAGTAGGTCCAAGATGTTATCTCCACGAGTCGGTTCTCTGTTTAATTGCTCGAGGTAATTTTCGGATAGTGGACTCAGTATAATGTCACTCGATGCTCTGTCCCTACCACCCGTCCTAAACATCTGAGTGTCCCAGTCTATATCTGGTAAATTGAAATCTCCACCTAAGACTATAACATGCTGAGGAAATTTATGTGAAATGTATTCCAAATTTTCTCTCAGTTGTTCTACCACTAATGCTGCTGAGTCGGGAGGTCGGTAAAAGGAGCCAATTATTAACCTAGTTCGGTTGTTGAGTGTAACCTCCACCCATAATAATTCACAGGAACTATCCACTTCTACTTCACTACAGGATAAACTACTACTAACAGCGACGAACACTCCACCACCGGTTGCATGCAATCTATCCTTTCTAAACACCGTCTGTACCTTTGTATAAATTTCGGCAGAATTTATCTCTGGCTTAAGCCAGCTTTCTGTACCTATAACGATTTCAGCTTCGGTGCTTTCTATCAGTGCTTGAAGTTCTGGTACTTTACCAACGCAGCTTCGACAGTTGACAATTACAATACCGATTGCTGCTTGGTCCCCGCATGTCCTGACTTTGCCCCGCACCCATTGAGGCTGTTGCCGTTCCTTTACTTCCCCAAGGCCATCTAACCTAAAAAACCGCCCAGCCCACGCCACACAACCCCTGCTACCCGTGTAGCCGCTTGTTGCTTCACTACCATACAATGCTGTACTCCAGACGTGCATCCTCAGAAATGTCTTCCTCAAATTAAGGCCGGTATTTGATATTAGTAGACTTCTCTTGGCCAGAAATGCCTTTTTTACCATAGCGAGTCTGTTTTTGATGTCCTCCTTGCTCCGTCCGTCATTGGTTATTTTACTGCCTAGGTAGCAGAATTCCTTAACTTCATTGACTTCGTGACCATCAATCCTGATGTTAAGTTTCTCGCTGTTCTCATTTCTACTACTTCTCATTACCTTCGTATTTCTCCGATTTACTCTCAAACCATACTGTGTACTCATTAGACTGTTCATTCCGTTCAGCAGATCATTTAATTCTTCTTCACTTTCACTCAGGATAGCAATGTCATCAGCGAATGGTATCATTGATATCCTTTCACCTTGTATTTTAATTCCACTCCTGAACCTTTCTTTTATTTCCATCATTGCTTCCTCGATGTACAGATTGAAGAGTAGGGGCGAAAGGCTACAGCCTTGTCTTACACCCTTCTTAATACGAGCACTTCGTTCTTGATCGTTCACTCTTATTATTCCCTCTTGGTTGTTGTACATATTGTATATGACCCGTCTCTCCCTATAGCTTACCCCTACTTTTTTCAAAATGTCGAACAGCTTGCACCATTTTATATTGTCGAACCCTTTTTCCAGGTCGACAAATCCTATGAAAGTGTCCTGATTTTTCTTTAGCCTTGCTTCCATTATTAGCCGTAACGTCAGAATTGCCTCTCTCGTCCCTTTACTTTTCCTAAAGCCAAACTGATCGTCACCTAGCGCATTCTCAATTTTCTTTACCATTCTTCTTTATATTATTCTTGTAAGCAGCTTCCGGCCGGTGTGGCCGTACGGTTAAAGGCGCTTCAGTCTGGAACCGCGTGACCGCTACGGTCGCAGGTTCGAATCCTGCCTCGGGCATGGATGTGTGTGATGTCCTTAGGTTAGTTAGGTTTAATTAGTTCTAAGTTCTAGGCGACTGATGACCTCAGAAGTTAAGTCGCATAGTGCTCAGAGCCATTTGAACCATTTTTTAAGCAGCTTCGATGCATGAGCTGTTAAGCTGATTGTGCGATAATTTTCGCACTTGTCTGCTCTTGCCGTCTTCGGAATTGTGTGGATGATGCTTTTCCGAAAGTCAGATGGTATGTCGCCAGACTCATATATTCTACACACCAACGTGAATAGTCGTTTTGTTGCCACTTCCTCCAATGATTTTAGAAATTCTGATGGAATGTTATCTATCCCTTCTGCCTTATTTGACCGTAAGTCCTCCAAAGCTCTTTTAAATTCCGATTCTAATACTGGATCCCCTATCTCTTCTAAATCCTGTTTCTTCCTCTATCACATCAGACAAATCTTCACCCTCATAGAAGCTTTCAATGTATTCTTTCCACCTATCTGCTCTCTCCTCTGCATTTAGCAGTGGAATTCCCGTTGCACTTTTAATGTTACCACCGTTGCTTTTAATGTCACCAAAGGTTGTTTTGATTTTCCTGTATGCTGAGTCAGTCCTTCCGACAATCATATCTTTTTCGATGTCTTCACATTTTTCCTGCAGCCATTTCGTCTTAGCTTCCCTGCACTTCCTATTTATTTCATTCCTCAGCGAGTTGTATTTCTGTATTCCTGATTTTCCCGGAACATGTTTGTACTTCCTCCTTTCATCACTCAACTGAAGTGTTTCTTCTGTTACCCATGGTTTCTTCGCAGCTACCTTCTTTGTACCTATGTTTTCCTTCCCAACTTCTGTGATGGCCCTTTTTAGAGATGTCCATTCCTCTTCAACTGTACTGCCTACTGAGCTATTCCTTATTGCTGTATCTATAGCGTTAGAGAACTTCAAACGTATCTCGTCATTCCTTAGTACTTCCGTATCCCACTTCTTTGCGTATTGATTCTTCCTGACTAATGTCTTGAACTTCAGCCTACTCTTCATGACTACTATATTGTGATCTGAGTCTATATCTGCTCCTGGGTACGCCTTACAACCCAGTATGTGATTTCGGAATCTCTGTCTGACCATGATGTAATCTAATTGAAATCTTCCCGTATCTCCCGGCCTTTTCCAAGTATACCTCCTCCTCTTGTGATTCTTGAAGAGGGTATTCGCTATTACTAGCTGAAACTTGCTACAGAACTCAATTAGTCTTTCTCCTCTTTCATTCCTTGTCCCAAGCCCATATTCTCCTGTAACCTTTTCTTCTACTCCTTCCCCTACAACTGCATTCCAGTCGCCCATGACTATTAGATTTTCGTCCCCCTTTACATACTGCATTACCCTTTCAATATCCTCATACACTTTCTCTATCCGTTCGTCTTCAGCTAGCGACGTCGGCATGTATACCTGAACCATCGTTGTCTGTGTTGGTCTGCTGTCGATTCTGATTAGAACAACCCGGTCACTGAACTGTTCACAGTAACACACCCTCTGCCATACCTTCCTATTCATAACGAATCCTACACCTGTTATACCATTTTCTGCTGCTGTTGATATTACCCGATACTCATCTGACCAGAAATCCTTGTCTTCCTTCCACTTCACTTCACTGACCCCTACTATATCTAGATTGAGCCTTTGCATTTCCCTTTTCAGGTTTTCTAGTTTCCCTATCACGTTCAAGCTTCTGATATTCCACGCCCCGACTCGTAGAACGTTATCCTTTCGTTGATTATTCAATCTTTTTCCCATGGTAACCTCCCCCTTGGCAGTCCCCTCCCGGAGATCCGAATGGGGGACTATTCCGGAATCTTTTGCCAATGGAGAGATCATCATGACACTTCTTCAATTACAGGCCACATGTCCTGTGGATACACGTTACGTGTCTTTAATGTAGTGGTTTCCATTGCCTTCTGCATCCTCATGTCGTTGATCATTGCTGATTCTTCCGCCTTTAGGGGCAATTTCCCACCCCTAGGACAAGAGAGTTCCCTGAACCTCTATCCGCTCCTCCGCCCTCTTTGACAAGGCCGTTGGCAGAATGAGGCTGACTTCTTATGCCGGAAGTCTTCGGCCGCCAATGATGATTATTTATCAAAATTTAGGCAGTGGCGGGGATCGAACCCGGGACCGAAGACGTTTTGATTATGAATCAATGACGCTACCCCTAGACCACGGGTACATTACTAATTACATAAGCAAATCAAATAAACATATATCAAAGGAATAGAAACAAAGGGTAGGCCAGTAGCCTAGTGTCTCTATGCTTTCTAAAACACAGTAAATATTTCACTAATTTCTTCACGAATTGTGTATATCGGATATAAACAAAGACACAGATGAATAAATATATTTATAAGCATGCTGCTACCGTTTTTACTTGTACCTGTGCAGTACTTATGGCCTGACGCGATTATCAGTAATCGGCCACTAATAACTCATATACTATTCAAGTTACATGCCTGTAACTCATACCAATTTAGGTTTACACTAATAGCTTTCTAAAGACACGTCGATCGGCAAAATCGGATGAACCGTTTAGATTTCGGAAATTCATTTCTGGGTGTTACTCATACAATTTACCGTCAGATACTACACTTAAAACTAATAAAGATATTGAAAATCTGATTACATCGTCAGAATCATCGTGCAAATAATGGTAATGTACATGTTTCTTTTTGAGGTATCATGATTCCTCTGGCTACTATTCATTTCTACATGAACCGTGAAAAGTCTGCCATTAAGGTTTCTCAAAGTCCGCCATCTTTGCTTCTCTCTGCGTGTCTCCTTCATCGACACAGTGTCACCATGGTATTCCCAGCCACGAGGTCCCTGGACCATGTGGTCCGGCCGTTGTGCAGCATCACGCGGTTGCTAACGAGCTGCGGCTTGCCGAGTGGTCCGAGGGGTGGCCACCAACTCTGAACTTAGTTTCAGGGTGCCACAACTCTCCCGTTCCTCAGAAAGTGGGTGGTAAATTTTCTGGAAAGTTATTTACAGTGCTGTGAGATGTTGAAGGTGCTCTGCTCCTACGGTTCTTTCTCATGTGTGTGATCTTGCATGGGCAGTAGGGAATATTTACTTCACAGCAAGCAGGAGTGGGAAAATGGGCGTAAGGGAGTTGCAGCTATGGTATGAGAAAATAACTTACTTTTGCTGGATTCCTGATACATGTATAAAAATCATATTCCATTAGAGCGAACTATCCCTCCCGAAAAGAATGTGACATTGGAATTCATATCATCAGGAACCACAGGACTAACTCAGCCTCTGATTGCAAGTTTTTTCGTGCCTACAAAACATATTATCGCACTACATTCCATAGAATCTTGGTATCTGCACCTCCCTGACCGAGCGGTTCTAGGCTCTACAGTCTGGAACCGCGCGACTGCTACGGTCGCAGATTCGAATCCTGCCTCGTGCATGGATGTGTGTGATGTCCTTAGGTTGGTTAGGTTTAAGTAGTTCTAAGTTCTAGGGGACTGATGACCTTAGAAGTTAAGTCCCATAGTGCTCAGAGCCATTTGAACCATTTTGAACCTCCATGACACTCATTTTCTGTCGCCCTCCTGATGCACATTGTATGTCATTAACAAATAATATTTTTCCTGTCATAATTGTTAACACAATACTTTCAGATGGGCCTTACTGAACGCTGAACTTGTTACCTCTCTCACAAGGGATTGATTGTGTGTTTGGTGTACTTTGCTGGTATACAGTGCATCAGTGTTCGTCAGTTGGGTCCATGAGATACCTATTGGATTCCTAACCTCAGCCATACTCATTGAACGCAAATACGGCGAACCAGGCTCTTCACAGAATACGCTAAAATACAAAATAATTTCAGATAGTTGTGCTGCACGTACCAGCAACGAAAAAGCAAAGAAATACACTACTGGCCATTAAAATTGCTACATCAAGAAGAAATGCAGATGATACTCGGGTATTCATTGGACACATATATTATGCTAGAATTGACATGTGATTACATTTTCACGCAATTTGGGTGCATAGATCCTGAGAAATCTGTACCCAGAACAACCATCTCTGGCCGTAATAAAGGCCTTCATACGCCTAGGCATTGAGTCAAACAGAGCTTGGATGGTGTGTACAGGTACAGCTGCCCATGCAGCTTGAACACGGTACCACAGTTCATCAAGAGTAGTGACTGGCGTATTATGACGAGCCAGTAACTCGGCCACCATTGACCAGACGTTCTCAGTTGGTGAGAGATCTGGAGAATGTGCTGGCCAAGGCAGCAGTCGAACATTTTCTGTATCCAGAAAGGCCCATACAGGACCTGGAACATGCGGTCGTGCATTATCCTGCTGAAATGTAGGGTTTCGCATGGATCGAATGAAACGTAGAGCCACGGGTCGTGACACATCTGAAATGTAACGTCCACTGTTCAAAGCGCCGTCAATGCGAACAAGAGGTGACCGAGACGAGTAACCAATGTCACCCCATACCATCACGCCGGGTGATAGGCCAGTATGGCGATGACGAATACACACTTCCAATGTGCGTTCACCGCGATCTCGGCAAACACGGATGTGACCATCATGATGTTGTAAACAGAACCTGGATTCATCCGAAAAAATGACGTTTTGCCATTCGTGCACCCAGGTTCGTCGTTGAGTACACCATCGCAGGCGCTCCTGTTTGTGATGCAGCGTCAAGGGTAACCGCACCCATGATCCCCGAGCTGATAGTCCATGCAGCTGCAAACGTCGTCGAACTGTTCGTGCAGATGGTTGTTGTCTTGCAAACGTCCCCATCCGTTGATTCAGGGATCGAGACGTGGCTGCACGATCCGTTACAGCCATGTGGATAAGATGCCTGTCTTCTAGACTGCTAGTGATAAGAGGCCGTTGGGATCCAGCATGGCGTTCCGTATTACCCTCCTGAACCCACCGATTCCATGTTCTGCTAACAGTCATTGGATCTCGACCAATGCGAGCAGCAATGTCGCGATACGATAAACCGCAATCTCGACAGGCTACAATCCGACATTTATCAAAGTCGGAAACGTGATGGTACCCATTTCTCCTCCTTACACGAAGCATAACAACAACGTTTCACCAGGCAACGCCGGTCAACTGCTGTTTGTGTATGAGAAATCGGTTGGGAGCTTTCCTCATGTCAGCACGTTGTAGGTGTCGCCACCGGCGCCAACCTTGTGTGAATGCTCTGAAAAGCAAATCATTTGCATATCACAGCATCTTCTTCCTGTCGGATAAATTTCGCATCTGTAGCATGTCATCTTTATGGTGTAGCAATTTTAATGGCCAGTAGTGTAGTTAGGCCTGGGAGATCGTTTCTTTTATCAGTGATTGGGGGCGATGAGAATGAAAAACAACCAATGAACGTAATCAGAGTAAATGATTGTCATCGAATATCGCTAGAAGTGATGGTCTAATGTGTGACGACTTCGTGATACATATTAGGCGACGTATGTGAACGACTATATGTGTAGGGGAACCCGTAGGGTGGGCTGCTGCAAACTGAATGGCATAATGTTTCTAGTACTGATGATGTGTGATATATTCTCATAGTCCAGAGCGACGTATTTAAATAAGCGATTAGTCTGGAGGTAAATATTTTAAATTGGGCTTGTCAATAGAGTCTTTGTCACCATTAGTTGGAGCAGAAATCGAAGAGAGATCGCGGTGCACTGTTGCTGATCGCAAAGTGTACATCATTCCATATGTTAAATTTTGAAAATGAGGTAACCCGCCACGTTAGGCAATAGCGCTAACGCGCTGCTTCCTGGACTCGGGTAAGCGCGCTGGCCCCGGATCGCATCCGCCCGGCGGATTAACGACGACGGTCGGTGTACCGGCCAGCCTGGATGTGGTTTTTAGACGGTTTTCTACATCCCCCTAGGTGAATACCGGGCTGGTCCCCACGTCCCGCCTCAGTTACATGGCTCACAAACATCTGCACACTTCCGCATTATTCCATGAATTACACTAGCCACAGACAGTTGGAGTACACTCACTCCATCCAGGGGAGTACGGGGTGGCGGCAGGAAGGGCATCTGGCCACCTCTTAATCTAACATTGCCAAATCCGATTAACCATGCTGACCCTCCGTACCTGTGGGACAAGGTACAAGAGAAACAAAGAAAGAAATTTTGAAAATGAAGTCTTCATACGACGAAGTGTTTTAGGACCTATTGACAGCAATTGTCAGAGAACAAGGGGGTGTTGAGATCACCAGCCTGTACTAGCACTTGCTTTCTTCTGGTTTCTTTGATCTTCTAAAAAACTCTCTACATTATACTTGGTCCTCACTTATGTGTACAGTTAGAGGAAAATAATGACACGCCACAAATATTTTACATAAGAAATCAATGCATCCTGTTTGTAATAATATCAAATCTCTTCCTATGCAACATCCCTTCTCCTCCGCCTCTTCCTCCTCGTCGTCCTCCACCCTCGTCACCTTCGTCATATCCTTCGTCACTCTCACCCTCAGCCTCTCCCTCTCCCTTCCTACGTCTATTCCTTCATCCTAAACCTTACCCTATCTAAGCTCTGACAATGGACAGCGATTTGAGTCGCAGACAGACAGGTCAGGGTTGGAAATAAGTTAAAATCCACACATATCTTCACATATTTAAATTGAGGACAAAGACAGTACAGTTTTCATATTTTTTGGCTCGCTACGCGCAAACTATTAGCAGTACAGACAAAAAGAGCAAGATCGTTTGGTAGGAAATTTAATGTAGTTAAATTTTGTTCTGGGATAAAAATTCGCCAGAGGCAATAGTGTTCGAATTATACAAGAAAAAAGTAAAATTGTGGCATTCAAACGCGTTTTTCTTGAAAAAGTCGATAACTGTGGCTTCCAGCAAAAACACATCCCAGTACAAAATTTAAATACATTAAATTTCCTGCAAAAAAGGTTCTATTAACATGTTCCTGTAAGACTAACAGTTTGCGTGTAGCGACCGAGAGAATGTCAACATCCGGAGAGTGGTTTTTGATTGTGGGTTGCATAAAACGTCATCGGTAATGGCAGCTGATTCACCCTGTGCATGAAAATTTTAAGTAAACCAGATACCTTAATGTTTGCATTTGGAACAAAAGTTTATAAGGTTTCAGTTTGAATTCTTTTTCTGAATTCTTCTCTATTCAACTTAGTGTTTTGTGCGGTTTATTGAAATGTATCTTTAGCAAAATCTCTATTTTAATTATGAAGAAAATTAATAATAATAATAATAACGCTAAATAAATTCTGTTTGGATTTTGAAAAACGGTAAAATGTTGTCGCTGTTTCTGATCGACTCTTATCTTGTGTAACAGCTGTGTTTCTTCATTTATGATACAATTCTCATTCAAAAGAGTGAAAGGTAGGTTGCATTAAAACTATACGTCTCACTTTTCAAGAGCTCATTCGATCAAGTCTTATTTCTGAATTGTTTGAATATAATCAGCAAATAATTCTCTCACGTTTTCTGAGCTGATGGGTACAGGTAGTGGCTGATTTAGATCGTTAAATTAAGAAGAAAAACATTCACAGGTTTATCCAACAAACGCATTGCTTGACTCAGTGATGTACAGAATATTTTTGAAGTTCAGTCGGAACGGTATATTTTATAAAATTACTCTGCCTTTCGCTCCTATTTACAATACGAGAATCGAGAGGTATAATTTTTTTCAATGCGCTCTGCGATGATGATAAAAATGCCGCACTTTCCCGATGTCGAGTGGCACTCTTGAGGAAACTGCTAGTGAGTGACGGCTAGGAGAGTTCATGTTTCTCACATGCTTCACAACGCGCCGATAATGGGTTTCACGATTACTTTTTTTGTAGCTTCTAGTTTATACTGAAGTCTCAATGTGCGTTTTGTTTGATGTTAACTAAGTGCGAGAAAAGTAAGTACGGAAAGCCTCGAAGTGGGGCCTTGGACCAGTCGCTTGTAAGCATTCTTTCAAGAATATAAATATAATAGGGAGGCATTAAAAAGATGTACTGTTCTGTCAATGACTGAAAGAGATCAGGAAAACGACAGAAGGAATGGTGAAGTAATAACTGTTACGAAGACATCAAAATTCTAAACATTTGCGTCTGAGTGGATTTTGGACAATTAATTTAACGAGATGGCTGATACTAAAACGTAATTTGCTGCAGAGGAGTGAAGTACACAAATTGTTTACATGAATTATTTATCTTTTTCATGTGAATAAACCAGCGGCGTTTTTCGGGAGGTTGTTGCTTATTTTTTTTGCCAAAGAGTAATTTAAAAACGGGTCTTTTCGAGTGTAGCAAAAGGAAGTAATTGGCCTCCATCCGTAGAGAGCGAGAGTACCTGCTACGACCTGGGGAAGCATGGGTCTGACGTAATTAGAATCACGGCAGCCACAATGTGGTCCGGACTGCCCCGTCCTCCGTCCTGTGGTAGCCTTTAATACCTTCAAATTGGGAAACCTTAGTGCTGCACCTTCGCAGATTTACAGGAGATGAGTCTGCTCTGACACGGAGGAGGGGAAGGGAGGGGAGAGTAAAGGAGAGGAAAGGCTCCGCGGTAGCGACAGCATTCAGGAGGAAGTTTCGTAGGCTGTTATGCAGGGCGAGAGACAGCAAAGTTTACTGCGTTAATGCGCCCTCCGCGAGGCGCTGTGCGTTTCTTGGAGCGAGAACGACCGCAGCGCACTCCAGCGGAGTTTTGGCACAATGAGTCTAAATCTGGCAGCCGTTCTCGCGTTTCCTCGCATCCGCCATTCAAAAAGCTCATGGATACTGCTTTAAAGTCAATCCGAATTCTACATAGTACGGTAACTCACCTCGTTGGTGAGAACAGCAAGCTCCCTCCACTCGATAAATTCGTCTTATAATTTGATGCAGAAGTGCGGAAGATGAGGTAATGGTGATACTCTTTTTTGAAAGAAGACATGGATTTGCTGTTTAGAATCTGTACATTCTGCAGTTCTGGATTTGAACCTAAATAAAAAGAATTTTTCTTTTTCAAATTTCTGTTAGTCACTGTTCCACAAAACTTTTACTTTCGTAACAAAAAAAATGGCTCTGATCACTATGGGACTTAACATCTGTGGTCATCAGTCCCCTAGAACTTAGAACTACTTAAACCTAACTAACCTAAGGACATCACACACATCCATGCCCGAGGCAGGATTCGGACCTGCGTCCGTAGCGGTCGTGTGGTTCCAGACTGAAGCGCCTAGAACCGCTCGGCTATACCGGCCGGCTTTCGTAACAGCTACGTTAATTATTTGCTTAGTTTTCTAAGCAAGTACGGTTGTTATGGTAGCATTCAAATGTCGCTAACTGTAATAATCGTCCTCCTCCTCTTGTGGGATAGCATCTAAGCTGTTCTCTATCCTTGGAAAGTTCTTTTAAAATTGGTACCAGCTTGTCTGGACGGTGATAATGGCAGGGAGAAGCTATATGAATACTTTCTGCTAGAGCTTTAAATCTGCCGTAGACTCTCATACGGAAGTATAGACTACTGTTGCTTTCCTAGTAGCCTTGGTCACTTAACATCATAACCGCATTATCTGTACGTTAAATGTGTGGCACACTTATCAAGCGTTACCTCATTTTGATTGCTTTGTTTGCATGTGATTAGTGTCTTACTAGATTACTCTAGAAACTGGAAGCAGTGCACCGTCTAGAAACAGCGTGAAGATATATAAAGGGCCGCGTAACCTACACAGTTATCCAGCTGTCTGTTAGTTAAAAATAAACGATATTTAGAGCAAAATTGAAACTGTGAAGTTTCAATTCCGGAATGTTTCGAAAATTGTTGATCTGTAACATGAAACAAAGGGTTGTTGTAGCAAAAACAAAAAGCTAGCGATTTATCACTTAGCACTAGAAAACGCAATTTTCTCAAAAGAAGGTGAAACAAAACAGAAAAAAACGCGAAACAAAAACATCTCAAACATCGTTTTAATACTTCGCTGAGCTTATATAAAACATGATTGTTGTTCATAAGCAACTTTCACACTTAGCAGTCAGAACAGGAAACTGTTGCCTTTCATCATGATGAAGAATGTTCTGTTGAGTACAAAATAACAAGAATGATAATATACTTATTTTATGTTTGCGCCTGTGAATCACAATTACATTAGAAGTTATTGCTTTGGTACATAAAATTGCAAAAGTTTAGCGTGATAAATTGCAATTTATGTCTTGTGAGAACATAAAGTACACAGCAGACTAATACTGAACGGTGTGCGGTTCTAGTTATGTGCAAAACAACAAAACAGAGAAATTGTTGTCTCTCAGTTTCTTCCTCACACATTCATTTACGTTTCTTCCTCCACCAACACTACCACAACAGTACCAATAATCTTTTCCGGGCGGGAAGGAGCGGCGCTCCCTGGCGCGAAACCGTCCGGCGGATTTGTGTCGAGGTCCGGTGAGCCGGGCAGTCTGTGGATGGTTTTTAGGCGGTTTTCCATCTGCCTCGGCAAATGCGGGCTGGTTCCCCTTATTCCGCCTCAGCTACACTATGTCGGCGATTGCTGCGCAAACAAGTTCTCCACGTAACATAGGGGTTACACCCGTCTGGTGTGAGACTTCTCTGGGGTGGGGGGGGGGGGGGGGGCGTCCACCGGGGCTGAACCGCACAATAACCCTAGGTTCGGTGTGGGGCGGCCGGAGCGGTGAAGTGGACCGCGGTAGTCGTCGTTGGGTTGTGGACCACTGCGGCTGCGGCGGGGACGAAGCCTCTCCACCGTTTCTATATCCCTGGTTAACATAACATAACATAACCAATAATTTTACACTTTACTATGTGATTTATGTACTGTACCAAAACTACCGAACTGTAGTTTGGTACAGCTCAGCTCTACTTCCTGCTCAATCATATTTTAAATATTTAGAGATACAAATGAAATCATATAGCAGGAGAGACTCTTTACGTACACTAGTGAAGGAAAAGTCGTTTTCGGACTAAAAAATGCAAGCAGGTATCAACTCACCGGGCCAAGTTCTCGTATTAGTTTCAGATTAAAGAGCCCCAGTAATCTCTATGAAACATTGTAGATGATGTAGGATTGGTACGAGCCGATCATGTCATCCTCCACTGCTGATGTAAATCGTGACAGTGAAAGTGTGTGTGTGTGTGTGTGTGTGTGTGTGTGTGTGTGTGTGTGTGCGTGTTTGTGTGTGTGTGTGAGTGTGTGTACACTTGCGTGCATTGCAGTCGGCTGCTTGAAATGAGCGCAATAAGCTGGGTTGCCGTGGAGATGTGACAGATTGACTGAAAGGAACTGACGAGTTTGGACTTGCCCGTGACCAGACCATGAATGAAGATGGCCTGACATGTTAGTGTATGGCCCAGTGTGTCTATAAGATTTGTTGAAAGAGATGTACTGAGTACTTAGAACACAATAATATGTCTTAGAAGATAATGTCAATTTGAAATCTCATGATCGGACTATTGGCCTAACTACAGTTAGAGAGCAGTCTTTCTTGACTGCAACACTAGGAGGGGATGGGTGGCGAGTCCGTCACCCCCCCCCCCCCCCCCCCAAGGAGACAACACTCTGCTCATTTGATAGCAGACTTATTGGAGCTGGAGCTGGGACTGTTGTTCTGGGACTTCCTCGAGGAAAATTCACCACTGCAATCCGGGATTCAGTCCAGTACGTCAAGAACTGAAACCTAGCGCTGTAGCCAGTAGTTGACCATGGTCATATTGTAGTGCCGCTGCCTAATGTATCTTATAAGTATTCAGCAGAAGCAATGAGAAGTAGCGTGGAGCCGTTGAAGATAGATGAATTAAAAGCCGCGATCCTGCAGCCACCAGTTTGGTAACATGTGGCTCACAGTATCAGACACGCACATGGATTGCCATGCCAGGAGAGCTGGGTGCTGCAGTCGACTGTACCACACAACGATAACCGTGAAGCCAATGGGGCGGTGTCACCACATCAGGGCAAGTGTCTTGTTATGGGCAATGTGACTAGGTGCCATGTGTTAGTGAAGAAAATTAGTGCCAGAGACAAATAAAGAAGTCTGCATTTTGAGGCAGGAAATCCATCATTATGACACTAGAGCTATGCTGGACAGCGAGACGGATGGGAGCCGCCAAAAGCAGCCTTGAGTTCGAGTCCGGGCTGTGGTTACCACCATAACTAAGTCCTTCACAGGAATCGCTGTCACAGTCCACCAACAATCCATCCAAGGTTGCTGTCGCCTCCGAAATTGAATTCCTAGTGGGAACTGTCACCACAGTGCCAGCTGCCATGCGACTCCTGCCAGAGAACTACGAGATGCATCTCGAGCACAGCAGCCTACACGTGCCATCACTGTGACACGAATGGGCCGAGGAACCGTTTGGTCTCCATGAGGCCGAGGGAAGTAGCGCACCACTGACGTGGACGACCATGGCCTCCAAAGTTTGCTGGCGTTCCACGGAACCGTAGCAACCACCGTCAGGACGCCAGCTCAGCAGCCATGGTGGGAGCCGCCACCCATACGTCAGCGCCGGCTGGGGACAATAGAGAAAGGCGTTATAGCCTCAGTACGTTATGTACTGAAGTCAATAAAAGTCACTCAATAGTGTTTCCACTCGGGACTGAAGCCCAACTACTCACTCCCACAGTTAAATATAGAATATGCCTCAAGGACAAAGAAAAGCAAAGATGATGATGAAGCTGATCAGTATTTGAAAGAGCAACAACTTGCTTAATGTCAAAACCGGGAGCTACACAGTGGTAGAAGAACTGACGGAACTCTCATCTCGGTAACAGACTTATGGTGGGTGGTCAGAGCAAGGAAGATATGAGAAGTCGACTGCCACAGAACGAAGGAAGCTTTCTTCGGTAAAAGAGCATTGACACGGAACTGAAGAATGTGCCTGGAGCACCGTAAAAAAATGATAGTGAGACGCTGACAGTCGAGAAGCCGGAGAAGGCGAATGTGTCTATGGACACATTATTTACATAATCCTGTGTCTTTTAATCTTTTTATGTGTTACAGTATTGTAATAATGTATTGGTTCACCGAAAAATGTTACAATTAAGTGGATAGTTAGAGCATATTGAAAAATAGATTATCCTAGAAATGTGTAGAGGGAATTACCAGAAACAAGAACAAGTTAGTGAGACTTTCAACGATATTCAGAAATGGTTTGCCTGGCTCTGGAAACTAAAAGGTGCAGACAAAGATTGGAGAGTGCGAAGGGCCGCGGGGATTGCGCGGTCCCTCCCGTCGGAGGTTCGAGTCCTCCCTCGGGCATGGGTGTGTGTGTTGTTCTTAGCATAAGTTAGTTTAAGTAGTGTATAAGTCTAGGGACCGATTACCACTGCAGTTTGGTCCCTAAGGAATTAAAACATATGAACATATGAGAGTGCGAATGAGATTGTAGTCAATGTTGGTTGTAGTACAGTAGTTACGTAGTGAGGAAAAGATCTGAACAAGACAGAAAAAGCTGAAGGAATTTATGAAATCAGTTGGAAGACTAATTTAAAAACAAATCTCCGATCTTGTATAGACCAACTTGGTCCACGGCGACAATTTATATACATGGTTAAGTATCTTTTAATCTACTGTCTCTGTGTTATAGGATACTGTGATAACTTACTGACTTGTAAATATATTAAATCGAGCTACAGGCCACAATTCCTTTTCGTACGAAAATAAAAGTTTTGTGGAAATATTTGGGTCTGTTTAATTTGGAACGTATCTCGCTAGTACTCAGTATTATATAGAGAGTGACAATTATTGAACTATATGAATAAAAGTAAATTAGTAACGAACTACGGCTTGCGCACACTTTATTCAACATGTAAACGTCACTACAGATATTAGGATTTTGGTAATGACGTATCCGATATGCCTACCATCATTGGTGATGATGCGGTGCAGACAAATATCGAAATTCCGCATGACACGCTGATGTGTCGGAACATCGATGGCCTCCTGAATTGCTGTTTTCAGCTCAGCAATGGTTTTGGGGCTATTGTCTTTAATATAGCCCCACAAAAAGGAATCGCACGTGTTCAGATACGGAGAATACGGTGACCAATCGACTCCCATGCCAGTGGCCTCTGGGTACCCCAGAGCCAGAATGCGGTCCCCAGAGTGCTTTTCCAGGACATCAAAGGCTCTCCTGCTTCGGTGTTGTCGAGTTCCGTCACGCGTGAACCACATCATGTCGAAACCATGGACACATTGGATAATGAGGATGAAACCAATTTCTAAGACCTTCACGTACCGTTCGGTAGTCTCCTTGTAATCAAGGAATATCGCACCGATTATTCCGTGACAGGACACTGCACACCACCCAGTCATCCGTTGGGGGTGAAGAGACTTCTCGATCGCAAAGTGCGGGTTCTCAGTCCCCCAAATGCGCCAATTTTGCTTATTGACGAACCTATCCAAATGAAAGTGGGCTTCTACGCTCAACCGAACTATGCTATTTCTCATGCTGCCCCGCGGCCAACCGTGCACTTTGAACGTCCTGACGCAAACCGTTCAGAAGTTACGACGATTTTATTTCCTGTAACTCAATAATTGTCACCCTGTGACTTGAAATGTCTGAAAACAATTGCGATAAATTAATGGGAGTAGTCTGAAGTTCGTTCTTCGTCTAATTAACTTTATATTTTATATTTTTTACGATATTTTTCTGTTGTCAGATTGAAATACATGTGGATCTTCGAAACAGGAGACCACTGACTCTGCACGCACAGTTTAAGCTAAGAGAACAAGCCTGAACAAAACTGTTGCTTATGTTATGAAAAATAAGTCAGCTGCAACATCCGCTGCTGAAAATGTGTTTTAGATCGCGACTGTTTCATTGACTGATTATGCGAAATACAAAATGTCATAGACTGTTAGTACGGGAGAATGTTGTACCTTTGTAGGCTTCTCAGACTCTCCTCAAGCCAGCCTTGTAATAGAAGTTTAATACATTTTCCTCTTCATGTACCTAGGAACAAATATTCAATTGAAATTTAAAAGCGTTGTTATCGAGGAAATTAAGCAGACGTATTGCCAGAAACTAGGTACAAAATCAATTCGTTTTGAAATTTAAGCTGTTGTAAAACAACAAAAATTTACGATTTCAAGACAGGTTAAAATTGTTAATTCATTAAGCAAACTCAATTCATTTGCAGAACTTATAAGTTCCCTGGTTAAAAGACCTCCTTCTGTTTTAAGGTACAAGATGGTCCACAACAGACGAAGTATAGCTTAACTGTACACATGTTATATAAACAGTCCTAAGCGAAAGATTTACAAATGCTGCACCCAACGCCGTCTCATGTCTAACAACAACAAAAATAGTAGAAAATAGCGTTAAGCGCCTATGGCACTCTCTAGATTGGATTGCCTCACGTGCTTCTGAAAGTCAGTCACTGAAGTACCGACTGAAATACATTTTGTTCCTGGGTACCGTATCCTAACAGTATAACACACTCTCCTATAAATACACATTGTTCGAATTTTTCTTCTGGCTTTATTTGCCTATACTGTATTTCATTATCTTACTAGTGCGTTCTGACATAATTCTAACGTCTCTTCATGTATTTCACTCTTCTTCATTGTTTGTATGTTTGCGTATTTGTTTTTTTATTTATAGAAATGAGCATATTTAAGAGCAAGGACGAATGTGGAGATATCTGTTCGTGTCGTTTACTGTTTATCGTGTTACTGAATAGGACTTTATTCCACAGTATGGCACGTAGCTAACAAAATTTTTAATTTCTGAAGTTAAAGATGATGCGAAATTTTGAGTAGTGCTTTTGTTTTGAGGAGGTCCTTCCCGTGCATATACGTGTGAAGTTAAACTTGATATTTTGGTAGGATGGAATGATGGAAAACGTGTGTTCGCGTTGAAAGCGTTTTATGAGAGTAGTCTCAGTGTGGTAGACATCTGCCGAGCATTTCGGCATTTTGACATACAACGGTCATAAAATCCATTCATCCGTGAAATGACTCCGCGGGTAATCCATTCCGAGAAAGCTCATTCCGACTCTGAAAAAGAAAAGTTTTGTTCCACAATGTAGTGTCGTTTGACCGATGTACACATATATTTCCAACAGATGACACTCCATTGCCGGACAATGAATTTATCTGTGACACAATATTTCATTGATCAAATGTCATCTCTGTGACCGTGTATGTAAATCGAATAACCATGCAAGTTTAAGGTTCAGTCTCAAAACGTTGCAAATATTCCACCTGCGTAATGCTAGTTACTGGGAGCCGTAAGTATTATTACATGCTTATATTGTCACATCACAAAGCACTTCCCATGTATTAGTGACAATGCTTGTCCTAACAAAAATAGATGACATTTAACCCCGAATTACCATCTGAAAATTATTTCCACGTCTACATCTATTCTCTAGGAACCACTGTGAGGTACGTGGCAGAAGGTACTTTACATGACAAAGGTATTCCCCGGTCTACCAAGTAACGGGGTTTATTTCTGTTCCTGTCGTACATGCAGCATGGGAAGAATGGTTGCTTAGGTGACTCTGTGTGCGCTGCTTCGTAGTTAAAGCTTGATTTCGCGATCCCTACGGCAGCAAAATATAATAGGCTGTAGAATTTCTCTGATTCCTTACGTAATACTGGTTTTAGAAACTTCCTCTTAGCGTGTCGATGAAAACCATTCAAAGGAAGTGTTGTGCCTCAGCAGGGTGCAATGCTTTTGGGCTTACTGGTGCCACATCCTCTTGCGTCAGGAGATGGTGTAAACGGGTCGTAATGAAGGAAATGGATCATCGTCTGCTCAAAACCACAAGCGCAGGACACATCTTTGTGGTCCACATTTAAGCACAGCAGTTTCATTTCGGCCAATGCCCACGTGAAGACGGTTACGTGATTTCCATTTTGGTGACGAAATGCTTTTTCCTGGGGGTATAAGCCCTCTTTTGATGTTATCCAACAAATTTTAGCACTTTTCAGCCAGCGTTGAAGCCTCTCTTCCGCCTTTGACTTCAATATGAAGCAGGTGCTTGAATGAAGCATTTCCTTCTGCGAAGTCGTCGAGGAACAGCTTCGTGCCAATGAAGTGGGTGTCGATCATCAGTATTGGCGTTGCTCTTTCCGGCTTTCCGGTTACTATCCGCCTGATATCGGGTGTAACTGTTCGGTCAGAACCTGGCTCTCCTTGACTGGGGTAGGTGTCAAGCATCCTTTCACGAGACGGCAAGTTTGATGAAGAGCAATACCAACCTTTTCGAGTGGCGGTATTAGTACCATACAGAGGAAGCATACTCTCCTGCCGAGTGATAAAAGGCTGGAACCGACACCCGAAGTACACGTGGGCTTGCTCCGCACTTGTACCTTTGGGTTTTTTAAGAGATTATTTCGTACTGCGACCTTCATTCTGACACAGTGTTCCCTGAATGTCAGACTGCTATCGAGAATATCCCCGAGATATCTAGGGGCAGAAATGCGACTGAGAGGAGTTCTCAGCCATGAGACCCTTTACCTGTGGTTAGCATATTTGTTCTGCGATGGAAAGCGCTGACTACTGTTTTGGTTAGCTTTCGCTTCGGCTGTTGGCCTCATAATAACTTCCCATGTCGTAAAGAGCGGACGAAGGTTGTAAAGTTGTCTACCAACGCCTTTAAATGTCTTATGTTGTGCAGAGTGGGCCAGATCGTGGGCATAAATAAATGGGACGCAAGCCTTGTTAAGTGGTTGGTCGTTGGTGTACTAGTTAAATAGTGTGGGAGCAAGAACGCTCCCTAGGGGAAAACCATTTTTTATTCTGCGCCGCCGACTTTTGGTGTTTTGAAAACTAGCGCAGCATCTGAATTAGAAACTGTAAGTTGCTCATAGGATTTGCCGATCTAGAGAAAACGTTCGACAACGTGAAATGATGCAAGATGTTCGAAATTCTGAGAAAAATAGGAGTAAGTTACAGGGTAAGACGGACAAGAACCAAGAGGGAACAATAAGAGTGGAAGACGGTGAACGAAGGACTCGAATTAGAAAGGATGTAATACAGCAATATAGTATTTCTCTCCTGCTGTTCGACACATACTTCGGAGAAGCAATATCGGAAATTAGGGAAGGGTTCAGGAGTGCAATTAAAATTCAGGGTAAAAGATATCAGTGATAAGATTGGCTGACGAAATTGCGATTCTCGGTGAAGAAGAATTAAAGGATGTGTTGACTGGAATCAACAGTGTAATGAGTACAGACTACTGTTTGAGAGTAAACCGGGAAAAGAGAAAAGTAATGAGAAGTAGCAGAAATGAGAATAGCGAGAAACTCAACATTAAAGTTATTGGTCACGGAGTAGACAAAGTTAAGGAATTCTGTTACCTTGGAAGCAAAATAACCCTTGACGGACAGAGCGTTGAGGAGATAAAAGCAGACTAGCACAGGCAATGGGGTCATTCCTAGCCATGAGAAGGCCACTTGTGTCGAACATAGGCCTTAATTTGAGGGAGAAATTTCTGAGAATGTACGTTTGCAGTACAGCACTGGATGGTAGTGAATCACGAACAGTGAGAAAACCGGAACTATAGAGAATTGAAGAATTTGAGACATGCTATAGAGGAATATAGAAAATTCGGTGCACCGATAAGGCAAGAAATAAGGAGGTTCTCCGCAGAATCGTCGAGGAAAGGAATACATGGAAAACGCTAACAAGAAGAAGGGACAGGATGATAGGACATCTGTTAAGGCATCAGGGAAATACTTCCATGGTGTTAGAGGGAGCTGCAGAGCATAACAACTGTAGGTGAAGACAGTGATTGGACAGCATTCTTCAAATGATTGGGGACATATGGTGCAAATGCTCCTTTGAGATTAAGATGGTTTTGCAATCAGAAAACTAATGACTAAACAAAAGGTTCGTTTACACCGTATAGTACGCATCTACGTACAAATGTCTGTCAGTTCAGCTTTATCAGTACTTCATCAGTAAGTCAGTGGCGATATCCCATGAGCCAAACAAACCTGTGACTATTTGTTCTGATCTTCTTTGCATATGTTCAGTGCCCTCTGTTACTTGTATTTGATTTGGATCCCATAGACCTGAGCAGTATTCTAGGAGAGGCCACAAAAGTGTGTTGGAAGCTATCTTCTTCAAAGACTAAATGCGTTATCTCAGTATTGTACTTATGAACCAAAGTCTGCCACCTGCTTTACCTAAAGCTGAGGCTTTGTTATTGTTCTATTTCAAATCTCCAAAAATTGTTAACCACCGTAGTCTAGAGACGCAACATTTTTTTGGACTTTTCAGGCGCGGTCGTTTGCTCACTTAGCATTTACATCACCATTTTTTCCGTACTAATTACATCTACCTTGCTTTTAAGGTAACACATGTACTCTCTTTTGGTATGTCTCACAGTAACTGATGGATACATTGTCATCTTATATTATTACTTTCTGCCTCTATTCTTTCAAAATATTTGATTTTTATTTTATATTATTGTATGGGATATCACTTTCTTTCAGTATGACTGTAATGATCGAAGTCCTGTTAAATCATTTCTCAATGTCGTATTTGATTACTCGCGAAAAATGTTTTTACAGGGTACAGACTTAATAGTAAACACCTTGACTATAGTACGGAAATCAAGCTGCTAATTTTAGCGTTATCAGTATTTTTGGAAATTTCTCTGAAATGCCCAGCGTTGAGTCAGTAATCAGTTATAACATTTTCCTATCTGAACATTTACTAAAATCCGGCTACATAAACTGATTAGGTATAAGTTATCTTCTGACAGTTTGACACAACACTGTCTCGCGTTCACTTACCTTAAGCTTGTTGTATAATTACAATATCTACCAGAATAGAAGCTATTCGAGCAGAGAACGATGGTTGGTACTAAATTATAAAAGGTGATTAGCATCTGCAGATCGTTTTTTCGGGCAGACGCTATTTTACTTTAAAATCTCCATAATGTATTATTCCTTTGTTCTTGCTGTTAATACAAAAAAATTACAAGTTACATGAGAAACGCGACATAGGTGTTCATTCCGGTATAGGGGCAGGCAAAATTACAAGAGTGACACAGAGCGTTTTGGGAACTTTTGATATTGAAATTTTAAGATAGTGTATTACATGGGTAGTACAATAATATATTACTTCTTCTCATATCTCGAGAAATCACGGAAACTGGAGTTCATACGGAGGCTTACTGATCCTGTTTTTACCAAGCGCCGCTAGCGAAACGAGATGGTCGTACAGTGTTACTGACAGACCGAATGTGGGGTTCTACGGGCACCTGTAGCAAGTTCTTCTGTTCCACATGAGTCCCTTTGTGAAGATGAGGAGATGGAATAATTAGGACATCACAAACACCCAGCCCTGAAGCGAAGAAAATCTCTGACCCTGCCAGGATTCGAAACCGCAACCCCGTGGTCTAGAAGTATTGACGCAAATCACTAGGGCACGTGCTGTGAACGCGACATTCATAAATGGAATACTACAGGAAGAAATGATAGTGATACACGAAATACTCATCGACCCACACCATAAAGTAGCTTGTGGAATAGAGATTATGTTTTTAGAAGTAAAACACAATGGTCGTTAAAGTGTTTTATACTCTTGGCATTGGCACATTTACAGTAACTATGTTATGGAATGAAAGCGAATAATTAACTGAATTTAGAACGAAATGATCTTGGTCTGATACTGAAAATAAAATTCATGGCCATGATTTTAATAAACGGAGTGTTGTTTAAAAGTTATGTCTACTTCCATCTTAAGCTAAAATGTCCCATGAGATACATCTCTAGCTGCAGAAAAAAAGATACGTTAACATACAGAAGATTTAACAGACGGAAATAGGGTTAGAATAAACGTTCAATAATGAAGCTTATTCTGCTCATAATTGCACGCAAAAGCCAATTAATTCCATCATTCAACTTCTTCCGGAGATCTGCTAAGGCAGTGATAGTAGGCAGTCTTGGAAAAACAATGAAGTGTAGATATCTGCTAAATTCTATAGCTCTCTTTAAGGTTGGTGTAAGTCTAGAAGCAGTTACAAAAACAAATTGATATACTACTCTATCTAATTATTTTAGTGTATGACTGCTGTTCTTTTTGCCATTTGAGTTACGTACGCACAAAATTGTATTATCTGTGTTGGTAACATGAGCTAAAAGCCATTTGACTTTATTTAGGAATACTGATCCATCCGGCACATTGCTTTATATGGACGTATGGTTGTATTACAAAACTACGCTTTCCCTTGACACATATTTCGTCATATTTCCCTGAAAATAGACCTGAAAACAAACTTTCATTACACTGTGGAGAGCAGTTGTCTCTGAACCATGATAATGTCATGCCTTTGCATTCTGAATTTAGCATCATAACTAAAGCGTTTATTTATAAACGGATATTTACATAACGATAGCGGAAGATCACAAAGACTACTCCAGAAAACTTGGAACTTATTTGCTTTGACCGCATCGACTGCCTCCTTTGCTAGAATCAACGTTTCATTCGGATGATTAACTGATCTGGTCTTGTAACATCAACCAAAACTGCCCTCTGTGCTGCTACTGCGAACGGCTGAAAGCATCGGGAAAATACAGCGGTAATTTTTCCCCAGGATATGCAGCTCTACTGTATGGTTAAGTGATGATGCCATCCTCCTGAGGAAAATATTCATGAGTTAAAATAGTTCCCCTTCGGATCTCCGGGTGGGGGCTACTACGGAGGATGTCATTATCAAGAGAAACAAAACTGGCGTTCTACGGATCGGAGGGTGGAATACCAGATTCCTTAATCGGGCATGTAGGTTAGAAATCTGAAAAGGGAAATGAACAGGTTGAAGTTAGATATGGTGGGAGTTAGTGAAGCTCGGTGGCAGGAGGAACAGGACTTCTGGTTAGATGAATAAGGCGTTATAAATAGAAAATCAAATAGGGGAAATGCAGGAGTAGGTTTAATAATGAATAAGAAAATAGGAACGCGGATAAGCTACTACGAACAGCATAGTGAACGCATTATGGTAACCAAGATAGACATGAAGTGCACTCCCACCACAGCAGTACAGATTTATATGCCAACTAGCGCTCCGCAAATGATGAAGAGTTTGAAGAAATGCATGATGAGATAAAACAAATTATTCAGGTCGTTAAGGGAACAACTTGACTAGAAGAAGGGATCGGTTGGTAGGACATGTTTTGAGGCATCAAGGGATCACAAATTTAGCATTGGAGGGCAGCGTGGAGGGTAAAAAACGTAGAGGGAGACCAAGAGATCAATACACTAAGCAGATTCAGAAGGACGTAGGTTGCAGTAGGTACTGGGAGATGAAGAAGCTTGCACAGGATAGAGTAGCATGGAGAGCTGCATCAAACCAGTCTCAGGACTGAAGACCACAACAACAACAAGGGAAACGAAAATATAATAGCCAAGGAAGACTGTAGTTTGACAGTAGGCAAAGGAAGAGAAGGAAAAATTGTAGGTGTATATGGATTGAGGGAAATGAATGAAAGTAAAATTTTCCACAGAGCATAATAAAATCATCGCTGACACTTGATTTAAGAATCATAAAAGAAGTTTGTATACAAGGAAGATAATTAGAGACACTGGAAGGTTCCGGCTTGATTATATAATAGTAAGAGAGAGATTACGAAACAAGATTTTAAATTGGAAGTCATTTCCAGGGACAGATGTATACTCTGACCACAATTTATTAGTTACGAACTGTAGATTAAAACTGACGAAACTGCAAAAAGGTAGGAATTTAAGAAAATGCAACCTGAATAATGTGAAAGAACTAGACGTTGCTGAGAGTTTCAGAGGGAGCATTAGGGAACGTTTGACAGAACAGGGGAAAGGAATACAATACAAGAAGAAGGGTAGCTTTGAGAGAGGAGATAGTGAAGGCAGGTGAGGACTGACTAGGTAAAAAGAGGAGGGATAGTAGAAATCCTTGGGTAACACAAAAGATACTGAATTTAACTGATGAAAGGAGAAAATATGAAAATGCAGTAAATGAAGCACGAGAAAGGGAATAAAAAGTCTAAGAAGAGAGATTGACAGGATGCATAAAATTCCTAAGCGAGAATGGCTGGAGGGTAAATGTAAGGGTTTAGAAGCATATACCCCTAGGGGACAGATAGATGGGACAGATAGATACCGCCTGTGGGAAAAGTAGAACTTTGGAAAAAAGAGAACCACCTGCACAAAAATCAAGCGCTCAGATGGAAAACCAGTCCTAAGCAAACAACGGAAAGGTCGAAGGTGATACGAGTATACAGAGGTCTACACAAGGAAGATGTGCTTGAGGGCAACATTATGGAAACGAAAGAGGGTGTAGATGAACATGAAACGGGAGATATGATACTGCGTGAAGAATTTGACAGAGCACTGAAAGACCTAAGTTGAAACAATGCCGCGAAAGAAGACAACATTGCGTTAGAACTACTGATAGCCTTGGGAGAGCCAGCTATGGCAAAACTCTTCCATCTGGTGAGCAAGATGTATGAGATAGGCGAAATAACCTCAGACTTCAAGAAGAATATAATAATTCCAATTCCGAAGAAAGCAGGTGCTGATAGGTGTGAACATTACCGAACTATCAGTCTAAATAAGTCATCGTTGCAAAATACTAATACGAATTCTTCACAGAAGAATAGAGAAACTGGTAGAAACTGACCTCGAGGAAGACAGTTTATATTCCGGAGGAGTGTAGGAACACTCAAGGCAACATTAACTGTACGCCTTCTCACAGAAGATGAGTTAAGGAAAGGCAAACCTTCGTTTACAGCATTTATAGACATTGTTGACATTGTTGACTGGAATACGCTCTTAGATATTCTGAGAGTATCATGGGTAAAAATACAGGAAGCGAAAGGCTGTTCGCAACTTATACAGAAACCACTTGTCGGTTAAAAGAGCCGAGAGGCATGAAAGGCAAGCAGTGGCTGAGAAGGGAGTAAGACAGAGCCTTTCCCAAAACAAAAGAAAAACCTGGAGGAGGGTTTAAAGTCCAGGGACAAGAAATAAGAACTTTGAGGTTTGCAGTCGACATTGTAATTCTGTCAGAGACAGAAAAGGACTTGGAAGAACAGTTGAAAGGAGTGGACAGTGTCTTGAAAGTAGGACACAAGATGAACATTAACAAGAGCAAAACGAGGATAATGGAATGCAGAGGAATTAAATCAGGTGATGCCGAGGGAATTGCATTAGGAAATGAGGCACTTAAAACAGTAGATAAGTTTTGCTGTTTGGGGAGCAAATTACTGATTTTGGTCGAAGTAGAGAGGATATAAAACATAGAAAGGCTATGGTAAGGAAAGAGGTTCTGAAGAAGTGAAAGTTGTTAACATACAATATGGATTTAAGTGTCAGGAAGTCTTTTCTGAAATTATTTTTATGGAGTGTAGCCATGTATGAAAGTTAAACCTAGATGGTAAACGGTTTACACAAGAAAAGAATAGAAGCTTTTGGAACGTGGTGTTACAGAAGAAAGCTGAAGATACATGGGAAGATCACATAAGTAACGAGGAGGTACTGGATAGTATTGGGGAAAAAATAAATTTGTGACACGACCTGACTAGAAAAAGGGATCTGTTGGCAGGATACATTCAGAGACATCAAGGATCACTAATTTAATACCGGAGGGAAGCGTCCGCTCTCATATAGATGTCTGAAGATGGAATTATGTAACTCTGACACTGATAACTTATTGTACATATAGACAGTAAAAAAGACAAATGATTAAAAAATGTCTGACATATATTGTTCGAAAATAGTTTATTTTATTCACTATTTCTAAGAAAAATTTTAAAATAGTCGATTGAATTGATTTTCTATCACGTCTAATAATATAGAGGAAACCTTGAGTTCTTAGGTTTCTACATAGCAGGTGCCATGTATGTAATATAATGCAAAGGCCGTATTCCACTATCATTTTTCTTCTTCTAAGTTGCTTTTTCAAATATATTTGACGTAGTGAAGTAGGGAACTACTGTCAAATGTGGCCTTTCGGCAAATCTATTTGATCAAATCTAGCTCCTCGTCTTAGATTTGACCAAACGAAGCGATTATCTTCACTTTACTGCAAGCGGCTTGTATGTGCAAACACAATGTGAAACCACTGTGTATTGTTTATGTAGACTGGAGAGGCACATTTAAAATGTAAAGATGGTCGTATTTCAGTGCTAATAGTGATGATATGAGTGTAGCAAGGTGTTTTATAATCTGGGATGAAAGCAGCAGCAAGCAGAGACACAAGCAGCAACAGGGAAGTAACCGAGTTGGTGACTTTTGCGAGTTCCTAACCAGGAGCGAATTTTATATCGTCATCTGTGTGCTTTAACAGTTTAGTCTCTTGAGCTTCTGCGTGTTAATTTAATATCTAATAGCCGCAGTTCTCGCGTTTTCGTTTGCGTCGGAAAATAAACCTATTCTGTCACATATTACAAGTTCCTAAACAGTGGCGAATTATTTAGTTTTACCTCTGTGCCCTGGTAGTTAGGTTTTTGAGTCTCTGCGTGTTAATCTGATTTATTAGACACAGTTCCTGCATGTTCGTCAGTGTCTACAGCACAGTTGCACAACACGTGCCGATAGTACGTTTATCTGCATAGTTTAGTTTTCCACGGTCTTTCGTATGGACAGGGACTGCGATCACTTCGCTGTCAGCTCCAGGCTGTGATGGCCTCAGTTACACAGCTTGAGGCAGCAGTGGATGGGCACCACTGTTGTGGGCTGGCTGAAGGGGTTCAACGGACGTCCAGCACGTCCAAGACCTCCGATCGATCCTCATCGTTGGCCAGCCCAGTTACTGCTCGCACTGAGGCTGACCCCTCACCTGCGGTCGAGTGGGAGGTCGCCTCAGGGCGTAGCAGGCGGGTAAAGACTTCCCAGGCGGCCGCATGTGAGGCTTTCCAGGTTTGTCTGACAAACAGGTTCCAGGTGCTGTCTGTGCCTGACACTGTCGGTGAGCCAGACGCTGTCACCTGTCCTATTTCAGAGGAAACCTCTCAGCCTGCAAGATCCGGACAGTCACAGAGGGTGGGATTGTTGGTAGTTGGGAGCTCCAACATTAGGCGCGTTATGGGGCCCCATAGGGACAAGGCTGTCACGAAGGGAAAAAAAAACCATTTTGCACTCCGTGTGCATACCAGGTGGAGGCATTACAGACATGGAACGGATCTCCTGGAAGCCGTGGAGAGCTCAGGGTGCAGCCAAGTGCAGGTGGTGGCTCACGTCGGTACCAATGATTTGCGTCACTTTGGATCAGAAGAGATACTCTTGCAAGGTAAAAGCAGAGCTGACCATTTGCAGCATAGTCGACACGACCGACTGCGGATCTCTGGTACAGAGGCTCAGACGGTTCTGCGACTATGTAGGCTGCAGATTCCTTGGCTTGCGCCAGAGGGTGGTTGGCTTTCGGGTTCCTCTGAATAGGTCAGGTGTCCACTATACGCAGGAGGCGGCTACACGGGTAGCAGGGGCTCTGTGGCGTGGACTGGGCGGTTTTTTTAGGTTAGAGAGTCTCGGGAAAGGGTACAGGCCGAACACAGGAACAACGTAGATACAGGAACCACTAGTGTAACAGTTGTAAATTGTCGTAGCTGTGTTGGGAAAGTACCAGAGCTCCAAGCGCTAATAGAAAGCGCTGATGCTCAAATCGTTATAGACACTGAAAGCTGGTCAAAGCCGGAGATAAGCTCAACCGAAATTTTTGCGAAGAACCTAACGGTGCTCCGAAAGGATAGGCTAAACACGGTTGGCGGTGGCGTGTTTGTTGCTGTTAGGAGTAGTTTATCTTGTCGCGAAATTGAAGTAGATAGTTCCTGTGAGTGAGTATGGGCAGAAGTCATTGTTGGCAACCGGAATAAAATGATAATTAGACACTTTTTTCGACCTCCCAATTCAGATGATACAGTTACTGAAAGGTTCAAAGAAAACTTGAGTTTGATTTCAAACACGTATCCGATTCATATGATTATAGTTGGTGGTGACTTTAATTTACCCTCGATATGTTGGCGAAAATACATGTTTAATTCCAGAGGTACACATAAAACATCACCCAAAATTGTGCTAAACGCATTCTCTGAAATATTTCGAGCAGTTAGTTCTTGAGCCCACACGAGTAGTAACCTGTTGTGAAAACACACTTGAGCTCTTAGCAACAAATAATCCTGAATTAATAATGAACATCAAAACAGATACAAAGATTAGTAAACACAGTGTTCTCGTAACGAGAGTAAATATTGTAACCCCCGAATCCTCCAAAAATAAACGAAAAATATACCTTTTCAATAACGCAGATAAATTTTCACTTGATGCCTTTCTGAGAGACAACCTCCACTCCTTCCAAATTAATAATATAAATGTAGACCAGATATAGCTTGAATTCAAAGAAATAGTATCGGCAGCAATTGAGAGATTTATACCAAATAAATTAACAAACGACGGATCTGATCCTTCTTGGTACACAAAACGGGTCAGAACACTGTTTGAGAAACAACGAAACAAACATGCCAAATTTAAACAGACGCAACATTCCCAAGATTGGCGGTCTTTTACAGAAGCTCGAAATTTAACGCGAACTTCAATGCGAGATGCTTATAATAGTTTCCATAATGAAACTTTGTCTCGAAACCTGGCATAAAATCCAAACAGAGTCTGGTCGTATGGGAAGTATGTTAGCGGCAAGAAACAATCAGTGTCTTCTCTGCGCGATAGCAATGGAGATACTATAGAAGACAGTGCTGCCAAAGCAGAGTTACTAAACACAGCCTTCCGAAATGCCTTCAAAAAATAAGAAGTAAATATTCCAGAATTCGAACCAAGAAAACCTGCCAACATGAGTTACGTAGAAGTAAATATCCTCGGAGTACTGAAACAACTTAAATCACTTAATAAAAGCAAGTCTTCTGGTCCAGAGTGTATACCAATTAGGTTCCTTTCAGAGTATGCTGATGCATTCACTCTATACTTACCAATTATATACAACGGTTCGCTCGACGAAAGATCAGTACCCAAAGACTGGAATGTTGCACAGGTCACACCAGTATTCAAGTCAGGTAGTAGGAGTAATCCACTAAATTACAGGACCAAAACGTATGCAGCAGGATTTTGGAACATACATTTTGTTCAAACATTATGAATCACCTCGAGGAAAACGGTCTCTTAACACACAGTCAGCATGGATTTAGAAAACATCGTTCTTGTGCAACACCACTAGCTCTTCATTCGCATGTGAAGTGTTGAGTGCTATTGATAAGGTATTTCGGATTGATTCCGTATTTCTGGATTTCCGGCAGGCTTTTGACACTGTACCACACAAGCAGCTTGCAGTGAAATTGCGTGCTTATGTAATATCGTCTCAGTTATGTGACTGGATTTGTGATTTCCTGTCAGAGATGTCACAGTTCTTAGTAATTGACGGAAAGTCATCGAGTAAAACAGATGTGATTTTTGTTGTTCCGCAAGGTAGTGTCCCCGTTTGCTGTTCCTTATCTATATAAACGATTTGGGAGACAATCTGAGCAGCCGTCTTAGGTTGTTTTCAGATGACGCTGTCTTTTATCGACTAATATAGTCGCCAGAAGATCAAAACAAATTGCAAAACGATTTAGAAAAGGTGTCTGAATGGTGCGAAAATTGGCAGTTGACCCTAAATAACGAAGAGTGTGAGGTCATCCACGTGAGTGCTAAAAGGAATCCGTTAAACTTAGGTTACACGATAAATCAGTCTAATCTAAAAGCCGTAAATTCAACTAAATACCTAGGTATTACAATTACGAACAACTTAAATTGGAAGGAACATATAGAAAATGTTGTGTGGAAGGCTCAACAAAGTCTGCGTTTTATTGGTAGAACACTTAGAAAATGTAACAGATCTTCTCAGAGAATGTAACAGATCTTCTCTACTAAGGAGACTGCCTACACTACGCTTTTCCGCCCTCTTTTAGAATACTGCTGAGCGGTGTGGGATCCTTACAAGATAGGATTGATGGAGCACATCGAAAAAGTTCAAAGAAGAGCAGCACGTTTTGTATTATGGCGAAATATGGGAGAGAGTGTCACTAAAATGATACAGGATTTGGGTTGGACATCATTAAAACAAAGGCGTTTTTCTTTGCGACGTAATCTTCTCCCGAAATCCCAATTACCAACTTTCTCCTCAGAATGCGAAAATATTTTGTTGACACCGACCTACATGAGGAGAAACGATCGCTACGGTAAGATAAGGGAAATCCGAGCTCGTACGGAAAGATTTAGGTGTTCATTCTTTCCGTGCGTTATACGAGATTGGTATAACAGACAATTGTGAAGGTGGCTGAATAAACCCTCTGCCAGGCACTTAAATGTGAGTTGCAGAGTATCCCTGTCGATGTAGATGTAGATGAAAATGTTTTTCCTTTTTTATACAGGGAGATGGAAAGCCATGCTCTTTCTTCAAAGCGAGTTACAACAGCTTGCACTGATAGATTTGTGTAAGAAGTCAAAACCAGGAGAGATGTAAGTTAAGTTCATTGTCACTACTAATGATTATTTGTTCATAGAAAAGGGAACTGAAGTACTGCTGTTGTTTGTGAAGGACAGAAAATTAGCACAGTACGATTCATTGATGATCCAGCAGTGTTAGCGGAAACCTATTAGGAATTGTGTTATTTGCTAGATTTAATGAGACATGTGCTAGCTGTAGGTTAAACTATGACCATAGAGAAGAAAGCGACATTGGCAGACACGCTAGAGGACTAAATGACGCACCCGCGAGAGAGGAAATCGATAGATACACGAAAGGCATAGGAGCAAGGGCAAGGTCAAAATGTCCTTTATAAGAATAAAGTCCGTCCCTGATAGCTGAGTGGTCAGCGCGATGGAATGTCATACCTAACGGCCCGGGTTCGATTCCCGGCTGAGTCGGGGATTTTCTCCGCTCAGGGACTGGGTGTTGTTATCACCATTTCATCCCCATCGACACACAAGTCGCCGAAGTGGCGTAAAATCGAAAGACTTGCACTAGGCGAACGGTCTACCCGTCAGGAAGCCCTAGCCACACAGCATTTCCATACGAATAAATAGCACCTAATGTCGACGAATATATAAATAGTGTCTTATTTTGAATGTATTAAAAGGAATCTGAAATCTGTAAAGAAATTCCCGAAACGAACTACAAACAGCGTAAAACATCAGAAAGTACTTAGCAAGCAGGTGCTTATATTCATAATCAGTTCCTTTCGAACTTAAACACATCATATTGCAGTTCATTCTTTGAGTAAGAAAACTGATAGTGTAATACCGGCCAAAAGAACCAAAATATATTCGAAATTGTTCATCATAACAGGCGGAATAGTTACTTGAACTTAAATGAAAGATAATTAACTTGCCTATCTAGCGTTGTTCAAATGTCTCTGAGCACTTTGGGACTTATGGGACTTAACATCTGAGATCATCAGTCCCATAGAACTTAGAACTACCTAAACCTAACTAACCTAAGGACATCGCACACATCCATGCCCGAGGCAGGATTCGAACTTGCGACCGTAGCGGTCGCGCGGTTCCAGACTGAGACGCCTAGAACCGCTCGGCCACACCAGCCGGCTATCTAGTTTTGTAATAAAGCCGTGACCACACATTACTATGTCATATGGACCAACTGATGGAAAGAGGACTATGTTTACAAGTAACAGTGCTTCATAAAACGAAGTTTAGCGTTAGCCTCATTGTTCATTTTTACATGTTTACGTGTGTACATAAAATATCATAGTTGACTATTTATCCTGTTACATTTATGACGGAAGGTGTCATATCATTAAGTGCTGGGTTTTGTAAAACGAAGTGACGTATTGGAAACTGCGAAGCATATTTGCCTCAGAAACATTTCACCTTCTATTTGCAGAAGTATTATTAGTGATTTCTGATGTTTTTGTTTTTTTTTTTTTTTTTTACATAATCTGAAGGATTTAGCAGATCTGTTTAGGTCTCAGGCAGCTCGTGTGGGCCCCTAGTTTATGACAGACTTTGGTATATTTTCTGCAAGTTCTGCACTAGTGGTGGTGGTGGTGGTGGTGGTGGTTGGTGTTTAACGTCCCGTCGACAACGAGGTCATTAGAGACGGAGCGCAAGCTCGGGTTAGGGAAGGATTGGGAAGGAAATCGGTCGTGATCTTTCAAAGGAACCATCCCGGGATTTGCCTGAAACGATTTAGGGAAATCACGGAAAACCTAAATCAGGATGGCTGGAGACGGGACTGAACTGTCGTCCTCCCGAATGCGAGTCCAATGTTCTGCACTGGTATTTCGACATTATTTGCCGTAAGAGCCGCTTATACTGTTCTCCTTGATCACCGCAGATCTATGCCATAACTCTGACGTTCCATATAATGAGGTACTTAATTTGCCATACATGGTTATGCTGGTAAAGTTTTTTGTACTGCAACCAACTTCAGTAGCTTTAGATTTCAGATTGAATTATTTGTTGTTTCATAAAAATGGTTGACCAATGTAGACAACAGATTGTATAAAACAGCACTGATAATTCTCTCCTGGTAAAGATAGGAATGTTTTTATCGTAAATGTACATGGAAAATTTATATTTGCGGGAGACAATCACAAATTCGAAGAATTGTTAAGCAATCAGCTGAGGGTCAAACGGGTCATAAGTTCTTGAAAATACTGACGTTACACATCGCCGCTACCGTGATCTTATAAAACGCATGTTGCTGTTCCGGTGAGTAATAACTGATTGACTATGTTTCATATGTTCTTATTATATAATTTCTGACTTATGTTAACACTAACTTTTCTAAAAAACGCTTCGCAAGATACGAACGCCTTCTACAGTGCCCAAAGCACTTGTCAAATTACCAGAATTGTTGGGAACACCAGTGTGCATAAAAAAACTTGAGTTTTCATACCCTTTCCATTGGTCATGTTCTACGTTTTGGTTTACTGTTGTAGCAGTAGTACTTCATATACACTAGCACTGAAGAAACAGGTCACTGCACGGAGCGAGTGTTCGGCGTACGTAAGCCTCGCCATAAACTGTGCTGATGACGTTGCAGTTACACCTGACGGTAATGACCTGTCGTTTGGACGCTGTAAGTACACCTTTGGTGTAATTTTCAGACTACGAGGAAAAGTACGCGGCGCTTGGAGTAACGACCCATTCCTGAACGGCCGGGATAGAGAGGAGTAGGGCGGTGGAGGTCGGCTGAAGCGACGAAAATAGCCAGCGGACAGAGGCAGAAGCTCCGAAAGAATGTGAAAACAAGGCGTTATTTCAGGAAGATTAAAATGTCGTAATGAAAACTTTCACTCACCAGTAAACAAAGACTTTTTGCACACAAATGTTTGGAGGACTTTCAACGCTACAGACAGTAAGGAAGTCGAAGATATGCTTTTTTGAAGACTTCCAATTTACGTAAAAGCGAACAGATCAGGTGCGTATTAAAACATGTTATTCTCAATACTCTAACAACATTCTGATACTCTGAGCCCCCTCCCCCCTCTTGTTACTAATTTCCAAGACCTAGTACACATTCCACAAAAATATATTAGTAAGCACAAGTACTATGCGAAAAACGAGATATTAATCTTGGTCACGATACCTGTAACCAACCGAAAGAAGGTCCTCAGTCCTTCCTAGGAAGCCAACATAACATCTAGAATGTGATTCTTCGTATAGGCTACTATCCTGAACCGCAGAGAGCCTGCCGAATCATTTTTTTCCTTAAGCGTAAGTAACCTGTCGGGGATACCTCATCCTGCCAAAAACATCAGCCTAATATTGGCGTTCAATTGTACCCTTCTCAAGGCATATGCAATTACCTACCCCTCCCTGTCAGCGAGTCTTACTTCCATCTTAACTTCTCCTCCTCTGCACAGCTCTTGCATCTTATCCACCATCTAATGTATAATATTTGAATCCCTTGAGGAAGCAAATGACCGTTTATTGCATTCCGGTCTACTTTTCGAACTCTAAACATATGCACATCTAATAAACTACTTCCCTCATATTGCATTCATTCTATCCTACCACCGTTCTACGTAATCATAACCATCACTAACTTCAACATCTTTCATCTCACTGCCGACGCGCCCACGGTCCTCTACACTGCTAATACGCCGACAGCGCCACTTCTCTTATTATATATCTCAACTAGACCTCCAGGTTCATCTCTCAGTGACTCATAACGATGAACCATCCAAGACTCATCTCACCATGACTTACGTATTGCCTGATACAAGAGTTCTATCTACTTAACTAACACACTAAAGTACATCGGACTGTAAACTAACATGGAAACCCCAGTTACTTATCTATAACAATAAGTCCACAATAGACTAAAATTACTAAAACGACCAACCTTCCGATGTTCCCACCTTAATCATTTCCCTTTTACGTCAATTGCCGCCAAAATTTTGACATTAATTCCAAATCCTAGAAGACAACGCATACTGCCTCACCTTTCACACTACAAATCTGCATGAACTTATTAAACCCTCTTCTCCTTTCCCACACAAAGTACCTTCGAATTTCTTACTCTTCTGCAAACTCTAACCACCTAATCATTTCATGCATGGCTAACACCCTCATACTCCGCCACACTTACACCGCCAAACATACACCTGTGCACTCTCGACACGAACCATCTCCCTCTATGTGATCACGAAATTTGCCCAATTTTAACAGAATACTCCTATTCCTTTCCATTTCAAGTCTTCTCTTCCCTACAATTTCTCGTCCCTTTCCAAAAGCTTGGTTCAGGGTTCTCCTCCCGAACTTTTTCACTCTATAACGTATCCAAAACATCGTGCCTCCAATGACCCTCCTCAAGTAGCACTTACTTCCAGCAACTCAGTCGCGTAAAGTGAAAGGTTCCATCAAAAAAACCTGATTTTTTTTTTCAAGGACAATAATGTTTTTCCTAAAACATCAATTTGCAACCGTCAGTCTTAGTGACCTTTTTTAAAAAAATATGCTTGTAATTTACATTTTTTTAAGGAAATAGCCCTTGTATATGTTATAAATCTTTCTGGTTGAAGATCAGAAATGTACCAAATGTAGTCACTCGCTGAAGTCGGTAATTTATTGCAGATCTAGATTTCGACTCTAACATAGTCATCATCGGTGCTTTTCCAGAAGAGCAAAACCTATATGGCTCTTCTGGAAATGTGAATAACAATAAAAGCACTCAGTACTCAATAACTACTCAAATTATTATATAAATTATAACGATTAGAAAAGTCAAGAATGGTGAGACGTTTTCGAAAACCAAATAACTGGATGAAGGTGCTTTAATCGCAACTGCCAGTTTCACGTCAGTATCTTCTGGTTTATCTGCCAAGAAATCAAATCAGTGTGTGAAATTTTATGAAATGGTAGATATACAGCAACATAGATACTGTTGGCATGCAACAAAAAGCAATAACAGATACTCACAATGGTTATAGTTTCATAATGTAGATAGACAAACATGGCGTCCCAGAATTCGGGAAGTTATCCACATTAAGTGTCAAACTGCATTGGTGGGCTGTCATAATAAAACTGAGTACACCCAAAACATGTTTGTCAAAAGTGTAGAAAGTGTAGGTTCGGTTTCAAATGTTGTGACAGTAGCTTAGCGCATTGATATTTTGATGGGAGTTGCAGGCGAAGCGGTTGGTGTAGGAAAAGCTGGAAGTGGGTTATAGGCAAAGGATGGCAAGGGCAGTGCAGGCACAAGAAGCGACTGCGGACAGAGACGGTACTGCTGGAACTGTTGGAAGTAGAGGGTGGACATAGGGAGGTGGGCCAGAGGAGGTGCTTCACGTAGTGATAGTAGGAGCAGAGGAGGGCGTAATGTAAATGACGGAGCTGTCTGGAGTGTCCATTGTTGGTCAAAGCAAGCAGGGAAACAGAAGGTCGACGATAGTTACCGGAGGCGGAGCGTCGCCGGAATAGCGGGGAATGACGACCGCGACGTCCAGTGTGATAGGATGAGAGCAGATGAAGATGACGGCGACGGCGAAGAGTAGGCGGCGGCGGCAGCAGCGAGTAGACTGCGGCGGTGGCGGCGGCGTTGACAGTGACATCGACGGCGTCGACGACGAAGGAGGCAGAGAGGCAGCGGCGGCAATGGCTGCAACAATCAACGATAGGATGACATCTGAACACAGCGGCGACGGCGACGGCTACAAGAAAATCATGACACGCAAGGAGATGAAGTACACACACACACACACACACACACACACACACACACGCACGCACTCACACACATCACAGTCTCAACAACCCAAGCAAAGTACGCAGGTGAACACACACATACGCAAAGTATAGGGGACTGGTCCCAACCAATCTAGGCAGAACGATCTAGGCAAACGAAACTAGAGGCGCGAAGTTCCTGTCGGTTAGTGCTGATGGTGTTGTCGCCGGCGATTGCACAGTTTTCTGCCTTTGTAGCCACGACTGGAACCGCTGACACCAATCAGAGAGGGCTGGAACTATTCATATGCGGAAAGTGAGTTGGGCAGCTCGAAGGAGCTCGGACCATGGTGGAACCTAGTGACGCCAAGTGGTGCGAGGGGCTGGCGCCACGCACCTTAGGAAGCAGGACGAACGCGACGCCGCAGAGTTCAGCTTCAAAGTTGATTCTAATCTCAGCGAGCTGCTTTACAACGGAATGCCAATATGTTGACGAATGAGATAAGACTCTCGCGTTTTCAAAGTGTTTTCTTTTTGTCCGTTTCCCAGGCAATGCTCAGCTGTACCCGACTGGACAAGCTCCGTTTGTTCAATACGTCGCTTCTGGGCGGTACAACAATTGCAGAGAGTTGTACAGAGCACAGGGGGAGCTTGACCAGTCGGCCATAGCTGAGAACTGCCTGAAAAACGGACACAAAATGCTGTTTGGAAACACGAGTCTTAGCTCATGCGTCAACAAATTGTCATTCCTTTATAAGGGTGTGAATGTAATTAGAATGAACTACAGCAATTTTAACAGTGACCAGGGGTAAACACTAAGTAGGGAATGAGGGCGGGCTCTGGATGTCGATAGGAAGCGATGAGGAATACCTGACGCTTATAGGGAGACGGGAGCGGCAGTTTCAAACGTGGCGCCGGATTCTCGCACCATCTGACTTCGCTCGGTCCAGCTAGGTCCGACGAGATATACAGGCCCTGCAACGAACTTGTGACGTTCATATCAGTCAGCTTTTCCACCACTCTCGCCAACGTTAGGCCCCGTGCAGGGCCCACGAGATATCAATATGTAATTGAAAACATACCACTAAAGGTCTTACTTTTCTGGTCTGCTAACGAGAGCTTACATACATTTCAACGATCAGACAACGATTATTAAACTTTTCTGTTGTAGATACTCGCTCCCCGCCCGAGACGGCTGCTTGCACTCGTATGACCTGTACTTTCACGTGCTGTGACATACGCGTCACGGTCTGTCTTTCTCTGGGTCTCGGTCACGTGGCCGGCTGGAGATGCTCCGAGCTGCCTAACTAACCTTCCACGCATTCTTCCTGTCGCCCCTTTCTGGTTGGTGCCAGATGCTGTAATCGTATCTACACTCCTGGAAATGGAAAAAAGAACACATTGACTCCGGTGTGTCAGACCCACCATACTTGCTCCGGACACTGCGAGAGGCCTGTACAAGCAATGATCACACGCACGGCACAGCGGACACACCAGGAACCGCGGTGTTGGCCGTCGAATGGCGCTAGCTGCGCAGCATTTGTGCACCGCCGCCGTCAGTGTCAGCCAGTTTGCCGTGGCATACGGAGCTCCATCGCAGTCTTTAACACTGGTAGCATGCCGCGACAGCGTGGACGTGAACCGTATGTGCAGTTGACGGACTTTGAGCGAGGGCGTATAGTGGGCATGCGGGAGGCCGGGTGGACGTACCACCGAATTGCTCAACACGTGGGGCGTGAGGTCTCCACAGTACATCGATGTTGTCGCCAGTGGTCGGCGGAAGGTGCACGTGCCCGTCGACCTGGGACCGGACCGCAGCGACGCACGGATGCACGCCAAGACCGTAGGATCCTACGCAGTGCCGTAGGGGACCGCACCGCCACTTCCCAGCAAATTAGGGACACTGTTGCTCCTGGGGTATCGGCGAGGACAATTCGCAACCGTCTCCATGAAGCTGGGCTACGGTCCCGCACACCGTTAGGCCGTCTTCCGCTCACGCCCCAACATCGTGCAGCCCGCCTCCAGTGGTGTCGCGACAGGTGTGAATGGAGTGACGAATGGAGACGTGTCGTCTTCAGCGATGAGAGTCGCTTCTGCCTTGGTGCCAATGATGGTCGTATGCGTGTTTGGCGCCGTGCAGGAGAGCGCCACAATCAGGACTGCATACGACCGAGGCACACAGGGCCAACACCCGGCATCATGGTGTGGGGAGCGATCTCCTACACTGGCCGTACACCACTGGTGATCGTCGAGGGGACACTGAATAGTGCACGGTACATCCAAACCGTCATCGAACCCATCGTTCTACCATTCCTAGACCGGCAAGGGAACTTGCTGTTACAACAGGACAATGCACGTCTGCATGTATCCCGTGCCACCCAACGTGCTCTAGAAGGTGTAAGTCAACTACCCTGGCCAGCAAGATCTCCGAATCTGTCCCCCATTGAGCATGTTTGGGACTGGATGAAGTGTCGTCTCACGTGGTCTGCACGTCCAGCACGAACGCTGGTCCAAGTGAGGCGCCAGGTGGAAATGGCATGGCAAGTCGTTCCACAGGACTACATCCAGCATCTCTACGATCGTCTCCATGGGAGAATAGCAGCCTGCATTGCTGCGAAAGGTGGATATACACTGTACTAGTGCCGACATTGTGCATGCTTTGTTGCCTGTGTCTATGTGACTGTGGTTCTGTCAGTGTGATCATGTGATGTATCTGACCCCAGGAATGTGTCAATAAAGTTTCCCCTTCCTGGGACAATGAATTCACGGTGTTCTTATTTCAATTTCCAGGAGTGTATATAAGCTCATGCAAACCCCAGCAGTCAGCATTCAATCATCCTCTTTTTGCTTTTGTTGATGTTCATCTTATATCCTTCTTTCAAGACAATGTCCATTCCGTTCAGCTGCTTTTCCAGGTACTTTGCTGTCTCTGACAGAATTACAATGTCGTCGGCAAAACCTCAAGGCTTTTACTTCCCCTCCATGGATTTTAATTCCTATTTAAAAATTTTTCTTTTGTTTCCTTTACTGCTGTTCAATATACAGATTTAATAACATCGGGGATAGGCTACAACCCTGTCTCACTCCCTTCCCAACCACTGCTTCCTTTTCATGCCCGTCAACTCTTATAACAGCCATCTGGAATCTGTACTAATTGTAAATAGTCTTTCGCTCTAGTACTTCATCCCTGCCACCTTCAGAATTTGAGAGAGAATATTCCAGTCAACATTGTCAAAAGTTTCCCACAATATCTAACTTCAACTTATCCATCGCTCTTTTTTAAATTTTCTAACCTACATGCCCGATTAAGGAATCTGACATTCCACGCTGCCATCCGTAGAACGACAGTTTCGTTTGTCTTGATAACGACGTCCTCCTGAGTAGTCCCCACCTGGAGATCCGAATGGGGGAGTATTGTATCACCTGGATATTTTACCAAAGAGGACGCAGTCATCATTTAACCATACGGTAAAGCTGCATGCCCTCGGGAAATATTATGGCTGTAGCTACCCGTTGATTTCAGCCGATGTCAGTACAAGCACAGTAAGGTCAGTTTGGTTGATATTACAACACTAGATCGGTCAATCACCGAGACTGTTGCCCCTACAACTACTGAAAAGGCTGCTGCTCCTCTTCAGGAATCACGCGTTTGTCTGACCTCTCAACAGACATCCTTCCGTTTTAGTTGTACCTACGGTACGGCTATCTGCATCGCTGAGACATGCAACCCTCCCCACCAACTGCAAGGTCCAAGGGTCATGGGATTAGGAGAGAGTTATGATATTATTGATACAAAAAAATTTTTTTTTGGAGTCCACTGTTTATTTAGAGGAACATTATGTAACTTGCTGTCTGCAACAGCATCATGAACAGTTACTGTAGACTCTGCGTTCTGTACTACGCTATTTAGCTCGGAACCCTCAAACAACTGTAATTAGTCTGTGTCTGCATGTGTTTTGTGCACAGTGTCACCGGAGAATGGCTTAATACGTCAAGAGGTGACCGTAATGAATTCTTTAAAGAAAAAGAGATCAAGAATATTTCTGCTCTCTTTTGGGTAGTTTCAGGGATTAACGGTTCTAAATGTTTATGATTACGAATTTGTTTCAGTCATTCGTTAACTATGAGAGTAGTTTTAATTTTTCAGTTTATAAAACTTTTAAAAATTGTTGCTTCCATGTAACTGCAATTTCCCAAAATTAATTTTTATTTAGTCCAAGTCGATTTGTTAAATAGTTTCGGTGATCATTTGCAGTTAAACCATCTTGAGAGCAAGATGTCCATGATGACGTTGCAGCGTTGGCTGTATTGATGAGCTGATATCTTATATTAAGGAGCAATGATCTGTGAAAAAACAAAAGTACGTGAAACAATTCAATGAAGATAACTGTGCCATGCTTGCAGCTAGCAAACTCTTACTTCGCCATGGGCCCATGTCGGTTATATTATTAACATTCCGTGTTACTACATTTCCTCTACAGCTTTGTGAAAAACATACATGTTTCTTAAGGGTTTACTAAAGGGGAAATGCCAGGAGCCCATGAATCGGAAACTGTTATTAACAATAAAGAAAAACAAATAATTACGTTATTTTTGGGCTTAGATTGTGGGTCAGTAATACGGTGTACCAAGAACAAATTCTGAAACTGCTTAACATATCTTCATTACTATTTTAGGCTATTTATATCTGTGCATTTTTAAGAGTAAAATTTGGAACATTTATTGTTCCATAAAAATTTCTAGGGCCTAACCTAATATTGTTCTGACAACATAAAATGTTGCAAGTTATTTACAGGAACCGAGCACCAGACTCCCACTTTTCGATGCTCACACACTGAGTGTGTCTACGTAGAACATAACACGCAATGAATCCATTGTTCCCCATCGAAGTGTATTCAAATATTTTCGCTGCCTTGAAATGAATCATCCATGATGCTCATCGCTTCGTTTTCTTCCACAGGATCTGACAGATCACCTTCTCTGCTGCCCTTTTTCCGTTTCTGGCTTCCAGATGCTTTTTTTCTTTTTACTTTGGCATTTTCAGTAGGAAAAGAGTCTCTTCTTTACAAATTTTTCAGCTTTCTTCGCAAAATTTTCCAAATAATTTTTATGTGGGGAGGAAGCGAGCCCTTCTGTCAATTGTTCCGGTGCTCCTCAAGATGTTTGATGAAAGCGAGACATTCCATGGTGCTACTTCGTCATTCGAAGGTCCTCTTTTTCGTTCACTTGATAGGGCAGAGCGATGTAACAGGAGGTGTTTCAGCATCATCAGATTCATTTGCTGTGAATTAATCTTCAGAAAAAATGTTAGATTTAAAAAACAAATTCCTGTTAGCGAACTTTCAAGCAAGTATTACCAGATAGTTCAGCAGTGCCAGCGTTATTATTTCCATCTCTGAGGTGTGGGGTTGATCTTTGTTTTGTTATTCTGCGCAACGGATTAATCTGAGATGTACCCTTTACCCTGTGGCTCCTGCAAGATGCAATTTCCAACCACAAACTACTACAGAAGTCAGACAGACGCTCCTAACGTTCTAAAGAGAAATGCCTGAAAAACTTTCAACAATAAATATCTTCTGGAGTCGTTCACTGTAAGGAAATGACACAAAAATTCACAAAATTTCTTACGTAACGAGTGGGATACTTGGGTACTAGGGCAGTGCTAGTTAGTGTTAGAAAAACATGAAACTAACGAAAGTTATTATTTATTTTGCAAAATTCTGAGGAGTCACAATGACACTTTTAGTTATGAATTGAACAAGTTATATCCTAGTTTTTTTGGAATGTGTAGTTACCTTTCAAGGATAGGATTCGCTAATGAAATTTCTACACAAAGTTTAAGATGCTTGTTGCCTTGGCAGAATGGCTGAGAGGTGCGCCTACTCAACTTGAATAATTATCCTTTGAATGTTGCTAGGTATGGTCGAGGCTGTCGCGTGTGAAATGCAGTGAAGTGAAGTGTACTGTTGTTAAGGAAATATGAGGCTCGCAATAGGTGTAGCGCATAATACCGTAATCTGCGATGACTGCTGTCTGCGCCGCTCGCTGCTGACAAATAAGATAACCCTCGTTCTATCTGGATTGACCTTCGCCAATCAAACTCCCCCTATGCCTTGATGAAGTCAAGGATTCCTATTCGTGCCTTGTCTAACTATTGGCGTGGTACACCAGTCAGATAACCAATCCACCGCGATGCCACTCAAAATTCGCTTGCAGGCATTTAACTATAACTCTGTCCGTTCACACCACACAATAAGTGTGTCGGCCAACACAGTGAACAATGCTTAATCGCAAGGACTCAATATAGAGTCGCCTTCCTCGAGATGACTGGGTGTTGTGTGATGTCTTTAGGTTAGTTAGGTTTAAGTAGTTCTAAGTTCTAGGGTACTGATTACCATGGATGTTAAGTCCCATAGTGCTCAGAGCCATTTGAACCATTTTTATAGGATCACCCTTTGATTCGCTCTCGACAGAGGTGCTCTCCCAGTGAAATACTGAGGAGAGGCTTAGTTCCTCGCTCTTTCGAGTACATGTACGAGCGCGCACGCTCTCGTTACGTGTTCTCGCTCCAAGAGCGACAACGGAACCGCGCCTCAACACGCCAGACGTGAAGGGACATATCTTTCGGTCTCTTCCATTATTCCTTCAGCTCAAGGCGTCAGAAATATCGTCCGCCAATCAGCATTGCTCTTCTAAAACGGGAGAATGACGTTTCGTTTAAGGCGACCAGTCCAGAAACTTGTAGCTTTGGCGTTTGCTGTCTCCCTGTGAAAATCTCTGAAACTGCGTGCAACGTGTAAAGAATGCGTAGGCTGGCCGCTCCCACACAATGTAGCGGAATTTGGTTTGGAGCTGAACACAGGCTGTTCCCCCCTTTCCATTCGGGCCCACGCTGTCCGCTACGGGCGGTCACCGTCCGACATGGGCTGGGTCGTCCTCTGAAGGGCCTGGCGTCCCGTTGTGCGGCCTCTCTCCTGAACTAAAAGCCTTTGTGACCGTCGTGTCTGGAATGTATGTGTGCACGCCAGCCTCGAGTATTTCAACCACGGTGCACTCACTTGTCAATTGCATATCGTTTACATGAATTCATACAACATTGACTTTGTCTTATGGAGTTTGGGTTCGAATGAAGCATCTTGATGTGTGGAATATGATTGTGAGGGCGGAACATGTAAGCAATGAAGGTCAGGAGACCACGACGTCTTACATACCTCCCTCCTTTCCACAAAATTTTTGTCTGGGGTTTATCAATGTCGAGGAAAACATTGACAAAATCAGGCAAAAATTATTGTTTTAGATTTTTCAATAAACTTTTCTCACCCATTCTTAACAATTTTTTCTAATGATTTCTTTATAGCTATTGTTTCTATTTTTTAATTTTACAATTTATGTTTTGTTGTAAGGCAAATATAGGCTTTACAAAGGTTGTTATTGTTTGTCATTGCCAGTATGTCTCTCTGTTTTTCTCGTACATTTCCAAATATTTGTTTTTACAATATTAATTTTTCTAAACTCGTAAGTGTACGGTGTATCATGTTTTAGTGTGGTTATATTTTTTCTTTCGTTAAGCTTGCGTAAATGTTTGCAAAAGCTCTATTGTGTTACTTTGTTTTATTTGTTTAGGCATTATCTTTTTCTCTATGTGTCATAGCTTTTTTTTTTTTTTTTTGTAAGAGTGAAGAAGCGTGCCCACTTAATTCTGACCTCGGTATTAATATTATTACCCCAAAAAGGTGTTTTTGAATGTAACTTAAAGAAGAAAAATCCTGCACAAATCCTTTTCTAATTTTACATATAAAAGAAATAAATAGACTTTCCATTAGTTTATGAGATTATATAACTGTACTAAGTTTCTTTACAACAGGTTTTAAGGTATCTATAAATTATGGACTTTACATACATAATAAAACGATTACTTTTACAAAAAAGGAAAAAGAAAATATTTTTGCAAAAATATCATTTTCTCAACTCTACATTCGTATTTTATCAATTTTTTGTTTCGTTTTGTACTGCGTCAGTTTCTGTGCTCGACGATCCCAACTGAAATACTGGGAGGCGTCGACTCATTTGTATGGGTGTCACAAATCATGAGAGAAGCACTCTAGCATGCGATGCCGGGTCTTACTTGTTGACATCGTCATCATGGAGTGGTACTTTTAACCGATGATAATGACTGTGGTTTACTGCATAAACAGTGGTCTTGGTACTCCTTTGCTGTCACACCTGGGACGGTATGGCAGTTCGATGATTGTAGTTGACTACCGACGATCGTCACCCAGTATTGTGCTGCGACGTCTTGATACTTCACACCTGGTTCGGTATGGTGATTTGATGATGTGGTAGGGAGAATACTGTTCATTTTGCTGAATCTATTTCTAGATAATGTTGGTTGGTACTCCTTAATATTTCGTTTGCCGTTCGCTTGTATTTGTTTAACGACTCAAGGTTTATTTTTGGAGAGGTGGTTTTAATAGTTGCCTTGCCTCGAAGTTCACGGAAAGACGTTTGTAGCAATTTGCTTCGTAGGGTAGGAGAGAAAGGTATCTTGCTGTCTTCTGCCCTTCTTCATCTTGCATCTTCTGTTCTTCTCTTCTTTCTTGCATTCTTCTGTTCTTCTTGGGCTAGGAATATGTGATTTTTAGTTTAGGAGTGATATAGGATTTGTAGGATCTGACTGCCTTTCCAGCTGTTACCTGATGAGTTTGTAGATCTTAGTAATTTTTTGTACCTTCATTGTCGTCTCGTCGTATTATGATTCTCCCCACACTCTTCCGTTGTGTAGCAGTGTGGTGACATATGAAATGTCTGTGCTGCGCATTGTCCTCCCAAAGTCCAAACTTGTTGCAACCTGCATTTCCAGTGTGGCGTTGGTCTTCATGTTGTTGTTATTGCCCTAAGTGCTTTCTCAACATGTCTGTACCCTCTCCGTCGCTATCTCGAAGCATCTGGTGTTAAGAGAGCTGGTGATTGGTGTTGGTGGCGATGTCCCTCTGACGCATAGAATTATGTACAATTTTTTGTTTTACATAAATTTGTTATTTACAAGAAAAACTCTGATTTTATAGAATGCAAAAATTTTCTGGTAGTGGCAGAAATTATTAGATAGATATATTTCTTTTTTCTAATTATGTACTACCACTTCTTCATTCTTTTAATTGTTGTGTACCATTCATTGTTTGTGTGCATATGGTAGGATACTTGATACTACAAGATATTGTTAGTGTGTATTGTGTTTTTTTCTTTTATTTAATGTGTTATTTTGTTGATCTATTAATTTAACTTTTATTTAGTGGTTAGTATAAAATAGGGTGGACGTTAGTTTGCCTAACCTATTCCGCAAATTTTCACTTCAATATTTACGTTTACAGTGTTTGGTGACCTAACTTCTACATCTGGTTTCTCTTTGCTGTGTTGTTCTTGTCTCTGTGGACCATAATGTCCTCGGTAATTGTTCGCGCTCTGGTCTCGCCAGTTACTGTTTCTAACATCGTGACCTCTTTCAAAGTACCCTTGACCGTTGGCATTTTGATTCCTAAACTCATATCCGCCATTGCATGAGTGTCCATTACCGTTCCTATTTCGGTACCAATTATTTTGGTTATCGTTTCTATGCCAATTGTCTCCATTGTGCCACTGTCCTTGTCTGTTAAATTGCCTGAAATTATTAGTGTTAGGATTACGATTATTATTATTATTGGAATATTCGTTCCTAGTCCTCTCCTTTTGCTGTTTCCTTTCCTTTCTTTTTTCTTTCACCTCGTCTTCTTTAAACATAAATTCAAGTTCCCTTAAAACCTCTTTGAATTCTTCGTTATTTTCATTTTTTCCTACTGTTGCCTGTTGATACTTAACCGGTAATTTCATTCTACATAGACGTATCAGCTCTCCGTTACTGTATGGTTTGTCTAGGCATTGATTCTTTTTGTCAATTGTATCAAAGAATTTAACACGCTTTTCTCTCCTGAATTTTCATATGGTGTCAATGAAGTAACTCGTATTTAATTTTGTTTTGCGCCTCCTTGGACCAATATCTTTCGAGAAATGCTGTTCTGAACTGTAGGTAAGACGTACAGGTAGCCGCGATGTTTTGCATCACCTCTGCTACTGTCCCTGACATGTGTGCACAAATGAAGTCAAGTTTGTGAGCTACGCTCCAGTGGTTTGGTAAGCCTACTTGAAATTGGTCGATGAATGTGCGTGCATGCAAGCTACCGCCTTCTTCCTTGAAATGTTTGAATTTTCTAACTGTAAGGAAGTGGTCTGTATCATATCTACTCATAAATCCGCTTTGTGGCTGATTTACGGACTCAAATAATCTGTCACTGCTTGTGTCGTCATGTTTATTCTCTGGTAATCTACTGCAGGTCTGCCTATTCTCAATTTCCTGACTCATATCCGCGTCATATCGTATCATTGGTGAACAAAAGTGTTGTTCGTGTATTTCTAATCTCGTCGTTCGTGGTGTAGTACCTGTGCTGCTATTATGTTGTGTCACTGGATTTACTGATTCAGTTGCCTGTCTTTCGATTGGTATCGGCTGAATGTATGTGTTCCGTTTTTCTGGATACTGTGCCTGGTCCTGTGGCATGTCATGTATTACTTTCATCGGGGTTTTCTGTTTCGATTTCTGAGCGAGTGTTACGTCTAGCCTTGGTTCTACTTGAACTTTCTTAAGCGGCGCGTGTTCGTGTACTGAATTAATGCTTGACGCGTCAGTTGTTTCGTTACAGGTGTAATCGGTCTCGATCTTTTCTTCGATAGTTTGTATCAACTCTGTTCGAAGCTTTTCAAACTGATCTTCGTTTTTAAGTTCTATTTTATTAATCCGCTGATCATATTTTTCACAGTGCAATCGTTGCGACCTTGCTTTTAATTGCTTGTTCTTCCGAAATTTGTGTTGCTGTTCGAGTGGCTTTTTTCGTAAAACGTTCCACCTTTTTGTCAACCTTTACGATGTCCAATTGGAACTTGTCCACGTCAGTGCGTAATTGCTGCTGACCTTGTGTTAGTACCTGAATTCTTTTCTCTAGATTCTTTCGCGTCTTTGTTTATCTGAGTGATCTGACTATCAATTCTAGCAATCCCTTCTTCCATCTGAATTTTGACCTGTTGGATCTGTGTCTTAATAGCCTGATTACCCTGTTTCAATTCCTGATACTGTTTTGTCATCTGTGTATTCATATCCTGATTCTGTTTCGTCATACTAGCGTTAATTTTTTGTAACATCTCCATGATAGCGTCCTGTCCTGTAACGCTACCTTCTGCTGAGCTATGCATTCTCGATCTATTGTTTTCCACTCGGCCAATTACGTCGTTTACTGGGCTATGCTGTGGCGTTTCTAAGTTTGATAACTGCAATAACCCGTGCTGTCTGTGTTGAGGACTAGTTGCGTTTGTCATTGAACCATTACGTGGCGCAAACAACTCCGCATTCTGCCCTCTCTGTTGTGTATGTCTTGTGTTTGCAGGTACAGTTGCGTCTGTTACGGAACCTTTTCGTTCAAAATGGTTCAAATGGCTCTGAGCACTATGGTACTCAACTGCTGTGGTCATAAGTCCCCTAGAACTTAGAACTACTTAAACCTAACTAACCTAAGGACAGCACACAACACCCAGCCATCACGAGGCAGAGAAAATCCCTGACCCCGCCGGGAATCGAACCCGGGAACCCGGGTGTGGGAAGCGAGAACGCTACCGCACGACTACGAGATGCGGGCGGAACCTTTTCGTGGCGCTCTTAACTCCGTAAAATTCTGTGTCTGCTGTTGGGGTATATTTAGAATGTGTACAATAGGTTCGATGTATTCTAAATGTTCCCCCTCTTCCTCACTGTCTACTTCTCTTTGAACGTTAGCTAACTGCCAGTTCATTGACTGTATTGACGCGTATTCTGTCCCTGAATATGCAGCAAACAAACGCGTTTCCTGTGCTCGTTTCGCTTCTAATCTTAGCCATTTCCTACGTGGACTGTCTATTTCTGGCTCAGAATGTGCCCTACCTGGAATTTCATGTTCTGGAAATTCGATGTTCTCATCCCTTCGATTCCCATCTGTCTGGTCTGTCTCAATTTTATCCCAATCTAACTGAGCCTGCTGATTCTGCCGCTCCCCGACTGTTCTAGTCTCTGATTCACCGTCTGTCCTATTTTCAGGATCACCTTCTGTCCTATTCTCAATAAGCTCGTTTACTTGCTGTCTGTCTCGTTGATTCTCCCCCATCTTGTCTACTTGCTGTCTCTCATTAACATGGAAATTCTTTATACACACCACAACCCTATCTACAAAATTGTACAACCACTTACCAGTTGGTTGAACCAACAACAACAACAACAACGTCGTGACTTCTCGGCTAATGTTCTGTCTGCTCTGCTGCAATCTCCAATCTCTACCTGTGCGCTTGCAAAGGGAGAAAAATGTTATTTCTTAATTCTAATTTATATGTTGCTGCATCACACTATGTCTCTACGTCACTCTGCGTCTGTGCCTATCACCTGAAAATTCTATGCCCTAACAGCTACACAAAAATAGTAAAAAAATACAAAATTTTCCAACACAATAACACACGCCCTTTTCCCTAAAATTCTGCTTTCTTCACTACCTGTGTCTATTCTGATCCCAATCTGTGGAAATAGCTATTTAACACATGAAAGAAAGTTAATCAAAGTGCTACTGCTGCAACCTGCCGTACCTGACTGTCCTGAAACTTTCCTATCCTGGTAGCTTACCTATGTTACCTATCTTGGCAGTTTACCTATTTTACCTATACTGGCAGCTTAACTATTTTACCCATCCTGGCCGTTTACCTATTTTACCTATCCTGGCAGTTTACCTATTTTACCTATCCTGGCAGGGTCGCCATTTTCTGAGTGCGACAGATTAATCTGAGATGTACCCTTTACCCTGTGGCTCCTGCAAGATGCAATTTCCAACCACACACTACTACAGAAGTCAGACAGACGCTCCTAACGTTCTAAGGAGAAATGCCTGAAAAACTTTCAGCAATAAATATCTTCTGGAGTCGTCCGCTGTAAGGAAATGACATAAAAGTTCACGAAATGTCTTACATAACTAGTGGGATACTTGGGTACTGGAGTAGTGCTAGTTAGTGTAAGAAAAACATGAAACTAATAAAAGTTATTGTTTATTTTGCAAAAATTCTGAGAAATCACAATGACACTTTTAGTTATGAATTGAAAAAGTTATATCCTGGTTCTTTTTGGAATGTGAAGTTACCTTTCAGGGATGTTGTTGTTGTTGTTGTCTTCAGTCCTGAGACTGGTTTGCTGCAGCTCTCCATGCTGCTCTATCCTGTGTAAGCTTCTTCATCTCCCAGTACTTGCTGGAACCTACATCCTTCTGAATCTGCTTAGTGTATTCATCTCTTGGTCTCCCTCTACGATTTTTACCCTCCACACTGCCCTCTAACGCTACGTTTGTGATCCCTTGACGCCTCAGAACATGTCCTACCAACCGGTCCCTCCTTCTTGTCGAGTTGTGCCACAAACTCCTCTTCTCCCCAATTCTATTCAATACCTCCTCGTTAGTTATGTGATCTACCCATCTAATCTTCAGCATTCTTCTGTAGCACCATATTTCGGAAGCTTCTATTCTCTTCTTTTCCAAACTAGTTGTCGTCCATTTTTCACTTCCATACATGGCTACACTCCATACAAATACTTTCAGAAACGACGTCCTGACACTTAATTCTATACTCGATGTTAACAAATTTTTCTTCTTCAGAAATGCTTTCCTTGCCATTGATAGTCTACATTTTATATCCTCTCTACTTCGACCATCATCAGTTATTTTGCTCCCCAAATAGCAAAACTCCTTTACTACTTTAAGTGTCTCATTTCCTAATCTAATTCCATCAGCATTGCCCGACTTAATTCGACCACTTTCCATTATCCTCGTTTTGCTTTTGTTGACGTTCATCTTATATCCTCCTTTCAAGAAACTGTCCATTTCGTTCAACTGCTCTTCAAAGTCCTGTGGTGTCTCTGACAGAATTACAATGTCATCAGCGAACCTCAACGGTTTTATTTATTTTCCATGGACTTTAATATCTACACCGAGTTTTTCTTTTGTTTCCTGCTTGCTCAATATACAGATTAAATAACATCAGGGACAGGCTACAACCCTGTCTCACTCCCTTCCCAACCGTTGCTTCCCTTTCATGCCCATCGACTCTTATAACTGCCATCTGGTTTCTGTACAAATTGTAAATAGCCTTTCGCTCCCTGTATTTTACCCCTGCCACCTTTAGAATTTGAAAGAGAGTATTCCAGTCAACATTGTGAAAAGCATTCTCTGAGTCTACAAATGCTAGAAATGTAGGTTTGCCTTTCCTTAATCTATTTTCTAAGATAAGTCGTAGGGTCAGTATTGCCTCAAGTGTTCCAACATTTCTGCGGAATCCAAACTGATCTTCGCCGAGGTCGGCTTCTACCAGTTTTTCCATACGTCTGTAAAGAATTCGCGTTAGTATTTTATAGCCGTGACTTATTAAACTGATAGTTCAGTAATTTTCACATCTGTCAATACCTGCTTTCTTTGGGATTGGCATGATTATACTCTTCTTGAAGTCTGAGGTTACTTCGCATGTCTCATACATCTTGCTCACCAGATGGTAGAGTTCTGTCAGGACTGGCTGTCCCAAGGCCGACAGTAGTTCCAATGCAATGTTGTCTACTCCCGAGGCCTTGTTTCGACTCAGGTCTTTCAGTGCTCTGTCAAACTCGTCACGCAGTATCGTATCTCCCATTTCATCTTCATCTACCTCCTCATCCATTTCCGTAATATTGTCCTCAAGTACACCGCCCTGGTATAGGCCCTCTATATACTCCTTCCATCTTTCCGCTTTCCCTTCTTTGCTTAGAATTGTGTTTCCATCTGAGCTCTTGATATTCATACAAGTGGCTCTCTTTTCTCCAAAGGTCTCTTTAATTTTCCTGTAGGCTGTATCTATCTCACCCCTAGTGAGGTAAGTCTCTACATCCTTACATTTGTCCTCTAGCCATCCCTGCTTAGCCATTTTGCACTTCCTGTCGATCTCATTTTTGAGACGCCTGTATTCCTTTTTGCCTGCTTCATTTACTGCGTTTTTATATTTTCTCCCCTCATCAATTAAATTCAATATTTCTTCTGTTACCCAAGGATTTCTACTACCCCTCGTCTTTTTACCTACTTGATCCTTTACTGCCTTCACTACTGCATCCCTCAGAGCTACCCATTCTTCTTCTACTGTATTTCTTTCCCCCATTCCTGTCAATTGTTTCCTTATGCTCTCCCTGAAACTCTGTACAACCCCCGGTTCTTTCAATTTATCCAGGTCATATCTCCTAAATTTCCCACCTTTTTGCAGTTTCTTCAGTTTTAATCTACAGTTCATAACGAATAGATGGTGGTCAGAGTCCACATCTGCCCCTGGAAATGTCTTACAATTTAAAACCTGGTTCCTAAATCTCTGTATTACCATTATATAATCTATCTGATACCTTCTAGTATCTCCAGGATTCTTCCATGTATACAACCTTCTTTTATGATTCTTGAAACAAGTGTTTGCTATGATTAAGTTATGCTCTGTGCAAAATTCTACCAGACAGCTTCGTCTTTCATTTCTCTCCCCCATTCCATATTCACTAACTATGTTTCCTTCTCTCCCTTTTCCTACTCTCGAATTCAAGTCACCCATGACTATTAAATTTTCGTCTCCCTTCACTACCTGAATAATTTCTTTTATCTCATCATACTTTTCATCAATTTCTTCATCATCTGCAGAGCTAGTTGGCATATAAATTTGTACTACTGTAGCAGGCATGGGCTATGTGTCTATCTCGGCCACAATAATGCATTCACTATGCTGTTGGTAGTAGCTTACTCGCACTCCTATATTTTATTCATTATTAAACCCACTCCTGCATTACCCCTATTTGATTTTGTATTTATAACCCTGTATTCACCTTACCAAAAGTCTTGTTCCTCCTGCCACCGAACTTCACTAATTCCCACTATATCTAACTTCAACCTATCCATTTCCCTTTTTAAATTTTCTAACCTACCTGCCCGATTAAGGGATCTGACATTCCACACTCCGATCTGTAGAATGCCAGTTTTCTTTCTCCTGATATCGATGTCCTCCTGAGTAGTCCCCACCCGGAGATCCGAATGGGGGACTATTCTACCTCCAGAATATTTTACCCAAGAGATGCCATCATCATTTAACCATACAGTAAAGCTGCATGCCCTTGGGAAAAATTACAGCTGTAGTTTCCCCTTGCTTTCAGCCGTTTGCAGTACCAGCACAGCAAGGCCGTTTTGGTTAGTGTTGCAAGGCCAGATCAGTCAACCATCCAGACCGTTGCCCCTGCAACTACTGAAAAGGCTGCTGCCCCTCTTCAAGAACTACACATTTGTCTGGCCTCTCAACAGATACCCCTCCGTTGTGGCTGCACCTACGGTACGGCCATCTGATTCGCTGAGGCACGCAAGCCTCCCCACCAACGGCAAGGTCCATGGTTCATGGGGGTAGGCTTTCAGGGATAGGATTCGCTAATGAAATTTCTACACAAAGTTTAAGATGCTTGTTGCCTTGACAGAATGGCTAAGAGGCGCTCCTACTCAACTTGATTAATTGTCCTCTAGAAAGTTGCTAGGTACAGTTGAGGCTGTCGCGTGTGAAATGCAGTGAAGTGTACTGTTGTGGAGGAAATATGGGGCTCACAATAGCTGTAGCGCACAATACCATAAGCTGCGATGACTGCTGTCTGCACCGCTCGCTGCTGACAAATATGATAACTCTCGAAATGAGATTTTCACTCTGCAGCAGAGTGTGCGCTGATATGAAACTTCCTGGCAGATTAAAACTGTGTGCCCGACCGAGACTCGAACTCGGTGGGGTACACAGTTTTAATCTGCCAGGAAGTTTCATGATAACTCTCGCTCTATCTGGATTGACCTTCGCCAATCAAACTCTCCCTATGCCTTGATGAAGTCAAGGATTCCCTTTCGTCCTTAGTCTAACTATTGGCGTGGTACACAGGTCAGATAACCAGTCCACCGTGATGCCACTCAAAATTCGCTTGCAGGCATTTAACTATAACTCTGTCCATTCACGCCACACTATAAGTGTGTCTGCCAACACAGTGAACAACGCTTAATCGCAAGGACTCAATATAGATTCGCCCTTTGATTCGCTCTCAACAGAGGTGCTCTCCCAGTGAAATACTGAGGAGAGACTTAGTTCCTCGCTCTTTCGAGTACATGTACGAGCGCGCACGCTGTCATTACGTGTTCTCACTCCAAGAGCGACAACGGAACCGCACCTCAACACGCCAGACGTGAAGGGGTTTTATCTTTCAGTCTCTTCCATTATTCCTTCAGCTCAAGGCGTCAGAAATATCGTCCGCCAATCAGCATTGCTCTTCTAAAACGGGAGAATGACGTTTCGTTTAAGGCGCTTTGGCATTTGGCGTTTACTGTCTCCCTGTGAAAATCTCTGAAACTGCGTGCTATGTGTAAAGAATGCGTAGGCTGGCCGCTCCCATACAATGTAGCGGAATTTGGTTTGAAGCTGAACACAGGTTGTTCCCCCCTTTCCACTCGGGCCCACGCTGTCCGCTACGGGCGGTCACCGTCCGACATGGGCTGGGTCGTCCTCTGAAGGGCCTGGCGTCCCGTTGTGCGGCCTCTCTCCTGAACTAAAAGCCTTTGTGACCGTCGCGTCTGGAATGTATGTGTGCATGCCAGCCTCAAGTATTTCAACTATGGTGCACTCACTTGTCAATTGCATATCGTTTACATGAATTCATACAACATTGACTTTGTCTTATGGAGTTTGGGTTCGAATGAAGCATCTTGATGTGCGGAATATGATTGTGAGGGCGGAACATGTAAGCAACGGAGGTCAGGAGACAGCGACGTCTTACACATCGAAAGGCGAATTTCTTTACTGTATTTCGTTTAGAGGCCTCATTAAACTCATGTCAAGGGCCTGCAGTTTATCCGGCATGTGACGGTGACAGCATGAGTCTCCTTTGGTACAGGGAGAATACCTAGATTTCTTGGTCGGCTGTAATGGCTGTCCGAGATGAAGAGAATAATAATATAAGTTCGTTTGTTTCCACGACCAGTGCCAGTTTGAATAACGTCATTCTGTGGATTGGGCTGCGTTATTATGAATCACTAAGACAACTAAAATGCCGACGTTTCGAGCTTCATTGCAGTGTCCTCTCCATGGTGCTTCGAAATCGTTTTATTCAAAGAGAACAATAGGCTAGGTGTATCCTAACATCTATCAAACCAAATGACTGACGAGCACTGATGCTTCCAGGAGGGGCTGTTCTAAACAACTGGAACTTCGTGTTCTTACTTCGAAATATCATTACGGTAGTTACACCGTTTGCGCTCATACAGGTCACCGTAGGACGAAGGACCCTCTTTCATCTGTGCAGACCGAGCGAGGTCGTAGTTAGACCCGCACTGCCGTGAGACGCGGATGTCCGCTGCGTCCCGCCTGTCGTGAAGCTCGATCGATCGTTTTTTTACTTCTCGCTGTGTGTTTCGTGTACTGAGTCCCTCATAAGAGCGAGCCATGCCACGCTATTACCGCCTGACAAAGACCAAGATCGCATTCCACACAGATTATGCACGATCAAGGCCATACGAAATTGAGAACTTCAGACGGGATGATCCTCTCCTGGATCCACTGGAAGTCACTGGCATTCACTTTTCCACCACTTGGAACATTGTATATGTGAAGATGCCCACCGAAGGACTGTGTGCCGAAATTGTGAGCCATCACGCGCGAAACCTCAAGTTTAGATGTAGTGATTGACCAGGTGGGTTTCGGCCTGCGTACGATCAGGGTTTTCGAACTTCCGTTCGAGGTTCCGCCAGACGTCGTCATGTCGGCTTTTAATCCGTGTGGCAATGTACTCAGTCACCTGTCCGAAGAATGTAAAACCTTTGAGACGTACCCCGTACTCAACTGTGCCCGTCGAGTGAAATTGAACTGGTGAAACCTGAGCCGCCTTACTTGATTACAGGAGGATTCAGGGCCATCATTATGTATTACCGACAGCCCCGTATCTGAGTTCACGCGGCCAGGTAGGATATATCCACCAAAAATGTCTCCAGCGCCGGCTTGTACAGACACCACTCAACGACGACGCCTCCACTGCGCCGACCACGTTTCTTTCTACCACCTATGTCGCGGTCACCGCACCAACTACCGATCTTCCGCACGACCCACGCGACACGTCACAGGTGATGACTACCGCGACACTTTTCACATCACTGTAACCAGAAGGCCGGCTGGTGTGGCTGTGCGGCTCTAGGCGCTTCAGTCTGGAAGCACATTACCGTTACGGTCACAGGTTCGAATCCTGCCTCGGACATGGATGTGTGTGATGTCCCTAGGTTAGTTTAAGTAGTTCTAAGTTCTAGGGGACTGATGAACACAAATGTTAAGTCCGATAGTGCACAACAGATGACTCGTTGAGGGCACCACAGCTGTACTGACGAGTTCCTGCGCTGACGAAGTCGAGGGTGACGCTGTGCTACTTACTGGTGCCGCGGATGGCAACGTCCCGATGGAGGTGTCGAGACGGTGATTGAAAACGTGGTGGATGCTGTGGCTGGTCCGCCCCTGACGGCCGCCGCCGGAGCGCACGCCACCTTCCCGGCGGACGTGGAGACCCAACAATACCGACTGGCGACTCTCAACATCAGTACCATCGGTGCGCGCCATAAATTGACGATGTTGCGAGATACACTGAATGCCGCGGATATGGGCATAGTCATCCTCTTGGAGGTTTATGTTGAGGCTACATTGCTCTCGTCTTCCAAGCGTCTGCCACTGGAAGGGCGTGGCAATCCCTCTCCATTATGGCCTGATGGCCGAAGACATCACTTTCCTCCCTGACGCGAGAGGCATGGCGCTTACTCTTCATGACGTGAGAATTGTTAATATGTATGTTCCCTTCGGATTAGGGGAGATGCCGTGAAGGGCACGCTTTCTTCGCAGATGCAGTCGCGGCCCTCTTTATATAACACTAGGATGCCTTAGTCTTCGATGGGGATTTTAACTCAATTCAGGCGCCGAAGGACCAATCACCGTACTACTTTCCATGTCCGGCGCTCTGCACCATTATAACCAACCTCCAACTAGTGGACACGTGGGAGTATGTTCATGGCGATAGGGTAGGTTTCACGCACTATATCAGCCACTACGCCAGTCGCACAGATCGCGTCTGTCTCTCGCGCTACATTGTTCGGGGCACACAGGCCGCTGAAATATGGCTCGTTGCTTTTCCCGACCATGCTGCCTATGCATGCATAGTTACCTTGCGCGGGCCAGATGGTATGGCATGGAAGAGGACCCTGGAAACTGAACGTGACACACCTACATTCGCCTGAATGCCGACAGCTTGTGGAGACAACCTGGACGCCATGCGCCCGTCTTGCGGATCTTACGTGACCTCACGCTGTTGGTGACTGCTATGCGCCAAGTTGTTTCTTAGGAAGGCGTTGACTGGTCACGGTAGGGAGATCGCCGCATGGAGGCGACACTCATTAGATTTTTACTAGCGCAGTCTGCGTGAAAGTCCGCAATGCCGCACTCACCTGCCCGTCAGCAAGCAATGAAGCGCATGGATCACGGCACTCACGAGGCAGCACTTCGAAGAAGTGAAAATTGTTCGTGCGCGCACCGTGGATAGAATGGACCACGAAGGGCTGTCGCTGTACCACATCATGAAGGAACGCCGGCGTCGACGACGGGAGCTGATCCAAGCTGTAACTTTAACTGACAGTCGTTGCGTCACAACACAACGTGCGATCGGAAATGCGTTCCACGCTCACTATAGACAACTGTTCGTGGACCACCATCATCCCCCAGAGGCGACTGAGGAAATCTCTCGCCTTACGTATGGCACACTATAGTGGGACGCACATATGGCATTACTTGAGGACGTGACTGCGGCTATACTGGCCGGCGCGCCTTACAAGTCGTCAAGGCCCAACGGCCTCCAATTAGAGTTTTACAGGACCTACCGCCTATTACTGACGCCTGCCTGGACTGACATATGTCACGACTTGATGTCCCATGAAGTTCAGCTTCCAATAGAGGGGTTGCTCGTTCCTGCCCGTAAACCAAACGGTGAAACCTTCATCAGTGAGTACCGTCCCCTACCGCTCCGGAACTGTGATATGAAGGTCTTTACCAGGCTTTTGGCAGCACGTCTCGGGAGGGTCGCCCGATACGCGGAGTCCCTCTATCAGCCCTCTTTAGGAGGCGATCACAACATCTGGACTGCCTTATGTCGATACCGTTTTTGTGTTGTACTAATCGTTTCATCATCATTCATGAAAGTCGCGAGATTGGGCTGAGCAAAGGTTGGGAATTTGTACGGGTGCTGATAGCCGCTTAGTTGAGCGCCCGACAAACCAGTCATCATCAATCATCGATACCGTGACATGATTGCCCTTGCCCAGACGCGGCCCATCACAGGGACCTTGGTTTCCACTGATATCAGTCAGGCCTTCGATAGGCTTGACCAGTCCTATCTGACAGCGGTGAAGCAGAATATGGGATTCCCACACAGCTTCCTGGAGGTCAAAATGCGCATATTCCGGGGTGCGACATCTAGGATCCTGCGTAATGGTCGTCTTACGCAGTCTGTCCCGGTACTACGACCTGTGTGACAAGGATGCCATCTTTCCGCGATCCTATGCGCTCTCACAATGGAACCATTACTTTGCGGCCTCCACGAACACATCATCGGGACGACTCTTCTGGACACTCTTTTTGTTTCTGATCCTACGTGGACGATCTGGTCCTCCTCCTGCGCAACAGCAATGATGTTCAGGTAGCGATGGAGTGGGAGGAGTCCTACGGCACTGCTTCGGGCAGCGTCCTTAATGTTCGTAAAGTCCACGTGTTGGCTGCTGTGTGGGCTGCCCGGTAAATGCGTCGCTCCCTTACAGATCTGCTATCTGGTACGATGTCTGATTTTACAACCGACTTGCGGCGGTCAATGACCGTTAACGGTAGGCGCTTATTACGCTGGATGCGAGCAGAGTTCCACGACCATCGTCTCTGAACCCTGGACATGCTGCAACTGTCCTGGCGGGCAGTGTACGTCCCTACCCTTGCGTTGGACGTCCAGTGCACCTGGTCGGTGACGGTTAGTGCGGAATAGGTCTGCCAATCGCGTCTCCATCCACCTGCACAGATTCGATGCCCTCAACGATTATCCATACACACTTACGAGAGGACGTGCATCGATGATCTGCAGACGTGCCGCCAACACGTAGTATTTTCTTTTCCGCTGATGTCGAAGGCGATCGCCAGTCGTTGCTGGTGCGATGGAGATGGATTTTTTCACAATAAAGAGCACAATAAAAAATGTAAATAAATATTATTGAAAAAATAGAAAGCCACCTTCCTTGTATATTCCTTTCGTGTTTTCTTTTTTATTTGGTAGAAGTTCTTGGGGGCTTTCTTCAGAGTGGCCAACTCCTGAAGTGGTGCTTTCTTTTCGGGCATCTTCTTCAAAATTTAGGGTAAAAGTGACGGTGGAATTAGCTTCCCTGTTTATTTGTAGTTTAAGGTAATTTCAGGAATGCGAAGAGAACAAAAATACCGGCTCCAAATGCCACACGTCTTGATTTCGAATCCCGTTGGTGCTTTGGCATTTAGGAGGTCATCCTGATTTAGGTTTTCCATGATCTCCCTAAATCGCTTCAGACAAATTCCAGGATGGTTCTTCTGAAAGGGTACGGCTGATTTCCTTCACCATCCTTCCCTAATCCGATGGGACCGATGACCGCGCTGTGTGTTCCTCTCCCCCAAATCAACAAACCAACCAGCTGCAGTGATGGATGGCTCTTGGCGTCTCCCTCTCCGAACTAAAACTTGGTGTAGTTACGACTGAATTATAATGAGACCATTCTCCCCTACATTTAAAATTCGATCAGACCATAATCTTTGATCCCTATCTTTTATTACAAAATACTGGAGAAGACCGTTACATGCTCTTTTGTCAGTCCAAGCGTCCTGTCGTATGAGATAGATGTGTGTTTTCTGAAAGATAGGGTCCACTGGTGTCTTTAGAAATTGCTTTAACCCAGCTTTCCCGGTGCACTCTTTTGGAAAAAGTGTCCCAACGCTTTTCGGACGGCCACCTTGTAAGCTATCAGGTTTAAGTTTTTTTCAATCATTACTATGTATTTTATTGAGATTTCCTTTAATTTTGGACGAATTGTCTTCCAAGATTCTGTGTCACGGAGTCTTTAACTTTCCAACTAGAGGCAAATAGTGATATAAAGCTGTATGAGGCACATTTGCGACTTTTTAGCGTTACGTACCCCATTGCTTCCTCGTAATAGCAGTGAGTGATCGACTCATGTTGTCTATAGGCGAAATCTATTCGCAGTTGCGAATATGGACAGCCGTCAGCTGCGTAAGGGAAAGACGACAATGAAAATTTGTGCCGGACCGGGAATCGAACCCGGATTTCCCCCTTGTCACGAATGGTCGCCTTAGCTTAGGCTATCCGATCACGCTTCACGGCCAGATCCAAACTTCCAATGTCATCAACCACGAATTACAACCTGCACTCGTACATCCATTACGTATATTCCCGTACAGGGGAGACGTTTTATTTCAAAGTCACTTGATCATTGTCGGTGGACAAATATGATATTTCAATGCCTGTGTTGTTCAGAAGTGTGATGCAATGTTCCTTCTAACGCAAAAGCGAGAAATGCGGGTTCTAGACAGTTCCTGTTGAGCACAAATTTTTGCCTTCTCGTTATTCCATCATATCAATCCATTATGTGGCTAATGGTTATCCATATTCGCAAATGCGAACACGTTTCATATATTTCATAACTGCATGTATTTCTGAGCAACGCAGGTTAAGTAGTATCTTATTGTACCATGATGTCTGTATACAAATGGTTCAAATGGCTCTGAGCACTATGGGACTTAACATCTGAGGTCATAAATCCCCTACTTAAACCTAACTAACCTAGGAACATCACACTCATCCATGCTCGAGGCAGGATTCGAACCTGCGACCGTAGTGGTCGCGCGGTTACAGACTGAAGTGCCTAGAACCGCTCGCCCACTGCGGCTGGCTGTCTATATCCGTACAGAGGCTTGTGATATATTTGTAGTTGCGGATATCCGACCGCTTCTTTTTTGAAACTGTGTTTTATTTGCCGGTGGATGAATGTGTATAGACTCGAAGAGGGATACAGGTTTTAAAATTTTAAATATTTATCATTTTTGTATATCACTATTATGGCGTTATAAGAATTTAGAATTTTTGTTTAGTTTTAGTACTTACTTGTGTGATAATTTCAATATCAGGGAATTAGGAAATATAAATGAAGCAAATACTACACATCGATTGGTAATATGATCATGGGCATAAGCAGAAATTTTTCCAGGAGAGGGGGGGAGGCGCAAGACTCTGAAATTACTGTTTTTGGTATAAATCAGTTGGGAGACCTGTCATACCAAAAAAATCAGTTTTATAGACGACAAAAAGAAACATATTACATCTCAAAAAATTGAAGTGTATGACGGTTCTGTAATGAATAAAAAATCTTTACTCCAAATTTCTGGCATGGGGTTTGAGGGTGGATGGGGGTGACAAGTGCCACCTCCTGCCACCACCTTCTACGGATGCCTTTGAACAGGGCATATTTCTGACACAAATATGACACATCACACTTTTCTGTATTTATAGCCTCACAATTGTCGAAATTTACTTCCACCATTATCGTCCCACTCAGAAAAAAAATCAAGTTCAAGTATTTCATTTTTACACCTAAAGGCACATACGTTGTACTCCAAGAAACGTTTCATACTGATATTAATAGCAGAGCAGAATTGTAAATCAAATGATAGATACCCCACATCACTTAAAAATCCTCAATACATTCAACTCATTCAGTTACAACATATGTCTTTCAGTCACTGCACTTATTTTCAAAGCTTAGCAACACAGCTGTAATGTGTGCCATAGAATACTATCAGAGTGCAGAACTAAGCTGAACATAAAACACGGTTTGCGATATTAGTACCCATGTGTCACATTTGTGTGCCTTCTTCTACTCAAAAAATTACATTTTTAGAAGTGGGTCAGTCTCATTTTGTATTTTTATTTCTAACTACATTTGCGCGATGTAAATTCCATTTTCTAAATTGAGAAGCATGCAGGACATGGTATAGGAACGCATTAGTGGAAGGCTCTTTGTGTTTCAGCCACATAGTCCCCTCGTCCGCTCTTAATTTTCGAGACAAAATACGAGCTGACTCTGAGAGTTTAAATTTAATTGCAGTACCTAAATTCTCATTTAGTTGTGCGAGTAGATACGCGTGACGAATCTCAAACATTAGTGTGCTATGTCTGCCTCAGTACGCTCGTGTCAGTGTTAATACGAGGTAAGGTATTACCGTCGAGTATAGTTAGTTCCTGAAGTCACATCTAGAAATAGGTGACAGAATCCTTTGAAGCTCCAAGGAATGTTACCCATCATAGCTTGAACTCGAAAATATGTCTTTAGGCGGAGCTAAAAGAGAAATTACTACTGGTGCCATCTGAAAAAACGCGAAGGACTGATAAGTTTTCTCTGCACTCTCTCCTTGGTCTCCTTAGAGTTGTTAAGCAAGTCATCAGATCATAAATGAATTCCAAAACTAAATCTGGGGATGACGATGAATTGTTTTCATTGATGAACCCCCTAGTTCGACTTAAAGCAAATGAAAAGAACATTAAAGTCTGATGAAACACTATGCGTGGAGAGTAGTTGTTTTGTTATTGCTTCCCATTTTTCTGCTTCTCCACGATGGTTCACGTTTTGGTGACAAATCGGCGGTATGTGCGTCAATAAAGGCCTTCTATTATTTGAGAAAAGGAGAACATCTTAACCAATGTCTTTTGTAAACAACCTTTACAACCTTTACTTTTGATTGCTGGTTTCGATAAGTATCGTTACCATCTTCGGGTCTTGATAAAAGGTTATTACATGTCTCCTATACCACCTGTAAAACTACTCTTCCTAAAATATTACCAGTCTGTCAGTCTAGCAGTGCCCTGGCTGCAATGAAATGCACGGTAGTGTACGCTGTGGAACAAAAGCGTTTGCCGAATTACTTTGTATATTGAGGTTTTAACCTTGACTTGCTAATGCGTCGTCATATCGTCCATCACATATCTGGCAATGTTTTAGAAAGGGTACTTGTAGAGCTGGCGTAGGAGACATGTAATAACCTTTCATCAAGACCTGAAGATGGTAATCATGCTTATCGAAACTGGTAATAAACAATAAAGGTACCGGTTTGCTTTTGTTCTACAGTATACTCCCCCTTAAAATTCAAAATCTTTTGAGGCAATTTGATTCCAACTCATTGCAACGGATTCGTCGATGTTCTTTGATAACTGGATGACTGTTTCTTTTGTTTTGTATCGGCGAAAGCCTCTACAAGATTTTCAATCAATTTCAACGTACAATAGACGATTAATTGAAAGTTCATATAGTAAACAGTTTTTAATACAGGTGTTAAAATTATTAAACATAAGACGAATGAAAAATCCAGTAGTCCACTGTAGCTGTATTTATTCAAAACAACACACCGTTGGGTGGCTTGCGGAGTATCAATGTAGATGTAGATGTAGAATTATGGACCCACACAACCGGTTTCGCGACTTGTAAGTTGCATCTTCTGGTGTATATAAATGCTTTGTCGTATGGTGTGGGAAGAAGTTACAGGATGTCGCAGAGTAACTGTTGGCTTGACTGGGAAAAGTTCTATCATGAATGTCATGTCTGTGTTAAAATCACGAACTGTCATCACTTTACTGATTGAAATATATTCTTGTCGACCTATGTCACTCAACAGACAACGTCCCTTATAGATGTTATCGAGGGAAGTCCTGGGCTTAAAATCCGACACGCTGACGTCTGTTTATCGACATTACAGCAGCTGACAACGTAAGCTACGAGCGCCCCGTGTGTTGTCGACGCGTGTGCTGCGGGTGCCGTCCGGGTAAAACTATATTATCGTACAGTGCTTCTCGTTTTTATTTTTTCCAATCTGTATTTAAGGTAGCCCGTTCGTCATGATAGCTAGAACAATGTGATGCTAAGGCAATAGGGATGAAATAAAATGTAACATGTGTAGCTTTGAAGAATTAATCTACGAAATTAGTAAGACGGACAATACTAAATCATCATTTAAATTAAAAATTGTTTATGCGCGTACTATGTTGCATTGTTGAAATGAAAACATTCATATTGTAAAAACGATGTTTCTTCAATGATAGCACAAACCTTTCGAAGTAATGTAGAAATGTAAATGAATCCAGGTTCTGGAAAGTGAAAATGAGATAATTTCACATTTAAATTTTTTCTGTTGACTACAATGAATACCAAAATACACAGTTTTGAAATAATGTTATTTACATGCACAACGTGCCCAAGATTTGATTAAAGTGAGTCAAGTGAAGTCGCCGAACATCCATAAAGGCGTAAGAGTTGAATGTTACGTACGTAGCCATAAATTATTGAGCTAATGAGCGTAAAAAAGAAACGTGACGATACAACCTTGCTGTCTTTAAAATGTGCCTCACCGGTATGACACCGTTCTCGATCTTTCGTCTGTTGTTAAGCTTTTCATCTCCGTATGCCCTATGCATAAAAATTAATAGATAATTTTTTGTAGATATTATCTGCAGCTATCGCTTTCCTCGTCTACTGCTCCTAGCACGAATTTACTGAACCAGAATGCCTTAGTACACGGCTGTTTAACGTATCCTTTGCCACGTATTCTTTTCTCGTATCTCTCTTACCAGTTCTCTCTGTATTTACTCTGTCTCCTTAAGATTTAATATCCTTCTGTGGGATCACGTCCTAAAAGCATCCAGTTACTTCTCCTCCCACCTTCCCATGATCAAATTGGTTACCCTTTCATACTCGAATGAAACAGTCCAGAACAGTCTTCCTGAATTTCGTCTCTATAATTGATGTCAATAGAGTTCTTCTACTGGAGGAAACTCTCCTTTTCTATATTAGTCCATTTGTTTAGGCCTTTATTGCTACTGTCTTCTTACTGTCACATCCGAATTCTATTACTCCTTCCATTAGAATTCATCAATTTTGATTGAAAGTTGTTATTCTCGTTTCCGCTACGATTCGCTTGTGTCTTGCTTCCTTTTATTCTTACCCTAAATTTTGTGATCGCATTAAACAGAACAGGTTACAGGAATCCACTCACCCCACCGCCGCCCCACACCGAATCCAGGGTTATTGCGCGGTTCGGCCCCCACTGGAACCTTACCCCCCTCACCCTTCCGGAAATGTCTCACACCAGACGAGTGTAACCCAAACGTTTGTGTGGTAGAGTAATTATGGTGTACGTGTACATGGAGAAAGTGTTTGCGCGGCAATCGCTGACATAGTGTAACTGAGGCGGAATAAGGGGAACCAGCCCGCATTCACCAAGGCGGATGGAAAAATGCTTTAAAAACCATCCACAGACTGACCGGCACACCGGAACATGAGAGAAGCTGGCGATTAAGGAAGAAAGATTCGACCTTTGCTGATCATCTTTTATCAGAAAATCATTCATGTAATGTAGAATGCGAAATCTCAAATTCTGTCAAGAAAAGCAGAAAGTGACTGTAATGAAAATTTAGCCTAGTATTAAATGATCACAATGAAGTTTCATTTTCCCCTTTGTTAAACTAAGTATTCGTTGCAAATACTAGATTCAAACGGTAAATTCACCTTATTTCTCATCTTTGTTAAATCTATCTGCACAGAAGAACTTTGTTTATCCCCTTATTAGTTAAAGTAATCTCTGTCAAATTTTTCTATGTAAATATTTTGTCACTTCTGTACAAATAATATCTGTGTAAGACGCACATCACATTTATTGCATTTGCAACATTCAGTTATTACCTGAAGATGGCCCGAAAAGCTAAGAGGCGTTTCGTGAACAAATAAAAATGATATTGCAGACGATAAGGAAGTGTTTTCCGTTTTAATACTACAAATTATATTAAAGTGATCTTCATGTGTAAAAATTTATATTTATATTTTGAAGTAATTTATGCGCTAGATTTAAAAGTTCCTGGAGGAGATTTTCCTTTAAAATTACTTGCAAAGTAACCAATATTAAAACTGCCACTTAACGTCTACTGATTGGAAAGCCCTGGAACGAATTTCATTGTCTAGTCGCTAATAATGGCGTACTAAGATACCACTAGATATTTTTAAAGTCCAAAGTATAATTATAAAATTAATATTCTAATTCTGTTTATTTAGTCCAACTAAAAACATGCCTTATGCGAACGCAAAATATTGGATAGGTTCTAATCTAACGTTGTTACATGAAGTACAAATTAACTTCGTGGCAGGTCACGTACTAGGTCTCAAACTCACTTCCTGAGAAGCAACGGTAGGGGTTGGAGCCGTGTTTCACCACACAAGAAGTCACAAACAATTTATACACTGGCATCGCGTGGAAAACTCGTTCTGGATAAAAGTACTCTTGTTCACCTCAGAATTTTGAGATGAAAAGTGGATCTTTCTTTGTTGATACATGTCAATACTATGAGCAGAGATTTCCGAAGTACTTGGAAACGATTTCATCTCAAACTGTGACAGCAATAATTTGATTTAGTTAAAAAATATGAGACTACTGCGGATCAGAAGATATAACATATAATCCTCTCCAGTATGAAGCCTTTAGGATAGATTAATGATTAATGGTTTTAAATACTAGCATCATACTCAAGTTTACCCCAAAATCGAAAGAGAGAGATTCGAAACAGCGATCATACGGCTATTATATCCTGAATGATCACTGGTTATGAACAAGAAGTAAATGCAGATAGATACATTATTTCATTTTATAAATGCTAGCATTCAGCCCAGCAGGGAAAGTGGAGTGTGTGGAGAATGTCTGTCAGAAATTAAGACGTACTGCAGTCATGTACTAAATAAACTGATGCCATGAAGAATAACACGGACACTATCACGAAGTCACTACAAAAGTTGACAGAGGTGCACAATGGATCCGGAAGTTTTCGAAGCCTTGCTAACAAATAAAAGCTCATACGAAGACTACAGAAACGAAGCGAGAAACGTCCGGTTAATGCTAAAACAAGACCTTGGTTGTTCTTTTGTCAAGAAATCCTTTGGTCTTACGAAAAATTAGCCAAGTAAAGAAAGTAATTTGTTCAGACGGCCACTCATGGTGATAATATTGAACCGTATGGTGATAAAATGATGAATGAAATATTAAATTCTTCTCCCAGAAGTGATTTGTCGAAGAAGGCAACAACGAGTTTCCAACTTTTGATCGTCATGCGCACCCGAAAAAGACAAATGTACACTGTCGGCCATTAACATTTAATAACCGGAAGGGTAGCAGGCAGCAACTAACGAAAGTTTGCTTATTGTGCGTACACTCTGAAGTAGAAAGAACACGTGATTCTTAACACGTCAGATGTTGAACAGCTTCAGTCCCAATTATCGTCCATACGAAAGAGTGGTGATCGTGTTGCAAACCCAAAGGCACCCCACGTACGACCACGCCAGATAACGATAACATATATAAGAATTTTTTTTCTTAAGGTCCAGTATACTACTCGCTTAAATTTAATAAAAGCAATAATATTTTGACCGAAGCGTCGTGCGTCAGGGGACCGTAAAGTAAATAAATAAACGAATACGTCTAAAAATGACAAAAAATGGAATTTAAATGCAAGTAAGCTACCTAGGCATCGTAGTTAAATATCAGAACGACAATCTCAAATCTTTGAGTCTAAATCTTGATTAATTTACTCTTAAAAATTTTTGGGATATAGACACAACCGCGAACGGCGTCTGCCCTCGCGTGACTGCAGTTCCGGTCGCCGCACTTGTTCACGCCCCGAGCGCCGCATACCGCGCACCGCACGACACGCGCTTGCGGTTTGATGAAGTGTGATTTAGCAAGCTATCATCAAACTACTACAAAAGCCCTCGTAAGAAAGGTTAATGCATGAAACTAAGTTCGTTCGTAATCATATAAAAATATTACATAAAATAAATAGGTAACTCTATTCTTTAACAATGTTAGCCTAATTAAATACAGATTGGTTTTTATGTTTTATATAATGGGTAATTATAGCTTCACCAGCTATTTTGACGTGTGGACGAGCAGGTCTGAAAGAGAGGGGCCAAACAGAGGAGGATTATACCCAGCAATACTGAAAGGAGAATAACTGCTGCCCCTATTTTTTATTTACTTAGCGTCCCCCCCCCCCTCCCCCCGTCACGACGCTTCTATCAAAATGTTACTACTTATATTAAACTTAAAAGAGCAATATACATTATTATTTCCTTACTTTTTAAAGGTTTTTAATCCTAAAGAGACTAATTGAGTTCTGCATTAAATTTTTAGATGATAACAGTGAATACGCTGTTGAAGAATCATAAGAGGAGGAGGTTTACATGCAAAAGACCAGGAGACACGGAAAGGTTCCAGCTGGATTGTATCATGGTCAGACGGATTCTTCGGATTGTAAGGTGCAATGATGAAGACTAGACTGAAGTTTAAGAGAAACGCCCGAAAGAATCGATGTGGAACGAAGTGGGGTATTGATGTATCGAGAAATGACGACACCCGTTTGAAGTTCGCTAAGGATGTGGATACTGCTAAAGGAAAACCACTGGAGGCAGTTCAGTTGAAGAGGAGTGGACATCTTTAAAATGGGCAATCACAGATGTTGGACGTCAAACAATAACACGGACAGGAAACCTGGGTGACAGCTGATCGACGAAAGAAGGAAGTAAGGAAATACTCAGGGAAGGAGAGGAACATAGCAGTATTAATTGTAACTATATAAGTATCATTATGACCATAAACATTAAACTTCAAACCACGAAAATTTTTCCTAATAACAAAGCATTATATCGGTTGTCACTTTTCTGCTCTTATGAGTACAGTCGCATCATAGTACACGCGTAACTGTACGCATACACTATCTAGTGGGCGTAACGAGACCTAATGTTGCGAAGTGACTGTGATATGCTCCCGCCTCGCCGTTTATGTTGCCACTAATCACGCTGTACTCTTTCATAAACCATGTTTACGAAATATGCAAATGTATATTGTTTGATTTATTTTGTTAAAAGGATTATGTTATTAAGAATGTTGTGTAAGTAATGTATTTTTCATTGCAAAGGAGACATACCTTTATCGTTAAGGAATATTCCGTAGGGAAATCCCTGCATATGTACTGGTGCGGCTATATCCCGCCTTTCTCAGTAACAGTTGTTCCAGAAGCGTACAATATAGACAGCCCTAGTTCAGAGCTGGAGACGTGAAGCCATTATGTCTGTCTGTCTGTGTGTGTGTGTGTGTGTGTGTGTGTGTGTGTGTGTGTGTGCGTTGGTTAATTGAGTTAATTATGAATGAGATCCTTGGCCAACAATGGTAGAATGCTGTAGCTGTGCAAGAAGAATAGTTAAACAAGTACGTTTAATTATCTAAGAATAATTGGCTCTGATTTATTACAAAATATAGGCCAGATTTGTTGTGGACCAGAATTTAATAGAAATCTGGAAGACTTGAGATCGACTAAGGCAGAAGGGATAACTAACATTCCTAGGGAATTTATAAAATCACTGAGGGAAGTGGCAACCAAACGACTATTCAAGTTGGTGTGTAGAATCTATGAGACTGGTGACACACCATCAGAGTTTCGGAAAAATGTCATCGACGCAATTTCGAAGACGGAAAGGGCAGACAACGGCGGAAACTACCACACAATCAGCTGAACAGCTCATTCATCGAAGCTGCTGACAAGAATAATATACAGAAGAACTTACAAGAACATCGAAGCACTGTTAGATGACGATCAGTTTGACTTTAGAAAAGGTAGAATCATAAGAGTTCTCACGTTGCACTTGCTAATGGAAATATGATTGAAGAAAAATCAAGACACGCGGCGTTCGACAAAATTTTCCATCCCCGATGATCCCCGGTTCGATTACTCCCACTTCCCGGAAGATGTACAAAATTCTGAGAAATATAGGAGCAGGCTATAGGAAAAGATGAATATGTACAAGAAAAAAAGGTGAACAATAAGACTGGAAGACAAAGAACGAAGTGCTAGGATTAAAAAGGGTGTAAGACCGGTATGTAGACTTACTCCCTACTGTTCAGTCTATACATCGAAGAAGAAAAAAAAAAAAAATAAAAGAAAGGTTCAAGGAAGGAATTAAAATTCAAGACGAAAGGCTATCGATGATAAGATTTGCGATCATATTTCTATCTTCAGTGAATGTGAAGGAGAATTACAGTATCTGCTGGATGCAATGAAGTCTAAAGAATACAGAATATACAGGGTGATTATAATTAAAGTTAAACTTTCAAAACGCTGTAGAAGTAACATCACTAGTCAGAATGTCGTCAAATTGCAGGAATATTGCCGGAGAAAGGGAAAACGTATGGCAGAAGAAAAACAGTGTAAAAATTGCTCAGTAGGTGGCGCTGTATGTGTCAGAATACAACAATTAAAACACCTGTAATGCGCACAACCCATTGAAGTTGTTATAAACGCGCCGGGTACACGACTTTTCCGCATCTTCGGCGGTAATTCAGTTGAATACCGCCCTTCGATCTGTGCTCTTCTGGTACCGATCGAAGTGTTAGGTGTTGCAGGTGCCAGCCAGCCAGCCAGCCAGCCAGCCAGCCAGCCACCCAGCCCATCGACGTGCAGCAGCCAGCAGCCAGCAGCCAACAGCCAGCAGCCAGCAGCGTCCCCGCCAGCAGCACGCAGCGGTCCTCGCCTATGCCGGCCCCAGCCAGCAGCCAGCGGCCACCAGCCCGCGGCCACCACCCAGCATCCAGCATCCAGCGGCGGTCCCGCCACCAGCGGTTGCAGGCAGTGGCCAGAGATGGTCCTAGCTGCCCCCAGCAGCAGCAGCAGCAGCAGCAGCAGCCGAGGCGTCCCCACCAGCCAGCCGGCCGGGTCGCCCCCCCCCCCCCCCCCAGCGGCAGCAGAGTGGGGCTTCGGCCCCGATCTCCTTCTTCATTCTCCGTCCCTCTCTCCTCTGTGTCTCTCGTTTGCTCCTTTGTCTAGTACTGTGTTTTTTTACCCCTTATCATCATGTCCACCCCCACCACCTCTTCTACCACCACCACCACTGCCATTATCTACAGCTCCCCCTCCGCTGCTGCCACCACTATCACGTGGTGTGCCACTTCACTCCCCCCTCAGTCCATCCCCCCACTCCTCACTCTCTCATCTCCCTCCCTATTTGTCGCCCCGTCCCCGGCTCCTCGCTCCCGCGCCTCCTCTGATCCCTTCCCTCCACTCCCTCCCTCTGCTCCTTCCGTGTCTGTGGCCCCCGGCCCCCGCCAGTGTGGTCGCCCGGCAGGCTACTGCCCACGCTCCACTCTCACCTTCACCTTCATCATCTTCGTCATCGGCTTCACCATCACCTTCGCCATCGCCCTCACCGTCTCCGGCGCTGACTCAGCCCCGGGACCAGCCACTCCCCGCCACATTCCAGTTGTTCCTATCCCCCCACACCTCCTCCACCGCCGTCAAGCGCCCCAGCGGCACCCCGGCCTCCTCTGCTCCCAAAAAGGCTCCACCTCGTCCCCCTTCCTCCACCCCTGATGCCATGGATGTCTCCCCACCCGTCCCTGCCCCCTCCTCCTCTACCCCCTCCTCCTACCGCTACCTCCTCTCCCGCCCGGATCCCTCCCTCCTTGAAGCCCGGAACCTCACCCTCTTCCTTCGCCAGCATTGTCCTGGTGCCCCCATCTCCCTCCTCACTCCTCGCCGTGATTCGGTACTCATCTCCTCCCCCAGCCCTACCCTCCACACAGACCTCCTTCCCCGCATCCCTGTCACCTGCTTTGGCCCTCATGCCTCTCTCACCCCTCCTCCTTCGCCACCTCCCTCCCGCCAACCCCAACCTCCGTGTCGCCCGCCGACCCTCACCGCTGTGATCACTCGGCTCAGTCCAGTGATCACGGAGGAGGAGGTGTTGGCAGAGCTTCAGGCCCATCCCCATCTGGAGGTGCGTGCGGTTCGCCGATCCATAACGCTGCCGGCCCCACCCGCCTTATGCGGGTTTTTTCTGAGCACGCCCCCTCCATAGACTGTCTTCTGAAGGAGGGTGCCCTCCTTTTTAACCAGCGTTATAAAGTTGACCCCTCCCGTTCCCCTCCTCAATCCCTCCGCTGCAAAAGGTGCTTGCGGTACAATGCGCACCCAACATATGAGTGCCGCGAGGCCCCCACCTGCCCGCACTGTAGGCAAGCCCACTTTTTACGGCAGTGCCCCAATCTCCAGTCCCCCCCCTCCTGTAATACCTGTAACCTCCCTCATCCCACCTACTCCCAGAAGTGTAAGGCCCGACCCCCTCCTACCACTCCTGAACTCACCGTTCCTGTCCGCCCTCTGGACGCCCCCACCCCTCCCGGCAACTCCCTTCGCCCAACCCCTACCGCTGAGGACATCATCAGATTCCTCACCATTGTCCTGCAGAATGTTCATCCTTTTCAGCGCCCACACACCCTCCAACAGATCTACCTCGCCGCCCGTTCCGTTTTCCACCTCAAAATGTATGCCACCTACTCGAACAACCAGGCCCATTTCACCTTCTCCCATCTAGACACCCTTGTTTAAATCCCTGTCATGGCACGGCAGCACCGTATCCTTTTCAACAACATCTGCTCCCTTCCCGCCAACAAGAACCTCTTCCTACACACCCTTGCCACCCACCGTGTGGACGCCTTCCTCCTTAATGAAACCTTCCTCCAACCCCACCACACCGTCCACACTTCGCCCTACCTCCTCCACCGCTCTGATAATCCCCTCCCAATTGCGCGTGGCGGAGTTGCCATTGGGCACCATCGCCAGATCCCTGTTCGGCTACAACCTCTCCTTCCCAACCCCACCGAACACCTGATCCTTACTCTCTTCTTCCCCGGCCTTACCGTTACCTGCGCCACTATCTATGTCCGCCCCAACGCCCCTATTCCCTTCGACTTCCTCTCCCACATCGACCGTACCTTCTCCTCCTACGTGATCGCCACCGACCTCAACATCCATAGTCGTTCCGCTGCCCAGTTACGGCAGTGGCATCGGTTCCTCTCCTCCCTTCAAGGCGACCTCATTCCCATCCCCCAGCACACCCGTCCCAAATCCGACTCCACTCCCGATGTTATCCTCTCCTCCCCCAACCTCCTTGGCCGCATAACGGTGGATGTCCTGGAGCCTACTGGTAGCGACCATCTCCCTGTCCTCCTCACCGTTTCAGACGGTTGTCGCCCCCGCCCCGACCCCCGTCATGACCCTCCCCCTAAGTACGTCCATGATTATTCCTGTGCCAACTGGAATGCCTACCGGGAAACAGCCTCCGCCCGGGTCGATAGCCACCCTTTCACCTACCACCACCCCGATGATGTCACCCATGCCGCCTCCTTTCTCCAGCGGACCTTGTCTGAGGCCGTGGAGGCCCACGTCCCTACTGTCGCCATCCACCCCCACCGTCCTACCTTACCCCCACTGGCCATCCTCCTCCTCCGTGAATCCCGCCGTCTCTACCATGCCTTCCTCCGCACGCATGAACCGGACACACTACGACGCCACCGGCAACTCCAGCGACACATTCGTAATTTGCTCGCGGCTAAGAAACGCCGGGACTGGCGACAGACATGCACCCATTTAACTGCTACCCTACCTATCAACTCGACCAAGTTCTGGTCAGCCTTCCGTCGCCTTACCGGAACTAAACCCTCCCCCTACTATCCTCTTCTCCATGATGATCACCCTTTCCCTGACACCCTTAGCAAGGCCAATCACTTTGCCTCCTACCTCTCAGATGTATTTTCCATCCCCGATGATCCCCGGTTCGATTACTCCCACTTCCCGGATATCCGCAATCGAACTGACACCTCTGTCCCTCCCCTCGCTCCTGGTTTTCAGTACTTGGACAACATTGCACACACGGAACTCAATGCCCCTATCACTAAACAGGATCTCATTGTTACACTCCGCACAAAACGCAACACCGCTCCTGGTCACAATCGTGTCACCTACCGTCACCTTCGTGAAGCTCCTGTCTCTTTCCTCTCCACCCTGGCCAGGCTCTACAATATAGTCCTGTCCACCGGTTACTACCCTGACCTGTGGAAAACCTCCCATATCCTCATGTTCCTAAAGCCCAGCAAACCGCCGTCCGCCATCTCCTCCTACCGTCCCATCAGCCTTACCTCAGTCTTCAGCAAGGTCCTGGAATCTATCCTCACCCGACGCATCCACCAGCATCTCCACCAGCACCGCCTCCTTCCCGTTACCCAGTGTGGCTTTCGGCCGTCCTTCTCTTCCGACGACCTTCTCCTTCACCTCACTCATCTCCTTTCTGAACAGCTTAATTCCCGTCGCTCCGCAATCTTCCCCTCCCTGGACCTCAAACGTGCCTATGACCGCGTATGGCATTCCGGTCTCCTCTTCAAGCTCCAAACCTTCGCCCTTCCCATTAACTACGTCCGTCTGATCGGCTCCTTTCTCTCCCGCCGTCCTTCCTATATCACCATCCATAGCACAGATTCCTACACCTTTTTCCCCTCCGCCGGTGTGCCCCAAGGCTCCGTCCTCTCCCCCCTTCTGTACCTTTTGTACACTGCGGACATGCCGCCGCCGTCACTCCCCCGTCCACCTTCTCCAGTTTGCCGATGACACCGCCTTCCTTGCCCTTGCCCCCACCCTGCAGCGCTCCCAACACCTTCTCCAATCCCATCTTGACCGGTTCACCGCTTGGTGCAACCAGTGGTTGCTCAAGGTCAATCCCTCCAAAACCCAGGCGATCATTGTAGGCAAAACCACCCCTTCCTTCCGCTCCTTGATTTCTACATCACCATCTATGGCCGTCCTATCGCCCTCACTGCCACCCTTAAGTACCTTGGCGTTACCCTCGACCGTCGCCTCTCCTGGACTCCCCACTTCTGGACAATCCAAGCCAAGGCACGCTCCCGACTCAGTCTCCTCAAGCTCCTCTCCGGCCGTACGTGGGATCTGGACCCCTCCACCATCCTCCACACCTATAAATCCCTCATCCGCCCTATCCTTTGTTATGCCCATCTGGCTTGGATCTCCGCCCCCCCCTACCTTTTATAAATCCCTCCAAATCCTTGAACGCCATGCTCTCCGCCTCGCCTATCGCATCCGTCTCCCCTCCCCTACATGGATCCTGTACGATCTCATCCCCTTCCCCCACCTCCTCCTTTTCCTTGAAAGGATATGGATCCTGTACACCTCCCATAAACTTGATCCTCCTCACCCGCTCATCTCCCCGATCCTCTCTCACCCCCGCCCGCTGCCGCGCCTGTATTCCCACGTCCCACCCGGTCTCCATCTCTCCATCCTCCTTACCCTCTCCCAAGGTGTCTTCCGCCAGCTCCCCCTCCCTGACGATGTCCTCCTCCCCTCCATCTACCCCTCCTATCAACTTTGACCCTGCCCCACCCCCCACTTCCGGTGTCCTTTCCTTTAGGCACCCTCCCTCCCTTCTCTTCCCTTCCCTTCTCTTTCCTTTTCCCCCATCCCCTCCCTCCACCCCTCTTCCACCGGGCTTCCCCTCCCCCTTCCTCCCACTCCCCTTCCTCCTCCTCCTCTTTTGGCAGGTCCCCGGACTCGCACACGCATAGTGAACATTCGCGCGCCGGAGATCATCGCCATCAGTGTCTCGTGTGTGTGCTTTGTTTTGTGTTTCGCGTTCTTTCGCAGTTCCAACTCTACTGTTCACATGTAACGTCGCCGTCCTCCGTGTTTTGTACGCCGTGTCAACAAGTGTTAGTGTTTTTATCGTCCAGCGTGAACGGCTTCATGTTTATTGTTTTTTTGTATCTCCATTTTTTGCCCGCCGTTTTTTTGTATTATCTGTATCACCTCTATGTCATGTTATTGTTCCACTTAAGGCTGAATAGCAGCGTAATATGCTGCTGACAGCCCGCCTGTATAGGTGAATAAAATTACAATAAAGGAAAAAAAAAGGATTTTCCTCCTTTCGCGTCTGCGACGTTCGCCATGAGTGTCTCAATGCAGGATCGCGCTCTGCTTGTAAAACTGTTATTACAAGAATGATGACTCTGCACACGTCACTCTGCAGAAGTTCCGGACACTGAAAGGTTTGAAAAAAAGGCGTTGTTCCGATGACTGCCGTGGGTCTGGAGAAAATGATTCGGAAATTCCAAAAGACGGGTTCTTTTGGTGTGCAACCTGGTAGAGGGTGGAAACGCATTGATTCTACATCAGTGGCAGCAGTGGCCACAGCAAAGCAGGTGGAGACGAGTGCTGGTGTGCAAACGTGTGGTGCACAGAGAAATGCCGGATCATTGGACATACCCGCGAGTACGGTGCGTAAAATCCTATGAAACATTATCTTTTGCTACCCATTCAAAATTGCCCATGTGCACGAGTTGCTTGCTGTTGACCTGCCAGCAAGAGAGACCTTTGCTTTATAATTTCTCGCTCGCATGGAAGTGGACAATGACAGGCCGTTGATGATTTTGTGGACAGACGAAGCCCACTGCCATCTGACGGGATATGTCAATACACAGAATTGTCGAACATGGGCAACTGAAAATCCACACGCAAATCGCCCAGTACCACTTCATCCTGAGAAAGTCACTGTGTGGTTTACGGCATAATTTATCATAGGGCCATATTTTTTTGAAGGACAGGTCCTTCCGGTCCTGTTACCTGTGCCGTCACTGGTAATCGCTATAAGTGTTTTTTGCGCCACCACATCATTCCAGCTCCCCAACAGCGTGGATGTGTGGATGGGATCATTTTTATGCAAGATGGCGCCCCTTCGTACATTACAAATCCAGTTTAGCAGTTGTTGAAGCGCCATTTCGGAAATGCTAGTGTTATCAGCCACCATTTTCCAACAGCCTGGCCGTCCCGATCACCTGATCTTAATCCGTGTGACTTCTGGTTGTGGGGATATCTGAAAGATGTGTTCAGTGCTCCGGTTGCAAACTTAGCTGCATTGAAGGCACGCATTGCGTAACATATTCTGAACGTGACCCCGGAAACACTGCGATAAGTTGTGGAACATGCTATTTCTCGACTTCAACTTGTAGCAGAAAACGGTGGGCAGCATACTGAACATTTTTTGCGCCAGTCACACGGAAATTAATAATTTGATTTGATTTTGATTGATGCTTTTTATGTTGTTTTTGGCCTCAGGACAATTAAAAAACGACGTGTGATGCATTTTATGCGGTTTTTGGCCTCAGGACAACTAAAAACCAATTTTTCCCATCCGATGTGATATGACCTCGCCATGGCGGATGGAATGACTGCTTTCGGAAGCGGTGAGACAAGGAAGTACGCTGCGTCCCGCCGTGCGCGTCCGTGAGCGCTTGCTTGTGTTTACCTTCTCGCGGTGCGACTATGGCGACTATGGCACACATATGGTGTCACGATACGATCAAAATTACCTTCCAACCAGATCATGCGCGTCCTCGAGCCTATGAAATAGAACAGTTCATACGCGACGATCTACGTTTAGATCCGGCGACTGTCGTCGGAATACATTTTTCTATAATGCCAAGCGTAGTTTATGTTAAAATGATCAGAGCAGAGGTCTGCGCTACAGTGGTGTCTAAATACGCGAACTCTCTCAGATTCAAACATTCTGACGGGCACATCGGTGTAGTGACGGTGGATCATGCAGTCATCGGCCTGAAGACTTTAAGGGTTTTTGAGCTCCCCTTCGAGATCCCAGAGGAAGTTGTCAAGGACGCCTTCCAACCATATGGCAATGTCATCAGCCACATTGCAGAAAAGTGGCCAACTTTTTCAACGTATAAGGTCTACAATGGTGTGCGCCAAGTTAAACTTGAGCTCAAAAAACATGTGCCGTCCTATTTGAACATCGGTGGCTGTCGTGCAGTCATAATGTACGTCGGTCAGACGCGTACTTGTTCCGGATGTGGGCAGGAAGGCCATATTCGATCGGCGTGCTTACAACGTAGACACGCAGACACCAGTGGGAGACTCCGTTTCGCCGACGGCAACGACAGTCCTGCCCCTCAGATACGCTCAGACGACGATGCGCAACATAGATGAGGAAGAAACTGGCGGTCGGTCACATCCATCGACGTTCAGAAGGACCCCAGATGCCAACTCAGATGTCACCCCCTACATAACAACAACAGCAGCAACAGTCCCAAGGAATCCTGACGCAACGTAACACTCAGGACGCTATGGACGTGGACGCGAGCATTGTCACGACCGCTGCTTTCTTGGCGGAAGGTGATACACGCTGGATTGCCTCCCACATTCGGATACGGATGTCCACGTTCGAAAGCAATGTTCACCTCGACAACGCAAGCAACGTCGGCGGATCCCTTCTGACGATTGCCTCCTACGTACGGCCGGTCAAGAAGGTGACATCTCGCAGGCGGCATGGATGGTACGCCTGCTGAGGATCTAAGTGGTGTAGACGGTTGGCTTGCTCATACCACGAGTGCCCAGTTACTTCTTGCACCACAAATGCAGCATGTCGCGTCGATGGATGGCGCTCCGTCCACCTCTTCCAAAGACGACATGGGTGAAAGTGATTTAGGTGCCAATCTACACAGCAGCGTGTTGCACCCATAGTGGTTGAACGATGTTGGGGAACTTCCTGGAGAGGACACGGGTGACAGGGAAGGGGGTGGCATTGGGGATGCCACTCCTAGCGTGAAAGACTCATAATTTGAAAGGGGGTTCGGTGGGTCCGGCATCTCTTGCCGTTATCTTCGATTGCCATGGCGTCTATCCTAGGTGAAGAGGTAGGCAGCATACCTTTCGCCCTGCCACAATCAATATCAATGCGATAAGGGCACCATCCAAACTGACAATGCTACAACGCAAGCTCGAAGCGGCGGACATCGGCGTGGCGCTCTTACAGGAAGTATGTGTCGCTAATTTCCCTGATTTCTACGGATATACCGCCCACATCTCCCATGCTTCTTCTACCGATTGTGGTGTGGCTGTCCTGCTACGGGAAGGCTTGGCGACTACGGACGTACTGTACCTACCGAGTGCAAGAGCCAGGGCTGTAACTGTCAACAATGTACGACTCATTAATGTATATGCCCCTTCAGGACAAAGGAGACGGAGAGATTGAGCCAGTTTTTTTCGGAAGATATTACCCGTCTCTGTATGGGCCGCATAGACGGTATGGTGATCGGAGGCGGCTTTAACTGTATCTTATCTCCGTCTGATCAGCAGCCACATCACGTCCGGTGTGCGGAATTGGAAATGCTAGTGCGTGACCTCCACCTGCTCGACACGTGGCGCCACATCCAGGGCCCAGCTCCTGGTTACACCCATTACACAGGTCATTTGCCAAGTCGGTTAAACAGGATTTACTTTACAAGCACCCTTTCGACGGAGACAAGAGGAGCAGAGCTCTGGCCCACTGCGTTCACCGACCACACAGCCTATATTTGCACCATTGCCCTCCAACCTGCACGTGTGTGGCGCCGTAGGCCCCCCTGGAAACTGAACGTCGCCCATCTGGACGAGCGGGCAAGTAAAGGTGCTATCGAAGAGTCGTGGAACGCATCCTTACAGCGTCGAGGTCGTTACCGATCGAACCTCAGTTGGTGGATTGAATGTTCGAAGCCTGCTCTTAGGCGCACCTTCATGGCTTACGGCCGGGAAGCGGCAGCATGGAGAAGGAGCACGGAAAACTTTTATTACACCGTCATACGGGAACGTCTTGCTTGGAGCCCTCACCTGACAGGCAGATCATTGTCAATCGCGCGAAAGCGCAGCTCGTCTCCTTAGCACGCCATCATTTACAGGGCGCTGTTATTGTTGTGGCGTAACAAGTTTGCTATGCCACACTGGGAAGGGAGCCGAAAGAAAGGCACGCGTACACACACGCCGACTGGCGTCAAGTCTGGAACAGGATAACTATTGAATGGTAGCAAGAAAAGTACGTAGCTGCTTTATACTTAACTTTTATTCTTTGATGAATACAGCGTTCTTCTTGAGACATTTATACGATAACTCTCAAACTAGGTAAGGCTAATGGCGCCTTGCTAGGTTGTAGCCATGGACTTAGCAGAAGGCTATTCTAACTGTCTCTCGGCAAATGAGAGGAAGGCTTCGTCCGTATTGTCGCTAGCAATGTCGTCGTACAACTGGGGCGAGTGCTCTATCGTATATCGAGACCTGCCTTGTGGTGGCGCTAAAAATGGACCGCGGCCGATTTAAGCTACCACCTAGCAAGTGTGGTGTCTGGCGGTGACACCACATTCCTCCCCCGCAAATCGGCGAACGGTCGTGTGATAAGGCTTCCGCCCGCCGTGGGGAGGACCCCATGTTGACGTATGCGATGAGGTGGGGAGCCTAACAACAGGCGAGGCTGTGCCACCCGCACCCGGCCATTCGGTCCGAGGGGATCTAGGAAACGCCTGAAAACCTAGTCCAGGGTGCACGTCAACATGCGGTGTATACGCCCGTAATGAGACAGGAGGGGCCGAAGGGTCGACCTCCATTGCGTCGGGGTACCCGACGCGCGATGACGTCATGTGGTCTGGAGCGGGCAAGAGGTCCATGGCGGAGGACGGCTGGTCACGGGAAGCGATCGGCGGCGCGTGACCCAGGGAGGCGCTTGGCGGCTGCAGCGAAGCGTCGAATGCGGGCGGCGCCGGCGGGAGAACAGGCGGCGGCGGCGGCGGCGGCGGCTGCGGCGGCGGCGGCGCGTCGCCATGGGGCAAAATGGAAAGCATCGTCGGTAACACCTGGGGATGAGGCGAGCCAGTAGATGGGTCCCCAGGGCGCTGACCGGACGGCACCGTCGCTGAAAGCAGACGGGGAGCGGCAGAACCCGTGCGACGACAGAGGCGCAGCTGATTGAGATGCCGACGCACCTCACCAGAGGCCCCCAAAACCAAATACATCACGCGGCCGAGGCAGCGAAGAATGCGCCCTGCAAGCCAACGCCGTGAACCTCGATAGTTGCGATAAAATACAACGTCGCCTGGAGCAAAAGCAGGAGTCTGCCGCTGCACAGGAACCTGATGCAGCGGATGCAGCAAAGACATCAAGGTTCGATGAGGACGACCGTGGAGCAACTCAGCCGGCGAGCGACCATCTCGGGGCTGAGAGCGATACGAAGACAAAAAGAGCAACAATGCGTCCTCCCGAGAATGCGACTCTTTCAACTTCAACATCTGCGACTTGAAAGTCCGGACCAATCATTCAGCGGCACAGTTTGACTGAGGCGAAAACGGCGCAGATGTCAGATGTTGAATACCATTGGCCTGGCAGAATGGCTGAAATTCTGCGGACATGAATTGTGGGCCATTGTCGGAAACAATAGTCTGCGGAAGACCGTCAATGCAAAAAATAGCAGACAACGCTTGGATGGTGGCGGAGGACGTCGTGGAAGACATCCGGACAACAAAAGGAAAATTACTGAAGGCATCGACCAGAACCAACCATCGAGCATTCCAGAATGGACCAGCAAAATCAATGTGCAAGCGTTGCCAAGGGGAAGTGGCTTTTGGCCATGCAAAGACTTTCTGCGGCGGTGCGGATTGTTGTTCGGCACACGCCATGCAAGAAGAACACATATTCGTAATCGCAGCATCGATTCCGAACCAAGTACAGTGCTGACGAGCAAGTTGTTTCGTTCGCACTATACCCCAATGTCCTTGGTGAAGAAGCCGTAAGACAGAGGACTGTAACGAACGTGGGACCACGACTCGGGACTGATCATTATCAGAACGCAACAACAAAACACCACGTCGAACAAAAAGTCTCTCCTTGTGAGCAAAAAATCGGCGAACCAACGGATCCGCAATCCGAGACTGTGACAAAGGCCATTGCGTAGCAACAAAACGCAAAACGGTAGCAAGGACAGGGTCAGCAGCTGTGGCTGTAGCTACACGACGAAAATCAATCGGAAACAATTCGACCACTTCATCGGTTTCCGAATCAATGAACATGCAAGCAAGTTCGGAAGAATCGAATGCTTTATCCTCAGCAACAGGCAAATGGGACAACGCATCGGCGTTGCCGTGCTTAGCAGTGGACCGATACAAGATATCGTAGCGGTACTGCGAGAGGAAAATAGACCAGCGAATGAATTTCTGCGCTGTACGTAGAGGTACAGGCTTGTTCGGATGAAAAAGTGATGTCAAAGGTATGTGGTCTGTGATGATGGTAAAGTGACGACCATACAAGAAATCATGGAACTTAGTAACACCAAACACGAGAGCCAAAGCTTCTTTCTCTATCTGTGAATAATTTCTTTGCGCAGACGAGAGCAATTTGGACGCAAAGGCAATAGGGCGATCATGCGATCCAACTTTGTGCGCAAGCACAGCACCGATCCCGAAATCCGATGCATCTACCATCAACAAAAGGGGTTTCCGGGGATCGAAAGGCGTGAGGCAAGTATTAGAAAGCAACGCCGATTTCAACCGGCGAAAGGCGCGTTCGCATTCCGTCGTCCAGACGAACGGAACACCTGTACGGCGTACGCGATGAAGCAGAGCTGAAAGAGAAGAGGCATTGCGCACATTCACTCACACCTTGTGATTCTAAATCGTGGAATGTTCTTGCGACCTCATGACGCAATGCGTGAGGAACATTGCGCGCTCTGAAAAATTTCTGTTGCGTGTTTACTTTCAGTTCCAATTGTGCTGCATAGTTTTTAGCGCAACCAAGGCCCGATGCAAAAATGGCTGCAAAGTCTTCACATACACTAGAAACACTGTCTGTAGGCACAGTTTGATTCACTGATAGGACCTGATTTACAATAGACAAGTTAAACAATTGAAATAAATCGAAACCAAACAAGTTCACTGAAGTAGAAGAACGAAGAACGTAAAATGACACAAGTTTTGTTTGTCCTTTATATGTTGCAAGAAGAGTGCACTGTCCTAACACAGGTATTTTCTGTCCTGAATAACTATGTAACTTAACATTTGCGGCACGCAACGGAGGTGCGCCCAGTTGTTTGTACGTGTCGTGATTGAGCAATGAAACTGCAGCTCCGGTATCGAGCTGGAATGGTATGACCTTGCCATTAAAGTCCAAATCTACAAAAAGTTTATTGTCCTGCTGACGACAAGAGCGACTGTTTTGTGCAATTTGAACTGACACGTGTACAGAATCACTTGCTAATTGACGTGATTTCCGGCGACGTCGACGCACACGTTTTGTGGGACGAACACAGTCACTGTTAGAGAAAGTGGCACTGGACGAAGCGGAATTAACTACATGAATATCCATGGGCGAAGGTCCACAAGCCTGAGTGTCCCTGGTTCGATTCCGGCGCGAAGCAAAGGGCCTGGAATGATTAAGAGTGTCTGATCGGAGCTTTTTCTGGCAAACACTTTGAACATGTCCTTTCCTATTACAAAAAAAGCAAATAGCTAGACGTGACGGGCAATGTTCACGCGAATGTCTAGTAGCACACCGCGGGCATGATTTCACTGCATTTGTGTGCTGGCGCGGCGCACCTGGTTTAGCGCGCGGCGGCAGCTGCGTCGAAGTGTGGGAGGGCCAGTTACCGGGCCGCGCAGCGCGTCCAGCGGGCTTGTTAATGTTACACACTGCTGGCGAAGTTTCGAAAGATTCCTGAGCACAGTCAAGTGTGTCTTGTCTATCCAATATGTCTATCACTTGTTGAAGGGAGGTATTAACTAGTTTCAAAATTTGCTCCCGTATGCGAACATCAGAAACGATCTGTGCAATTGCATCACGTACCATTGTATCTGAATAAGAAAGGCCACAGTCACAGTCAAAGGCACAGTCCCTAGTAAGTCCTTGCAATGTTGCTACCCACTCCCTATTAGTTTGACCGGCCATACGTTTTGTACGAAAAAACGTATACCGTTTTGCAACCACATTAACTGTTTCTTTGAAATAGGCATCTAAAGCAGACAAAATTTCCTCGTAGGACAGAGTTGCTACGTCGCGTCGGGGAAACAATTTCACTATCACACGGTAGGTGGACACACCGACACAAGAAAGCAAAAACGGCTGCCACTCATTACCTTGAATTCTGTAGGCGGCTAGATGAAAGGCAAACTGGCGGGACCATTCCGTCCACGATTCGTGCGCCGGGTCGTAGTGCCTAAAAGGCGGTGCAACTGCGAGTTGTGGCTGCGGTAGCGGTGAAGCGGCGGCTGCCGCATCGTGTGGCAGTGCACGTTGACCCTGGACGAGCTGTCCAAGGGCATCCAATAACGCCTGCGTCTGCTGATTCTGCAAGCGATAAAATTCGGACAGTACATCTGGCGAAGCCATGACACAAGTAAATGTAAGCAATCAGAAAGAACCTTTTCCTTCGTCGCCAATCTGTTGTGGCGTAACAAGTTTGCTACGCCACACTGGGAAGGGAGCCGAAAGAAAGGCACGCGTACACACACGCCGACTGGCGTCAAGTCTGGAACAGGATAACTATTGAATGGTAGCAAGAAAAGTACGTAGCTGCTTTATACTTAACTTTTATTCTTTGATGAATACAGCGTTCTTCTTGAGACATTTATACGATAACTCTCAAACTAGGTAAGGCTAATGGCGCCTTGCTAGGTCGTAGCCATGGACTAAGCAGAAGGCTATTCTAACTGTCTCTCGGCAAATGAGAGGAAGGCTTCGTCCGTATTGTCGCTAGCAATGTCGTCGTACAACTGGGGCGAGTGCTCTATCGTATATCGAGACTTGCCTTGTGGTGGCGCTAGGTCTGCGATCACACAGTGGCGACACGCGGGTCCGACATGTACTAAATGGACCGCGGCCGATTTAAGCTACCACCTAGCAAGTGTGGTGTCTGGCGGTGACACCACAGTTATATTGTCGTGTGATCCAGACAGGCTACAATCAGAAAAGCCATCTATGCACCACTTGCTCATAGAGCGCAGGAGGCGCCGCAAAGCGCTGGTATCTGACATGATAACGGACGACGGTCGACACAAAGTAGAACAATCAGTTATAGCAGAAGCCTTCTTTGGGCATTACGCTCACCTTTATTCAGCAGTGCTCCCTTATTTGATGACGGTAGACACCGTTTATGCACATATCAACGGTACAGTTCCACCAGATGTAGTACCGACTTTACTGGGAGAAGTGACAGAAGAGGAAGTGCTAGACGCCATTGGTAAAGGTGCTCTCCATAAATCTCCGGAATCGACGGACTAACATTAGAGTTCTACCGAGCCTTTAAACAACTGTTGGTACCGTGTTGGGTTGAAATTTGTCAGGAATTGATGTCCCCAGGTATACCGTTGCCTGCATCGTTCTTGGAAGGACTGACTGTGCCCATCCTTAAGCCGAAGGGACGAAATTATGTCCACGATTATCGCCTCGCAACGTTATTGAACTGAAACTTCAAGATCTTTTCGAGGCTGTTATCAGAACGTACTAGCGACACACTATTGCAAGTCCTGTCCAGCGATCAGACGTCCTCGGGGGGACACGAAAACATCAGAACTGCGTTATCTCGTTACAGAGATCTCGTCTCCCTTGCACGGGTTAGACGTTTGCCTGCAGCCCTGGCGTCTATCGACTTTAACCAGGCTTTTGACCGTGTGGGCCACACTTTCCTCACGGCCGTTCTACGACGCATGGAATATCCCGACCCCTTTATCACAGTGTTGTCACGCCTTCTGCGTGGTGCTACTTCTCGAGTTCTTGGAGGAGGGAGGAGGAGAAAGTTAGTGTTTAACGTCCCGTCGACAACGAGGTCATTAGAGACGGAGCACAAGCTCGAATTAGGGAAGAATGAGGAAGGAAATCGGCCGTGCCCTTTTAAAGGAACCATCCCGGCATTTGCCTGAAGTGATGTAGGGAAATCACGGAAAACCTAAATCAGGATGGCCGGACGCGGGATTGAACCTCGAGTTCTTGTTAATGGAAGAATGACAGCACCCACGCCGATCCGCCGATCAATACGATAGTGATGTCCATTACCTACATTGTTATTTGCATTGACTTTAGAACCTTTGAGTGTGGTCTCCGAGACAGGGTCACTGGGATACAGTTCGGCGGCTCCATCTGTCGCTGCACCGCATATGCGGATCATTTGGTGATCGTCATATGTGGAGCTGCCGATATGGCAGCGGCTTTGGACTGGATTGCAACCTACGGTACAGCTTCTGGTAGCCAAAAAAATGTTGACAAGTCCGTCGCCTTGAGCTAGATAGGGCTACCGCAGGAACACATTGCCACCTTACGCTTCAGTGGTACTGTCCGCTGCTTGGGCTTATATTTCACGAACGACATGCGACGCGCGACGACGCTCAATTATCGACGTCTTCTTAACCAAATTCGGGCCGGAACTGCAAATCAGCGCTTGCGGTCACTCAACATCGTTCAGCGGGCGCATCATGCCAATGTATACCTTCCGTCCCGCATACCGCATGTCGCCCGAACGCTACCCATTCTGAACCCCTTGGCGCGTAGCATTATAGCAGCACTGGAATACTTCGTCAGCGCTGATATGTTACTGAAGATCAGATACGTCTCTCTTACCCTCCCCAAGGAAAAAGGTGGTCTCAGCCTAATTAATGTACAAGACAGGGCCGTTGTCCTCTATGTTAGCTCTCATTTATGTCTGCTGCGCCGTTGTCCTACAAGCCTTACGAGTTTGCTTCTGACGGCGCTACGACCTGCTTCACTAAGAGCGTCGGTGCCGCTACAGGGCATCCCAGCTCCCGTCTTTTATATAGGACGTTTATATTTCGAAAAAAGTTGTTCCAGTGTAGCTCTCACGACACCACGAATGGCCACAACTCGACGCCTATATCACGACATGCTGCAACGCCGCCCCCTTAATGTGGTCGAACTAAAATATTCTGATGTACGGTGGCGCGTGGTGTGGATGCCATGCTTGATTCCGATGTTGTTTCCCAATGGTACGTAGTCGTTAATGGGAAGCTGGTGACACAAGAACGTCTCTACAATATCCGCATGGCAGAATCTCCCAATTGCGTGGGTTGTAATACAGTAGATTCTGACGAGCACCGCCTCAGCTGTGGAGAGGCAGAGTCAGTTTGGCATCTAGTGCGGCAGATGCTGGCTTATCTCTTGCGCGTTACGCCGGAGCATATATCTGTACGCACGGTATTGTTTCCGGATGAGACATTTTACCCCAAGACTCGGACCAACTCTGTCACCAGGATACGTGGACATGCGGTCCATTATCTATGTCGTGACGGACACAAGAATTTACTTGACTTCTGGCTCTACTTACAAGGAAGACATCATATTATTGCGTGGCTTACGATATATCGACGATGCTTCGCAAACAACCTATTGAGTGCCTTTCACAGCCGGCCGTGTAGTTGGAATGTTCCAGGTAGTGAAAGATGAGGTCAGAACGAAGTGCAAACGATCATACATTGAACTATCTTGAACTATCTTTATCAGTGGGTGCAGTTGCTAGGAAGGCTGACTACGAAGCGGTAGCTTTCTTTTCATGTTATTTATGTTTACTATCTTCGATGGTGTCTTCATTCTATTTTAGTTTTCCAGGCGTGACTCTCCATGACTGTTCGCACATTGCTATCTATATGTCCATACTGTACATAACAAAAAAAAACCCTTTAAAATGGTCAGCGTGACGGATTGTCAATCCTCTGGGTCCGGGCTCGATTCCCGGCAGCGTAGGGGAATTTTCTGCGCCCAGGGACTGGATGTTGTGCTGTGCTCATCATCATCCTATCATCCTCATCGACTGCAGGTCGCCGAAGTGCCGGCAAATTGAAAGACCGGCACCCGGCGAACGGCCTGCCCGGCGGGGGGCCATAGCCATACGATTAAAAAAACTATTAAATTATGATGCTTACAGCGCAATCTACTGCAACATTTTGTAACTATTTATTTTTCTTCTGCCGTACGTTTTCCTACCTCTTCGATAACATTTCGTTGCAATTTGACGTCATTATGACCAGTGGTGTTACTTCTATAGCGGTTTGAAAGTTTAATTATAATTAGCCTGTAAATTGAGAGTAAACTGTAAAAAGAGGAAAGTAATAAGATGTAGCAGAGATGAGGATAGTTAGAAACTTATTATCAAAACTGGGGCTCACGAAAGAGATAGAAGTTAAGGAATTCTACTATCTTGGGAGCAAAATTACCCATAACAGACGAAGCGACGAGAACATAAAAAGCAGGCATGCACGGGCAAATACAGTCATGGCCAAGAGAAGTCTACTGATGTCAAACAATGGCATTAATTTCTGAGAATGTCCGTTCGGAACACAGTGTTGTATGGCAGTCAGTCATGGATAGTGGGAAAATAGGAAGAGAAGAGAATCGAAGTATTGGACTCGCGGTGCTGAGGATGTTGAAAATGAGATGCCTGATAAGGACTGAAGAGGTTCTCCACAGAATCGGCGAAGGAAGGAACACATGGAAAACAATGAGAAGAAAATGGAACAGGATAATTGGACATGTTTTAGGGCATCAGGGAGCAACCTCTATGGTACTGTATGGAAGTGTATAAGGACGATACTGTAGGAGAACACAGAAATTTGAATAATTGAGGAATAGTGTGCAAGTGCTACTCTGAGATTAAGAGGTTAGCGCAGGAAAGGAATTCTTGGAGGGTGGCATCAAACCAATAAAAAGACTGATGAAAATTATTATGCTTGCTGGAATGCTGTTAATGCTGTCAAACTTAGGAGTGATTCATTCCGCTGATTTTATGCGGTTTTTTTACAACCATTCTCTGTGATAGACAGTCCCTGACCTTCGGTAAATGAGGTCTGTGTGGTCTTTGTTTAGCGGTGGTTGTTCCTTCACTTTTCTATTTCGCAGTCAGATTAACAACCATCGCCTTGGGCAACTTTATAAAGGTTGAAAGTTCTGTAATGGATTTGTTACTCAAATGACATCCAACGACCTAATTTAGATTCGAAGCCACTGAGCTCTGCTGACTGACCTTTTCTGCAGTTGGTGCTTGTCTACTGATGACTCAATACTCATGTCGTTTTTTTATGTCTTGTCGGCCTCTCATGAGTTTTAACGGTAAATTCCGTATCACACAATAGTGTCCGGATAAATTTGATCAGATAGCCTGTGCCGAATTTTACTTTTTATTTTATCCCTTGTCATTAAGGATATGTTTTCAGTAAATTTGCTAGAAAGTCTTCAGTCCAATAGCATATGTGATCGGGCATTTCGTATACATGTTTTTTTTTTTCACCAGGATACGGTGCTTAATTACATCGGATGTTTTCTCGTAGTGAATGAATGTTAACCTGGGCTTCGCCACTCATGAACGCACGTAGCATTTTACGTTTGTAGTGTTTTAGTCTCACTGGATTTCTCCCTTGTGTAGTCTGTACCTGAATCTTCTGAGACTTCACAGTATCACTGTTTATAATATTTTCGAATATCATTCGTCTGATATTCTCTTCGTCCACATTGGAGTGGCGCGAAACGTCACAGTTTCCACACGAAACAACGCTAACTATTAAAGGGTACCTTGTCAGCCTCAATGAAAGTAATCACACGCGACCACAAAAATTGTTCCATAAATCTACAACAAATAAACGTGTGATGGGTGTGCAGCTATAAGAACATGCCTTGCTATCTTCCTTATAAACTGGAACGACCTGGGTCACTTTTCAGTAGTGTTGCACGCTTAGTTATTCCAACTACCTACGATAAACGTTTGCTGGAAATGCTGCCATATCTTCTATGTATTCGGAACGAAATTTAATGGCACCTCATCAGGTCTATAGACTATGTTATATTTTTAGTTACGCAGTCGGATGGAGTCGTGCAAATAGTACGATACTGCAACAACCCGAGCTGTTGCTATTTTTAGACGGTATGATCAGTAACTCATATTCCTTTGGGCGACCACTTATCCAGCACCTTCCTCAAATTTCGAGTAACAAGTCAGGTTACCGAAATATCGCACCACTCTATGAACGCAAGCTCCCTGAGACTATTTTTAATTCATTTTCCTCTTATTTTTACATCTGTCTTTTTCTCATCATGGCATCGGTCGAAATTGGGAACTTCATTGTGGACTACTTCCTTAAAGCAGTTTCCGAAAGGGATAAGGAGTAGGAGCAAACTCAGTGTCGGTTAGACCGTCAGTGAGAGAGCACCGCGAGTTCCTGCTGCAAATAAGGCTAATACACCGTTCGTTTATTACATGCTTTTACGAGCTTCTAAAATGAGCAACGTCAGTAATGGATGGGATTGTGATTGCTGTGTACAGATGCGAGCTGAGTTGTTGACCCTGCACTGACGGCTTTAGGCTGTGTTGGCTTCCGTCACACAGGTTGAGGCTGCTGCCAAGGGGCATCACTGGGGGGGGGGGGGGGGGGGGGGGGGAGGTCTGACGTGGGAATACGAGGGACGTAGAGCACGTCCCACGTGTCCCCCGATCGGTCCACTGCTATGGCCGTCCCGGTTACTGCCTGCACTGAGGTTGATCCTTTACGTGGTGGAGTAGGGGATCAAGTCCGGGAGGCAGCGAAAGACTTTCCGAGGGGCTGATCGTAGGGCCTCCCCGGTTCGTTTGACGAAAAGGTTTCGGGCGTTATCTGTGGCTGTCGAAGTCTCAGAGCCGGATGCAGTCGGCCACCATGTTCCAGAGGAAGCTTCTCGGTCCGCAAGGTCTGGGCATTCACAGAGGGTGGGTTTGCTGGTAGTTGAGATCTCCAACGCTAGACGCGTAATGGGCCCCTTAGGGACATGGCTGTCAAGGAGGGGAAGGAAGCCAGCGTGCACTCCGTGTGCATACCAGGGGGGGGCAGTCATTCCGGATGTGGAAAGGGAGCTACCGGCTGCCATGAAGAGTACAGGGTGCAGCCAACTGCAGGTGGTGGCCCACGTCGGTACCAGTGACGTGTGTCGCTTTGCATCGGAGGAGATTCTCTCTGGTTTCGGGAGGTTAGTGAAAATGGTAAAGACTGCCAGTCTTTCTTGCGAGATTAAGGTGGAGCTCACCATCTGCAGCGTCGTCGATCGAACCGATTGTGGTTTTTTTTTGGTGCAGAGCCGAGTGGAGGGTATGAATCAGAGACTCAGGCTGTCCTGTGGCGGTGTAGGCTGCAGATTCCTTGACTTGCGCCATCGGGTGGTGAGTTTTAGGATTCCGCTTAATAGGTCAGGAGTCCAACTACTCACGAGGAAGTGGCTACACGGGTATCGGGGCTATGTGGAAGGGACTGAGTGGTTTTTTAGGTTAGAGGGTCTCAGGAAACCATAGAAAGGGCGTCCATCTAAAAGGGGGCAGGAGAATCACTGTAAGGTAATTGTACAAACGATCGGTATTTTAGTTGTAAATTGCCGTAGCTGTGTTGAGAAAGAACAAGAGCTCTAAGCTGTAACAGAAGGCACTGAAGTTCAAATAGTTACAGGTACGGAAAGCTGGCTAAAGCCGTAAATGATTTCAACAGAAATTTTTTCAAACGACATAACAGTTTTAAGAAAGGATGGATTAAATACAGCTGGCGGTGGAGTATTTTATTGCTGTCTGAAGTAGCTTAGCTTGTAGTGAAATTGAAGTGGACCGTTCCTCCGAAATAGTTATCCCCCCCCCCCACCCCCCTCTCCCAGACTCAGAAGATTTAGTTGCTGAACAGTTCAAGGAAAATTTGATTCTCATTTCAGATAGGTACCCCCACTCATAAAATTATAGTCGCTGGTGACTTCAATCTACCCTCGATATACTGGAAAAATGATTATATTTGCATAAAACTTGATTCTCGTTTCAGATACGTACCCCACTCATAAAATTATAGTCGGTGGTGACTTAAATCTATCCTCGTTATACAGGATAAATGATACATTTTAAAGCCGGCAGTAGGCATAAAAAGTCATCCTAAATCGCACTAAATGCTTTCTCAGAAAATTTTTTCGAACGGTTAGTTCATGAGCCCACTCGAAGCGTAAAATGGTTGCGAAAGCATACTTGACCTCTTAGTAACAAATAATTCTGGACAAATCGGAAGTCTCATGACGAATACAGGGATTAGCGATCACAAGGCAGTAGCTGTTTAGGCTGAATCCCGTAACACCTACAACCATCAAAAAGAAACGCAACGTATATCTATTTAAAAAAAGCTGATAAAAATGCTCTTAACGCCTCATCAAGAGACAGTCTCCACTCCTTCCGATCTGATCACGAAAGCGTAGAAAAGATGTGGAATGACTTCAAAGAGATAGTATCGACAGAAACTGAGAGATGTATACCACGTAAATTATAAGTAATGGTACTGATGCCACATGGTACACAAAATTCCCGCTGTTGCAGAAGCAACGAAAAAAAGCATGCAAAATTTGAAGGAATGCAAAGTCTCCAAGATTGGAAAAGTGTTGCAGAAGTTCGAAATATAGCTCGTACTTCAATGGGGAGATGCTTTTAGTAACTTCCTCAATGTAACTCTATCTCGGAATCTGGCAGAAAACCCAAAGAGATTCTGATCATACATAAAGCACACCAGTGGCAGGACGCAATCAATACCTTTACTGGGCGATAACAACGGTCAAGGCACTGATGACAGTGCCACTAAAGCAGGGTTATTAAACATGGTTTTCCAAAACTCCTTCACCAAAGAAGACGAAGTAAATACTCCTGAATTCCAATCAAGAACAACTGCCGAGATGAGAAACATAGTAGATATCCTCGCTGTAGCAAAGCATCTTAAATCACTTAATAAAGGCGAGGTCTCCGGTCCACATTGTATACCAGTCAGTTTCCTTTCAGAGTATGCTGATACAATAGCTCCGTATTTTGCAATTATATACAACCACTCGCTCATAGAAAACTCCATACCTAAAGAATGGAAAATTGCTTAAGTCTCACCAATACCCAAAAAGGGAAATAGGAGTATTCCGCTGAATTACAGGCCCGTATCACTAACGTCGACTTGCGGTAGGGATTTGGAACATATACTGTGTTCGAATATTGTGAATTACCTCGAAGAAAACGATTTATTGACGCATACTCGGCACGGATTCAGAAAACATCTTGCTTCTGAAACACAACTAGCTCTTTATACTCATGAAGTAATGTGTGCTATCGACAGGGAATGTGGAATTGATTCCATATTTTTAAATTTCCGGAAGGCTTTCGACACCGTTCCTAACAAGCGTCGTCTAACCGAACTGCTTGCCTACGGAATATCGCCTAAGTTGTGCGACTGGATTCGTGATGTCCTGTCAGAAAGGTCACAGTTCGTAGTAATAGACTGAAAGTCATAGAGTAAAACAAGTAATATTCGGCGTTGTTACGGGCCCTCTATTTTTCCTGATCAACGAGGGTTATTAGGAAAGTAAGGAACGATCGGTCGTGAAATGGACGACAGTGGAAATCTGATGAAGTTTTGCACAGGTGTGTTGGGCAGTGTCCCTAGTATGGCCGTCGATCGCATTGAGCCATTCTTTTTAGTTCCGAGCACACAGGGAGCACATAAAGATACCTAGAACAATAGTGTCTCCCAACAAGTACGAGGGCCTGGGAGAAATTTCGCCTGAAGCTATGCACCCAACATTACATAACTGTCGTACGTTTTCATCTTCAAGACAATTCTCAGCCGCATTTTGCAGGGGCAATGAAGATGCTCCTGCATCGTTTTCAGTTGGAAATGTTTGATTAGCCACAATACAGCGCGTAATTGTCTCCCTCTGAGTGTCATCTCTGCTCACATTAACCGCTGGTTTGAAGACAGCATTTTGGCACAGACAACGAGCTGTAGGCCAGCGTAGAGAAGCGCTGGTGGCTGCTTCTATAACGAGGGTGTTGGAAAGTTGGTACAACGCTACGACAAAAGTCTAAGTCGGATCGGCGACTATGGAGATAAGTAGCTGGAACATGTAGTTAACTGTTGCAAATAAAACAGTTTTAATTTTCACTGTGGTTTCCATTTCGCGACCTATCTATCCTTACTTTTCGGATAGCCCTCGTATATTAACGACACAGAATACAATCTGAGTAGCCCTATTAGATTGTTTGCAAATGACGCTGTAATTTACCGTCTTCTAAAGTCACCAGATGACCAAAACGAATTGCAGAGTGATTTAGATTAGGTATCTGTATGGAGCGAAATGTAGCAATTGACCCTGAATAAAGGAAATGTAGCAATTGACCCTGAATAAAGAAAAGTGTGAAGTTATTCACGTGAGCCCTAAAAGAAATCCGCTAAATTTCGATTATGCGATAAGTCACACAAATCTTAAGACTGTAAATTCAACTAAATGGTAAGGGATTACAATTACAAATAACCTAAATTGGAATTATCACACAGATAATGTTGTGGTTAGAGGAGACGAAAAACTGTAATTCATTGGCAGAACACTTAGAAGGTGCAACAGGTCTACTAAAGAGATTGCTTACACCACGCTTGTCCGCCATGTTCTAGAATATTACTGTGCGGTGTGGGATTTGCAGCCGGCCGAAGTGGCCGCGCGGTTCTGGCGCTGCAGTCTGGAACCGCGAGACCGCTACGGTCGCAGGTTCGAATACTGCCTCGGGCATGGATGTGTGTGATGTCCTTAGGTTAGTTAGGTTTAAGTAGTTCTAAGTTCTAGGGGACTAATGACCTCAGCAGTTGAGTCCCATAGTGCTCAGAGCCATTTTTTTGGGATTTGCATCTGGTGGGACTGACGGATGACATCGAAAAAGTTCAAAGAAGGGTGGCTCGTTTTGTACTATCGCGAAATAGGGGAGGTAGTTTCACAGACATGATACGTCAGCTGGAGTGGCAATCATTAAAACAACGGCGTTGTTCGTTGCGACGCGATCTTCTCATGAAATTTCAATAACCAGTTTTCTCCTCCGATTGCGAAAACATTCTCCTGGCACCCACCTACATAGGGAGAAATGATCATCACGATAAAATAAGAGAAACAGGGCTCGCACAGAAAAAATTAAGTGCTCATTTTTCCCGAGAGCCGTTCGAGAGTGAAAGGGTAGAGATACAGTTTGAAGGTGGTTCATTGAACCCACTGCCAGGCACTTTATTGTAAATATCAGAGTAATCACGTAGATGTAGAAGTGGTGTATCAGTGTTCAGACAACTATTCTAGTCCTAGCGTTGAGGTTTGCTTCACACAAACTCTCCTTCTGCATTGTATTTATATCTTCAGACATGGCAGAGGTATTTTGCAGTAGTTATTACCACAGAATTTAATAATATATTGTTTTTCATTTCTTCTTTTCAAGTATTACGGACAGATCGTTACCGATGGCTAGGGCTATATGTGGTATCTTGCCCCTAGCTCATCTCCTAATATAATATTAACATTTCTTTTTCTGACGTGCAAAAGCGTGTGTACACACGTCCCCCTCCCTCCCCCCCCCTTCCCCCCCCCCCCCCCCCCCCCCCCCGCGCCCACATTATTTAAAACCGCGAAGAGATGGTGCCAATAATCCGTCTCTCTGCGTGTAAGGAAATTTCTTGTTATAACAGGCAATGCGAAGACAGGCGAGGGTTGTGCTTTTCATAAAACATCACCTGCACCGTCACTACTCACGCTCTTCCACTCGTATTTTTTCCAGTACAAAGTCGTACTGTAACAATGGACGAATCACGAGGAACAGGTGTTTCACACGGATTTCCTTTGCTGTCTGCTGCTATTAGCTTATTTTCAGCAGTTGCAAGCATTGGAGCTCGAGCTGTGTCTTTCGTAGTTTTCTTTTTGTGTGACATCGACAGAATAACACGAACTGTTTGCAAGTCTCTGTGTTCGCTCCAGTTCTCTAATTTTATTGTTATGGCGCCCAAGAGGCCATAACGCGTTCCCGGAATGTTATCTGTAAATAATCTCTGAGCTCTGTCTGCAAATTTTCTCGTAAAAAGCAAGGACTCTTATCTGACTTTGCTTTTTCGCACAATGGTTTCGATGTAAGCTGCTATGACAGTTCTTCGAAGAGAACAGCGAACAAACGAGCATGTACGACAACACTTTCTGAACACTCAAATCGTTGATAATGTATCGCAATAAACACCCCCGTTGTGATAGAATACTACTGTTCAATATCAACTATTTCCAGCAGCTAACTCATGTAATGTTATGTTCATTTAGAAGCATGGTACAGCGACACTTACACCGTTATAGAGAACGAAAGACTGTCTGTGTTCTTAGCGCAACGTTTCAGAATTATTCCTCTGTATGTGTGACTCCATTCTTCAAAGAACTACAATCTCGTTCACCTAAAGGTTGAAAAACAGAAAAAAGTAATAGAAATCAGTTAACAGAAACCATTTTATTTAATTATTTCGTGTGTAAATTCGTAGTCATCTCCTTACGTCCATTGTAACAAACCTACATGTAGGACATCTTAAGCATTTTGGAAAATATTGCGTGCAAAATAGTTTAGTTATTTTTGTTTTTACGTGAGGCTGACAGCTTGTTTCAAAACTTGCTTATACTTAAATTCGTTATACATTTTACCACTTGCTTGTGTCTAGACGGAAGTTACTCTCAAATATTTTTTCTCGCATTTCTAACTAACATTTACATTTCATTGTTAAAGTGATAATTCCTCAGCTTCTTCATAATTTTGTCGTTGATGTAAAATAATACTGTCTGTAAACATCACATCTATATTTTCCCATATATTGTTTGAATATGCTGATGGTGTGCTGACTCATCATTACTCACTTTTTCCGTTCCTTATCGAGTCAATTGTTAGTTGTTTTATTTAGATATGTAAATGATACATCTGATAAGCTACTTATAAAATCCCGTGACGATGTAGATGACAGCGTTTAGGGCAGTCTGTGTTAATGTTGTTGTGGTGGCAATGGAAATGAAAGGAAAGAAAAACATGAACCCTTTTGCCGGTAACTTACTTGTTCTGAACTCCAGCAATTGGATCATTCTTCCAAGAGGTTTTTGCAATGGAAAGTAATTCATTCTTTGTGGAGAGTTTTATTCTCCTACATTCTTCTTGTTTTAGAGAAGAATTTCAGTTTCAAGTACTTAGTTTCTAAAAATATTTATTTGTGACGCAGAATTATAGTTTTTAAGAACATTTTACTTTGCAAGGCGAATTTTAGTTTACAACAGGATTTAGATGCCTTTCAATGATGGAGACTTTTTTATCGCGCTTCTTTTTCCACATGAGAACATTAAATTCTGTTAATTTGAAATTTGGCATGAGTCTATCCGATAAGTGGGACAGAAAAGGACAACCAGCGGGAGAAGTGCTTTCGTTTATTCCAAAAGCTTGTAAGGAAGAATAAGATGTCACCCTCATTCTACCAGCTGCCTTTTCAAAGGAGGACACGTGAAGATGGATAATGTTGCGGTTTTGAGTCGGCGGATTGGTTTGATGCCGCTCTCCACGCTGAGTGGGCGGAAAGTAGCTCCTTGTTTTAAATTTTGAATTTCTATTGATGTTTGGTGTAGAGAGCATTGGAAGTTATCTTGTTTTAGAGACTAAAGTGTGTCGTTTTTTCATAATTTTTTCCAGGTATTGCGAAGCTTTTGATGTTCCTTTCAAGACACAGGGATATCACGCCGATTAAGCATTGAGGAAAGAGCTAAAATTGCAGCAGGATCTGAGGCGTGGCAGTCTGTAACTCAGGTCCAACGACGGTGGAGCGGTCAGTATGGCAGGCAAGCTGATTGGATGCCAAAACAATCAAAAGCTGCTACAGAAAGTCATTGGCTATAGGAAGTGTCGTGAACACTGAGAGATCAAGAAGGTTCTCGATTTCTGTATCAGAGGGAAAGGTGGCTACCGTGGGGGAGATATTCGAGTGGAGTCCTTCAAAATCAAAAAAACGGACTAAAAGAGAGAGTGGTAAGATGGGTGAGGCCATGAGCCGTATTGCTGCTGAATTCTTGAGGAAGGTCGTAGCAAAGATAACTGTTCGTTTAAGACAATTTTTAGAAAACACTGGAGCACACATTGAGTTGTGACTTTCTGAAAGATAACCACATACAGTAAACTACACGTAAGCAAAAAGTTGGGCTTTTCCATGATATCTTAAGAGGGGGGTGGGGGGGAATACAGTGTCGGAAAAAGATTGGTACATCTGCAAAGATAATGTCGATTTTGATTCGCTGAAGGCATATGCCACCTGGGCAATAGTAGATGTACTGATAATAGTTTCAGCGTCGTCCACCGACAACTAGCATAGCTACCAGAGTGCTATACGGTGCTTCTATCGTAATGCGACATATATGCCACCGGGATATCTGACTGGCAGTGGTACGGCGACCCTAGTCTGTGACATTATTGCCTCCTGTCGGACAGGTTACACGTATTATGAACGTGTATCCTCCACGGTCAGGTTACACATATTATCAACTTGTATGCTCGATAAGGAACCTACAAGTGCCGACAGAGATCGCAGTTCTACTCAGAGTAAATCACCCCTCCTCTCCCCCCCACTCTTCACTAGTCGCTACGATCAATACACCTTCGACGGCGATTTTATTCTGATATTAATTCGAGATCTGCATGTCACCGATACTTTCCTTTAATAGGGAAGCCTCACTGCAAGAAGGCTCGGTGTGGTACAGACGCGGAAGCAAGCAGGAAACAATGCCACAGAGAAGTACTCAGGCTTGCTACAGCTGAGAGAGTCTGAAAAGACTCAAATTGTGGCCTTCCGAGTAGCGGGATGTTTTTGCTGGAGAACTGTCTCACAAGTTGGACGTGCTGCGTCAGTTGGGCAACAGTGCTAATGTGAGTGGTCACGTGAACATTCTCACACCTGTAGATGAGGTTCTGGACGTCCACGCAGCACAGACGCCCGCCAGGATCGTCGTATTATAAGGGCAGATATCGCACTTTCTATAGCTACAACAGCATAGTTAGGAGGGCTTGTGAGGCGAGCTGGCTACTAGCAGAGGTTTACGAGCACGCACACCTCTATCCCGTCTTCCATTCACGCCACAGCATCGATATCACGGCTTGACCGGTGCTGTAAGAGAATCAATTGGAAAATGGAATGGCGCACCGTCGTCTTCAGCGTTGAAAGCAGATTCTGCCTGTACACAAGTGATGGTAGTTTGCGTGTACTTAGACCTGCTCAGCGTCGTCTCGTAGAAAGCATTCGCCCAAGACACAGTGGCCCCTCCCCTGGCCTTATGGTCTGAGATGTGATAAGCTACAACTGCCTTTGACCTTTGGCGTTTCTGGAGGAGATACTAACCAGCGCTCGGTACGTTCAGAATATTATTAGATCCTTTCTTTTGTCAGGGAATGTGATGTTTTGTTCCAACACGATAATGCTCGCCCACACATTGCCCGTGAACCTCTTCTCTGTGCTCTGCAAGATCTGCACCAACTTCCCTGGCCAGCATGATCTCTGGACCTATCTCCACTCGAGAAATGGGACGAGAAGTGATTCGTGCAGCATGCCACCAACAACTGTTAGAGAACTACATGAGCAGTTCGAGTAAGCGTGGAATAACGTATCCCAAGGGAGTATTTGCTATCTGTTCGATGAAATAGATCCCAGAGTCAGCACTTGCATTGCCGCCCGCAGAGGCCGTACCAAGTACTATTGCAGGTGTTTCAGCATAGGTTGACACCTGGTACGTCTGAACAGTTTTTTTTCTATTTATCTGTAAATGTAATCATTTTATGTGCCCCATACACACTGTTGCAACAATAAATCTTGAGTGAATTGCAAACCTCTAAAAGAATGTACTATTTTTTTCTGGCGGTTGCTTAAAAAAAAAGGGAGTTACTTTGTATTACGCTGTAAACAGTCCACACTTTATCATTTAGAATCTGCTGCTGAAGTCGAGGTTCTGTCTTCCTCCACAATTTTTAGACTTCACAGTTCCCTACATTACCAAACTGTCGCTTCCTTGATGCCTAACGATTTGTCTCAACCCCGTCTTTTAGCAGTTTGATTCAGTACTTCTTGAACAGTTATTTGATCTACCCATCTAATTTTCTTCTTGTTTGAACTGATTATCGTTTTTATATTTTTGTGGGATCTGAAATTTAAAAACCTCTCTCACACCGGCCCGATTTAGCTTCACTGATCAGGATAGTAAAAAACATGCGTATATTAAGGAAATTTTCATTCTCAAAGCAGGCTTGTCACATTCACACAGTTCAATACTGTTCTATCCTGATTAAATTGAGCTTAACTTGAATTCCATAAGACAGTGAAGCAATTTCAAAGTCTCGGTGCGACGAAAATTGTCAGACGATCTCCTGAAAGCATTTGTAATAATTATTAACTTTCGGTGATCACATGGGGAAGACCGGAGATCTGCTGGTAAGACCGTGTTAGCCCATTTATTGAAAGTAATAAACTGGATATCTTGAGCGTACAAAACGGCAGGTTCGTCCAGTGTAAATCAGACGTTCCCCACTGATCCCATGCAACACAGCGTAGTAAGCAGACACTGTCAATAATAACCAGTTAAATAATACGCGAACACACTTACTTTAGTTCAGTTCATGTATTAAATTCCTTCTCATACAGAATCTCATCAAGATGGCGACTAGTTCAACAATACATACATCTTCGTTCTTTCACGGCTAATCGGCAAGATCTGAATCATTCTTTTCATAAGAGAAAACATAGATAGCAGAGAAGCTATTCCATGGAGTAAATGCACGCTCCAAGGAATAATGGGGCTTGAAACTACTTTGCATTGATAATATCGTATATTAAAGTTTAGGAATCGGTAAGATAAGAAGAGATATTTCGAGATATGTACTGAGTTATACAATTTATAAAATTTCTGAAAATATCGCGGAGAGACCGGTGCAAGAGACATTACATTGTCCACGTTTAACCACCATACAGGAGTACACACCAGACAAATAGCTCCTAAAAGACATCGTAACACTTTATCTTATCTTAGATAAGGACAGAAGCTGAAGCAATGAACTAAAATTTAAGTCACAGCTGCGCTTGAACCCAGGTCTCTAGGTCTCTGGGTCACTAAGCAAATGTGATAACCACTACATCACCATAGCATTTGCTGTGGTGACAGCTGCATCGACTCCACAGTCATCTGATGGAGTTATGTTTTCCTGGAGACATATGAGTCTGTCTCAACTTTATCTTCATAATGATAGAAGCTGCACCATTGAATTAAAATTTGTGCCATAATCGGGAAAATGTAAATCCATCAGATCAACATGTCATCTGTGCCTGAGGTACAGGCAGGATTTCCACATTGCATATGAAGTTGAGGGGTTATTCCAGTGTCAGAGAGTACTGTCAGAATTAAGGGGGGGGGGGGGGAATAGGCTGAAGGAATGAATTGAAGTTTGAGTTAGGAAGTTCACTGGTATACAGTATTCCAAGCAGGTTAGGTAGCCACAGTGTTACGATGGTGTAGAGGACAGCATACTTTCCTAGTAAGCAGGAGACCTGGGTTTCAGTCCCAGCCATTGCACAAATTTTAATTCATTGCTTCAGCTCCTATTCCCATCGAACTTAAATTTATATTCGATGCTAACGGTTTTCGTCTTTGAGAAGTACGTAGTGGATGCTGAAAATAAAGTGTGCTATCTGGCTTGCCTGCAGGACTGGCAGGGAAAATGGTCAGAAACAGTTTGAAAAGCTAGTAAGAGTGTTTCAGCATAAGTTGATGAACAACTGTTGACAAAAAAATCAATATGATGCGCTATTCCCAAAATAATTAACACCGAAGTTCGTTGCACGCATAAATTTAAGCGGCCCGCCAGAGACGATGTAGCCAAACGTGTTCATCGTTTGTTTTACTGAAACCGATCAAGAGAACCATACAAAAATTGGTCATGTGATGGATGTAAAGATCAAACCCAAGCCAAAGGATGAGGAGTCCCGTGCACTCTCACCTATGCTGTGAGAACAATTGGCACTAATTGTATATGGCAGGCGCTTGAATCTTCTGGCACAATGGACTGATTGACTATCTTCAGTGCTCTTCAGTAGCTCGGAAGTGGTGCAACGTGTCGGACCTATTTCTTAACATCTATTTCAGACAGTTTGTGTTCACCTCTTGTATGATTATGGACAACATTAATGAGAAGAAGCGATACTATGAAAGGACATGAGCCAGAGTATCACGGAATAACTTACAGTTTTCACGAGTGAGACATACAAGACAAAATTATGTTCGTTCAAGTATATAGAACAAATATTGAGGTGTTTAGAATGGCCGGCCGCGGTGGCCGAACGGTTCTAGGCGCTTCAGTCCGAAACCGCGCGACTGCTACGGTCGCAGGTTCGAATCATGCCTCGGGCATGGATGTGTGTGATGTCCTTAGGTTAGTTAGGTTTAAGTAGTTCTAAGTCTAGGGGACTGATGACCTCAGGTGTTAAGTCCCATAGTGCTTACAGCCATTTGAACCATTTGTTCCGTTTGGCGGTCCGCTGCACCCGTATATAAATACTTCCAGAGAGGTATTTGGAAGAGAATCTTCCCACGGACACATCAATTTGTCCGAGTCAGTCAACCGCCTGTGTGCGCTGTGTATCGGATTACGTCAGAACCTGGCAACTACCGAATGCGTTTTCGGTAAAAGCAGGGAGTGAACTTGCAGGGACTGTACACCGTCCTGGATCGCTTAGATTTCACGGAAGTAGCTGTTTGTGTGCATACTATAATGTTGACAAAACCGCGTGGCGTGTGGCGAGATTATTTACCATTTTTAAGGCGAGCAATTAAATGGTTCAAATGGCTCTGAGCACTATGGGACTTAACATCTTAGGTCATCAGTCCCCTAGAACTTAGAACTACTTAAACCTAACTAACCTAAGGACATCAGACACATCCATGCCCGAGGCAGGATTCGAACCTGCGACCGTAGCAGGCCCGCGGTTCCGGACTGCAGCGCCTAGAACCGCAAGACCACCGTGGCCGGCGCGAGCAGTTAACTTTGGTGATTAGAAGTCAGGGTGATAGAACATTCTACTTGGAACTTCCCATGGAGGTCACCTCTGAACTGTTAATAGCGCTGTTTCCGATAGAGTATTATTAGAGATATTATTACATTTTGTGTGTGCGGACTTTTAAAGAAAATATCAATCAGTTCAACTCAAATATTTTATAAATAGTCATAATTGCTGATCCTCCTGAGTAAACAACAAGTAGGAACATTTTCTTTCAGTGAGCATAAAGAGTACTGTGAACCTGCAGACTGGAAATTATAGTCAGTATGTTCGCCATCGCTTTCTGGCGAAGGTAGGTGTAACGCAGACAACTTAAGAGTCTTTTCATAACGGTATGAAAAGTACCCGACCATTGGATAATTTACTCGCTACTCCAAAGTGTCCCATAGGAGAGACACCACGCATTCAGATAATTGATTTGCCTTGATGGGGAATAAATCCACAACCTTCAGTTCACACATTACGTTCGACTTCCAGTTGGAATCTAAAATTAGCGAGCGTGGAGGACATGGATGCGGATAGGTGCACAGTGTGAGGTGGGGGTCAGGCAGCGGACGTGCCGAGAGGGTCTTAGCATTTGCGATGAACATTACGTCCGGACGAAGCGGTGATTCAAGCAACTGCACAGTAGGCAGGAGATCTTGCTTTGGGCCCCTGCCCGGCACGTATTTTCACTCGTCGCCGCCGATTCCACATAAAGTCCCGATGCAGGCTATATCATCCGGCGTGGTTTCTGTTCCTTCAAACATGGCCGTACGAGTGGACCTGACACATTCATATAATAGTTTTCTCTATTTCGTCCTGACATGGATAAAGGTAAAAAAAGGTAAAAGTAAGTAACTTTTTGTGTAACATAATTTTTGTACTTCTGTATAAATACCAGAAGTGATCTGGAAATATGTTGTTAAAATTTGTGTATACTGTAATACTCCGAAACAGTTATTGCGTATTACACAAATACTTTCAGCTGGATTGAAAAATGACACCCAAGTTAAAAATATGCGTTGTCGGTTTGAGCGTTTTAAAAATAAACACGAAACTATTGTGGGAAACAGCAAGTCACCGTATGATGCACTGCAGCATGCACATACACTAGCAATTTTTATAAATGCGGTGAATCTCTTGAATATAACAAGTTATTCAGTATGCAACAGCAATAAACAGGGACAACTGTAGATTAAAGTTTTATGGTAATGGGAAGTAAATGCTGCTACAACGCTTTAGGTCTGCAGATTAACAGTTCCTTTTTCAACAAAATTCTCTCTCTGTGCAGCCTGACGTCTGTCGAAATCGATTTTATATTAGGTCAGGTTCTGACTACTTAAAATTCATGGTAATCTCTTGAATGTTCCCTCGCATCTAAAACACGCGGTTTTCCGCTCTGCTAAGTTCCATAAATTTCTAGATCCCTCCACTATTCGCGTTTTTACTGCCTCCAAACAATGTCATACGATTTTACTTCTTGCTGAATTCCACTTTTATGACCCGAAGACTCCAGCCCTACATTTCATTTTCCGCTGTCCCTCCCATGTATTCATCCATGACTGTCTAGTCACATTAATACGCTCTTAAGAATAGATAAATCATGTCACGTCCTGTTACACTGAATACAGTAGCAATGCGAGGTCTCGCATACCTTCACAGCATTAATAATCTACGCTGGGAAAGGAATAAAAATTATCTAGAACTGTGCAGTTAGTAACTGAAATAGTCTTCGTTGGTCAGTAACCAAGTTCATTGAAGCATTAATTCACACACTGTCACACAAACTGCTAACGGGACGGAAGAAAAGGGTCACATGACCTAAGAAACAGAGGGGAAAAAAAACTTCGTGCACCTATCAACCAAATTTGTTTGCGAGTCATTTAAATTTCATCAGAAAGAATTCTGAATATCTGACTTCTTAAAACGTGTAAAGACATCGAACAGCAAAAGCGGTCTGTGCAGCAATGGTGTTCACACAGAATAAACGACCGATTGTTACCCAATAGTAAAGCTGCAGCAGTTAGTCAAATGATCCAATAAAGAACTGCAGTAATTAAGAAGAAAGCTTAACTGTCTTTAGTTGTGGCTAGAGACATATACAATTTATTTGTGATGTATGGATAACAAAGGCACTCATTTGACGTGGGAACATACTGTCATTGCCCTTTACTTGTTGCATTATGGAAAATTTACAAAGATATTGGAGGGTGCGACGATACCTAATGGATGCTGCCGAGTAGTTGTTCTAAACAGCATCCCACACGACCAAACCAGATGTCACTTTGCCTGATATTGCTCGTGCCTTAGGTACTTCGTCTATGCACGACTCTCTTTAAAAAAGTATAGCTCGATTTAGTTCGAAGTGTTTAGCTGCGCACATCTGCTTTCATGCCTCGCAGCTAATTAGCTAATTCGCTGAAAAAACAGCCTGTAAATGTGACTGTGCAGTCAAATAGTTAGCCCATTGGATAGAATTCCGAGTTACAAAATACACAGAAATATAAGATAAAAGATAAATGAATAATTAAGTAAAAAGGGTTGTATTCTAACATCTGTAGTTGACGTAGACGGCAGAGAATTACGTTGAATAATGTTTATTCAAGAAAGGACATCTCAAATAAACGGAAAGCGGTCCTGTACTTTTCAATTATAGAACAGACAAAAGAAATATCCTTATCAAATGCAGTAAAGTTACTTTGAAAGCGTTACGAGAATGTTAGAAAAATCCCCAAACTAATTAGTCATCAAAGATACGCGAAAACTAAGTCCATTTCGTAATTACGATACGAAATATTCACCAACTCAAAACAGTTCAGAGTTATAACACGACGATCTACAAATTACCACACGCAATACAAAGAGCGGCAGCTCGTACTGTGTCTGTCTTCAGCTTCTTAATACAAGCCGAAAACTTGGTCCTACTCTGGAGCATGCTCAGACCTCTCGAATTACAAAGTCTCTTCAGAAGTTAAAGCGTGGTAGTAGCTGTTCTCACCCACACTACCGAATCACACAGGTTGCCATACACAGGTCTGTCTTCTTCACGCACTCGACACAAAGTGTTGAGAATCGCTCCCTTGAACTCTTTACTCGAAAGTCCCAGTCTCTACTTGATTTCAGTAGTGTTCCGCTGCTGTCTGGGTTTCCTTTGTTTGAAGGACATACCCACCAATAATACATCGATCTTATCTTCCACAGAAATGATTTGACTCATTTGACCACTTTCTCGCACTAAACTAATATTTACAACAATATTTAAATAAAAGAAATGTTATAAGTATTCGGTCACACTCAGACCATCTACTATGAATATAAATAAAGGTTTGTCCATAAATAAATATGCCAGTAAACTTCTGCAAGTGCACTCACGATAAATGACTAGAGATTGGCGTTAAATTCAGGGTGTAAATAATAAATATATACAATGAATTTTGTTTTTTGATGAAAAGGAAACAGAAAGCTTTTTCATATCTTTTCATAGGTGTTAAATATGACCCCCTTGAAATCCACGGCATATGTCGGTGCGGTATTCAAATTGTTCCCACACTGCAGCGACCATGTCTTGAGTTACAGCTTTCACAGCTGCTGTTATGCTATGTCTCAGTTCATTGGTTGTTGTTGGTAACGGAGGCACATAAACAGTCTTTTATAAACCCCCAAAAGAAATAATCAGATACAGTCATGTCCGGTGACCTTCGAGGACGGTAGTGTAAGGTTAAATCATTTCGTCTATTGCGATGCAACCGGTCCATCGTTTAGTAATCCTTTGATTTGAAAATTCCCGCACTTCCAGATGGCAGTATGGCGGTGCCTCGTCCTGTTGATAAATGAACTCGAATCAGTCTCCAACTGCGGGAGAACATAGTTCTCGAGCATATCGAGATATGTTCCTACAGCAGTGTTCTCGTCAAAGAAAAATGGCCCATATAACTTTTCCCATCAAATTTCACAAAACACATTAAATTTTGGAGAGTCTCTCTCATGTTGTACAACTTCATGTGGTTGTTTCACACCCCATATTCTCGCGTATGATGATTCACCTTTCCATTTAAACGGAATGTTGGCTCATCACTAAACACTACGCGTAGAAGAAAACTGTCATCCTCCAGCTTGCCAAGAACGAAATTACAGACCTCCACATGTTGTTGTTTGTCACCTTCACGAAGAGCTTGCTGCAGCTGAATTTTGTATGGTTTCCTGTGTAAACGTCACCGCAGCACACGTCAGCCGGACATAGGGGGCATGTTGAGCTATCGAACTCGGCCCGGCTTTTTGCCTTTACACAAACAAACCGTTTCTCGGAATTATTCATGCCATCGTCTAATGATCTGTGCTGTAGGAGGATCCACACCATACCTACTACGAAAGTCACGCTAAGCAGTTGTTACTGACCCGCAATGTGCAAAACGTAGAGCACAAAAGCTTTCTGTTGTCCCGACATTATTTTTACTACAACTGAAGCGGGCGCATACTGCTGCTACCTAGCGGGAACCATGCAAAACTCGAGAGTTGTTCACGCACATATCTCAGGTAAGATAATAGTTACGATTTTTTAAATAGGATGATACTTTTTGGTACACCCTGTATTATTTAAACAATTATTTATGCCTTCTTCACAGGAGCGTCTTTTGGTTCTCTTTTCAGTTGCGGTGTCCGCTAACCCAAGCGACCGACCATTGTTCTTTATGACAGTTTTTTTAAATAGCACTTGCAATTAACATTTAAATAAAGTTACTGGCAAAACAGTAAACTGTTCATTAAATAACTTCACAACTACGACACTATGTGAGGTATTCATGCTGTATTCATTAGTTGTGTAAATGCGGAGAATACAATGTTCTGACAAACATTCGCGTAACAAAAAAGTTATAAAAGCCGTCAGAAGTCAATATATAAAGTAGATACGGGTGAGTGGCTTTCAGGGACGATAGCTATCGTTCAACGATATAAGCTGATATATCGCGTGTTGAATGAAACGTTTAAAAGTTGTTAGTTCAGAGATTCATTGTGAAAATGTCTATTCACTGTGAAATATTAAATTCTGTAGTTTTAAAGAAAATGAAATATTGTTGGCTCATAGGATGCACCACATCTTTCCGAGATCGCAAACGTGTTCAGATTTGCATTAATATTTGAAGTGATTTATTGTCGAATTTAAAAGTGCTGTAACTCAGCCATCTTTCAACTTGTCTGACACCCCGTCAATTTGGAGCATCGTATCGGTCACAAAGGCCATACGAGCAACAGCCGTCCATCATCCCAGGTTTTGGAATTTACCCATATCCAGCGACACTGCTCGTCTCTGCACCTGACTGCCCTGAAACAGTCAACGAGCAGGGCTGGCCGAGACGTGACCTCGTGGAAGATCAGTTTGGAATCTGTAAAAACATAAAATATAGGAACGCGCGAGGCAATACTGACCCTACAACTTACCTTAGAAGATAGGTTCAGGAAAGGAAAACCTACATTTCTAGCATTTGTAGACTTAGAGAAAGCTTTTGACAATGTTGACTGGAATACTCTCATACTCTCTTCCAAATTCTGAAGGTGGCAGAGGTAAAATACACGGAGCGAAGGACTATTTGCAATTTGTACAGAAACCAGAAGGTAGTTAGGTGAGTTGAGAGGCACGAAAGGGAATAAATGGTTGGGAAGGGAGTGAGACAGATTGTAGCCTATCCCCGTTGTTATTCAAACTGTACGTCGAACAAGCAGTAAAGGACACCACAGAAAAATTTGGAGTAGGAATTAAAATCCAGGGAGAAGAAATAAAAATCTTGAGGTTTGCCGATGACATTGTAATTCTGTCAGAAACAGCAAAGGACTTGGAGGAACAGTTGACAGGAATGGACAGTGTCTTGACAGGAGGATACAGGATGAACTTCAACAAAAGCAAAACGAGGGTAATGGAATATAGTCGAATTAAATCAGGTGATGCTGAGGGAATTAGATTAGGAAATAGGACACTTAAAGTAGTAGATGAGTTTTGGTATTTGGGCAGCAAAATAACTGACGATGGTCGAAGTAGAGAGGATATAAAATATAGACTGGCGGTGGAAAGGAAAGCGTTTCTGAAGAAGAGAAATTTGTCATCATCGAGTATATATTTAAGTGCCAGGAAGTATTTTCTGAAAGTATTTGTGTGGAGCTTAGCCATCTATGGAAGTGAAACATAGAGGATAAACAGTATAGACAAGAATAGAATAGAAGCTTTCTAAATGTGGTGCTACAGAAGAATGCTGAAAATCAGTTGGGTAATTGCATAACTAATGAGGAGGAAGTGAATATAACTGGGGAGAAGAGGAATTTGAGGCACAACTTTGCTAGAAGAAGGGATCGGTTGGTAGGACACGTCCTGAGGCATCAAGGGATCACCAATTTAGTACTGGAGGGAAGCGAGGAGGGTAAAAATCATAGAGGGGGACCAAGAGATGAATACACTAAGCATATTCACGAGGATGTTGGTTGCAGTAGTTACTCGGAGATGAAGAGGCTTGCGCAGGATAGAGTAGCATGGAGAGCTACATGAGACCAGTCTTTGGATCAATGACGACGACAACAACAACAACAACAACAGCAGCAGCAACAACAACAATAATAATATAACGAGTTGCCCTTCTGTGGACTTTTTTGATGTTTGTCAGAATTATCTTGCAACGATCCCGTACAGCGAAGCAGTACTCTAGCAGATGATGGACAAGTAGCCCGCATCTCGTGGTCGTGCGGTAGCGTTCTCGCTTCCCACGCCCGGGTTCCCGTGTTCGATTCCCGGCGGGGTCAGGGATTTTCTCTGCCTCGTGATGGCTGGGTGTTGTGTGCTGTCCTTAGGTTAGTTAGGTTTAAGTAGTTCTAAGTTCTAGGGGACTTATGACCTCAGCAGTTGAGTCCCATAGTGCTCAGAGCCATTTGAACCATTTGATGGACAAGTGTAGTGTACGCAGTCTCTTCAGTAGATCTATTGCATCTTCTAATTTTTCTGCCAAGAACAGGCAGTCTTTGGTTTACCTTCCTCACAACATTATCTATGCGATTGTTCTAACTTGAGTTGTTCGTGATAGTAATTCCTAGGTATGTAGTTGAACTGACAGCCGTTAAATTTGTGTGTTGTATCATGTAAACGAAATTTAACGGATTTCTTTTAGTATTCTTGTGGGTGGCGTCACATTTTTTCTTATTTAGAGTCAGTTGCCATTCTTCGCACCTTAAAGATATCGTATCTAAGTTAATTTGTAATTGTTTTGATAATCTAATTGCTTTACTACATAGTAAATGACAACATCCGCAAAAAATCTAATAGGGATACTCAGATTGCCTCCGAAGTATTTTATATAGTAGTTCATATAGATTAAGAACAGCGGAGGGCTTATAACACTTCCTTTGGGAACGTCAAGGACCCTTCGTTGTTAACTACGAACTGCGATATTTCTGACAGGAAATCAAGGATCCAGTTCTACAACTGAGACGATACTCCATCAACACACAATTTGATCAGACGTCTTTTGTGTGGAAAGATGTCAAAAGCCGTCTGAAAATCACAAAATATAAATCAATTTGAGATAGCATTCATTACTTCGTGCGGATAAACACTAGCTTTGTTTCGTAATAATAATAATTTTTTCTGAACCTGTGCTGACTATGTGTCAATTATCAGTAGGAACCTACCACGAAACGACGAAGTGCAGGAATTCACATGAAGGTTTAGCGTTTTGAAGACGTAACCTACCTTAGAGCCAATGTGGCACTCGAGTTGAGCAACATCCAGAAGGAAAATTTCTTGACGGTCTCACGTGATTGTAAAGCAATTCAAGTGGAGGGAGAGTATACAACAGACTTGAAGCACTGAAACTACTACCTTACCGCTTCTCTATTTTTCAGTAGTCGAGTGTGGAAACATTTTTGAACTGACAGGTTATACCAAATGCAGCTGCAGCCATAAAGTGATGATTCCATCCCTTACAGCTATCAAAATGCCGGTACGTAGATTTATATTTTTCGCGTGCCGATTAAAATTTCCAGACATTTTCTATGGTATTATGATGCAGTGACTCATCTGATGACTCACCTGATCACTTGATTTGCTTAGGGTGCTCGTCAAACCGCAAGCACATGGGTAGTGCACCTTGAACACGACTGTTTACCTTTAGGAATACAGGAGTGTCCATAGCAGACTCATCATGGTTGACGAGAATGAGGACATAAACTTTCCGGTTCACGTTCATGCTAACTTGAATGGAGAGCGCATATTATGGTACGAAAAATATCTCCAAAAATCACAAGACTACATCTGGCCTAAATTACACTCTCTGTACATTACGTATTAAACACTTCATTGGGCTATTGGACCACTCGACGCCTTGTATCCCTTGAAAAGACGCAAAGTCACGACCCATCGGAGTACAATACAAGACTACAATATCTTACTGTCCAGTTTTTGCGTTGTTTGGCCGACTGAAGATGTGCAGTTTTGTGTGTCGTTGTGATCAATAGTCTTTAACGATGAAACCGACGCCAAAAGTCCATTGCATGAAGTACCATTTGCTATGTTCACTCGGAAACTGGCTGACGCTGATCTACATCCATAGAAGAGTTTGTAACTGAGAGTATTTCAAAAATATTTTCGCAAGCTTTGGACAGAGGTTTCTCGCAGAATACAAGAAAAAATTCATATAAAAGTACAATGGCGAAGAAAAACCGCAACACCAAAATATAATTAACGTAAAATAATGAAACTTCCGGAATACATTTGTAAAGACAACATATTTCAGAGGTTGACATTGCAAGACCTCAGGTTCATGTACGCGTGAGAAGCCATTGCAAACGTGAAATGTTGGTACATTAATAACCGGTGTAAATGTTGAATGCAAGCATGTAAACAAGCATGCATTGTACTGTACAGTGCCAGATATCTGTTTCCGTGACAGTTACACTTGGTCGATCAATACAAGGACGGTTATTGCTGTTTGTGGATGGCACTGGAATTGTCGTCCGATGATATCACATGCGTGCTCGATTGGAGCGTGATCGAGCAGGCCAAGACGACACGTCGACACTCCGTTGATTATGTTGTTTTACAACAGCGACATAACCTGTTGCCCTGTTGGAAAACAAATCCTGGCAGCGTAACAGGTAGAATCACCACAATGACGTACGAATTTGCAGTCAGGGTGCGTGATATAAAAAGGAGAGTATTGGTGCTGTCATACGAAGTCGCAACCCGGACCAAGTGTAGTTGCAGGATGCCAGGTTAGATGCACGCCCTCAGCGAGACTTCTTCTAATCAGCACACGGCCATCACAGAGACCTATAACGATGCAGATTTCATCAGAAAACACAACAGACTTCCACCCTGCCCTCCACCCAGCTCTCCTTTGACACTACTGAAGTTGCAAATGGCTGTGGTTTATGTCAGTGGAATGCCACCTGCAGCATCTGTTTCGGGGATGTAACAGTTCCTTGTGTCACTGTGGTACCAACTGCCACTCAAGTGACTGTTGCAGATGCAGTATGATGCATCAGAGCCACACGCAGAACACGATGGTCTTCCCTCTTGGTAGTGACACGTGGCCTTCCGGAGCCTGGTCATCCTGCGACCATACATTTTGGGGACCACCGCTGCCATCAGTAATGCACAGTGGCTACATCCCTGCCAAGTCTTTCTGCAATATCGCAGAGGGAACCGCCAGCTTCCCTATTGCACGATCTCATACATGCTCAGTGAAGTGTTGATAATGGCGTCTTTTTCCACCTTAAAGGCATTCGTGATTAACATCAACTCACCACGTCCATTCTCAAAGGTAACTAGAACTCACAACCGTTACATCATGTATTTAAAGCTTACCTGATATGCTTCCCCACAGTGGCGCTACTGCCACCACTCCTATGCGACATGCTCTAAATTTGAATAGACATCACCTTTTGGATGTAGAAATGCAACTACCGACATTTGTTTATGATGAAGACGAAGTAAATATTTCAGAATTCTAATCGAGAATAGCTGCCAACATGAGTAATGTAGAAGTAATTATCCTCGGATTAGTGAAGCAACGTAAATCACTCAATAAAAGCAAGTGTTCTGGTCCAGACTGTATACCAATTAGGTTACTTTTGGAGTATGCTGATGCATTAGCTCCATACTTAACAATCATATACAACCATTCACCTCCATGAATGAACCGTGCCCAAAGACTGCAAAGTTGCACAGGTCACACTAATATTCAAGAAACTAGTAGGAGTAATCCACTAAATTACAGGCCCATATCGTTAACGTCGATACGCAGCAGGATTTTGGAACATATATTGTGTTCAAACATTATGAATTACCTCGAAGAAAACCGTCTATCGACACACAGTCAACATGGGTTTAGAAAATATCGTTCCTGTGAAACACAACTAGCTCTTTATTCACATGATGTGTTGAGTGCTACTGACAAGAGATTTCAGATAGATTCCGTATTTCTGGATTTCCGGAAGGCTTTTGACACTGTACAACAAGCGGCTTGTACTGAAATTGCGTGCTTATAGAATATCGTCTCAGTTATGTGACTGGATTTGTGATTTCCTGTCAGAGAGGTCACAGTTCGTAGTAACTGACAGAAAGTCATCGAGTAAAACAGAAGTGATTTCTGGCGTTCACCAAGGTAGTGTTATAGTCCTTCTGCTGCTCCTTATCTATATAAACGATTTCGGAGACAATCTGAGCAGCCATCTTCGTTTGTTTGCAGATGTCACTGTCGTTTATCGACTAATAAAGTCATCAGAAGGTCGAAACAAATTGCAGAACGATTTAGGAAAGATATCTGAATGGTGCGAAAAGTGACAGTTCACCCTAAATAACGAAAAGTGTGAGGTCATCCATATGAGTGCTAAAAGGAATCCGTTAAACTTAGGTTACACGATAAATCAGTCAAATCCAAAGGCCGTAAATTCAACTAAATACCTAGGAATTACAGGTATTAAGACTACGAGCAGCTTAAATTGGAAGGAACTCATAGAAAACGTTGGAGGGAAGGCTAACCAAAGACTGCGTTTTATTGGCAGGACACTTAGAAAATATACTCTACTAAGGAGACTGCCTACAATATACCTGTCCGTCCTCTTTTAGAATACTACTGCGCGGTGTGGGATCCTTACCAGATAGGACTGACGGAGTAGATCGTAAAAGTTGAAAGAAGGGCAGCACGTTTTGTGTCATCGCGAAATAGGAGAGAGAGTGTCACAGAAATGATACAGGATTTGGGCTGGACATCATTAAAAGAAATGCGTTTTTCGTTGCGATGGAGTCTTCTCACGAAATTCCAATCACCATCTTCCTCCTCCGAATGCGAAAATATTTTGCTGACACCAACCTACATAGGGAGAAACGATCACCACGATAAGGGAAATCAGAGCCCGTACGGAAAGATGTAGGTGTTCGTTCTTTCCGCTCGCTATACGAGATTGGAATAACAGAGAATTGTGAAGATGGTTCGATCAACCCTCTGCCAGGCACTTAAATGGGATTTGCAGAGTATCCATGTAGATGAAGATGTAGATGTCGCACAGCTCCTTCTAGGTGTTGCAATTTATTTCCCGTCAATGTATGTACTAAAATCCTTACATTTCGAATTATTATTGATAGTTTACAATTTAAGTGGTTGGACATTATCAGCACGCCAACTCATAGCTAGTGTTCCAAATGTCCTGCTCTTGCTTCTCAATACACATGTACTCCTTGAATCATGGACTGTCGTACTCTTTTAAATACTCCCTGACGGCTTCGAATGGTTTCACAGGCTTCGAAGAGACGTCGATGAAGAATATCTGCAACTAGGTGACCTTCTGTGTACACCAACTGTTTAAGGTGTCCCAGAGATAACAACTAAACGGCTTGAGGTCGGGTGACGTACATGCCCCGTGATTGGTCATTCTCTTCTTATGCATCTGTCGCGTTAGATACTAGACAGAGGATCTCGAACACTGATAGAGAAATGTGCTGGAACTCCATCATGCATAAACGACATTTTTCTTCTTATTTTCAGAGGCACATCTTCTAGTATGTCTTGCAGGATGTTCTGCATAAAGTTCCTGTGGACAGAAACTGTAAGACGTTCTGGAGAATTTACGGCACTACTAGACAATCACCAACAATTTCAGCCCACACAGTAATCGTAAACTGATCCAGGTTGATAGCCTGTACTGTACCATAAGACTGCGATCGGCCCGCCTGTGTTGATTGTGGAAAAATCGTTTTTCATCTCTTCCAGACGTTCTCTCATCTGTAAACAAAACTGAAGTGACATAAACGGATTGGCAGCTTGTGAAATAATCCATCGGCAAAAGTTCCCCCGTCGTGGGTAATCGGCATTTTGAGTCAGCCTTGTGACTAGTTTGATGTGGTTCACAACGATTTCTTCTCCTGTGCCAACCTCTTCATCTCACAGTAGCACTTGCAACCCAAGTTCCCAATTATTTGGTGAATGTATTCCAATATCTGTCTTCCTCTACAGTTTTTGTCCTTTACTGCTTCCTCTAGTACAATGGAAATCATTCCCTGATCATTTAACGGGTGTCCTATCATTCTGTCCCTCTTTTTTGTCAGTGTTTTCCACACATTCCTTTCTTCTCCGATTCTGTGCAGAAACTCCCCATTTCTTGCCTTACAAGTCCACCTAATTTTCAACATTCGTCTGTAGCACCACATCTCAGTTGCTTCGATTCTCTTCCTTTACGGTTTTCCCACAGTCCATGTTTCACTACCATACAAAGATGTGCTCCAGACGTACATCCACAGAAATTTCTTACTCAAATTAAGGCCTGTGTTTGATACTAGCAGACTTCTCTTGGCCAGGAATGCCTTTTTAACAGTGCTAGTCTGCTTTTGATATCCTCCTTGCTTATTGGTTATTTTGCTGCCTAGGTAGCAGAATTACTTTACTTCATCTACTTCGTGACCATCAATCCTAATGTTAAGTTTCTACCTGTCCTTATATCTGCTACTTCTCATTACTTTCGTCTTTCTTCGATTTACTCTCAATCCATATTCTGTACTCATTAGACTGTTCATTCCATTCAGCAGATCATGTAATTTTTCTTCACTTTCACTCAGGACAGCAATGTTATTAGTGAATGGTGTCATAGCTATCCTTTCACGTTGACTTTTAATCCCACTCCTGAAACTTTCATTTCTTTACATCATTGCTTTATCCATGCATGGATTGAACAGTAGAGGTAAAACACTGCATTCCTGTCTTATCCGCTTTTTAATCCCTGTCTTAACGCTTTTTAATCCTAGCACTTCGTTCTTGGTTGTCCACTCCAATTTTTCCCTCTTGGCTCTATTACATATTGTATATTACCCGTCCCTGCCCATAGTATATCCCCGTTTTTCTCAGAATTTCGAACATCTTGCACCATTTTACTTTGTCGAACGCTTTTTCCGGGTCGACAAATCCTATGAACGTGTCTTAATTTTTCTTTAGTGTTGCTTCCATTATCAACTGCGACGTCAGAATTGCCTTCTGGTGCATTTACCTTTCCTAAAGCCAAACTGAGCTTCATCTAATCCTCAATTTTATTTTCCATTCTTCTGTATATTATTCTTATATGAAACTTGGACGCATTAGGTGGGTGGTGGGGGTAGGGGGGGGGGGGAGGGGCGTGCGATAATTCTCGCACTTGTTAGCTCTTGCAGTCTTTGGAACTGTGTGGATGATATAAGTCAGATGGTGTGTCGCAAGACTCATACATCTTATACACTAACGTTAATGTCGTTTCGTTGCCACTTCCCACAATGATTTTAGAAATTCTGATGAAATGTTATCGATCCCTTCCGCCTTGTTTGATTTTAAGTCTTCCAAAGCTCTCTCGAATCCTAATACTGGTTCCTCTATCGCTTCTAAATTGACTCATGTGTCTTCTATGACATGACTCATATATCCCCCTCAGAGAAGCTTTAAATGTCCTTTTTCCACCTATCAGATCTCTCCTCAGCATTTAGCAGTGGAAATCCCGTTGCACCCTTAATGTTACCACCCTTGCTTTTAATGTCACCGAAGTTTCGTTTGAGTTTCCTATAAGCTGAGTCAGTCCTACCGACCATCATTTCTTTTTCGATTCCTTCACATTTTTCATGTGAAAGTCGTCAGCTCCCTGCACTTCCTATTTATTTCCTCCCTCAGCGACTTGTATTTCCGCATTCCCCGATTTTCCTGAACATTTTTGTACTTCCTTCTTTCATCGATCGACTGAAGTATTTCTTCTGTTACCCATAGTTTCTTCGCAGTTATTTATACCAATGTTTTTCCTTCCAACTTCAGTAATTTCTCTTTTTAGAATGTCCATTCCTCTTCTACTGAAGTGCCTACTGAGCTATTCCTTATTGGTGTATTTAAAGCCTTAGATAACTTCAAGCGTATCTTGTCATTCCTTAGTACTTCCGAGTCCCACTTGTTTGCGTACTGATTCTTCCTGACTTATCTCTTAAGCTTCAGCCTACTGTTCATTAATACTACATTGTGATTAGAAGCTATATCTGCTCCTGGGTTCGCCTTAGAATCAAGTATCTGATTTCGGAATCTCTGCCTGACGACGATGTAATGTAATTAAAATCTTCCCGTATCACCCGGCCTTTTTCATGTGTGCCCACTCCTCACGTTATTCTTGAACAGAGAATTAGCTATTACTAGCTGAAATTTATTTCTGAACTCAATTAGTCTTTCTGAGCTCTCATTCCCTATCCCAAGCCCACATTCTCCTGTAACCTTTTCTTCTACTCCTTCCCGTACAACTTCATTCCAGTCCCCCATGACTACTAGATTTTTATCTCCCTTTATGTACTGTATCACCGTTTCAGTATCCTCAAATACTTTTTCTATCTCTTCATCTTCAGATTGCGACGTCGGCATGTATAGCTGAACTATCGTTGTTGCTGTTGGTTTGCTGTCGATTCAAATAAGAACGACCATATCACTGAATTGTTCACAGTAACATACTCTCTGTCCTACCTTCCTGTTCATAAGGTAAGGTCATACACACTTTGAAGACGATATGGATAAACAAATTGCTCGAGAAGTATACTCCATGCAGAATTTGGAGGTGCACAACTTACCGGAGTCAGCTTGTCTTGCGCGGATACCTGGCTCTTCTTCGACAATTCGTACAATGAGCTGTTCTGGGTTAGGCGCACGAGCAACACATGGTCTTCCTCGACCAACAGCCTAGACAGAACCAAAGGTTGGAGGACTCGGTTGTCTTCGGTCTCAAAACGCATTATGATATAGCTGTGCAACTTCATGTGAATTACTACTCGCGGGGCCTTACATAAAAATCATGTGTGTCTGCTCTCGATATGAATATCGTGCTATGGTGAACGAAGCTCTTTCAGTCAACGTACTACTGTGTAGTACTTGTACTAATTGACACGTTGAAGGCAAACGAATGGCGAATGTAAACAAGTATCCCTGGCAACACAACGTCATCTAGCATACAGTGAGTCAACGGGTACATAGATAAGTGAATCTATAGAGTTGTACCTGGAAAGCCGTCGAACGTTAACTTTCATAAATAACAAGAAAACGAAGGATTTTAGAACATACATTCATATGAACTGTTTTCCTTGTTGTGGTGTAAGGAAACTGTCCCCAAAGTTAGTATTTTTGAAATACTCTCTAATTAACAAGGCATAACAGTCATCTCCGGTGGCTGTAGGCTAGAATCTAAACTGACGGAAGTTAGTATTTTTGAAATACTCTCTAATTAACAAGGCATAACAGTCATCTCCGGTGCCTGTAGGCTAGAATCTAAACTGACGGAAAAAAAGTCGGAACATCAAGAAGCAGTTCTGCGACATAAACGAAAGCTGACAGGCGTGTTTCTACGTCTGAAAAATGATGTTTATTCAAATTTCGCGCCAGTCGAACAAGAGTACGACTATGAGGAAGCAAATCAGGCTTGTTTAAAATACGCACTGTAACGATCGTGAGTGTTAGTTCCCTTTGTGATTGGAAGTGGTGATTGATGTTAGTTAAGAATGCCTTTAAGGTGACAAAGATGCGAAATCAACACCTCACTGATTTGAATAAGATCCTGTAATAGGGCTACGAGAAGTTGGACGTTCCTTCTGCGATTTTGCAGGAAGACTTGGCGGGGATGTATCCACTGTATATGGTTGCTGGCAGCAGCGGTCACGAGACTATACAGTCGCAACAAGACCGGGCTCCGGACGGCCAGGTAGCACTACCATAAGAGAAGACTATCGTGTTTGGCTTATGGCTCTGACGAGTCGTACTGCATATGCAGCAGCAATTTGAGCAGCAGTTGGGACCATAGTGACCCAAGGAACTGTTACAAATCGGTTACTTCAAGGATAGCTCCGCACCAGAGGCACTGTAGTTGACGACATATGGAAGTTTGGGTCTGACCATGAGTCGTGCATGTGTAGCCAAACTGTAAGGTGACCGCTCACGATAAAGGGGAAATCCGGGTTGGAGTCCCGGTCCGACGCAAATTTTCACTGTCGACATTCCATTCTACAGCTGATGGTTAGCCTTATTTGCATTTGCGAATACATTTAATGTATTTCATAACGGCTATAGTCGCCGAAATGCATGTTCTTTTGGACATGCAGGCATTTCCAAAGTAATTTCACTTCGTAATCAGAATACCACAGGCACTGCAATATGATATCGAAAATTGTTGCGTGTGGCTTCCTGTATAGAGGGAGTATAAGTAGTTCTTTGGTCAATGCAACTCAGTTGAGCACAATATGTCAAACAGAGATTGGCCAACGCTGGTTCTGTACTGTTCAGTCTGTAAATATACCTCGAAGGATCATTTACGGGTTAGACCTCGTACTTGGCTGCAGAATAACGTCGGTACAGGAAGTTACTCTTCGAATGTCCGCAGGAACATACGCCTCGTAGCGTTTGCTCTTGATCAATGACGCCATATGACTGCTACCTACAATTGATGAGTCGTAGGTACCTCGAGGAGAATACGACAGTACTGCACCCTACCTTTTTGAAGACAATTTGGAAGGTTGTGTTGACCCACACAGTACATAATCGCGTCCCTAGCACCAATTTGGCCTATTTCTTATGCTGGCCTTTGGCGTTAATCAGTTAGCCAGGGAACTGAGTAATAACAGACTTGGTATACAATATCGAATATACAACACAGGAAAATTACGAAGGCTGGCTGAAAAATAACGCCTCCGAGATTTTTATACTGTTGTCAGTATGAATTGAGGCATTAAAAGTCATGCATATTACGCCGTCGACATTTTGCTTCGCTGACGCAAACTGCAAACCTCTGCCGCAAGAGAACTGTGAATTACAGCGTGTAACATGGCAGTGTGTAACGTAACTAAGTCTGTGCATGATAAACAGAAAGAATTAATCATAAAAGTTCGTCCACAGATGGAGCACGCTCTCTATCAGCAAGAATATGCCAGTCTGCATAAGCGCCTTGCACATGTGCAACAATGCAACGCCTTGGATTCACTGTCATCGATCATCCTCCATACAGTCCTGACTTGGCCCCACCTGATTTTCGTCTGCTTCCAGAACTTAAAGAACACGAACGTTGACTTCACTTTGATACTGATGAAGTGGTGCAAGCAGAGGTGAGGTTGTGGCCAAGACAACAATCTGCAATGACGATATCAAGAAACTGGTCTCTCGTTGGGAGAAATGAGTTCGTCGCCAGGGTGACTATGTTGGGAAATAAATACGCGTATGTAGACATGAAGTATAAATGTGTAGTATATTAATAAAGTTTGTTTTATTTAAAAGTATAAAAAATCAGCACACACTCGTACATTACGATAATACCCGTTAACCTCCATGGTACAGTTTACATGCAAAGTCACATCTCGTCAGGCTGGATCCTTCAATTTACAGTTGTTTATTTGCTGGTTGCAGAAACAGGGCAAGAATAGCAGAGTCCGCTGTGGACTGCTGCTGAAATAAGTCTGTCACAGATGCAGCTTGTGGCATGGCTGCTGTGATCAAGGCTCTGAGAAACTTGCGCCATTGTCTGTAGTAGCGCGAACATCCAAGTATTACATGATTGAGGTTTGCAATCTCGGTTGGATAAATTTCGCAGTAAGAAGATGGCTGAATTTTCATCATATAACGAAGAGAAGGGTAACAGCCGTATCCTAGCCGGATCCGCGTTAAAGAAGTTTTACTTGCTAAAAACAGGTTTTTCTGAAATCCTCAACTGTACTAGGCATAATTTATTCCTTTGGATTATTTTGAGAGCTGCTGCATATTTTACTACTGTTAAAGACTTGTTTATTTACACTGGCAACGAAATGAGTATGTGGAAGACAAGAAATGGTGAATTTGGCCACCAATTAGACTTTTCGGCAGGTGGTCCACAGCTCATTATATGCAATACCAGAGTGGTTCGCGATTCGTCATAATTGGATTCATTTATGTTGGCTCGCACACAGATAGATTAATTTAATTACATTAAGCACATGGCGATTAGTAGTGGAGTCCAGTTGATGTTTCTTTACGTTTTCCAGGACACACTCCGAATCGGTGAAAATGAGGATGTTGTCGAACTGATTTTCCGCATATCCAAAGGCTTCCTTATTTGGAAGAACTTCAGCAGTGAAGATGCTGGCTCCCATTGGAACCTTAAACATAGCACAAGATAGTAGATTCACTTAGAAGCGAGCAAAGCCTGTGCAATCTCTTGTTTTGGAGACGTCTGTGACTACTTTGACCGATCACGTCGACGCAATGAGATAGGAGATGGCAGCAGGAGAAATGAATAATGATTCCGACAGTCCGGAATGATGAAAGATTTTGAGTTGGTGGTGGTGGTTGTTAGTGTTTAACGTCCCGTCGACAACGAGGTCATTAGAGACGGAGCGCAAGCTCGGGTTAGGGAAGGATTGGGAAGGAAATCGGCCTTGCCCTTTCAAAGGAACCATCCCGGCATTTGCCTGAAACGATTTTAGGGAAATCTCGGAAAACCTAAATCAGGATGGCCGGAGACGGGATTGAACCGTCGTCCACCCGAATGAGATTTTGAGTTGGTAGATCAGCACTCCGTATTGCAAACGAAATGCTGGGAGTCTTTCAGTACGAGGGCACTACATACCTTTGCTGTGTGAACTAGCAGAGGTGCACTCCTCGCTCGATTCTTATCTGCGTACCAGTTGTGGAGCAGTTAAGTTTAGGAAAAAGAGGATGGACTGTAATGCGCTGCTCTACTACGTATGAATTTCACAGCCAAACCGCTAATTCAGAACCTTCAGCACTTGCTTTTTGGTGTCATATTACAGCCAGTGCAATTGTGCAAGTCATATTCTGGGTCACTAGAGACACTTGTTTAGGTGCCCTCCCCCCTCCCCCCGAGGAGAGGGTAGGGAAAGGAAGGGGTGAAGGACGAGGGGGTGGAGGGGAAAAGACGGGATGGAGAGCAATCGTGTTACATTAACGTCATCGTTCTGTCTGCCAGGCACTGAGGAGCCCAGTGACACTAACGTCTTGGCCAATAACGTGCAAACTCAGACCTCCACCCCTCGTCTAATTGCAGTTTTTATAATTTAGTTGCGTAAGAAACATTGTTCGTCCGCTGTCTGTTTATAGGCCCAGGTATCTTCTGCTCAACTGGCGAGGCCCATATGTCGAGGAGACAAGACTTAAACGAGAGTATTTCGTGCAGGCATCCATCAAAGAGATGTATTCACTGTCGCCTACATCAAGACTGGAAAGACGTGATAATGGAAGACCTTATGGCAGATTATTTAGATTACACAGCACTCAAGACAGCGCGTAAGTACGTGTTTACAGCCTTCTAAATCAGAACATTAGAGTTTATTCGGACTCCCATGCAGTCAAGAGGAATATCATTCAACAGTAAGGCTTCCACCGGTAGACGTAAGACTGATAATGTCTCGATGCTAGCAGTCAAGAATACACTGACATACACACACGGTGCAACTAGTTTACGTGAAATCCTCCACCGAACTGAACTTTTGACGATGCACTACGATTCAATATTAATAACTTTTTAAGGTAAAGGGACAAAAAATGCCTATTCCTTTGTTCTTGCAATCGATCTACATATGTTAATGACATAAAGATATCAATGAAAATGGCATGATACGCAATTGCCGATACACGTCGCGCCTTGAGATATAAAATGTCGTGTGACTAGGGCCTCCCTTCGGGTAGACCGTTCACCGGGAGCAAGTCTTTCGATTTGACGCCACTTCGGTGACTTGCGCGTCGATGGGGGTGAAATCATGATGATTAGGACAACACAACACCCATTCCCTGAGCGGAGAAAATCTCCGAACCAGAGCCCTTAGGATTGACATTCTGTCACGCTGACCACTCAGCTACCGGGGGCGGACGCTTCTTGAGTATGAACCTGAGTGTGCCAGCGGTAATAGCTAGTTGACCTTTAACAAAAATTCTTGGGAGACTGCACAGCATCGGACCCTTCAAACTGCCAGCTTCTGGCGACGACACAGTACAGTTTTCTTATAGAAGTTTCACGTTAATAAGGAATGTGTTCGCCCTCAAATGGGTCTGAGCACTATGCGACTTAGCTTCTGAGGTCATCAGTCGCCTAGAATTTAGAACTAATTAAGCCTAACTAACCTAAGGACATCACACACATCAATGCCCGAGGCAGGATTCGAACCTGCGACTGTAGCGGTCACGCGGTTCCAGACTGAAGCGCCTAGAACCGCACGGCCACACCGGCCGGCTTGTTCGCCCTCATAAATATGACTAATAGCTTTGAACGCTAGAAGAGACTCACACATATACAGCGCAATCAGTTTACTTTGAGGGTTAGAACTTGTGACTATGCAATAAAATGACAGAAAGTATTAACACTTACGAAAAAATTACGATCACAATAAGAAGTAAACAAGGGAAAATACGTGAGTCACACTTTTGGTAGTCTCATTACTTTTGAGAAAACTCAACGTATCTGTTGCGTGTGACGCTGCGTTCAATACTCAACAGGGGCCAGCGAATTTCTGCATTTTAGAATGTTCGTATTGAGATACTTCTGGAACCATCGTTCTAGTGTCGCACGTGATACTGTTCATAACTTAAATTAGCAACTAATGCAGGTAATTAAAACGAAAAGGTATCTATCTGAATAAATTAGCCTTCACGACTGTAGCACGAATTTCTGTCGGGGCTTGGTAGTGTGACATTCTGCGAGGAATAGTACTGAACAGTAGCGAGTTCACTGGAGAGCGATTGGGCTGCCTGAAGTTCTGTCAGTGTTGCTTACAAGAGGCACTATTTGCTAAGTAGTTTTGGAAGTGAAGGTAACTCATGTTACCTGACTGTCCTGTAACTTGTGTGAGGGTGAACGCTGTTTGTTATCATCGTAACTAGAAGAAGAACTGAACTCCTTTGATAATAACATCAGACATTTCTGTGTGTTACTGATAATCTGTTCCAGGTTACTGTTAATCACGCTTCTGAATTTGAAGTTTCCATGTACTAAAAAAATGGTTCAAATGGCTCTGAGCACTATGGGACTTAACTTCTGAGGTCATCAGTCCCCTAGAACTTAGAACTACTTAAACCTAACTAACCTAAGGACTTCACACACATCCATGCCCGAGGCAGTATTCGAACCTGTGACCGTAGCGGTCGCGCGGTTCCAGACTGTAGTGCCTAGAACCGCTCGGCCACCCCGACCGGCTTCCATGTACTAAAGATTTAACCCTTGTAGGAAGCTGTCTAGCATGACAAAGTATGAAATCAATCAGGGAAGCTGCATCTAGTATATGCATCACTATTTTAAAGTTTGGTATGGACCTGTATGCTACAAAAAATACTGTACAAGCACATCTAAAAGGTCGTATGCTCATGGGATTTTCCGAAGTTGGAATTTCATCTGTTGATTGGAAAAGGTTTCAAAACTTACGTTGATCTGGTTTATAACTTTGACTTTTTAAGTTATGTTTGTAATGAGTGTAATTATGATCAACTGGTTTCCTTAGTAACCTGCCGTTAAAGATTACTGGCCAGTTTTCTTCTTGGAATATAAGGGTAACTGTGTTCTATGTTAGCACTAAGTTCGTTTGTGTAATTGAATGGACATTTTGGGGCAGCTTACTCACTATTTCTAGGTTAATGACATTACGACTAGTGATGATAATATTGAGGTCAGATTCTCACATAACCTTATCTGTCTCAGAAAGTTTGTTACATCTATGTGATGCCGTTTGACATACGAAATCATAAAGAAATGTAGTTGTCAGTGGTGGCTGTACTCCGACGTCGAGTCTATAAAACCAATTGTCTCACTAAAGCGTCCCTGCTTAAGTTATTTGCGTGGGATGTTGTATTAAAGGACATTTATTTATTTCTGGTTTAGCTAGACACTCGTGCGTAATAATGATTTATTGTGCATCTATTTAATCAAATTAATATATTTTCTCTTACTACATATAAGAGATAAAAATTTCTTTTGACTTGGAAGTAACGTTTTTCTTAGCGGGACATGTCCATGATACAGAAATTTATGTCAATGTTAAACTTGGAGCGCTTTACAATAACAGCTTTGTTAAAGATGTAACCCCAAGCTCAGTCGGTTGCTCCACCCGTTATCCTAACGGTCCTTTAATAACGCTGTACTATTTAGGTGGCGAGCGAGGGCGAGTTCTTGTGCTCGTCTAGCTGCCTCCTGAACAGGCGTGGTCTAGATTACAGTATCGCATACAGATGAAATGCCAGCTCCTACTACGGAAGCCTGTAAGCTTTTAAGTGGGTAGATGAAATTCGAAATTGTGAATCGAGGATGAAGTGAGTAGAATTTTTTTCTGAGCAGGAGGTACGAATTCAAGAGGAACGACCTTAGCTACTCAATTTGGCAATGCAGAGGGTGCAAAAGGGCAAATATTATACGTGATGACAAAATTGTAACTTGTCAGACAGGTTGTTGAGAACGTTGGAGGTATAGACATTTAGAAGGATTGTACGTAAGCATTTGATAACTCATCGAAATGATATCTTGGAGTATCAAATCACAGGTGAGGAGGGAATTACTCGAAGTTAAAAAGAAAATAATTGGAAGAACACGTAATGAGAAACATTTTTTTTTTTTTTTTTTTTTTTTTTTGAGTGGGCTGTCAGTGGTCCAGTGGTCCAGGCATGCAGCTCTTAAGCAAAGTGGCTTTTAAATATGTGAAGAATCCTATAATACAATTTACAATTTTAAAAATGTAATCGATTGCATGTGGTTTTTAATTTATTAAAAGTATTTTGATTGATGCTAACAACCCATCTTCACATGCAACATACGGGGTTAGTGAACGGAATTTCAGACGCTCTTTAGCATCCTCGGTTGTGGGTATAAACAGGTGGGGTTAGTTGTGGTGTAATCTAAACGTTAGGTGAGTAGGGCACTGAGAAATGGGTGATAGATAAATAGAGGGCTGGAGGGTAGGTCAGAGGTTCTATAAGATCATAGCTTATGAGTATAAACAGGGAGAATCAGATTGAGTGGAATCTAAAGATTAGATCTGGGAGGGGGATTGTGAAAGGTGGGGAACATATACGGCGATAGGGACTGGGATATAGGCCACAGGTTATCTGTATCCAACACATCTGATTTTTAAGGAATTCGCAGTCAGATTAAAATTATATGCCAGAATGAGACTCGAAGTTTGGACGTTTGCCTTTCTTTGTACATCCCCCAGGCTGTGGCTAAGCCATGTCTCCGCAGTATCCTTTTTTCCAGGAGTGTTAGTGTTGCAAGTTTCGTAGGAGAACTTCTGTGAAATTCGGAAGATATGAGTTGAAGTGCTGGCGAAAGTAAGGAGAGCTCGTGAGTCGTGTTTGGGTAGCTCAGTCGGCGGACAGTCTGCCTTTAGAAGTTCAGCGGTGTGGACCGAGCTTAGCCGTCCTCACCACTGCATACACGTTTGTGTTTGTTTACTTTCACGTCAGCGTCCTTCTAAGCCGAGTGAACTAACATGGTCAACTCTTACAGAAAGAACCTTTTCGAATGAGTATGCATGACCCAAAGCACAGGTCATCGAGCATTTCTTATGTGATGATGTCAACATCCTCTGTGTGCATTCAGTTGCCGGCCAGTGTGGCCGAGTGGTTCTAGGCGCTTCAGTCTGGAACCGCACTGCTGCTACGGTCGCAGGTTCGAATCCTGCCTCGGGCATGGATGTGTGTGATGTCCTTAGGTTAGTTAGGTTTAAGTAGTTCTAAGTTCTAGGCGACTGATGACCGCAGATGTTAAGTCCCATAGTGCGGTTGGCTGTCTCCCTTTCTGGATCATGACATCTACATCAGCCTTTGTAGACAATCTACATGGTGCAGTGCGGGACCCTGGAAACTCAATGCCACGCTTCTACGAGACCCAAAATGTCGACAGCAGGCCACGGACACCTGGCACATTTGTGTTAAATGCATCATGCCACACGGCGTGACAGTGGTGGACACAGTGCGCCAAACTGGCAATCTACCGCACCTTGATACCACATGATGGAGCCAAAGCCAGGTGAAACCACCACACATTATGTATTTACTGTAGCATACTACACGATCTCATCGACCCTCAGTCGTCTCATGATCGTCATAAAGTAACTCAACGTTTCAAAGCAAACCAGGTCCCGTTTGGAGGGAACCGTTATATGAGCACGCTGCCAAGATTAGCAGCGAAGAACCTGCTGTGCATCATATCGTTCAAAATTTTCGGCACTGACAGGCATTAATGTCAACTGTAGGCCTACCTGATGAACGACAGACGACATGTCAGCCTCCCATCGCCGAAGCCTTCATAACGCATTACAAACGTCTCTATCAAGAAGTACCAGCCGGTGTGAAGGCTATTGCCGAGGTTCCCCAGGAGACCTATCGTACACTAGACGGCACCAAACTGCGGAAGAGACCACTGACGATATCCTTGCAGCTGTTTCCAAAGGATCACTGAATCAGTCTCCAGCCCCAGATGGTTTGCCACCAGAGTTTCACAGAAACTTCCAAGCTCTGATGTTCTTGCGATGGAGAACTATGTAATGGGAACTTTTATCCGGCGCGGTTCTTCCGCCATCAGCGTTCGCTTAAAACAAACTTATATCAAAACCTGAAGGAGGAATACTAGTTGACAGTTACTAAATTTTGATTTCAAGATTTTCATGTGCCTCCAAGTATGCGGCTCAAACATGTGCTACAAAAATTTGAGTCCCCATAGGTGGCGATAATAACATCCACGCTGCCTTCAGTGAATACAGAGATGTGATCGTCATGGGAACACACTCCCGGCTGCCTGGCGTTTTAATCTCCATCGACTTCAACCTAGCGTTCGACTGCGTCAGTCACGCATTCCGCAACTCAGTGATGGCCGGATGACGATTCCCCCGACGTTCACATGGGTGATCTTGAGACTTCTTCGAGGGGTGACGTCCAGGCTTCTCATCAATGAAAGATTCACTGGACCTGTACGAATCGAAAGCTTGTACGACCGTTCTTTACGCCATTGCGACGGAATCACTCATCTGCGAATTACGGCGACTCGTGAGGGTATTCCATTCTGGGGCACGGTTTCCGTTGTCATGCCTGCATGGACAACTTGACCGTCGTCGTACGTTCAGCGGCCGAAATACGAATCTCGACGAAACGTGCCAACCAAGAAAGGACGACACCTCCCCTCCTCCCCCCTCCAACGATAGAACGGACATTGTTCTGGTTGCGACACACCATGGAGCACGATGCTGCAGGTCTCCCTAGTTTCCTTCACATTCTCCTTCCTTTTTTTCTTCATATCCTTTACGTTTTACCTTACACAGATTTATTCGCATGTGGCTTTGCATCTGCTGCCTTATTTATTTTACCTTTCCTTGTGCACTAATATTGTAACTATTTGCTAATCATATGAAAATCGTATCAGCAACGAAGATCATACACAGTGTATAATATCTCCTCATGTTTGATTTTTTTTCTAAAATACGTGAATGCACAAGACTCTGACAACTGAACAAAAGAACTTGTGCAGCCTGAATTTTTGTATACCTCAGCTAGTTTTTCATTTCGTGGTGATTGCAAGAAAACATTGTGTAATATCATTTATTTAAAACAACAGAGTGTATGTGTTGTTCTGGTTGCTTACAAGCATTCAAACAACGCTAAGATAATGTTTTGGAAATAAAATTAAAAACAGATCGGGAGAGCATTTTCCTGTGAAAAGCAAAGACCCTGATTTCGAGTTCCAATCCAACACACAGTTTTGAGCCAGGAAGCTTCATATCAGCACACAATCTGCTGCAGAGTGAAAATTTCATTATAATATTTTAATATTGATTTGTGGAAATGTAACATACCAGTAACAGCAGAATTACATCATGTGAACTCGATGTCACACGAGACTTGAAAGTGAACATGAACATGAGAATGAATGTGGGTGAGGACTTGTGATGCACCGTGATTTGTGAGCACTCAAAAAGAACCATGCGGAACGATCTACGTGATCTGCAGCTACAGCGCTATCTATCACTAGGAGATCACTACATCTGGAATACCATGCAAACAGTTTGCTAACGAAAGTTGTCATGGTTCCATCCTCAATTTTCAAGTGCTATGTTTGTGTGTAGGCAGCGGCCTATGTAGGAAGCTGAATGATTTCTCAGAACATAAAGATTGAGTAGCAATATAGGACGCATGGAGGAGTCTTGTATTACATTGGTCCAACATATACAGAAACTCCTTTCTGCGTGATTCTGCTGATTACCCTCGAGAATGTTCCATTAGATGAAATGCCACCTTATATACCGGGTGATCAAAAAGTCAGTATAAATTTGAAAACTGAATAAATCACGGAATAATGTAGATACAGAGGTACAAATTGACACACATGCTTGGAATGAATGGGGTTTTATTAGATCCAAAAAAATACAAACGTTCAAAAAATGTCCGACAGATGGCGCTTCATCTGATGAGAATAACAATAATTAGCATAACAAAGTAAGACAAAGCAAAGATGATGTTCTTTCCAGGAAATGCTCAATATGTCCACCATCATTCGTCAACAATAGCTGTAGTCGAGGAATAATGTTGTGTTCACAACATTGGCACTGTAAAGCATGTCCGGAGTTATGGTGAGGCATTGGAGTCCGATGTTGTCTCAGCATGCCTAGAGATCACGATACACTTGCGGCTTCAGGTAACCTCAAAGCCAATAATCGCGCGGACTAAGGTCTGGGGACCTGGGAGGCCAAGCATGACGAAAGTGGCGCCTGAGCATACGATCATCACCAAACGACAAACGAAAGAGATCTTTCACGCGTCTAGCAATATGTGCTGGAGCGCCATCCTGCATAAACATCGTAGGTTCCAGCAGGTGTTTATCAGCCAGGCTGGGGATGATGCGATTCTGTAAAATATCGGCGTACCTCTCACCCGTCACGCTAGCAGATTTGCTGTCTAGTGCCATCTGTCGGACATTTTGTGAACTTTTTTTTGTTCTAATAAAACCCCATGTCATTCCAAGCATGTGTGTCAATTTTTACATCTCTATCTACATTATTCCATGGTTTATTAAGTTTTCAAATTGATACTTTCTTTTTGATTACCCTGTAGATAGAAATACTGTCAAACTCCACTTTCAAATCCCCTATGAGGGAAGATTTGAAGTGAGTCATAGGAAATGACGATGTTTAAATTAAGGGTCCTCAGTTTCGTTTTTACCAGGAATAGCGTGCTCTACGACCGTGCTACTGAGATTAGAGATAGGAGGAAACGCAGCATCAGTCGTAAATTTTTAATCTGTTTCTTGCAGATCGATTTCAGCTAAACTGTTATTTCTAATGACAGTGTGGTAGCATGTGCGATTTTATTTACGATGATTCATCATGACTCTAATCTACACAGTAGCTGAAATGGATCTGCAACTAACAGATTAAAAATTTACGACGAATGCTGCCGATCCTCCTATCTTGAACCACGAGTCATTTCGCGGAAGGCAGTATTTATTGTTTTTATTTTCACTTTACAAGTTTAACAGCAGATCCACTTATCTACGTAATAAACTATTTGTTCGTTACCTAGATTTTTGTAAATAATACCAGAAATAAATCCTAACAATTGTTGTTAGTGTGGCATATGCTCCACTCTAATAAAAAAGTTCGATCGATCACACTGTGTCCAGCACTGCAGAATACACTACTCCCGATCGCACACCCCGTCTGATTTAATGGTAAGATGGTCCAGTGGACATTGTGTCGAAAACTGAATACAGATCAAGCATGAAAACAGAAAGAAACTGTACTGAACTGCGGAAAAAAGCAAAATAGGAACAAGGAACGGTCTAAGCTTAACAAGAGCAATGTCATGGAAGATGCCAGAGCAACGGCTTTGTGGCACAGTATCATTGTGTTGGATTACAAAGCGGACGAGCCAAATTCAGAACTCCATCGTGCCACTTTTTTTTTCCACGACATTATGAACTGTACGTCCAGCCATTGAAATGTTTGTTCTATTTCTGTAATCTCGGCAGTTGTCATACTGTACACTGGTTATAGAATATGAATCATGCGGTAAGTAAATGTGATGAATAGTGAGAGCAGGCGAGATGCCGCATAGATGTCTCACAGAAATGAAAACACAAATAAACGGGTGTGAACTTTGTTACAACAAAGGAATTCAAGAGACAAAACTCCCAAAACGGAAGGCAAATTCAAAACCGTTAAACACCCATGTCTTGACAGAGCACAGAGAAACCATGTGATTTTGAAACTGTTACGTTCATTTGTTGCGGATTATGAGACAAACTATTATGTTTTCATCATTTCCTTGGGAGTGATCACGTTCTTATTCATACGGACACCTTTATAGGGCACGGAGGCATATCTCTCTCACAAGGCATAGAAATTAGGTGCATCGATAAGAGATTCCTATCATGACTATCACTAATGCCGTATAAGATACACCAGACACGTTTTCCGATGGAGGGTTCGGCTGAGTTGTCACCTCGTCATCAAACGTTCGCGGTTACCTTTCGAAAGCCACTTCCTTTCTGCTTCTAACAGAGTAGTTGTGCAGAGCCAACTGCCATTATAGGTCCCTAGCTTACACTTCGCTGTTGCAAACGGACGTTACACCACGACGCAGACGCTAATTTGAATACAGCGAAGAGCGGAAAAAAGTATTGGCATGAGGGAGCTTTGCACACGGCGCCGCCGCGTTGCAGTCCAATACCATGGCCACTTTACTGTGACGCCGTACCTTTTCCACGCAGCTCTACGTTGCACATCCTGTGTTTGAACCGTTCACTGTTTCTATTTTGCTTTTTTTCACAGTTTCTGTACACCTTCTTCCTGTTTTCATTCTTGTCTGTGTTCAGTTTTTGACGGGCTGTCTGCCGGGCCCTCTTGCCATAAAATCTGAGGCTGGGCAGTTTCCCTTGTAAGTACACAGCAGAACTCTCCGGTACTAAATTAAATATATGTAACTGAAAATTGCTTCCAGATTATAGTTGTGCGCTGGAAATGGACTCAAACCAAGACCCATCCGTTTTGTGGGTAATTCTCTTACCGGATGAACATTTTTGTATTGTTATTTTTTTGAGTTATCCAGGAGCGACTCATCACTTGTACTCACACCTTTACTTCCGACAGTACATGGGTCCTATCTTCCAAACTTAACAGAAGATCTCCGACAGACCGTGCGGACTAGCACTCCAGGAAGAAACGGAAGATTCATTCTGGAAATTATGCTATTATTGTGATTAATGTCATCACTTGAAAAGCAAACGACTTGTTCCTAGTAGCAAAAGCCTCGCAATTCAAACTGATCACTGCATTGCCTGTGTACTTTTTTTTATATCGGTCCCCTAGACTTGGTACACATGGAATTTATTTTTGTCTAATAAAGCTTCTTTGTATACAAAATTTGAAGTAGTGTGAATCGCGACATGAGTGAAGAGCTTGTTTGCTTCACTAACACGAGAGAGAGCCACGAAGATCCGGCCATGCAAAATGCGACTAACACCATAGTCCACGCCACCAACACGTAGAGCTTGCACTTATGCTTTGCTTGTGGTCATGGCATAACATAAGCTCATCGGGGAATTCGACACGCTTGAAGAAAATCCGTAAATTGTTGGAAATAAACAGGAGTCACAGCATAAAAACTTTCTCGCCTACGACACTTCCGATCTAAACTTACACGTCTACGTTGTTACTCTAAAGAGAAGCAACAATAAGCACTGCGAGTAATGGTTCTGAGGAGAAAGATGATGCATGACACTCTCGATCGGGGCTACGTCACGCATCGCTTTCGGGAGCAGTTTCCTAAGAACTTCTTGAGTGCAGCAAGTCTCACATCACGAACTTTATTGCATTCTTAAGACCTCATAGTCCTCGGTGTTTTAACCATTCTGTTGTACTCAGAAATAAACGAGATTTTATTAGGCATTTTTATTTCTAAGCAAAATGAAATCAAAATGGAATGTGCAGGTATCCAAATCATAATGCAAACATAATAATTAAATTTTTCCTAGCAATGGATATAAATAAAGCCTATCGAAAGGAGCAAAACAGTGTCAAGCTTTTAGTACCCGAGGCTAAATCAGTGAATTTGTATATCCTAGCCAAGCAAATTCAATGCGAATGTGTATTCGTAAAGATAAAACTGCAGTGGTTAATTCTGTTAGTGACGTAAAGTTTCGAAAATTCTTCCATCTCTGAGGTAAAAAAAAAATTACGGGAAAGAAGTCTAATATAAATAAAACCTATCGAAACAGCAAACCAATGGGGTTAAGTTTTGATAGAGAGAGTTAAAGTATGATGTTCTCGAGCCGCAGTAAGTCTCGCCTCATGATCTTCATTAGGTTCTTGTGAACGCATTCCCTTGGGTATTTTAAAAGGAAGGAAGGAAGAATGGGTTTGACGTCCCGTCGACATCGAGGTCAATAGAGACGGAACTCAAGCTCGGATTATATCAAAGATGTAGAAGGAAACCGGCTGTGCCCTTTCAAAGAAACCGTTTGCTGAAGCGATTTCGGGAACTCACGGTAAACCTAAGTCTGAATGGCTGGACGCGGATTTGAACCGTCGTCCTCCTGAATGCTAGGGCAGAGCGCTCTCAGTCTTGTAGTCATCTAGTGCATACAGAGAGGGCCTCTTTTATTCAAAAACGAAAGGAATCAAAATATAACGAGCATACCCCCAGATCCCAAAGCAAACATAACAAATTCGGGTATCTCAAGAAAAATATAAGTGAAACCTATCGAGGGAAGCAAAGTAATGTCGTTAAATTTTTAATATACAAAGCCAAATCACTAATTCTGTATATGCTAGGAAATTAAGATCAGTATTAGTTTGTTTTCATAAAGATAAGACTGTGACGCTTAATTTTGTCACTAACATAAACCTCCGAAAATACGCCCCAAACGGTGCTCAAATTACCTGTGAAAACCTAACGAAAATTTGTCTAGTAATTTTGGCAATTAACGTGTTCGAACAGACGGACACTACGGTTTTACAGTTTTATTATTAGTATGGGCCAGCCAACTAATGAACTCACTTAGAAACGACGGATAAAGTATTTTCATTTGAAATACCGAAGAGAATAAACTGAAAAGCACATTAAAAAGATCAGTAAAAATGTTTGTAAATTATATAAATAAAATGCTCAAGTAAAGAATTCCAGGACGAGGAGGAGATTAGTGTTTAATGTCCAGTCGAGAACGAGGTCATTAGAGACGGAAAAGATTTCCACCAAGTGATTCTGTAAAATTAAGGGCACAATTAAGACGAAAATACTTTGTCTTAACGAGAAACATTTCGCTTAACCGTTACACTAGTTAGCGAGAAAGTCAGAGCTCCATATTGCGAAGTTCCCGTTCTATTATTGCAGTGCTCTAAGCAAATGTCGGTATCGTTTTCTGGGACGTTATCTACCATCTTGCCGTCTCCCTCAGAGAAAGCCAGGCTGGCACGAGCAGAAATTAAACGTCTCTGTTGATCCCCCGCTATGAAGAGACGATTCATAATAAAGGCACAACCCCGCTATTGTTCGCAGCCGCCGCCGCACCTGCAGTGCGACGAATGAACTGGTGCGTGCGGTCCTGCAGGCTCGATGCCAGGGCATAAATCCACAGGTCGGCCTTCCCGCGACGCGACGAGTTAATTCCATTTGGGACCTGCGTGTTGCTCCCGTGCTATAAATCGGTTTAAATTTTAAGGGCCTTATTGCGAAACTGACTTACAAAACGTCTCAGAAACAACGACGTAGTTTGCAGAATTAATGGCCTTGTTTTCCACAGCCTCAGTTATTCAAATGCCTGCCCTCAAAAAAATTCTTAACTACATTTATTTCGCTACTGCAGTCATTCCCATTTTTCAACAAAAACGGTTCCATTAAGAGGACATTTTCGAGTAGGCGGCAATTAGGAAGTTATTAACGTGTTTAAGTTACTTGGATCTCACGAGGTATAGAAGATTTACGTGATGAAAAATTAACTGGTGACTTAAGGTGCAAAGTGGAACATTTGTGAATGAACAACACGTTTGGGTCAACCTGCAGCAACGTAAAACATTAAAGCTAACAAAAGATGCAGAAGAGAGGTAAGAAAGCTGATCTTTCCGAGTAGCACAGTCATTATAACCAAATAGGCATAAATAAAAATCAAACTCCACATGTACGAAAGATAATCACCTGAGAATGGCTTGACCGATTCTGTTGATTTTTTTTTGTTGCTGTTGTGTTTGCAATTATCAAGACAAGGTTTGTATGAATGAAAATTTTTGGGAAATTCATCGTAAAAGCCAGAATCAAACGTTGTTACCGAAAATTTCGATAAGTTTTTTACCGATTTTTTACTAATTTTTACACGACACTCTAGTTAACATTCGGACAAGCATTGGCTGTGTATATAGTTGTAATACAGAGCGTGAGAGGGGAGGAGGAGATGGACCCAGAGAGAGGGGGTAGGAGATTATGCTCAGAGAGATTGGGGGGGGGGGCATACAGATGAGTCACTAACTATTACCACCAAGAAAAACTCCGAAAGTATGATAGGAGCTGAAACGTTTGTGGGAAAAAAGCTGCATGGGACGATGGGGGCCATAATATGACGTTGGTTTTTTGTTGCTAGGTGCGGTCGCTTCAGAGATATGGTCAACTTTGTTTCTTTAAATGGGATGCTATAGTTTGGTATTTATTTTCTGATAGCGGCTATCGAGACGAATCCAATGATGTGTAACAGTAAGGTCTTTGAAGGTCAACGAAGATCACAAAGGTGGCATGAACGTCCATTTACAGAAGGTGTTCGAAGAGGTGACCATTGATGTCAATGCAGTGCTGCAATCATCATGGATTGAGTGGTACCCCTTACCACATCGGCACTTATCGAAGCACATGCTCTGACAATTCTCTGTCGCATATCTTCACGTGTAGTTGGAACGTCTTTATAAACAATGTCTTTTACGAATACGCACAAGAAAAAGTGAGAGGCGTCAAGTCTGGCGAACAAGCTGGCCACGACACATTTCCTCCACGTCCAATCCAAGGACTTAGGAATTGTCTGTCAAACTGATTTCTAGCCATCAGCGAAAAGTATGTGGACACCCATCGTGTTAATACCACATTCTCTTCCTTGTTCCTAAAGCTATTTCTTCCAATAACAGACCTAACATTTCTTGCAAGAATTTGATGTACGTCCTACCATTAAGATTTCCTTCGACGAAATAGGGGCCTATAATTCTGTCCTCCAGAATCCCACACCATACATTCACCGAGCACGGTTTTTACTGTGCAACTTGCCGCAGCAACCATGGGTTTTCAGTTACCCAATAAATCAACATTAACATTTCCGTGGCTCGTGCGTATAGCCTCGTCAGTAAATAAAATCAAATTAATAAATGTGTCATTCCTCTGAATCTGAAGTTGAGCCCATCGGCAGAATTCAGTGCGACGCATACAATCCGTACCAGTTAATTTTTGGTGGAGACTGATATGGTAAGGATGATATTTATGGCGATGCAGAACACGAACAACACTACCCTGGCTCCTGACAGATTCCGTTGTGATTTGACGCGAACTAACACAAGGATCTCGAACCAAGTTCAAGAGTAGCAATTTCTGTTTCCTCGTTGATAACTTTCCTTTGCCGGATATGTTTCCGATGCGTTAAAGATCCAGTTGTTCGCAGTTTATCATACACATATTTAAATGTATGACGTGTAGGGTGAGTACGTCGAGGATATCTTTCAGCTTACAAGTCCCTAGCTCTCACTGAATTTCGTTGGCATTCTCCGTAAACGAGAAGCATATCGACTTGTTCTTCGAAGGAATACATCATTCACATTCGCTTTATTCGACGATACTAGTCTTACCGTTCCTAGTAGTGTTACCTCGCAAAACCATCGAATGCTGTTTGCATGTCAATGGCACGTTAGATGGATACGCGGTATTCGGCGAATATTTACTATTTGCGCGTTATACGAGAGAAAATTGTCACAGCATGCGCATCAACAAATGCCGAAGTGACAAGGAATACCACTCAGTCCATGATAAGATTGCAGAACTGCAGTGATACCAATGGTCCTTACTTCGAACACCTTGCCGGCCGGGGTGGCCGAGCGGTTCTAGGCGCTACAGTCTGGAACCGCGTGACCGCTACGGGGTTCTAGGGGACTAATGACCTTAGAAGTTAAGTCCCATAGTGCTCGGAGCCATTTGAAACTTCGAACACCTTCTGTAAATGGACGTCCACGCCACCTTTGTGACTATCGTTGACCTACCAAGACCTTACTGTTACACATCATTGGATTCGTCTCGATAGCCGCTATCAGAAAATAAGTTCCAAACTAGAGCATCCCATTAAAAAAAAACAACAAAAAACAAAGTTGACCATATTTATGACGTGACCCCACTTAGCAACAAAGAACCAGCGTCATATTATGGCCCCTGTTGTTCCACAAAGTTTTCAGCTACTATCATACTTTCAGAGTTATTCTACGTGACAATAGTTATTGACTCACCCTGTAGATAGGGAGGAAGAGGAGATGGACTGGGAGAGTGGGGAGGAGATTAAACACAGAGAGATGGGCGGAGGCTAAGATGTATGGAGAGAGAGGGGGATGAGAATATGGGCAGTGAGAGGGGGCCTAAGGAATTTAGGATGTGTATGCAATTACCATACATATTTAATAACTGCAACCTTATCAGTCCACCTATTTTTCAACATTCTTTTGTAGAACCACATCTCAAATGCCTCGACTTTTTTCTGTTTCAGTTTTCCCACAGTCCATGTTCCATACAGTCCTGTGCTCCAAATGTTTATTTTCAGAAATTTCTTCTTCAAATTAAGTCCTATGTTTGCTACTGGTAGAATTCTCTTTCCCTGGAATGTCCTTTTTGGCAGTACTAGTCTGCTTTTTATGTTTTCCTTGCTCTGTCAATCACGGGTTATTTTGATATTTACACTACGTGAGCAAAAGTATCCTGACACCCCCAAAAACTTACGTTTTTCATATTAGTTGCATTATGCTGCCACCTACTGCCAGGTACTCCATATCGGCGACCTCAGGAGTCATCAGACATCGTAAGAGAACAGAATGGGGCGCTCCGTGCAATTCATGGACTTCGAACATGGTCAGGTGATTGGCTGTCACTTGCGGCATACGTCTCTACGCGAGATTTCCAGAATCCTAAACATTCCTAAGTCCACTGTTTCCGATGTGATAGAGAAGTGGAAAAGTGAAGGGACATGTACAACACAAGCGTACAGGCCGACCTCGTCCATTGACTGACAGAGACCGCCGACAGTTGAAAAGGGTCGTAATGTGTAATAGGCAGACATCTATCCAGACCATCACACAGGAATTCCAAACTGCATTAGGATCCATTGAAAGTACTATGAGAGTCAGGTAGGAGGTGAAAAACTTGGATTTCATGGTCGAGCGGCTGCTCACAAACCACACATCATGCCGGTAAATGCCAAACGACGCCTCGCTTGGTGTAAGGAGCGTAAACATTGGACGACTGAACAGTGGAAAAACATTGTTTGGAGTGACGAATCACGGTACACAGTGTGGCGATCCGATGGAAGGGTGTGGGTATGGCGAATGTCTGGTGAACGTCATCTGCCAGTGTGTGTAGTGCCAACAGTATAATTCGGAGGCGTCGGTGTTATGGTGTGGTCGTATTTTTCGTGGAGGGAGCTTGGAACCTTGTTATTTTACGTGATACTATTTCAACATAGGCCTACATTGATGTTTTAAGCACCTTCTTGCTTCCCACTGTTGAATAGCAATTCGGGGATGGCGACTGCATCTTTCAACATGCTTGAGCACCTGTTCATAATTCACAGCCTGTGGCGGAGTGGTAACACGAGAAGAACATCCCTCTAATGGACTGACCTACATAGAGTCCTGACCTAAATTTTATAGAACACCTTAGTGCCAGCCCTCACCAACCGACATCTATACCTCTCCTCAGTGCAGTGTTCCGTGAAGAATGGGCTGCCATTCCCCAAGAAGCCTTCCAGCATCTGATTGTACCTATGTCTGCGAGAGTGGAAGCTGTCATTAAGGTTAAGGGTGGGCCAACAACATATTGAATTCCAACATTACCGATGGAGGGTGCCACGAACTTGTGAGTAATTTTCTGGGTACTTTTGATCATGTAGAGTAGGTAGCAGAATTTCTTAACTTGATTGCTAATTGTGACGTTAAACGCCTTGGTATTCTCATTTCCGTACTTCTCAATACTTTCGCCTTTCTTCCATTTTCTCTCAGTCCACATTGTGTACCAGTATTCATTAGATTGCGAGGTAACGGGTGAGTTGTGCCGCCCTGAAAATATTCTAAGTTCGGAGTTGGCGTGGCCGCGCAGGCTACTCGGCAGGCAGACCACATGGTGTCGAATGTTAGCCGGGGTCCAGGCCAACCACATGGTTTGGAATTCCTTGGTGATGCTGTGTCGATGAAAGAGACTTGTATTCGATAGTGCCAAAGATAGCGGACTTTGTGAAACCATCATGGCAGATATTTCACAGCTCATGTAGAAATTAATAACAGCCAGAGGATTTATGATATCATAAAAAGAAACTTGTACATTCCCATTACTTACACGACGATTCTGATGTTTTATCTGACGATAAATTATACAAGTAACGCCCAGCAACGAATTTCCAAAATCTAAACAGTTAATCTGCTTTCGTCGATCGATATGTCTTTGGAAAGCTATTAGTGTAAACCCAAATTGGTATGAATTACAGGCATGTAGCTTGAATAGTACATGAGTTATTGGAGGTCAAAGTGGCCGATTACTATTAATCGCGTCAGGCCATAAGTACTCCACAGTTACACGAAAAAGCGGTAGCAGCATGCTTGTAAAGATATTTATTCATCTATGACTTTGTTTGTATCTGATATATACTATTCATGAAGAAATTGGTCAATTATTTATTGTGTTTTAGAAAGCACAGCGACATTAGACTACTGGCTTACTTCTGTTCTATTCCTTTGTTATATGTTTATTTAATTTGTTTATGTATTTATTAATGTGTGTTAGAGCGTGTTTATGGTGCAGCCGTAGGAATATTTATTTAATTTCAAGTTATTTAAATGTAAATTCAGTATTTCGAAAGTGTTTCATTCTGCTTGTGAGTATGCGTTGGCTTGAAGACATGGCAGGAGCGCTCTAGCCAATCACAGTGCTCGTTAATGCGGCGACTAGATGGAAGAGGGGGAGGAGCATCGTTTCGAGAGAGGTCAGGGGGGTTCTGAAGAGTGTGGCACGAGGGACAGTCGTATAGGACACGGAGAATTCCGGACAGTGCGGCGCGACGGAGGGACGGTCGCGGGAGATAGAAATATTTCGTAGTGCCGACTTATGCACTTGTGAGGATTCCGTGGCTTCTGCAGTGAAGACGTAGTATGCGCTTAGAAGTGAATATCTCGCGAGCTATGTTGTTGTTCATAACTAATTACATGAAGTAGGAATCTATTGTTTCCCTGTCATTCAACTTATATTTTATTTCATTGCTGGGCCATCGACACCAATAAGTTTTCTACAGTAATAAAGGGCATTCTTAAAGGTACTTCTCCTATCGTAGTCATTATTTAAAGTCGTTAAAATTGTACCTGCAGAATTTATTTAATTTCAATGTTTCATGTATACATGTCTATGTTACGTTCAAAGTTCGCAATTGCCGATTGATAGGAATCTTTGACCATTCGATTCATGTGTATATTCATATTGCATACTGTAGACTCCGCAGTATTTGGCTTTTAATGCGGACACTACGTATCCCAGCCCTTAGACAACGAAACCAGCCAAAACTTTTAATACTTCAACACTGAGTCAGAGGGTACGTAGTTGAGGGCCACCAAACCATCACACCTCATTTTATTAATTGAATGCCTGCAAGATGGTCCCTTCCGTTCAACAGATTCTGTAATTCTTCTTCATTTTTACTCAGGATAGCAATGTCATTAGCGAATTTTATCACTAATATTCTTCCACCTTGAATTTTAAACGCATTCTTGACGCTTTGTTTTATTGCTGTCATTGCTTCTTCGACTAATATATAGAACATTAGGGGCAAAAGATTGCATTCCTCTCTCACGTCGTGTTACATGTAATAACTGCCTAAAGGTTGGGGTAATACATTGTTTAATGCTTTAAAATATGCAGATGGACCTACAATTTGTGCCAGTAGTTGCTGTACATATAGTTTCAAGCTGACAGGCGGGTGATCAGACAGGACGCTTACGTATGTGTCACCTGTCAGAGTCGCATCTAGACGTGTCAAGGGTCCCGTATCTCCAACTGCACACGCCCCACATCATTACAGAGCCTCCACCAGCTTGAACAGTCCGCTGCTGACATGCAGGGTCCATGGATTCATGAGGTTGTCTCCATAACCGTACACGTCCATCCGCTCGATAGAATTAGAAACGGGACTCGTCTGACCAGGCAACGTGTTTCCAGTCATCAACAGTCCAATGTAGGTGTTGACAGGCGAGCGGTAAAACTTTGTGTCGTGCAGCCATCAAGGGCACACAAGTGGCGTCCGGCTCCGAAAATCCATATGGGTGATGTTTTGTTGAGTGGTTCGCACGCTGACTCTTGTTGATGGCTCACCATTGAAAGCTGCAACAATTTCCGTAAGGGTTGCATTCCCGTCACGTTGAACGATTCTCTTCAGTCGTCGTTGGTCCCGTTCTTGCAGGATATTTTTCCGGCCGCATTGATGTCGGAGATTTGAAGTTTTACCGGATTCCTGGTATTCACGGTACACTCGTTGAATGGCCATATGGGAAAATCCTCACTTCATCGTTACCTCGGAGATTCTGTGTTCCATCGGTCGATTATAACACCACGTTCAAACTCCATTAAATCATGATAACCTTCCGTTATAGCAGCTGATTTCTTCTTTGTGTTCCAATCTTATTATTCCCTCTTGGTTGCTGCACATATTGTATGTTACCTATTTATGTGTCAGTGACGGGCTAAAGAAACTGGTATAGCCATGCGGATTCAAATACAGTGATATGCAAATAGGCAGAAGACGGCATTGTGGTCGGCAATAAGTGCCTGGCGCAGTTCTTAGATCAGTTACAGCTGAGCTGCAATAATTCAGGCACAGACAATGTATATTACTCTACGATGAGCAAGAGATCCGTGTAAAATCCCTCCGCCATCTGCACAGCAGGAATCTCATCCTTCCACAGTGAACGAGGACACACACACGCACACATGCACACGCACACACACAAGCACACACACACACACACACACACACACACACACACACACACACACACACACACACAAAGCTTTTATTTCGTACAGTAGAGCGTCTGAAACCTCTACCAGACAGACTTTGGACAGTTTACCTGAAGAATTAGAATAAATTTGTGCGACGACGGTTTATGACCAAATGCAACACTGCGGACACTGCTCTCTACCTGTAGGGGACAGAGCGGGTGACTGGCGCACTGCGAGACAACTATTAAAGATCAGTGTATATCTCATTTACGAGGGATGTATTATTTCAATGTTTTATCTACTTGAGATTGATTTTACTTTGCTGAGGATCATGTTTAGACAGTCTCAGCACATCAAGAACGTTTGAAAGCACGCTGCTGTTGACTGTTCGTTTTTTTTTATCTGTGACGATCAGTCAAGTACTTCGCTATTGTTTCAGGGGAGCCAGTCCGTCCAAGATATACGTTTAACGGCTTGCAGGAAGTGTCCTGTTCTTGAGTCTTTTGTCCCTCTGTGACTGATTTCTGCTGGCTAGATACAGTTTATCACTGTCAGAAAGTGGATCTCTTTGTGTACCATCAGCGAGAGGCTAGAAGATGCATGGAAAACCGGTGTCCCTATCTACAGTAGGACTAGAGGGTGTGTGGAAGGGGAGGTCGGAAGCAAGGTAAAACTGGTTGTAAGCTGGTTAGACTGTACTCACACATCCAGGTGAACTCACATGCAACTGACACCACTCTCTCCTATCGAAATCTTTAGGTAGTTGCTTTATTACAACGATTTTTCTCAATTCCTTGTGCGTGTGTGTTGCATTGTGACCCGATGTTTACGAGTGGTGTTCTTTTTCTGACAATTTCTGTGTGTAATTAGAGAAATGGAGCATTTTCCATCAGCTGTGGTAGCGTGTATTGGCCTTACTACACTTCACTAATATTAGCTGCCCTATCCCCTCTTACCATGTATCTGTGTACAAGTTCCTCAGCAGCTACACACTTATAGATCGGTAGTAGGCAGTTCTTATGGCAGCGGAGGTTCGAGTCCTCCCTCGGGCATGGGTGTGTGTGTTTGTCCTTATGATAATTTAGGTTAAGTAGTATGTAAGCTTAGGGACTGATGACCTTAGCAGTTAAGTCCCATAAGATTTCACACACATTTGAACATTTTTTACTGGCAGCGGCTGTATGACGAGTCCCAGCCAATTTCGAGTGGTATTGTGGACTAGAGCATACGTCAAAGTGTACATACACAAACATGTGATGGGAAAGTGGAGTAAAACACGCTTCAATCGTCTTCAGTTGAGATCCATGCAACAAGGCGAGCACTTCTGTTTCACTCACTCTGGGTTAGTGGAATGAGATGAAGTCGTCTCCCACACTATGGATTGACCAGCCGTTTCAAAAAACGCCAACATCTCCAGCACTGGCCTCTATGTTGAAAAATGTATCCACAGTCAGTACTACTACATAACCATTATTTATTGAAATGTATTCCCTCTACGCTTATTCATTGGTACATCCACTGGGACCCAACACAAGGGTAGAGATTAATTCAAGGAAAATACGTGGAAGGTTGCCCTATATGATGCGTCATTTACCATTCCCAAACAAATATTTTTTATTAATAACTGTTCTATGATAAGCCAAATAAGTTACCAAGATTCTTGCCATATTCATACAAGTAGTTAAAGACTTTAAATTAATAACACAATGCAAATGCGTAAGGACAGTTGCACTATACTTAAAATTACAAATAATACTTGAAGAACATACCAACTGTGCAATATAATGTTGGCCAGATTAAAAGCAGTTAATTGATTAAATAAACCTGCGGTGGCACTCTGTCCGTGCGACGAGCAGCGCAACTGTAGGCTAGTCCCACAGGGACTTGAAAATAAGTTTAACATTTGTTGAACAAAAGACATTAAAATACATTCATCCCCATGGCAAAAGTAAGCTCTGGGCGTACTCCAAGACAAGAAATTAGAAACAAGTACATATAATGTTGGTATCCAAGGTCCGTTAGCCACTTTACCACTAGGAGGTACACACTCATGTTAAATGTTGCTTTTACTAAGAATATTAGGGAGCGTAAGGCAAATAACGACACTATGGAGTCACAAGACAATAGTATTCTAGTCCCACGTAGACTAGATACGGCCAAGCTGACCATACATTACCCACTTGTAAAAACCGAAGCAAACCGTAATACTTCACTGATTAGCCACAAGGCTGTTACACATAAACCAAGTTAAGTACTTAAATAAAGTACTGGGCCCCTATAACACAATTCAAATGATAATGGCAATTAAACGCTTTTTTTTAAGAAATCAAGAGACTCATTTCCCAGTTTGCCCAAAGTCCTTCATCATACGCACAGAAGGTCCAATAGAACCACTGAGTAAGTTACTTTCCGAAAATCACTAAAACCATGTCCTACTCCGGTGACAGCCCCGTCGCAGAGCGCGGTAAAAAAACAACAATAGTAAACTACTCAACTTGAGGCTGGAACGGGAGGCCCGCAGAAGCAGCTGCCAACACCTACACCTCCTGCGATGTCGGGGAAGCCGTTGAAGCAGAAGGAAAACTCGTCCCTGCTTCGGACCACCAGAACAGCAACGCATCAACCGCTGCGGATGCAAGGCTGTCAACATATACTAAACAACGAACAGCAAAGAGGTTTGATAGAAATTTACACACACAGAAATACTTAAAGGACAAGCAAAGATGATAAACATCACAAGTTAATCTTCCTAGCAATACCAAGAAACAATATACAAAGTCATTTTAAAGAAGAATCACATAATAATCAAAGGAGATTAAATAAGTCAAGGTATAACTTTACTGGGGCCTCTTAGGGACTAACAGACACTGTAATTTGGATATCCACCAAATCGCAAATGGGCGCTTAAAATGAACACCCATAATCCGAAGGGCTCCTCAACACAGAGTAAGAGAGTGCGCAAATACAAACACGCACACACACATGACTCACACGTGTATTACTTTAGGCTGAGCTCACGCATCTTCATTTACAGGCCAAATCCGTAACTCGCCCCTGCAAGGACCATAAGGTCTATAACAAAAAGAAATTACAATCAACAGTATCAAATACTTAATAATCACAAAAACGACAATTTCAAGTACCAGATTAACATTGCGAAATAGGAACCGGACCCTGGACAGCTCACACCGGGGCAGAATTAACAATCTTTGAATCCCGTACCTACTGAACAGTCAACGCTGCAGGAGAACGCGTGGCCCCATAGCCCAACAGTTAATGATTTCAACTCGCTGCAGTCGCCAGGACCCCTAGTACTCAGGCACACCCGTCCACCTTCATGTCCCACACACCACTCCCTACAGCACAGCCCCAGAGAGAACAGATAACCAAGCAAATATGATACGAAGAGGGCCAGAATCGATGGAACGCGCGCACAAGTGGCACCAGTAGGATCGAGCGTGTACCTTCACAGAAGCCGCCTTGGCTCAACCTCCTCGCGTTGAAAACTAAAGATTCCCCCTTGGCAAGAAGGAAAGGTACATTTACAAGCTTCACCTTACTGAGATGAACTTGGAAGGCATTCCCAGTGGCTAGCTCCTTGACTAACAAATTAACCGGTCCCAAAACCTTGATGATAGAACAGGGGCCCACAAAGCAGGAGTTCAACTTATCAACACCACTTTTCTCTCGCCCCACGAAGTTTCTAACGAGACCTTATCTGCCACCTTATCTCTAAAGGGTCTGCCACGATTGTAGCGCCTTGCCTGATGACTGTGAGCCAATTAAACATTTTGCCTAGCCCACTGCCACTTCTCCTTGAGCAGGCCCAGTGTGACTGATGTGGGTAGAAGGTCATTAATGTTCCACAATTTGGGAGGATTAATGAAATACTCTTACATAAGAGCGGTAGTAACAGCCTTGGATGCCTCATACTGGGCGGAACCGAACCAGAAGTTGAGTCAGGGGAGGGTGCTATCCCACCTGATCTGCGAGTAGGCTTGGTATTTGATTAAGGCCACCTTAAGATTACGATTGATCCTCTCCGCATAGGACGCCTGAGGATAATACGGCGTGGTAATATACGTAATGGCATTGTGGAAACAGAACTGTCTAAACTGCGTGGAGACAAAGACCGGAGCTTTATTACTCACAAAGACCTTCTGGGGTGCGGGCACCCAAACCAGGAAAATATGTTACTTATGTGATGGATGATAATGGAGGCTGTAACCCCTCGGCTAGGGAACAGTGAAAGAAATCGAGAGAACGCATCGATAACAACCAAGATGTTGCTCTTCTTAGTACGGGGAAGGTGTCCTATGAAATCGATAAAGAGAGTATCCATAGGATGCAGCTCTCGCTCGGATTATAGCAATCCCCTGGGCAAGTAGGTGTTCGTTCCACCCCTCTTACAAGACACGCACTCAATAACCAAACGGTGAATATCTCTGTGCAACGAAGGTGAGCATGTGTGTGTGTGTTGCCGGCAGCGGTGGTCTAGCGGCTCTAGGCGCTCAGTCCGGAACCGCGCGACTGCTACGGTCGCAGGTTCGAATCCTGCCTCGGGCATGGGTGTGTATGATAGGTTAGTTGGGTTTAAGTAGTTCTAAATTCTAGGGGACTGATGACCACAGATGTTAAGTCCCATAGTGCTCAGAGCCAGCCAGCATGTGTCTTTGCCGAAATTTCTAGAGACCTAAACGGTCACCCACCGAAGAGCTATGCAAATAGTGAAAGATGGAGGGAACTAACTCAAAAAGGGAGATAAATCATTGGCTCACCGAGTTCACCTTACTTGTTTACACAAAATCTCATCCTTCAGCAAATACTTACAACAAACTCTCCAGACATAAATTGCCTCCTAACGGGTCCCCACAATGGATCCTAATACTACTTGGCCTTAAGGCTACCAAAACATTGCGCTACTTAGGCTAATACACAGTAAACAAAATCATAAACTTCCCCAGCTTCAACTTTGGCTCCTAGATTCTCCTCTTCAAACATGCGACTAAGTGCGTCTGCTGCTTGGTTGTCGGAGCCTTTAAGATGGCGTATCTTGAAACGAAAGGCTGATATTTGGACTGACCATCTCGCATCCTTAGCATTTTTCCTGAGCCTAGCCAGAACGAAACTCAACGCCTGATTGTCGATTTCTAAATCAAATTCTCTGTGTTCAAGATAAAATTTGATCTTTTCAAGAGGGAATAGAACGGCTAAGGCCTCTCACTCATGCACTGCATACCTAAGTCCTGGATCCATCACTCTCTTCGAGGCAAAAGCTAAAAGACTTCTTTCAAGCAGATCCTCCTGGAGAAGAACCGTGACGACCCCAGCACTCGAAGCGTCAATCAGGACAATAAATCTCTGTCAAAATCAGGCACAACCAAACCGGAGGATCAGTGATGGTGGTCTTAATAGGATCAAAAGCTGACTTTTTCCGTACACAAAGCTCTCTCCTTTCCTGCCCAAATTATTAAGAGGAGAAGCAAGCTGCGCGAAATTGGGAACGAATATACGAGAATAATTAGCCATTCCTATAAGCCTGGCTACTTCCTTTTTACTCCTAGGTGCTAGAAATTTCTTCAGGTCAGTTGTTAATTCATGGTCGATCCTAATGCCATCATCTGAAACGATTTGTCCGAAAAATGAGATCTGGCGCCTGGTGAGGGTAATCTTGGACGGCTTCACTGTTAACTCTGCAGAACGAAGTGTTGACAACGCCTGACTAAGATGTGACAGGTGTTCCTCGAACGAATGGCTGTAAACAACCACATCATCAAGGTAGTTGCAAACACATACAAATTTCTAATGCCTCAAGACACGTTCCAATAACGAGAAAGAACAGCGGCTCCAGTTACCAGCCGAAAGGTACTCTATTAAACTCATACAAATTCCAGTCCATGTAAAAGGCGGTGGTCATGGAATCTGGTCATAGGCTTGATTCAAGATGAGCACGATCAAGCAACTAGTCCCACGTAAAACAGTTGTGAAGATGAAGCAAGGGGATTGATTTCAAAATTACCTTCTTGTTTAGAATCCTGTAATCAACAATCTTTCCCTGAACTTTAGGCTCTGAGCACTATGGGACTTAACAGCTGAGGTCATCAGTCCCATAGAACTTAGAACTACTTAAGCCTAACTAACCTAAGGACATCACATACATCCATGCCCGAGGTAGTATTCGAACCTGCGACCGTAGTGGTCATACGGTTCCAGACTGAAGCTTCTAGAACCGCTCGGCCACACCGGCCGGCCCTGAGCTTTACGGACGAGGAATATTGGTGTAGCATGCGGTGATGTGGAAGGTCTAATTACCCCATCCCTTAACATCGCACTAATCTTCTGCCACAATTAATTTTAGGCGGCGGAAGCCGATAAGGAGCCTGTCGAACAGGTATATCAGAGACTAGACGAATATCATATTGAAACTGCCAAAAAAACGTAAGGATGGGAAGGTCTTTCCATAGCAAGAACACGCATACAACGAAATGGTATGGTAACCTCCTCTGACACGTTCAACCGCCCCCCCCCCCCCCTCCCCCTCCCATGGCGTCAGACGTTAGGCCTGGGGCTTCTGACAACAGGTCACTTGTGCGCAATATGGTCAGTCGCATCACAAGGGAAACAACGCTTGCGACCGGACCAAACAGATTCGGATCGTGGTTTGTAATCCCACCGAATAATAGGTATGGATGGTACACTTCCATCTGACCTGCGTTGATTGTCAGAGAAGGTCGGTGCCCCAACTGAGTCTAGCAAATCTTGAATTTCATCAAAATTAGTCGGGCGGCGTGCAGACACTAAGCGAGACCGATCCTCTGGGCACATGCCTTCTGAAATATTGGAGGTAGTACCAGATTCAATAACCCCCATATCGAGTGCTGACAGCCATAAGCACTCGTTCAGCTTATTCGCTCAATGTCTCGGAAGATGCTTTCACCTGCCAATAACACCTCCGCTCATTGTGCATATGCACCAACAACTTTCTGCGTATAATTGAAGCTCTGAGCCGCCCTAAGGAATCCTGATGTCTCAGGGTTTCAGACCCCAAAATACTCAGTGTCCCTTTTGTTAATGGATAAAGCAACGAAAGGATCACAGGGTGCGGTATGATACTCAAGCCGGAAAGCATGCAAATCATTAATAGATAACTCAGATATACCGGTAAAGAGCCACAAAATAGGGTTGGGCGATTTGTGGAAGTGATTAGAGGAGAAAATACCAATAATTCGCTCCCCATACCGCTAATCATAAATCTTCTTTCTCCGAACCCGCACCCTCGCTCTCTAAACTCAGGGATGCCTCCTTAGCCTGCAAGCCCCTTACCCGATTAAGTTAGACAATGAAAGGTGGAAAGAATATAAATTTTGAATAAAGTAATTGTTTTTGAAAAGAAAAAGTCTGAGGTAATACTGCAGCACCTAATTTGTCCGAATGATTATTGTCAGATAGTTAACTTGCTCAGAGCTGAGAGAAAGACCATGCCACTTCTCTGAGTCACAGATTAACATATTAAGCTGTTTGACTTTATCGAAATTCTCCGTTAACATTGTACCCTCTTTACTTATGGTTCAATCTGTTCAGCATAGTGTTGTCCAGACCCATGTTATGTGTGAAGATCATGCGAAGTATTACTACGTGTTTTTGAATACATACTTCATTCTAAAATCGTTGTCTTGGCGTATCATTTCATACGAATAGTTATTCACCCCATCCAACTATTTGTCATTAAGTATTACCATATGGAACAGTTTGGATATATATCTAGAAACAGAAATCTAGATTAGTTGCTGTCTGCTTGATGTTTACCGCTTGATGTTTACCACTTGATGTTTTCAAGAAATCAGCAACAATGTTGTCAACACATGAGGTAAGTGGAAATTTTGATTATGGCCTGATATTTGCTTTACTTCAGTTGCGAATTTATCATCAAGACAAGTTGCATTCAGATCAGTTGCAGGTGATTTCAAATTAGGTTCTGTTAAGTCAAAAGTTAGCATAGGAGTTTAAGTCGAAAAACAGTGTGTGGGTACATATTTTTTGTAATATGTAGACTTTTATAGAGTGGTAGGTGAAGGTGGACTAATTTTTAGACATACACAAAATATAGTGGGCAGTTACAGTACGATAACTCAAAGAAATGACAAATGACGTCAAAGAGTAGACAATTGTAACTGCTCCCCTCCACCCTGCGAAACAGAACGTAGCCATTCTCTGTGGCTACCAATTGGGACTCAGGACAAGGATCGAGATTAATTTAAGGAAAACATGTGGAAGGGTGGCAAAGCTTAAGGTGACGTTTACCATTCCCAAACAAATATTTTTTACTAACAACAATTCTATCATAAGCCGACAAACAGTTACCAAATCAAGGCATACCTTTAATGGGGCCTCTTAGGGACTAATAGACACTATAATTTGGATACGCACCAAGTGGCAGGTGGCTGGTTAAAATATACATCTATAACTCGAAGGGCTCCTTAACACGGAGTAAGGGCGTGCGCAAATCCAAGCACGCACACACACATAACCCACACGTGTGTACCTTTAGTCTGAGTGCACACAACTTTAGTTATGGGCCAAATCTAATCACCCCAGCAAAGTCTACAACAACAGAAATTACAATCAGTAGTATAAAATACTCAATGATAACTAACAACGATTTGACGTACCAGATTAACATTGCAAAATACTAGCTTGGCGCTTACAGAAACCTCAAGATAGACACACACAGCACCAAAAGAGGTCACTGAAAGGTTTTGAAGGAACAGTATTTCTGGCCACGTCACACCATGGCAGAATTAACAATGTTTAAGCACAGTACTTACTGAACGATCTTCATAATTAATTGGAAATAACTGACATGGAGAACACTAGGCTCAGGATTCCAGATAATACTGCCCTCCTACTTGTAGCTGCTAACAAGTTGTTCAAAGCATACCGGCGTATTTAGAAGACCAAAAATGACTGATGCACTTTATAACCTGGTTGCAGGCAACGAGGTCCGCCCCTTGTCCACTAAACTCGCCGGTAGTGGCGGTCAACGCTGCAGGAAATCGCAGGCCCCCATAGCCGAATGGTCAACAGTTTCAACTCGCTGCCATCACCAGACGCCGAATACTCAGGCGCAACTATCCAGATCCGTGTCCCACATACCACTCTCTACCACACATAACCAAGCAAAGAAGATACGACGAGGGTCAGAATCAATGGAATGCACACACAAGTGGCGCCTGTAGGTTTGCACTGAAGCCACCACGGCTCACCATTACTCACTGTCCAACACCACCATCTCGTCAACTGGACATATTTACACATTTCCCGTCAAGAAAAAAGATAATGCCTTCGAATCCAGCTGTTCTGATGGGGATAAGGACCGCAGGAAGTAGTGCAGGTTGGGGCGACAATAGTACAGTTTTGAGCACCGTCTCCTGGAAGCATTCTGGACTAGAGAAGTTGGTCTTCAAACTTCAAGATGAACATATATACACATCAAAAAAAGTTTGCATCACCACAGTTCCCAGAAATCCTGAAGATAGACATTGACTGTGGATATTGTATCACAGACACAGTCCCTTTGACTGTTCAGAGATGCCATTAAACCCACAAAAACATGTAAGCAACCATGTGTGAGCAGCATCTATTAGACAGAGGGGGTCCAACAGTCAGTCAGTTCCAGAAGGATCGATTCTACCCAGGGTGTCATAAATCAACACACAGGGGGTCATAAATCAGTTGGCATAATAATAGTGTAAGGGGAGGGTGCTAATGTGCTAATTTTCCCCTGCCCTGAATATGTGCTTGGTCCTGAATGTATGCAACACACGCAATCAAAATTGCCCAATATCGGTTTTATCCCACTAATACCGTTTTCTCCTCTAGCTTACACAAATTGTTCTCAGTCTTTCGAATATCTTGCACCATTTTATATTATTGAACACTTTTCCCAGGTCTACGGGTGCTAACAACCTCCGTTGATTTTGGTTCAGTCTTGCTTCCATTATCAGTTTTAATGTCAGCACTGCTTGTCTGGTAACTTTAATTTTTCGTCATCTAACAGATCTTCAATTTTGTTTTCCATTCTTCTGTGTTTTATTCTTGTTGGCAACTTGTTTGAATGATCCATTAAGCTGATTGTGCGAAAATTCTTGCACTTGTTGGCCCTTGCAATCTTCAGAATTGTGTGGATGCTGTTTTTTTCTAAAGTCTGATGCTATATCACCAGTTTCATAGATTCTAAGCACCAAAGTGAGCAACACTTTTGCCGCTTCCGCCAATACTTTCATAAACTTCGATGGAATGCTATCTATGCCTTGTGCCATATTTGATCTTAAGTCTTCCAAAGCCATTTTAAATTTTGGTTCTAATATTGGTTTCCCTATCTCTTCATTGTCGACTGCTGTTTCGTCTTCTGTCACATCATCAAACAAGTCCTCCTCATTACAGAGGCTTTCGGCGTACTGTTTCCACCTATCCAGTCTCCCCTGTGCATTTAACAGCAGACTCGCGCTGTACTCTTAATGTTTCCGCCCTTTGGTTTTAAATTCATCGAAGTTTGTTTTGACTTTTCTATACGCTGAGTCAGTCCTTCCGACTATCATTTCTTTTTAGATTTCTTCAGATTTTTCATGTAGCCATTTCGTCTTGGCTTCTCTGTACTTCCTATTTACTTTCTTCCTGAGTGACTTGTATTTCAGTATTTCTGAATTTCCCTGAATAGTTTTGTACGCTCTTCTTTTCTCGATCAGCTTAAGTAGCTTTTCTGTTATCGATGGTTTCTTGGAATTTATCTTTCTTGTACCAATGTTTTTCTTTCTATCTTCTGTGACTGCTCTTTCTAGAGGTGTCTATTCCTCTTCAACTGAACTGGCTTCCGACCTATTCATTATCGCAGTGTCTATAGCTTTGTAGAACTTCAAGAATATCTCTTGATTCCTTAGTATTCCCACTTCTGTGCGCACTGATTTTTCCTGCTGCTCAAGTTGTGGGAGTACATTACTTAGCGTGCACAATTTTCAAACTGAAATTAGAAAAATAAGTCAATGATTTGGTATCCTACAGCGCGCTGTTTTTGCTTCAATAACAATGGATCATAATAAGAAAGCCTCCATACATACTACGTTACTGATTATCCCCAAAACAACACTGCAGTTAATTACATTGTACCACGAAATAAATAAGTCTTCAATGCAACTGAAATAACCTGTAGAAACATTGACAGAAAAAATTCAAGACGCTAAATGAAATAAACTCAAATTCCAAATTCTATTACAGAATTGAATTTGTCCTTCCATTTCCAAGTAATGACTAATATTGTTTTATTACGCTAGGTCTTACAGATTACGAAAGCAGTTTCATAGAATTACTTTTTAATTGGTTGTAGTCAAAGCAGTTCAAAAGAAGTCGTTGAGAAGCTGCAGATCAAAAACTTTTTCTTGCAAACTTTGCTGAACAGACGCATCGTTGCAGTCGACGTCATGAATTAAGTGGCAGACCGGTCTCTCTCTCTCTCTCTCTCTCTCTCTTTCTGTCAGTGTCTGGGTGGTGATCTACGTTAAATAATCCACAGCGGTAAACATTTTCATCTGACTTCTCAAAACATGGCCACAGCGCGTACATTAAGCAACATATTTTCCGCCAAACGCAACATGCTTATATAAATATATCTAAAATACAGCTTTTCACTCAACACCGTTCACAGAAGGCTTCTGCTCGAGTCTTTAGCAACAAATAACGTCGTTCGTTTACACAGTGCAGTTCTCTTTGACACTTTTACAAAAAATTTTACATATTTTATCTTATACGACACAGTCTACTGTTTGCATATTATTTATGCCTTTAAGAAATTTATGATAAAAGTAATACAACGCTGCACAGACAAAACAAACGCATTTACAGTAAGAGTTCCCCATCTTACTAATAGGTTTCACTACTTGCTATGCTTACAAAACATTATCGTATTATTATATTTTAAACTGCTTTATTTAAAAACTGACAATGAGAAAAAAGAAAATTGGGTATTAATGTTTTCGATTTGCGTTATTGTCTCGAATTTACAGTGTCTTTACAATGTGCATCACGATACAAAGATTTAATGAAACATATGATATATTTTTATATATGATATATTTTTACAGAAGAATGCTGAAGATTAGATGGGTAGATCACATAACTAATGAGGAAGTATTGAATAGGATTGGGGAGAAGAGAAGTTTGTGGCACAACTTGACCAGAAGAAGGGATCGGTTGGTAGGACATGTTCTGAGGCATCAAGGGATCACCAATTTAGTATTGGAGGGCAGCGTGGAGGGTAAAAATCGTAGAGGGAGACCAAGAGATGAATACACTAAGCAGATTCAGAAGGATGTAGGTTGCAGTAGGTACTGGGAGATGAAAAAGCTTGCACAGGATAGAGTAGCATGGAGAGCTGCATCAAACCAGTCTCAGGACTGAAGACCACAACAACAACAACAACAACATGATATATTTTACTAATGGCGCAATCTTCTTACTTGAATCAGTTTTGACACATATGCAGACTTTCAGTAATAATAGTTAGGACAGAGAAAGAGGAGTGGAACGTAGATAGAATAAACACCTAAATTAATCCGCGCAACGTAGTAGGCATATAAAAAGGCAATTAACTTGTAATTCTTACTGTTGATAATCTGCTGAGACAACTTTCAAACTGGAATCTTCATTCCAGAAATGTCATGAGTTGATGTCCAGTATGAAAGGGAGCTTCCTATGGCTATAAACCATGCTTTTTCATCTTGAATTTGTTGTCTGTGTTGGACGCCTATTTACACATGAAACCGGCCTCCAGCAGGTACATCACATGAGTCTTGTGTGCCGTGACGAGGCCTCACACCCAGCCCCGTGCCTGACTATAAGTACGGTACTACGAGGGTTGGATCTTAAATAGTGGCAACTATTTATTCACAACCGATTCAAAATAGTTACATGTTTGCACCTGTTACTGTCCTTCAAAGTAGTCACCAGCGATGCGAAGAACCCATTGCGAGCCATGTGGAAGGTGTAGTATACCGTTAGCAGAGCCTGTTCTGTTGATGGTGCGAATGGAGTGGTCTACTGCCTGTCGAATCTCTGGAACTGTTGTGAAGCCATTGCCACGAAGTAGTTACTTCATCTTCGGAATCAAATAAAAGCCACAAGGACTTAAATCCGGGGAGTATGGCGCATGGTATAGTACTTCCCAGTCTCATCGACCGAACAGAGAAGCCACAGCTTGCGCTGTATGCGCCCGCGCATTGTCATGCAGAATGATCAGTGAGTTGCGCAGAAATTATTCCCCTTCTTTCGCAAAGCTGGTCGCAGGTGATGCTCCAAAAACGAACAGTACTACAATGCGCTGACGATCTGCCGTGGAGGAACGTAATGCGTTAGGATAACACCATCACAGTCATACACGAGAATCACCATAACTTTCACCATACTGGGGCTCTGACGCATTTTCGACTTTCGCGGCGACCCATAATGACGCCATTCGTTGGATTGGCGTTTCAGTTTTGCCTCGTACGATGTGGCCCATGTCTCATCCAATGTTACGACACGGCGTAAGAAAGCATCTCCTTCACGCTCATAGCGCTCCAAGTCCGTCTGAACAGCGTCGTAACGCATCCATTTCTGCATTTCCGTCAAGTCATGCGGAACCCATCGTGACGCTGTTTTTTGCATGCCCAGGCATTCATTCAGGATGCGAAGCACAGTCGTATGCGCTAATCCGGTTTCGTGGGCGAGCTCACGAATCGTATGGCATCCATCACTGTCCACTAACGCGGCAACAGCATGCATCTACATCTATATCCATACTTCGCTGCCACCTGACGGTGTGTGGCGGAGGATACCTTGAGTACCTCTGTCGGTTCTCCCTTCTATTCCAGTCTCGTATTGTTCGTGGAAAGAAAGAGTGTCTGTATGCCTTTGTGTGAGCTCTAATCTCCTCATGGCCTCTTCGCGAGATATACGTAGGAGGGAGCAATATACTGCTTGACCCCTCGGTGAAGGTATGTTCTCGAAACTTCAACAAAAGCCCGTACTGAGCTTGCAGAGTCTTCCACTGGAGTTTATCTATCATCACCGTAACGCTTTCTCGATTACTAACTTCGTCTTCAGAGACGCTAGGATGACTTGGATGATGGATGTCTGTCGCAGTTTGCCGACCTTCGTTGAAGGCTTTTACCCAACGTGCCACTGTTCTGTACGGCAATGCCGATTCACCGCACGCCCCAGGAAGACCTTGATAACACTGTCGTGCCGTACGACCTCTGGCACATTCAATCTTGATCCATCTCCGTTGTTCCTGTTTCGGAAACATAGTGACTCCGTTACCTTAGACCGCTTATCACAAGTGACTATATTTCCCTCGATTGTGGGCACGCCGGTGATGTGGGACAGGCGAGTCCATTTGCTTGTAGGTAAGGTAGGTATGTCAACAACATGTGCTAACAGCGACAATAGTAGATTCCACTGCGTAGTGCCTCCACAGCAGTGTTGTCACTATTTAAGTTCCAACCTACATATAATACTGTATTAGTAACCAAGAGGGGTCGCTCTGCTGCTGCAGATATGCATGAGGTCCCACTGCGTTCTCGAGCGCCAGCCATCCAAGCTTTCGTGGAGGATTTACTGTTGCGACCCTGCAAGCAGCTAGGAAATGCTACAGAGCGTTGTCTCTATCAGAGAAGGAATATCAAAATGAGAAGTCAATCATCTTTACTTCTTGACGTTGTGGGCTTAACGTCCTGCTTCTCCATTCGAAGCCGTTTGGAATGGGGGAGCAACACATGTTGCATAAAGTTTCTGAGGCGAGCTGGAACTGGTCTCAGCGAAAATGAGGTCCATTATAGGAGACTGACTGTAGGCCTCCGTCAACAGAAAAGAATTCAAGATATTTATTCAATATTGTAGAATCTTTCTGATGTTAGATTCATTGGGTATGATGATATTATTTTTTGGTGGTACATAGAATTTTGTGTTGGATCAGGAGCCGAACCCGGATTTCCCGTTTGTCGCGAGTGATTATCTTAACAACGTCGATTATCCGAGCACGCTTCGAGCACCGACCCAACATCCATATTATGTCATTCTGTACAGGACCCTATCGCTTGCAACTTAAGTAGATTCCCCCAATAAGATTTCAAAGAGACGACGTAGTCAACATTAGTATTACGATTGTCATTTTGTCCCTCGAGGCTTGTAATATTTATTTTAATAGTATCTGAGGAAACGGATATTGTTGACGATCTTGCAGCTGCTGTCACAAATATTTATGTGCCACCAGAAGATAATGTGTTACGACCTAACGCAGCTAATGTCAGAAATATTCCGCAATTGCGAATATATTTCGTAAATCTACTACAGCTGTAAGGTCGTCACCAGTGTACTTCTTCAGATATTGTTGAAAGAAAAGAATTCCATCAAACATTGATTGTAGGCGGTGTGCCACGTGCAGAATATGTCGACTGTATTGTAGACACGTGAAACATGACGTCAAGTCGAGGGTAAGCATATTTGTCGACTTGGAAATACTACCAGAGAAGTACCGATGGGGAAGTAGTGTTTCCGAGGTGCTGCTTGGTGAGTTGTGCAACAGGCGCGGGTGCACACTAGTCTCCCACTGTCCACCATGATACATGATGCGTAGCACCAGCTCACTGATTTCGTTTGGGTTGTGCCCAGTGCTCTGCATACAGCAAGTAGTGGCTGAGAGCTAAGGGGTTGACGGTCGGATTCTCCGTCTTCTGTTACCCTGACAACACGTGCAACACAATGTAGTGACAGGTATATGGTGAAATAACATCTGTGAACTCAAGCGGCCCAAGTGGGCAACTACTCTGGCCATCCCTTTTGAATGTTGGTGGTGAATCTGCTATTGTTGCTGGCTGTTGTTTCATGTCAATAAGAATCCATGAAGGATTTGCGAAATAATCCCTTCGTCGAGCCCCATTGGCAGACATCAGAAGGCGTCTGCATTACCCTCCTTTGATGTTGGGCCGTACTGAATCTGGTAATAATTGCTGAGAAGAAAGGTCTAGCGGTAGAATCACCGGACAGTTCGATATGGAAAATTATCTTTTTTGACTGAAGCAGAGCTACTATGACTTGTGGTCAATTAATAATTGGAATTTAGTGGCGCAGGAACAGAAACTATTGAACGCCAAAAAATGATAGCAAGAGCTTTCTTTTAAATTCTGATTGTAGTTTGACTGCCAAGTCTTTCAGGCATAGGCAATCGGCTGCTCTGAACCATCAGAATTTTTGTGGAACAAGACAGCTCCAACGCCATGGTTGAATGTCTCTGTTGTGAGAATAAGGCTTTTGACAGGATTATACACGGCCAAGAAGGGCACTAATTTGACCCATTGTTTTAGGCAGTCAAAGGCTTTTGGGTGCGAAGTGATAATTGTTGACGTTTTTCTGAACACAGGTGACAGGCCTAACGATTTGAGAAAAATGAGTTAAAATTAGTGAGATAAATGATCCATCAACGAACAGATTGTAGTTCCTTGAGGTCGGTAGGAGTGGGTAACTCGGTTATGGCATCCACATGTTTTTGAGCGGGTTTCAAAGCTTCTCCACTTTTGAATGTAAACTAGATACTTGATATGTAGTTGGAAATAAATCACACTTCGACAGGTTTCATTTTAATCTCATAGATTAATTTCCCAGACAGCGGACTGCAGTTTTGAAGATGCTCTCCTGTGGTGTCGCCGGTAGTTCACACAACTCAGGGTCTTTTGGATTAATTGTTCCAAGCAGCACTGAAAAATAGTTGTTGCACTGGCGATGTCAAAGTGTAGGCGGTTATAGCGATACAGCCGAAGTGGGGTGTTGATGACCAGAAACTGTTGAATTTATCATGCAGAGCAAGTTGTAATATTTGTTCCTGTAAGATCAGCTGTAAACAAACACTGGCGGTCAGCAAATTCTGGTGTATTTTAGTGTTATTACCAATGGAGTCGCCCATTGGCTAGAAGAGAAGAGCGTTAATATGCTCTTCTGTTCGATTCTTTCACGACCTGTTTTGACGTCGTCGCGTATGCCACTGAATGTGGATCGTGCAGCGTTATGTGAGTCGTATAGTTACTGGTACAGGGCTTAAAACGTGCAGGACATTTCAAACACAAGGGTTTAGCTTTTCAAACGAGACTGCAGAAGATGTTTGACTCATAGTGCCCATGATTTGAAATTATCAGACTGGAAAGTATGAGGACCAAAAACACCTGTTGCCATCTGGTTGCCATGGCAATGACTATGCAGCGGGAACAGTTTCTAACAGAAACTTTGCAATTGTCACTTAGAAGACTGAAGTGGCAGCGAAATATTTTTGTGAATGTATCCTCATTGATTAATAACGCAGAAGCCCCTGTGTAGGCCATAAAGTCGACTGCTGTGTTGTTAATGTGGAGCATGATGACAACTTGCTGAGGTTGGCTTTTAAAATGGAGCTGGCAGCTGTGACCGAGTTGTTCTAGGCGCTTCAGTCCGGAACCACGCTGCTGCTACGGTCGCAGGTTCGAATCCTGCCTGGAGCATGGATGTGTGTGATATCCTTAGGTTAGTTAGGTTTAAGTAGTTCTAAGTCTAGGGGATTGATAACCTCGGATGTTAGGTACCACAGTGCTTACACCCATTTGAACCATATTTTTTTTAATAGTGTAGTGTAAGATGCAGGTGTTCACACTGTTTCGGCGTCTCGGCGCGACCTGGTGAGGCTGGAAACGGGGCTTACAGACTGTTGCCATGTGAGCGACTTTACCACTGCGTGTGTACTGCTCTTCTTCATTTAGACATACGCTGCGGTAGCTCTTGTAGAAACAACCCAGGTGGCCGTCCAAGGGTCACGAATTTAAACTTTTCGCCGTCGAATTTCGGCACGGGTGCAATGGTGAGGAAACACGTCGCATTGGCGAGACGCTTGTTGTGTTACAGTACATGTAGTACCGGAACAAGAGTAAGGGTCTGAATTTGATGTGAACGAGCTAATTTCAGCAACTATTTTTTATTTTTCCTTTAGTTGTATATCTGCTTGACTAAAAAGACCTCCTGGTCCTTGAAATGCTGTTGCATGCGATTAGACACTTCACAAGCTTTTGCTATTTTGATCACCTCGTCTACCCATTTCCGGATGGTTTTTTTAATTCTAACCGGCATAGAAGAGGTCCATATTCCAAAAAACGCAATACATCAAGAAGTTTGGAAGAAGAAAAAATGGCTCTGAGCACTATGGGACTCAACATCTGTGGTCATCAGTCCCCTAGAACTTAGAACTACTTAAACCTAACTAACCTAAGGACATCACATACATCCATGCCCGAGGCAGGATTCGAACCTGCGACCGTAGCAGTCGCGCGGTTCCGGACTGAGCGCCTAGAACCACTAGACCACCGCGGCCGGCTTGGAAGAAGAATTAGCCAGCAGTGCATGTGGGTTTTAAATTCAAATGACGGCTGACTACACGTTGGTCAGGAGCCTAAGGTCAGCATATATCATTCCACACCCATTGACTCAACACTGACTTAGTCACTCTCCACTGATTCACCCACTCGCCCAGTCACTCACGCACTGATTCACTCACTCACCCAGCCACGCGTCCACTGATTCACTCGCTCTCCCAGCCAGCCGTCCCACCAACTCAGTTACTCATGCATCCACACACTGAGTTACTGGTTTTTACGTATTACTTTCGTAGACATAAGAATTTAATCGCTCCAAAACAGTTGAATCTAAAAGTCCGCAAAAGGTTCACATAGGGATGATAACGTTTATAATAACGTAGTTGTAAACCAACAATCCGTAACTTTCATAACAATGACAATGACGTAGATCTCTCATGTCAGAGCAATGTGACTTTTCTTTTCAATAAACAGTAAAAGATCAATGACTAAGTTGTGTGCTGGTATTATTTAAGATTCTAAATTCCCAGCGACTAATTGTATTAACAGTTATGTTTTAAAGATTAGGCATAGAATGATACGTTCTTGATTATTAGATAGTAGAAGTCCATTTACTCATAATAATAAAAGGAAAACACTACATTCGTAGAATCACCTTGACTTTATGTGACTGGTTCGGAATTTTACCGCATAAAGTGAGACTAGCAGCAGCAGTCAGAACGTAGACGTACTCCGAACTTTGACGTGCTGCAGATGTAACCAGCGTCTTCCATTTTATCGCTGGATTAATTAAATGCACGCTGCATCAGTAAATTTAGACACGTTTGCGTCGGTGTGTAGGTAATTATAGAACAATAAGTGAAAATGTTAGACTAGACGTTCTCATCGAGCCAGTTACGCATCTCAGTGTTGCTGGAAGAGAGGTTCATCACTGTTTCTTCTCGATCGACTGTTATGGTCCAATTTGAACAATATTTCCTTGTTACATTGCATAATGACTTTCAGACAGCTCATGCTTACGACTATTTCTCACAAGCAGAGTGAGTTTAGACTATCTAATTTTGTTATTGGCAGTATCGATATTCTGTTTTGAAACATAAATGCGTAGTTAGCGGATTTTTAATATTAAACAGGACATATTCGTAGTTCAGAAACTTGACTGCAGAGGTTACTAATGTTGAATCATACGGTACTACATGAGGGATGTGAATTAACTAACTTTTTAAAAATATGTTCTACAATCAAAGATTCAAGATCGATTATTCTTTACGTATATTGTTGATTCATTGAGCAAGTATTTTTAAGACAGTTTAAGTATGTACAGTATGTCATGATCGTCAACTCTGATTTTAAACTATTCTCACATATAAAGTTGTTTGTGACCGGAGACCATACTATTTACAATGAAAATATAATGGCTGCCATAGACTGGCATTTAGAAGACTTTCCAGAACAGCATTTAGGGGTGGAATTTACTCACTGGAAGAATTTTGGGACAAAGGGCATTCACCAAAATGGAGGTTACGGAAAACATAAAGTAATCGTTGATTTTATCCATTCTTGATCAACCAACTGCCAAATCACTATTTGTAAACGGAAGTAAGCAAACATGTACAGGGAGTTTCAGAATTAAATACTTTTAGGAGATGCAGAGAGGACTTCGGAAATACAGTTTCGATAAGGAACCCCTGCCCGGAAATGTAGCATTTGGCTATAAAATAAGTTTGAAGATCTGATCATTTTCAAATTTCCCGCACACAGCAAAGTCAATGAACTCTACGCGAGTCGAAAGCATGGGAAGTGTTTCAAGTACTCGTCGTCGGGTTCTCTTATGCGAAATGAAGGACGTCCTCTTCAAAGTCGAGTGAATGGTTAATCCGTTGAGCATCGCAGTCAAACCTCCTAGCTGCGAAGCACCAGTTTCTCGCAGCCGGTTTTGTACAACGGCCTCTATGTGCGTTGCAAGTAAGGCCCAGATTATACCAATTTCATTGGTTGGAGAATAGGAGACCGGACGACTTGAATCTCCGCTCTGCGAGGTCACTTACTTTGTGAATATAAAATTAAATCAGTTCGTTGGCTGTGGGCTGAGGACGTATGTAGTGCGCCTTTTAGTGTACCGTCGGTCCAATAGTACAATGTCTGGTGGCTCTAAGGGTACAGTAGTACAATGTCTAGTGACTCTAGTAGTGATGATATTATAATACAGTTTTATTATTATTATTACCGCCAGTACAGAAGGAGGAAAGTGAGGAAGTTGTAGGATCATCCTTACGTTGAAAATAATATAAATTGTAGGTTACAAGTTTTGCTGCAAAAGAACTGCACGAGTCAGACTCGAAATTCCTCATGATTTACAGGATGAAAAGAGAAGCTTACCTAGAACTAACACGGATGATTACTCGTTACATTCATTAGACTGACACAAACGTAAGGTAATGTGTGAGCCCCGATGAGTGACTTGTAATAATACTGAAGTGAGTCTGAAATCACATTGTACCAATATTTTGAATTTTATTTTTTGCAATTGTATTTACCCAAAAACAATCAATGTACGTCTATATTCATACTGAAGAAAACAAAGTATTAATGTAAAGATTGTATACAGATAGAACGATACACAAAAGTTATTTAGCTGGCTGTTGTGAAAAACAACTTCTGGGTTGGTGTTGGTCACACACAAATTCGTAAAATGTTGAAGAGCGCTATTGCTGCTCCTCCTCCAGTGACATGTGGCTTCCATGTCTCTAACGCCGAGTAGACTATGTGGATGCCTCCGTAGGGCCGTGTCCGCTGTGTTCTTTGGTTTGGCCGCAATGCTTTATATCGTCATTTACCTGCAGGACTCTACGCCTAAACGACCTCATCTGCGCGTCCACCATTGGTTCGATTTGTGACAGCAAACTGAGAAGAATTGTTCTTTTGCCTTGTGAATCGCTAGCTGTGTAGTAATTTTTTTTCAACGAGATATTACTTGAAGGCTTTATCCACATCTGTGAGAGTCTGTTGCTTTCTTTTAAGCAATCGTGGGCTGTCTTATCCATGCGTCTGGGGCACGTCTTGCTGCGGCAGCGAAGTGGTGCTGGTGGTGGTACCGGCGGCTGTGATATGGGAATGGAGATATTTTCTTCCTGCTCTTCCAGATATTCGTTGTGAGACAATTCACACAGCTGTTGTGACATAGTAGGTGTAATTTCTGCTTCCTCCGACAAATTCCCGCCAGGTGTAGTCGTCGTTTTGATAAACGGAAGCGTGAATTTCAACGGCTCTGACAAATAATAGGGTTTCTTACCTCCACGGGAACCACTGCGCGGAGGCTCCAGTTGGCGTACAAATACGAATCGCAAATATCGCCACTTCTCTGTACACTCCATCGCTGCAAAAAAATATTATAAATAAATAACATGGTAATTAATAAACAATGTAAAATATGGTAGTACACAGATAGGTTGTCAAATACAAATATACACACACGTACCTATGGTATGGATGTTAGTGTGCTACAACTGTATTATCTCTTGCAGTTACCTGGCAACGGGATGTACTTTTGCATCGCCGTCCTTTACTTTGCTAGAGGGCACGGCACAATTACACATGTCGTCGTGAAACTGCCAGAATCATTTGGGAAGTGTTGAATCAAACCTACATGCCTGATCCAAACGAAGGGCAATGGAAAATGATAGCTCAACGCTTTTAATCGCAATGGAATTTGAATAATTGCTTTAGTACATTGGATGGGAAGCATACCCTCATTGAAAAATTAACTGGCAAGGGTTCAACTAACTTCAATTATGAATAGTGCCACTCCATAGTTTTGTTGGCATACAGTGATGCTGACGGTTTCTTCATTGTCATTGAAACTGGTTATGCAGGTAGAAATAGTGAGGGAGGGACATTTCGTGTTTCAGCAACCAAACACTATATTTCATATGGAACATTAAACTTGCCATTGCCTGCAAGATTACCAGATGATGAAAATGGATGTGATATCTTTTTTTACTTTGTAGTAGATGAAGAGTTTTCAGTACCATGCTACCTGATGCGACCATACCCACAACGACCGCTCGATAATGTAAAGAGAATTTATAATTATAGATAAAGCAGAGGAAAAAAATATGTGGAAGGCACATTTGGAATGATGACACAGAAGTTCCAAGTCGTGAGCGGTCCTACTCGTTCTCGAACTACGGGATGAGTGGTTGACATAATAAAATCCGTGTACATGCTGCATAATTCCGTTTTAAAACATGAAAGTGTCCAATAAAGTTGTGGTGAACAACAACGCAACAACTCCGAACTCATAATAGAGCCAAGGTGAGACATTGCGCTGAATCCTCATTCTACTTGTTGTGAAGTAAGGAATCATTTTACCAACTACTTTCTGACATCTCGTTCTTCCCTCCTATGGCATTGAAAGTACTGCATAAGGATCTACTATAATCGCCTTTCTTTACAAACATTTTTATTTGTAATGTGCATTTCTGTAAAACTTACAAATGAACTTCTGTACGTTTTCATTTACGTACTAACATGTAGTTAAAATCGTTTTAGTTACGTTTTCATTACATGTATTGTATACTGTGTTCTTGTAATCCTAGAATGTTGAAATCGGAGTTAAGTTTTGCTGAGCAGATTAGGTAGAGACTTCGGTCACAGCCAAGGGCGGGGGTCAACACCGATGAGGACACACCCATCTCACGTTTCGTTGCGTGGATGGACAAAAGAAGTTGCGAGAATTTAGCACGACTTTCGTCCGACATACGGTTGGTAAAGAAGGCACATGTAGACAATGGCTACACTCGTAGTGCAACTGAACACTTGCATCCGTTCACGGTGTATGTTCAGTTCGTCTTACAGGACGTGATGGTCCATGACATAACACCAGAGGCATGCTAAAGTGGGCCGAGAAGCGTGATCATTAACTCAGCCATATAGATTGTCCGGTATGTCATCCCCGTAAGTTAGATGGAATTAATGACATGTGCATGGACTTGTGGCATCTATCTCCACGTATAACTGACTTGTAGGATTCATGTTACTACGAAGCGCACCTGCCCTGCTAAAGGAGGACTAACAAGAAACAAGCGGTTGTGACAGTCCGGTGAAATGAACAAAACTGACATGCCTGAAAGTAGTTAAAAATTATTCCAAAAGCAGTTAATTTGCCGAGAGCAAGCTGTAATGCCCCGACAGTACGTGAGAAACACTTCTGTTTGCAATTGATGTTCATATCAAATCCTGCTATAAGTTAGAACACACTGTTTCCGTCCATGGATGTATGAATTATCGAAAGAGCATTTTTGTTTTTCCACGATAGGTCGATTTCGTCTGTGAGCCATCTTCAACGCACAGAAATCGGCCAATAAATACCAATCTGGAAGCGTTCTGGATGTAGAACACAAAACATAAAAATTTACAATCCCTTATCGAACTGCCATAATGTTTTACAGGTGGAGTAACGTTCGATAACTTCATGTAAAAGAAATGAGGATGTTCTGTAACTCCAACAGCTTACGTCCCTACTCAATGGAAGAAAATGCGTAGAGGAACTGACTGAAGGAGATTGTGGCTGCCATGGAATGGCAGATCGACGACTTTCCAGAACGGGATTCACGGATTGAATTTACACGCTGGAAGAATTTTCGGTCAAAGTGCATTTTCGTAAAAGTGGATTACTTCTAAAAACATAAACTGATCAACAAATATGTCCTGCCCGCATTCCTAAGGGAAAATGAGCAAAAGTATACAGGCTGTTTCACAGTTCCTACTCCTGGCTTCTAGATATTCCACAGGGGACTTAGTAGACGAAGTTTTGATAAGAAACCCAAGTTGTTGCCCTCGAATAACACCCGTGTTGGGTGTAGGCTCTACCTCTCAGTTATGCTCTGGCAGCTGTCAATTTCCGTGAAGATTAACTTATCAGAGTTAGCGACGTTATCTTTGACCGATAAAGGAATAAGCAGATGTGGCGAGGGAGAAATGTGAGATTTGGATGTTACTGGGAACTGTAAAGGACTGTCGAGCAGCCATCTCATGCCTCAGAGTTCTCGACAAGAAAAACGAACAAAATAACGATCAGTCTTCCTTTAGGAAACTAAAATGAACGATTGAGGTAGATCTGATGTTGTGCTTTATAAAAGAAAATTTCTCACATAGGATTAGACAACCTACAAAAAAGCATTCTACAACTCAAACTGGTGCAAGTTAAAGTGGTTTTGGAATGTTATTTAATATATACTCAGGGACCAAAGGAGGAAACTAATAAACAAAATTCAAGGGAGCTACTATATGTGATGAAAAGCATCTGGACACCTGGCTGCAAATGACTTACAAGTTCGTGGCGCCCTTCATCGGTAAAGCTGGATTTCAATATGGTGTTGGTCCACTCTTAGCCTTGCTGACAGCTTCCACTCTTGCAGACATACGTTCATTCAGGTGCTGGTAGGTTTCTTGGGGAATGGCAGCCCATTGTTCAAGGAGTGCTGCACTGAGGAGAGGTATCGCTGTCGGTCGTTGAAGCCCGGCACGAAGTCGGTATTCTATAATATTCAGGTCAGTTCTCTGTACAGGCCAGTCCATTACAGGGATTTTACTGTTGTATAACTACTCCGCGAAAGGCCGTGCATTATGAACTTGTGCTCGATCATGTTGAAAGATGCAATCGCTATCCCCGAATTGCTCCTCAACAGTTGGAAGCAAAATGTTGCTTAAAACACCATCAATGTACGCCTGTGCTGTGATAGTGCCACGCAAAACAACAAGGGGCGCATGCCCCCTCCATGAGAAACACGACTACACCATAAAACCACCGCCTCCGAATTTTACTGTTGGCACTACATAAGCTGGCAGATGACGTTCACCGGGCATTCACCACACCCACACCCTGCCATCGGATCGCCACGTTGTGTACCGTGATTCGTCACTCCACGCAATGTTTTTCCACCGTTGAATCGTCCAATGTTTACGCTCCTTACACCAAGCGAGGCGTCGTTTGGCATTTACCGGCGTGATGTGTGGCTAGTGACCAGCCGCTCGACCATGAAATCCAAGTTTTCTTATCTCCCGCCTAACTGTCATCGTACTAGCAGTGTATCCTGATGCAGTTTGGAATTCCTGTGTGATGGTCTGGATAGATGTCTGCCTATTACACATTACGACCCCCTTCAACTGTCGGCAGTCTCTTTCAGTCAACAGAGGAGATCGGCCTGTACGCTTTTGTGCTGCACGTGTCCTTTCACGTTTCCATTTAACTATCACATTGGAAACAGTGGATCTGGGGATGAAATCTCGCGCAGACGTATGACACAAGTTGTAAAGGAACTTTATTATTCATTCTTATTGATAAATAGATAGATAAATGTTCTACTCTCATACCAAAGAGTAATGTGAAAAGTATTTAACACTGATGGACAAAAGAAGCTTTACGCTCTTCGTTTATTAGTTTTAGTATTAGCTACCTTTCGTTGCTATCCCGTCCTGGTGACAAGACGTGTTGTATAATTTTAAAGTGAAATTATACAATGAAAGCAATTCATGGTCAATATGATTTTCTGATTTACGATACCAAGGATTCGCGCTAAATTTCGAGCTTTCGTAAAAGATCGCCAATCTTGGGGACTTTACGTCTGTTTAAAATTGGCATGTTTGTTTCTTTGTTTCTGCAACAGTGTTCTAACCCGTTTCGTGTACCACGGAGGGTCAGCTACGTCGTTTGTTAATTTATTTGGTATAAACTCTCAATTGCTGCCGATACTATTTCTTTGAATTTAAGCCACATCTGGCCTACATTCATATTATTAATTTCAGTCGGAATTTTTGCGAAGAACCTAACGGTGTTCCGAAAGGATAGGCTAAACACGATTGGCGTGTTTGTTGCTGTCAGAAGTAGTTTAATTTGTCGCGAAATCGAAGTAGATATTTCCTGTGAGTTAGTATGGGCAGAGGTCATTGTTCGTAACCGGAATAAAATAATAAATGGATCCTTTTACCGACTTCCCAATTCAGATGATACAGTTGCTGAAAGATTCAAAGAAAACTTGAGTCTGATTTCAAACACGTACCAGGCTCATACGATAATAGTTGGTGGTGACTTTAATTTACCCTCGATATGTTGGCCAAAATATATGTTTAGTTCCGGAGGTACGCATAAAATATCATCAGAAATTGTGCTGAACGCATTCTCTGAAAATTATTTAAAATTATTTCGAGCAGTTAGTTCATGAGCCCACGCGAATAGTACACGGTTGTGAAAACACACTTGACCTCTTAGCAACAAATAATCCTGATTTAATAATGAGCATCAAAACCGATTCAGGGGTTAGTGAACACATGGTTGTCGTAGCGAGAATGAACACTGTAATCCCCAAATCCTCGAAAAATAAGCGAAAAACATACCTATTCAAAAAAGCAGATAAAAATTCACTTGACGCCTTCCTGAGAGACAATCTCCACTCACTCCAAATTAATAATGTGAATGTAGACCAGATGTGGCTAAAATTCAAAGAAATAGTATCGGCAACAATTGAGAGATTTATACCAAATAAATTAACAAACGATGGAGCTGATCCTCCTTGGTACATAAAACGGACTAGAATACCTGCAGAAACAACGAAACAAACATGGCAAATTGAAACAGACAGAAAACCCCCAAGGTTGACAATCTTCTACAGAAGCTCGAAATTTAGCGCGGACTTCAATGCGAGATGCCTATAACAGTTTCCACAAATAAACTTTGTCTCGAAAGCTGGCTGAAAATCCAAGGAGATTCTGGTCGTATGTGAAGTATGTTATCGGCAAGAAACAATCAATGCCTTCTCTGCACGATGGCAATGGAGATACTATCGAAGTTAGTGCTGCCAAAGCAGTTACTAAACACAGCCTTCCGAAATGCCTTCACAAAAAAAGACGAAGTAAATATTCCAAAATTGGAATATGGGTAACGTAGAACTAAATATCCTCGGAGTAGTGAAACAACTTAAATCACTTAATAAAAGCAAGTCTTCTGGTCCAGAATGTGTACCAATTTGGTACCTTTCGGAGTATGCTGATGCGTTAGCACCATACTTAACAATCATATAGAACCATTCGCTCGACAAAAGATCCGTACCCAAGGACTGGAAAGTTGCACGGGTCCCACCAATATTCAAGAAAGGCAGTAGGAGTAATCCACAAAATTACAGGCCCATATCGTTAACGTCGATATCCAGCAGGATTTCAGAACGTATATTATGTTCGAACATTATGAATTACCTCGAAGATCTGGAACCGAGCGACCGCTACGGTCGCAGGTTCGAATCCTGCCTCGGGCATGGATGTGTGTGATGTGCTTAGGTTAGTTAGATTTAATTAGTTCTAAGTTCTAGGCGCCTGATGACCTCAGAAGTTAAGTCGCATAGTGCTCAGAGCCATTTGAACCAACCATTTACCTCGAAGAAAACTGTCTATTGACACACAGTCAGCATGTGTTCAGAAAACATCGTTCCTGTGAGACACAACTAGCTCTTTATTCACATGAAGTGTTGAGAGCTATTGACAAGGGATTTCATATCGATTCCGTATTTCTGGATTTCCGGAAGGCTTTTGACACTGAAACACACAAGCGGCTTGTAGTGAAACTGCGTGCTTATGGAATATCGTCTCAGTTACGCGACTGGATTTGTGATTTCCTGTCAGATATGGCACAGTTCGTAGTAATTGACGGAAAGTTATCGAGTAAAACAGAAGTGATTTCTGGCGTTCCCCAAGGTAGTGTTACGGGCCCTTTGCTGTTCTTTATATATATAAACGATTTGGGAGACAATCTGAGCAGCCGTCTTCGGTTGGTTGCAGATGACGCTGTCGTTTATCGACTAATAAAGTCCTCAGAAGATCAAAACAAACTGCAAAATTATTTAGAAAAGATATTTGAATGGTGCGAAAAGTGGCATTTGACCTAAATAACGAAAAGTGTGACGTCATCCACATGAGTGCTAAAAGGAACTCGTTAAAACTTCGGTTACATTATAAATCAGTGTAATGTAAAATCCGTAAATTCAAATAAATACGTAGGTATTACAATTACGAACAACTTCAATTGGAAGGAACACATAGAAAATGTTGTGGGGAAGGCTAACCAAAGACTGCGTTTTATTGGCGGGACACTTAAAAAATGTAACAAACCTACTAAAGAGACTGCCTACACTACGCTTGTCCGTACTGTTTTAGAATACTGCTGCGCGGTGTACGATCCTTACCAGATAGGACGGACGGAGTACATCGAAAAAGTTCAAAGAAAGGCAGCACATTTTGTATTATCGCGAAATATGGGAGAGAGTGTCACAGAGATGATACAGGATTTGGGCTGGACATCATTAGACGAAAGGCGTTTTTCGTTGCGACGGAATCTTCTCACGAAATTCCGATCACGAACTTTCTCCTCCGAATGCGAAAATATTTTGTTGACACCGACCTGCGAAGGAAGGAACGATCACCAAGATCAAATAAGGGAAATCACCACGCGCTGTATGAAATTGGAATAATAGAGAATTGTGAAGGTAGTTCGATGAACCCTCATGTCATTTGCAGAGTATCCATGTAGAAGTAGAAATAGATGTAGATGTCCTGTAACTCTGGGAGATTATTATTATTTTAATTTTATATGGAGAATTTAGATGGAGGCGACGATATTCACAATGGCGCTGTTCAACAATAGACGAACGTGAACGTGTTCATCTCTTTCCCATCGTGGCCGCCAATGTCAGTTTCGATGTATTTGCCGCGACATTCAGAACCTGCTGCCTTTCTTTTCATTTAATTTGGAAATCAGATAATTTTCCTTCTTAGATGAATAAATGCAATTTAATCACAATTCCTTTTTATCTAGGCCACTGGGAATGATAGTACTTAGAACGTACATGCCTCTATCCCGATCGTACGTTCGCATACAACTGAATGTGTACCGACGGAACTATATTTACGATCCATTTCCCTTACGGTATTAATTCTTATTTTGAACAACTCACTCGTGAATGTACGTGCCCTCCTATTTTGTGGAGTCAGTCGGGCGTATTCTATAATAACGTTGCTTGTAATATCCAGTGGCTTAGTTTCCACAATTGACCTTTGTCTGTGTCGCAACGGAGCTTCATGCGAAATACTTACTACGCGACCAACATAACAATTCTCATTTCAAAATTACGACACCGGATGACTAAGCTTCCAACAATTTAACAGTGAGGTTACAAAGTGACACCCAATCCCCTACCACGTTCGAAGTCTGTGAGTTCCGCGGAGCGCGCCGTTCTGCTCTCTCACGATGTTTAATGACTACTCAGGTCGCTGATATGGAGTACCTGGCAGTAGGTGGCAGAACAATGCGCCTACTATGAAATACGTATGTTTTGGGGGGTGTCCGGATACTTTTGATCTCTTAGTGTATATTAGGATTACAAAGCGAGTGACAGAAAAATACAGTCTTTCTCCCCCTTCGCTGAACATTACGTCGAAGAAGTAATAATGGAAGAATTAGATGGTTGCATAAGTTCGTAGCGTTTTTGATTTGTACGTTTCTATGGGTTTATTTATCGATTGTCATTTTTTACTTGGAATTTACTGTTGCTGTCTGAGTTATATACTGTCGTTTTGTCATTTGGAAATAGTGAGTGAGGTGTGGACGCTAGAAAATGGAGTGCCAAGTGGCGGAATGGACATATCCGACATATTCTTTTGTTTGCGTTCTATAGAAGAGTGACAGTAATCGAGGCAGCCAGCATCATTTGCACCGTGCATGGGGATAGTGCCACCGGACAAAGTACGGCAGAAAATGGCTTTCCCATTTTGAGGAGGATCGTTTTGACATTAGTGGCTCTCCACATTCGGGGTTTCATGAAGATCGTTTAAACACATTCAACCACAATGATGCATGTCAGTGTGCCCGAGAACTGGAAAATGCGATGAACTGTGATCATTCCACCATGGTGCAAAATTATCTTTCAATGGGAAAGTTCAAAAATTGGTTTATGCGTACCGCACGCTATAACCCAGAATAACAAAAATTAGCGGTGGCCATATGTGCATGTCTGCTTGCTCGTCATCAATTGTCTCGTGAACAACAACGACCATTCCCATCCTGTATCGTTACTGGTGACGAGAAAGGATGCCTTTAGGCTAACGTAAGCAAAAGAGAGGAAGGGTTGAGCCCAAACAAAGCAGCAACTCCTCGTGCAAAAAATGTGCGCATCCACAAAAATTAATGTTATGCATCTGGTGGGGCAGCGACGGTGTGGTGTACTACGAAGTGTTTCTCCGATGTGTAACCATCACTGATGATCTTTATTGCCAACAACTGAGACGTCATGCAGACGTAATCTAAGAACAACAGCCAGGAAGACTGCATGAAGTGATGCTACTCCATGACAACGCCCGCCTGCATTCTGGTAGACTGACAGAAACCCTGTACGGGAGTTGTGTTGGGAAGTCATTCCACACCCACCTTACTCACCTGATCTCGCCCATTGGATCGTCACCTTTGCCGATCTCTTTCGATCAACTTTCAAGGAACTTTCTTTCCGGATGAAAATGCACTCCGAACTTGAATTTCTATATAGTCGCGGAATCGAAAACTACCCCAGCGTTGGCAGACTGTTGTAAATAGTCAAGCACAATATATTATTGTTGATCAAAGTCTCCATTATGTGTCGCTTATGTTTATTAAACTTATGGAAAAACATTACCAATTTATCCACCAACCCAGTTAAAGAACGGTTCAGGAGTGGGATTAAAATTCAGGGTGAAAGTGTATCAACGATTAAGTTTCGCTGATAATGTTGCTATACCCAAAGAAAGTGAACAAGAATTCCAAGACCTGCTGAATCGATTCAGAGGGCTATTGAGAACTGTGTCTGAGGTGAGGGTAAACCAATGGATGACGAAGACAGCCAGAAGTAGCAGAAATGAGATCAGAAATAAACTTAGGGACCACGAAGCAGACGAAGTGAAGAAACTTTGCTACACCAGAAGCAACATAACACATGATGGACGAAGTGAGAAGGATATAAGAAAACAGAGAAAGAAAGCGTTTTTTGTTAAAATAAATTTACTGATATTAAGCTCGGGCTTTAATTAATGGAGGGAATCTCTAATAATGTACGTATGGAGCACAGCATTATGCGGACTGATCAGAAATATGGGGTTTTCCCCACAGTAGTGGCGAGGAAAGAAATATATGGATCACACTGGCCAGAAGAAAGAGTATGATAGGTCATATATTAAGAAACTAGGGAATAATTTTCATGGTACTAGATGGAGTTATAGAAGGCAAATACTGTAGTGAAAGACAGAAACTGAAATATACACAACAAGTAATTGATGACGCGCTACTGTGGCATGAAGAAGTTGGCACAGGAGGTGAAATTATGGCGGGTCGCATCAAACATGACGGAATATTGATGACCTAAAGAAAAAAATAAAGTTGGTTGTATTTGTCAAAAGAACAACAACACTGGTACTTCCCTGTGCTCTATGCGAACAAATGATGATATCCTGTACAATACGACGCACGTGCGGTTCTAGGCTCTACAGTCTGGAGCCCCGTGACCGCTACGGTCGCAGGTTCGAATCCTGCCTCGGGCATGGCTGTGTGTGATGTCCTTAGGTTAGTTAGGTTTAAGTAGTTCTAAGTTCTAGGGGACTGATGACCTCAGCAGTTAAATCCCATAGTGCTCAGAGCCAATACGACGCATGTTGGTGGTCTAGTCCCTGCCTGTAGATAATGTAGACTCAAGAGTTAAATGTACCTTAATTTCTGGAGCAGAGGTTAGAGAGCTCCAATAAATGAAATGCATCGCAAATGTAAAACATATTAATAGGAGTCGGCAATATAAAAAAGGTGTGTTTGGTTTTCTAGCACTCCCAGAATGTCACATACTATTCGTTTCGGATACGAGTTTAAGAGATATAACAAATTAAAACTATGGGCTATTTCTGTAACTAGCTTAAACGAAAGGGTGTTCAGTGACAACTTGTAAGTTAGTAGTGAAGCAGATAAGGGCCTTTTTAATTTTTGGCAGCGTGAACCATTGTCAGCCCTCAGTTTTCCGGTGGAATTTTGCTGCGCCGTCTCACACAATGATGCACTTGCGTAACTGGATCTAAAAATGACAGTTGTGAACATCGTGGCGAAATATCTGACACTTTCTTTACAATAGACGCGAAAATGCGTGCTGAGACTGTGTGACTGTGCAGCTGGAACGAATGTGTAATAGGGACAAGCAATTTCTGGCTTTTTTGGCTCCTATACCAGCGCGAGATCCTCGAAATGGAAACGTCATTTAGAAAAAGGCAGCAACAAACATTGTACAAGCACGCCATTATTTTGCAAACTATTCTTCGCATTCAGACTGGCGTGTAACACGCATAACACCTACACCGTTAGTAGACGAAATGCCTTCCACTGATATCACGATATTTTGTTACGGTTTCAGGAGGAAACTTGTCAACTCACAGAATCCAACCACACAATATTATTTTTTTAAACTCAGAATTCTCTGTTTCTTATGAATAACGCTTATTAACAACAACGCATTGTGTTCCGTCAAGAGTCAGGAATGCATTCAGTTACTACCCTCCTGTCATTTTACTTATTCTGGAGAACAAATTGTAATTAGTACCTTCCTGTAAAGAACTTCGTTTTCAAATGATGAGGACGCAATGTGATGAACGAGTCAGTGATGTAGCTGTACAGGTAGCTAATATCAGTTTCAAAAACACATATTTGGAAAACTGACGTCTGATGAACTGTTTATTGTCTTACATCTTTGTAACTAAATTTACTCCGAAGCCGGATAGGACGTCACTACCACAAATTAACATTTTCTTTTAATGCGTGATGTCTTTGTGGACAGACTGTAAATGAAATAAATACAATTTTATTTAATTTTAACCAAGGCTGCGCCTCACCAACGGTGTACGTAGAAACTTATAGGACTGGAAAATAACAGCCAACACGTAACAGAATTAAAGGGTTAATCCACCTTTGAACTTAATTTTTATTTTCCGATCCTCTGAAACAAATACAATAAAAATTTGACCGTAAAAATCCTTTGAAGTAGTTCTATCGTGGATGTGGCAGTGTTCACTAATGTACTCATGAAGTCGAGTCCTAATTGCCTTTTTAGTTACTCACGAATTTCGAAGAACGGGAGCTCCAATTCCTTCTCATACAATCGTATGATCCAGCTGTCTACAAGAAGGAATGCAAGAGCCTGCTCCCACCCGTTCATAATTATTGACTGTGAAAGTGAAACTAACTTTCAGATTTGGAACTGTGTTACTTAAACAAATGTTAAGTGATTTATATGTGTAATTTTCTACATTTTCACGACTTCGTGGAGACCGATACTTGTACCTCATCACCCAATAAAAAGTCAATAACTGGGGATACTTTTTATTGTAGCGCATATTACGAATTCTTCAAGTTAAGCTGATTGATGACGTCTGGGAAAAATTATAATTTGCGAATCTGTGAGATCTGTTTATAACGCACTTTTATTTTCTTAGATTTTTCTTATTTAGTTTCCCCATGTGTACAGTAAATTGCGGCAGATTTGCCTTTCTCGCCTCTGGCTGTGCTTGTTCACTTTGATCTGGCGGCGGAACACTTGAGAGGTTGGGAAAAGAGCGCGTCAAGGAATCGAAGCGCTATCACCTGTCGGTGACAGGCAGTGCAGGCGGAGCGGAGGCAAATGGGAATCGGCCAGCGAACGGAACATTACGAGCAGCTTATAGGGACGCTACCGTCTCCTCGAGGAACGAAGCGGGAAACGAATGGCGGAGCAGCGAGGAACCTGGCTCGCGGATGGCCGAGGCTTATAGGCATTTGCTGTCAACAAGGGACATCGTTCCAAATGAAGCAGTGGACGGCGCTGGGCTTCGCAAATCCAAAGAATGCAGCACATCCGTGAGTGAAGAGCAGGCTGCTCAATCGTGCTTTCGGGCGCGATAGAGAAATAGAGGACTGTGTGTACACTGTGATAAGTACTGGCTGTAGCGTATACGAGTGATATGGGGATGGCCTGATTGAATTTTGTAATAATCACACGGCGAAACACAGGGCGGTGCGTACTAGGCCTAGTATATTCAGTTGAAGAGCTCTAGCTGAACGAATTGTGCCTGGTGAAAATTAAATTATCATTGCTGTTGGATTTCTCAGCTTTACCGTTATGGTATTCTGTTTCGGCATTGATTGTATATTCATGGAATTTTATTTTGGGGGGAGATCTGTCATCTAGTTCTCATATACTCTCACTGCGCCTTGTTATTCGTGCATGCTAATTCATGCCCTTGTATATCGCCCGAAAGATCTTAAAGGGTCTGATTTATTGTATTAGGTACTACAGTGTTGATAAATTGTATATTCATTTTTGCCCGCTAGTTGTAATATTGATGATTCTATTGGTCAAGGTAATTACAAGTACTTTTTTGTATTAGTTTATAAGCCATATTTTATTTTTCTGAACCCTGAGTTCTTCGCTCGTTCCTTATCTTGCATGTACTTGGGATCTTGCAGAGGAATTAAGAGACTTGGAAGCCAAGAAAACAAGGCGTAAGTGGTTAATCATATATTAGAGATTTTCTGGCGTTGTTTCAGGGCATTGCAAAACATCAGGAAGAGGATGGTCTCTTGCGACCCATAAGGCACCATACTACGACCTGTAGGCCGGATGCGGACTGCAGTTCATTCAACCTGCCGACAGTACTTTAATTTGCTTGATAAAAAGTATGTAACATGAGACGTTGTGATACAATTTAAATTTAAATATTATGTTTACAATTCTAGGAGATTTTCTCATATGAGATCCTCTGGTTTCTACGTGCCTTGAAACTTCAAAGAGAAGATTTGCAAGTTTCGGGTGCTCTGTTCATACATTGCATCACTGTATCATACATCAGCAAGCACTCTGTGGGGAAGAGTGAGATATTTCTCGTGTACTGAAACCAGAATTTTCTGCTGTGAACTTCGTGTCGTAACATGCCTTCAAACACTGTCAGTTCCAGGCTTTTCTAGAATAAAAGGATTCTGTGTTCTCTGACTCACCTTATCACACGGCAATGAGGTGGCTCTGCTGCGGCAAAGTACTGTTCAAGTTTAAGAGCTCCAAAATAAATTGACGTTATTCTCACTGGAAAAAGAGCTGATACACAGCCGTCAGATCCTACCTGGCTGTTAAAGTTTTCATTTTTGGCCGAAATCATATCACACATGAATGATCTGAACTTCAGATAAAGGATGCCCCTGTCGCTGATCTCCCCAGGATCATAAAACGATGACAGAGAAAGCTGTCATTGTTTGAAGCAGAACTGGAAGGAGAAAACTTTATCACTATTTTAAAGAGTATTGTGTTGTAATCCATGAAGAAGTCAACCTAGATTTGGAGAAAAAAATTATTCGTAATTTAAAGAAGAGTGTTGAAAGGGGACTGCCCTATTTGCCATGACGATTTTCAGATATTTTTGGCCATAATGTGAATCAAGTTACGAATTTTATAAATGTATTCAACCTCTGTAATATTGTATCCTTTGCAAGAGGCGTGAGGTAGTCAATGTCGGATAGACCGTCAGTGAGAGAGCAACTTGTGTTCCTGCTGCTAATAATGCGAGTACACCGTTTTTATATATTTTTACGAGCTTCCAACAGGAGCGACTTATATTTACAGATTCCTGTTTAGTTACAAATTTATTTTTGTAATTTCTTGCATGTTCGAATGCTTACTAGGCACAACATTTTATTTCAATAACAGTGTAGCGTACAGTACTGCCATTGTTATCGACCCTTATATCGACCTTCGTATCGTACAGGCTTTTGTTTGTTTTGATTAGTGGAACTCAGTGTTGATAGATCGTCAGCTAGAGAGCACTTCGAATTCCTAATGCTAGTAAGCCGAGTACACTGGTCGCTTTTTACAGATTTTTACGAGCTTCAAACAGGAGCGACTACAGTTATGGATGGGATCTGTGATTGCTGTATACATATGCTAGCTGAGTTTATGACCATTCGCTTACAGCTCGAGGCTAGGTTGTCTTCTGTCACACAGCTTGAGGTTGCTGCCAAGGGGCATCACTGTGGGGGGTCGGACGCGGGGGTGCGAGGGAGTTGAGCAAGTCCCACGTGTCCCCCGATCGGTCCACTACTGTGGCCGCCCCAGGTACTGCCTGCACTAAGGTAGACCCCTCACCCATGGTCGAGAGGGAGAACATTCCAAAGTCTGGCAGGCAACGAAAGACTTTCCGAGGGGCCGATCGTAGGGCCTCCCTGGTTTTTTTGACGAACACGTTTCAACCGTTATCTGTGGCTGACGAAGTCTCTAAGCCGAATGTAGTCGCCCACCGTGTTCCAGAGGAAGCTTCTCGGTCCGAAAGGTCAGGGCATTCACAGAGGGTGGGTTTGCTGGAGTGTAGGAACATGGCTGTCAAGGAGGGGAAGGAAGCCAGTGTGCACTCAGTGTGCAAACCGGGGGGAGCCATTCCGGATGTGGAAAGGGTGCTTCCGGATGCCATGAAGAGTACAGGATGCAGCCAACTGCAGGTGATGGCTCATACCGGTACCAATGACGTGTGTCGCTTTGCATCGGAGGAGGTTCTCTCTGGTTTCGGGCGGCTAGTGGAAATGATAAAGACTGCCAGTCCTGCTTGCGAGATTAAAGTGGATCCCACCATCTGTAGCATCATCGGTAGAACCGACTGTGGTCCTTTGGTGCAGAGCTGAATGGAGGGTCTGAATCAGAGACTCAGGCGGTTCTGTGACCGTGCAGGTCGCAGATTCCTTGACTTGCGCCATCGGGTGTTAGGTTTCTCGGTTCCGCTTAATAGGTCAGGAGTCCACTGCACGCAGGAAGCGGCTACACAGGTATCGGGGGCTATGTGGAAGGGACTGGGTGGTTTTTAGATTAAAGGATCTCAGGAAACCACAGAAAGGGCTTCCGTCTAAAAGGGGGCAGGAGAAACACAAACGATCGGTATTGTAGTTGAATATTGTCGTAGATGTGTTGGGAAAGAACCAGAGCTCCAAGCCCTAATAGAAAGCACTGAAGCTCAAATAGTTATAGGTACAGAAAGCTGGCTAAAGCTGGAAATAAGTTCAGCCGAATTTTTTGCAAACAATCTAACAGTGTTCAGAAAGGATAGATGAAATACAGTTGGTGGTGGAGCATTTATTGCTCTCAGAAGCAGTTTACCTTGTAGTAAAATCGAAGTAGATAGTTCCTGCGAAATAGTATGGGTCATACTTGACAATCGGACTAACGTATTAATTGGATCACTTTACCGACCTCCCAACTCAGAAGATACAGTTGCTGAACAGTTCAAAGGAAACTCGAGTCTCATTTCAAATAGGTACCCCACTCATACAAATAAAGTGATGACTTCAATCTACCCTCGATATGCTGGAAAAATTATTCGTTTAAAGCCGGCGGCAGGCATAAAACGTCGTCCGAAAGTGTACTGAATGCTTTCTCAGAAAATTATTTTGAACAATTAGTTCATGAGTCCACTCAAAGCGTAAATAGTGGCGAAAGCATACTTCACCTCATAGTAACAGATAATCCTGGACAAATAGGGAGTTTCGTGACGAATACAGGGATTAGCGACCACAAAGCAGTTGCTGCTGGCTGACTACCGTAATACCCACAACCATTAAAGAGAACCGCAAAGTACATCTACTTAAAAAGCTGATAAAAATGATCTTAACGCCTTTTTAAGAGACAGTCTTCACTCCTTCCGATCTGATCACGTAAGCGTAGAAAAGATGTGGAATGACTTCAGAGAGATAGTTGTTGCTGTTGTGGTCTTCAGTCCTGAGACTGGTTTGATGCAGCTCTCCATGCTACTCTATCCTGTGCAAGCTTCTTCATCTCCCAGTACCTACTGCAACCTACATCCTTCTGTAGTATCGACGGCAATTGAGATATATGTATACCACATAAATTAATAAGTCATGGTAGTGATCCCCCATGGTACACAAAACGGGTCAAATCGGTGATGAAGAAGCAACAAAATAAGCATGCAAAATTTAAAATAAGGTAAAATCCCCAACATTACCAAAGTTTTGCAAAAGTTCGAAATATAGTGCGTACTTCAATGTGAGATGCCTTTAATACTTTCCACAACGAAACTCTGTCTCGGAATCTGGCAGAAAACCCAAAGAGAATCTGGTCATACATAAAGCACACCAGAGGCAAGACGCAACCAGTACCTTCACTGCGCGATAACAGCAGAGAAGTCACTGATGACAGTGCCACTAAAGCAGAGTTATGAAACACGATTTTCCCAGAGTTCTTCACTGTAGAAGACGCAGTAAATATTCCTGAATTCCAACCAAGAACAACTGTCAAGATGAGAAACATATAAGTAGATATCCTCGGCGTAACAAAGCATCTTAAATCACTTAATAAAGGCAAGGTCTCCGTTCCACATTGTATACCAGACAGGTTCCTTTCAGAGTATGCTGATACAATAGCTCCATATTTAGCAATTATATACAACCGCTCACTCACGGAAAGATCGTATCTAAGCACTGGAAAATTGCTCAGGTCACACCAATACCCGAAAAGGGAAATAGGAATAATCCGCCGAATTACACGCCCATAACACTAACGTCGATTTGCAGTAGGGTTTTGGAACATATACTGTGTTCGAACATTATGAAGTACCTCGAAGGAACGATTTATTGACATATAGCACGGATTAAGAAAAAGTCGTTCCGTTGAAACACGTAGCTCTTTACACTCATAAAGTAACGAGTGCTATCGACAGGGGATGTGAAATTGATTCCATATTTTTAGATTTCCAGAAGGCTTTCCACACCGTTCCTAGCAAGCGTCTTCTAACTGAACTGCGAGCCTATGGAATATCGCCTCAGTTGTGTGACTGGATTCGTGATGTCCTGTCAGAAAGGTCACAATTCGTAGTAACAGGCGGAAAGTCATCGAGTAAATCATAAGTAATATCCGGCATTCCCCAAAGAAGTATTAGAGGCCCCCCCCCCCCCCCATTGTTTCTGATCTATAATAACGAGATAGGAGATTATCTGAATAACCGTCTTAGATTGTTTGCAGATGATGCTGTCATTTGCCGTCTTGAAAAGACATCAGATGACCAAAACAAATTGCAAAATAATTTAGATAAGATGTCTGTATGGTGTGAAAAGTGGCAATTGACCCTGAATAAAGAAAAGTGTGAAGTTGTTCAGATGAGTACTAAAAGAAATCCGCAAAATTTCGATTACGCGGTAAGTCACGCAAATCTGAAGGCTGTAAATTCAACTAAATACTTAGGGATTACAATTACAAATAACCTAAATTGGAATGATCACATAGAACATGTTGTATGTAGAGCAAACCAAAGACTGTGATTCATTGGTAGAACACTTAGAAGGTCCAACGACGCTTGTCCGTCCTATTCTGGAGTATTGCTGTGCGGTGTTGGATCCGATTCACATCGAAAAAGTTCAAAGAAGGGCAGCTCGTTTTGTATTATCGTGAAATAGGGGAGATAGTGCCACAGACATGATACTTGAGTTGGAGTGGCAATCATGAAAACAAAAGCGTTTTTCGTTGCTACGGTATCTTATCATGAAATTTCAATCACCAGTTTTCTCTTCCGATTGCGAAAACATTCTGTTGGCACCCATATACATAGGAGGAAATGATCATCACGATAAAATAAGAGAAATCAGGGTTCGCACAGAAAAATTTAAGTGCTCGTTTTTCCCGCTCGCCGTTCGAGAGTGCAACGGTAGAGAGACAAACCTTACTAACCTAAGGACATCACACACGTCCATGGCCGAGGCACGATTCGAAACTGCGACCGTAGAAGCAGCGCGGTTCCGGCGGTCACAGCGGCCTGCGGTAGAGGGACAGCTTGAAGGTGGTTCATTGAACTCTCCGTGAGAAACTTTATTGTCAATAGCAGAGTACTCACGTAGATGTAGATGTAGAGATGGTGGTCAGAGTGGTTCTTCGTTTTGTACAGAGCAGCAGTTTTTGTAGGACAGTCTAGGTATGTACTTGGTTTGAAAAGGATGGGAGCTCACCTGCCATGTAGTGGCAGCAGCATTATTTAAAAAAGTATGTTGTACTAAAACATTTTGAGTGAAAAAGTGAGATATTAATGGAAGAACGTCAAAAGGCCAAATTTTTAGCTAATACAGTTTTTTTATATTTTTGTAACTGTACAGCTTCTTATTGTAAGAATATTGTGTGTGGTTTAAATTTAAAAATCTTATGAGACAACATATATTTTTTTTCTTATAGTTAAAAGAAGAGTCAACGAAAATAATTGTACACAGCAAAGCTATTAAGGAAAATTTTGCTTATTTGTCTAGGAGTGAGAACTTTATGAAAAGGAGAATTGCTGTCATGATTTAATGAGTCATAGTTAAACTTGGAGTCATTTTTCTCTGTTTAACTGTTGTAAAGTTTAGTTCCCTATTTTCATCTACTCCCATGACTGTTTGCATGCTCGCATTGCACAGCGCCAGTTGTGAACTGAGAAGCATTTTTGTGAACATTGGTAGGATACCCTCTTGCATTGCACATCGCGAGTACGGCAAATGAAATTTGATTTTTGACATTCTCGTCATTATCGTAATAGTGAAAGGTCGCAGAGAAGACGAGAATTCTGTGGACACAGGCAGGCCAATGAATTTAATTATCTACAGAGTTCATGTCCATTGTAAAGCACAGTGATTGTCAGAGTGTATTTGAGAAAATATTGTCCTATCAATTCAGAGGCTTAATACCAGTAGAAGAGTTCAGTAAACTACTATCCTGTGAATTGTCAAACAGTTTTATCAGAAAGTTAGCTGCGTTAATTTAATGTTCATTTGCTCTGTAATTACAATAACAGTTTTGGTACCGTGATTGTTTGCAAGGCTAAGATGAAGATTAGCTATATTCAAGGCTAACATTTTAATCGGAATCATTTTGTTTTGTAGTCAGATGACATATGTAAATTTAATTGAAAACGGATTGTTTTCTAGCAGACGAAGTGTTTGATGTACCGACTGGTCTGGATTCCACATCGTTTAGCGTGAACTCCACATATTTATATTAAAAATTTTTGATAACATCAGCTTCTTCGACAACTTTTATAGCAAATAAGAATGTTGGTTGCACACCACTCACCGATGATTAACACGGATACGGAATTTAGTTCTTCGTCTTTTTGCCAGATATATCGTTCTGGATTGTAAGTATTATACAGAACGATGATGCTGCTCGCATTTTGTCAGTTATCCGGCCCGCTATGAAGAAAGTTTGACGACCTCTACCATAAGGGATAAGCTGACCACGGAAGAGGAGGTGAAGCCAAGAGCTCTCAAGAATGGTGTACTATATTTTACGCATAGACACACCCAGCGCTTCATAATAGTGGTTTCGGCGGGATGGGCTACCCTTTTATTCGACTGTTACCGCCAGTCGCCAATGGGTGGGTACCTAAGGCTGTGTAAGAGGTGTACAATGATCAGAGAAGAATTTATTTAGAAATGGATGGACGCAAATATTGGGACTATGATGCCGACACGTAAAACTTGTTCAATCAGTAAGTTACTAAACGGTGGTGGTTAGCGTCAAAGTGTCTAGAGAAAATATATATTGACTTCGTGGATCCAATCCCGCGCACGCGATCAGAAAACAAATACGCATTGGTGTGCGTGGACGTGACGCGCAGGTAGCAATATACTTGTTGAGGTGGATATTCGGTTTTTTTTTTTTTTTTTTTTAGTTTTCACTCTCTACAGCTCCCTCTAATACCGTGTACCGTGGAGGATAGTCACCGAAGTCATAACGTATGTCCTGTTCTCCTGTCCCTTCTTCTTGCTAATGTTTCCCATATGCTCCTTTCTTCACCGATTCTGCAAAGAATCTCCCCATTCTTTATCATATCAATACACTTAATTTGCAACATTCTTCTCTAACACCACATTGCACATGGTTCGATTCTCTTCTGTTCCTGTTTTCCCATAGTCGATGTTTCACTACCACACAACGCTGTGCTTCAAACGCACATTCTCAGAAATTTCTTCTTCCAATTAAGGTGTATGTTTGATACTGGTAGGCTTCTCTTGGCCAGAAATGCACTCATTGCCTGCGCTAGTCTGCTTCTTATAACTTCCTTGCTTCGGCCATGATGCATTGTTTTGTTTTCAAGGTAACAGAAATCCTTAACTTTGTCTACTTCATGACCACCTATTTTGATGTTAAATTTCTCTCTACTCTTATTTCTGATTCATCTCACTATCTCTGTCTTTTTCCGTTTTATTCTGATATTCTGTACTCATTAGACTGTTCATTCCATCTAACGGATCCTGTAGTTGTTCTTCACTTTCACTGAAGATAGCAATGTCATCAGCGAATCGTATAATTGACGTCCTTTCAACATGAATTTTAATCACATACTTGAACTTTTCTTTTATTTCCGTCATTACTTTTCGTTGTATGGACTGAACAATACGCACGAAAGGCTGTATCCTTGCCGTATACCCTTCTTAATCCGAATATTTAGTTCCTCTTCTTCCAGTGTTATTGTTCCCTCTCGATTCTTGTTCGTACATATTGTTTATCTCCTGTCTTTCCCAAAATATTAGTTCTATTTTCCTCAGAATTTGGAAGATCTTCCACCGTTTTACGTTGTCGAATGTTTTTATAGCCGACAAATCGTACTGCGTCCCTTGTTTTTCTTCAGTCTTATTTCCACTATCAGTCGAAAAGTGAGCCCTGCTTTTCTGGTGTATTTACCTTCCTAAGGCCAAACTGATAGTCATCTAACAGCTCTGATCATCTTCCAACAGATTCTCAATTTTCTTTCCCATTCTTGTGTTTATTTTTCTTGTCCACAGCTTGGATTAATGAGATTTTAACCTGGTTGTGTGGTAGTTCACACACCCATCTCTGCGTTTGATATTTTTCCGAAAGTCTGATGCTACGTCGCCAGTCTCATAGATTCTACAAACCAACTTGAAAATCCGTTTGGTGGCCACTTCCCTCAGTGATTTAGGAATCCCTACGGAGTATTATCTACCGCTTCTGCTTCATTTGATCTCAAGTCATCCACGTCCCTTTTAAATTCTAATACTGGATCACTTATGTCTCCCGTATTGGCTCCAGTTTCTTCTTCTGTCACGTATTCAGACAAGTCGTTCCCCTCATAGAGGCATTCAGTGTACTCTTCCCGTATATCTGCTCTTTCTTTTGCGTTTGATAGTGGAATGTCCTTTGGACTTTTGATGTTGAAATTCTTGATTTTTATTTCAAAGAAGGTTATTTTGAATTTTCAGTATTGTGAGTTAGTCCTCCCAACGATCATTTGTTTTTCGATTTATTCATACCTTTACTGTTGCCATTTCGCCTGGAATTCGCTCCACTTCCTATTTATTACATTCCTAAGGTACTTATATTGCTGTGTTCCTGTCTTTCCCTGAACGTTTTTGTACTCTTTTCGTCGATCAATTGAAGTATTTACTCTGATGCCAAAGGTTTCTTGGCAGTTACCTTCCTTGTGCCTATGTTTGTCTGCTCAACATATGTGATTTCTCTTTTTAGAGGTGTCTTTTACTCTTCAACCGAACCGCCTACTATGGCATTCCTTATCACAGTAACGGCAATCTTCAAACGCGTTTCATCATTTCCCACTTCCTTCCATACTGGTCCTTCCAGACAATTCTGTTAAGCTTCAGTGTACTCTTCCTCATTACTAAATTGTGATCTCCGGCTATATCGCATCTGGGTACGTTTTACGATTCAATATCTGATTTCAGAATATCTACCTGACCATGATGTATCGCAACTGAGCGTTCCCCTGTCTTAGTGTCTTTTCCAAGTATCCTCTTGTGATCCCTGAGCAGAGTATTCACTATTGTCATCTGAACTTGATTACAGAACTTAATTAGTATTTGTCCTCTTTTATTCCTGCTGCCAAGTCCATTTTCTTCCGTAACTCTTGCTTCTATTCCATCCGCTACAACCACGTTCCAGTCTCACATGATTATTAGCTTTTCATCTCCGTTTACATAGTGAATTACTCCTTAAATATTGTCATATACTTTCTCTGCCTCTTCATTTGATGCATGTGGCGTCGGTATATGACCTGAAACATCATTGTCGGCGTTGTTTGCTGTAAATTCTGGACTGTTAAGAGTGTATAAGTCTCTGCCCTAGTTTTCTATTTATAACGAATCCTACTCTCGTCACATAATGTTATGCTGCTGTTGATATTACCATGTGAATGGTGTAACCAAAAAGCAATCTTTTTCTTCTTTCCATTTCATTTCACTGTCTCCCACTATATCTAGATTGAGCCTTTGCAAGTCCTTTTTCAGATTTTCTAGCTTTGCTGCTGCGTTAAAACTTCTGTCATTCCATACATCAACTGGTAGAATATTATCGCATCATTGATTATTACTCACTTTTCTCATGGTCATTTACTACTCGGCAGTCCCCTCCCAGATATTCGAGAAGGGACTAATCAAGGATCTTTTGCGAATGGAGAGATCACCATGGCAATTTTTCAATTACAGGCTACAGGTCCTGCGGATACACGTTATACCTATATGTGTCTTTAATGTAGTGGTTTTCATTGCCCTCTGCATCCTCATGCCGTTGATTATTGCTAATTCTTCGGCCTTTTAGGGACAGTTTCCCACCCTAAGGCCAAGAGAGTGCAGTGAATCTCTGTCCGCTCCTCTGCCCTGTTTGACAAGGCCATTGGTATCAAGAGGGTGTTTTCTTACGCCGTAAGGCTTCAGCTGCCATTGCTGATGATTTTTACTGAAAATTTGAGGGGAGGCTGGGGACGGGGACCCTGGATGTGTTGTGTAGTAGTTAAAGGTGAAGTTTTAGTGTCTGATAATGCGATGCCATTCAAGCCTAGGGTATTAGCTTAGTTGTTTTTCGGTTTACTATCCCAACCCACAGGTTTCCGAAAGTGTTAACCTCAGTCTGTATGGAACACTGCTAACCATCAACTAGACTATCCCGCTGAGATGAACCTTTAGAGCGGCCGATGTATGCGTTCAGTACTGCTAAACGTGAACAGTACTAGGATATTGCCGGCCGGGGTTGCCGAGCGGTTCTAGGCGCTACAGTCTGGAACCGCGCTACCACTACGGTCGCAGGTTCGAATCCTGCCTCGGGCATGGATTTGTGTGATATCCTTAGTTTAGTTAGGTTTACGTAGTTCTAAGTTCTAGGGGACTGATGACCTCAGAAGTTAAGTCCCATAGTGCTCAGAGCCATTTGAACCATTTTTTACTAGGATATTCCAGCTGGACTAATGTTTGCTTTTCGGACGAACTCCCCTTTGTCCAACCTTTGGTCACATGATGAACTATTGCCGAGGATCTCCTAGGGAGATTAAAGAGAAGTGGCGTACGGCATGTAACATCTTATCTGCCCATGGTCAGGTGATACTCTTTTGTAACCGATGGAAGCATCCTAATATTTCGAAGTTGGGAAGTAGAGTATATGTAAGGAATATGGGAAAAATTAGCAAGGAAATGCGAAGCTGATGGGAAGGACCACGCTGTGCTTGTGGGAGTCCTACTAGATTACCAGTCTTGTGAATCTGGACACAGTCATACTGAAGGATAGAGCCGCGACAAAATAGTGCAAGACCTGTTTTTCACAACTAAAGCTGGGTACAACCAGGCGGATGTGTAATTTCACTTGGTGCGCAGTAGTTGTAATTGCTTTGGCTCCTTTTGTAAATGGTTACCTTACGTATGTTTGATCTTACAGTGTTTCGTTCCGTGGATGGGGTAGTGAAGATTTTCGGCGAAGAGTTAGTGCCGTGAATTGCGGAACATTTGTCTTTCCAACCTCTAGCAGCGAGAGTTTAAATAATTGTGCGGGGGAACACGTGAGGGGTAGCGAAAAGGACGCAGGAGGTGCTTGGACTGCCACCATTTATCAGTGACAGGCAGCCGCTGAGGACTGGAGGAAGACGGGAATCGGTCAGCGAACGCAACACGACCATAATTGGAGTCATGAACGACGAGTTTAGATTCGTTCTGCACCTCCACGTCACACATGCTCCGACAGCTACTGAGCTTTCAGTAGTGTTCTCAGCACTCTGCTGTAAATGTCTTAGCCAATGCGAGCATTAAACATAATCGTAGCGAGTTAATAATGATTGGTCATTCAGTTTGTTGCTAGTTGTCACGGGTGTGTATCGTAGATCTGTTGCATCTTCTAAGTGTTTTGCCAATGAATCGCAGTCTTTATTTCGCCATCCCCACAACATTTTCTATGTGTTCATTCCAGTGTAAGTTGTTCGTAATTGTAAATCCTATGTATTTAGTTGAATTTATGGCCTTCAGATGTGACTGATTTATCGTGTAATCGAAATTTGATTCCTCTTAACATTCATGAGGATGACCTCACACGTTTCATTATTTATTGTTAATTCCCAATTTTCACACCATAAAGATGTCCTTTCTAAATCGTTTTGCAATTTGTTTTGATCTTCTGATGACTTTACTAGACAATAATATACAACATCTTTTGACAGCAGCCGGCTTGTGTGGCCGAGCGGTTCTAGGCGCGTCAGTCTGGAACCGCGCGACCGCTAAGGTAGCAGGTTCGAATCCTGCCTCGGGCATGGATGTGTGTGATGTCCTTAGGTTAGTTAGGTTTATGTAGTTCTAAGTTCTAGGGGACTGATGACCACAGATTTTAGGTCTCATAGTGCTCAGAGCCATTTGAACCATTTTGGAAACAACCTAAGACGGCTGCTCGATTGTGTCCTGAATCGTTTATATAGATAGGGAACAGCAGAGGGCCTAAAACACTATCTTTGGGAACGCCATAAGTCACAGCTGCTTTACTCAATGACTTTCCGTCAGTTACTACGAACTATTACCTCTTTGATACGAAGTCACAAATCCAGTCGCATAACTGAGACGATGATTCCTAAGCACTCATTTTGATTACAAGCTGCTTGTGAGGTACGGTGATAAAAGCCTTTTGGAAATGTAGAACTATGGAATCAGTTTCAAATCCTTTGTCGATATCACTCAACACTTCGTGTGAGTAAAGAGCCAGTTGTGTTTCAGAAGAACGATGTTTTCTAAATCCGTGTTGACTGCGTTTTAATAGATCGTTTTTCTTGGAGGAAATTCATAATACTTGAATTCAATATATGCTCCAAACTCTTGTTGCATACCGAGGCTAATAATATGGGCCTGTAATTTAGTGGGTTACTCCTATTGCCTTTCTTGAATGTTGATGTGACCAGTGCAGTTTTCCAGTCTTTGGGTACAGATCTTTCGTCTAGCGAGCGGTTGTATATTACTAACCGTAATGTACGTATTAATCAATAATCTTAGCCTATAAATTCAGCTGAAATCGTCTTTTGATTCTTTCCACACAGTTCATAATTTTTGCAGATTCTTAATGTTTGTAAGATACTGTGAGTTTGTTACAGTAACACTTCTGTACACTGTCCTGATACTGTTATCACATTACAGTGCACACCTTCCTTTCACCATAACGATCATCTGACATGTATCTGTGCATATCATCTCTTCACTTGCTGAGATAAGCACACAGCATTTCCTCCACTCATTTATTGTAACTAAGGGCTCTTACAAATAGCACAAACATATGTCCAACTATAGCTATATTACATCCAAGAATTATTGCTGACGTTTAGCTCAAGGAATGGTATACGATGGATAACAAAATGCTTCATGTGGCTTTACATTTATATGACATTTATATAGTTTTTAATATCCGGTTTCTCTTCAAACACTTTGATATAATATAATGAAGCACTGCTCGCTGTAGTTCACTTAAATAAGTCGACTCCAACACCTTCTGTTTTATACATATACCTATTAAAAGGTCAGTCACAGCTCGCCTCTCAAATAGAAAATCAGTTCCCGTTATGCATTCCACACCAAAAGAAGTCAAGATCAGAAAGTGCCTAGCGTTGCTCCAGTTCCTAATTTTAATTGTAGGTGAACTTGTCGTTTTATATTTCACGACCTGGTGCCAAAAGCTCCCAGTACACGACAGTTACTCACCAACAAGACAGATACGTCAATTTTCTCACAGATTCTACCAAAAAGTTCAGCTGATATTGCACTTGCTGCAGCTCCGTGTGTACTATAAATGCAACGAGAATATCCCCTACATATGACGAATGCCACATTGTATTATTTCTGTTCTTACATTGATTGGTATTAAACATGTCCAAAAAGTTAGTACCATTTTGTAAAAAATCTCATGAAATATTTTTTTCAAATCAAAACATATGTTTATAAGAAATAGTATTTTATTTTTATTTTTCTATTTAGTTGCCAACATTGTTCAGACATTTGTCATAGTAAGGAACAAAATTTTCTGTGCCCTCTTCATAGAAAGATGCCACCAGTGAAGACTGCCATTGCTGAACACGGTGTTTTGTGTCGTCTTCGATGTCAAAGAGCCTTTCTCCAAATTCTCACCTCTAGTTGAAGAACAAGTGGTAGTCAGAAAATGCGAGATCGGGGCTGCATGGTGGGTGCTCGAACTCCAACCGAGTAGTTGACTAAGGTTTTCAGTGACACCACTAGAATGGTGACATACGTTGTCATGAAGCAACACAATGCCCTGACTGAGCATTCCACGCCTTTTGTTTTCAATCGCACGCCGAAGTATCCTCAATGTTTCACATTATCGTAGCGCATCTATGGCTTCACCTCTAGGAAGGAACTCAACAAGCAGAGCGCTCAGTTTGTCCCAGAACACAATGCTCACGATTTTGTTGGCTGACAATGTTATTTTGAATTTTTGTTTCTTGGGTGTCATGAGTGCCTCCATTCCATCGACTGTTATTTTGATTCTAGAGTGACATGACAAACGCAAGTTTCGTCACGAGTCACAGTCTTGTTTAAGAATTCATCTCCTTCATCACTGTGTCGGGTAAGAAGTGTCAAACCACTGTCACTTCTTTTTACAAACATGCATGAATGGGAACACAATTTGTGAAAATCAAAGCGATTTGTGACTAAACAGTTTTGGAAATTTGTGGAACCTCATCTCAAAGCACTCTTATTGTGAACTATTCTTTTTTTCCACGAATTTTGTCATTCACTTTCCCTACCGAACTATCATTGACAACAGAAGGCACCCCACTCTTTGCTTTGTCAAGAAAACCGGTTTATCCATCGTTGAATTGCCTCACCCACTTTCTCATCATTCCATCAGTCATTACATCATAAATATCTGCAAATTAACGATGAATTTCAACTGGCTTAACGTTCTTCGCGTTCAAAACCCGTATTACAGGGCGAGCTTCAGAGAGGGCGGCCTCAGAGATTGTGTTTAACATTTTGAACGATCACTGACAAACGTAAACGCAACAGAGTCCGATTGTACTGGCGTCAGTGGAAAGACAATGAACCAAAGAGCGCAGTACGAACGTACGGAAGTGCAATACTGGTGCTATTGTGGCGATACAATGCAACGGTACTTAGTTTCCAGACATGCCAAGTACGTTGAATCTGTTATTACACCAGATAAGCTGGGTTTCTTGAATTTCGCTATGATCCATTCCTCGGCCAAACATTCAGGGGTCAAAACAGTCAGGTTTTGGTTTCATGCTGTGATGCTGACGGTCGATAAAAAATGGTTCAGATGGCTCTGAGCACTATGGGCCTTAACTGCTGGGGTCATCAGTCCCCTAGAACTTAGAACTACTTAAACCTAACTAACCTAAGGACATCACACACATCCATGCCCGAGGCAGGATTCGAACCTGCGACCGTAACGGTCGCGCGGTTCCAGAGTGTAGCGCCTAGAACCGCTCGGCCACTCCGGCCGGCTCCTGATGGTCGAGTCACGTCATCTGCCCCCTACGTCTATTCCCCTCCCCCCCCCCCCCTACCGCCCTGATGTGTCTGACCACTGTCTGTTGTTGTCACGGTTTATAAAACCTGGATCAATTGTTATTGCTAACATTATTACAAGTGTACTCATTCTCTGACTCATCCTTGTTCTCCATTACAATTGTTTTTTTCTTGTACTTTCCGTTGTGTGAAACTTCCTAGGCGTCTTCGTGTAACACGTCTACTGAATCTTAAAATGACACAAGTACTTCGATTTTCGATTCTGACGTATTTATTATCTTTATCCTTACTGGAACAGATAATTTTGCCTTTTAAGATTCGCACATTACTTTGCCCCCCATGAACCATGGACCTTGCCGTTGGTGGGGAGGCTTGCGTGCCCCAACGATACAGATAGCCGTACCGTAGGTGCAACCACAACGGAGGGGTATCTGTTGAGAGGCCAGACAAACATGTGGTTCCTGAAGAGGAGCAGCAGCCTTTTCAGTAGTTGCAGGGGCAACAGTCTGGATGATTGACTGATCTGGCCTTGTAACATTAACCAAAACGGCCTTGCTGTTGTGGTACTGCGAACGGCTGAAAGCAAGGGGAAACTACAGCCGTAATTTTTCCCGAGGGCATGCAGCTTTACTGTATGGTTAAATCATGATGGCGTCCTCTTGGGTAAAATATTCCGGAGGTAAAATAGTCCCCCATTCGGATCTCCAGGCGGGGAATACTCAGGAGGACGTCGTTATCAGGAGAAAGAAAACTGGCATTCTACGGATCGGAGCGTGAAATGTCAGATCCCTTAATCGGGCAGGTAGGTTAGAAAATTTAAAAAGGGAAATGGATAGGTTAAAGTTAGATATAGTGGGAATTTATGAAGTTCGGTGGCAGGAGGAACAAGACTTCTGGTCAGGTGAATACAGGGTTATAAATACAAAATCAAATAGGGGTAATGCAGGAGTAGGTTTAATAATGAATAAAAAAATAGGAGTGCGGGTAAGCTACTACAAACAGCATAGTGAACGCATTATTGTGGCCAAGATAGACACGAAGCTCACACCTACTACAGTAGTACAAGTTTATACGCCAACTAGCTCTGCAGATGATGAAGAAATTGATGAAATGTATGATGAGATAAAAGAAATTGTTCAGGTAGTGAAAGGAGACGAAAATTTAATACTCATGGGTGACTGGAATTCGAGAGTAGGAAAAGGGAGAAAAGGAAACATAGTAGGTGAATATGGATTGGGGCTAAGAAATGAAAGACGAAGCCGTCTGGTAGAATTTTGCACAGAGCATAACTTAATCATAGCTAACACTTGGTTCAAGAATCATAAAAGGAGGTTGTACACATGGAAGAACCCTGGAGGTACTAAAAGGTATCAGATAGGTTATATAATGGTAAGACAGAGATTTAGGAACGAGGTATTAAATTGTAAAACATTTCCAGGGGCAGATATGGACTCTGACCACAATCTATTGGTTATGAACTGTAGATTAAAACTGAAGAAACTGCAGAAAGGTGGGAAGTTAAGGAGATGGGACCTGGATAAACTGATTAAACCAGAGGTTGTACAGAGTGTCAGGGAGAGCATAAGGGAACAATTGTCACAAATGGGGGAAAGAAGTACAGTAGAAGAAGAATGGGTAGCTCTGAGAGATGAAGTAGTGAAGGCAGCAGAGGATCAAGTGGGTAAATAGACGAGGGCCAGTACAAATCCTTGGATAACAGAAGTAATATTGAATTTAATTGATGAAAGGAGAAAATATAAAAATGCAGTAAATGAAGCACAAAAAGAGGAATACAAACGTCTCAAAAATGAGATCGACAGGAAGTGCAAAATGGCTAAGCAGGGATGGCTAGAGGACAAATGTAACGATGTAGAGGCTTATCTCACTAGGGGTAAGATAGATACCGCCTACAGGAAAATTAAAGAGACTTTTGGAGAAAAGAGAACTTGTATGAATATCAAGAGCTCAGATGGAAACCCAGTTCTAAGCAAAGAAGGGAAAGCAGAAAGGTGGAAGGAGTATATAGAGGGTCTATACAAGGGCAATGTACTTGAGGACAATATTCTGGAAATGGAAGAGGATGTAGATGAAAATGAAATGGGAGATACGATACTGCGTGAAGAGTTTGACAGAGCACTGAAAGACCTGAGTCGAAACAAGGCCCCGGGAGTAGACAACATTCCATTAGAACTACTGACGGCCTTGGGAGAGGCAGTCCTGACAAAACTCTACCATCTGGTGAGCAAGATGTACGAGACAGGCGAAATACCCTCAGACTTCAAGAACAATATAATACTTCCAATCCCAAAGAAAGCCGGAGTTGACAGATGTGAAAATTACCGAACTATCAGTTTAATAAGTCACAGCTGCAAAATACTAACACGAATTATTTACAGACGAATGGAAAAACTGGTAGAAGCCGACCTCGGGGAAGATCAGTTTGGATTCCGTAGAAATGTTGGAACACGTGAGGCAATAATGACCCTACGACTTATCTTAGAAGAAAGATTAAGGAAAGGCAGACCTACGTTTCTAGCATTTGTAGACTTAGAGAAAGCTTTTGACAATGTTGACTGGAATACCCTCTTTCAAATTCTAAAGGTGGCAGGGGTAAAATACAGGAAGCGAAAGGCTATTTACAGTTTGTACAGAAACCAGATGGCAGTTATAAGAGCAGAGGGGCACGAAAGGGAAGCAGTCGTTGGGAAGGGAGTGAGACAGGGTTGTAGCCTCTCCCCGATGTTATTGAATCTGTTTATTGAGCAAGCAGTGAAGGAAACAAAAGAAAAATTTTGAGTAGGTATTAAAATCCAGGGAGAAGAAATAAAAACTTTGAGGTTCGCCGATGACATTGTAATTCTGTCAGAGACAGCAAAGGACTTGGAAGAGCAGTTGAATGTAATGTGCAGTGTCTTGAAAGAAGGATATAAGATGAACATCAACAAAAGCAAAACAAGGATAATGGAATGTAGTCGAATTAAGTCGGGTGATGCTGAGGGAATTAGATTAGGAAATGAGACACTTAAAGTAGTAAAGGAGTTTTGCTATTTGCGGAGTAACTGATTATGGTCGAAGTAGAGAGGATATAAAATGTAGACTGGCAATGGCAAGGAAAGCGTTTCTGAAGAAGAGAAATTTGCTAACATCGAGTATAGATTTAAGTGTCGGGAAGTCGCTTCTGAAAGTATTTGTATGGAGTGTAGCCATGTACGGAAGTGAAACATGGACAATAAATAGTTTGGACAAGAAGAGAATAGAAGCTTTCGAAATGTGGTGCTACAGAAGAATGTTGAAGATTAGGTGGGTAGATCTCGTAACTAATGATGAGGTATTGAATAGGATTGGGGAGAAGAGAAGTTTGTGGCACAACTTGACTAGAAGAAGGGATCGGTTGGTAGGACATGTTATGAGGCATCAAGGGATCACAAATTTAGCATTGGAGGGCAGCGTGGAGGTTAAAAATCGTAGAGGGAGACCAAGAGATGAATACACTAAGCAGATTCAGAATGATGTAGGTTGCAGTAGGTACTGGGAGATGAAGAAGCTTGCACAAGATAGATTAGCATGGAGAGCTGCATCAAACCAGTCTCAGGACTGAAGACCATAACAACAACAACAACAACACATTACTTTGCAGTACTGGGTTGTCCCAGTACCTTGTTTTGTTCAGGTCCTTCTCAAAGTGTTTCCAGAAACCTCCTTGATGTGAATGGAAAGGTCCTGGATTTAACTCTCTCTTATACACCTATCGATCAATATTTTGCTATAGTGCCCTTTTCAATTCATCATAAGTTCGACAGCACTCATCTGCTTCAGTTGCCCATAAAGCTACTTCGCTCTGTATAAAGCCATTTGTCAATGCTATCTTTTGAGCCTCAAACTATGGCCAAGGCGTAGCAACCTGAAATGGTTTTATGAAGCTAACTGGGTGAATAGCCCGTTTGTCGGGGGTGAATACTTGAAATTGTCTATGTCCAATAAGATTTTCTTCCATGATTAGACTCGTCAAGTATGGCATAGCCCCCATATTGCATGGCATGTTATTCTCTACAGAAGCTGGCACCTCATTTGCACACGAGGCATTTTACTTCATGTTGGATCCTGAACAAAGTCTTCTTCAGAGCCCTGTGTTACTTTCACGTGACCTAACTCCCTTTCTGTTTCATCTAAATGTCCGTCTATGTCACAATCCCATAATGAAAAATCTTGTTCTCATTTTCTGTCATCTCTCTGCAGTGACTTTCTACCACTTCACTGGTGCAATACGTCCCTCTGATGTATCTACCAAAATTTTATTCATTGCTCTTTGGACTTGCACATCTGCTAACTGAAAAAGGCGTTCCTCGTTGGCTGCAGCTCAAGAAGTAAATTCCTTGTTCAATAATTTTGTACTGGGTTCCATCTGCTCATTCTGTAGCCTATTTTGCTCAGCAGCTAGTTGTCGACTCAGTTTGATAGTTTCTGAACAGTTCCCAAAGGTCAGACGGTGTATGTATTACTTGGCCTATGTCGTCTGATAATCCCTGCACCCTTACAGATGCACCTGCAACTTCAACACAGTTACTATGTCATCAGCTAGCTGTTTAGCTAATGTATATTGTTTCGCTGACAAGTCTGAAATCTCAGTCTGAATCGTATCCTGTTTTTTTTTCATAAATCTAATGCTATAGCATCCCGTTTAGACATAAAATCGCCTTCATGTTCTAGCATTTTTGAATTGGTAGACGTTACCCTTTCCAGTTCCTAAAATAACCCTTCTGCGAGGTCATTAGGCTGTACTGTTTGCTGTGCGGTCTCTGCCTCTTCAGTGCTGAACTCATCCATGTTACTGCTCTTACCTCCATACAGGCCGTATGAGCGGGTGTCTTTACTATTTGTCAAATTTAAAAAGAATTTCAAAATTTAAATCATCACATTCACTCTTTAACAACTTTATTCTGCTTCTTGTTACTTTAAAGATTAATGCCAAACAGTAAGCATTAGCAAAAAAAAAAATTCACAGTACCTATCACGATTGCTTAAAATGCGTGTCATCTAATACCTCTTAATAGTCAAAAAAGTTACTCACTCTGGCCAAAAACTGCTTTACAGCTAATTAAAATTATTGTACTCGATTGTGAGCAATTCTAACTTGAAACTTGAAACTTAGTATACTGAAAGCATAAATGTTAACATTCCATGGGTCGCTGTTCCCGCGATGACTATCTCGTTGACTCAGTGCACTACTAATTAAATTTCTCTCGTGTAGGTTTTTCTCTCCACTCAGCCTCAGTTATACCGACACATGAAACAAAAAGTTACAAAAATGTTAGCACCCATTCATGTAATAGATAACACATCAGTTATTCTCTTCTTTCTCCGCGTCCTCTAGCGGGCGCCACTTTTATAAAAGACCTCGCATCTTTTATTACCTGGTGATAATCCTTTGAATATATATTGTTCTGTTTTCACATACCTAATTAAGTTAATCTACGAAATGAGACTTCTTCACCAAAGTGGAGGTTCGGTTTCACGAAAGAGATTAGCAATTTCAAGTTATTCTGAAAGTTAATCTCACCAGATGGCATGCAGTGGGCAGCACGTTATAAAATCCACCATGAAGCTTGTCAAACACATCTCATCTTTCATGAACGAAGATATGTATATTTTAAGCAATAATGTACACGAATACCAAGAATTATTTTTGTTCTATGTTATACTACTTTGTGAGAACAAGTTTCACTGCACTTGGTTTTATAATACACGGTTTCCAAGAATTAGTTTTGTTCTATGTTATATTACCTTCTGAGAATAAGTTTCACGGGACTTGGCTTTACAATACGTTCGCAGTAATTGATAAATGCCAAATAGTATACATTCGTTAGATATTCGTCCAGAACAGAATTTAACTCGAAAACGAAATGTCTCTTTCAGTCTGTTTTTCATATCGAAATTTTCCACAATGAGGTTAGTAAGTAGCAAGGAATAACGCACTGAACCCTATTTTCTGCACGCACATACTATGTACGCCCAGCAGGAAGCTAACAAGCATATGCAAAATTGACAAAAAACAAGCGCTCTAAACCGAAGCACTACATAGGGCTTACTACATGTACTAATAAGTTGAATTACATTTGCTTAAGAAGGTACGTATGTACATCCTCAGCCACTTATCACTCCCACTAGATTCCTGCGCCAGACAAGGCACACTGCATAGTGTATCCGGCATGCTCTGTACTGCATTCTCCTGTCAGCCGGAGAAGCCCACGATACATTAAAAGCTTTATTTCCGGCAAGACGGTATGTTGCTTTCCACTATATCCTCCGTTTCAAGATGGCCTAAAACCTTACCGAACACTGTAAACTAAATTCCTGACTGGTAAAGTATTGTAACTGATAAATGTTCACTGGATCTGCACATGACAAACCGCCCTAGAGGTGAAATCCCTTGTAATATTCTTGAAGTTTTCCCGGCGGATAGAATATTCCTCTTCGAATATTTCGTTGGAAAAGCTGCCAGTCTCAAAACTTAAGTGGGGAATTGAATGTGTATCAGTGATTTCTCTAAACCGTATGTCGCACTGCAGATATCTAAGAGTGTTGACCAAAGATGGTCGTACTTGGTGGCCACAATGTAGTGGTTAAGTAAAAAACTGAGTATTTGCTAGAATACAAAAGACAATATTTTCCAGTTACACGCTCACACGAATCTAGTTCACAGGATTTTGCAAGTTTCTAAAGAAGAACAAATGAACTTTGTGGGAACAAGTGTAAGAGAAAGGCTGCGCTCTTGTTGTATGACATCAAAATTCCAATGTGATTTGGACATGGATAGATAGATCAGAAAAATTATTATACTTTTACACTCGGGCAGTGATTAGTTATTCCATTAAAGGATAAAACAAAGGCATACGAAGTATTAGAAACTGGAAAACTAAATACTGTACTAATCAAATCTTTAAGACGTGCAATTTGTTACAGAAAGTCCCCAAACAACGGATATGTTTCTTCAATGAAGTTGACATCATACCCTCAGACGTGCCACTATTGATGATAAAAAGTATGTAAATGCTTTCTTAAGCGGAAAGTCACGTTAAGATGTAAAAAGGCACCATAAAGGGAAATACAATTTTATATGCATGGTATTTGAAGTGATGCATAACCTATCTGCGTTTATGTTGCCAGTACGTGTTATCCAGATATTTACTACAAATTTGGCTCGCAAAAGGACATTAGATATTAGGTTTTCGGATAGATAACATGCTCTTCTGGAGACTACTTGTGGTCTATTTTGACAAAAGAGAAATGTGTGCCACGAGACAGATTACAGACTTTAACAATTGTGTTTCAAATGTTTGTAGGTTTTGTGCCGAGCATGCGTAGTACATGCTTCTTTACATTTTCAGGTCTAGAAGTTACTCATAATTTCATTTTACCATTTGCATGAACAAAAACAAAAGAGAGATTGTGAATTTCTTAGCTTATGTAACGGAGGAAACTAGTCTAGTTGCGCTGGTTTCATCTAATAAAGTATTGCAGTCCATTACTGATCTGCTTAAGAAACTGCTACAGTCAACGACATTTGATTTATAACAATAAAATAACAAATAATCCTTAAGCTAATTAAAGTTTGGCGGACGATGTACTTGACAGGTATATGCAGACACGTGGAAGTTCTACGCTACAAGATCAGAATTTTCCATCCAGGTACTGTAGACCTCACTGATACGTCACAGGTGTTACATATCTACATCTACATACATACTCCGCAATCCACCATACGGTGCGAGGTGCAGCTACGCCAGTCACAGTTAAAACATGTGTCAACGGCAAAGTATTGCAAGTGCCGCTTATAGGGAAAAACATCTTTTCCCGAAACACAGCAAATTCACGATGATTATGTCGGATGGTTTATCTTTCAAATTTGTAGCAGGCTGCAGAATGCCAGGCATCGAAGACTCAGCACATAAATTATTGTGATAACGGAGACGTGAAATGAGGGAAGTACTTAAATTGTATAGGTGGAGACCCTCTTTACGATGGATCAAGTTGACTACCGAATCCCAAAGGGATGAGGCTAATGGCATTATCTGAAATTATGTGCAGTCTGTGGAACGACCAATAGAAATGCAGTACTCGGCCGCTGTAGATTTCTTCTGGTTTTGGAGACAGTTGAAGTTTCATACCCTGTTGTGGTACAGTCTGCGCGGTTCGCCTCATTTAACTTTCATCACACTAACACCGAATAACGTAGATTCCCTGAATTCGTAAAGGGGATCGTTCCTCGCAGTACCCAGATATGCTACAGCGTTGGCTGTTTGCTGGTAGACCACTTTCACTTGTGGCTTCTACTTGATGGTTGTGGCAAATAAAAGTACTAAGGCCAGCCGTGGACTTTGCAATATCCATTTACTTTTCCTGTGGTTGGTCTGGTATTTTGACTCCTAGAGTTTTGTCATTCTCATGGAGTGTGTATCTGTGTTCTCTGGATACAGATTGTACGTGTCCCAGGTGTTTTGAGAGGCTGCCAGTGTCAGAAACTGCATGGACTCTAGAATGAGATTTTCACTGGCTCTGAGCACTATGGGACTTAACATCTATGGTCATCAGTCGAGATTTTCACTCTGCAGCGGAGTGTGCGCTGATATGAAACTTCCTGGCAGATTAAAACTGTGAGCCCGACCGAGACTCTAACTCGGGACCTTTGCCTTTCGCGGGCAACTGCTCTACCTTCTGAGCTACCGAAGCACGACTCACGCCCGGTCCTCACAGCTTTACTTCTGCCAATATCTCGTCTCCTACCTTCCAAACTTTACAGAAGCTCTCCTGCGAACCTTGCAGAACTAGTACTCCTGAAAGAAAGCATACTGCAAAGACATGGCTTAGCCACAGCCTGGGGGGTGTTTCCAGAATGAGGTTTTAACTCTGCAGCGGATTGTGCGCTGATATGAAACTTCCTTGCAGACGCAGGAGCAGGAGAGCTTCTGTAAAATTTGGAAGGTAGGAGACGAGATACTGGCAGAAGTAAAGCTGTGAGAACCGGGCGTAAGTCGTGCTTCGGTAGCTCAGATGGTAGAGCACTTGCCTGCGAAAGGCAAAGGTCCCGAGTTCGAGAGTCGGTTGGATATACAGTTTTAATCTGCCAGGAAGTTTCATATCGCTGCATGGACTCTGTGTATCAAAGATTTAAGGAGGGTCGTAGATGGTAGAAGATGCAGAAAATGAAGCTGTATTGGTGGGCTAACGGAGAAGTTCGTGAATAGGCTACTTGAGAATGATCCTGTCTGATGATGCAAGTCAACGTACTTACACTGCTAACCATCGTAGGAACATCGAATATTCTGGCTTCAGATTCTATAACCGATGGTTACAACGCCTCCACACGATCAAGTCTTGACATCTACATTGTTATTCCTTTAGTGAAACGTTTTCGGTTAACATTTGCAATCCCATTGTAGTTCCGGCGACAGTCGAATGTGCTGCCTACATTCATTGAGACTCACAACAGATTAGAGTATGTACATAATCAGCAGACGAAAGGGTCTTCTCAACACACAAATTGTGAAGATGTCACAACACGGAGAAGTTTCATTTATACCGTGACTGACACAAGCCACACTCTATTGTCTCTCTTGATTATTGTTCAGATTAATCTATGTTACGAAACAGAGTACCTGAGAAGTTATTGTTAGAGTCGTTGCTAAGGTAACGTTTTGTTGTTGAGTGTCCTGCAAAGAGGCACACCAGGCTGAGACATCGTTCGCGGCAGCGCCACCTGCGAGAGGAATCATGGAGCGCGCATGACTGGCGGCAGGGGACGGTGAGGTGTTGTTTGTGAACAATGATAGCAAAAGGACAGACATCACTTGTCCTCATGAGATTGCTGTTTACTTCAAGGTGTTGCCTGGTATGATGAAATGATAAAAGCAGTCACCATTTCATTTAAGGTGTAAGGATTGTTCTTGAAACGAATCAGTTGACCACGTTGGCTACTATTTGTGGCTGAGAACTCTATTGCTTTTAACTGATCTCTACTTAACTTCTTCTCTTACTTGTTATTACAAGGGCGTTATATTTTTGTGTAGGTGCACGCTGTACCAAGTTACCCTTTTCATATTTGGTTTAAGGTCTAGCTCATTTTATGTGATTTTTTAAAGTGTTAAAACTTCTCTAAGATTTGTTAAATTCCCTGTTTTTTTTAATGGAAATGTTTTTAAAGAGTTTTAAAAAAACATTTTTTCATTTATGATGAACGCACCTTGCAATATTTTGAAAGAATTGTAAACCCATATATCGCTATATGTCTGATTATTTACGTGATTGAGAGATATACAAGGAAAATCAAGTAGTATCACAATAGCCTGGTGTTAACGCTCTCTTAATCTTGTTAATAACTTTGTATTTTATTTTCAGATTACGAAATAACTCTACAGTTAGATCTCTGCCCTTCATTCGCAGTGTTGAGTGGAAATAAGTTATTTCATAAACATAAATGTCTGCAGGGAAGCAAAACCTACATTATCAGCCAATAAAATTAATGAAATTGTTAAAGGAACCTACGTAAATGGAAAATGATACAACATGAAGCTCCAGTCCGATATTTATGAAACCTGGAGACGTTAAAACTTGATTTCACTCGCAACCGATACCCATCATGAACATTATTACGTGTAATTCCCACGGGGAGTATACACACTTGCGTGGAAGGAAAAAGTCTCAGAATGTCATATTGAGGAGCTTACCGCGCTTGTATTTAGTGTTGTGTCAGTTCATGTAAGTTCTTGGAGGAAGGGTGTCTTCCCACCGCATCCCTGACATTGTCTGTGATGAAAAATCAGGGGACTGTAATGCTATTTAAGGATTCTTACTTACCGCTAGGCCCAGTTCAGATTAGATATTAGCTGGTGGCCATCCTCCTCCTCCCCCACCCCCCACTCCCTCCACCACCATTATCAGCATTGTCGCCTAAATTTTAGAATGAAAACCAATCATCTTTTAACACCATCATTTTTTAAATTGCGAAAGACAAATGATATTTTGTTTTTGTGAATGTTTTAGTAAATCGTGAAATAATGAGTCAATGAGTTAAACTGGTACTTTTTATTTGTAACGCCCTTTCTTTTATACAATGATGAAGCAGTTCTCGGTGCATTGCCAGTGCTACATACGACTCCCTCATCCACAGCGTGGGGAGACACTCGAAACACAACATGCTTCCTCTGCACAGCTCCTCTCCCAAGAGTCACTTGCTTCGCCTGCACCCTGCACCTCCATTTAAGATCAACCACGTTAAAATGTGTGCTTTATACTTATGTATATTATTTTTAAATTACTTGATTGCTTGATGCATATTGTTTGTAAATTACTTGACTGCTGCCGCGCCGAGTAGCCGAGCGGTCTCGGGTGCCTTGCGAGGGTTCGCACGGCTCCCCCTATCAGAGGTTCGATCCCTCCATCAGGCATGGGTGTGTGTGTTGTCCTTAGCGTAAGATAGTATGAGTTAGACTAAGTAGTGTGTAAGTCTAAGGACCGATGACCTCAGCAGTTTTGTCCCATAGGAACTTACGACAAATTTCCAATTTTACTTGATTGCTGAACTCTTTACTTCTGAACTGGAACATATTGGAAGATTGCATGCTGCCGGTAGTCTGTAACCACTGCCACTATTAACAATAATAATAACAATAACAATAATAACAATAATAAGTGTAGGCTCTACAGCAGTGTAACAGCCACTAAATAGTTACTCTTGTGTTGTGCTGTCTATTAGTTCGCCTACTGTTGCGAAGTGAATAATAAAGCAATTTATAGTTTACACTTCCTACAACTGGGAGGAGGAATTTTCTTGAGGTGTTAAGCATATGTGATACACATATGTCACAGATGCGTGATGCAAAAGTACATAGTATGCATGTAGCAGATGGACTATGTGAAGAAGATGATGACCATACGTTCATTTCACTAGTGTAGCCTTCACCACATTGCATCATGCGTATTTATTGGTAATTTACGAAATAGGTATTGCAATTTTACGAAACAGTGATAACAGTAACCCTCTCTTAAAAATAATTAATTTCGTGAGTCAAACACAATTGAGCTTTCTTGCTTTTATCCCTCAGAAAATCACATTTTACCCCTCAGGAGCTAATTACCCTCAGGGTGGGAACAACTACTTTCGGCGTTTGTGACGTGACTTGCAATGTGATGCCTTGCTCTACCCTGCTGGAATCTGCTTTTCGGTACCATTGTTATGAAGGGTATGATGAAAAGGTTTTCCACACAGGCGACCATTGAGCCTCCCTTCAACATTTATCGAATAAGTCCTATTGTCACATCCAGTAGCTCTACAAACCATGATTCCAAGTGTTGTGGAGGTATGGGTCTCTAGAATGGTACCTTCCTGTGACGTTTCACCAGGTTGTCTACGGACACGTTGGCGTCGATCTGGACACCCCAAACAGAAGCGATGTCTGTCGCTAATCATTGTAAAATGCCACTCAACAACGCAGTTGAATCTGGCTTTGGACTTCGCAGGCCTCTGTTGGCTGTGGTGCGGTTAGCATTGTTAAGCTACCGTAGGCTAACGTAGACTATCGTTAAGTAAGCTTAGACTACGGTAGTTTTCCTACTAGTTTTGGTCAGTTAAGATAATAAGCGCGTTAGCTTTACGTTAGATGTGTTGCATACCTATCGGGCATTAGCTCATTTCGATCGCTTTGTTTGCGTGTACGATCAGTGTCTTACTAGATCCTCCTAGAAACCGGAAGTAGTGAACTGTCTAGAAACTGAATGTGGATATATAAAAGGTGGTACAACATATTTTTGTTCTACATAATTATCCTCGTGTCGGTCACTTAAAAATAAACAGTATTTAAAACAAAACTGAATTTGTCATTGTTTAATTCAGGTTTTATTCGGAAAGTGTTTATTTGTAACGTGAAACAGACAGATGTCGTAGCAAATATGAAATAAGTGCAGGTTTGTCATATAGGACTACTAAACGCAAGTTCCTCAGAAAATTTAAAATTAATAAGAAAATGAAAAATAAAATCATAGCAAGTAGCTTCAAGACTTCCTCGAGCTTACATAAAACATGTTTCTGCTATTGCTAGAAAATTTTCTCACATATGAATTATGAAAGGAAATTCTTGCCTATGGTTATGCTGGAAACGTTCTACTTAGTACAAAATAAAAACAATAATTCTATAGATTTTCTAGTGTTTGTGCATGGAATCTGTACTTGGATAAAAAGTAATTGTTTTGGTTACATGAAAGCGCAGAAGTAACGAGAACAGTTAATTTTATTTTTGCTTACAAAACGCAGTTGATATTTTGTAAGGATATAAAGTACGAACAGCATGACACTGAACCATGTGCGGTTCTAATTATGTGCAAAACAAAGAAAAAATAAAGAAAAGTAGTCGGTTCCCAGTTTCTCTATCACACATTCATTTTTGTTTCTTTCCCTCCCAATGTTACCTGTACTACCGGTAATCCCACGATTTACTACGACATTTATGTACTGTATCAAAACTTCCGAACCTCAGTTTTGGTAGAGCGCAAATCTAGGTATGGTGTCAGCGGTGAACAAAGCAAGGTGGCATGAGATGTCGAACCATCTATCACTAATCTGTTGACCACAGTTCGCGGGGACAGCCTGTAATTTCCGTCAGGATTTCAGCTGAAGTCCTCCGTCTAATCGTCAGAGACAGTGAAACAAGCCTACAGTTTTCACGTAGTGTAGTCCTTATGAACGGTCGCTACCTATTTCCTTGCCATTCCAGCTGCATGTATTTCTGGCTCCCTCTTCAAGTTTTACTCTCCACAGCTCGCTCCAGTATCGTGGAAATTATTCTCTGACTTCTTAACAGATGTCCTACCATCCTGCTCCTTCTTCCTATCAGTGTTTTCCATATATTCCTTTCCTCAACAACTGTGCGGAGAACCTCCTTATTTCTTACGTTATCAGTCCACCTAATTTCCAACAACATTATTCTGTAGTACCACATCTGAAACGCCTCGAGTCTCTTCTCTTCCGCTTTTTCCCATAGTCTGCGTTTGACTGTCATACTCTGCTGACCTCGAAACGTACATTCTCAGAAATTTCTTCCTCAAATTAAGATCTATGGTTGATACTAGTAGACTTCCCTTGACTAGGAATGCCCTTTACGCCAGTGCTAGACTCCTTTCGATGTCCTCTTTGATTCGTCCATCATGGATTATTTTGCTGCCTAGGCACCAGAATTTCTTAACTTCATATACTTCGTGATCACCAGTCCTGATGTTGAGTTTTTCACTGTTCTGATTTCTGCTACTTCTCATTACTTTCGTCTTTCTTCGATTTACTCTCAGGCCATATTTTTTACTCAGGTTCTTTATTCCATTCAGCTGATCCTGTAATTCTCCTTCGCTTTCACTGAGGATAGCTATGCCATCAGCGAATCTGATCATTGGTAGGCTGTCACCTTGAATTTTGATTACACTCTTAAACCTTCCTTTTATTTCCGTCATTGCTTCTTCGATGTACAGATTCAGTAGTAGCAGCGGGGGTATATGCCTGTCTTACACCCTTTTTAATCCGAGCATTTCGTACTTGGTCTTCCACTCTTACTATTCTCTCTTGATTCTTGTTCGTATTGTATATTTCCTGTCTTTCCCTATAGCTTACCCATATTTTTTCGGCATTTCGAACATCGTGCACCATTTTACATTGTCGAACCCTTCTTCCAGAACGACAAATCATTTACACGTTCTTAATATTTTTGCTTAGTCTTGCTTTCATTACCTACCGCAACCTCAGAATTGCCTCTTTGGTGCCTTCACCTTTTCTAAAGCCAAACTGATCGTTACCTAACACCTCCTCAATTCTCTTTCGCATACTTCTGTATATTAGTCTTGTTAGGAACTTGAATGCTTGAGTAGTTAAGCTGATTGTGCGATAATTTTCGCAATTGTCGGCTCTTGCAATCTTCGGAATTGGGTAGATGACATTTTTAGAAAGTCAGATCGCATATCACAAGACATACATTCTACACACCAACGTGATTAGTCGTTTTGTTGCCGCTTCCCCAACTTATTTTAGAAATGCTGATGGAATGTCATCCATCCCTTCTGCCTTATTTGTTTTTAAGTTTTCCAGAGGTCTTTTAAATTCTGATTCTAATACTGGATCCCCTATCTCTTCTGTATCGACTCCTGTGTCTTCTTCTATCATGCCATCAGACAAATCGTTCCCATCATCGGGGCCTTCAATGTATTCTTTCCAGCTGTACGCTTTCTCCTCTGCATTTAACAATAGTATTCCCATTGCACTCTTAAAGTTATCACCATCGCTTTTAGTTTCAGCGAAGGTTGTTCTGACTTTCCTATATGCTGAGTTATTCCTTCCGACATTTTTCTATTTCTTCATATTTTTCATTCACCCATTTCGCCTTAGCTTCCATTCACTTCCTGTTTATTTTATTCATTAGTGACTTGTATTTCCACATTCCTGAATTTCCTTGAACATTATTGTACTTCCTTCTTTTATCGATCAACTGAAGTTATCTTCTGTTATCCATGGTTTCTTTGAAGTTACCTTCCTACAGGCTTGGAAATATAGCTTCCACGTTCGGCAGCCGACCAATTATCATTCTTTACGCGGTAATCGACTCGGAGTGAGCCACAACGGCTCAGTGACCTTTCTGACAGGAAAACACGAATCTAGTCGCACAGCTGAAGCGATACCGTAGGCACCCAATCTGAATGTGAGTCTCATATGATGAACGTTGTCAATAGCCTTCTGGAAATCTAGAAATATGGAATCAGTCTGAAAACCCCTGTCGATAGCGCTCATTAAGCGCGAATAAAGAGCGATATTTTCTAAATTCATGCCGACTATGTGTCAATAGACAATTTTCTTCAAGGTAATTCATAATGTTCGGAACAGTACATGTTCGATAAGCCTACTGCAAAGTGACGTCAGTGATGTGGGTCTGTAATTAATCGATTACTCTCACTCCCTTTCTTTAGTGTTGGTGTATCCTGTGCAACTTTCCAGTCCTTTGGTATGGATTTTTCGACGAGCGAATGGTTGTATTTGATGACTAAGTATGGGGCTATTGTGTCGCCGGCCAGAGTGGCCGAGCGGTTCTAGGCGCTACAATCTGGAACCGTGCGACCGCTACTGTTGCAGGTTCGAATCTTGCCTCGGGCATGGATGTGTGTTATGTCCTTAGGCTAGATAGGTTGAAGTAGTTCTAAGTTCTAGGGGACTTATGACCTCAGAAGTTAAGTCCCATAGTGCTCAGAGCCATTTTTTTAGCTATTGTGTCAGCATTGTCTGTAAAGGTACATAACTGCTATACTATAAGTCTTGCCTTTATTAAATGATTTGAGCTGCTTCACTGCACAGAGAATATCTACTTATAAGTTACTCATGTTGGCAGTGGGCAACTTTAAACGTAAGTTTCAGTGAGTGAAGTGTGTTTTGATATCTTTTGCTTTATTTTCGTTACACATTGACTGTAAGCATAGTTGTTACTTTTAGACTAGTGGAAGTTGGTTTTCTGGTTGGGATGTCGTATAAAGCAACTGAAGTCTTTTATCCCCACTGAGCGCACGCGTGTTATTCCGGTACAAATTCTTGGCTCTTTCCAGTCAAATACTAATAACGTGGGTGTGGGGCAATGGGCTTCCAAACTACGAATATTTAGAAAGGGATAACCAAGTCCTGAATTTCTATGATGGCTAAGGGAAATCGGTTCTCTCATTACCGCTTTGACTATGTTCATACAAATTTGTACCAGCAGTGGGATTCGAACAGAATAAGTCGATCTCTACGGCATAGACGCGAATTACCGACTTCTTTTCGTCACACTGTCACGAAATTGTTGGAATCTCTCTGTCTCTACTTATCAAAGCTAAGCATGATTAAAGAAGCTGACTTACTTTTTTTTTTTAATTTTCGGTTCCTGATGTTACGAAAAAGAGCGAAAGGCAGTATTGCATACTTTCCACAATTTCAGTGTCGCAGAGCTTGCTCCTTCGTTCTGCCGGCGCTACTTTCGTTTCGTAGGCAATAATCCGCTTTGTCCACTGAATGCAATTCCAAACGAACGCCCAAAATCACCATAACAACAGTAGAAGGCCCGGAATCCAACACCTCGTGAGTGGCGTTTGTCGTTGCATATTTGACCAGCTAGCCGGTGGGATTCCCGCCGCAGCGTTTCATTAGCTGCTCCGGTCCACATCTGTTCCAGTGCGGTTGCCAAACAATGCGCAATGAGTCTGTCCATCGCGGACGGCTCCGTGTAGCTGCACGCAGACAAGCGAACAAATCCACACCGCGTTTCGCGCTTTCTGTTAGCGAAGTAGCACACAGTCCGTAATCAGCTACATCGCTGACGTAAGCGGACATTTCATTTCACGGTTCAGTCAACAAGAACAGAGGACGTACATCTGTCTAGGGCGTTGTACCTCAATGACCTATTGTCATTAAGCCTTAGGCTTTGCTGAAAGCTGAGCATCCTACAGACACCTTTCAACAAGCGTTACAGTAACTGAGTTTACATCAGCAGGCTGACAGTTTGTACCAGTGAGTTGACAATATGCTACCATCCAGTGTGCCAAACGACATTTTGAAAGCTTCTGCTGCTGGAGAAATTTGTCAGAGGGCCGAAGCACCAAGCGCAGACAAGGAGCAACAAATAATAGAAGCCATTATCCACATGATAGTCTCAACCACGATTTAAAGTAATTTGATAATCTTCCTACTTTCCGTGATTGCTAAGAAGAATTGAAGAGAAAGACAAACTTAGATTAATTATGTTTTTTGGTAAAACAGTATAAGAAACGAGTATACAGCAGTTAAAAACGGCAACTTGAAAAGAAATCTATGTGAGTTGTGCCTGTTCTATAGGACATATACGAAAGAACAGACACTACTCATATGGATATATACATAAGCCGTGAGGGTTAATATGATTTTCAGTGTACAACACTTTCGTCCGACCTCGTACGGGACTTTGCGTGATTTAACGAGCAAAATGATGAAAAAGGGCTAGGGACGCTACTTCCGTAGTGCGCAGCGAATGGGAATTTGGTTTGAGGAGCTAAGGCTTGCCAGGGTAGACTTTGCAGCTGCGTTTAACCACTGTGTCAAAGTTGGTAGATGGTGAAAGTTTCTGCCTTGTTTGCAGGAGACCCGGATTCGAATCTCGGCCTTAGTACATAATTTTCATCTATCACAAAAGAATTCTTTCATTGCTCGAAAGCGGCAGAGAGCGGATTTTCTTCGTTCTGACGATATGAAAAGGACTAGTTGTTTAAAGCAAGGGACGCAAGATTATTACATCAGAAACCACGGCAAGAGAGAGTCTGTACGGTAGATATAAGTGTATGAACATAAATGATAACGTCTCGAGACAATTTTGGGAAAACAAAGCTAATCAAACAATGTCTAGTATAAGGCGGGATTTATCTCAAATTTGTTCAAATATTTAAAGTTAGGGAGTGTGGAAAATAATATTTATTGGTATCTCTGTCGGATTGCAACTTCCACTTTCCGTTCATTGTCGTTTACCTAAACGAACGTGGAAAACCACCTATAAACCACACGCATGCTGGCCGATGTACTAGCCGGTGTACGCTAATCCGCCACGCGGATTCGATCCGGACCTCTAACATGTCTGTTTCGTACGTTAGAACACTGCGCGTTACGCTCTACGAATAGGTCCTGACTCCTCAGTGAAGTGAATAAGATATTCACGCGATAAATCTATACACAGTTCCATTTTATACGAAAATATCTAACATTTTACTCGTCAGTAAAGGGACTGTCCGTACAAAGCAGTGACGGAATTCAGCCTGTGGAGAAAACGGCTCCCAGGTGTGTATATCGCTAGATAATAGACCGTGTATTTATAGGAGGTTTGATATCTCATTATTTCGTCCCAGAAGAACTCGTTTTACTTCGAATTGTGTGAACGTAGGGAATTTGATTCCACGCAGTCACTAGATGAAGCAAATCACTCAAAATTCTGTTACTAATCCCGTGAACGCTGTAAGATTGGACTGTACATCCATTCACTTGTCCCTGTAATCATCAAGAGCCCAGTTATTAATTCGTGAAGGTGTGGCGACATGACTAAGTACGATGTAAACATACCTCGCGAGGTTAGACAGCTGTTACATTGAATTCACCCTCAACCTTAGACCAATGCTGATCAAGCAACTTTTATTCTATTGGTTGGTCCCCGGGAACAAATGGCGAACGCTGCGATTTACGCGCGCGACCATATCAAACACTACAGTATGCAAACTTACTGTAAAAATCCCTTCAATTGGCATACAAATTGCATGTAACTGCAGCAGCATTCATTTAAAAGAAAGATTGTTTGAGTAAAAGAAAAATACTTACGACAAATGGTATGTCAACAAAGCTACATTGAAAGTTAATAGTTCATTTCCAGCAATTTTATTTACGTAGCAAAAGTTAAGAAAAGGAGAAGAAAGAAAATAGTTTTACAATGAAACAAATGACTTACAGTCTGAAGCGCTAAATTCTGTTGTCCTTTAAGTGGGTAGAACGCACAGCAGAGCAGCTTATCTGTTCGTTGTTGGCGGGGCGCGGTGGCGTGTTGATGGCAGCGGCGGCTTGCTATGTTGCAGATGAAATTACTACAGCAACTCCGTTTGTCGCATTTCCAAGGCGAAGTATGCTGGTGAAGTCTCTTCTCGGTTTTGCTGCAAAGTCAACTGCAGTGGCATTTAAAGGCCACTGGCTGAATAGATGTAATTGTTGGTGACAGTCCACATGGTTAGCACATGGACGTATATTATTCGTTACAGATACCTAATTTACGTTTCCGTACTATACACACTGTTCGTGAATTTCCGACCGCGATATAACTGTTCATCAGGTTTGCGTATGACTAACGCGATCGCAAATTCAGAGCCAGTGCTAACGTTCTTATACCAGATCCGCAGTTGTAATTATGTTCACCGCGACAGTTAGGGCTTTAGACAATCTGATGTTCATTATGAAGACAAATATAATACGCAGTATAAAGGGCCTTGGCTCTCACGATGCGATTACGTGCAAAAACAGGTTAAATCACACGGTAGTAATTTCTACTTACGTAAGAATTTTCAGTACAGTTTGAGACACGCTCGATTTATTAATACTCATGCCGTACGATCGTTCTGTTTATAATGATCACTTCAAATTTCATTACGCACTGCGACGGTAATTGATTCACTGTCTCGGCAAGTTTCTGCACCTCAAACGGACAACGCGTTTGCCACCATACTGTCGCATACACACTCACTCACTGAGTAGCATTCCCTCCTTCACAGAACAACAAGAAAAGAGAAGCGCAACTCCCGTGTTAAAAGAGGGCAACACTGACCGATAGCACCGCCTCTAGTGGTATGGAGATGAACTAAAAAAGGATAAACGTTGCGGGTTGCATCCCTCCTAGCTTATGTACGCTGATTTTTTTTTTTCTTTTAATTTTCTTATCTCAGTTTTCTGGGCGTGCTATTTAATTATTTTGGCTATCATCATAATAAAATAATTTAAACACAGCTATAGCACACTGCAATACAGCAGTGACAACCTATTATTCAGGAATATTTGTAGTCCAATTTAGCTGCAACAATTTTATTTAGCTTCAGCTATTTAAGCTATAAGCTTGTTTCGACTGACTGTCAGTTTCAGGTTTTGCGTCTAGTTTTTATGACGCACAAAACATCCTGGAGCTCTTATATGTTGATAGAAATCAATATAAGTGTGTCAATTTACAAGTCTATTCTTGACGTTTGCGTCTGACAGTTGCTGCTTCTATGATATTTGCTTGAGCCTCAACTATCAGGCGCAAACATCAAGAATAGACTTGCAAACTGACACACTTATATTGATTTCTATCAACATATAAGAGCTCCAGGACGTTTTGTGCGTTACAAAAACTGGATGCAACACTTGAAACTGACAGTAAGTCGAAACAAGCTTGTAGTCTAAATAGCTGTTACAAGCTAAATAAAAAGTGTTGCATATAAATTGGATCACAAATATTCCTGAATAATGTTATACTTTGACATCTTATAAGCTGTGGGGTCAATGGAAGAAAAAAACTATTATTAAGAGAATAATCGGCAGTTAAAGAGGTTCAATCAAGAAATCTTTGTCACAGTGTTAATGAATGACGAACTCTAAAATTTGTTACAGCTATGTTTCAGAACTGTAATTTCTGAGTAATTGCCCAGGAAATGTGCGCTACTGACCATTAATTTCTTAAAAAAGTTCCTACATCTTACAACTGTAAACGCTTCAACACAAAAAAGAAGACATCAATATTAAGTACCAAAAATAGGAAAGGTGGATAAAAAAAGTGAAATGAAAACAAAACTTACTTTTTATTTGTTAAGCACACAATAAAAATTTCACTATGAGCAACAGTTTCACCTGATCCACTACTGATATTAACATGTTTTGGAAACTCACCCCTGTTTAGCCTATGCCTAGTTTTATTAGTAAAATCTTCCTCGAAAAAATGATCTTCACAAACAACATGAGTAGCACAATTCACATCAGGTCACAGTTTACATACACTTTTACGCTTCACAAGGAATCCCTGAAGTAGTTTTGGAAACCTGTTGAAATGCCTGTTCCTAACTTTCTCCGTTGAACCGACGTAATATCCAGATGAACAGCCAGGGAATTTACGTGAGTATTTCTACGTCAATTTGTTGTGTTGAATATTCTGAAAAACATAAAATTCTTCATCAAATAAAACTGCTACTGACATATCAAAGTTATTTAAGTAAGCAAACAGAAATCACACAGCTTCATTCACGACAGGAGAGAATACATTTCATTTATAGGCTACGAGATTATTTACTGAAAATTAAATGTCTTACCTTAGGATTAATTGCGGACATATTTTCTGCAGGAAATCTCTTCAGTTCCACAGTGAACTTTATGAAATTTAAAGTAATAAACCTGTTTATAATGAAGATGAGTAGTATGTAAATATGAAACATGTACAAAGACGACTGTAACCGTGGACTTCAGTACAGAGCAAGACGATATAATATCAATAACCGCCATTGGACAGTTCTAATTGGTCAATTGCAGTTTTGTTTGACGCATAGCGCCTCTAGTGGTCTGGAAAGAACTACCTGGTTTGTTACCTATTCTCCCATATAGCTTTCCCCATCGTGCCCTCCCTGTCACAAACCATAGATATTATGCTCACTGTATATCGCTGTTCAGCAGTCACTTTCGATATCGCTCTCTGCGTTTTCATGTTTGAGATTTACATACCAGTTCTTCACAACACCCTTAATATTATATTACAAACGCATAAAAAATAAACAAAAGAATTTAAAGTCTTTCTATATTCAAGAAATGATAATCAAATATTTTTGTCCATTATAAGAAAAGAAATAAATTGCAGTTACAATCTTACATTATTACGCAACACAGCTATGCGACTCCAACAAATATATGAATACTTGGTCTAAGAAAGCGAAAAAAGTCAGAAAAAAGAGAAGAAAATTTACGTATCACTAATAGCTATATCTAAACAGACAGCTAAAAATGATGTAATGGCGCCACTGAGTGGTTCCTCCTGATACGTGGGCGACATCTGTGAAAGGTGTCCACAGCTTAATTATTCCAGTCACGATGTAAAAATCTCTATACTTAAATGAAAATGTCCTGGCTGATTAAATGCTTCATCATCGTGTGTAGTTCGAACCGCTATGGATAGAAACTTGAAATTTGTAGAGGGTGCTGATCATATAGTGTAGCGATCTTTTAACAAGGGATTTTTCAAAATTAGGGGATGAAGAGGTTTTTGAAAATAAATCACTGTTAATGAACTACTAAAGAATTTTAAAGCTACATCTACGAAAACTGGTACGTGACTCTTCGGTTAGAAATGAATAAATTCGTGTTTCAGTGTTTTCGGAAGTTCAGCTCCTAAGGGGTGAAATACGGGATGAAAAGTTTTATGGAAGTTTTTCATTATAAATGAAGAATCACTTTTTGGTCGGAAGCACATTTGGAAAAGAACATGCTTCCATGGCCTTAATTAGCGTGAAACGTTTAGGAGGCGCTTCAGTTTTTGAGCTAACTGAAAGAAAGCCATTTAACAGTCACGACGACTACTTGGCTTTGACAGAATTGTATAGAAAGAGAAATGTAACTTTAATTTATTAATTTTTCAGTGGATCTAAAACATGTCTATAAAATCATTGTTGTTGTAATTACTAGTCACCCTAATCATTATCGACGTTGAAATACGATTCCATGTGGAGGAATATTCGTTTGAGATTAGGACATTCGATACCGGGTGTAATACTGGAGCCAATAACAATGAAACCGCTTATCCGATTCGTCTCTTTCATTTTTTGACTTCCTATGTCAAATTAAATTAAACCCGTCGGAATACTTCAATTATACAGAGATTGGCAGTCATGTAAAGGGTCACCAACACTTTACGGTTTGTGGATTTACACATGAGCGATGGGCGCAACAAAGTACGAATGCGATAAAAAATAAAAAAAATCTGTGCAAACTGTACATTCTATTGGAGCAAAGCAGCGGGCGCTAAACTAGCGTATTATTTGAGACTTACTCCTACAAATTTTTCTCGGTACCTAGCACCTGCTTCAACCAGTACAACTGCATTATTTCGATGAACAAACAGAAGTGAATAAAAATTATTTTATAAACGTTTCCAGATTGTATTCTGGTCAACGAAAGTCGTTTGTAGATGTGACTAAAGATAGTACACCTAAAATATTAGAAGCATTTTAGCTTTTGACAGTAAAAAAATGGAATGAGGGAGGAGGGATATCATTAACAAGTTGGTACTGTCCAAACTGTTTCCAATTTCTGCATAATACTTCGTTCCAGCCGGTGTTCGTTAGAAAGCCGTTCCATTTATGACGTTATACCTCACCTGCCCACTGCTTCCACTAACAAATGGCACCTAACGAAGAAGGCGCCATCCAAGAATCATCTTGGAATCATTTGACTCGATCTTAGACGCTGGTGTGAATACTCAGTTAGAACACAGATTAATCGAAACCAATCACAGAGATGTAGACGAACAGGAACAGCAGCACCACAATCTCACCAATAGGAAGAGCCCAAATTCCACACATAACTGAGATATATTTTGCATTCCAGATGTACAAAGTAGCGCTGAAATCAGGAGAAAAGAGTGTTCAGTATCAAGAATAAGTATTCAGTACCAAGCTCACATGTAATCGAACATTAGTTATAGTGAAATTTACAAAAGTGCTAACAATGAAACCTCTGTAAGTTTGAGACGAGCGAGGGAGAGAAACACTGGCAACGAGCATAAACAGTTGAGCGTGACGTCGAGTTACCTAGTCTGTGGGCCGTAGCATCTCGCCGTGTTGTGCTGACGGCAGCTGGGAGTTGTCCACGAGGTCCCCTGCGATAACCCAGGTGGTTCGTGTTGTCTGCTCCAGAGCACCTACAAAAGTAAGAGTAAGTGACACTGGTGGGTCCAATTAGTAAACTGCAGACTCTCAGATTAGGCACTGACTATATATTTGAGTCTTCCGACTGGTGTTATACAGCCCGCCACGAATCCCTCGTCTGTGCCGTTCTCTTTATCTCAGCTCAGTATTTGCACCGTACGTCATCAATTATTTCTTGGATGCAGTTCAATCTCGGTCTTCCTCTACAATTTTAACCCTTTACTACTCCCTCATAACAAAATAAACTGTCACTAACATGGCATACTTATCAAACTGCCAATGAAGGTATGGCAGACGACAGTTCAGTATATATGACAACAATCTCACTTGTCTGCTATTCATTATTATATTTAGTACTTACGAAAGATCCTACACTTGAATCAGTTCTCCAGCTTCCTTCCGGAAGCACTGGTACTAATATTTTCACTGCTGCAAATATCACTCGCAACCACCGAGGAAGCTGAAGCACATATTGAATCTAACGTAGAATATCCTGCAGCACTCTGAGTGATCAAATCCCTATTATTTGCACTGTTATCATCACTAACTATATTTGCCTTCGGATTTCTTCCATCCCTCCTTTGTCTTTCTTGTATTCTCTTCCAGTTATAGGCACGTTGTCGCAAAAACAAACTTTTCGATGTAAACATGTACGACTAACGCGCCGGAAACACAAAGAACAAGTGACAGTTGCGCGCGAATAGGGGAGCCAACTATGAGTACTAAATATCTTCATAAATGAACAAATTAAGTAGCTGAAGTTCAAGAAGTTGTCAGAAGGCAAAATGGGGGGGGGGGGGGGGGGTATAGCAACTTGTACGAAACTTAAAGTCAATGAATATTTAAAACCTTTAATGGCTAGAAAGCCACCTGAAAACATATTTATCTACGAGGATGAAATCTCCGCTTAAGGATGGTTCTCCATCAACATTTTCGGTTTTTCTTTTCAACTGTCCACGATTCGTTGCTGCATAGCTCTACAGTCCACATACAGCATTTGGCATTTCTTTTCCTCGACTCCCTTGGAATTCTACTAGCTGTTAGCCTTTTCAAAGGCCCCCTTACTCATAGACATCCTTCTCCTTATTTCTTCTGTACAGCTGTTGTTCCACATCATTAATCTTCCACTTTTGTCTTTCCTGTACTTATCATCATTGCATACCTCTCGCTCCTTCTTACTCAACTCTTCAACATCTGCTGTAGATCCCCTTCTGATTCCACAAGCACTGATTGATCACCCCTGCATTTTATAGTCATTTATAGTCTTTATCCATTCTCCTCCAATTCCAAAACCTCTTATGTCGTCTATGAACTTGCCTATCAGTTGTTCTCCAAGCATAGCGAACAGCTTCAGTCACAGTGACCACCCTTGTCTTCCAGCTCTTGCAATGCCCTTCTTTTGCGCCTCCTCATTCCCTACCCGGTTACTTTCTCCTATGCTCAAATTATTCGAGAAATAAACTGATGAGACAAAACCTTATGACCACTTACCTAATACCTTGTAGGTCCACCTTTTGAATGCAATTCTGCGTGGCATGGATTCGATAAGCCCTTGGTAGATTTCCGGAGGTATATGGCACTAGTTGTCAGGGCACAGTTCAACAAATTCGCATAAGGTATAGGCCGGTGGTTTGTGGTCGCGGAACCGGCTTCCGATAGCGTCCTATATGTGTTTAATATGCCTCAGAAAAGACGAATTTGGTGGCTAAGGCAGCAAATTTATTAACTACTACGCCCCTTGCTGTGGGATACCACCATCGTCGGGGAAGACATCAAGCGTAAAGGGTTCACAGTAATATTCACGCAGTCCACAGCTCTCATGGTGCCTCCGATAACTAGCACAGGTCCCACAGAGGCCACACAGCATAATGCTGCTCTCACCGACCTGCATCTGTGGCTTTGTATATGCGGCGAGCAGTCGTTTGCTTGAATGACAGCGTATCCGGACACGACCACCGAACTGGTGTAACGAGTAACGTGACTCATCCGACACGCGATACGTTTCATTTGCTTCAAGGTCCAATGTCAATCATATAGTGCCCACAACAAACGTAATTGGTGAAGTGGTGCGGTCACCATGGGAAAGTTTAGAGATCGTCCACTGCTGAGTCGCATGTTGAACAATGTCGGAGACGGTATGCTCTGAAACACTTGTGCCTCCACTTTCAGTGATCATGCTTGGGCGTCGAATATTAGTCGCATAGTGGGTGTTTAACTGTCCTTCAGCTACTTTACATAGATGCTCACGACAGTAGCACGCGAGCACCGTTCTTCGTTTTCGAGATTCTCGTTATCAGATGCCGAGGTGCAACAACCTGTCGCTTGTCGAAGTAGCTTTCTTAGTCAATTTTCCAATTTGCAGGACTTATCGTCATTAGGATGATACCTCATTCGCCTCCGCTCCGTTTATATACTTTCCTTACCGCGTCACCTGACCACCAGGTGGCATTCACTTTCAAGGTTGTAAGATCCCCTCGCTTCTAAACTGACAATGTTATTACTCAGCTTAGGAGCGAGTCCGTAGAAGGTGGTACAGGGTGTTTCAAAAATGACCGGTATATTTGAAATGGCAATAAAAACTAAACGAGCAGCGATAGAAATACACCGTTTGTTGCAATATGCTTGGGACAACAGTACATTTTCAGGCAGACAAACTTTCGAAATTACAGTAGTTACAATTTTCAACAACAGATGGCGCTGCGGTCTGAGAAACTCTATAGTACGATATTTTCCACATATCCACCATGCGTAGCAATAATATGGCGTAGTCTCTGAATGAAATTACCCGAAACCTTTGACAACGTGTCTGGCGGAATGGCTTCACATGCAGATGAGATGTACTGCTTCAGCTGTTCAATTGTTTCTGGATTCTGGCGGTACACCTGGTCTTTCAAGTGTCCCCACAGAAAGAAGTCACAGGGGTTCATGTCAGGCGAATAGGGAGGCCAGTCCACGCCGCCTCCTGTATGTTTCGGATAGCCCAAAGCAATCACACGATCATCGAAATATTCATTCATGAAATTAAAGACGTCGGCCGTGCGATGTGGCCGGGCACCATCTTGCATAAACCACGAGGTGTTCGCAGTGTCGTCTAAGGCAGTTTGTACCGCCACAAATTCACGAAGAATTTTCAGATAGCGTGATGCAGTAATCGTTTCGGATCTGAAAAATGGGCCAATGATTCCTTTGGAAGAAATGGCGGCCCAGACCAGTACTTTTTGAGGATGCAGGGACGATGGGACTGCAACATGGGGCTTTTCGGTTCCCCATATGCGCCAGTTCTGTTTATTGACGAAGCCGTCCAGGTAAAAATAAGCTTCGTCAGTAAACAAAATGCTGCCCACATGCATATCACCGTCATCAATCCTGTGCACTATATCGTTAGCGAATGTCTCTCGTGCAGCAATGGTAGCAGCGCTGAGGGGTTGCCGCGTTTGAATTTTGTGTTGATAGAGGTGTAAACTATGGCGCATGAGACGATACGTGGACGTTGGCGTCATTTGGACCGCAGCTGCAACACGGCGAACGGAAACCCGAGGCCGCTGTTGGATCACCCGCTGCACTAGCTGCGCGTTGCCCTCTGTGGTTGCCGTACGTGGTCGCCCTACCTTTCCAGCACGTTCATCCGTCACGTTCCCAGTCCGTTGAAATTTTTCAAACAGATCCTTTATTGTATCGCTTTTCGGTCCTTTGGTTACATTAAACCTCCGTTGAAAACTTCGTCTTGTTGCAACAACACTGTGTTCTAGGTGGTGGAATTCCAACACCAAAAAAATCCTCTGTTCTAAGGAACAAACCGTGTTGTCTACAGCACACTTGCACGTTGTGAACAGCACACGCTTACAGCAGAAAGACGACGTACAGAATGGCGCACCCACAGACTGCGTTGTCTTCTATATCTTTCACATCACTTGCAGCGCCATCTGTTGTTGAAAATTGTAACTACTGTAATTTCGAAAGTTTGTCCGCCTGAAAATGTACTGTTGTCCCAAGCATATTGCAACAAACGGTGTATTTCTATCGCTGCTCGTTTAGTTTTTATTGCCGTTTCAAATATACCGGTCATTTTTGAAACACCCTGTATATGTGACGTACAGTATAACTGGTCAGCATTTCCACCCGGAATTTGCGAGTGTAAGTCGGACCTTCCTTGATCCGCCTTGGGGGGTCGTGTCGTCGGATTTCCTCCTACCTGTGCGCGGTGCAGCTCTCGTAAATGTCGTCCCGTGCAGATTCTTCAATGGCGCATTGGATGTCTCTGTCGGTGGAAGCTAATTATCTGAAATTGCTATCGATCAAATTTAAGGTGTCTATTTACTCGAAATTAACATTCAGAATGCCGTAATATCACTTTTATTCCTATTAGATCAATAATGAAACACTCATGTCACAAACTACTCGTAACCGAGGGCATGGCTACCATCGAACAAGACAGGAAGAGCTCTTAACGCCGACTGCCGTCTTTGGCGCGCAGTCCGTATCTCTTACTAGTTTCATAACAGTTCCTGCATTTGCGATCAAGTTCGTACTTACTAAGATATGCATTTGTTAATGAACGGGTGTGAATTTTAACGAGGCAAAATCATGTTAAATAGTTTTAAACATCCAGAGGCCCCTCCTAGTATTCATGTTGTCATAAATGACTTTAATTATTAAATATAAATAAATAAAATCGGCGACTTTGGCGCCAAGATGACGGTACTTCCCGTCATGTATATTTCCCAGGCTGACGCTTGTTGCTACGGTCCAGCGCCGAGCCCTACCCCACTACGTGCGACATATGGTAGATTCGTCACTTAGTCAGCCGGCTACGGACTACAACACATCCTAACTACCGTGAATACATCAATAAGAAAAATAATTTATTAAAACTGGTAAAAATGTCTTCCTCACGTAAGAGGCGCCTTAAAAGGTGGACGGTTACCATTCTGCCTAGGCTCATCAATATAAATCCTAAACGATGGGATCGCAAGCCTGAAGCCTCAATATATTGGGAATCACTTGCGGGTGAGAACAATGATCCAGTGAAAGTATCGTTGTATTAGCTGTACCAGCTGTAATGTTGTCCTGTTAAAACCATCTGTACCTCTTCAGACCAACAAGTACCATGTTTACAAACTGCGCAGCATGTTTATGTAACGCTGTGTTTACTTAGCACAGAACAATGAAGTCACCATCATCATTGTGTCACTGTGGAGGTTTAGGATCGCCTGAGCATATGGTTTTCACAGGTGTTCTCAAAGCGGAAGCTACGTTTGGCGTCCTAATTCTTGATGATGCATGCCGTAGTAAAAGATGATTTCCAAATTGTAGCAAGAATACTTTCTTCACATCTCAAGTTCACAGACAAGATAGTTCTAAGAACAACTGTTCACTTAACAAGAACAGACGCAAAGTTCACTGGCGTTGTACCAGATCCGCGGGAAGCCTCATCCCGAGTGGCTGCTGGATAGCGTCCGTTGGGGCCGCGCCGTGCGGAATAACGTAGAACTGTACAGAGGCGGTGCTGAGTAGAGCAGAGCATCCTAGCTAGTCTCAGCGGGTTCCGATTGATGAGTTACGAGAGTAGCTGGAAGGTGACGAACCGCGCGCATTAAGAGAGCAGGCAGCGCCACACCTCCAAGAGGACAGAGTTCAGCTCCCCCTGTCAACGCAGACTTAGCCAGCCGCCCATCGCTGGTCGGACCCAATTCAGACTTCGGGAGCACCAGTGCTGAGTAATAGGAAGACGATACTTAGCCTGTGTTCTACGAGTAGTAATAGGGAGTAAATGTAATTGCATGTGGCATGTACAAGAAGCCACTTTATAACGAGAAATTATTTTTCTTTCCTTTTTAGAAGTAAAGTGTTTTATCAATCTACAGCTGTTATGTACAGATCATTTTGGATTCCTGCCACTGGTCATTGCAGCTTCTCTCCTTCCTTGTCTGTGCCTGCGCTGACTCCCTCAGTAGCCGACACAACATCTTGCACCACGGATTCCAGAAACTATGCTGCCTTCGCTCTTTGCTGCTCTGTCACAGCGCGCCACCGATATTTCTCTCTTTTTCTTTCAGAGGAGCATTGATACTAATAGTGTTCTTTCTTGCAGACTAGTCGTAACGCTTCTGCTACTGTGTATTTGCTTTGCTTAAAATTTGTTGCGGCATTCCTCTTATTAATGTGGCCTCTAATCTGCCTCCTACACCACCGCCGCCTGTGCCTCTGGTTGCTGTTGGCTTTGATCTAATGCAGTTTATTTACTTTCAGAACCACCAAATGTCGCAGTTGTTGATGGCAGTCTAGCCGCTCATTACTGCACAAGCCGCTGCTGCATCAACTCTGCCCACAACAGCCAGACACATCCACGGAACTACCTCTGTGAGTTCCACCATTCAGAGCTTACAATGAACAACAAAAGGAATGGAAAGAGTGGTACGTTTAGGTCAACACTCGTTGTGCTACACCTCAAGTGCACGGTACTGTGGAACTTTCTTATTTCTTGTTTACCACCTTGCTCAGAAGTTATTCCCAACTAGTAGACCTGAGTTGCTACTTTTTGAAAATTTGTTTTCCACAGTCACTAATTATTGCGAGGAACAGGTACAGGTTGCTGCAGTTCATTAAAACTTCTTTCGAGTGCGCAAAAAGCCTGGACAGACATACCATCAATGGGTTACTAAACTTCAGGGTTTGACACCACAGCGTCGTTTTCAGTGTTGCTGTGGGCACTTCTATAGTGACGCAATGATTTCTGATGCAGTTATTTACCCTGTACCAGATGGTAGGCCTCTTGAACAAATTCTCAAACATTCTGAACCTACTTTGAAACAAGTGTTGCTAGTTATTGAACATTAGGACTCAAGTGATAGTGCCTTAGAAAACTTTGAAGTAGTTCCTACTTGCTGTGTAACGCAAAGTGACGAACAGGTTCAGCCTTGCAGCCGGCCACCCCACACGAACAAGCCACCTCGCCGTGGACAGAGTAAAATAAGTGTCAACGTGTGTGCCTGCTGCGAAATCATGTACCCGCTGCTTTTCCGCAAAGACAAAATTGCCCATTACAGAACGCTAATTGCTTTGCTTGTGGAATGCCAGGCCATGTACAGACTGCGTGCTTGAAATGGACAAAAAAAACTGTACCCACGTTCCATCTCGTAAGGGCGGAGCAACTTCTCACTCAGTGAACGTAATTCTTTCCAAACCGGCCACAAATACTAAGCACTGACAAAATTCGGGATATGCCTTGACACCGCCAACGTTCAATGCAATGACAGTCAGACAAACTATTTGTGAACTTAGTCATTGCCAGATGCTACATGCGTGACTTCAGTCAGCCGCTAGCGCTTCCGTTACGTTGCTTAATCGTGCCACATATTAAGAGTTGTTCTCGCCACAGTTGAAAAAATCTTGCACGCAACTTACTGCATGTACCGGTCAGGACATTCCTGTCACACATCCACCGGAACAGTTACATTAACAATTTTGCGCTCGGGAGCCTGTAAAAATATTTTTGGATTAGATTCATTTGATTTGTTTGGCCTTCGTATTCAGGACAACGTAATTTCTGTTTCTGCTTTCGACCCGAAAGGCAGAGTTACTCACTTGATTGAGTACTTTCAAGATTTACTTTCTGACGAACTTGGCAGAGGAAATAGTTATGTGGCACAGGTTGCAAGGAAGGATAATGCACAAACTAAGTGTTCTCGGGAACGTCCTATCTCTCATGCACATTGAAATGAAGTTGCAAGTGAACTTACAGAATGGCAGGACAAAGGTGGTATTGCTCCTACCCAGGCTAGTAAACGGGTATATCCCTTAGTAATCTTACCAAAGCCTTCTGATAGACTGCCTTTCTGTTGATTACAAATCCACTGTGAATCCACAAACAAGTATTCATACTTAACTGTTGCCTCGCTCTGAGGAATTAATCGACAGGTGGGGGACGAACAGCAATGGGCGGCTGCTTAAGTCTGCATTGAGAAGGGCCGCTGAACTCTGTTTTCCTGGAGTTATGGTGCTGTCCACTGTTTCCATTGGCTAAAGGGTCGGCGCCTTCTTGATGCCGTTTCGTAGCACTACACTGGTCGGTGTGCAGTCGATACTTCAATACTACCCATTTCTCCCCCCCCCCTCCCCAAAAAAAAAATACCGCACCGGTGTCGTGTAGGGAGCCTGTGGGGCGGCGGATGAGTTTGTAATAATAATAAATCTACTGTTATATCCTTGTTTGAATGTTGTAACATTCCCGGCCGATGCACCATATGTGGGGCGGCGGGTGAGTTTGTAAAATAATAAACTAAAATCTGATTGCTGGATAAACGCTTGCATGTAGAATCAGTTTCTGGCTTATTCACTTTGTGGCACCCAGAAAGTGATTTAATAAAACATGGAACCAGTAATAGAGATCCTAGTGCCCACTTCATTTGAGATACAATTATAGCTGCAACTTATAGCTCTGAGGAATTAGGAGATTGTCCGGGATTTCTAATCAAAAACGGTTTTCCAAAATAGTTGAGTATATTCTGAAATTCACTGATAAAAAACACAAGTATCCCTACAACCTAACTAACAGAGCAGTTCAGAGTCTAATGCGCTGATGCAACTATAAAAGTCCGAATTAAATGTCACAAAGAATGCTCGCCATAATTTGATGAAAATATTTCATCAAACGCCACGCTAAATATTTGGTAGAATGTCTGTCCCGCGACGGCACGTGAAAATACGACAATACGCAAACTGAAGCTAGATAATGAAAATCATTCCAGAATTAACACTTCACATAAAATGTTTTCATGGTTCCGCGTATCTCTAGTAACTTAATACGGCATCCGAGGCTGTTTGTAGCAGTGACACTGATGCGACGCGGCTCCCGACACAGATGGCGTGTCATTCAGCGTCTGGAGAGAACTGCGGCCTTTCTTCCTCGCGCAGCGTCCTTATATATAAACCCGCGGTGCGGACGGCGAAGGGAACGCCTGATCTTTTCGGCTCTCTCGACTAGCCGCTGGGCTAGTAACGCACCACTTCAAGTTACATAATAATTTATAGCTTCTTTTGCTGATGGCCGAAGAAGTTCTTAATTTAAATGTGCATTCAGCACGCAGGTAAGTATTGATAATAAAATTTTGACGTGGCTAAGTTAAATATTCTGGGCGAGAGAATTAATTAAATTACACTGTACGCAGTAGATGAGCTCTGAACTGGCCCTTTTGAGATCCGCTATCGCTATAATTTTATAGGTACTAAAAGGAAACATTACACATCTTCATAGTCATAGCGGACCTCCAACCTATTTAAATCTAAACATCCCAGCCTTATTTATTAGCCTACTTAATCTATCTTGCTTCCTTCAGTTTTGAGACGAAAACCACAAAATCATGAATTTCCACTAAAATCTTAATTTGTGAAATCCAAAGTACTATTTTTATTAAATCATCATGAAAGATGAATCTAAATATAAATTTTGAAGTCTCTAGCTCTTTTCTGTTGCGCCAATGATTTTTTCAGAAAAACGCCCAAATTTCGAAAATGACTGAAGTTATCGAATTGATATTTAACACACATTAGTTTAGTATTATATTTGACATGCTAGAAAAGTTTTAGGTCATTTGCTTGATTTTTAAGGTATTGCGCAACATTTATGATGTCAGAGCTAGTTACAGCAGACTGGCTGGCACACAATGGAAACTGATGTGAATTTACTACAGCGCGAGTAGGCTGCTTCCCTACATCACCCTCTACTTAAATATTTGTTTATGAATGTTAATGAATGAAAAAAATTTAATTACAAAAAGGGAAGCAAGAGTACAGTTTAACTCCCTATGAAAATCAAAATTGAAATATAAACCTGTAGAAACATTAAAGAAAACTGATTACCTACATTAATTATTTAAATTGTGGGCATGTTCACTGCCTTTTAAACAGTGTCATTACTCAAAATTTTAAGCAAAGTCAATGAAATATTTTGGCATACATATTGCCTTAGACGAACAAACACATACAAATTGAAAAATTATGAAAATCTTAGATCCATTAAATACATTAAATACATTTTTACATACAAATTCAAAGAAAATAACATGGTACATAAACAGATGATTATCTCTTAGCAGTCTTTTCTAAACCTGAAAGAAAAGTTCACAAATAATTTTTACACACGTGGTTGTAGCCGCTTTGGCTGGCGTCCTACACTTCCATTCACAAGGGTAGAGGAGGGGAAGTTGCTATGGTGTGCGTCCTTCACGTTCTCTCTAAATTACATGGGGGAAAGGGGAGGGGTCACTGTGAGTTGTGTCCAAGTCACTCCACGCTTTCACGCAGCTACCAGGCTGCCATTATCTGGTTTGTCCTGTAGAACAAACAAAAAGAGTGCCTCAGACTCTGTTCACTTAATATCTATGGGTGGGTCACAATGAAATGGGGATATATACATTTTCTCTTCCAATATGTTACTGGAACAAAGTTAACAGAATTTTTTTTTTTTCAATTCTACTCTCGTGGTTACTTAGTTGTCATAAAAACGGTAAACAAATGGCTCAAAACGCCGTTAGTCACTTATAAGAGAAAATTTTATGCTCAAGGCATATAATCATAAATCATATTTAATCTGAATTTATTATTTCTGGGCCGGAACACTGAACCAATGCTCGGTACATTCCTGATACATTTGTATTTTAAGCACTTAACTGACTCATCTTTGATTACTTTATTCTTAGAGATAGTATGAGTATGATTAGTGGTTGTTTTCTCAGCTTCTTTGTACATGTGAGTAACTTTTGGTAATAGTACAGTTGTGAGTGTTCAAAACACACTACGTTTAGTTGACTACTAAATCCACTTATTGGTCCTCTGCTGTTGTCAGTTCCACATCTGCAATTAGGTACTTAGTTACTTTGAAGTGTATTTATGCTGAGCTAAAATAATGTTCCACGTCTGTCAGTATGTTATTTATTTATTTTGCTAGTGTATGTACTTATTTAACACTCACTCTATTAATATTTAAAGCATAGGATAGCACATTTATTTCATATTCATAGTGTACTGCAGCTGATTAGTTTGCTCACGTGGCAATCCATTTCCACTCGATCGGACGCTGAAACCTCCGGTAGTCTCTCTCAGACCTACCACTAAAGTGCATCAAGTAATTATGGACGAGCGTAATGCTAAATTCCTTAAACCTATAGGACACCATGAGCTGCTCTGTCTCATCTAACATAAGGGTACCTATGGTCGCATTCACGCCTCCAACTCATAACCTCAATATGTGTAGGTGTATCCTGTCACACACTACACTAAATTAATGGCCAGCTCCAACCTTATAAATACTTCAGGGACGTGTCCTTCACGTCTCAACCACAAACACTGCTCAATTCTATTACACTGCCTTTCCTTGCTATACCAGGTGAGTTTATCCTTACAACTTATCTGCATATTTTTCATAACACTAAGCAATCTCTTTTACTATTTCTTAGTTAGCTCTAATGTATACACTAGGTTTCACTACCACTTCAGATCCTGCTTGTACATGAATTCATATATCTTTTTAAATTACTGTTGGTGGACCATTTCCAATACAACAACACTTTGAACTTACTATATTACCTGGGTTCTATACATACTTGTTACTCAAATACATTTTATATCTTAATTACGTCATACTTCTCTATTGTTTGTCACTATTAGGTTTGTCACATTAGGTATTTTTCTTCACTAATCGGTAGATAGAATGGTTACATAACTCATGGCTTGATAGCCATGACAGAAAATTTTCATGTCTGGAAAGAAGAGGTCGAAATTTTTGAGGACAGGAAAGAGGAAGAATGAGTGAGACCTGAAAGGGAAAGAAGATCTCACACAGCTGGGACTGCACAGCTGCCACACTGTGTAGAGGTTACAGAACAACCTCCTCCCTACAGCATTCATTGGTTTAATGCTGTAAAGAAGAGAGAAATTTTAGGTGGATAGGAAAGAGGAAGAATGAGTGAGACCTGAAAGGGAAAGAAGATCTCACACAGCTGGGACTGCACAGCTGCCACACTGTGTAGAGGTTACAGAACAACCTCCTCCCTACAGCATTCATTGGTTTAATGCTGTAAAGAAGAGTTAGAAATTTTTGGTGGATAGAAAAGATGAAGAGTGAGTGAGACCTGAAAAGGAAAGAAGATCTCACACAGCTGGGACTGCACAGCTGCCACACTGTGTAGAGGTTACAGAACAACCTCCTCCCTACAGCATTCATTAGCTTAATGCTGTATTGATAACCATACCGGAAAATTTAATGTATGAAAGAAGAGGTCGAAATTCTTGAGGACAGGAAAGATGAAGAATGAGTGAGACCTGAAATGGAAAGAAGATCTCACACAGCTGGGACTGCACAGCTGCCACACTGTGTAGAGGTTACAGAACAACCTCCTCCCTACAGCATTCATTAGTTTAATGCTGTAAAGAAGAGTTAGAAATTTTACGTGGATAGAAAAGATGAAGAGTGAGTGAGACCTGAAAAGGAAAGAAGATCTCACACAGCTGGGACTGCACAGCTGCCACACTGTGTAGAGGTTACAGAACAACCTCCTCCCTACAGCATTCATTGGCTACCTATGAATCTGCCAGGTCGATCTGAAAATACTTTATGATGCCTTTTTAGAACCTGTCTCAGTTCTTCCTTCTGATTGGCGGAAATTTTATCGATTTCCTGCAATTTAGCTTCTATCTTGTCTAAAATAATTGCTTCTTCTTCTTCTTCTTCTGTGTTTAGCTTACTTGTACCAAGATTAACATCCTCGTCCCAATACCTCCTATTTTTCAGAACTCGTATAGGCAGCTCCCAAGTTCCATCATCAGTCACTACATGCTTATCACTAAAAGGGACTGTAATTACTCCGGTTATTGGCAAGACCATTTTTAACTGGCTTCTTTCAAAGTCAACAACACTCTGATATTTTGACAAGAAATCTATGCCAATTAAAACCTCAATACTGAGATTGTTTACAATTAAACATGGATGATCAATTAAATTACCATTAATGTTAAAGGGTAGTAAAGCTTCTTGCTTTACCGTTTTTGAAACCTTGCCAGTAGCACCAATTATTCTTAGTCCTGATACCCTCATTACTGTAAGCTTGTCCTTACCAGGTAATGCGTCAAAGAAGGACTGAGATATTGCACTCACCTCACTTCCACTGTCTAAGAGACAACGTACATTGATACCCAACGTATTCACTATTATTATAGGGTGGCTTATTCTAGGTTGTACAGGTGGTTCCTCAAATTCATCTAGTAGTTCCTTCTGGATTTGTCTCCAACTAAAGTGATCAACATCTGTCTTCATTACATTTAGGTCACAGTGTGTAGGGGTTTCCTGAATTACATTTTCAGCTGCCTTTTCCAGTCGGTCTATTAATTTTAAATCGAAACACCGCACGACTTCATTACATTTAGTTTGCTGAACATGACCCAAATTACTGCAGTCTGAGCGATTCTGCGCCTCCAGACCGGGCATAACATTAGTTACAGCTAAACCACTTTCACCATTATCGTCGGTTTCCTTCTCAAGTGACAACTGGTCATAGCTACTGGGTTCGTCAACCCCCAACAGCCTACCCTCTACATTCTCACTTATCCCCTGTCCTAAATCTATTAGTACATTATCAACATCCTGCACAGGCACTTTAGATAAGAGCACATCATCTTCATCGTAAATATAAGCATGAATTTCGTCTGCTTCTTCACCTGACAATTCAGTCTTTTGGAGCTCCTCCCTACTGTTACACTGCTGAGCCTTCTCTTTCTCTTCCCACTTAGAAAGCGTCTCTAACACGGTATCTATCAAATACTGTGAGTGATCCAATATTTCTGCTGTATTCTTAGGTGCTACCGACACTTCATCCACCTGTTCAGTTTGAGTATTCTGATCTGTCTTACCAATTCCCGTAACTACTGGCTTAGGAAAAGTAACCGCCTGGTGAGCGCCAGTGTCCTCATAGACGGGAACTTGTTTTCCTGCCTCGGCCTACTACTGTTTCCTTTATTTTCACTATAGTTGACTGGCACAGCATTACTTTCCGTACTGTTGTTTACATGCATATTTCTGTTTGGAACAGAATTATTATCCCTTGGACGCCATTGTTGGTTCTGATAATTATTTCCCCAATTCCTACCTCTCTTAGGATTACGAACACCTACTGTTCTGATGTTTACATTGCCATGTTGCTCGTTCCTAAAATTACTACTGTTGTTATTAGCATTTCTGTTATTACGTGCTTGCTCCTCACTGGCAGCAACACGTTCTACACGTTCCAAATACTCAATGAAACGATCCAGATTGTCTCTAGGGGCTGATATAATTCTAGTTTGCCAATACCATGGCAGTTTGGCTTCAAGACCTAGTATAATCATTTCTGGTTTTAGCTTTTCCACCAAATGTGACAACCGTGAGATCCATGACCTAGCAAACTATTTAATTGATTCCTTGCCTGCATTGAAGCGTTTCCCACTCCAAAATTCTCTCAACACTTCATTTTGCTTATTGCTAGACCAATACTCATTAATAAAAGCTGTTTTAAATTCCGCTAATGTTTTACACTTTAACATAACATCAGCTGACCAACGCATGGCGTCACCTGCTAAATGGCTTTTAATAAATGAGATTTTCTCTCGTTCAGACCAAGTTGGTGGAATCACATCTTCAAAATCGTTCCAGAAATCTAGCGGGTGGATATTTTTATCTGGATCGAACCGCAAGAACTGCCGACACCCGATAAAAGCGGCGTTTGCAGCTACAACTTGTTGTATATTACCATTACCAGAAGTTACTGAAGCTACTTTACTTTCAATGTTAGCAATGTTAGTACTGATATTTTCTACTTTCATTTCAACATTATCTACTCTTTGCACAATATGAGTAGTGTCAGTTTTGATTGCTTCTACTTCTGCTTGACATATATTTACTTTTATATTAACATCTTTAAATCTATCTGAGCACAGTTCAGATTCCGCTTCGATCTTTTCTGTTAACTTGTGCTCCAGCTTCGCATCTTCCATTTGGAAGTCCTTGCGAACCTCAGCAACTTCGGATTTAACTGTTTAATACATTTCAGAAAACTGTTGAGCAACCTTTTTCTTAATATCCTCATGATTGCAATCAATTTTACAATTCAAACTGTCTAGATCCTCTTTCAACTTATTGCAACCAGCCTTGAAGGTATCGTCCATTACCTCCAATCGTTTATTAAAATTAGTTTGGCTGGCCATAATCTCATATTTTAATTCAGCATTACTACTTTTGACCTGTTCACTTATTTCAGACTTTAATTTAGCACTATTGGATTCTAATTTATTGTCCATTGCCTCAAACCGCATATTAAAATTTGTTTGACTGGCAGCTATTGTTTGTAATATAACATTTAGATCAACAGCCCCAGCATCTTTGGGTTGCTCACTGGCTGGCTTTTTATCCCACTCAGGTGACAAAAAACTAGCTCCAACACCAGAATCATCAAAACTAAATGAAACTTCTGACTGATTAGTCATATCTAACTTCTCCTTCTTAAACTCTACCATCTCTTATGACTGTTTCACTTTTAATTCATCAGAGAAACTATCATCCAATAAATTTACAATTTCTACTTTCCGCTTTACTACAGGGGTCTCTATTATTGAATCATTGCCCTTTCGCACACTACTGTCAGGAGACAATACTTCATTTTTCACTTTAACATTACTACTTTCATGCATGTTTATGCTTGTAACGTTGTCTGAATTTACAGTTCCCCCAACCGACATAGGTTCTAATTTAAGTTTAAACTCAGTTTCTTTTGGCGGTTCCATCGCCGACAGTCTTTTAGTGCAGGTTAGTAAAATTTTTAACAGCTTTTCACTTAACTTAGTTCCTTCTGCACGACGTATGGCGTTGCCGGCGCGGCGTACCAGGATTCCTGATGCGACGTGGCACGTTGAACTGCAGACGGCTCTCCGACGGCTGTTGTGTGTTTGCGTGGCCCGCAATTGCAGGCTCTGCGCCGACTGCTCCAGCGGATGACTGCGGTGCGGCGAGACTGGCTTCTCGCGATGCTGGCAGCACCGCTAGACTCAGTACCAGCTCCGTCAATCCAGAGGCGTTGTTAATCCAATTGCGTCGTCCACATACACACGTAACACATTCACTGTTTTATACTCAGTTGCGTGTCGCATTTCACTCGCGAATCCGAATAGTTAAAAATCACTTTCACTTAGTTGATTTCCCACCATATGTGGGGCGGCGGATAAGTTTGTAAATATTAATAAATCTACTGTTATATCCTTGTTTGAATGTTGTAACATTCCCGGC